>NC_087439.1:92731680-93931680 GCF_036321535.1 Camelus dromedarius | reverse complement strand
TGGGCAGAACAGCCCTTCACGTGGAAGCCCGGTCTCGGTCTCTGGAGGGACGGTTCTGCACGCTCCCCCGGCATCAGGAGCGGCGTGCAGGTCCCACGGCCTCCCACAAGCCTCTGCCTCTAGAGGAATCTGGAAGCATCTTAAATAGCCACGAGGGTGGCCAGGTGCTCTGAGAGTCAGGCCCACAGGAGGCTGAAGCACCTTTCAGATCCTCCCCGGGAATTAGCCAGTCCCCTATAGCTACAGCCAGCCAATCAGCAGCCTGGCTGGGAGGCCCTTCACATCCACGGGCTGCCACATGCCCAGAAGAACAGCACCACCACATCCACCTTCTCCATCTAACTGGCCAAGCGTCAAATCAAAACACTCTGGGGTTAGCAGTTCAGGCTACACGGTGCCAAAGCAAAGCTTTCCTGCCGCCAATGCCCCCTCACCTGCAGGCGGAGGGGAGACGGGTGATGCCTGCAGCTGAGCTTTGGACACACTCCTGCCAGGCTGTGGGAGGTTCTCAATGCTCCTCAACTGTGGCCCTACTGGCTTCTGATTAGGACAGTTGTAGGTTATGGACAACCCACTCTTCAGATCTTTTACCATCGCTGGCCAATGGCAACGAGAGGGGAAGCAAGGGGCAAACCGGAAGCCTAGGCGCAGAGAAGTAAGAACCATGGTAACCCCGAGAGAACACAGGCCCAGGAGAGACAGAGCTCGCAGCCCCTCTCCTGAGGATCACTGCTTTGCTGGACTTGCAGGAAGGGTGGGTGGCCTCCCATGCTAGGCGTGTGAAAGGGAGACACCCCACCCCACTCCCAGGAAGGGTTCTTCTAATCGGGCCCAGGACTGGTAGAAAACACTTATAGAGGAAGCCAGCCTCTCCACAGGGGCAGGTGGCCCAGCACCTGGACTCGATGCTGCCTGCAGCCGGGGTTGGCTCTCGGCATCGGCTAAGTTCAGCCGCCTCCACTGTGCCCCTGAAATGGGCAACGACACCAAAGGGGTCGGCCCTGCCCTGCGTAAACACGCCGGCCAGAGCCTCACCCCTAGCAGCTGCACTTCTTAAAACACCTCTTCAATGTCCAGCCAGAAGCTCGGCCCTGGCCTGGTAACCTGTCACAGTCGGGCGGCGCTAACCCGTCCAGCTGCCCCCAGGCTTTGGCCGAGCCGGGTTACTCCGGTGGCCCAGGACCCGACCGCACGGTGCCACCTTCTCGCAGAAGACTCTGTTGCCCATTATCACATTATCGCCGGCGATCCATCTTCCACGGCAGAGCTGGCGGCGCGCTCGCCTGGCCCTCGGCCTCCCCCCAGCTCTCGCCCGGCCTTGCAGGGTAAGAAGCACCGCAGTGCTCACTCGACGGGGCAGCCGCGTGCCACGGCCCGGCGCGTGTGTACACACGCACGCACACACGCGCGCGCACCCCGCCGCGCCGGGGGCGCCTGCTCCTCGGCGCTTTCCAGAAGCCCCGCGGTGGCCCGGCCCTCACCTTCGATGGCGATGACGTGCTCCCGGATCTGGTTCTGCAGCACCGGCTCCTCCACGCGCTCCAGCAGCTCGTAGATGGAGTAGATGTTCGGGTGGACCGACTCGAAGCGCTGGATCTCGGCCCGGATGGCAGCCGAGTTGGCCAGCTGCTGCTGGTAGTTCATGGTGCAGGCGCCGCGCCCGGAGCTGCGCGCCCCCCGCCGCCGCCGTTGCCGCCCCGCGCCCCGGGGCCCGCGGGCCGCCGAACCCGGGGCGCCGCAGCCCCCGGGGAGCCGGGCCCGCCGGCGGCGGGCGGAGGAGGCGCGAGAAGAAAGGAGCAGGCGGAGCAGGCGCGGGGCCGGCCCGCCGACTCAGTTCATGGCCGGGACGCGCGGCCGGCGAGCGAGCGGGCCCCGGCGCCCCGGGTCAGCGGGCCCCCATGGAGCGCGCCGCGGCGAGCGCGGCCGGCCCCGGAGGAGGCTCGCTCGGGCGCCTTCCTGCGCCGCAGCCGCCTTCCACCCCTAGGCGCTGCCCCGCCGAGCAGCCATTAAAGCCCAGGCAGCCGCCGCGCTCCGAACGCAGGGGCCGAGGGCCGGCCCCCAGGCAGTGGCCGCGCCGCTCCGGGCGCCCGGCCGCGGCGTGGGTCCGCGCGCTGCGTGCTGCGCCGCCCTGCGCGCCAGGGCCCCTGCGCCGAGCCCGCCGTGCGCCGCCCGCCGAGCCGGGACCGACCGCAGGCGCCGTGCAAGCCGCGGAGCCCGCTCCGAGCGCCGCCCGCCGCCCGCCCGGCAGGCCCCCTCCCTGGCACGCAGGGCTCCGGCCCACGTCGGCCCCGCCTCCGCCCGCGCCCCGCCCGCCCGCCTGCCCGCTCGCCGCCCGCCGCTCGCCGCCAGCCGCCACTGCGTCCTCCGCGGCGCTTCCCAGCGCGCCGGATCCCGGGGAATTGCGCCAGGCTCCGCCCCGCGCCTGCCTCTGGGCTTCCTGGGACTTGTAGTCCGCGCCGCGCCGCGTCGGCGCCCCGCGGGGACCGCAGGGAGAGGGCGCGCACGCCTCTTGGGGCTGGCGCGCCGCCGGGCCGGGGGCGAGGGATGGGCTGTCCGGCTGGTGGACCCGCGCGCGGCCGGCCTCCCGCACTAGGCCCTCCGTGAGCGTCGGCGTTGTCCCGCCGCTGTCCCCGCGCCTCAGGACCCGGGAGGCGGTGCGCGACCCCGCCCGCGTTTTTGTTTGTTTCTAAGCAGCTGGCTAGAGGAGCTTCTGCGACTCGCCCTTGTCCCCCGGCCGCACTTTGTTGGCTCCCCTCTCCCTACATCATTAAACTCTCTGCCTACGTTTGCGAAAGGGACAGGAGTGCTCCCTCTTGATAAACCAAATTCCTTCCCGAAGGCGAAGAGCCTCCTTAGCCGTGGCGGCGTGGGTGTTCACACCCCCACGAGTGAACTGAAGTTTAGACCTGGACTCGAGATGCGGCGAAATACGACGGGGGCTCCCTAGGCATCATGTTCCTTAAAGAGAGAGAGAAGGGTATCAATCTGCAGCCTGCTTTGCGTGGGTCTCTGGCATGCTGACCCCCTCACCCCAATCCCGCGTAAGCTCAGCCCCGGGGACCCCGCGGAGCTGGACCGCACTGCGTCAGGAACCCCAAGAGCACAGAAGGCTCGTCCCGCAGGTGTAAGGTAAATGGGATTATGGCAGATGTGCTGAGCACCGGGGCCAATCTTGTGCGCACCGGCCTAGTCCGTGACCCCACGCATCCAAGTGACCTTTCGGAAGCTGGAGCCCGCTGCCCCAACGTCCCTGATCAAAGCCAGATGAGCCTTCACCTGGTTCTCTTGCAGCCTGGGCCTGGCTTCCGCACCCGAGTCTCCAGCCTCCTTGAGTTACACCCTCCTGGCTCACAACTCTCCCAGACGATGTGCCAGCCGTCTTCAGCACTCAAGCCTTTGTTTGTGCCCTCCCCCACATCCCCAGTACTAACAGGGCCCCTGACACACTTAGGCAGAGTTCATGGCTACATCGGTGATAGCCTCTGGCTTTACTCTCATCCTAAGTAACTGAGATGCCGCGGATATGGCCTCATCTCACTGCCTATCAGCGGTCCTTGATAGCTCCCCTCCTTGAAACCCTTCTTCTCCTGGCGGCTGGGGTAACTTGTTCGCCAGGCTTTCCTACTACCTTCCTGGCTTCTCAGTCCCTTTTGTGATTCCCTCTCACTCCCCTAGCCTCTTAAATATGGGTCTCTTCTATACACAGGAATCTCTGTCTTTGTTTTGAATATCATGTACAGATTAATGAACCTCAGAGTCACAGCTCCAGCCCAGACCTCGCCTCGCAATCACATATTCCTATCTAACTGCCTCCTCAACATGTCTCGGATGCCTGCTGGCAGTTTAAATCTAACATGCCTCAAGCTGAACTCTTGTTATGCCCTGCCCGTGCTCCCCCTGAAATTTCCGTCCCAGTTATGGGCAGCTTGAGGCCTCCTTTTGCTCAGGCTGGCAACCTGGGGCCATCCGTGATCTCTCTCCCCTACCCCAGGTAGTGTCAGCTCCGCCTCCCGGAGCTCCAGAATCTCATAGCTTGTCACCTCCCCACGGCCACCACCTGCCAAAGCTGTGATCATCTGGCCTCTGGGTTATGCTAGGTAATCTCTCCAGCCATTGATCTCCTTGCTTCTTACCTTGTGCCCTTACAGTCTGTTCTCAATAAGGCAGGCCTGGGGAACCTTGTTAAATCTAAATTAGGTCACGTCAAGCCTCTGCTCAAAACTCTCCCGTGACTCCTGTCCAGCTCAGAGTAACATCCAGCTCCTCACACTGATCTCCAAAGCCTTACAGGCACGAGTGCCTCTCAAGAGCAGGACGGGGTCTGAGCGTCCCCCCAACGTGGAAGCTGACAGGTTAGGCTGCCGTGATTTAATGGATCCTGGCAGAAGCCACGAAACTCTTGGGTCAGAAACAAAGGGGTTTACTATTCATAGCAAAAGCAGTAGCTAGAGATCGGCATTTTCATGAGCCGGTTCACAGAGCCCCAGTTCCCACAGGGCCAAGAGGGTCAGGTGCATGTAGAGTGGCTTGCCTTGTAGGAAAGGGACCTGGGCTTGTGGAACCCCCATCTTTGACATGGGCAGCAAGCGTTCTGCCCTTACCTGTAACAGGAAATCCTATCTTTGCCTCCCAAGGCTGTTTGCTCCACAAACATTCTTGAAAAGACAGTTCAGAACAAAGGCAGCCCATGCCTCTGCCCTCAGACATGCAGAAGCGCGAGAGGGTGTCCCTCCCACCGCAGCATCTCTACTTCTGCTCCATCCCCCCACCCTGTACCCATGCTGCCTGGCCTGGCTGCCCCTTAAGTATGCCCGGCACATACGCACCTCCTGCGTTTGCACGTGGTGTTTCCTCTGTCAGGGATGCTCTTCTCCCAGCAACGTCACCAGCTACACCACTTCCTTCACATATTGACTCCAAAGCCACCTTCTCAGGGAGGCCCCCTCTGACCCCCACCAGACATGGCATCCCTATTCCCCCATATGTGGCGTCTTCCTTCCTTGCTGTGGCAGGAAGGACAGTGGCCCCCAAAGACGCCTGCATCCTAATCCCTGAAGCCTATAAATTTGGGATCTGACATGGCAAGGGGGCTTTGCAGGTGCGATTAAGTTAGTGAATGTTGAGATGAGGAGATTAACCTGGGCCCAATGCAATCACAAGGGTCCTTCTAAGAGGGAGGAAGCAGGGTCAGAGTCAGAGAAGATGTGATGACGGAAGCAGAGGTGAGACAGGGGTTGGAAGATGCTTCACTACTGGCTTTGAAGATGGAAGGAAGGGGCTGTGAACCAAAGAACTTAGGTGGCCTCTGGAAGCTGGAAAAGGTAAGAAAATGGATTCTCCCCAAAGGGTCCAGGAGGAACACAGTCCTATCCACCCATTTCTGACTCGTGACCTCCAGAACCATAAGATAATACATTTGTGTTGTTTGCACTGCCAAGTGTATGTTAATTTGTTACAACAATAGGAAGTTAACACACTTACTCAGGTTCTTGGCACCTGTCCCTATTTGTATGATACATACTTTACTTATTTATCTTGGGCCTATTCTGTGTCCCTTACTAGAGTGTAAACGCCACGAGGGCCAGGATTTTTGTCTGCTTTGCTCTCTGTTCTACCCCCGGCACCTAAGGAAGTTCCTACACAGAGTAGCTACCTATTAAATGCTGGTCAAATTAATGGCTTCCCTATTAAATTGTAATTTCCCTGAGGACAAGGACCATCTCTCTTCTGCACAGTGCTTGGTTCCTGTGGGGGCAAAGCATATTCAATAAGTTAATGAATAAACAAATACCCTCCTATGGTGAGGGCTCCCCTCTCATTCCACGAGGCACATGGTAGATGATTAGCTGAACTGAAATGGAATTTAGTTTTTCTCATGACAAGAGACCCAGTGGTATTTACCAGGAGGTTCCTGCAGATTCATCTTATGTGACTGCAACCAAGAATCCTGGCCATTTTTGATAGGATAGTCCTTCCAAGGACTTCCATTCGTGAGTGAAAACTTGCCTCTGAGAGCCAACCAGCTCTCAAAGTAGTGAGTTTCTCCTGCCACCGGAAGTATCAAGGAAAAGCCCGATGATCGTCTCACTCATTCATTCATTCATTCACTCATTCTCTCATGTATTCACTTCAACAGATCATTACTGATCCCCTACTGTGTCCGAGACAGGGCGCCACATGCTAGGAATAGAAAGACGGAAAAGATGATGCCTGCTCTTAGTGAGTCTGCGTTCCAGAGGACTATCTGTGGACGAGCCATTGCTTTTAGGGTTCAGTTTCTGAATCCAACTTGGAGCTTGTGAGCAGAGAGTAAGTGAGAAAGGCTATGGATGAAGGCAGCCAAGAAGAACCACCCCCTCCATGACACACACACATGAATACAGGATTTACACATGCAAACGTCCAGTGGCTCAGAATTGGATGAATAATTCCTGTGATGTCCAAGTAAAAGTGGGAATCGAGGGCATTCTGCGAGGGACTAGCCGTGGACGTTTATGTTCCGCTAACGTGCAGCCAGGTGAGTTGTGTCCTCCAACAGAAAAACTTCATAGTCATAACTTTAAACTTCACAGTGTTCGCCATCCCCCAAGCCTGCACAGCGCCCTACACGTGGCTCCACAGCTCTTCCACCTAAATTATCCCTCAGAAGTGTTTTAGAAAATTTATGAAACATTATGTCTCTGGATTTTTATGTGCTTTATCCATCTACCTGAGCATGAATTGATTTTATTAGATGACTTTGCACGCTTGGTTGAAGAGCACAGAGATTTTTATTTGACGTCTGTGTGGATTATTCTGTGACCGAGGTTGATTCATCTCATGGGGTCATCTGCAGACAGCAGTGGGGTGCTGTGGAGAACCAGCATCTCACAAAGGCTTGGGGGCTCCTGATGGAGGTGGGGAGGATCTTCCAGGGACCAGGAGGAAGAGGAATTCAGGAAGCGCCAAGACAAAATTTCCTTACCTTGCATTTTGCTCCCTGGGGAAATGACTCAGACAAGGACCAGAACACAGAGTTTTGCAGTTTGGGCTCTGGGCTGTGTAGACTGGGCTCCGCTGGGCCATCTGTCTGTACTTCATGCAGCCCTCATTCTCCTCCTGGCCCCGCTGGGCTACCTCTTAGCAATGGCAGATGCTCAAGAGAGAAAGCCCCTGTGGGCAAGCTCATTGCAAGCCTCCACACTCTTCACGTCTGCTGACATCCCCATGGCCAAAGCAGGTCACGGGACTGAGCCCAGAATCAGGGGAGAGAAGCATGCCCCACCAGCAGTGGGGGCCCCGGGGAGTCATGTGGCAAAGGTGTGGATGTACGACCCCATTGTTGGGAGGTGGCACAGAGCTGGCTCTCAGTCCAGTCTTTAGCACATCATCCTGGGCCCTGGAAACAAGCTGTTTGGCTGAAACTGTGTTCCTCCTCCAGGCATTTGGCCTGAGGAAGAAAGCAGTGACATTTCACAGGGCAGTTGTGAACTTCAAATAAAACATGTGGGCAAATGCTCTGTCCAGTGCAGACACTCTTCCAGTGCTGGAGCAAGGTGTTCTTTAAACCTCAGTGTACTTACCTATAAAAGATAGACGGTGCTTACAACGTTGGATTATCACCGCTAAAAGAGCTGTCATCAACTGTCCCAAAGCTAGAGTAAGTGACTCTCCAGGTCTATTTTACTCCACTAAGGAAAGCCTTAGTGAGGCAGCATTGACTTTTTCTGCACGTGTAACTTTCCCAACCACTGAATGCCACAGAAGCAGTGCCACGGGGTTCCTAAGGGTGCTCCGTGTAACGCGATTCAGCTTCTACTTGTCTGGTCTTCCCCACCCCTCCCCCACTCTCTTCACCTGCCTTTGGCCGCCATGTTGGGAGGAGGCTCAAGCCACATGGAGAGGCTGCATGTGAATAAAAGACCCTTCAGATGATTCACCTGCCTGAGATGAGGACCAGATAAGGTAGAGTGAGACCACCTGTTCTCTCGATGCTTTGTCTGAATTCCTGACTCATAGAAACTTTGAGAGGTAATAAATGATTGCTGTTATTTTGAGACACTGTATTTTGGAGTGACTTGTGCTACAGTAATAGACTGATGGAGAGGGGCTCCCTGAACCTGTGAAAATGGGTGAGAAGACATGACGCTTTTATCTCTTGATTGATCACTTCTTAAGGAAGTGATGGCCTGAAAAAAGGGACCCCTTGAGAGAGAGTCCAGTCCCCCATCAGCTCTAATTGTCATTTCCAGGTAGCCCTTATCTGGTGGCTGTGACTCACCTTTGGAAACAGCATCACACGAATGCATTATCCTCTAGTTCTGTGGGTCAGAAGCTTGACACGGGTCTCACCAGACTAAAATCATGGTGTCAGCACACATGTTCCCTTTTTTTGTCTTTATTATCTGTCTATTTTATATGTAGTAATATGTGTCTATTAACCCTCAACCCCTAATTTATCCCCCTATCCTTTCCCCTTTGGTAACCATAGTTTGTTTTCTACATCCATGAGTCTGTTTTTGGTTTGTATGTAGAATTTGTATCATTTTTTTTTAACATTCTACATATAAGTGATATCATATGATATTTGTCTTTCTCTGTCTAACTTACTTCATTCAATGTGATAATCTCTAGGTCAATCCATGTACTGCAAATGGCATTATTTCATTCTTTTTTATGGTTGAGTAATATTATATATATATATATATATATAAAACATTATACATATATGTGTATATATATAGCACATTTTCTTTATCCAGTCATGCACTGATGGACATTTAGGTTGTTTCCATGTCTTGGCTATTGTAAATAGTGCTGCTGTGAACACTGGGGTGCATGTGTCTATTTGAATTAGAGTTTTCTCCAGATATATGCCCAGGACTGGGATTGCTGGATCACGTGGTAGGTCTATTTTTAGTTTCTTGAGGAATCTCTGTACTGCTTTCCATAATGGCTGCACCAAACTACATTCCCACCAGCAGTGTAAGAGGATTCCCTTTTCTCTACACCCTCTCCAGCATTTATTATTTGTAGACTTTTTAATGATGTCTATTCTGACTGGCGTGAAGTGATACCTGATTGTAGTTTTGATTTGCATTTCTCTGATTATTAATGATTTTGAGCATCTTTTCATGTGCCTGTTGGTCATCTTGGTGTCTTCTTTGGAGAAATGTCTATTTAGGTCTTCTGCCCGTTTCTCTGATTGGGTTGTAGGCCACGTTCCTTCTGTAGGCTCTCAGTGGGATCTGTCTCCTTGCTTTTTTCCAGCTTCCTGAGGCTGCCTGTACTTCAGGCCTGTGGCCCCTTCCTCCACCAATTTCACAGCCAGCGAAGGTGAATTGAGTTTCTCTCGCATCATGTCACTCGGACCCCCTCCTCTGCCTCTTCCTACTTTCCAGAACCTTTGTAATTCTATTGATCCCACCTGGAGAATCTGGGCTAATTTCTGCATTTCAAGGTCGTAAGACTAATGGCCTTAATTCCACCTGCCACCTGAGTTCCCCTTTGCCATGTGAGGTAACAAATCCATGAGCTCCAGGCCTTAGGGCATGGACATCTGTGGGATGCGCGTAGGGGGACATTACTCTGCCTATGGCACATTAGCAGACTCTGCCGCTGTCCAGGACGCGGGTGTTGTTTACTAGTTGGGGGCGTCAAGAGTAACAGTGGCTGCGTTTACACCTCCCTGCGTGGAACAAGAAGGGTTTTCAAGAGAAATATTGGGTTACCAGTATCGGCCTTGGACCCACCCACACCCACACCCCTCAGGGCCAGGTAGCCTTTGGAACCCATGAGATTTGTGTAGCCTGGTAAGTCCCCAACCACTAACATGCTCAGAACCCCACCACAGGGCCCCGCGGACCCTGATGCGACATGATGGGAAACAGAAACACAAGCAAACTGTCCTGAAAGGCTTCCTTTCTCTTGCGTTTACATTTTTAGGTCAGTTGGTGCTTATTTGCAGGGTTAAAAGAATATCTTCCTAAAATACAGAGAAAGCAAAATGAACAGCAGTACTATTTAGCTCAAAGTCATTAAGAAAAGATGTTCCTGTTTATGGGATAGTCTTAAAATGAATAATGGACGATAAACGGCTTTTATCAAGATTTTCAAAATCCCACTGAAAATGCAAGCAATTCCTGTATGAAATCCAAGTGTTATTCCTCCTAATGTCACTGAAATGAAGGTGTGTTTCTTAAGGTGCTTAGAAGGCGTGGGACAACGGATGGTGGGACAGGGGTAAGTCAGAGTTCAGGACGGTGAGAGCAGATTGAAGCTGAACACTGGACATTACTTTTCTGGAAAGTGTCTTGTTTCTGGTCAGGTGGAGCCCTTACTCCTGACCTTTCCCCTTGACCCTTCCTTCCTCCCAAGGCCAGAGGCTCCTCTGCTCACAGTCCCAGTTATCTTGAATCACCAGGAAGGAATTTGCCCCAAACCATGATACTTTGTGACACTCACATTACCCCTTTGGATAAAGGTCCAGGGGCAAAACAAAACAAAACAAAAATCCATCACCATGTTTTCCTAAATTAAAGAGTAAGTGTTATTCAAAGGTGCAGTCTATGGGTCATGATTCTTTAACAGACTGAGAAGCCAATCATATCGACAAATAGAACAGAATGCAATAGAACAGAACAGGACGGAACAGCAGTGATGGTAGGTAGTGGGGAGTGAGAGCTGTTTACAGGTAGCAATTATTCCTAAACTTTTGTTGTTAAGTGAAGACAGAGAGAAAGTATTCCTTCTCAGAGGACTTGCATATAATCCAGCCCCCGCCAGTCTGCCTTCTCTCTGGGTGTCTTTGATAAGCTCGGCTGTTCTGCAGTTCCCATGCTTTATCAGATTCCTATGGCTCCTGTAGCAAATTGACATAGACTTACCGGCTTAAAACAGCCCATTTATTACCTTACTTCTGGAAGACGGAAGCCTGAAATGGGTCTCATAGGGCTAAAGTCAAGGTGTCGGCAGGCCTGCATTCCTTTCTGGAGGCTCCGGGGGAGAGTCTGTTTCCAGGCTCTTTTCTAGCGTCAGAAGCTGCCTGCAGTCCTTGGCTCGTGGCCCCTTTCTCCGTCTTCAAAGCCAGCATCGTTACATCTTCAAATCTCTCTCCCACCCTCTTTAAGGGACCTTGTGATTACTTGGCGCCCACGGATGATCCAGGATAACCTCCCCATCTCAGAATCCTTACTTTAACCCACCTGCAAAATCCCGTTTGCCGTGTAAGATTCTAGCATCAGGACACAGACATCTTTGGGGGCCCTGAACCCGCCTGCCACTGATGCTGACAGTGCAGTGGAAGCAGACGTGGGCTTTGTGTATTTCAGTGAGATAAATCATGCTGTCCCTCAGTCACGTTCACATATCAGCACACATGTGGTGAGCAGCCTCTCAAAAAACAGAAATGAAAAACCCAGCCTCTCATGGAAAATTCAAGCACTGTGAGCTTTATCTTTATCTAAAATTTAAGGTTCTAAAATTCATTCAATGAAACACATAGGGTTATGAAGGAAACCAGTTATATTCGATCACAATTATCAAGATATTTAACAGTTTATGATGCAGGAATGTACGTGCGTCTCTGTTAACAAATTAATTAACAAGATGTAGCAGCCAGTCTGTTAGCGGTAACGTAACTTGAGTTGCTGATAAACCTCCACAACATTTAAAGAAATTTGTAACCCTTGTGACAGAAAAATATCTGATTTCTCTGGGCGACAAAGCCTCAGATACTGCCAATACATCTGTTGTTTATTATTTCCATTCATAACGGAAGAAATTACTATATTTTAATTACAGCTTGGTGAAATTAAACATGCAAATGTTTTCCCATCCAAGTTCACAGAACCCCCTTCTTTAAGGCCAGAACAACGTGGGAAAGACGAGGCCCACAGCCCAGGCAGAGGGTTAGGGTCTTCTAAGGCAAGTCTTCTTTTTTTTTTTTTTTAATTGTGGTACGATACACATAGCATAAAATTTACCATCTTAATTATTTTTGAGTATACAGTTCAGTAGTGTTGAGTATATTCACATTGCTATGCATGCAGTCTCCTGGACCCCTCTCATCTTGCCAAACTGAAACTGAAACAATATAGCCATTAAGCAGAGACCCCCTTCCCCCCTTCCCCACAGCTTCTGGCAGCCACCCTTCGACCATTTGTCTCTCTCACTGGACTCCTTTCGGTATCTCTCAGAACTGGGGTCATGCAGTTTTTGTCTTTTTGTGACTGGTGTATTTCACTTAGCACCACGTTTTCAAAGTTTATCCATGTTGCAGCACGTATCAGAATTTCCTTGTTTTTTAAGGCAGAAAGATTTGCATCTATATATACTATATACATATGCACGTACATCGCGTTTTCTTTATCCATTCATCTGTACACTGACACTTGGGCAGTTTCCATCTTTTGGCTGTTGTGAATGATGCTGCTAGGAATACGAGTGTGCAACTGTCTCTTAGAGACTCTGCTTTCAGTCCTTTGGGGTGTATAGCCAGACATGGGACTGTTGGACCAGGCAAGTCCTTTTAATGGCTATCAGAGTAAAACTCCACTCTACCAAGGCCAGTCGGCTTCCAGACCAGGGTTACAGCTGCTAAGATCTGTGCCACAGAGAAGTAGTTAGAAGGTTGGTCTCAGATGATCACAGAACCCACACTACAGAGGGGACCTCAGAGTTCCTTTCATGCCCTGATGAGAAAATCGAGGCCCTGTGGATGAGATCACTTACTTACCAAACCTGCACTGCCTGTTAGAAGTGGACCCAGGAGGAGAACTGACCCTGTGAAAGTCACTGAGTGGTGACCTTACCTGGGGGGGAAGTCAGCGCGACTGCAGACTCAGGGAGAGAGGGTGGCGCTGGCCCCGGGGCAGAGATGCCGCTGTTTAGTGGAAGTGCCCTACCCTTTGGTTGATAGGAATACAGCCACCCAAGAACTGTTTCCCTAGAATTTTTCCACAGAGCCAGCCGCTGTTTCCTTTTCTCATTTCCAAATGAACATAAAAGGCAAAGATGCTTTATTCTCCTAGCAACCTGCTCAAGCCACCTTCCGCGTGCGCCACGAGAACTCCATTCCATGTTCATGTCAGCTCCTGGGGTGTGAAAATTCAGCACACCAACCTGGGATTTGCAGCAGCTTTTAAAGGGGATGTTTATAGAGACACATGCTGACACAGTTGTGTAAATCATTCCTCTGTGTTTCAAGGGCAAAATGCATAATAATTCTGAGCGCAAGAATTCTTCTCTCATAAAATGGAAGATTAATTTGCTTCTACACATTCTGTGAGCTGATTAAAAAGCTGGTTTTATACACATAGCTTTGGCTGATGAACAAATTAGACACTGAGAAGTCAGATGCAAATGAGTAGTTTACAGATACTTTTGAAATTGTATAATCTTCTCCCAGATCATATGAAAACCCAGTAACTGATTGAGGCAACTGAAAGGCAAGGTTTTGTAATGTTTACCAACTGTTTTTTTTTTCTCATCACATATATTTTTGCAAGCATCTTTGCACTTGTGCTTTATATTTGTTTTGTAAATTATTTACTGCAATATCTTTTGGATTTAATACATTTGGTAAACTGTTCCTTTTGGTGTACCTTCTGAATGTACACAAAACAACAGCCCCCCGAAAGACTGCTTTTCTGTTCTTCAATTTTCACTTGGTTTCCAAATATAGATTCAGTTGAAATATTTATCCAATGGCCACTAAGTACATGGCTCAGCACTTATCCATATTATCTTATTTAACCTTCAAAGACAGTGCAGGGCAGCCGTCCACGCCCGAGCCCGAGGGTCAGGGAGGCGGTGACCTCCCCAGAGCTGCAGCCAGCACGACACGCTCAGAGCGTAAAGGCCGGTTTTCTGAGTGTGAGCACACCTGCCTTCCCCTCTGAGCGCACCTGCCTTGACCACAGCGAATCTCCTAATTTTAAGCACACAACGGGCATTTCATCAGCGTGATCGCAGAGACCTCTCCTGGGAGACAGAAGACGAGCCCGTTACAGAGGTGCGTGGTTCTCGCTCCGTCTCCGTAGAAGAGCCTCCTCCTGCCCCGCCTTCCCCCCGCCCTGTGCTCGCCACGCGCTGCTTTGACCGCTTTGACTGTCGCGTGATGCTCTGCGAAGCTGTGCCCCCCTCTGCTCCACATGCTGGCCAACACTCATCCTTCCCGGGTGTCACTCTCCGACCGGCGTGTGAGTGTGCCCCGCAGGGGAGACCCTGGCACGTGCCAGGCTGGGATCCAGGGCACGCAGGGCAGCCAGCACGCTGGCCAGGTTACTGCGTCTATCCCAGGAACATACGGCTACCTTTGGGAAAAAAATGGCAGTCACGCGTTTGGACTTGCCTCCGCCTTTTCTTAGACTGGTGGTTGACAAACTGTGTTCCTTGGAGCACCCCAGGGAAGCCCACTGGTTGCAGGGGTGGGTTCTCCCTCACCCCCAACACTGGCTCCCTTTACATTAAAGTGCCTCTATCTTTTTAACATACAAGGGATTAGGGGTGGAGGGTCTAGCTCAGTGGTAGAGTGAGTGCTTATCATGCACAAGGTCCCAGTTTCAATCCCCAGTACCTCTGTCTAAAAAAGTAAATAAATAAATGAAAACCTAATTATCTCTCACCCCAAGAAAAGAAATAATAAATAAAGTAGATTAATTAACTTCAAAAACTTAAAAAATTATATGCAAGATTCCCCACTAGATTCACTTCGCTGGCAGGGGGTTGGGGGGCAGAGTTAAGAAGCAAGACCCACCAGTACAAGGCATCAGAAAACTCTAGGTACCTGAACACATCTGAGCCCCTGAGACTCCTGCACTATCACCTGTGGGTCTCATCCGTTTTTATTCTACAGGACTTGCAAGGTGGGGCAAAGGGATGACGAGGGCAGAGGGGGATCGGTGAAGAAGGCCCCCTTGGCTTTCCTTTCTGACACCTGCCTCCGATTCTGTTTTCCTTCCTCCCTCTACTGAGAGTGGAGCATGGCTGACACAACACCAGCTTAGGGGTTGGCACACCCCAGCCCTGTTTCTGTATGGCCTGAGACGTAAGAATATTGTTACATTTTAAATGATATTTTAAAAGTCAAAAGAAGACTATTTTCTAACTCTTGGAAGTTAATAAAATTCAAATTTTGGTGTCTACATGAAGTTTACTAGAACCCACACACATGTCCATTGGTTTGCACGTGGCCACTGGCTATTCCACCCTGAAGAGTTGAGCAGAATTATGACAGAGACCTGAGGCCTGCAAAGCTTAAAATACTTACTGTTGGACCCTTTGCAGAAAGAGTTTGCTCACCCCTGCATATGCTTTAGAGGGTCCTGCCTGGTTTTAGAGGGGTTTCTGGAAGATGTTGCCTGAAAAGCGGACCTTTAGTAGTGACAGGGCTTGGGAAATTCTGAGAAAAAGTCAGCAAGTCCTTAACCTGCACTCTCCTGTTGCTCCCGCTGTCCTGTGGGGGATCTACGAATACATAACGAAGGAGCAGCACCGCGAACACAGAGCCTTTATTTCAGGGCCCACGGGACTGAGTGCCTAGGAATTTTACGGCTGTGCTAACAGTACACACCAGCCTTTGGCTCCTCATTTCTAAATTTCACTGGTTATGTTGTACCAAACAAGTCTTTGAAGCAGTTTGTGTAACGAACAGCTTACTGAGCATCCTGCAAAGCTGGACAGAGCTTGGTGGGCGCCTTGGAAGGAGAGAAATTTGGCACCCATCCAAACCAATATTCACTGACTATTTACCGCACATAGACGTGCACCTGAGCTGTCCCAGGAAGTAAAGAGAAAGGTGCCTCAGGGTGGCCGGCGCCAGCCCTCATCTCTATTCTCCACAGCAGTTCAGCTCTGCCCCAAACCTGCATCACTCACTCAGAAAACCGGAGCTCTGGAGGTAACTGGAGACCACCCTTCCTACCGTGTGGCATGTAACTGTCTTTGGGTTTCTCACCTCAGTCCAGCTGGACTTCTTGGGAAGCCGACTCTGAGATGAAGCTTCATGTGCAAGGCGTTTATCTGGGAGGTGATCCAGGAAGCCCCAGAAGGGGTGCTGGGAAGTGAGGTGAGGAAAGGGAGGAAGCCAGTTTGGGCAACAGGGGACCCATCGCCTGTCCCTCTAGAAGACTGCAAGGGGCTCACCCCAAAGCGGTCCTCACCCCCGACAGAGGAGGAAACCAAGGTATTGACCCACCAATTCATTCATTAAGGGCGGATTTCTGAAGCATCAGCTCCTTGACATTTCAAACCTAGTGCATTCAGGTGGTCAAAGAGACCCCTCGGGTTCCCACAGGGAAGATCCCTCTGTGGGTCTGAGGGTGAGGCTAAGCCATGGGAAGAGGTACCAGCTGTGCTCCCCGCATCCTCCTCCACACACTGAGCTCCCCGTGAGGACTCTGACCTGCCTGCGTCCTCCAGCTCCATTCTCTTGCAGGGTGATTTGTGTTCCCGGCTGGCTGCTGCTCAAAGAGGCCAAGCAGCTTCCTCAGCCTCCATCCTTCTCTGGGGCTGTGGGCTGGAGAAGAGAGTCTTGTAACCAGGAAGAGAGGCTGGTGCAGAGGAGGGAGTGGGGACCGAGCCTCAGCTGGTTGTGTGTGTGGGGGTGGGGCTCCCCGGCACAGCCACCATTTCCTGTCACTTGGAGTCAATGACTTTCTCTCCTGAGCTGCTGTTTCCTCACTTGAAAAATGTCAGATGGACCAGAGGACCTGGAGGCCAGCACTTCTCAAGCTGGAATATGCACACAAACCACTTGGAGTCTTATTAAAAATGCAAGTCCTGAGTCAGTAGATCTCAGGTAAGGCCTGAGATTCTAGACTTCCAACAAGTGCCAGGTGGAGCCCTTGGTCCTGTCTGCCGATCTCATGCTGTACATCCGGGCTGCAGTGCACCTGTCCACCAAAACTCTCTGCTTAACCGGGGTGCTGTGGGAGTGGAAACTCACAGGACCATTAGTGGAAATGTTTCTGTTGTTGCTGTTCTAATCTTTGCTTTTAAATTTCTCTCTAAAATACTTTAGACCACAGATCTGTTTTAGGAAGCCTAGTGTGTTTGTAAAAACCAAAGCAGTTTCTAGAAGTTTCTTAGACATGAATGCAATCTCTTTGTCCTTCCGTCAACAAACTAACTTCCCTGGGACTCCAAAGGTCCAGTGTGCTCCATCATTGCCCATCACCTGCCTGGTTATTAGAAGCACAAAGTCACTGCCAGGCTTAGAGGGTAAAATATCCTAAGTGGGGTAAGCTGGGGGATCTAGCCAATTCCTTTCCCCCAGACCTGGAGGAGAACCTCATGGTCTGGCAGCAATTCTGGCCCTGGGGTGGTCACTGCCTCTGCCTTGCCAGCAGACTGGACTGCGGGCTGGCTCGCTCTCTGCCAGACCGCTCTTCCTGGAAGTGGTGATCAGCTGACCAGTCTGTGCTTGTGAGGCCGGTGCTCCAGACCCGTGCACAGCACCTCCAGATGCCTCTCAATTATGCATGAGGAAATAGAGGCTTAAAGCTAGCCTCCAGGCACCCGGAGGTCGATGGCAGAGGTAGCAGGAGGATTAAATGTCTGGTCCAGTGCCCTCTCCAGGGAACCGCCAAGTCTGACCACAAAGAGGACCCACATACACCATCCATTTGATTCACCTTCTGGCTCTGCTAGGGTTACCTCTATGGCTTCAGTGATTTCATTATTACCTTCAGGCCGTGGCTTCCTCATCTATAAATGAAACCACTAAAACACCCATTTCATACAGTGTTATGACTCTGTTTCAAGGAATCAGCCCCACCCACAATCTTATTAGTAACATGTTGCTAATTTAATTTAATTATTTGCAATTACAATGTTTGTTTGTTTGTTTTTAATTGAAGTACAGTCAGTTTACAATGTGTCAATTTCTGGTGTACAGAATAATAATGCATACATATATTTGTTTTCATATTCTTTTTCATTATAGGTTACCACAAGATATTGAATATAGTTCCCGGTGCTGTACAGAAGAAACTCGTTGTTTATCTACTTTATATATAGTAGTTAATATTTGTAAATCTCGAACTCCCAATATATCCTTTTCCACCCCGTTTCCCCCGAGTAACATAAATCAATTACAATGTTAAATGCCCTTTTACATTTGTTCTCTAACCCAAAGTATGTCTAACTGAACTTAGGTTAAATATGCCCTCTGCGATCTTATTTTATTTTTTTAAAGATATATACATTCATAGGTTTTGTTGGGGTTAACATAAAAAGGGGCCAGTCAGCCAGCCAGCACGTGTAGAGCAGCGGTCTGTATAAGGCAGGGCACTAGGCATCTGGGAATCCAGGGTCAGCACAAAGTTGTTTCCTTCTCAGCGCTGTCAGCGTGGCTGGAGGTGAGCAAATACTTACTCATCACAATGAACTCATTTCAAGTGTGTGCTCTAGCAGCCTTGGGGCGACTTCCGCTTGACATCAGGTGTCTGAGCCAGATTTTTTATTTCCTCTCCCTCAAGTTCATGTGTTTATGACTCTGTAGCACCTGACCTTCCCTTGGACCTTGACCTTCATGAGAAAGATGAGCTGAAGTTCCAGGTTTGAGGAGCAGAATCTGCTCCAGTTATGGCAAATGACAGGGGTGTTTGTTTGTTTTGAAGAGAGGAAGTAAAAATGTTTGCAGAAGAATAGAGCTGAGAAGCCTTGGACGGTAGGTTATTTCAAGGCTCTGTGGGAGGAGATGGGGAGGGTGAGAGACTCAGTGATAGTCAGTCTGGTTTGAAACCTAGAGAGAAAGATAGCATGACCAAAGGGGGAAGTGCACTGCATTTTACGTGTGATTTTTCCTCCTATATGGCGTTCTTTTCTTTCCATGGAACGTCAGTAAATTCTGCATTTCTTGCGCACGTGCTGGACCCAGGTGTGGATTTTTCATTTTGGATGGGGGCGGTGCTGAGACTGCGTCAGGGAGCCAGGGTTCTCCCACAGGTATGGGTGAGTAGGAGGGTAGGAACAGGGGTCCTAATCTTGTATTTTGCTCATGCAGCCTCATCCATCAGTTCTGGGCTTCAGGGCAGAAGCACCCTCTATGGCCAAAATGTTGATCCACACGGGGCTGCCCAGTGCTGACTGGCCAGGATGTGCAGAGGGTCCTGCCAGAGACGAGGTGTGGCAAGGGGCACATTTGCAGCACACTTCTCCATCTTGCCTGGAAAGGAACAGCCTTGTTTCTGTGGGAAATTTTATCATGATGATGGTGGGGGGATAGGGCGGAAACTAGGCGGAGTCTTGGAAAGGTGATGCCACAGAACTCGTCTTTGTGAAGCTGACTCCTCTTAGCTCTGCCCGAACTCTTACATGGCCTGTCTCTGAGATGCTGCAGCTCCCTGGAGGCCAGAAATGCTTTTAGAGATTCTCTGAGCCAACAAACCTGTCTTCATGACATGCTCTCAGGATCCCAGGGAAGCTGGGAAGGTCCTGCTGGTGGCATCAGATCAACCTAAGGTCCAAAAAACTGGAGGTGGGAGAACCCGAGAGCAGGTTGTTGAGGGTCAGGTTTAGTCTGGAATGTAGTAACCTCATTCCCAATTCGCTTCAGCTGAGCTCATTTCCCACGATCATCTGTCACCAACAAAGCAGGCTGGAATCAGTTTCTGGGTTTCAATATGGGAATCCAGCTTCCCTGCCTCCTCTGTTTTAATGATTGTCCCCCAAACTCTGTTAAAAGGGCAGAGCTCATGTTTGCTTTTCACACATGTTGCTTGAGCTTTGCTCAGAGAATGGTGTGGTTATGTATCCTTGGATGGAGTTGGACTCAAATGGTCCAGGAACTTCCCTAGCGGGCAAGGCTGATGCTTCGGACTGACTTGTGTCACTTCCTCCCAATTTATTTGTTGCAGCCCTAACCCTCAGTGTGACTATTTGTGGATAGGGCTTTTAGGAAGTTTAGGGTTCAATCAGGTCCTAAAGCTGGGGTCCTAATCCAATAGGCCTTATAAAAAGAGGGAGAGAGCTCTCTCTCCATTACGTGAGGATGCAGAGAGCAGGTGGTCACCGGTAAGCCAAGAAAAGAGCTCTTACCAGGACCCAACCGTGCTGGCACCCTGATCTCGGACTTCCAGCCTCTAAAACTGTGAGAAGTAAGTCTCTGTTGTTTAAGCCACTAGGTATTTTGTCGCAGCAGCCCCAGCGGGCTAGTCAAGACAGCTACTGTCTTCCTGGCTTGGCGGCTGCGTTCCTGCCAAGTTCATTACTCTCAGTGACTTAAAGGTGCTGAATACTACTATAACCCGTCTGGAAAGCAATGTGGCAACATGCTGCAAAAACATTTATGTCTTTATTTTGTGATTTCTGAGTATTTTTCGGAAGTAGTTTAACAGGAGGGAAAAATTGTTTACTTTGAAGATGTGCGTCGGCGTAGGAGCTTTCAGGCCATCACATCGGAAGCACCCAGCATGTGGACTGCAGGCGACAACAGAACAGGGTGTCAATGTGGGCGACAGGGATGTAGGAAGTACATTTTATATTACACGGTTTAAAAAGGACGGATGAGACACTCTGTGCATGTTTTAATTAGAGATGTGAAAAATATGTGTCCATGCAAAGGAAGATCTAGTGAGTCAAGATTGAATGAGTTAACGGAGGGCAGTGGGATGTTAGGGAATTTGAAGAATTTAGACATTTTCTGTTGTTGGCGTTTCATTGTTTCCACTGAGAACAAAACAAGGCTTATACTTGTCGGCTCACACCCTCAGCAGTGCCTCTCCCGGCCTGTTTGTTCCCTCTAGGCTGAGTTTCCAGACCCACAAGAGGCCTTTCAAGCCACAGTCCCAGGGGCCCTGTTTTATCATAGAACATCCGCTTGTCACGGGAGCCGCGTCCTCCTCGGCAGTGTAAACTGTCACCGCAGTCCCCGACAGCCCCCTCGTCACCTTTCCATTAACCTCGCACCTGGGCTCACCTCTGGTTAATAGAAAAGCCTCCGTGAAGCCTGGAGCCAAGAGCAACTGCGCTTTTCCACAGCCTCACGTGGGCCGGCTGTGTCTCTCCCTGGGATGTCACATGATTTGCTCTCGATGACAAAGTTCCCTGGAACCGGACCCTTCTCTGAGTCAGAGCTGGATCCTCTTACTGCGTATCTGGTAGCTGGGCTCAGGCGAGGCCCAGCCCGGCGCTTTGATACTGAGACGTCAGGGCTCCCGCTTCCCGCGTGTGCTGGGGCCAAGTTCCATCCCAGCCTCCAAACCCGCCCTGGTCCCTGTGTCTACGTGCCTTGGGCAAATACCGTCCTTTTGGACTTAAATTTAGGTAGGAAGTGATGACCGTTTTCCATTTATACAGACAGCGCCTCTATCAATTTGGGAAACTAATTCCTTTCTGAGATAAATGACCGCAAATAGTTCTAAAAAACTCCACAAAAAGGTCAAAAGAGAAAAATAAAACTATGTCCCACCCGCTAGCCCCACTCGCTGGGGGTAGTTACTAGCGGATTCTCGTGTACCCTTGGGTCTACGCGTATGTGCACACAAGCAGCGTCTGTATGTGCGTGCTGCACAGCTTAAGCCAAAAGAAAACCAAATTAGGATCACCCCATGCATTGTCCTAGCCTTTCACCTTTCACTTACTTGTGTCTCTTATGGATCTTTACTTACCAGCCCAAAGTTTTCAACGGATGCATGGTGTCTCACCGTGTGACTGCAGCATGAGTTGGACCATTTAATGGACCCTCTGATAGTTATTCAGGCTTGTTTGTTTTGCTGTAATAAATAATGCTGTAAATGACCACTTTATGCACATGACTTTGTGCACATTTGCAAGTTTATTTGTAGGGTAAATTCTTAATGATGGAAATACTGGGTCAAAGGTAACATGCATTTAAAATACGGATTTCTACCGACAAACTGCCTCCAAAGAGGTTGTTCTAGTTTATTCTCCTACTGACAACGTACGAACTCACTAGATTTTCCACACTCTAGCTCATGACACACACAAGCTTTTAAAATTTTGCCGATGATAGTTGAAAAGTGGCTTCTTCCATTATTTAGAGATAGTAGCATCATTATTTAATTTGAATTTCCTTCATCATGAGTGAGGTTAAACATCTCTTCATGCATTTGTTGGCTGTTATATCTTTGGTTCTGTGACATGCCTGGCCCCGGCCCAGGTTTCTGTTGGGCATTAGTCTTTCTCTCATTATTTTATTAAGGAAATTTGCTGTTTATCTTCCTTTGGGTTATAAATCTTTCCTTGATTTTTCATTGTGTGAAATGTTGGTTATGAGATCACTTTTCATACAGAGAACATTTTCGACTTTCACTTAGTGATCTGAGCAATTTTCTCCTGGTCTCCAGGTTTTTGGGCTGTTTTCAGGCACTCCTCTGCTCCAAGATGATAAAATTTGTGTTTATTTTTTCTAGTACTTTTGTAGGGTAAGTTCTTACATTTAAACACTTGAATCATCTAGAGCAGCCTTGCTCAACAGAACTTTCTGCAATGACTGATACTGGTCTGTGTAGGGTTCTTGAGCACTTGAAATGCGGCTACTAAGATTGAATAAATGAGTAATTACTCTTACGTAATTTTAATTGATTTGGATCTAAATAGCCACACATGGCCGGTGGCTACCGTGTGGCAAACCGCACAGCTAGAATTTATTTTGGTGTTAAGATTGCAGGAAGGACCACTTCCCCTCTCCTCCTGAATGCTGAACCCATTGTCCTAATATCATCTGCAGAACCTATCTCTTCCCCTCGATTTAAATGTCACCATTATCATATGCTCAATTCCGGTGCATTTGCGTCTATTTTTGGACTCTCTGCTTGTCTCCATTGATTACGCAGAGCTTTTATATCTGCAAAGAGCTTTTAGAGAGCTTCTCTAGTTACTGCAGGACGAGCTTCAGGATTACTTAACCGAAGCATCAATTTGTTAGCCTTCGCACAGAAGATGGCAATTCATTCCTTGTTAATTCCTATCTTTTTCTATCCCATTCTATTTTTGGCTGTCATATTTAACATTTTATGTCTAAACTAACAGTGATGGTGGAGAATATGGGGAGAATAGTTAAAGGACTGACCCATGAGATTTTAAGAACTCAAATGCATGCATACACACCCATGCACATGCACACACGCACAGATTTTCCAAAGGTTCCTTGGGGAGCCAGTTCAGCTATATAGTTCTGGGCCCTTCCATTCCGAACAGCAGCTATTGCTCGCCCATCCTGAGCCTCTCTCTCAAAGCTCTTGGTCCTGACAAGTGTCCAAGCACTGGCTCTTTTTCTCACTCGAGGTATCAGCTCTTTGGAGGGCTGTATTATTGCAAATTTTCCTCCGCTTCTGCCCCAGGGGTCCACCCCACGGCCTTTTACAGCCGAGGTCCCTATGGCCTTGAAGACCACCCTTTTGGGTGGGTTCCCTTAAAGTCAGCTCCATCAGGCTATCTTTTCATCATCCACTTGGCCCAAAGGAAACTCAGGCTTCCTTACCACGCGCATGTAGGGGTCTGTGCTGTCGTGTGGCTGCCGCCCCTCTCCCAGCCTTGCCATCACATATTTCATGAGCCCCCACCCTCAGAGCCTCTGGTGGGCCACAGGTTCCAGTGCTCCCAAGGCCCCTGCTTCTAAGCTCCAGCCCAGGGAGCAGGATGGTCATGAGTTTCTGCAGCTCAGCCACCGTTCAGGTGGGAGGAAGACACGGACACCAACAATCTCGAAGGAGGGTTCTTTTGGAGTTTTGGGGGCTTGGAGGGGAGTCACAGGAAACACTTCAGCATCCTCCTCACCCCCCACGCCGCCACTTCTATCCATGGTCTCCGGTAAACTCCAGTGGTGGCTGGGATAGCCTGCTGGCGGGCTTGAGGACCACAGAGCCTACTGGGTCCACTCAGGATGCGGCCCGTGGGGATCTGTCCTGAAGCTCTGTTAGAACCTGAAGTCACTTCTTTCCTACTGTCCTCGGGAATGGGACCTTCCCCGAAATTCTAAGACAACACAGGAAAAAATCATACGTTTGGCACTTAGCACCCCCTCCCGCTGCTTTTGAATCTTCCCTAATTTCCTCTCCCCCCTCCCTCTCAAACTTTTAATGCACCCTAGTTCTTTTCTCAGGGCTGCTAAGATTATTTCACAACAAAGGACTCGGACAACAGTAAAATGAAAAGAGCAGCTAAAAAGTGTCAGCAGGCACTGCCATCCGTGAGGAGGCTCCTTCCGCTTCCGGTGCTGGTGGGAAGGCTCTTTCCCCCTCCGGCGGAGTGGTCCTCCGTTCTGGCCGGCGAGCACGTGACGGCAGGCACCCTACTGCCGCGGCCGCGGCTGGCGGGAGCCGACCCGGAACCGGGAGCAGGAGGCGGGGCGCCCGGCGTCGCTTAGCACGGCTACGGGGCTCCCACGGGAACCGGCAGAAATTACGCTGCGTTCAGAGAAGCGGTATCTAACTACTAGGAAATGTAAAGAAGACCAGTTTGTGCTCCAGAGCACACAGTCCCACAGACCGGCGGCTATTTAGGGACCACACACCATAACGGGCCTAACCGTCCTTCCCTGAAGAGCGGTGGGGCTCCGCCAATAGCCAGGAAAGGGGCCTTGTGAGCCGAGAAATTTTCCTCGCAGATGAAAAGCAGAGGCTTACTTTCCTCTGGGCCAATACTGAATTTTGGAAATCAGGCTGGAGGGTTTTGCTCTTGTGTTTAAGCCCCGGTAATTCACATCTGTAACCGGAGCCGGCGGCTCGGCCAATGCTAGACCGTCAGGGCGGGGCTCCACGTACGTCGAATTCTCTAAACCCACGTGTTTCAGGACTTTCTCTCCAGTGGAGCAGTTGTTTTGTACTGACTGAGCTCCGCCCTGAGCAGGGGCAGGCGAGGGAAGCGGGTCAGGAGATGTGGGTGCTAGCCTGGCTCGGGGTGCACCTCTGAACCCCTTGGTGTTAGTTTCCCGGGACTGCTGAAACACGGCAGCACAAACTGGGTGGCTTCAAACACCTGAACTTCCTTCTCGTGGCTCTGGAGGTCAGAAGTCCGAAATCAAAGGTGTTAGCTGGGTTTGGTCCCTTCTTCGGGCTCAGAGGACAGCTCTGTTCCGTGCCTCTCTCAGCTCGGCCTGCCATCTGCGGCGCTGCTGGTTCGTGGGTGTATTACTCCCATCTCTGCCTCTGTCGACACATGGCCCTCTCCCCATGTGCCTCTGTCTCTTGTCCTCTTCTTATGAGGACACCGGCTTTATTGGTTTAAGGGTCTCCCCTACCAATACGCCCTCAACTTAACTTACATCTTAATTACATCTGCAAAGACCTGATTTCCAAATAAAGTCACATTCATGGGTACCAGGGGGTTAGGACCTCAGCCTGTCTTTCGGGGGGACACAATTAAACCCACATCCCCCTCTAACCTGGCTTCCACTTTTTGAATCTTTGTTCTGAGGGTCACAAGGCAGATCTCTGGAGCTAAGCTTTCCTGGTCATCTCCAGTAGCCTGCGCCCAGCTGTGTCTTCCCCAGCGCTCTTGAAGAGAGTCCCTGGGCCACCAATGATTGTCATCAGTGTGCTTCATTTGGTATCACAAACCCCCAGACTTATGCATATGAAACAAATGCAGAATGTCACAAACAGTAATTGAAACTAGCAAGATCTTTTTTTTTTTTTTTTTAAATCTCTTCTCCATGAATCCCACATTCTTTCTAACCACTGGCCTTTGGTCCAGTTGAGATATGGTACTTTTCTGCTTGGTGCATTTCTTTCCTTCTGAAATCTGACATGAATTTCCCTGGAAGCACACACTTGCCCTGTTTCTTCTGCGTTCTGGCCCCTTTAACTCTGGAGCTTGGGCACCAACACCCACGTTTCCTGTGCGCTCAGCCCAACGCCTTTGGTCTTATCTCTGCTCCACGGCAGCTCGACTCTGGGCTGTGTCTCTAGATATGGTGTAATTTCCACCAGCATTGATGGAACATTCCATCTATCTCGTCTCCTCCATCTGGCTCCCATCGTGTTCAGTTTGGGAACTTCACACTGGCCACTGTTGGTGTTTAGGGCAGCAGACAGGACCCAAGGGCCACACAGAGGCCAGAGACTTCCCTCCGAGGCCACCTCGTCATTTCTTTGGTAAAACTTGGTCCTGATCGTCCGGCCCTGTCAGTCTGTTCCAATGGCTGGGCTGCGGAGTTGGGAATTTCCGGGGTTGATATTTTTGTTGGCCCTTTCCAGGGGAGACACTGCTGCCAGCGTCCTGCCTGGAGGTGCTGGAGGAAAGAGGTCTCAGCACCCAGAGGGCAAACACATGCGGGACCTCACTGTCTTCAGGGGAGGGCCCTACCCTCGATGGAGCCTGGGTACCCTGTCCAGAGGCCATTTGCTTCCCTCTCTCCAGAGGGTCCCCTTCCAGGCCTTGCAGGGGTCAGGAAGGGGCATTGCCTCTGCCGAGAGGCGGGGTTACCTGAACTCTCCCTCAGCTCCCCCTGGTTTAGCCCTACGCTCCCCCGCGCTCACCCCACTTCTGTGTGTACCTGGGGCCCCACTTCCTAGACTTTCAGGGCATTCTGCTCCTTGGCCCTTAGCATCCTCACTGCTTCAGGTTTCTCAGCCGTCAAGTCGTTATCACTCACCATTCTGCTTCCCAAACCCCAGACCATAAGGCTGCTGTTCATCCTTCCATTGTCCTTATCTGCATGCCTTGGAAAGAGCCGCTCACTGTTGTCTGACTCTATTGTGATATATTTAACGAGGCAGCTCTTGTTTGGGATATTCATATGGTTTCTATTTTCTGTTATTATAAAGAAGCTGCACTGAACGGCCTTATACATATATGTTTGCAGAGCTCTTATTCTGATAATAAATTCAAATGTATTTATAATTATAAAATAAAAATCTAAGAGAAATTGCCAGATATGTACACATATACACACACATATTTACTATAGATGATATATATTTATCAAGACTTGTGAGCATATATAAACTCAGATGTATCGTATTCACCTATATGTTTCACACTCACATACATGTATATACTCATGAACTCATACGTGAATGTATCTTTATATATATGCATGCATACTTCATGAGTTTATCGTGCTCAAATGTATTTTATATTTGTGCATATAATCTTGCCAACACAGTTTTGCCATTATCCACATATGTTTTCTTTTATATGTATATTTACATTTTATTTTTTTATTTATATTGAAGTATATTTATTTATATTGAAGTATAGTTGATTTACAATGTTGTGTTAGTTTCAGGTGTATGGCATAGTGATTCAGTTTCTTATATATACAATCAGTTTTTTATATATATATGTATCTCTTTTATTTTTCAGATTCTTTTCCATTATAGGTTATTACAAGTAATTGAATATAGTTCCCTGTGCTGTACAGCAGGTCCTTGCTGTTCATCTATTTTATACATAGTAGTGTGTATCTGTTAATCCCAAACTCCTAATTTATCTCTCCCCCTACTTTTCCCCTTTGCTAACCATAAGTCCCATATACTTTCTTTCATTAACTTTGGGGCTTGGGGTCAAACTACTTGGGTTCAAGTCTCCTCTCCTGCACTCCCCGTGGGTATAATAGTACTTAGCCTCTCTGTGCCTCAGTGCACTCATCTGTGAAATGGTATGGTAGATCGTCTCCTTGCTGGGGCAGTAGTGAGCACTCAGCACAACAGTGTGTAAGAGCTGGAGCGGGTGTGGAGAAAAGGAAGCCCTCCTACACTGTAGGTGGGGGTGTAATTTGGTGCAGCCACTATGGAGGACAGGATGGAGGTTCCTTAAAAAACTAAAAATAGAGTTACCATATGATCCAGCAGTCCCACCCCTGGGCATATATCTGGAAAAACTGTAATTTGAAAAGACATATGCATTCCAATGTTCAGTAGCACTACTTACAATAGCCAAGATGTGGAAACAACCTAAATGTCCATCTACAGATCAATGGATAAAGAAGTTGTGGTATATATATATTGGAATACTAGTCAGCCATAAAAAGAATAAAGTAATGCCATTTGCAGCAACATGGATGGACCTGGAGATCATCATACTAAGTGAAGTCAGCCAGAAAGAGAAAGGAAATACCATAGGATATCACTTATATGTGGAATCTAAAAAAAAAGACACAAATGAACTTATTTACAAAACAGAAACAGACTCACAGACACAGAAAACAAACTTACCAGGGGAGGAAGAGGGTGGGAAGGGATAAATTGGGAGTTCAAGATTTGCAGATACTAATTACTGTATATAAAATAGATAAACAACAATTTTCTATTGTATAGCTCAGGGAAATATATTCAATATCTTACAGTAACCTATAATGGAAAAGAATATGAAAAGGAATGTATGTATGTATATGTATGACTGAACTATTATGCCGTACACCAGGAATTGACACATTGTGAACTGACTGTACTTTAATTAAAAAACCCACAGTATTTAATATTCCTGTGACGTCCCGGCCCAGAGCCTCGTGCCAGGCCAGACCTCAGTAAGGTCAGCAGTGTTTGCTTTCAGGGTCAGTGAGTGGCACTCCCCTCCCACCTGGTCTTGCCTAGTCCTGTCCAGCTGACCCACTTCGCCTGTCCTGCCTTGTGCTGGTCTGGGTGGAGAGAAGGGAAGACAGACTCTCGGGGGCGTAGAAGACTTCTGACAAGTCACTTCAGCCTGCACTTGGTGAAGAGGGCTGGTGCTGTCGCCTATGAGGAGCTTGCTCTGCTGGTGCGGACTGGGCAGAGGTCTGGGGCATCCTGGACAAGCCCTTCCCCAAGAAAGCCAGAGGGGTGGCTTCCACTCTCCCCGCCGACTCTGCTCTTCACCCTCTGGGCTCACCTGTCGGGCCAGTGGGCAGTGGAGGGCGAGCCCCGTCTCGGGGGAGGGGACCAGCAGCCGGTCAGGGCAGGCGTGCCCCCGCCCGCACCCACGCTGCCTCCACGCCAGGCGCGGGTCTTGCACGGATTCTCTTAGGAGCTTGGACAGCCTCTGCCCCTGAGCAGCTCAGAAATCAGCTGGGGCGCTGAGTGAGCTAAGTACTCAAGGTCACTTTTCCCCAAGACCACACACTCCGTCTTCTATTTTCCCTCTCAAATTAGATCTATTCCTGTGTTTGGCATCGCCTATGGGAGGTTCTGCAATGTGGTCAAATAACATCTAAAGATTCTCCAGAAAGGAAAAGGCGGTAATGAGTCACCTTATATTTGAATATAAACTCTCTCTTCATTAAGAAGTTCCTGGGGATAAATAAAACCAGAAGATTAGGTCCCCTTCCAAGTTAAACTTCAAAGAAGCAGCAGTCCAGTGGAATCAACGTCGGAATTAAATTTTTTTTTTTGTCCTTCTGTGTTAAAAGTCAAAGAAATTAAAGACCGAAAATCAAGCTCCCGGTTTCTAATTCCTCTCCGGCTCAGCCAGAGACCTGGGTGGGACGATGGGCAGACTGAGGGTTCTTCACGCAGTTGGGGGTCTCTGCCATTGGAAAGGCAGGGGTGGCCAGCCTGGCCCCATGGGGCGGTTGACAGGTGCATTTGTTCCCTGGGACTGCTGTAACTGAGTGCTATAAATTGAGGGGCTTAAAACGCCAGAAATTTGTTCTCTCACAGCTCTAGAGGCTAGAAGTTTAAAGTCACAATCCAGGGTTGGCTCCTTCTGGAGGCTCTGAGGGAGAAGCCATCCCTGCCTTCTGCCTTCTGATGGTTGCTGGAAAGCCTTGGCATGCCTTGGCTTGTGGGCCCATCCCTCCAACCTCTGCCTCTGTCTTCACATCGACTGCCCTGTGTTCCTGTGTCTTTCTGTCTCCTATACAAGGATGCTCTCATTGGATGTAGAGCCCATGCCTCCAGCCAGGGTGCCCCCAACTTGATCACCAACTAATTACATCTGCAAAGACCATATTTCCAAATGAGGTCACATCCTGAGGTTCTGAATGTGAGTTTTTGTCCCGCTACACCTGTAGAGTGTGTCCAACTCCCAGCACCCTGGTCGTATCCCACAGCTCTGCACTCAGGGTCTCTCGGGCAGGATCCGGGCATCAGTGCTTTTCCAAGGCTCCCAGGTGATTCCAGTGTGCAGCCAAGGCTGAGAAACTCTCGAGTTTGAAGCAGTCTCTCGTGTACACCTCTTTTAAGGAGTCCAAGGGTTAAAAAGGCAGGAATAACAGACCGTCCATGTCACCCCACCACCTTAGTGAGGCAGGCCAGTGCCCAGCCCTGCGGTGACCTGGGGCGTGTGCACAAAGGGTGGGGCTGGAGAGAGCCTTACTCTCATCCCCCAGGCTGCCCGTCAGTCTGTGAGGCGGGGCCCAGGTCCTTGACCTCCAAGTTACGCTCAATTGAAAGAAATGTGCCATTGAGACATTATTTTTTTAACTAAATTTTTAGTGAAGTAGAGTTGATTTACAATGTTGTGTTAGTTTCTGGTGTACAACATAGTGATCCAGATTGATCTATCTATCTAAAATATATATTCTTTTCCATTACAATTTATTATAAGATGTTGAATATAGTTCCCTATGCTATATGGTAGGACCTTGTTTATTTTATATACAGTCATGTGTATCTGTTAATCCCAAACTCCTAATTCATCCCTCCCCGCCTTTCCCCTTTGGTAACTGTAAGTTTTTTTCTATGTCTGTGAGTCTGTTTCTGTTTTGTAAATAAGTTCATTTGTATCACTTTTTTAGATTCCACATATAAGTATTACCATATGGTATTTGTCTTTCTCTGACTTACTTCACTTAGTATGATAATCTGTAGGTCCATTCATGTTGCTGCAATTGGCATTCTTTCTTTTTTATGGCTGAGTACTATTCCATTGTGTACATACACCACATCTTTTTTATCCAGTCATCTGTTGATGGACATTTAGGTTGTTTCCATTTCTTGGCTATTGTAAATAGTGCCCCTATGAACATTGGGGTGCATGTATGTTTTTAAATTAGAGTTCCCTCCAGATATATGCCTAGGAGTGGGACTGCTGGATCTTATGGTAAATCTATTTTTAGTTTTTAAGGACCCTCCATACTGTCCTCCATAGTGACTGCACTAGTTTACATTCCCACCAACAGTGAAGGAGGGTTCCCTTTTCTCCACACCCTCTCCAGCATTTATTACTTGTAGACTTTTTGATGATGGCCCTTCTGACTGATGTGAGGTGATACCTCATTGTAGTTTTGGTTTCTTAGTAATTAGTGATGTTGAGCATCTTTTCACGTGCCTGTTGGTCATCTGTGTGCATGGAGACATTATTATGGTGTGTGTTCAGCTCGTCTGGGGAGAAGCCATCTGTACATGTGGGACACTGCTGCCTTCTGGCAGAGCTTTGACATTTGTAGTCCAAGACCCATCCCCAGGTCTTCTGTGCAGTCTCTTCCTCATTCTGCGTAAGAAAACTTCTAGTGTGGGTACTTCGGTACTTTGAGTGCATGCTTGGCTGCTCCGTCGAGGATGCTCCCTTTGCAGCCGGCCCTCCAGTGTTTGGGGGTGTGGGTTTCCCTTTGCTGTCCTGTTCCCCCAGGGGCCCTGGAGTTTCCAGGAGTTTAAGCTACTTTCTGAATGGCTCCCTCTCCTGGTCCCACACACGTCGGGTTAGAACTGTGAGCCCAATCTGAGTGCCTTCTCTCTTTCTAGTTCCTCGTGCCTTTTGTTATAACATTTTCCTTCATACCCATACTCTGCTTTGTGAGGCTGCCGGGTGAAGAAAAGGAAATAAAAACGTTCTAGGTTTGTGACCACCATCCACTGTTCAGAGACTCATTTCCTTACAGCTCCCTTCCTGAGCGGGTCATTCCACCAGGGGTACCCAAGCATGAGTGTTTCATCCAGGCAGGACTTGGTCTAATTCCTGTCCTCCTGGCTCAGGGCGTCTTGGCTGTACCTTCTTGTAGAGCCTTTGTTTCTGAACTTGTTCTCATGGGGCAGGAGGTTCTGGTACCACGTTGGCTGTGTTACCTTGAAATGCATCAGAGGAGGCTTCTTTGAGTGTTTCACGCTGGTCTGGGTGACCTCTGAAATCTGCTCATATTTTCTGCAGCCACTTGGAATACCTGTCCAATGTGGACGGTGGTTCGCGGTTGCTTTCACCGTGGACTTGGATACTCTGAGTGCCCTCGCCCCCAGGAAGGAGGTCGTCCTGGCAGAACTCCTGAGAGTGCAGAGCTGTCAGATTTCATCGGACTCTGCTGTTCTGACCTGTTAACAGCCAAGATCACGTTAGCAACATCCCCCCATCTCCCTGCTGGACCCGAGTGCATCTCCTGTCCTGTTTATACCTGTCTCACCTGGCCCTGAGGTCTCAGTTTTCCTTCCAATACTGTTTTGGGTGTTGCTAAAACCCCACCCTTTCTCCCATCTCTTAAAGAAATCTCTCTCTCTCTCCAAAGACAAATATCATATGATATCACTTATATGTGGAATCTAAGAAAATGATACAAATGAACTTATTTGCAAAACAGCAACACACTCACAGGTGTAGAAAATAAAATTTGTGGTACCAAAGGGGGAAGGGGAGGAGGGAGGGAGAGATTAGGAGTTTGGAATTAACAGATACGAACTATTATTTACAAGTGGGTAGGTAACAAGGCCCTGCTGTACAGCACAGGGAACAGCATTCAGTGTCTCGTAATAACCTGTAATGGAAAAGAATCTCAAAAAGAATATATATGTATATATATGACTGAATCACTATGCTGTACACCTGAATCTAATATAATATTGTAAATCAACTACACTTCAATTAAAAAAAAATTCTGTCTCTTTCCAGCTGAATCCTCCCTGCCTGCCTTATGTTATTTTTATTTTTCCAGGGCCCCTGTTCTGACTATAAGCCTAAAGCTTTTTTTTTTTTGGGTTGTTTGTTAAATGTCATTCCGGTTTCTCCTTAGCTTTCTGAACAAACATGATTCTCAGAGGCACAGGCCTTTCTAGCTTTTGGACTTGCAACCATGTCACTGAGTGGTTTCTCTTCCTTTGCCCAAAATGACAGCCCGTGTTTCAGGGGAGATCCCTGTGTCCTTTTTATCTATGACTGAAAATCTCCCACCTCCTGAAGGTAAGTCAGCTTGGTTCTCTGAAGTCAAAAGCTGGGGTCAGAGCTTTCGTGATGACCGCGTCAAGAGCCAGCTGGAGACCCTGTGGGGAACCCCGTGGCTAAAGCTCGGTCCCTCCCGCCTGTCCTTGGCCGTGAATGCAGAATGAGATCGGGGGTCTCTCTGTGGTTGCCTGTCTCCCCAGGCTCGGAACCCACATTCTGAAGCTGCAGCTAACTCCAGGCAACAAACGCAGAACTCAGCTGCCTTCCTGTTTAAAAGCAGAACTGCTCTGCCCACCAGGGTCCAGGTCAAGGAGGGTCTCCTCCAGCCTTGGCCTCACCTGCAGCACCGGTGTGCATACGTAGATATCAGCTGTGTCTGCAGAGCTCAAGGTCGAGTCATGGCGGCCCGCGTGCCGTGGCCACCCGTGCAGCCCGCGTCTGGCTAAAGCATCTACGGGGTTCCCAGCGGCTCGTGCCTTCGCTGAGGCCTGGGCTCTGGGTGCTCCTGCCACTGCCCAGGTCTGTGAAGGCTGTCACAGCCTGGGAGCATTTGCTGAGGTGTGGGTAGCCTGTGCTGGGTCAAGGGCAGGGGTTGCTGCTCTTCCTCTAGGAAAACAAAACGGCCCAAAGCTGCAGTGGCTCACCAAGGTCACATCTCATGTGGTCAATCTTAAATCTTGAAACTGTCAGTAACCGAAACCTTCATGTCCTGTCCTCACAAAAGCCTCAGTTGCCCTGGGTCTTCTGCAATGCCCCCAAGTGCTCCTGCACCAGATTGTGGCATAGGATGCCCAGGCTTAGAATTAGACCTGCCAGCTCAACCACAGGCAAACGAAGAACGGCAAACCCCCTCATGTGTGATTCTGGACGTGGAGAGCTCGGGGCTGGGAGGAGCGGACCAGAGCGCCTGCTCTTTGCTGGTGGCGGGGGGTGGGGTGGGGGAGTGGAGGGGTGGCTGTTCTCTTTCCCTGACTTTCCAATCAGATCACTGACCCCAGCTCCCTTGGGAAAAGTAGGGGGGGGGGACAAGGAACCGAGTATTTAGGGAAATTCTGTCATGGTGAGCAGTGTCAATGCTGTTACTGTGGTATTTTTAGGGAGGAGGGGTCTCTGCCTTCCAGGACGTTAGCACGATTTCGGGGCCGTCACTGACGAGTCTTAGGGTTGCCTGCATCACGTGCATGGCGTCCTGTCCTGTGCCCGTGCAGACCCAGGGATTTCAGTCACCCTCACTGAAGGGTCAAGTCAGATGGCACACACCTCATTGACCTGAAGTGCATCCCATTGCCGCGGATTGGTAAAGCTCCAAGGTCAACGGAGTGTAATTTTAGAAATAAAATCCAGCACAGTACGAGCATCTTCATCCACCTGAATCTCTGCCAGGCACAGCATTTGGAGAACTGACAATTGTAACGGATCACTTTCATTCTATTTCGTGCCCTTGCTTTGTGATCGAAACATGAGACAAATGTGGTTTACTTGTTCCTGGTGGAGCCTGAGCCCCTCCATCAGTTTTAAGTCACGGCACTGAGGAGGAGCTCAAATGACATGAACCCCTGAGGAGAGCCTGTGAGACCCCACGGCTACAGGATGGACTGGCCTTTTGGGGGGCATAGGTTTTGCTGTTATTTCCAAGACACTGGTAGCCTCTCCCATGTATTTACCTAGAAAACACTAAAATGAACCCTGTGGTATTGAATTCAGATGGGACGTATTTGTATAAACTCATGATTTTACAGAGGTAGAGAGAGAAGTACAGATGTGTGTGTCAGATGGGTTGCTGGACAGATACACATCTTAGCTCTCTGTCCCTGAGAGCACCTAGAAGCAGGCGTTTCCCGGTAACAGTGAGCACACCTGGAGCCTGGATCTTGGTCTCTAAACACCGTCACCCAATAAAAGGGACCAGGGGAAAGGGGTTGGCCCCAGCGCTAGAGCTAGGAAAACACAGGATGAACCTTGTGGTGCCAAAGTAAGAAAATGCTCAAGAAAAGATGGCAGCTTATCAAAGGAATACAAGAGTCAACATGAAGGAAGCCCACGTGGCCAAAGCTGAAACATTTGTGCAACAAAGGAAATGATGATAGTGTTGAATTTTAACGTATGGAGTGAAAAATTAAAAGCCATCATGAGTTCATACAGGTATAAATAAATAAGTAAATGAATAAATAAGTAAAAACATGGGGAAGAGGAGATGGCGCTTCCTCAAAACAGAACTGCAGTTGCTGAGTAAAGACAAAAAGAGAAGAGAGAGTAATCGTTAAGCGAGCTTCTCAGCCATCACTGTTGCAGACACGATCCGCCAACGCCAAAAGCAGTGGGAGAGTGTTTGAGGAGAAGTCGGGTTTGCAGAGTCTCAAAGTGTCTCCCCCAAGATTCTAACCCACTTCCAAGAAGAGAATGACTTGACAATGGAGAAACCCAGCAGGCACAACTTAGCCAAATGATCAAAGCCAACGTCACAATTAACAACACGTATCGGCATCATGAACCCCTTGATGAGACGCCCTGGAAGGATAGAACATCATTTTTTCCGTATTCTTACTCCAGTCACAAATAAACGTTGGCCACACCTTAACTGAGGCACGTCCTTCTGAGTAACTCTTCAGTATTCTCCCAGAGTGTCAAGGTCATGAAAGATGTGGAAAGACCAAGGATCGGTCACAGACTGGAGGAGACTCATGAGAACCAACAGTTAAATGCAATATGAGACCCCGGACAGCATGTGGGAGTAGAAAAAGGACGTTAGAGGCAAAATCAGTCTGGCTCTAATAGGGTCTGCAGTTTAATTAATGATGTCATAGCGGTGTCAATGTCCTATTGTTGATTAAGCTGTGGTTGTGTTAATATGAATTGGAAGCAGGGCATAATGCTTCTATAATTTTGTTTTATGTCTCAAATTAATTCAAAATATAGAGTTTAAAGGAAGATGCTTTCTCTCCACATGATTTTTTGCAAGGGCAGACCCAGATTTTATGGAGCCTGAAGCTTATACAATTTTGGAGTACCTCATTAAGAAAAATACAAAATTATGAATCTAAAATTAGGCACAAAATGAGCATTTATTTATAACGAGTCAAGAAAGTGCAATTTTTGATTACACATATTTTGGTAATTGAGTTGCACTCCTACTACAAATGCTGTCTTTTAGAAAAATACCGTTTTCGGTAAGAACCTGGCTTGCTCAGGCCGCTTTGCTGTGAGGCAGTGATTTTGCATGCTGTTTCATCTAGAAGCATCAGACTTTGTAAGAACAAGACGTGTGTCAGAAACGTGAAAATGTGATCCCAAAGCTGGGGTGCATAAAGCAAGCATCTTCATCTGCAAGTGTGTCTACTGTCTGTGTTACTGCTGGAGGTTAGTGCAACTCACACAGAAATTCTGGTAAGTTCTATTTACACAATTCCCATGGACAAAGAGAAAAATATGGCCCACTTGTAGCCAGATGTGTGGTATTATAGGCATCATTTTGATGGGAGAGAATTTCTGCTTGAGCTGTGTGTCCCTAAGAATGGCACCTTCAGCTTAAAATTTGTATGTGTAATGACCAGAAGGCTCTCCCACAGTTTAGCTCCTGGCTTCTTACTTTAAACTTATTTTGGCTCCTCTATGCACATCCTTGTGATGCGGGGAACTGGAGGATACCTTCATGTCACAAAGTGGTCATCCACAAAGCAGGGAGTCGCGCAGCCGGTGACAGGGTTATTCCCGGCGGCCGCCCCTAGGCGAAGATGGCTAGAAACACCCTAAACTATGTACAGAGAAACCTATCCATTAAGCCCCAACTAAACATATCACCAAGGCAACTTCCTCTCAGATCCCCAAACTGCCCAGTCCACTCCAGTGCCATGGATGTGAGGAGCTGACGGAGGAAAATGAGACGAGAGAGAGAGAAAGATCATAACCAACTGCCGTTAAAACAGTTCATTTTCGCAGTTTGCAAAAACGTTCATGACGGTGTCAACATATGAGGTGGCCCCTCCTAGCGCTTGGAAGGGGCCCCTGCAGGCCAATGGCCCCGAAGTGTAGACTTCACGGGCCTCCCACGGAGTCAGCCTCTGGTGACCCACCTCAAGGGAGAACTGACCTTTCCTGAAACCACAGCTTTCTCGCCCCTTCTATTCCTAATTTCCAAACTAGCGTCTTCTAGACGTTTGGCAGCAAGTCTTCCCTGTCTCCGCTTCCCGTGGCCCTCCTTTCCGGCCCCACGTTCGGAGCTCACCCCTGACTCTCCAGTTCCCTTTATTCTTCTCTCCAAGATGCTACAAACAAGAATCCTCTCCCGGAGGAGACTGGAGGGGCGAGGAAGACGGAACGTGATCTCGTGCTACGACGGCTTGTCTCTGTTTCAGGTTAATAGTTCGATTTCCATCACACGGTCGTTTACTAATGGTGCTTGGTTTGTAGGAGGCACCAGGTGATTTCTGCGTATTATCCCCCGAGACTCCATGACTCCACAGGACAGGCAAGGGTGATGCTCAAATTATTCAACCTTTTAAACAATGATCATGAAAAGTGGACTTGGCTGCAGTGATAAACAGGGTCCCAGAGGAATAAACCCTTTAGTCGAGGGAGAATTGGGGGAGAATCCTCGGGAAGGGGCGGGAAGAGCCGGCAGGGAGAGGGTTCAGGCAAAGAGATGAGGCTAGTGGCTGTTGACCAACTGACCAATATTTCAGCATTTCATGGCCCTCCTGGTGCCAGGAGCTGGATGCCAGCCCTGGAGAGAGGAAATGGTGCTGTCCCTACTCTGCGGAGGGAGGAAGGAGGTTGAGCAAGATTAGGTAATTTGCCCAAGCTCACATAGTGGTAACAGGAGTCAATGCCTGGTGTCCTAACCACTGGCTTCAGAGCCTCCAAAGGAAGGGTCCCCGTCCTCCTGCACGTCGCTTATTCCGTCCCTTCACATTGCTGTCCGTGGACTGGCGTTCAGCTGGAATGGTAAATCCATGCCTTAGAGGGCTGAGATATGCCGAGAGCCTCCTGCTGGGAGCCGCCTGGGCCCCGGGCTCACAGCATCGGGGAGGCCCTTTCTCCTTAGAGGAACTCTACCCACGACCCCTCAACCTCGGGGTCATCGAAGCCAAACTAGACTTTGCACAGTTGGTTTTAAAAACCCAAACTGTAGAGATGCCAGGAACAGCCTGAAAAAATTAGCAAGGGGGTCTCTTGAACGTGCTGCCACTTAGCGTGAGAACCCCCCCCTCCCTAGCCTCATCAGCACGTTCTCTTCTCCTGGCAATTAGGTGGGTGGGGATGAGGCTGCCTTGTTTTGACTCCCGTTTGTTTGTGAGTGAGGCTGGACACTTGTAGAGCAAATGTTCAGGCAGGCAGTTTGTTTATCAGAACTCTAAATGCCTGCACTCTTTTTCACATGAGTTTTACTTACAGAAATGTACTGTTCATTCTTGCAAAGGATTATAATAATAATATTCAATAATTACTGAGTGCTTATAACGCTCTTGGCCTTATTCTAAGTGCTTCCATGACTATCTCTTTTCATCCTGACAACAGTCTCTTGGGAAGCAGAAATTTTATTCCCACTTTACAGATGGGAATATTGAGATAGAGATTTAATAATCCTGCCCGCAAGCCACAAAGCTAATTTATCTCAGCACTGGGTATCATTGTAACATCCAGAAATAACTTTGATACCTATCAGTTAGGAAACTTGCCAAATAAATTTTAGACCAGCCATTCAATGGGATATTGAACAGCTGCTTGGAAGAATAACGTAGATGCTTGCTTCTCTCCTGATAAGGAAAGATGCCGGAGATCTTTATCTATCTGTACGGTGAGAGAAAATCAAGTGGCAAAATAGTATCAGCCCATTTAGGTAGAAAAAATGTATCATAAATGTATTCAGATATGGAGCTGCTTCTGTGTGTACACACGTGGTCTAGGAGGATGCACAGGACACCTGAGTAGATAAATAACCTACTTATTGCTACTTACGGAGCTTGAATGTTGGGAGGGTGGGTGGGAGCCTTATTTTTCACTTTATACACTTTTATAGAGTTTGATTAAGAAAAACAAAACCATGAGTATCTATCACTTTAGAAATTAAAGACAACAACATTATGTTTTAAATGGATATAGTGGCCTCTGGCTCCTAGGGCTGTTTTAAGAATTCAACAAGACGATGACAAAAAGAGCCTCTCTAGCCCGAGCCGACTTAAAGGCCGACCTCGGCGAGCGTTGGCTCTAAGTCTAGTCCCGCGCCTGGCTCGGGGCGGGTGCGCGGGGCGCCATCCTTGATTGAGGCGGGGGCTCAAGGGCCAGCCTTGAATGGAAAGGCTCGTTTCTGGACTTCAAGCAAGGACCTTGATGGCTTGAAACCTGGATTTCTTTTTAATTAAAGTAACATAAGAAAGGCACCTGGCTTGTATAGGTCAGGACTGCTACCAGGATGAGCATGTTACAGAGGAAATAGCAGTGGGATTTGGCCCCGAGAGCCAGGTTGTCATCTTAGCTCTGCCACTCACAGGTGCGCACCTAGGAGACTGTGTGGGGGTCTCGGGTGGCCGTGAAGGTCACTTAGATAAGGCATTCGGAGGAAAGGCTTTTGTAAATTGCAAAAACACTCCTCATACATTTTGTTTGATGTATGTAAATACATCAGAAGAAACACACCATTCAGCCCCCAAATGTTGTTACAGTCCTCAAAGACAAAACAAAATGAAACAAAAATACACTCAGAGGGAGCCCAGGGAAGTGCATTACATTCAATCCTTTAAAAAATTCTATTTTTTTCAGAAAAGGAATAAAAGTGGGGGGACGTCCAGGTTCTGCTTATGACATAGAGAAGTGGGGACAGCTGTGCTCCCCCAGAACAGTGAGAAAGACGAATGCACCGCCTGAAGCCCAGGGAGGGACACGGGGCTCCAGGAAGGGGTGGGACGGGAGCACAGGGTCCGGTCCTCCTGGTCAGAACAGGGGAGAGGGTGGGCCGACACACAGCAGGTGGGAAGCTCTCAGCCCAGGGTTTTACCTCCTTGTCAAAGACTCAGCATGGGCTCTTCTGAGAGCGAAATCCTGGGGAGCTGCATACACAAGGGGAGTAGGCCCGTCCATGGTTCTCCTCCGGGGGCCGGGCTGAGGGGGATGATGGGAGGGGGCAGGAGAGAGGAGAACACTGGCCTCCGCCGTCTCCCGAGGTGTAGGGTGGGGAGGACAGCCAGGACCTTCTCACACAGGAAGCAGGAAGCAGGAGCCTTTAGCTGTTTGGGGAAGCACACCTGTTGCCCCCCAGGGCCCAGGTCAACACTGGTTTGGTCTGGAGGAAAGGAACAGAAAAGCCCTCTGGACCCAGAACAGAAGAGCTCTTCTCCACAGGCAGGGTCAAGAACTGGGAGCCAGGCCTGAGGGTGAGCAGGGAAGGCAGAGGACATGCCTCCCCTCCCAGGTTCGAAAGCACAGTTAACAAACAACAGGGTTTCCAAGGGGGGAGGGGTGGGAAAGAAGAGAGGGAACCGTCTGGGTTCGCAGCAAAAGCCTGACGTGGAAAACAGGACAGGAACCCAGAAAATGCTCTGGCGACAAGGTCTGGGGTCTGGGAGGAGGGCTGGAGGAAGGCGGCCTGGGTCTTGGCTTACCTGGCACTGCTGTGGTCCAGCCTGGGCTCCAGGTGCATCCCCCCAGCTGGCATTCCCCCCGGGGGGGCAGCGAGAGTGTGGGGGCGGTCTGGCTGCAGGCCTCCCCCTGCTCAGTTCTCAAGGCTCCTCCCCGGCCCTCTTCCAGCCCAGATTCTACCCCTGGCCCCGCACCTTCTCCAGGCAGGCCACCCTCTTGAATGGGACCCTTGGTGCCAGGCAGGATGAATAGAAATCATGTCACTGAACTTTTAAGTATTTTTAGACTATTATTTTACTCTTACAGAAATGTTCATGCCTCCCAATTTCTAATAAAGCTGATTTTTCTCTTCTCCCTAAAGACAAAAGCAATCATGCGCATGGTCAGAAACGTGCAAAGTGTGGGGAGGAGACAAGGGGACATCTCAGAATCAAACTTCTCAGCCTAGTAGCTGATGTCTAATGATTTGGATTCAGCCTGCCTTTCCCACTTTCTATATATCTATATATATATTTTTCTTTTTTAGTTTTTTTTTAAGTTTTCTTTTGTGGGGGAGGTAATTAGGCTTATTTATTTGTTTATTTTTAGAGGAGGTGCTGAGGATTGATCCTAGGACCTTGCTCATGCTGAGCATGTGCTCCAGTGCTTGAGCTGTATCCTCCCCCCATGTGTGTATATATATATATATATATATATATATATTTTTTTTTTTAAATTGAAGTCTAGTCAGTCAACGTTTACAGCTTTGTGTCAATTTCTGGTGCACAGCACAGTGCTTCAGTCATACATGTACATACACATGTTCGTTTTCATATTCTTTTTCACCATGAGTTACTACAAGATACTTGCCTTCCCCTCTTTCTAACGACCGTCCTGCAGCCCGGCTGGGGGCTGCCTTCTGTGCCTTTGCTGATATGCCGCCAAAATAAACAAGCATCTCGGTTTACATTTTTCCCAAACTCTCACATCTTTCTCTCTCTACATGTATAGGCTCATGTAACTCAAACGTACTTTTTCAACTAAACTTTCAACAGAAAAGCTCAAGCAAGCAGCCCTTTCCCAGAAGGAATAGAGGTGACGACTTTGACATTTCAAACCCCCCGGGAAGGAGCAGGGTGGCGGTGCCAGCCCCACACCACATGCTGGAAGTGAGACATCTTTCTGCACATAAACTTTCTTCCTGGAAATGAGAACAGGCATCCAATGACACTGAATCCTAGTTTTTCCTTTTTTTTTTTTCCAAGTGACATGTTGGAAGGGAAAAGACCTTTGGTAGGCTTGTTTCCTCTTTTTGCCTTTCCGCCACCATTGTCTTGCTCAGGGCTTGGCCATCTGTGCCCGGGGGAGCCGCACGGGATTAAAGGTGACTCTGATGAGCTCTGACAAGTGGCCCAGAAGCACAGGTTTGAAGCACAGCCCAGTCCACGGGCACAAAGCTCATTCCCCAGCTTCGCTGCCACCGGAGCCAGAAAGAGAGAGAGGGAGAGAGAGAGAGAGAGAGAGAGAGAGAGGGAGGGAGGGAGATCTCCCAACAAGGGAGATGCGCTCTACCTGCAGAGGAGGGGGGTTTCTTTCTCCCTCCTGCCTGTTTCTACCGGGGAGGGGGGGTCAGACTTTCTGTCCTTTCTTCCTTGTCCCCTTACCTTGAAACCTACAGACTCTAAAAAAGCTTACTGTGATTCTTCTTTAAATAATGTTGGATCCTCTCCGACCACCTAACCGACCCGGCGGTCATGCCTACCTCTTCTCCATCTTATTGCTTTTTACTTTACTTTTACGTGTCAGTTCTTTTGCAAACAGAAAAGTTAACATAGATTTTTCCGAGTAATATGTCTACAAGGAAATAGGTGTCTGTGCTAATTTCTAACCTGTAAACTGAAACAATATTTTCCAAACACTGTTCAAGTGGGAGACTGGTGGCTGTTCATGGCTGTGTCTCCGCCAGGGCCCTCTGTGACTGAAAATTATTAGTAAAAGGATTTACAAATATGGGCTATTCATGTAGAATGAATATTAACATTTTAAAGTCTTCTGTAAGCTTTACTATAAAGGAGTTTGTACAACTAGAGTTCCCAAGCTTATTTGACTCCAAGAAAAATTTTCTTTAGGAATTCTCACTCAATTTGAAAAACTTTGAATTGTATTGAATAAATAAAAATAGTTTTTTTTTTTATTACTGGGCCGACTGCTTCACAAGCAGCATAAGTGTAAACTTGAAATCTTGCTACAAGAAGAAATTCCCAGCCTCCATTCAAAATCCGATGGCTTCCCTCTTCTTATAATGTGCCATCTGTCCTTTGGGTCCTAGCCGGCATGTTCCTTTGCTCATTCACTCATCCATCATTCATTCGTCAATGTGCTAAGGACTTAGGGAACCCAAAATGTTTCCCTCAGAGTCTCTGCTTTTATGAAGCTACAATCTAGAGATGAAGGAGATGGCCAATGGCTCCACTAAAGGACAGAATAATATGCATAATATTGGTTAATCAATTAATTAACCTAATAACTAAATAGCTATGTACTGAGTGCCTACCATATGCACTTGACAAGAAGTGGAGTCACCAGGGAAACGTCAATGGACAAATAAAATCCCTGCCTTTGAGGGGCTGGCACTTTCTTTGGGGAGACACACAGTAAACGAACACTGGCATGCCAGATGGTGACAGGTGTTATGGGGAAAAGTCATAGGCGAGGGGACAGAAGTGCCAGGTGGGGAGGCTGTGAGGTTTGACATAATCGGAAAAGGCTTCACTGAGAGGTACGCCAAGGAGGTGAGGAAGGAGTTGCTTGCTGTCCTGGGGAGGAGCATTCCAGGCCAAGGAGAGAGCTGGGGCAATGGCTGAACAGACCGGCACCTGGGCGGGCAATTTCTTTTCGTGCTTAGACGTGTGTCTTTAAGAACAGCCCTGCAAGTATTTAAAGAGAGTTCCTCTGTCCTTTCCTGGTTCCTTACGAGTTCTCACAGTCATTTTCACTGTCGCAGATTCTATTTCCCTAACACACCCCTCCTCTGAAGGACTGCACTCCTCCCACTGAGGATGCTTGCTGGGGACGTTCCCGCTGCCTGGAACCAGCCTTCTTCTTCCTCGCTCCTCCCTGCCCAGATAGCTTCTATGCCCTCATAGGTACCTTGAGGGGCTCCAAATTCTGCAAATTTGGGCAACTGAGTTGAATGAAAGCTCAGAACAGCTTCCCTTGGGATGGAAAATGAAAATTAAAAAAAAAATTATAGCTGTTTCACAAAGGTGTGTCAGTTTCTGGTGTACAGCATAATGTTTCAGTCATGCATACATTCTTTTTCATTATAGGTTACTACAAGGTCCTGAATATAGTTCCCTGTGCTGTACAGCAGGACCTTGTTGTTTATCTATTTTATATACAGCAATGTGTATCTGCAAATCTCAAACTCCCATTTATCCCTTCCCACCCCCTCTCCCCAGGTAACCATAAGTTTGTCTGCTATGTCTGTGAGTCTGTTTCTGTTTTGTAAGTAAGTTCATTTGTTTAATTTTTTTGGATTCCACAAATAAGTGATATCATCTGGTAGAAAACGAAAATTCTTCATTAAGCCATGGAATACTTAGGATGGAACTTCAACATTTTCGGGCGATTACAAAATTATTCCCCCTAAAACATCTAAACCTGTGAAAAGGGCGTGAATGCACAAGGAGGAGGTTTAAGGTCACATTGGAGATGATGTTCTGAGCTGTGACCGGATCTTCCACTGGGAGTAGGATACCCAGGTGAAGTAGGGTCCCTTCTGACTCTGGAAGTTATTCTCACATGTCCCAGAAAAGCCTTAGTGGGTGGTGAGCAAGCTGCCCTTTTCTACCAGGGGAGAGAACCTGCCTCCTTGGGTCCAGCCCCATCCTGTGAAGTCACAGTGGCGTGAGTGTTTTTCTTGGCAAAGGCCAGCTTCTGTGTCCTTAACCACTGTGGTCTTTCCCTTGGGCCCCTTCCAACAGGATGGAGTGGGCACGCGGGTGCCAAATGACCCAGAAACAGGCCGTGAGCTGAGTGCAGAGTGGAAAACTACCCAACATCCGGACATCCAGCAAACGCCCCACTGTGCGCGGCGAACCCGAGCAACGGGCAGTAAGAAAACCGGCGTTCGTTCGCATCACGGCGCGGGGTGCGTCCATTCTCACAGTCGAATTGTCTATATTTAGGCTTTTCCCGTCAACGCAGGAAATACCTGCAGGTCACTCGTGCTCTGTCTCCAGGTGCTGAACTTTTTTCTTCCCCAAATCAACACGTCTAGGGGCTGATACGCTACAACAACACAAGAATCGTGTCGGAGATTGCCACCACTGGAATCTGCGAAACGTGCCTGGGGGTCGGCCCAAGAGCACAGCATTTCTTACTAGTAAAAGCTCATTTTGAAAAATTTTGTATTGCTTTATTATGTAAGTAATATACGTTCACTGCTGAGCTATCAGGAGACACAGACAAACCGGGGAGAAAAGTGGGGAAGACACTAGTAGTCTCAGAGGTAACTGTACTTAGGGGTTTACTGGGCATCCTTTTAGGAGGTTCTGTGTTCTGTATGAATCGGTCACACATACTATTTTATAATCAGCTTTTTTACTTATCAGTATGTCATGAATAACTTTCCATATTGACGAATTAATTTCTGCAACTACAATTCTGATTCTAGTTCCAACGTGTAGATTCCCCCATCCCCAAACATCCAAGAAATTCTGGGATGTGGGACAGGGGGGTCCTACAATTTACCACAATTCTGACCATTTACCTGGCGGTAACATCAGATCCCCCAGGTTGAGGGCTCAGTCCCACAAGACTGCTCCCCTCCCCCTACCTCAGACGCCGATCTGAAGTCCAGGTTGATAGTCACCCGTGCTTCTGAGCCACTGGCTACAGATCTGAGGTCCGATTAACTTGCTAGAGCAGCTCACAGAATTCAGGGTAATGTTCTACCTACTAGATTACTGGTTTATTATAAAAGGATGTAACTCAGAGACAGCCAGACGGAGGAGATGCCGAGGACGAGGTGCAGGGGAAGGGACACGTGCTTTCTGAATGAGCCTCTCTCACTGAACATCCCCCGGAAAGTCACCAGCTCGGAAGCTCTCTGAACTCTTGTCTGTTGGGTTTTTGTGGAGGCCCAATAAAAAAGGTATGATTGATCAAATCATCGGCTACTGGTGATTAACTCAATCTCAAGCTCCTTTCTCCCCTGCCTGGACGTTAGGGAGCAGAGCTGAAATTTCCAGTCCTCTAATCACATGGTTGGCTCCCTTGGCAACCAGTCCCCATCCTTAGGTGACTTCGGGCTTTCCCAAAGTCACTCATAAAGGCCCAAAGCCACTCATTAAAATAACACAAAAGGCACTTTTATTACTCTGCTTACAGGAAATTCCAAGGGTTTTAGGTGCTCTGTGCCAGGAACAGGAACCAAGACCAAAAATATATTTCTTATTATAAATCACAATATTGCACTGCAGGATAATTTTTAATGGCTGCATATTATCTCATCAAATGAATATACCGTAATTTATTTGATCAGTCCCTTAATTCTTTAATAGCCTAGTAGCTTCCAGTCTTTCACAACCATTCCTGTAACAAAAGTTGTGTACATTCATCATTTTAAGGATGTCTGGGGTAATATCGTAGGCAGAGTAATTTTCACTAAATATTTTCAACTTGCTCTCCCAAAGAGCTTTGCCAGTTTATACCCCTGCTAATGGTGTGTAAGGTTTCCTTCCTCTCAGCTCCCTTTTTATTACATCCTTTTAAAATGTGGGCCAGTTTGGTAGGTGCAAAGTGACAATTTTTGTTGATTGAACTTATGATTATTAATAAGATGATTTCTTTCCATGATTTTTTAGCTGTTTAGTTTTTCCCCAGTCTGTGAATAAATTATTCATAGCCTTTTCCCATCTTCTATTTCTTCCTTGTATATTCTAGATTTAAAGTTTTATATTGGCTCACTTAACAAAGAGGTTGAAGGTGTGGTGCCGGTTTCAGGAATGGCTGGATCCAGGGATTCAAATAATGTAATCAGGGGACTGGCTCTGGCTCTTTCGACTGTAGCCCTGCTTTTCCCAGGCTTGGCTTGGGTTTTAAATGAGAATTCTCTACGTGGTGACAAAGAGGAACACTGTCCACTCTCGGCTCATAAGTCCATAGAGATTACAACTGCATCTCCCCTGATAGCCCTGGGAGAAGTCCGGAGGTAGTCTTTGCATAGTGGCTTACGTCTCACACCAGCCTTGCGAGTGGGGAGAAAACGAAAACCCCTCAGAAAAGAACTGGTTTCCCGCCGGAGGACGTGCCGGGCAGCTGTGAGCGCGTCCATACTTTTTATTTTTATGCTTTGACAATACCGACTCTAGAATGGAGGACCAATTTGCATTCTGGGGAACAGTCACCAGTAGCTATTTCTTTGTAGCCTGTTCAATAATAATTATTATCATCTTAAGGAATGTGTAAGTTTGCTAGACAAAAGTGGCCGCATTGTTCGTTTAGTTTGACTTTCTGTGGCTGCGTGAGGGTCGGGCACATACATTTTCAGACACTTACCTGCCGTCTGCTTTGGGAGCATGTGGTGGGGGGCTCAGCTCCTTGTCTTCCCTGGGGCATCGCAGAGAGGGAGCAGCTGCTTCTCTGGTGTGACACCGAGGTCTGCACCTGGGGGCAGAAACGAGGGCCAGTTACCATTTCGGGGAACAAAGCTGGGCCTTCTATCAGCTGAAGGCAGGAGAAGCTTTCCCGCATCTGTTTTCACTTGCCGGATCCTGTCAATAGCTCATACAGGTATTTTCTTTCTTTCTTTTTCTTTTCTTAATTGAAGCGTAATTGATTTACAATGTTGTGTTAGTTTCCGGTGTACAGCTCCGTGATGCAGTTACACACACATACATTCTTTCTTCATATTCTTTATCATCACAGGTTATTACAAGCTACTGAGTGTAGCCCCCTGTGCTGTGCAGCAGGACCTCTCTGTGTATCTATTTTCTGTGTATTAGTACATGTCTGCCAATCCCAGACTCCTACTTTATCCCTCCCCCCCTTTTCATAACCACAAGTTTGTTTTCTATGACTGTGAGGCTCTCTTCTGCTTTGTAAATAAGTTCACTTGTATCACTGTGGTGGCCGCTGTCTCCTGCGTGGGCTTCTCCCCTCCACACACCCTGCCCCCACCTCTCCCCCATCCAGCAAAGTGGGGCTGCTTTGGTTCCAAGTCAGCTCCCCGCAGCCACCTGAGGTGGTGCCTGGCAGCCACGCTCCCCAGCTCTCCCCACCCCGACCCCCTTTGCCCAGGAATCCCTTGGCACTAACAGGAGGTCCAGAGATGGGGAGGAGGGCACCTCCATACAGGATCTGGGGCCAGGGAGAGCTCGGCAGGGTCAGGCATCACCCAGGAGTCCTGGGCTCGGCCCTGCTGTTCTGGGCTGTGACTCAGTGCTGGTTTGGCTTCTGGGCCACAAGGTAAATTCCTGGGGAGTAAGCTGGAGGTCCTGAAGGCAAGGGGTGGGGCCAGACTGTAAACGCAGCCTGGTGTATACCATGTCAGCATTTACACCCCGTTTCTACTTGCACAACCACAAGTGTAAGGGGGGCCGGAGCACAAGAGATGCCTGATTTTCCACATTCCCCCACATTCCCCTTCTCTGTCTGGCTGGACTGACTCCGGGCGCCCACTCCAGCCTTCCCTGTGACCCCGAGCTCGTCTTGTGCAGAGAGAGGACGCAGGGGCAGGGCCAGCCCCGTGCTTGTCTGAGGGCCTGGGCTGTAACTTCCTGGTGGAGTAGCAGGAGGGCAGAGCTGCCTGGGAGAAAACATCCCACCGGAGACCTGCTCCCAGATTCTCCTCTGGGGGGCAGAGCAGACGGCCTTCGGGTGAGACAGAAAGCAGGTGCCTGCCAGGTTACACACGGGCAGGTCACGAGCTGGGAGATGGGTGTCTGGTGGCCACAGCCCAGGGTGGACTTGCGATGCGTGAGGAGACCTCACAGAAAACCGGCTGCTCGCTCTGCCGGGTGGGAGGCAGACCATCCCGGAGACTGACCGAGTGCGAGTCCTCTCTGCGGTCCTGACGTGGGAGGAAGCGTGGGTACCGCACGCTTCTCAGAGCGTGCCCTGCAAACCCTGGATGCTGAGGTCCCCGGGATGGGCCTCACGCGGACACCCAGAGGCAGGTCACATTCTCTGTCTTGTGGGCTGGCGTGCACAACATCCAGGGACCTGTACGTTACTCGTGACCCCGTGCTCTCACTCCTAGTCACCAACAGCTTCTGCGACGCAGTGCTCACACACCACAGCTGATGTGTTACTAGCATGTGCTGGGAGTCACGTAGTTGGCCTCTAGGGAGACTGGCTGCCGTGGGGAGTTGGAAATTTTTACCAAACTTGTATACATGGGGATTATCAAGATTCTTATTTGGGGTCAGATTGTGTCGTTCTGTTTGGTTTTTGTTTTGTTTTTTCTTTTTTTCCCATACATTTTCCATGTTATCTTCAATTAATCACAGTGATTAATTTTAGCTATTAAAAATCGACGTTATTAATGTGATTTACCTACAACAAAATGCGTCCATTTTTAATGTACAGTTTGATGAATTTTGATGTGTATTATCCACATAACCACCATCCCAACTAAAATACAGAATATTTCCAACACTCCAGAAAGTCCCATTGGACCCCTTTGCAGTCATTCTCCACCACAGCACCCTGTACCTCCAGGTAACCACTGACCTGGTGTCCTTCACCACTGACCCTGAGCTGCTCTAGATTGCAGGCAAATGGAACCACCCAGTGTACGCCCTGTGTATCCAACTTTTGCTCAGCATAATGCCTGTGATATGCATTTACGTCATTGTGCTTATTAGAAGTTCGTCTTTTCTCCTTGCAGCGGCAGCTCTTTTCCCTTTTTAACTCTACACACCAGCTGTCTGAGCTTTCTCTGAATACATCTAGGAAGTTGTGGGCTGTAAGATGTGCAACCTAAATGTCCGTCAACAGGTGATTGGATAAAGAAGTTGTGGTACACACACACACTCACACACGTATACACACAATGGAATACTACTCAGCCATAAAAAAGAATGAAATAGTGCCATTTGCAGCAACATGGATGGACCTAGAGATTATCATACTAAGTGAAGTCAGTCAGACAGAGAAAGACAAATGTCATATGATATCATGTGGAATCTAAAAAAATGATACAAACAAACTTATTTACAAAACAGAAGCAGACACAGACATCAAAAACAAACTTATGGTTGCCAAAGGAAAAAGGGGCAGGGAGGGATAAATTACGAGTCTGAGATTTGCAGACACTACTATATATAAAATAGATAACAGCAAGATCCTCCTGTGCAGCACAGGGAACTACATTCAATATCTTGGAATAACCTGTTATGAAAAATAATATGAAAAAGAATATATATGTATGACTGAATCACTGTGCTCTACACCAGAATCTAACACAGCATTGTAAATCAAATATACTTCAATTTAAAACAAAAGAAAGTTGTGGGCAGTTCGGTTACTCTTTCTGTGAGGTGGTATATATTTCCTTAACCATTCTTTTCAGCCTGGAAGCTTTCCAATTCCTTTAAACACACATGCATTGCAATAAATGTGGATTATCCCTGCCCCTACTGCTAAACCTGATGTGGGCATGTTCAGCGAGGGTTCATGAATTGATGATGGTTATGTACTTTGCTCACATGTGTGTGCACTAAAATCGCTTGTCTGCTTTTAGTTTGCAGGCCGTTGCTGACAACGGAGGGTCACGTGTAAGAGCGCGTAGCCTTCTTGTTTGATAACAGTTGGGACTAACCTGTCTCTCACTTTTTCTGTAGGTGGAAACCTGGAGGCCCAGCTGTCACCCTTGGTTTCGGAACAGCACTCCCTCTGAGCCACCAAGAGCCTGCACACCGTGAAAGCGGGGTGCGGCCTGAGCCCCCGTTGCGCCGACAACCCCCAGCCTCCACCCCCTGGACCCCACTCATTGGCTCTCCCCTCTCAGCGGCCACTTGATACTGAGACCAGTGTTTTCCACATTACGGGGCATGACCTCTGGGGGTCATGCCATCAGTTAGGAGGGTTATATTCTGCATTTTTAAAAATGAGAGAACAGAGAAAGTCACCAGGGTGCATTGTACTGAGTAAGAGCAACTAATGCTTTATGAAGCTCTTGTTCCATCCATGTACGTGCGTGCGTGTGTGTGTGTGTGTGTGTACGTGTGCGTTTGCAGAGCTGCGTTCTGCGAGCGTTTGTGTGTGTGAATGTGTGTGCATCATGGGTCACCGTGAGAAATGTCTTTTTTAGTGCGGCTCATGGACAAAAATCACGTTTGAGAAACACTGGCCTGGAAGAGCCCGGTGTCTCTTCCTCTTGTGCTGCGGTGACTGGCTGCAGAGCCGGGCTGTAGGTGTGTCTTTAGAAGGCCCCCTTGGGACAGCCCGTCCCGCTTTTGAGATGTTCTGGCGCCCCTCCCTCCGACTCAGGACAGAGGCAGGCAGGCTGGCTGGCACCTGTCCTGCTCTGTTCGGGTCCAGTCCCTTGTAACCCTGCCGTGCCCCACGTTGGCCCAGGCCCCATCGCCACATGCCTCTCCCTGACGGATGCAGCCACGTTTGCTCTTCCCAGGCTCCATGTCGCCACTCCTCGTTGGCACCTGCCACTCCTTCTCTTGTTCAGCTCCTGCTGGTCACCCTGGGTTGCTACTGACTCTGCTGAGCTCAAGCCAGATGAGAGTTTTTAGAGGTTCGGGACCCTGGGGCCTGGACCAGACTGGGTGAGAGCTACCCAGAGGAGGCCCAGGCTGTAACCCTGCGGGCAATCCTGACTGATGAAGGAAGGCTCCGGGAGCAGGATTAGGGAGGGAGGGAGGGCGGCAGACGGGGTGAGTCACCAGGTTGACGTTGGGAGGGTTTGCAGGAAGTTAGGTGTGCCATGCAAGTCCGCTCAGGAGGGACAAAGATGGATTCCGTGACTGGGTGGAGGGCATCAGGAACCCGTACAATATGGCACTGGACATCTTGGGTGGGGACAGACTGGACAGCTGGAAAGAGCCCTGTGGGCCAGGTGAGCTGGCAGGTCGCTGCCCCTCAGGGTCCTCCACTCGCAGTGAGTGTCCTTCTTTCTCGAAGTGTCCTGCTCAGGCCTTACAGGGAGGTGCCTGTTTCCTCCTGCTGTTTGTTCAGACTTGGAGTATCTTAACCCCAAAGCAGGCGAGTCAACCTGGGCTCCAAATCCTCGCAGAACCTCTGCATGGAATTTAGGGCTTCCTATGCAAATGGGGCTTCAGGGTGTCCCAGAGCCTCCAAACCTGACCCCAAGGGAGAGCCCCGAGTTATCCCCGAGCCATGACTGAGCATTCGCTGAGGGGCCCTGCACACAGGCCAGCCCTGCTGATGCTGCGTTCCAGGGGCTCCAGCTCGTCCTGCTCCAGACGAGGGACTCCATCCTGCAGGCGAAACCTGGGCCGGGCCACCGGTCTGCGTGAGAGCACCTCCTGCCTTCCACGAGGAAACGCGCTTTACTTGGAGACATGTCTCTCCATCTGTTTCCCGTCACCGCCGGGGACTTGCCCGCAGCGGGTGCTGGCTGAGTGTTTATTTGCTGGAGCTGGGAAGCCAAAGTGAGGTGCCCTCCCCGCTCACAAGGGACTGTTCCTCTCTCTTCCCAAGTGTCCGTCGAGCGCGACGCCATGGTCGCCCAGGAGGCTATGTCAGCTCTGGCTCTTCAGACACAGCGAAAGCGTCCTTCTTTCTTTGTTTCCTAGTAGCTGCACCTCTTGTTTGGAAACTTGCCTTCTTACTGTGAAAACAGCTCACATGTGCATGAATTCCTTGCTGGAGGGGTGGGTGTGGGTGTTGGGTGGAGCAGGGGGAGGGAGGAGGTGTCAAAACACCCCGGGAACAGGATGCATAGAAATAATTGAAGGGCAGGGGTGGCAGGTGTGTCTTCCCATTTAATTAAGTGACTAATACAGCTATTGGCTAAGTGGGGCTTCATGCAGCGGATGCCCCAGCTGGGCCGGCTCCATCAAAAGCGCCAGAGGCAGGAGCCCCAGGATGCTGAGGGCAGCCTGGTTGTGCCTGACTGCCGCCCCTTTCCGGGGGCCCTGTGATGCAGTGGACGGTGCAAGTTGCCAGGAGGCCACTGGGGGTGGGGGAAGCGCAGTAGCCTGGAAGTCAGGAGACCAGGAGGCACCCCTCCCCCAGCTCAGCCGCTAACTCGCTGACTGTCCTTGGCAGGTCAGTTCGCATCTCTGCCGTCCTCCATGCCCGTCTATAAAAGGGTTGGATGTGTGACGCCAGAGGTCCTTCTCATCGCTGACATTCTGAGTCTGTGATTTCCTCTGGGCTCTAGCATCCTCTGGTTGAGAGGGCAGATTACTGGGAACAAGACACAGATTCTGAAGGTACTGGTGGCTGGGTGCTCCGGTCAGCGGGCCTCGGTGAAACTGTCTTGGCACAGCACGTGGGCGCCAGTGCAGGTCTGACCAATCCCTCAGCACCTGAAAATTCTCAAGCCATCAGGATGGGCAATTATATAACTTTTCTCGGTTTTCTGATAGTGTAGCTATTGAGGACATTTATGAAAATTTCCTACCGTGCAAGCAGTTAGGAGAAGACTTTTCTATTTCTCTTGGGGATAGCATATCCCACAAGTGCGCCTCCTAAAAGCAATTGTGCCTTGAAAAAGTCCCGTGTAAACTACGTGAGGCCTGATAAAGCGGCTTGCTATCAAAACGGAGCCAAAGACTACGGCATGTTCAATGTAGGCAAAGAGTGTTGTTCACGCTCAAATAACCTGCAGCGTCTGCGTGAAGATCTTTTGTATCAATAGCTTCAAAGAGGACGCTCAGCTTCACCACCTTATTTTCCACGTGGTGTTCAAGATCTTCTCTAAAAGAGGCAGGCTAAGCTGACATCCAGCTTTGCATTTCTTAGACCCAGTGGGCAGCAGACTCACCATGGAAACGTGTCTTTAAGACACTCAAAACATGATGGTCTTTGAAAACATGCATGTCTCCAATGAGAAAATCAATGTAGTGCTTTGGAGGTCAGTCTGAAGTTGAAAAATAACAAAATGAAAAATACTGAATGTTGACGTGTTCTTACATGTACCGTGCTCCACACAGAGTCAGAGCTGAAAACACGTCAGAAGGCCCGTGTGATCACGAGGAAGCTCTGGAAGACTCCAGAAGCAAGGAGCTGGTGTGACCATGTGAAACGAGCTCGCTGAGTGCAGCAGTCTCGGCAGTGTCTCCCATACGGGACAGAGATTTCTTTGAAGACAACTTAAAAAATTAACTGTTGCCTTAGAAACTGATAAACCACAAAGAGAAATTTTATCATTTCTATATTTTTATAATTTCACATTTTTTGGCACAACTACAATGAAATACTTTAAGAGTAATGCCAAGGGAACTATACTCAATATCTTGTAATGGCCTATAATGGAAAAGACTAAGAAAATGAATATATGTATGTACATGTATGACCGGGACATTGTGCTGTGCACCAGACATTGACATGTTGTAACCGACTGTGCTTCAATTAAAAAAAAAAAAAGAACCCCATCAGCAAAATGAAAAGACAACTTACACACACACACAATGAGGAATGCCAAGAAGCAAATATTTTTGTGTATGCATTGTGTTAGCTTGGGCTACCATTATGGAATTCCGTAGATGGGGTGGCTTTAAACCACAGACATGCTTTTCTCACAGTTCTGAAAGCTCGAAGTCCAAGGTCAAGGTCCCGCAAGGTAAGTTTCATGCCGAGCCTCTTCCTGTGGTTTGCAGGAAGCCACCCTCTCACGGTGTGCTCCCATGACCTCTTCCTTGTGCGTAACTGGGGAGAGGTCGAGAACCCTGGTGTCTATAATCACATCGGGGCCCCAGCTTTGAGCTCATCTCTCCCTAAGAGGCCTCTCCCAAAGGCCTCTTCTCCAAACACCATCCCATTGGGGGTTTAGAGCTTCAATATATGCATTTGGGAGGGGGACACAGACATTCAGTTTACAACATATATGATATATGTGGACTTTTGTATACATATTTACTGAAAAGGCATACACCTTTTAGACTGTTGCCCTGAGAACCAGCAGCCAGTGAAGTCAGGAACGCCCAGCCAGCTCCAGGGCTGCCCAAGAGGAGGTGAGGGGGCGAAAGAGACACAGAGCCCTGCAGGGAGCCTGCCCTGGCCCGGGAGTGGATACGGAGGGGCTCTGCTCCCCACCAGCTCTGCGGAACCGGCCCGATCCCCGTCACCCTGCTCGGCACGCCTGGGTGGGAGGGTCGATGGCGTTGGTTAGACAGTGCTCTCTTCATTTGTCCATGAGCTGACTGTGAATGAGAAAAGTCATTCACGCCAGGAGGCCGTCGGGGAGTGGGGAGGCCTGAGGCACCACTTAGGAGTCTCTCCATCACATTCAGTCAAACACAGCTGAGGACAGTGGGGCAGCAGGGACTCCGAGGAGCCCTTTCTCACCACTAGCCATCCTGCTCCTCCCCATGTGGATTCTGCTTGACTGCAATTTCACTCACTCCCCCCAAACCCCAGATACTTTGCACGCTTAGGCCCAGGCTCACATGTCAATGTCTCCTTCTGGGGGGAGGGGAAGATGCCCTCTCCCCCTCACTCACCCCGCCACCACCTTTATCCATCTGTTCTGTGGTTGGTGGGAGGGTGAAAGAACGCATCCACCTTGGAAAGCAGTCAGGCAGCTCCTGGAAAGGTTAAAGGGTCGCCGCACGCCCAGCGAGCCCACTTGCAGGCATGCACCCAAGAGAAATAAAAACATTATGTCCACACAAAACTTGCACGTGAATGTTCACGGATGTATTACCCGTAATAGCCCCAAAGTGAAAATAGCCTAAATGTCCATCAGTGGCTGAGTGGATAAACACAATGTGGTCTATCCATACGATGGAATATGATTTGACAACAAAAAGGAATGAAGTACTGCTTCAGGCTACAACATGGGTGAACTTGGAAAACGTGGTGCTAAGTGAAACAGGCTAGTCACAAGAGACCGCATATTGTATGACTTTATTTATATGAAATGTCCAAAATAGTCAAATCTATAGACAAATCTATTAGCGGTTTCCAGGGGCTGGCGAGGAGAGCGAGTGACTGCTAATGAATACAGAATTTCTTCTTAGAGTGACGAAATATTTTAAAATAAGACAGTGGAGATGGTTGTACAACATTGTGAATGTATGAAAAACCACTAAATTGTACACTTACATAGGTGAATTTTTTGGTGTGTGTGTTATACATCAATGAAGCTGTTATTAAACAAACAAAAAAGATGAAAGAAAAAAGAAAGAAAGAAAGAGGGAAAGAAAGAAAGAAGAAAAAGGAAAGAAAGCAAGCAAGCAATTTACTTTCTGTCCTTGGTGGGCCCTGGGGTCTGGCTCATTCAGGACCCCAGTCTACCAGCAGTTTTTCAAGTCCCCTGAGTGCCTTCTCAGCACCATGCCTTTATTCATCCTTCTCTCCTTCCTGGAATGTTCTTCCCACTCCTGTCTGCTTGGCAGACCTCCTATTCCACCATCAGGGCCCTGCTCCCCCACGCCCACTCTTCTCTGTGGTTTGCCTAGGTCGGTCTGGCAGGCTGCCTTACTCCCTTCTCTGTGCCCAACGACCGTGCTCCTTTTGGACGTGTCACGTGGTAGCATGATCTGTCTTCCTGACGGCCCTGATGGCCCTCCTGGAGACACTGTCCCATCTATCTGTGAGTACCTGGCAGCTGGCCCAGGGCCTGGCAGACAGCAGGGGCGAGGTGAATGTGTGCGGAGTAGACCTGCACACGCCCACACAAACACCTTCCGGAAACGCACGTCCCTGGGGAGAAGCCAAGGCAGAATTCACTGAATTTCTTTTCAGCCAATTTCCTCCTTCCTGCTAAATTTCGGGCAAGCGATCAGGTATACATGTTCCCACTGTGGTTCAAAAATCAACCACCCAAGTTTGAAATTCAGGAAACTGGAGACCTGGCTACTTAGGGCTGAGAAAGACTGGCAGATTCTGCTCGAAATTCAGAATGCCAAAACGTCAAAGACAATTACCTAGAAAACAGCAATTCACTTGGTGCTGCCGATAGATTTTGCCGTGTGTACAGTTAACAAAATTGATTTAATCGACTAATTTGCCAATTCTGGGAAAGCTTGGTCAGAACAGTAAATAATTTCAAGGAAGATAAATAGTTGCTGCCTGGCTGCATACGTGAAATCTCTGAAACTCCTTGATTGAAGGAAAATCCGGATGCCTAACTGATCAATGCTGGTCTTTCTCAATGACAGCTTGTATTTCTCAGGAATTTTGGTTGCAAAGCCTAGCAGGTCACATGCGCTGCTTACACAAGAAGGAAAATTCATTTTAAAGGCACGAGGAGCCTCTGTGAGCCCACAGCCTGGAGGTCCTGAGTGTCAGGGTGAAACGGACCTAGGCCCCAGCGCGCACGGGAGACCACACCCAAGAACTCTGGTTTCTCCGCTCCTTGGTTTCTTTGTCAGTCTTTCCTCTGCTGCAGAGGAGCCATTGTCCTGCTCAACACACTTCAAAATGGCGCCCCCAGCAGCTCCCATGTAGACCTTGGCTTCATTCAAGACAAGTGTCAGGCTGACATGGGACTTCTCACTTCCAAATTACATATACATTATACGTAATCTTGGTAAATTTCAGATTAGAATCGTCCTTGTTAATACCAGGAGTTCACAACACTAATGGGTCCCCAGCATCTTCTCCCCACACAGAGATCTCTTTAGCCTGGCTGGGGTTAGCTTCCCAGGATCGTGATGTATGAACATGGATGCTCCCAGTGGACCACACAGATGGGCAAAGTGGAGGAAGTTTGGTCCCAGCAGAGGAAGGGGCTGCTACGCAGACGAAAGAGTAGGGTCCTCTGCAACCTTGAAACCACCTCCCCACAATCACGCTGGAATTGGCCTAAACTCTTTTCCACTCAGCTCTGTTTCCTTAAAAATGGCGTTTGGAAGGGGAGGGTATAGCTCAAGCAGTAGAGTTCATGCTTTGCATGCACGAGGTCCTGGGTTCAATCCCCAGTACCTCCATTAAAAAATAATTAAATAAATAAACCTAATTGCCTCACCCCCTAAAAACGTAAATAAGTAAAAAATTTTTAAATGGCGTTTTGTTTCCCTAGCAATTTATAAATCTCTACATTGGAACATGGATTATATTATAGGCAATATTTGGATAAGTCGAGTTCCATAAAGACAGTTTGGAGGTGCAGGGCTCTCGCTAGTGGGGGGACACAGTAGGCAGGGCTCAGGGAATGAGGGAGGGGTGTCAAGACCTCAGACCTCCTGACCACATCCAAGTTGGCCTGCGCTCCCCACCGTGGACTGATGCCAGAATCAGGAGGCAGGGGGGTTATCTCTTCAAGGCAGGAGGTGGAGATGGGAGGCGTCGGACTGCTCCCGCGTGTGGTTGGGGCTGGTTCCCTGGAACCCTGGCTTAGGTGGCTATGAGACATAGACCACACCCATGAGGGATCACAAACCTGTTTCCTGCTTGGCTGAGTCTGAGGGAGGTAAGATTTTGATACCTTTGATACCTTCCGTAAGAGCTAGAGGTTGGGGGAGTGCTGGGCCAGGGGGTCCAGGGCCCTGGCCTTCAGCCTGACAGTCGTGGCAGGGGGTCTGGAGAGAAGGAGTGGACTGACAGGTCTTTACAGACTTTCAGGCCCTGAGGCCAGTGGGATTCAGAGATGGGCCCAGGTCTCAGCAGGGAACTTGCGTTTGAATCAGGAAAGCTGGGTGAGCTCTCGCTTAGTCCCGGCTAAGGGGGCGGGCAGAGGCACCCCGGGAGAGTAAGACGGAGCCTGGTCCCTTCCCACTGGTAGAGCTGAGGCCCCTTTGCTCCTACCACAGCTCAGCGCTGGGGGTGGGGGGTGGGGTGAGACGGCAGTAACTAAGTAATTGGGGCAGGGGAGGGGCTGCCACTTGGCGTGGCAGGTAGCGCTCAGGTTCAGGGTCTGAAGACCTGGGTTCTCACGAGAGCTCTTTCCTCGGCAGCCGTCGGTCTGAAGGAATTACTCACCTCCGCGCCTGCTTCCTCACCTTTAAAAGGGGAAGAATGGCAAGCACCTGTGAGACATGTGTAAGGTCACACACTTCAAGCCTGTGGCACTCAGCACTTGGCACGTGATACAAGCTTGATCAACACGGATGCCCTGCCCTCTGGCTTCTTGGTGATGCCAGACAAAGGATCCATGTCCTTGTCGCCTAAAAGGGGATAACAACTTCACAGGGACATTAGCAGATACTAAGATCATAAGACACGTTAGGGTACGGGGGCTGTGACTGGTGGTGACTGACCACCGTTCCTCTTGTCTGCCTTTCCCCGTCTCCCCTTAGGTGAAGTCGTGACTGGGTCCAGCTCACGGGATGCGGGCAGAAGTTGTGTGAGCCACTTCCAAGCCCAACGTTAAGAACATCCCTCCAGATTCTCCAGCTCTCTTCTCCTGCCACAATGACCTCGGAAGCCACAGAAGTAAGTAAGCGGGCTGCCCAACCTGCGTTGTGAGAAGCCAACCTTTATGGAGGGCTTATTTGTTCTTGCAGCATAGCTGAGACTCTCCTGACAAATTCAGGTACTGCAGAACTCCACAAGTTTATCTACCCCTACTGCCATTCCCACTCCCTTCCCCAAAAAGAAGATATTACTTACAATAAAATGAAGACTTAAAACCCTTCATATAACATGACCTTGTAGGGCTGATGGCCAGTATCAAAAGGAGCAGTCTTCCTTGTACGTTGACTTGGCATTCAGACGATGCTGAAGTGGCTCCTCGGTTACAGAGAACTATTTGAGTAAGTGTGGCTTATACAGACGGGCAGCATCCCAACTTCCAGTGGATATATTTTCTACGCTTTAATGTTCCAGGCTAGAGAACTGTTTCATACTAATCTTTGTATTATAAAATTAATACCTGATTATGGTAAAAAAAAAATTCAGAGCACGGATGGGCATATCCTGAAAAGCAGAAGTTGTTTTCCTCTCTTAAACACAGTCCACCCCTGAGACAGCTTTTCTTATAGACTTTCTCTTTCAGTATAAGCTGTTTAAAAAATCACAGTTGGAATTATCCTAAGTACATTCTTCAACAAGTTGCCTTTTAAATTTGAAAATGGGATTTGAATAGGACGTACCTTAATGACTACATAGTGTTCCATCATGTGAATATACTGTAATTTATTTAAACATTTATATGGTTTTCAGAATTTCTTGTTTGCAAATGATGCATCCATGCTTACATTTTTGCCCATTTGTGGGAGTATCTCTGCAGGATAAATTTCTGGGAGGAGAATTTCTGAGTTAAAGGGTATGTGCTTTAGAAATGTCGAGAGATTTTGCTAAATTGCGCTTCTAGAATGCAACACTGATTTACACTCTCAAGAGGGGTGCATCAGTGCGGTTTGTGTATCCTTTTCTGTGTGCATGCATTCAGTCAATTAATAAATCATTCAGTCAACAAAATATTTGTTAAGTTGTCTTTTATGGTGCAGGTGGTCTGTAGGTACCATGTTAAGGGAAACAGAGGCAACCCTGGCTCTAATGGGGATGACAGTGTCGTGGGGAGATAGCTGGGAGCCATGAAAGCACAGAGGAGCTGGTAACATCTACATTGGGGGCGTCAACCTATACAGCTTGTGAGAATGGCCATCTGGCACACAATATTTAAGTCTTTCAAAAGCTAACAATAAAACCTTCTTGTGGCCTGTTTTTACTCCTTTTTTTTTGCTTTCGTTCATGTTAATTTCCCCGTTCTTTATCACTAAGCACATTTTACCTTTCATTTTTCTATATTTCCTCCTTTATTCAATAGCACCAACTATGAGTAATGTGTATTCCTTTTGCTGTAAGTCATTGTGCCTTTATCTTTATATAATGTTTAGACTTTGGCCTTTTTTTCCCTGAAAGATTTAAGCAGTTTAATTTTAGTAAAAAATACATAACATTAAATGTACCATCTTCACCATTTATGAGTACACTGCTCAGTGGTGTTAAATATAGTCACGTTGTTGGACAACAGAGCCCCAGAATTCTTTCATCTTCCCAAACTGAAACTCTGTACCCATTAGACAGCCACACTCTGTCCCCTCCTTCCCCATCCCCGGGCAACCCCCATTCCACTTTCTGCCTCTGTGAATTTGACTACTCTAGGTACCTCATGTAAGCGAAATCACACAGTATTTGTCTCTCTGTGACTGGTTTATATGACTTACTATAATGTGCTCAAGGTCCATCCATGTTGTAGCACGTGATTGGATTTCCTTCCCTTTGAAGGCTGAATAATATTCCATTGTATCAAATATACCACATTTTTTTATTTTTAATGTTTTTTAATTGATTTATAATCATTTTACAATGTTGTGTCAAATTCCAGTGTAGAGCACAATTTTTCAGTTATACATGAACGTACATATATTCATTGTCACATTTTTTTCTCTGTGAGCTACCACAAGGTCTTGTGTACAAATATACCACATTTTTTAAGCTAGTCATTGTCAGTGGACACTGGGTTGTTTATGCCTTCTGGCTGTTGTGAATAACACTTTAATATGGGTACATAAATATCGCTTGGAGACCCTGCTTTCAGTTCTTCTGGCGATACTCCCAGATGGGGGATTGCTGGATCACAGAGTAATTCTATGTGGATTTTTTGAGGAAACACCAAACTTGTTTCCGCAGTGGCAGCATCATTTTACATTCCCACCATCAGCGCACAAGGCTTCCGATCCCACCGCACACTCGCCACCTGCCCTTCTCTGTTTTTCTTTGATAGCAGCCATCCTAATGTGTGAGCGGGCAGCCCTGTAGTTTGATCTGCATTTCCCCCTGACGTGATGTTCGGCATCTTTTCAGCTGCTTCTTGGCCGTTAGTATACCTTCTTCGAAGAAATGTCTATTTAGGACTTTTGCCCATTTTAAAATTGGTTTGTTTTTTGTTTTCCTTCTTTTTCAAGACAAGAACATGCAGAAACAAGAAGGGTAAATTCTGAAAGATTCTTTTGAAGCTTTTATTCTGAGATGACAGTCTCAAATCCTGGCCCCGGGGAACATTCTCAAACTCAGGAGCAGTCATTTCTTTGACTCCAAGTTCCCGGAGTTCAGCGCCCACAGAGCTGTTTTCAGGGCACTGGCCTCAGGCCGAAGGGGCACTCTGCTCCTCCGAGAACTTCACGATGGTGCCTTCCGCACAGCCTCGTCCTGTTTGGGAGAGGACTCCTGACAGTTTTAGGTCTCATGAGAGCCCCTCACAGCTGTGCTCCCAGCCACCTGGCCTCATCTCCCTCTCTTCCTTGGAGTCCTCGAGAGTAGTTCGCAGAGGACTTGATCCCAAAGAGAATCCCTGATTCTCACCGTTCCCTGGCCTCTGGGGTGGGGAAGCTATGTGGGGATTTGGGATCGGACACCCCATTAGCTGTTTGAAAACTGTGTCTCCCGGGTGTCACCCAGAGCCACCGGGCTTCTCAGTTTTCACCTGTAACTCTTCTGTTATGACCTAATGCTGCAAAGGCATGTAGGTTTCCTTTATTGCCAGGAAGGAAATCTGACTGACCACGGGCACACAAGGCCGGGAGAGGAGAGCGGAAACACGGCTCCTCCAAGGCGTCTGGCTGCCAAGCCCGAGGGGCCCCTGATGGCCCCTGCCCTGCACGCCTCCTCCCCACGTTCCCTTTTCTGCTCTTCTTTCCATCTGCCCCGGCTCAGCGACGTTTGGTCCTTCATGTCTCGTGGGCCCTTGGAGGAGATTTCAGGTGCTCCTGATCCTGCAGACGGAAAAGTTTCCAAGGCAAACAGCTCTTTTCCATACAAATATTGCTCAACTGTCAGAACGTAGCTTCAAGTCAGTGACTTAGGCCGACAAGTTTTCTGCTGTATAAAAAGCGAAATCCAACCGAGTGAATCTGAAGATCTGATTGGCTTTAATAGGCGATTCATGAATCAGGCAGCCTCCCCTCCAGCCACCAGAAGGGCGCTCCCAGGGGTCGAAAATGGAAGGTTTATAGGAAGAATGGTGGGGCCAGGGAGCTACCCACAAAGAAAAGAAAGGATTGTTCTTAGGCTGGGATGCCTCCTTTTTGGGGGAGAAGGGAACGCAAGGGTTTTATCATGCAGATAGCCTATTCTTCCTGGGGGTGGCGGGGTGTGGACAGTAAAAAGAAGGACCCACGCGACAGGTTACTTCTCTGGTGCTGACCTGAAAATTCCAGAGTGACTGATGATGGTCACATTTCTGGTGGTCTTCAAATTCACTCTGTTGGGTTCTTTTCTTTCTTTCTTTTTTTTAAATCACTGGGATAGGTTAGGTATTGAATCTAGGTTTGATATCATGGGCTTTAGCACAAGCGATGCCTGTAGCTTTTCTCTTTAATACCAGATAGGAGGGTTGGGAGGCAAGAAGTCATAGGGACTCCCATGTAAGATTTCATTTAAAGGAGATGCTCTACTGGTTTGCATAAGGAAGGAAGGAAGGGAGGGAGGGAGGGAGGGAGGAAGAGAGGAAGGGAGGAAGAGAGAGAGGGGAAGAAAGGGAAGGAAGAAGGGAAGGCCAGACACAGTGAAAAGTGGTGCTTGGAAGCTGTCCCTTGTGGTCAGTATCGGGTTCCTGCAAGGAGAGTGGTGACTCAGGACCACTTGTCCACTCCATCTGGGGACATTACCGTCTCCTTCTGGAGGCAGGGCTGGAGTATTTGTGCAAGGTCTCAAGTCTCTCATCCAGGCTTTTCCTTCTTGGGAGTGATGACCTCTCATGTTTAGGAGTCCAACGTTGGTTTCTACCCGGTTTCAACATAAACACACAGTTGTGTTTAGGGTCCAGGGAAGACACACCAGCTGCCCCAGCTCTGCCCCTTGGAGAATAATGAGTCACCAGCTCATCCTGTTATTGGTCCCATGAACCCTGCCATCTGCAGGACTGTGGCTCCATCTCACGCTGCCATGACTTGCAGAAAAGGCAGCAAACCCCACAGGGTTTGGGCAAGACTGTGTGTGATTTTGTGTCCAAACTCCAGCCTCTCAAACATGAGGGCAGGTAGAGGAGGCCTTTCCACAGTCCCTTCAGCTAAGGAATTCTGCATATTACTTTAACATTTTTAGAATTATTTTTAGAGTTTTTTGGGGCAATTTTTTTTTAGAGTTTTAGACTACATTTTTAGAGTTTTAAAAGAAATTTTAGTTTAGCAGTAAACATCTGGTTATTAAGAATTATAAGATAATTTTGGGGTGGGTAAGGGGTGAGAGCTGGAAAATATTTCTTTTGGGGGTTAAGATTTATGTATATTCTCTCCTACTTGAAACTTTTATAATAAACGTATACAGAATATTTCTTTTTTAATACGAAACCACAGGTGAATAAAGTCTCAAACATGCTGTAGGCATCAAGAGGATTATTTGCAGCTAGAGAAGGAATCTGCAGTTTCAGGGCTGTAATGCAGGTTGCGAGCAGTGAAATTGAATTTCTTAAGTCATGGAGCTGGTCACCCATCCTGGCTGGGCTGTGGGCAGGCTGCAGAGTAAATAAAGTTTCCTCTAGGCTGTTCTTAGAAAAATACATTATATTTAAACTGTGCTTTCGAGATGCACAGGACTTAACATACTTCAGATGAACCGTGTGACTCCAGGAGGTACAGATTATGCTTCTCATTTTCCAGCTGAGGAAACCCATGTCCAGGGAGATTAAGTGACTTGCCTGCCCCAAGGTGCAGAATGAGTACCAGCGCCAGGAGCTGAGATAAAAATCCTGTTCATTCTCTTCCATGCGAGGGACCGACAAACCCCTCCACGTGCTTTGGATATTAGACTCTGTACTAGAGGCTTTGTCTGAACATTCCGAGCCTCAGGCCCTCTGCCCTCACTGGCTTCTGCTGTTCCCTTGGGTCCCCGCAGGGCAGTGGACTCCGGGCTCACTGCCTCAGACCGCAGTTTACAGCTGATGGCATTTCCTCCTCCCGAGGGCACCTGTACGGAGGAGAGTTTCAACTGGACCTAACAGTACACTACCGCGTACTTACATTTTTCTAATTGGGTAGATCTTACGTTAAGTAGCCTTAACACTAATAATAATAGCAGACAGGGTGGGAGGAAGCTTTGGGAGGTGGTGGATATGTTTATGGCCTTGATGGTGGGGATGCTTTCACAGGTGGAGACTAGGCCCCCAAATCATCGACACATTAAGTGTGTAGAGCTTTCATATGTGAGCCATATCTCAATAAAGTGCTTTAAAAATGAAAAAAAAATTTTTAAAAAGATCGCAAGGAAAAGAACCTCTGGATGGTAACATTCTGGGCCTGAGACAGGGTGCGTGTCACCTGCAGGGACAGAGCTCCAGGCCTCTGGTTTTTCTTCAGTCACACTGCATGTCATACTATGTTTTATCGCAGACATTCACTCAACCAGTTAGGATGTATTTATTGAGGGCTGACCGTGTGTTGACACTCATCCAAGATTCCAATCCAGCTTTTAATCTTTTAATTGAGTAGAAGCACGCTTTAAGAGCAGGTGCGTGGGGTGGATATTCCATGGTGCCGCTTACATTCTGGTAATGTCTTGATTTCTTCAAGGCTGCGTTGCCTTCACATAGGCGGAGTGGGGTGACCAGCTGTCCCAGTGGGCCCAGTAGCGAGGGGTTCCCAGGACTCAGGACTTTGGGTACTGAAACTGAAGTCCCAGGCTGAAGGGGATGGTTGGACACCACGTGACGCAAATGAGTATCAGACTGAGAGGTCGCCTCTCTTCTCAGACCCTGTTTTCAGAGTGTAGGTTCTTTCTGAGAGTGAGTTGACTTTAAATTGGTCGAGTTCCTCTTTATCCTGGGAGTATTTCTGTGTATGAGAAACCTTCTCAGATAAACAACCAGCTGACCAAAAATGGACTCAAGGTTACCTTCATGTGAAAATTTCAGGCGGCAGTTTAAAACAGACGCTGCCTTCTAAACAGTTACAGACTGTACTAGGTTGAACGGTGTCCCTCCTACCCCTCAAATTAAGGTCCACTGGGACCTGTGAATGTGACCTGATTTGGAAATAGGGTCCTGAAGATGTAATCAAGCTAAAACGAAGTTATACTGGGTTAGGGTGGATCCTAAATGGATCCACTGTGACTCTTGTCCCTATAAAAAGAGGGAAATCTGGACGCAGACAGGAGACATATTTTAGGTGCACAGCAAAGTAATTCAGTTATACATACATTATATATTCAGATTCTTTTCCATTATGGGTTATTATAAGTCATTGAATATAGTTCCCTGTGCTCTACAGTAGGTCCTTTTTGTTTATCTATTTTATATACAGTAATGCGTATTTGTTAATCCCAAACTCCTAATTTATCCCCCATCCCTCACTTTCCCCTTTGAACGACAAGTCTGTTTTCTTTGTCTGTGAGTCTATTCTGTTTGTAAATAAGTTCATTGGTCCCATTTTTAAACATTCCACATGTAAGCGATATCATGTGATACAAACCTCAATCAGGTTAAAAAAGCAGCTTTGCTGTTTTCAGGTACAGAAGATTCCGGCTCATCTTCTCGGGGTGATGGCTTCTGAGTGACCACATCATCTCGGTCCTTTACGCTAACCTCATTTCAGACTCCACACCTGACCTTACAGCACAGCTCACTGGACTGGGCTGACGTCCTCCACTTCTTCCCACGTGGTCTACGCTTCCCTCGGTATCATTCTAACCTGTTCTCAGGGAACACAAGTTCTAATGTGTAGAAAGTTGAAATTCAAGATAAAGCGAACATTTATCACCTAAGAAAGAGAGGAAAACAACCACAAAAGAACCTAGGATTCAGGTATTCTGGTAGCAAGTAACTTTCTTAAAAATAAAGGGAAGTCATTTTCTATTTTTGGCACTGAAAACCAGTTTGGCTACTTATTGTCCATTAAAGTAACTTAAACTTCATTGAAAAACAGCAAGAACAACAACAGCAGACCAGCCTTGTTTAATAATGTTTGCTGGGACACTTCCTTGGCAAGGGTGGGGTGGGGGGCTGGGGGGCGCTAGGACTTTCTGCTTTCATATCTGTATATTGCTTGAGTTTCCTAAAGCAAGCTTGTATTACTTTTGTGATCAGAAAAAGCAATAAAGGGAAATTATTTCCTTGAGGGTAAAAATGTTGGGAAGGAATGAAGTCTTTTAGAAAACAATTTCTGGAAAGCCTTATGAAATTTCAGGTAAGATTCTATTTCTAGGGAGTTGCTGGGGAGCGTCAGGTTCCTAATGGAAATCTATTGAGCAGTGATGGATGGTTGAAAGAAAGTGCCATAGTCTTTTAATGGTGAGGCGGGAAGCCCCATAAAAAGACCGGCAGGACCCCTAAGCAGAGCCGCTGTTCTCCCCGCCAGCACCGCCCAGTTCCCTGTCCCAGAGGCTTTATCTCACTTTTTGCCTCTTAAGTGGCTAACTTACACCTAGAATTCTATTGGTTCCCTGATTGGTTATTTCCCTCACTCCTGATTGGTTATTACTCTCACTCCTGATTGGTTATTATTCTCATTTCTGATTGGTCCACTTCCCTAACTTCTGATTGGTCCGTTTGTAGTACTTCATTTGCATGGAGCTCACTCCTGATTGGTCTAGTTCTACAAAGCTTGTTCCTGGTTGGTCAACTTCTGTTATACTTTATTTGCATATGATGTTGCAAAGTTTAAAACTGGCAGCCTATAAAAGGCCTGTGTGACCCGATAGATGGGGGCCAAAGCTTGGAGTGTTAAGTGCTCTGCAGCTGGTGGTGTAATAAACCTCAGTTTTTCCATGTCGGCAAGTGCTGTTTGGGCTCGAACTCGGATCCAAGTTGCTGTGACAACTGACCTGTAACAGCGGGCTATAACACATTTTTCTGCAACAATGGGTAGGAGAACGTTCTTTCCTTGTTACCAGAAGGGATCTAGGCCAAGTTTATGGTTACCACACCAGGGGAGAATGTCTACTCTGGCTTTTGGAAAGCTGATGAGAGGGGTTAGCACCATTGGAGGTGGGAAATAAACCAGGAGCCATATGGGAACACTTGACAGTTCTTGGTGTGATGCAGACACTCATGTGTGGGTAAGTCTCACCACCAAAATGGAAAGTTGTTGGGGATGACTTTAGATAAAATGTGGCAAAGGAGAACAGTTACAGAAATGAACTGAAATACTCATACTCAGCAAACATTAGCTTTTGGTCATTAATCGGTTCTCTTGTCACAAAGCCAGATTTAGCATTGGAGCCTGGAGTTCAAGAAAGGACTGACTGTTGTAACTTACACAGATAGATTGTAGTTGGTGTCTACATACTAGAGTTGGAATTGTTTATGACAGTTTAGAAATACTGATCAACAGACCAAAATAAAATTAGACATTTTTATAATTGTAATCATTATGAGAGAGGAAAAAAAGGAGTGGACTGTACGGAGTTTGGGGAAATTTTTCTCCATTACTTCTGAGGCTTGGGAACTGAGATAGTGACCACTACCTGGGTCAAAGCCCACCCATTACTCCAAAAGCCCATTTTATGGGAGGGCTCGGCTTGCCTGACCTGGGTACCCATCAAGTGTCTGAGGACAGGAAATTGTATTGGGGAGGGGGTGATTCTCAGACTCAAAGGATGCGGTGATCAAGGACTTACACTCCATGCATAAATGGTGAGAGGCAGCACTGAAATCAGGACAGTGGTATCAAGGGTGTAGAAGTTCAGCATGAGATCAGGGTCATAACCAGCAAAGAAAGTCAGGCTGGGTGCCATGATCATCTTAAGATGCCTACAGCTCTCCTTTTTTGGCTGGTGTCTACAACCCATTGAGATGAGCAGATTTAATGGAAAAATACAAGGAAGATATATTTCCAGTGGTTCTTAATCTGGACTCTTAGACTGGCTTCATGGAAAGTCACCATGGGAACTTCCTAAAACTGTCTGCAATACTCTGTCTATGTATCCACCTTATTTTTTTCCTGTTCTGCTCTGGGCTCCACCTCTTGTCTCCTACTCCAGTGAGATCTCATACGTGCCAAGGCCTCTGGGTGTGTCCAAAGCTGATGGTTCTTTGTGTGTCAAGAGTGGAACTGAGTTTCAGTCAAAAAATGGGCAGAACACCTAAATAGACATTTCTCCAAAGAAGACACAGAGATGGCCAACAGGCACATGAAAAGATGCTCAACATCACCGATTATTGGAGAAATGCAAATCAAAACTACAATGAGGTATCACCTCACAGCGGTCAGAATGACCATCATCAAAAATTCCACAAATAGTAAATGGTGGGGAGGGTGTGGAGAAAAGGGAACCCTCCTGCACTGCTGGCAAAAATTTAAATTGCTGCAGCCACTACAGAGAATAGTATGGAGGTTCCTTAAAAAACTAAAAATAGACTTATCATACGATCCAGCAATCCCACTCCTGGGCATATATTCAGAGAAAACTATAATCCGAAAAGACGCATGCACCCCGTGTTCATAATAGCACTATTTACAATAACCAAGACACGGAAGCACCTGCGTGTCCACTGACAGACCACTGGAGAAAGAAGTTGTGGTATGTATTTATAATGGGCTGTTAGCCCTAACAAGTAATGCCACTTGCAGCAACATGGATGGACCTAGAGATGATCATACTAAGTGAAGTAAGTTAGAGAGAGAGGCCTCTGATAGTGGGAGACCCTGATTGCTGCTGGCCACCGTATTTCTGGCCACGTGGGGAAAGCAGCCTAGAGTGAGGGGAACGAGGCTGAGGGCAGAGGAGGCTGAGATGCGAGAAGAATGGGAAAGACAGGTGGCATCTGAGTCCTGTTTCGGTGGTTTCAGCTGAGCCCCCACTTCTCCATGCTTGGGTAGGCCATTCCCTCCTGCCATGACATCAACTGTCACTCTTCCAGTATTTCTCCTTTCTGCCTAAGACAGTAAGTTTTTGTAGCTAACAAGTAAAATAATCTTCAGTAATACCATTTACGGGTAGAGATAAAGACTCAGGACATAACAAAGACCTGTAATTAATAAATAAGGTGTCTGATAAAGGGAGGAGGAAAAAAATTGCAATGGAAAAATTAAGACATTTTGTGTGTGAAAAACAAAGGAATAAGTCAGACATGAAGGATCCAAGCAGAGGTGGGGCCAAAATGGGAAAGGGAGTGCCTGCCTCCCCAGGTCTTCAAGCAGAGGCTGATGGAGACGTCATCTGTCCCTCTGGGCAAGTTGGACTATGATGTATCAGGTCACTTTGTTGCAGAAAAATGTGTTACAGCTCAGTGTTATAGCTCGATGTTATGTCTCGGTGTTAAAGCTCGGTGTTACAGCTCAGTTGTGACAGCAACCTGGATCCAGGCGGGAGACCAAGCAGCACTCGGAGAGTAGGAAAACTCAGGTTTATTACACCAGCGGGCCCAGAGGAGTTAACACTCCAAGTTCTGGACCCCGTCTGTAGGTTTACACAGGCCTTTATAGGCTGCCAGTTTAGACTTTGCAACATCATATGCAAATAAAGAATAACAAAAGTTGACCAACTAGGAACAAGCTTTGTAGAAATAGACCAATTAGGAGGGAAAGAAATAACCAATCAGGAGTGAGCTCAGGGAACCAATAGAATTTTAGGGGTAAGTAAGCTGTTTCAGAGGCAAAAAGTGAGAGAGAGCCTCTGGGCCAGGGAACCGGGTGGTGCTGGCAGGAGAGTAGTGGCCCTGCTTGGGGGGCCTGTGGGTCTTTTTATGGTGTTTCCCACCCCAATTTATGTGTCGGAGAGTCTGACAAAGATACTCCAATTGTGTAGTGTTCTGTGACTCTTTCTGCAGCTTTCACCCTCTGGTTTTTAGTTTATGGAGACAGATTTCAAAACTAGATAAAAATCACAAACCAGAGGGGAAGAAACAATATTAGCTGGCAGTGACCTACTGGATGGTCTTTAATGTGACTTCAGGACGTCCTTATTCTGGGACTTGTCCCCTAGATTGAGAAAAATTTTGTAGGATGAAGATGTTCTGTGTGGGACTCACGTGACAGTACATCCCAGGTGCTGTGGTATCTCAATGGCCATCTTCCGAATCACACCTGGAGAGGAGAGAGTTAAGTTAAAGCCCCAAATGAGAGAAATCAAGTAATTCATTGAACGGAGGGGTGGGAGGAGTGCTGGGTGTAGGTGAGCTTAGGGGAGGCTTAAATAGAGTTTTAATTGTGGGGCCGGAAGGGAGGTGCAGGAGGCTGGCCACCACAGGGACGAGTGGACTCAGGTGTTTTACCCCCAGCCTGAGGCGGGTGGGTTGAGATGGGGCAGGAGGGACTCCAATCCAGGTTCTCCATTCACATGGCCCTCTAGCTAGTGGAGTTCATTGGCCAAGAGCATGGAAATCTTCAACACCTTGTTAAGTGGCTTCAGGTTCTTCTGCAGAAAATGGACTTCCCTTAATTACTGGCTCATGTCTGACCTCACAAGGGTGCTTGGTGGTGAGAAGGTGTTGGGAGTGGAGGTTGGGTTGGTGAGGGAGGCAGAGTTAAAGGTGACAGTGTGACATGACAATGTGGGATGAAGATCTGGCTGAGGGACAGGACAGCAAACATTATGGCTGAAAACAGTTTGCCTAAAAGCAGATGGCAGAGAACAAATTGGTCAACATGACCATTTGGTTGAGATGACAGCTGTGTCAATGGTAGCCCACAATTGTTTCAATATTGGTAGTTTTTGGGCACCACACAGATGGTTTTGCAACCATTTTTTGGTCAATTTTCCCCCAGATTTCTTTCCTCATTCTATTTACTTAAAAATTTGAATTCATTTCCAGCACATTTTTCTTGGAACACAGGTGACCTAGACCTTTTGCTCCAAGGAGTGGTAGCATCTGAAGTCGGGGGGACATGGTCAAATTCGAGAGTTAGGACTAGAGCTGGAGTTGAAGAGCTTGTGAAAGAGGATGGGGTCAGGATGTTGGGACGGGGCTGGATGGAGAGGGGGCTGTCAGAACCTAAAACTAGCAACCAAGAGGACACTCAGAGCATAGGCCATCATGGGCTTGGGTCCAAAGGTTAAATGGTCAAGGTGCAGTATTTCCAAAATCATGACTGCTGGAGGCCACAAATTCCTTCCCATAGGGAGCGACCCTGAGTAGTAAGGTGGTGGAGAGAGTGCTTGACTATATCCAAATCCCAGGCCGTCTGCAGGCTCCCAGCAGGTGAGAGCTCTCTTTCCACTCTTTGGATATAAGTCAGGGGCTGATGGGAGACCTTGAAACCAAAAGAAATCTACCAGTGGAAATGTCATGCAAAAAGGAAGAGCCGGCCATGGCTATGCCACCCACAATAACGTCCTCTCCCGCAGGAGGCACGTCCATCCTCTGGCTCAGCTAACAACTTGCAAGACCTGCCACTCTGTTTGGATGTCATCGACTACCGCTTCCGGTGAAGCAATCTGAGAGCCTGTCGGTGCACGCGGAGATGGCCCTTCTGCGGATGGTTTATAGCCTTTTGATTTTATTTAATATGATTCTATGAATGCTAAGTAAACTCATTCATCACACCTTCACTGGGTTGTGGGATCCACGCAAACACATCACAGAGTCTCTGCAAGTCATTCTATGGCAAACACCTTCTCATTGAAAACCCGAGGACCAGAGCTTGTACTGCGGTTGAGTGTCATAGCAGAGTGTTTTTAATTAAAAAAGTAATGCATGCACATGTTCCAAATGTGGACAGAATGGAAGGATGGCTAATGAAGATAAAATTCTTCATCCTGCTCCTGGAGCTCAGTCCTCCTTCCTGGAACTCCTGTTATTTCCAAGGGATTACGCTGTTGCCCTCCAGAAATTTCCATGCATGTATACAGTTTTGAATTAGCAACCAGCATTTTTCAATCGGTTATTACGATTTTTCTCCAATAACTCTGTCCCGGAAACTGGCCGTGGCACCAGGGGAGGGGCGAAGATGTCACTGCTAAGGAAGGAGCCGTCCCAGGGGCACGAGTCTAGGAGACGCCGCTTAGCCAGGGCGGCAGCTCTGAGCTGAGGGCCAGAGGGCTAACAACGGAGATTGTCAGCAAACAGTGGAAAGCTGGCTTCCGTCACACTCTCCAGATGCATCACGGTATTGTTATTGGTTGCCGATGGCTGTCTCTTTCTGTTCAGAGGTGTTACTAGACTGTCCCCTAGACTGAAATAATGTCTTGCTGGCAACAGTCAGGTTCCCCTGCCGTCTCTGGGACACGAGCAGAGTGTTTTCATCTCATTTCATTTCCCCTGTGAGGCACGGGGGGAAATACTAATACAGCCCTCGCCCTTTGCAAAACTCTTCCTCGGATGCATGTTGGAAACTCTCTGTCTTGGCAGTGAATTTATAGCTTGTGAGGAGAGGAGGCTGCCGTTAGAGTACAGTGAGCGTCACGAAGCTTCACTATTTTTATGACAGCTGTCCAAGGAAAGATGAAAATCCTGAGGAAGTCTGAACAGTCGTTCCCCCGCTGCCCATCAGAGAAATCAGGCCAGACCACCCACTAGAACGTGCTCTGATCTGTTGATTTTCCTCTTAACTCACGGAAGTCGGCTTTGAATTACGCGTACCCAGGGAAACCCAGGAGATCTATTTATTCTTAGGGGTCCCTGGAAAGCCGCGTCTTCACAGCAGTTCATGTATTTACAGAAAACAAACATATGGCTTGGTGGTGTGTTGAATATAAATGATATGCATGTTTCTATTTTGATGTCTCTATCTCAAACCATAGATTATTCAAGTTGAAATAGATGGTAGAGGTCATCCTTAAAGTAGTAGATTTCAGCTACACGGTTCATTTGAGGGTGAGAAAAAACAAAAGCCTGCAGAAAGCCCGAGGAAGCCAAGCCATTTGACGACAGAGCCAGGCTGGAAATCAGGCAGGCTGGTTATCCTCGGTTCCCTGCTCCCACCCTAACAGGACCCGGTCTCTGCTTTTCTCTGTCTTCTCTGTGCCCCTGGAGACTAACCCCCCAGAGCAGCATCTCCTGAGCTCCCTTCCAGGCTGGCTTCTGTTTGCTTTTGGCCATTGGGAGGCATTGGCACTAGATGAGAGGGCTGGGGGAAGACAGAGAGCCTGGGGGTGTTCCTCCCGCCTGCTCCCTGTTCTGACACCCTGTCTCTGGTGCAGCTCTGCGTCTTCACAATGGCTGCTCCCTTCTCTCCGGTTCCAGCTCTCATCTGTGCTCAGTCGTCCCCTTGGTCCTAGGGATGGCGACACTGCCCTCTGTGGCCAATCTCTGGATTCCCCACCATCTCCTGTGTGGTCCCTGAGCCCTGCCCATGCCTCTGGGCAAGGCAAGGAGTCCTCTCACTAGAGTTTTCCATCTGAACTGTGCTTCCTGCCGGGTCCCTGATGGATACACCAGGCGTCCTGAATCCCCATCCTGGCTTTTCTTGCTTCCCCGTGTTGACGTGTGTGGGCATCTATGCAATAAACCCCCATTACAGTGCTTGGCACACAGAAGTTGGCCAACACTTGCGGAGTGAATTAATGGACGCACACACACTAACTGCCGCCTGCAAAAAACATGACAAATTCTGAAACGGAATGTTGCCTAATATTTGAGCAAAATGTATTCATGTTGAAGCTTTCCTAAAATTAGTAAGCAAAAGTGCTGAGGCCCATGTGCTCTCAGAAGTGACAAAGACCGTCCGAGGGAAGCACCACGACCTAGGTGGCTGGGCGAGCTGTACAGCATGTGGTTTAACTGAGTTGTTTAAAAAGACCACCACCTAGTTAATAAAAATATATAACAGTGAAAGAAGACACATCTGTAATGCCTAAAACTGAAAAGGGAAAAAATATTTAGAATAAATAAGGAAATACTGCAAATCAACGAGAAGACTATATGAATTGTCAACTTATAGGAAACGCAGAGTAACCATCATGTGAAGAGATACTTTGACTTTCATAAAAAAAAAGAAATGCAAATGGAAACCACAGGGAGATCTCCCTTTAAATCTGTTAGAAAATTAGAAAATTAGAAGCTGGCTATTGCTAGTGCTGGCAGGGATGTGGGATGTGGGAACCCCTCGTGCACTGGTCAGGGGAGTGTAGACCGATACATCCGTGGGGGAGCAATCTGGCAGAATTCATCCGATGAACGCTAGGTTCTTCATCAGTTACTGCTTCTGGGTACACACACACACACACACACACACACCCACACACCCCTTGGCTATGCCCTGGTGCACAAGCAGGAGATTGTTGGCAAGGCATGCATGTGTGCATGTGTGTGCGTGTGCATGGTAGGGAGATGAAGCCAACCACAGCGCCTAACCCTGGAGGGTGGAGAGGTAGAATGCAGCAGACAGACACGGCATGCAGATCTGTGCAGTACTTAAAAATGATGGAGGAGATGCTCACTTGGCAGCACGGATGCGTCTTAAATAGTGCAGCATGAACAACGTAAGCAGCAGCTATGCAAGGCAACCCTACTTGCAGGAGTCAAAAAGGCACATCCCAGGGAATGTGCGCTTTTTAAAGATACGTTAAAATAAAGGATGCATACCGACCCCCTGGCGTGGTTGACTTGATGGGGGTGGTTGAAATAGGGATGTAAAATGGGACAAAATAAATAAGCGAAGTGAGAGGAGGGAGATAATTTTTAAAATAAATGAGAAGTTCCTGTTCTCCCCACTGCCCAGAAAAAGCAACTCAGGAACTTGAACCCACCCTGCGTAAACTCTAATTTTAATGAACTCAGGTGGTTCCTGGGCCAGAGCTTTGGAGCTTCTGTTCTGATTGGTTTGGGATGGGAACAAGGATTCTGCATGAACAGACTCACTTTGTGATTCTGACAGAGGTGGCCCTCGGTCCATTTGGGAAACAGCCAGACAGACCTCACCCGCCCTGGCGCAGATCTTTCTCCTTGCCAGCTGCTGAGGTCTGGCCTCCTTTGGGCCTGCGGGGAGTCAGTCACTCCTGTCCTGCTGGGATCTGACACCTGCTCTGTGTAAATGTGACCTGGCCCCCACTCTGGCTTTGCCTAGTGGACATGACCTTGGCCCCTGACTATTTCCCTCACTGGCTTTCGTGATGGCTGTCACCCCAGCTTCATGCCCACGGTTCCTGGGACCCCATCCCCAGGAGCCAAGCCCAGCTCTCTGGTCTTTGTTGCAGGTGAGAGCTTGTCATCTGGGCCTGGCGTGAGAGCCGCGGCGGGCCCAGCCAGCCCCCAGGAGCACCTCTGCCCACGGCGGACGCCCGGCCACGGCGGTTTGCCTGGTGCGGGGTTGGGGGCGGGGACGGGCAGGTCGGGGCTCTTCCTTCCGGGTGGCACACGCCACCCTGGCCAAACAGCAGTGGCCGCCACGTGGTCATCCAGCCCCAGAGCCATTCCGAGGGCATAAGGGAACTCAGAGCAGACACGAACTGTCCCCTCTCAGAGCTGCCAAGCCAGATGACATGCCCCTAACAGTCACCCGTTTATTTTTGAGGAGCAGAGCTGCATAATGTAGGCCCCGGAATCCGGCCCCATCAGCCACAGAAACAGAGGCCTTTTCTCTGGCGGGCTGGTGACTTCATTATACATTCCAGGGCCGCGGGAAGCGGGCGCAGCCTCTCTTCCGCCACTGGGCCTGGGACAAAGGTTGGGAAAGCAGAGGAGGGGGCACGCGTGGGCTCTGGCCGAGACGAGGCAGGAAAGCGGGGTGGGAGCGGGTGAGCCGCACGTCCCGATCCCCCGGCCGTGCACAGAAGCCCCCTGTGTGGGGGGCTCAGCTGGGCCGGGGGCCGCCTCCTTCCACACCTCCCCACGGAGGAGGCGGGGACAGAAAAGGGCAGGTAGGGAGAGTGAGGGCGGGGAGGGGGCCTGTGAGTCCGTCAGCCCTGGTTGTGTCCTGGTGGGGACCAGAGTCCCGAAGCTCCTAGACACTCTTCCACTGTAACAGGGACCATGACATCCACCTCGCAGGATGGCTCTAGGGTTAGATTTTACAGTAATAGTCTGGAATCAACAGTCTTCCCAAACACTCTGCCGTGGGTCAGACAGAGGCTGGCATCGGGGATCACAGGCTGCAGTTCACACATCCAGGATTTGCATCTCATTCTGAGCACTGCAGTGGTGGACAGGCACCACTGGCCTATTTACAGATGAGGAAATGGAAACCTGGTTATTTCCGGGAACAAGTTCACAAAGCCGGGTTACCTGGCAGACCCTTTACCTCCAAGCTGAATGATGTGTCCCCTGTGTCCACAGTGTCCCTTCTCTGTTCTAGGTCCCAGCTGCTTCCCCAGCTGGAAATCCTGCCCCTTCCAGAGAACTCGATCTAGCCCCGGCCCCCACATGAAAGCGATTCCTTCTCAGCTCTGACTGCTGATGCCCCAACGCTCAGCCTGGCTTGGCCTCCTCCGCCCTCCCTCGCCCCAGGGCAGACGGTCACCTTACTTCCCAGCTCTGGCTCTTCTTTGTCACCCATCGCTCCTCTGATAGCCTGATTTGAAATGGTCCGAGTATCCTCTGCCATAGACGCAGCCTCGGCCAGCCCACGGTAGGCAGGCATCCAACCCCAGCCGTGGACTCCGACTGGCCGCTGTGTTCTTGTGTATCGAGCGCCTTCAGAGGACAAATGGCAGCGTTTCCTCACCCTGGGGGCCACTCTTGGCCCTTTTCTTGGCACGAGGCAGGAGGGGAGTCTCAGTACAGCAGTTCTGGACCGCAAGCCTTCTTATCTGGAACTGAACATGACATGTCTTGCAGAGACCCACTTGGAGGAGTTCTAGCCCTGCATCCTCAGGACTCGGGGCCCTTTCCTTTACTAACTAAACAGCTGCGTGCATGATGGTCACTGAGAAACCGTGACTTTCTTTGTGATATAAAAGTGAATCTACTTATTTCAAAATGAAGGTCAAAATCCAGAAAACCTTCTCACACCTGCAGTACCCCAAGGCTCTGGGTGCGCTCAGCACACACTAAGCAGCAGTTCTCAGACCAGCATCCAGCAGCATCACCCTGGGAACTCAGTAAAAATTCAGATTCTTAGGTACCACCCTCAGCAGATGTGATTCAACAAGAATGCGACGGGGCTTGGCATCGAGTCTTTAGCACACTTCCCCCCAAATGCTTCAGATTTATATGGTCTGGAGAGCATAATTGGAAAAAGAATTAAAAGGATTCCTGATTAGGGGATCAGCACCTCCCACTGAACAGCAGCTTTTGTTGCGCTGAATTGGTTGATTGGTTGGTTGGTTCATTGGTTAGTGCCTGGTTGGTGATTGGTTGGTTGGTTGAGGTTTGGCTGGTTGGTTGGTGGTTGGTTGGTTGGTGGTTGGATAGCAGACGGTTGGTTGGTGGTAGATTGGTTCGTTGGTTGGTGGTGGTTTGGTTGACCAGTGAATTTGTTTTCTCAAAACTATGGCCAGAATTTCTGCCCATTTTCTCCCATTTGGCTCCTGCTATCAATATGAGAAATTTGGGGTTTTCACTGAATACTTCCATTCCATCTTTGTCTTTCACATCACAGTAAGGCCTTGGATGGCTAACCCAGGAGGAGCATTCTGGAGTCAAGTATTTTCCTCAAATCCATGTTCGAAACCTGTTCTGAGTTGTCAAAGAACAAGCTTGGTGTCTTTGGCTTTTGAGTATGTTCCTCATCATTTCCTAGAAAGCTGTGAGTGTGATTATAGCAAAGAGCATACTTCTTAGGCAAAGTCACTGTGATGTGCAAAGTGTCCAGACATTTGGTCAAACATTCTGAGTGTGTGTGTTTCTGGCTGAGATTAATATTTGAGTCAGTAGACTGAGTAAAGCAATTCCTCTCTTTAATGTGGGTGAATCCATTCAGTCGGTTAAAGGTCCAAACAGAACAGAAAGTCTTCCATGAATAAGGTGGAATTCCTGCTGCCTGGCTTCTTCTGAGTTGGAACATTGGGGTTGTTTCCCTGCCTTTGGACTCAAAACTGAAACAGGTTTTTATAATACATTTAGATGAGTAACTCAAAGCCCACTCCCATGGATTAGAGAGAATTTATAAGATGAACAGCTCAGAATTCCTAAGAGAGTATTTCAGTGTAAAATAATGGACCTTCACCACTGAAAATATTAAAACTCTACATATTGGGATGAAGTAAAGAGCAAAATCTTCCTCAACCCATTCCTGTGGCTCACTGACCATGGGCTTTATCATCTATAAAGGAACAGCCCAGAGACGGCAAGTGTCACCTCTGAGGACACGCTGGGGGAGCCAGGACCGCCCTGGGCAGCAGCTGCTGTGCACAGTGTGTGGGTGTGTCATTATCCCGGACTTGTACCCGGTTGGGTTCATAACTGTGTTCTGAAACGTCACAGGATATTAGGGGCATATTTCCATGCCTGCCTGCAATGATTTACTTCATTTTTTCCTTCATTTCTTTATTTTGAAAAATTTCAAGCTTACAGAAAAATTTTTTTTTCATAATTGAGATTTTATTGGTTATTCTGAGGATCAGTATGCAGACATTTTAATTTGTACATAATTCTTAACATATGTACCAAAAATCTAAAAAAATCATGTGGTTGTGATTCTTTTCCAGTCATTCCAGTGACTTTCCAGCTGAAAATTTGGAAGCAGACTTCCTTAGCAGGATATCAAGTACCAATATCGTCAAATGTTGATATGCTAGCACGTCGTAAGTCCCACCAGTCTTCCAATTACAGAGTAAGGCAACGCAATTCTGTATTCCTCTTGCCGGTTTTGCCAACATTTTGTTAGCATTTTGCCACATTTACTGTCTCTGTCTCTCTCTGTATAGTGATTGTTATTACTGCAGAGACATGTAGGAGTGAGCTGGGGATGTCACCACCGTCCTCCAGTGTGCGTCTCAGAGAACAAGGACAGCCCCTTACGCAGGCAGTGCGCAGATCATTTTCAGGGAATTTAACATCCAGACGGTGCTACTATCTAATATATAATCTGCAGTGTAACTCCACCGGTTGCCCCCGTGATGTTCTTAATTGCAATTTATTTTTCCTCATTCAGGATCCTGTCGAGGGTCATGCATTTTGTTTGCTTGTCACGTCTCTTTCAGCCCTTTAATCTGGGAATGCCGCTCCTCTTTCTCTGTGTTTCATGACACTGTGGTCTTCTGAGGCACATAGGCCAGTTGTTTTGTAGAATGTCCCCCAATCTGAGTTTGTCTGGTTGTTCCCTCATTATTAGGGTCAGACAATTCATTTTTGGCAGGGACACTGCGTAAGTGATGCTGCGTTCTTCTCAGTGCATCACACCAGGAAGCTCCTGACGTCAGTTTCTTTCAGTCCCTTTCCTTTTAACAACTGCTTAATGTTAATTACATTCCATCCTGAGGGTGTCATATAACCGCTCCAACCCTGCCTCCGTGGATGAGCTCTTAGGTTGTTCCTGGTGTTTGGCTAATGAAAGCAAAGCTGCAATGAACATGACAAGCAGTGTCTTAAATGTTAGAATAATTAGAACGAATGCGGTCAGGGAAATAAGAGAGAGAAGAAAGAAGTCTGGAGGATAGTGTTTTAATTTAAGTAGACTGAGGTGTGAAGCTTGAAGGATGGATGGTTGGCTAACATGGGGGCTGGGACACGTTGGTAAAAGACATGGTCACTTCGGCTGCAGTAGACAGGATGGGTCGGAGAGGCAGGGAGATCACTCTGGAGGCTGTTCAAGCAGCCCAAGGAAGAGAGAATAAAGGCCTGAAGTTGAGCAATGGTGGTAAATAGATGGAAAGAAAGAGAGCAATTATTAAACACTTAGGAGAAGCACTGACACACACTGCAACTTGGATGAATCTTGAAAACATTATGCTTGCACTATTGACAATAGTGGAGACATGGAAGCAACCTGAATGCCCATTGACAGATGACTGGATAAAGAAGCTGTAGTAAATATATTCAATGGAATACTACTCAGCCATAAAAAGAATAAAATATGCCATTTTCAGCAACATGGATGAACCTACAGATTATCATACTAAGTGAAGTAAGTAAGTAAAAGACAAATATCATATGATATCACTTATATGTGGAATCTAAAAAAAATGACACAAATGAACTTATTTACAAAACAGAACAGACTCACAGACATAGAAAACGGACTACGGTTACCAAAGGGGAAAGAGGGAGGGAGGGATAAGTTGGGAGTTTGGGATTTGCAGATACTCACTACACACTCACAGACATAGAAGACAAACTTACGGTTATCAAAGGGGAAAGGGGGTTGGGGAGGTGTAAATTAGGAGTTTGGGATTAGCAGATACAAACTACTACATATAAAGTAGATAATCAAGGTCCTACTTTATAGCACAGGGAACTACATTCAATAGTTTGTAATAACCTATAATGAAAAGAATCTAAAAAGAATCTAAATATGTATAAGTGAATTGCCACGCTGTACACCAGAAATTAACACAACATTGTAAATCAACTGTATTTCAATAAAAGAAAGAAAGAAAACATTATGCTCAGTGAAAGAAGCCAGTTGCTGGAGTCCACAGGTTGAATGATTCTTTTTAGATCTCATATCCAGAAGAGGCAAATCCAGGGAGCAGGAAGCTGACTAGCGGCCGCCAGGGGATGGGAGAGGGGGAAACGGGGCGTGGTCGCCTAACGGGTAGAGAGAGCTTTTCGGGTGAGATGGAAGAGCTTAGAAGCTAGAGAGAGCAGAGGTGGTGTTCGCGCAGCGTGGTGGACGCCCTGACTGCCGCTGAATTGTGCACCTCGTCACGGTCGGCTGTACACTGTGTGAATTCCAGCTCAAAAACAGGAGGCGATATGAAGCTTGAGGACACAGGATTTGATGGACATTGTGACGCGAGGGGGTGGCGGGGAGAATTGGCTGTCTTTCAGATTTTTGGTTTAGGCGCTTGGGTGGAAGGTGATTCCATGAACTAAAATAAGGTTTTCAAGAAAAAGAACAGCTCAGAATGGGAGAAGAAAGTGATTTGTTCAGATGTTTAAAAAACTATTTATATGGTAAAATATCAAGTATACACAAAGGTTACAGAGTAAGGTAATGAAACCCAGTGTACCCATCACTCAGCTACTGGTCAGTAAAGGTCAGTCACAGCCAATGGAACTTCCTCTGACCCCTACCCACCTCCCACTCCCATTTATTTTCAGATAAATCCTAGACATCATATTCTATCTATCATCCGTTAATAGTTTAAGGTGTCTTTCTGAAAGATGAAGAATTAAAAAAATTCAAAATACCATTATTACAACAAAAAGTTAACAATGATTTCTTAATATGATCAGGTAGTCAGCCAGTGATCAAATTTCTAATTGTCTCATAACTTTTTCTTATTGTTCCTTTGAGTCAGGATCCACATAAGAGCCACTCGTTATGATCGAAGGCTGTGTTTCTCAAATCTGTTTTTATCTATAAATTCTCTCCTTTATGATTTTCACATCAAGAAATTAGATTATTTGTCACATCGTGTCTTCTGAGGTCTGACTGCTTCCGTATGGTGTCTTTGACGTGTAATTCTGTCCTTTATATTTCCCATAAGTTAACTGGTAGTTGGGTCAAGATGATAAGATCTGAGTTCAGTTTTTTAACAAGAGTTCTTTGTAGGTGGTGGTGTGTTCTTCCCTCAGGACACCTAGTGCCCAGCTGCCCTTCTTGTGTGTGTTCGTGTGATGTTAGTAGCTGTTGCTGATTGATGTCTGATTAACCCAGACAACCAGCTCCCAAATTCCTGACCCTCTGAAACTGTGTGAAAAAAAAAAATGTTTATTGTCATTCTAAGCCATTAAGCTTGGGGAAAATAACAACTAAACATTTCACCTGGATCTGCCGGGTGGGAATTCACTGATGACCCGCATGACGAGGTGGAGGTGTGGCCGCAATCACCAGAGGTAACGACGTCGGGGTTTTGGTGACGTCCCTCCTAGACGCTCCTCTGTGGCTGTGCCCATGTGGCATCTATGCACAGAACTGCAAACAAACAGCATTTTAGACTCTTCCCCCACTCAGCAGTGTGTTGTGAGACTCATGAAGTCAGGTCTCAGTCATCTCCCTAAGTCTGACTTATTGAAAGCTTGGTGGAAGTGGGCTGAATCAGACAGATGGGTTCATTCATTCACATATTTAACGAGTGCCTCCCGTATGTCAGGCATGAACCTGGCTGCTTGGGACATACAGGGAACAAAGCGTTCAGAGATCCCTTCCTTACCGTACGGAGCTTCCATTCCAGACAGACGATAAACAGTAACGATAACAAACAGGTAAATATGTAGACGGTGGGAAGTGCTGTAGGGAGAAAGGGGAGGTGGGGGGGGAGGGGCTGGGAGGGAGGGGGGGGCAGTTTGCAGTTTCAGGAACCCCGATGGGAGGGACTCATGAGGAGGTGGGATATGGGCAGAGCCTGGAGGAAGTGCTGGTGATGCAGAAAGTGGGTGATGGAGGGGGTGGGGCAGGAGAGGACTCGGGGTAAGATGATGGTGTTTCTGCGTGTGGAGTCAAGGTGCCTGGTCGACATTAGAAAAGGGGTTGTAGGGTGGGGAGTTGAGTGTGGGGGTCTAGAGCTCACAGGAAATGTTGGAGGAAAAGGTTTGGGGATTTTGATGAGACTATGTAGAGCAGTGGTGTCCAAACGTGAGCTTGCTCGGGCTCCAATTCCAGGGTTTCTGATTCAGTGCTTTTGGGGCGGGGCTGGAGGATTGGCGTTTCTTGTCAGCTCCTCGGTGGTGCTGCTGGTCCAGGGGGCGCACCTGGAGAACAACTCAGGTAGAACAAAGGCAGCTGAGCTGGGAATTCTTAGAAGAAAGGGAAATGGTTGTAAAGGACCTTCGAAGAGGAATAGCAGGGGCAGGGAATAAACCAGCAACAGCAGGTCCCAGAGCCAAGTGGGAGAGTCTCAGAGGAAATGGGAGGGGGCGGCAGAGGCCAGTGTTCCGCGAGGTGGGGCAGAGACGCGCCGGCTGAGTCTGGTCATCCGGGCCCTTCATGAAAGCTGTTTTAGTGGTTTGGAACAGAGAGCGGGAAGAAACGAATTCTCAGTTAAGAAGCGAAGGAGAGGCTGCTCTGACGGCCAGCGGCATGAGGTTAGATATGAAACAAAAACTCTTTCTCTGTTTCATTATATTTTCTTTTTTTGAAATGGAGGTATTGGGGATTGAACCCGGCTTGCCAAGTGTGCGCTCTACCACCGAGCTATACCCTCCCCGAATTCATTATATTTTCCTGATCAGTACTTCGAACTCAGTGGCCACTAAACTTTTACAAGACATCATTACAAAAGCAAAAAGAAATGTCTGCACACTGACTGGTGTAAGCATGTGTTCTTTACTGATGATTGTTGTAGCTGTTACACGGGACGTTTGATTTGAACCTGTCTGTAAGGTAGGAGCAAGTTTCTCGTATCTGCAGGATAATTGATTCCTATGCTCAGCTTCTGCTTCTTACATAGTGACAAAAATTTTTAAGCACTAAAAATGGCCCTTTAAGAGTAGATTCACAAGGACCTACTGTAGAGCACAGGGAACTACGTTCAATCTCTTGTAATAACATAAAATGGAAAAGAATCTGAAAAGAAAAAATATATGTATGTATAACTGAATCACTTTGCTATACATCTGAAACGTTGTAAACCAAATACACTTCAATAAAAAATGAAAAATAAATAGAGTAGACTCAGTCTGGACTTGTTACAACATATACTGATAGAACATAAAGTACAGGGCAACAGAGCAGAAGCTGTTACATACACATCAGTTTAAAATGCAAATGAGTCGTGAGACACTGTCGTCCAAAGCAGAAATCAGAAAGCAAAATATTGGTAGCTTTTACTTTGCAAAAGAAGGCTTTAGAATCCCCAAACACATCACATTCAAAAACAAAAAGTGAACAACAAATTAACAGAATTTTAAATATCTATTGCATATATGTAATAAAAGGTCAATGTCTTTATAACATTAAATTATTTGAAATCAGTAACTCCTCTATAAACACTGCAGACAAATGATCAAAAGACAAGAAAATTTCTCAAGTGAAGAATTGAAAATTGCCAATAAATATTTTAAAAAGTACCTCTTCATTAATATTCTGAGGAATAGAAGTTAAAGTAATAATAAAATTTTCACCTTTCAAAAGGACACAGGTTAAGGGGAAAAATAGTCAAAACCCAGCATTCTCACTGGGCAGTGGTATGTTGTGGAATTTTCCTGAGGGTAATGTTATTTTTAATTCTGCAAGACTGCAATACGTTCAGAATAGGGAAGAATCAGGAGCGACCTAAATGTGTGATAATAGGAGATGAATTTTATAAATCGTGGAGCAGTTTTAAAGTGGTCACCCTGTAACCCTGAAAAATGATGGTACAGAAGAAAATCAGCTGGCATGCTGGGTAATCCTCTTCCTCTGCAGCCCCCTTGGACCTCTAGGCAGGATGGCCTCTCCTTTGCTGATCTCTATGGGGACTTTGAAGATCATTTTAATGGAGACCTGTTCACTGTGGATGGTGATGGTTTATTCATGTTTCTGTTATTTGTCGTTGGCAGTGAGTTTTCCATTGCAGAGACTGTGTCTTATCAATTTCTCATGAATTTCCTCCTTCACCCGCTCTGCACCCTAGCACAGCACCCGGCCCACGGATGCTGAAGAAATGAGAGTGGAGGTAACGCTGCAGTTTTGTAGCGGGGCTGGAGGGCGTAGGACATGGAGGCTGGGATCCAGAGCAGGGCTGCTGTTCAGACTCGACCGAGGTCAGGGTCAGCTGGGATGCTTCCTAAAGAAATGATTCCAGCTCCAAGTCATACAATGCATGGGTCTGGAAACCTGCATTTTAAACTCCTTCCGCAGGTGAGAATGCTGCTGCCCAACCTGGTCTGGGACCCAGAGCTGCCTCTGGGAAGCCCTGGGCAGAGCAGGGGCTGCGCTGAGCTGACCAGGGATGGAGGAGGCCAAAGGGAGGATCTGCAGGTGTGCTGGGTGGCTGACGGGAGTCTGCGGGAGCAATACAAGTAAGTGGTTTTATCTCTGTGACTCTAGGAAGAGGGTTTCTAAAGAGATAGGACTGTGAACGCCAGGCTGGATTTCTGCTGGAGCCGAGAAGCTGATGGGGGCGAGGGGGGGATCCATCCATCCTGATGGAGAAGCATGAGTGAGACAAGAGGGAACTGCTTTGTCAACAAATTTGGAAGAAAGGGACCCAGAGTTGGGTCAATGGATGGGGTGAGCAGGGCCAAGAGGACCTGCCAGTGGCCCTAACATCACACCCCACGTCTCGCGCCTCCTGGGTGACCGCCTGGGCCTACCACGCCGTGCTCTGAAACTGCTTTTTGCCTTGGGTTTCATTTAGGGGCCTTTTAGGTGCCAATTATGAGCACAGTGATCGCAGTCTGTACAGATATCTCTGAATAATTGCTCTTACTTTCCTTGGTGATTTTGATCCGGTCCCACAGGTTCATGGAGAACAGTCTGACAACATGCTGTTGTGGAAGACGGGTCACTTCAGGTGGTGCCCGCCTTGTTTCAGGGCCAGGGTGTGCGCCCTGTTTCAGGGGCCCACACCTGTGTGGTTGCGCAGTTACCGGGCAGAGTGAGGGCCTGTGGCTTTCCTTGAGTCTGATGCTTAGACATGAAAAGGAGAAAGGATTTCTTGAACCCTTTTTAAAAAAATTAAAGTGTAGTTGATTTACAATGTTGTGTTAGTTTCAGGTGTACAACAAAGTGATTCAGTTATACATACATACATACATACATACATACATACATACATATATATACACACATAATTTTTTTGGATTCTTTTCCATTATGGGCTATTATAAGATATTGAATATAGTTTTCTGTACTATCAGTGGGTCCTCGTTGCTTATCTATTTTATATATAGTGGTTTGTATCCGTTCAACTCTTGAAATAACCGCTGTGTTTCTAGTCAGTTTGGATCTTGTCGAAGAAACAGCCCTGTGCCCCTGAGCTGGGGTCTGGCTGAGCCCAGAGGGTGGCAACGACACCCGGGCCAGAAGGTGGGGTTTCCTGGCATCTCGAGGTCTCCCTCTCTGGGAGAGCAGCACTGCGATGCTCAGCACTCTCCAGGAGGACAAGGTCTTTGGACTGTGAGTCGAGTTCAAGTGCTACAGTGCGCCGTTCGCGGTCTTCTCTGCTCTGGTCCAGGCTGGCTCCGGACCTCCTCCTCCTCTCCCCTCTGCTCTGCTCCTCGGACTCCCCAGCAGCCAGGCTGGACAACAGCGGTGCCCTGACCGTGCTCTTCCACCCCTTGACCTTGAGTGTGCCCACCCAGCTCCTTGGGTGCCCCTCCCGACCTCCAATATTCATGGTCCTTCACCCCCAAGACAATTCCGCCCCCTTCAAGTCACCTTCCTGCACCCCAGGAACTGAGTGGGACCTTCCCTTCCTCCAGCCCCAGTTGCATCCTGTCTGTTCCTCTTCCACATCTCACCCCATTCTGCCAGGAGAAGAAGGGCTGCCCTGCCTTTCCTCCCGGCCCGGGTGAGCTCTCCTACTGCAGGGGCGTGACTCCCTCCTTGGGGGCAGCACCATTTCTGCGTGGCTGGTGCGTACAGCAGGGGCCAGTGGATGCTTGCCAGGTGTGACGGGAAAAGCAGCTGTCATCTGTAAGATATCAGCATAGGCAGATGAGGAGGACGGAGGAGGTGCGGGCTTGGGGAGGGTGCCCTCTCTAAAGGAATGTTTGGAAAACCTTCCTATTTCTACCAGGCTAATTATGAGACCTCACAGGCTTGGTTTCCAGGTCTCTCTGCCCTCAAGCGCTGCCGACTTGTGAAAGGGCACAGCGAGGTGGTGTTTCCCTTTTTGATTTGTAAACTTTTGAGTACAGAGACAAGTTGTGCATTCTAAACGATTCACACTTACACCAGCCTCCCTCCGCTTCGCACTGGTGATGACTCTGGAAAACGTGATAATTCGTTTTGCTTGCAGCCCGTGTTTTAGCTCGGGGTGTGTTGAGACGGTGGCGTTGGCTCTGTTGGAGATAACGCTGTCTTCCTTGCTGGTGGGATGAGCAAGGCCTGCGCTGGTGAAATTTGTCTTCTCTTGCTTCAGTGCGAATTCTTGCAGATTGAATCTGCTGCTCCTTTCCTTTGTGAAAACTAAAGCCCACAGCTGATGGCGAAGACTTGAAGATAAACCTGCTACAGAGCTCCAAAAACTGAGGCAGCCTTTTCTGAGTTAGTCCTGGCTGCGGACACACGCCCTGCCGAGCGGTGTCAGCGCGAACCTCCCGAGGCGGTTTCCCTGGCGCGTGGTGAAGCGCGGCCCCCTTCGCCTCTCGCCTTACTCTCAGTCAGCACATCCCCGGGAAACGCGTGAGAACTGCAGCCTGTTCGCAACACGACACCCCTCCTGGCCTGCTTCACTTTCTGGCAGACGGACAAGGTGGAGAGGGGTCCCCAGTGGACTGGACCACGTCCTTGCTGAGCGAGAATCCTCGGTGGCTTCGATAATGACGGCACCCACATGTCTCCGTGCTTGTGGTGGCCCTGTTAGCAGCGTGTCACGCTGAGACGCAGAAATCTTCAGGTCCCTCTGCAATCGCCTTTGTTGCCCACCTTCCCCCTCACTGTCAGAGGGGCAGAGTGTAGGCGTGGAGCGCTAAGCTTAAGAGTTTTTGGAGAAGACGTAGACCAAAGCCTTTTCATAGGCGAGGAGACTAAAATCTGATGCTTTTGAGCATGACTGAGTTTAAGCTGAACATAGATGGCAGGGACGGAGCAGAGAGAGAGACCTGCGGGGGAGGCATGCTGGTCCGGGGCAGGGAAGGGAGTTTTGGACTGGTGTAAGGGCGAGGGTTGTCACATCCCGGGTATTTCTGAAGGCGGAGCCGTCGTGATTTGCTGACAAATTGGATGAGAGGCTGAGAAGAGAGAGGAGAGTCAGAGGGAGGACGCTGCTTTGGCCTGATTAGTATGGGACGGTCCGCCCCTCGCTGCTCGGGGTTTTGCTGGCGGAGGAGCTGGTGTGAGGAGGGAACACGAGGGTTCTGTTTGGACAGTTCTGCTTGTGATGCTCATGAGACATCCAGGGAGAGATGGGGAGCGGCCCGCCCAGGGATGGTCATTGGAGTTGGCAGTGGGAGGTCGCTGGTGACCCTGACCTGGTTGGATGTGGTGGGAGGGTGGGGAGAAGATGGCAGTGGAAGAGGGTGAAGAGTGAATGGACGGTGAGGACCTGTTAGTACAAGTTTGGACACGTCTTTTCAAGAGCTTTGCTGCAAAGAGCAGGACAGCAGGGCAGGAGCAGACATGGGGTCAAGAGTAGTGGCGCATTTGGACAACTTCTGAGATCTTGGCTCCTTTCCTCCAGTGACCCATGGGGCTCACAGCCCTGGAAGCCTGACCTAGGACAGGTGTTAACGTGCATCCTTGGACTTAAATGAGCGCCTCATTAAAGCTGACACAGCCGACTGTAATGGTGCCTCATGTCACAACGCAAAACCCCTGACTAAAAATAACAACGCCGAGGAGACCTTACCCAGCACTTTGCAGCTAATTAGCTAGTCCTGCCCCTTAATGACTTGATGTACGTGTCTCCTCCCTCAGTGGGGCAAGCCCCTAGGTGAGGAAGCGCTGAGATGCTGGTAATGTGCGGCGGGCGTGCAGAGTCCGGCCTGCCATCCCCTCCTTGCTGGCGGCTCCCCGGGCCACAGATGGCCCCTGTCCCCGTTCTGCTCATGGCTGGGTGGTCGGGAAGCTGTTTTTACTTAAGAGGGGAGCAAGAAGGTGTTTTGACACTCTAGGTGCAGGGAGTTGCAGGAGCCAGAGCGAAGAGCAGAGGAAGAGCTAGGAAGCCTGGTTCAGGGCAGGCGAGGCGACAGTCTGGGTGTGAGCGCGCCTGGCTTACGACTCCTCCCCTGGTCCTTCCCACCCCAGCCATCACTTTCTAATGAGACCAAAGGGTGAGCACGGGGCTTGGTTTTCCGCATTCCTGCATTCAGTTGCAAATCTCAGCAGACCCGGGTTTTGGCTGCTGGTGTCACTGGAGGAAGTAGGCCTGCCCCCTTCGGTGTGTCCGGTCCTGCTGCAAGGATGCTCTTGGTGTCACAGATCCCTGCCCAGCTTGGAGGTCCGGAGCGCTTCACTTTACCTTCCCAGGCTCTAGCCGTGGGGCTGGGCCGGGTGGGGAATCACTCACGTCTTCTATTCGCTGCAGAGCAGCTTTCCCTCGCTGACCCCATCCCCACAGTGACGCCATCCGGGCCCCAGGACATTTTTCCTGCCTCTGAGCCTCAGGCAGGGGCTGAGGGAGATTCTTAGGAGCCCCCTGGAGTAGACGATTTCACCTTCTAATGGGTTCAGTGAGACTCATAGATCAGGAACATCACTTTTTCAGAGGCTGTGCTGTAGATCCTGAGGTCAAATGAGCACATCCCAGAAACAGGTACTTCAAGGGGGAACATTTAGACATCCTGCTTCCCCCCCCACCCCTTTCTTCCTTCTGTATGAATGTCTCCACGGACAGGTTATGAAGACGCTGATCTTTTGCATTTGAAAGAGGGAAGAAGGAAGTTAAAACTGGACTTTTACTATGGTCTTGTGACTTCAAAAAAAAATTATTGCAGTACAGTCAGTTACAATGTGTCAATTTCTGGTGCACAGCACAGTGTCCCAGTTGTGCATATATATACATACATTTGTTTTCATTAAATGTTATTACAAGATATTGAATATAGTTCCCTGGGCTATGGTCTTGTGACTTTTGTCCCAGGATGAGGACAGAAAACTAAAATCCTCTTCCATCCGTTTACTGGAAGGGACCCTGCTGGTCCTACAAGCCTCACTGAGTGGTGACCTCTGTGGCCCTCCGAGACCCCTCTCCGGGTCTCAGACTACTCCCCAGGTTGAAGATCTCCATCCTCAGGGAGGGGTCGAGGTGGCACAGCAGCTTCTGGACAGAGAATGAAGTTGCCCTTGACAGGAGGTGGCGGGCAGAGAAAATCCTTTAACTGGCTTCTATCCATGAGGTCCAAGAGGTCTGTTTCACTGAAATCAGCACCATCAGTGAGACCGGCGCTCCAGAGAGGAGGCAGCTCCTGGGCAGGCAGACGCTGGGACAGGCACCTGTCTCAGTGTGTCGGGGAGAAGAGACCCAGGTCTCAGGAGGGTCCTGCCGCCCCGTCCCCAAGGCCTTGGCTGGTTAATGACATTATTTCCATACTACAAGGGAGGCCACTGAAGTGATTCTTCCCAGGACAAAGAAGTCACTCCCGGGTGGCCGAGGCGGCCTCCGTCCCCAGGTCAGAGCAGCAGCTAGTGGTGTTAATGGCAGGCCACTTGCTGGGCATTGTAATGGCCCTCCCCCCAGAAACCTCCTCCCAGCAAGAAAGACAGTGAGAGTGAAACACTGCTGCGGTCAGCTGTGGTCTGACAGAGACAAACCGTTCAAACTGTAGGGCCTTGGCCTTGGAAGACAAATACTTTTCATTTTACTAAACCGTGGAAATATTCACAATGGCAAGCCCTGCAACCACCTAAGTGAGTGCTTTTGGTGTACAGTAATTCTTTTAATTTAATTTTTTATTGACGTGTAGCTGATTTACAATGCTGGTTTCAGGGGTACAGCGAAGTGATTCAGTCACACATATAACTTTGGATCTTTTCCATTTTAGTTTATTACAAGAAATTACATATAGTCCCCTGTGCTATTCAGGAGGTCCTGTTGTTTATCTGTTTCATATATAGTGGTGTGTATCTGCTAATCCCAAACTCCTAATCTATCTTTCCCCTTTGGTGGCCATAGTTTGTTTTCTGTTTTGTGGGTCTATTTCTGTTTTGTAAATAAAATTTGTATCTTTTTAAAGAGTCCACATGTATGTGATATCACATGGTATTTGTCTCTCTCTGTCTGACTGACTTCACCTATGATCATCTCTAGGTCCATCCACGTTGCTGCAAACGGCATGAATTTGTTCTTTGGCGTACAGTGTCACGCTTGTTATTCCCTCTCCCTCCCAAGGCAATTGTCTTGCCCATGAAAACAGGCTGTGACTAAGATGTTAAGGTGATTCAGCCGGTGAGGGATGAGACTGCGTGTCCACCCTGCTTTTATTAGCTCTTCTGCAGACATTAACTCTGGTCTCGACTGTCACTGACCCAGAACAGGGAGCCCCCAGAAATTCTGCATGTGGCTCTCACGCTGCGACTTCAGCTTCTCTGGCTGCTCCGTGACTGTGTTTCCTGTGTGTTGGCGGAGTGTTTCTCCAAGTAGGTCCCATGAAACACTGGTTCTGTGGGATGTTCATGGACAGAATGGAAAAATACAATTATTTGGGAAATTCTGGGTTGAGCAGATCTTCTCTGTCAGTGACCAATATCCTTAACTATGTGCAAATGTGTTTCTTAGAAGGAGGGAGGAAATAAATGGTGCTTCCTAAGCTTATTTGGCTAAGGAAATCTTCTGGTGGAGAATACCCCCGGGACTCATACTCTCAGGAACGTATTTTGGGAGATGCTGCCATGAAAGGAGTGATTGACTCTCAGCTATCTTCCCAGCCAGCACCGTCCAATAGCATGTCATGTGAGCCACGAATGAGAGCCACATTTGTAATTTTAATTTTCCAGTAGCCCCATTAAAAATAAAAGCAAACAAGAGAAATGAATTTTAATACTATATTACATAAATTATACTGTATATTCTATTAAGTATTATAAAAGGTAGGTACTACATATACAGTTATGTATATATATTTGGAACTCATTCTATCAAAAATATCATCTCAAAATGTAATCAATATAAAGGTGGAAATATTTACATTATTTTTTTCCTGCCAAATCATCAAAATCTGGTCTGTATTTGAGTTTCACAGCACACCTCGGACTGGCCGCCTTTCAAGGGCTCCACAGCCCTGCAGGGGTAGTGGCTGCCATACTGGACAGGGCAGCTCCAGTCCAGTCCTCGTCCGGTCCATCCTTGACTCTACTATCAAAGGCCATGCAGACTTGGTGAGACCCCTTTAGAGACACGGTGATGGGGATCTGTCACCACGAGGGGCTTACTCCGTGTTGGTCTTTGGCGCACTCCTCCGCCATCTGCTTAATGCCCCGCTGGGATCCGGGAAATCTGCCACGAGATTGCTGGAACCAAATACACTTTTCTTTTTCTTTTTTAGAGCAGGTTTCTGCTTAGAATCTGATCTCCTGTCCTGGCCTGGGTGGGTAATCAGATAAGCCGAAAGGAAGCCTCAATATAAACGTCCCCCTGACAATGGAGTCTGAAGTCCCGAGCTTCCAACCCTTGGTGACGTTCCCCCTTGGCCCTCGTCCCTGCATCTCTGTCCATAAACAAGGCACCCCCCTGTCTCAGCCCTTCCCTCCTCACCTGCTGAGTCAAGGCACAGAGCACCACTCAGGGGGGAGGTCAGGGGTGGGGTTAGGGGATGAAGCCACCATGATCTGTGTCCTCCCAGGAGGCCTTACCCTGGTTCTGTGGCCCTCCCTCTGAACTTACCTGAACTTCTGTTTCCCCTGTGTCTGTTTTTGACACACTCAATGCCAGACAAGCCTCTCTGAGGAGGCTGTACAGGGTTTGGGGTCACAAGGTACCCTTCACAGGACACTTCCTCAGTTAGCGGGCTGAACCCACTGAGCTTGTGCCAGGGGACGACTATTAACTGAAAGGACGCGGCAGAGCTGAGCTGTCTTGGTTGACTGTGTTGATTGCCAAGCACGTCCTGAAGGTTTTGTGCGACCCCTGCCTCTCCAGGGGCCCAGAGGTCAACAAGGCGGTTAACAAGGTGCTTCAGGTCGTAGGAACAGAGGGTCACGGGACGAAGCTCTCTGTTGCAAAGCTTAAAAGAAGCTTTTATTGTTTGTTCTTTTAAATTTTTTTTGCATTTATGCATGAGGTTAATGAGGAGGGTTCACTAGGGCATGCACCCCTCAGGGTGGGAATCATTATCAGGGACGGTTTGGGAATAAGGAAACAGGGTAGTTCCTGATGCAGAAGGAGGCAATACAGGATTGAGGTGATCTTTCCACCTTTAGAGGATTCTCTTTCAGATGCACAGACTTCAAGAGCAAGCCCTTCAAGCTTCTCATGTCTGTGAATGTGCTTGGTGTACCTACCCACCCAAGTCCTGAGTGGAGATGCTGCAGACGGGCCAGCCCAGGGACAGCCTGTTTTTCTCTTGACTTCTGCTTTTTAGAATTTATTTTTTTAAAAAACTATGGCAAAATTAAGTCTTCAAAGAACAGCAAATGGGCCGAAACAGTCTGACAGAGAGTCAAATCCTTCTGAGTTTGAGGTTCTCTCTCTCTCAAGCCTATAGCAGGACAGACATTCCCAGCTTGGCCGCACCAGCAATACTGAAGGGTCTTCTATGTTTGTGTTGTCCAAGACCGAATATATTAGTCACAGTCTTCCAGAGAAACAGAACCGATAGGATGTGTATACATAGCGGGAATTATTTAAAGGAATTGGCTCATGGATTATGGAGACTGACGAGTCCAAAATCTAAAGGGCAGGCTGGAAAACTAAGATATGTGTGTTCACGTATGACCGAAGCATTGTGCTGTACACCAGGAATTGGCACAACATTAGAAACTGACTATACTTCAATAAAAAAAAAAGTTAAAAAAAAAAGAAAAACATAGTAACACACACACAAGACAAATAAATTTTTAAAAAGGCAGGCTGTTGGGCTGAAGACCCAGAGAGAGCCAGTGTTGAAGTTCAAGTTCAAAGGCTGGCTGTCTGCTGCAGAATTCCATCTTGCTCCGGCGAGGTCTGTCTTTTTGTTCTGTTGAGGCCTTCAACTGATTGGATGCGGCTCACCACATTCTGGAGGGCAATCTGTGCTACTCAAAGTCCACTAATTTAAGGTAAGCCTGACCGCAAATGTCTCACAGAAACATCCAGAATAAAGTTTAGCCACATATCTGGGACCCCGTGGCCCAGCCAAGTTGACACATAACGTTAATCATCATACCATATTAGCCTGGTCTGTCACCAGAGGTTTTCAAATAGTGTCTTATTTAATCCCTTTGTGTTTGAGAAAAGGGAACTTGGACTGTTTCAGTCACTCGCCCAAGTGCCCTCAGCTTGGACCCCCAAGGCTGTGGTCTCTCCACCTGGGGGGTGGCCTCTTGGGCCCCCACAGTTCTGACGAGCATGGGAGTCTGGGAAGGCGGCCTCCAGCTTTGCATCTGGGCAGGGCTGCCAGCTGGGCCGCAGAAGGAACCGTCCGGAGTCTCCTCCCGCTTTTTGCAAAGCGTGACATCGGTGGATTGTACTTTTTTCGATTGTAAGCCGTTTTCTTCCTGAGTTAAGTGAGTTAAAGCTTGATGCCAGCCTCTGCTTCTCTGCTAGTGGTGCTAATGGGCCGTGTTGCCCACCCCACAGGAGCAAGCCCGCTGTGGCCTCAGATGGAAACTGCAAACCCCTCCTCTGGGCTGGACTGAATCCCCGCCCACTGCCTCCCAGGCAAGTTGCTAACCCTCGCTGTGCCTCATCCTCTCCACCCCGAAAAGGCCCCCTTCCGAGGGCTGCCGGGAAGGGTCCGCGCTGTGCCGCACGCGCTCCCTGCTCAGTTGGACGCCCCTCCACGCCCACGCCTCTGGCCCGAGGGCCCAGCAGTGGCTAATGGCTGGGAGCCGGGTGATAAGAAGCGCCTGCGGTGACCACTCATCTTGTCCCTCTGCTGCGGCAGGCGGGCCTGACGCTGCTCCCCTTGTGTGAGTGCCGCTGGCTGCGTGCCTCCCACCCCTGGGCCCCCCTCTTGCCGCTGAGGTGCAAGACCCCCCAGGACCTGGTTGGCGCCCAGGCTGCCCAGCCTGGCAAAGGCCGAGTGTTGAGGTTCCTGGGGGCGGAGGTCTTAGGATAAGGTTGTCACACAGGATCTGAGGGCTCAGGGGGACCTGAGGATGTTCCTTTCATGAAATAGACAGGAAATGAACAAGAGAGGGGCTGCTGGCATCTCTGAGAAGTTTGGAAGTGGCTGTCCTCCAGGGGTGGAGGTGACTCAGAGAGAACTGGCTCCCTGGTAGGGATGGAGTCCTGGGCGCTGAAGCAGCAGAGGTCAGTGAAGGTCACCTCAGGGATGAGTAAGGCGGTGGCGGCCAGCGGGAGGCACTGAGGTGTCAGTGACTCCGTGAGTCTGAATGAAGGAGCTTCTGCAGCTGACGGCGTGATCTCAGTGGGCTGTCTCTCTCCAGCAAATACCTTTCCACTTTGTGTCTTGGGCTATGATTTAAGCACCTGAATGACATTGAGGGGGACTTCTGGTAGGACCTCATTACAGCTTCCCCGTAAGAGAGATCCTACCCCTTGGTAAAACAAAGCCATGGGAGATAAGTTTGTGAAATAAAGCGTACCGGAGACGTGGCGCTCCTACTGAAAATGTCAGAGGAAGTCATTTTCTTTTATGTCTCTATGCATGTGATTTCCTACGGCTGGCAAAATCAGGAGACAAAAGCCTAACACACAATTCCCAAATCTAAAAAGGAAAAAAATCCTCAAACCACCAGCATGTGGTGTCAGTCTGGGCCTCAGAGTCTGAACTGCGAGCCTGAGTGGCTGGAGTGGCAGCAAGCCGAACTGGCAGACACACTTTCCACAATCAAAGGATCTCCTAATATTTTACTATGTTATTTGCAGCTTGGAAAGGTGGGGTCTTCACAGAGCGCTGCCCTTTGAACACATAAGGCAGTTTCAATGTAAAAATCAACTCTGACCTTATATCTATTTTAATTTAGATTTCCATTCATTAAGGAACTCAGAAAGCACTCCAAAAAAAAATCAAGCTTGACATCTAATTAAAATGTCCAACCAGTTTCTTTACCCATTCATTATTCAGTGCAAGATGTGAGTCTGTATTTTTAGGAATCCTTTAAAGAATTTCATTGGCCAGCTTTCCTTCCCTTTTCCCTTTTAATGCCCTCCGGGTACCAGTCTCGGCAAGGGTTTGTGTTCTGGATCCAGCTCCAAGTGAGATGATGAGGAAGTCGATGAGGCAGAGGTCTTTATAAAAATTTAGTGCCGTCATGCGGCTGGGTTAAAAAAACCTGCTTGAGTTTTGCCAGCTTCTCATTTATCCTTTCACACTAACCTCTGCTTTTCCAGTGTCACCGCATCAAGGCAGAAGGGAATAAAGTGCATACAAGTAATGCTGCTGACTATGCTAGCAGTAAGCACAGCATTCATTGGAAGTCTTCCCCAGGGATGGTGAAGGATTTGCTTGGATCTCTCTGTACGTCCAGCATCCTCTCTCTGGACCAAAGTTTCTCATCTTCAGTACTATTGGCATCTTGGGCTGCGTCTGTCTTTGCTGGGGGCCGGGGGGACGGGGGCTGTCCTATGCATTGCAGGAGGCTGCCACATCCCTGGCCTCTACCGACTAGACGCACCCACTAGAGCTGGTTGAGATGTCAAATGTGTCAAATGTGTCAAATGTTCCCGGCGGGGCCAGGGGAGTTCAGACTTCCTGCTGTGTCTGTGAGCTTTGCAATGCTTTTGGACAACACCTTCCCTTATTTTCCCCTGAGAGTGAGGAGACTTCAAGGTCAGTAAGGCCAGTCCAGCGTTTTCCTTTCTGCAGGATTTACATGGGGGAAGCAGGGGGAGGAAGGACCAGGGACAGATGAAGAGTGTGTGTAACTCTTTTTTTCTCCCCCATTGGAAGGGTAATACGGTGTTGGTGGGACTCCTCTCGGAGAAGCTGCTCTCAATCTTTCTGCGATAGAAGGTCAGAGTGAGGCCGGGGGTGGAAATGGGGTCAGGGGAAGAAGAGCAAAGGGGCTGTGTTTTGTCTCAAGTCTGTTGCCCCCACACAGTGTCTGGCACGCGGTGGGTACTCAGAGATTTGTCCATCCACAGAGCCTGAGCGTGAATTCCACCCCGAGCTCTTCCCACACAGCCCGTGGCGTCCCTCCCGACCCTTCTGGGTGGTGTCCGTCCTCATTAACAACACAGGGACTCAAGGACTTTGGGTCTTGGGCAAAAACCACCCAGCAAGTATCATGTCTTTTTATATAACTTGACAGGAATGTTCCATTTTTATCAGCTTTTTTCCCACTTACTGATATTTTTGTAATTGTTTCTATTTTGTTCTACTTTTTATTTTGTTGAAGTGTAGTTGATTTATAATATTGTGCTAGTTTCTGGTGTACAGCATGGTGACTCAGTTATAGTTATATATTCTTTTTCATTATGGTTTATTAAAAGATACTGAACATAGTTTCCTGTGCTATGCAGTAAGACCTTGATGCTTATCTGTTTTACATATAGTGTATCTGCAAATCCCAGACTCCTAAGTTATCCACCTCTCCCGTTTCCCCTTTGGTAACCATAAGTTTGTTTCCTATGTCTGTGAGTCTATTTCTGCTTTGTAAATAAGTTCATTTGTATCATTTTTTTTTTTTAGATTCCACATATAAGTGATATCATATGATATTTATCTTTCTCTGACTTACTTCGCTTAGTATGATCATCTCTAGGTCCATTCATGTTGCTGCAAATGGCATTATTTCGTTCTTTTTTTATGGCTGAGCAATATTTCATATTGTGCATATATAAATATATCACATCTTTTAAAAAATTTTTATTGAAGTATAGCTAATTTACAATGTTAGTTTCGGGTATATAGCAAGAGATTCAGTTATACACATACATTCACATATACATTTTCTTTTTAAGTTCTTTTCCATTATAACTTGTTATAAGAAATTGAATATAGTTCCCTGTGCTGTATAATAGGTCTTTGTTGTTTATCTGTTTTATATATAGTAATATGTGTCAGTTAATCCCCACCCCTTAATTTATACCTCCTTGCCCTTTCTCCTTTGATAACCATAGTTTGTTTTCTATGTGCGTGAGTCTGTTTTTGGTTTGAAAATAGAATTTGTATCTTTTTTTAGATTCCACATATGAGTGATATCATATGATATTTGTCTTTCTCTGTCTGACTTACTTCACTTAGTATGATCATCTCTAGGTCCACATCGTCTTCATCCTTTCATCTGTCTGTTGGCATTTAGGTTGCTTCCATGTCTTGGCTATTGTAAATAGTGCTGTTTCTTTTTAGCATTAATCACTAAGTGGCTGATAGATTTCTTCTGAAATTGTCTTTCACAGTGTTAATAGTTGGCTGGCTGGCTAAAATGAAGAGCTCGTTTGTCCCCAGGACACCACTGAGTCCTGACTGGGCACTTTTTCCCGTGGTACCACAGCTCTGATTGTCAATTGAAGATAAGAATTTAGGTGAGTAGATTTTAGTGGCCACTCCTGCAATGAGGTGACGCTCTGGGCATTTAAAACATTTGACGTAGTACATAGCTGTTTTTTGTATGTATGTGACAATATCCAATTCAAAGGGGACTGCACATAAAATTCCCAGACGCACTCGTGTGTACTGTGCTGTGATTAAGTGGAACACACTCACATAACAGGGCGCAGAATGCAGCTTCTTGATCTAGACCAGGTGTGAGTTTGCTGGGATTTATCTCAAGGCTGAGAGTCTTGCATTTACATCTTCAGTCCTGACCTCTCTCTGGAATTCCAGACTTCCAACTTGACTTTCCCATGTGGACGCCCAACAGACATTTCCAGCCCATCACATTTAGGACTGACTTCCTGACGCAGTCCCCGGACCCACCCCACCAGCATCTGCTGTCTCAGGGATGGCAAGTTAGACTTCCAGTAGCTCCTGCCAGAAAACGCAGAAACCTTCTTCATTCCTGTCTTTCTGTCACTCCTCGAATCAAAACCATGAAGAAATCTTATTGGCACTGGAGTGGCTTCAGAATTTATCCAGAAACTGACCCTGTCCAGCACCCCTTTGCTGCTGCCCTGTTTTCCATTATTGTTATCTTTCTTCTCCTACTAGGCTGGTCTCCCGGTTCCCATCCCCGTGCCCCATCTCCTCTCTTCTCCCCAACACAGTCGACAGACGGATCCTTTTAAAATTAAATATGATCAGGTTACTCCTCTGCTCAAAAATAATCTCATAGAGATGTTTGCCCTTCTCATTAGAAAAGAAGGCATAACTCTCACGATAGCCTCTAAGGCTCAACATGTGTGCCCCGCCCCCGCCTGCCATTACCGCCAGCCTCATCAGCCACCATCCTCCCCATCACTCACGGACTACGGGGGAGCCTTACTGTCCCTTGTCCATGCCAGGCTCTCTCATCCCTGCCCCGTGCTCATTCCCTTCGCCTGGGATGCTCCTGCCCAAACACCTTCATGATAGGACCCTCCCTGCCAGTCTTTTTTTTTGATCGAACAGCATCTTCTCAGTTTGCCCCACTCTGGCTGCCCTCTTGCCACCTGAACCTTCCTTCCTCATCCCGGGACCTCCAGTCCCTTCTCTGCTTCACTTTCTCCCTTCTCTGTAGCATTCACTGTCTTCTCACCTGTAGCCTCCCTTGTAGCTCGTGCCGTAGGCTCCATCTGTGGTCCGTCTGCTCCAGCTGGAGTGAGAGCTTGGTCCCTTCTGCTCCCTGATGCATCGCAGCATCCAGCACAGACTCTGGTACCAACAGGCTCTCAATGAGTATTTGTTACATGGACATACATGACTGAATTAACCTCTCACTGCTTCTTTCTCAGTTCCCATCTTACCTTTTTCTCGATAGCTCTGGAAGCATTTTCCCACCTGCCCTGTTAGCTTGTTGTTTGCTTTCTGCAGGAGACCGTCTTCTGTGTGCTGCCACTGTTAGGCGAAAATGTTCAGTCATCCTGTTTTACCGTCTCATGCTCCCTAGTCGTCTGTGTCCCCATAGTGCCATCCTTAATCCTTGGTCCTCTCTCCTTCTCCCCCTCCCTGGACCTCTCATTCACATTTGCAGTCCTACCGTCACTGCCGTCCATGTCCACCGCTGGAGTCTGTGTTGAGGAGAATGGCGTTTCTACCTTCTTCTACAATCCCCCCTGCCTGCTGCCCCTCCACCGCACACCTTTAAAACCCAATGGGCTCAGCTCACTCCCCCGCCTCTCTCCCATTTCCCTTTAGTCCCGTGTCCTCTCAAACCGTCTCCATTGGCACAGTTCTTCCCTCCTCTTCGGTCTCCCTGCTGTGACTGTGGTTTAGACCCTTAGTACCTCTTTCCTGGTCAATCAGATCTTCTTCTAACCCATCTACCTGCGCCTGCTCTGGCCACCCCCCACCCCAATCTAACTTGCACGCCAAGGCTTCAGTTTGATCTCCCTAAGTCACAGCTCAGGTCGTGCCGTTTCCTCTGCTCAAAAATTTCTTGCCAGGAAGATGAAATGCACATCTCCTCCCTCGGCAGGGGTCCCGGGGGGGTCTGTGCTTCCAAGTCCACTAAGGGTGTCCTGCCCCACATGCTGCCTCTCGGTAAGCTGGGGTTTGGAGGTACCTGCCCATCTCCACACTGCCCAGTGTCCTCTCCGTCTGCGATGTCTGATGCCCTAACTTTGCACGTCTCCATCCCGTCTCCCCATTCCTGTACCCCAGTCACCCAACTGCAGTGGCCTCTACCACTTCTCAATTCATCGTTTTTTTCCCCCAAGGATAACTTAGTTTATGGGTCAAGCCAAATGCAGTGCAGAGTTGTCTTTTTTCACCTGGGGCTTCTTAATACACTTTTATGCACCTGCCTTTCTGCCCCAAAGGCTGCTTCTTAACTCGCTGTATTTACGTACACCGTGAATTACACAGCGCAGGGCTCAAAGAAATATTTGTCCGATGAACGATGATCAAACAGCTGCTTCCCTTAACATTCACAGGGATTGTGTCTTGAGACCTTTGAGTGACTAAAGGCTGCCCTGTTTTCCATTATTGTTATCTTTCTTCTCCTACTAGGCTGGTCTCCCGGTTCCCATCCCCGTGCCCCATCTCCTCTCTTCTCCCCAACACAGTCGACAGACGGATCCTTTTAAAATTAAATATGATCAGGTTACTCCTCTGCTCAAAAATAATCTCATAGAGATGTTTGCCCAGTTAAGAGCATGGGTTTTCCAGTTAGACGGGTTTGGATTTAGATGCTTCACTAGCTATGTGATCTTGCAAGAGTTGCTTAATCTCTCTGACCACCAGCTCCCTAAAAATAAAAACTCTCATGCAGAGCTTTTGTGAGATGAAGCCTGCAGGCCCTCAGTGCAGCATTCGGGCTATAGCAAATGCTTAATAAATGGTAACTGTCAATATCACTACCTTTTACTTCCATCCAAACTCAAAGCCAGTAAAAGACAAGTGACCCTTCAGACCTGCATCCAGTGACGAGCAGAGATGGAAGTGGAGCTGAGAGGCCAACACCGGGCAGGTGGCCAGGCCTCCTCTCTGGCCAAGTGATCTCCCCATACGTGATTTTTGGGGTGCCCAGTCCTCCCCTGTATGACCAGTTATTCACATGCCCTGACCCTTGGAGCCCCTCAGGAGTATCTGAAACAGTAGGAATTAGGGCCAGGCTGTGCACAGGTTGAGGCACCTCCCTGGGGAGCAGACCAACCCAGCACCCATTCTGATTTCTGGAGAGCCCTGCCGGGCAGGAGTGTCCAGAGCAGCCCATGTGACCTTTATCTCCCGTCTTCCCTGTTGGGTTCAACGATCTTCTGATGACCTCGACTAGATTGCTGGGGGCTGAGGTCAGCTCTGGAGATGCCTTTCTCTTCTGCATTTATCTGCCATACAACGTTCTAGGTGTCACCCTGCTAAGAAGAAGGACAAAAATTTCTCCCTTAGGGTAACGCATTGTTTTATCAGTGATATCACAGTAAATCATAGCAGGCTCCAGTCATGGAAGTAAAGCCAGAAACTTGTGTTCTTTCATCTTATTTTTAGATGCTCTTAAATGCAGCACCATCTCTAATAAAAAGAAAGGCATTTCCTTTAAATCAAATTCATAATGATCATCTAGAATTGGTAAAACATGATTAGCAGAAATGACCCATCTCTTTGTCAAATTCTACTGTGTCTCATTTCCTGTTCTGGGGCGAACCACGCACCGTCCATTGATGAGACAGTTTTTCTTCCCTATACTTCGCACAGGGTTTTTGCTGCTCCTTTGGAAGCTGACTGACGGTCCATTTGGAGCTCCCAGGCTGGGGTTTCTGAGTCACAGAACCTGGCCAGGTTTAAAGGAGTGTGACTTATCACCCTCAAAGACACAGCTTGTATCAGGTTTCCTGAAAAGTCAGCGGAAAAGTGAGGATTTGTTGGAGAGAACCTGAGGCTTGGTGAAGAAAGTCTGGGATGATGTAGAGGGTTGGGGGCTGACCTTAATTTCTGAGGAGACATTCGACTTTGGTCGCTGTTGGATAGGTCGGGGCAGGAGTTACCTGTGAAGATTTCTGTGTGAGCGTGGGTGTGCAGTGATTGGGGAGCTGTAACAGAGATTCAGAAATACCACTGCTCCTGGTCCAGCCGGCGGCCCGGGGCTCTGGGGATGAGGAACACCCTGGAGTGGGGTGCCGGTAAACCAGTGTCCCTGATGGCGCACCAGGAGGCAGGAGGGGCGTTCTGAGACGGCATAGTGATGCTGGGGTACATGTTTCCAAAGGAAAGAAGGTTCCAGAAGGCAGAGCAGAAAGATCTCAAAGAAGGAGGGTGGTTGAGGGAGCAAGGCAGAACAGAGAGGGAATGGGGACGCTGGGGCAGAGCTGGCTGGAGATGCTGGCATTGGCGTGGTGGCAGCCGAGGTGAGAGGTGGTGTGACAAGTCACTTTGAGGATTAATGGCAGGGGTGGGGGGCGGGCAGGCATAAATTGGTTCACTAAGCGTGTTTTTCCTGAAGCTGGGATGAAATGAAACTTTAAAGGCAGGAAAGTGAAAGAGGAGGCGTTTGTAGGACCTGGGTGTATGTATCAGTGGGGTCTTGGTAATGTGTAGACGGTGCATGCAGGTTGGGTTAGGCAAGGACATTTAGATAAGGGGCTGTTTGTAAAGGTGGGACAGAAGCATGCTGGGAAAGCGCTGGGGCAAGGCGCCATCCTGGGGCCAGTGCCATAGGAGTGATGGGGTCTCTCCTGTGCCTGAGGGCAGTGGGACTGGACTCCTTGCATCAGCTTGGATCTTGGGTCATTGGATGAGGTAGGCGGCCCGCCAATGGCAACTCCATCCCAGGGAGCAGGGGGAGGACCCCAACCTCGCTCTGTTCCTCTGCCCCGCCTCCTCCCTGGGCTGCCCCTGGGCCCAGCCCACCAGAACCCAGAAGCCAATGGCCCCGGTTGAGGTGGTCCTCACTGGCCAGCCTCCTGGGGCAGGGAGAGGGTCAAGGAAAGGTGCAGAATGGGTCTGGGGGAGCACACTGGGGCCGAGGTGGTTGAAGTCTGTGCTAGGCTGTTTTGGGTGATCATCACCAATCATCCTGGGCCACTTCTTTGGACATTTTTCCCAGGGTCAGCTCTGTTTTTTTTTTTTTTTCTTGGAAGAGCCCCAGATAAACAGGCTGCCATCAACCCTGCTTACGTTGCTCTGCCCAGGGGGAGCTGGTGCGGAGTGATGCCGGGCCCTGTCCCGTGGCTGTCGCAGAGCTAGCAGGGGGCCTGATACTCCCAGGACGCTTACTGGGCACAATCACTCGTCTCCATTTTTGGACTTTCCCTCACGAAGGTATTCTGAACTTGGGCCTCAGGAGATACCTGACAAGAAAAGCAAAACTCATTTCGAGAAGAAAAGTGCAGCCCTGGCTCTTTGACCCGCAGGAAGGTCCGCGGGAAGAGTGTCTGGTGTTCATGACACCACCCCACGCGGCCCGATCGTGAGCTCCCCCCGGGAAGGGAAGGAGCTTCTCGTCAGGAAGGGAGCTGTTTTGATGTTTCAAAACCTAATATGTGTATAGAAATTGATGGGAAATTGTGAACTTTAATCTCCCCTTCAATTGCATTTGCTGCTGTTGCTCAGAAGTGTATTGATTGGATAACTTCTATTTCCAGAAGAGAAATTCGCCTTTGAGTTAGGTCCAAGCTGCGAAAATGATGTTCAGAAAGAATGTTTGAGAAAAATGGGGAAACCTGGTAAAGCGGGCCTCAGGGAGAAATTTCCTTCTCAGTCACGGCCCCGCTTCTGCAGGTGCTGCGGCCTTCCCGTGTCACACCCAGCACACAGCCACACACACACACACACACAGAGCTCATGCCACACTCATCACACACTCACCACACACGGACCTTCCACGTACCTCACACATACATGGCACACACAGCGCACACCACACCCCACAGCCACCTCTCCTGCCTCCCTCCTCTCCCCACAGTCAGCCTGCCTGACAGGAGATTAGATTTTCAACAGTCGAAGCATTTTCTCTGTGAGCGAGGAGCTGAGGGCCGGGGGCCCCGCGCTGACAGCACGCACGTGTGTCGGGGCTACGCCTGCTGAGCCCGCTGCCGGCTCTGACCTGCACGCGCCCTCCTCACGGCCCGCGGCTGTGTGTGCGTGTGTGTGCCTGGGAGTTTGCATGAAAGGGTGTGAATGTTTCAGTGCGAGAGGGTGTGCATGCTTGCTTGTGTGTTTGTGTGATTGCATGTGTGAGTGTGTGTGAGTGTGTTTATGTGAGTGTGAGAGAGTTGTGTGTGTATGTGTTTGTGTGTTTGTGTGAGTTTATGTGTGAAAGGGTGTGATTGTGTGGGTGTGAGGTGTGCATGCTTGCTTGTGTGTTTGCATGTTTATGTGAGTATGTGAGTGTGTCTGTGTGTGCTTGTGTGTATTTATGTGAGAATGTATGTGTGAGTGTGTGTGTTTGAGTGTGTGTATGTGTGTGAGTGCGCAGCCTGTGAACTGGGTGGGGAGAGATGGTAACCACACGTGTGGGAACCGAGCTGAGTAAGTCAGCTTCATAAAAGATTCAGTCAAATGCTTTGGTTTCCAGGAACACATTTGAGCAAATTGCCGCAATCCGCTTTCCCTTTGACAGTCTGGGTTTAAAGGCTCAGAAGCCTCGTGATATCAGATTTCCAGATTTAGAATCTTCCTGCACCCTCCAGCCCAAACCGAGGTCTTTCCTGCCCAGACTCCCGGTTGCCGTATTCTGTGTGGGAGCCACAAAGCCCCAGCTCCAAGTCGCCCTTGTGGACACGGGCATCTGGCAATGACGGAAACCTCCAGTCACCGCTGTTGGGAGCTTCCCATGGGAAGAGCAGAGGGGTCACTTCCCAGCCCCCGCCGTCCCCAGGGGGCTCCCTCTTCCCTGGAGCTGGCCTGGTGTGACCGGCTCAGGGGGCGCTTCCCCAGGCATCCTGGGTCGTAGGAGCAGAGTGGTCCCTGGCAGAAAGGAAAGACGGAGGAGCAGATCCTCAGCGAGTCCCAAACTGGGTGAGCATTCGCATCCTCTGAGAGCGTCTTTACAAAGCAGAGTGCCTGAGCCACTTCCAAGACGTGCTAAGTCAGAATTTCCAGGAGTGGGCCCCAGCCAGGGTATTTCCAAGCAGCTCCCCCAGGGAGCGTGAGACAAACACTAGTCTATCTCGAGGTTTCTCCGTGGTTTAACCCAGCTCACCAGGGGAGGGGGGCAGGGGCTTGGAGCAGGAACCGCGTCTTTGAAGACGGCCTTCGGCTGGCTCGCGCCCGGTCTTCCTCGCTCGTGGTGTGAGATGCTTCCTGCCGCTCTCTGCCTTGTTCCTCTAACTCTTTCTTTAAGTCTCAGTTTATTCTTCACCACCTTCTCTCACCCCACAACCTGTGTCAGGTGTCCCTCCTGTTTGGTCCCAGAGCAGCCTGATATTTTTCTATCATAGTCCCTGATCCTCTGAATTGTTATTTCTTTTTAACTTACCCACAGCCCTCATCAGACAACAAGAGGATAAGGATAATCTTTGGTTTGCATTATCTTCCTCAGACCTGGCTGAGAGGTAATCCTTGAAGATTTTCTGGGGGGAAGCCTCCAAGCACAGAGCACTAGAAAGGACGTGGATGCATGGAAGCAAGGCAGAACAGAAACATGACTGACAGCTGAAAGTCTTCCCTCATTTCCAGGCTTTGACTCATGGTAGCATCATTGCAACATGTAGCAATCAGCTCTTTCTATAATAATGCTGTGTAATAAACCACCCAGAACCCAGTGGCTTAGAAAAACAATCATTCACACTTACACTCATGGGTTCATTGCAATGCAACTGGGCTTCATTTCAAGCTGAACTCAGGCCCACGTGTCTCATCCTGGCTCCCGGGCTGAATGGATCATGACTCCCCAGGACGTGTTCTCTGGGCACAGATCAGGAGTCTCTGGGGATCAAGCCAGACTATGAAAGCATGTTGAAAACTTCTGTTGGAATCACATCACGTCCACTAACATTCCAGGGGCCATAGGAAGTCACACAGCCAAGCTCAACCTCAGTGAGGCAGGGCAGTATGTTCCATCCACAGCATGAAGGGAAAGAATGAGTATTTTCTGCACAACCATTCAGACTGTCAAATAACTTAATTCTCTTATCTTTAGATTTTGATCACTTCTTGCTAAGGAGAGATAACAAGAACAACATTTAACATTCATTGAGTCTTTTTTAAATGTCAACCATAGTTCTGTGGACTCTGTCAACATTTTCTCATTTAATCCTCAGAAAAGCCCTAGAGAGTAGGTACAATGTGTGTGCGACTTGCCTGAGTCACACAGCTGGGAGAGGCAGTGTGTGAACCAGGCACTTCCAACTTCTAAACCCAACTCACAACACTACTCAAGAGGGAGTCTTCCATTGGGAGTTGGAGATTTGCAACTTCCACTGGGAGTCGGAGATACTCACTACTATATGTAAAACAGATAAACAGCAAGTTTATACGGTATAGCACAGGGGACTATATTCAGTATCTCATTGTAAGCTGTAAAGAGTGAGCCTCCCTTCTCTTTCATTTTCAGGCCTGAGGTTAGGTGAAGGTTTGATTTGTTGCCAGTGCTTTAACTTTGGTGCAGATGACGTCAGCAAAGGTATGGAGGGAAAGAGGGAGAAAGAGGTTCTAAGGTGGAGGCTGGGGGAGTCGCTGAAGCACAGACAGACCTCAAAGCCAAGGTCAGGCTCTTCTGTTTCCTTACCCGGTCTTGAGCCAACCCAGAATGATCACGCGTATTTCCAAAACAACTGATGGCCAACTACCAAGAATGCAGGATGTGACACAGATGACAGGTACCGGGACATTTCGTCCAGCTTCCTTGTTCTACAGGTGAAGAATTGGAGTGAGGGTAATAACTTGCCCAGGACATATGGTTCATTCATGGCAGACCTAGATGAAAACTAGGTTTGTGATTCCAGGTGCAATGCTACTTTCCTGCTTGCCCTGTAGGAGCCACTGAGGTTGTGCTGGGCGCCACTGACCTGGGAGGGTTTTCTGGTTAACTGATCATGACAGAACATCCCACTGATTCTACAGAAACAGTCAAAGTATTTGCATAGTTCAGTCCAACAAAGCAAACAGACTGAAGTTTTCAATTTACAGCTGCTTGCTTGGCATCCTGCAGGCACTGCCTTGATGAGTTTTACCTAATATGCAGCCACCTGGCATTTGTACATTCTCACAAATTACTTAGTGGCTGTGATGTAAATATTAACCATCAGTTAGTGGGTTTTATTTTATTTAGCAGTGGGGGAATGCAAAACCAATTGAATGATAAGTTTAAAGAGGCAAAACTGCCTAGAAATTGGATTTCTTGTAATATTTTTACATGTTTGATATTTGTCCTTCTCAACAGCTAATTATATATTTTGAAGAGTGAGATTGTTGGGTTGGCTGTAATTGGGGACAAAAGGAGGGGGTTGGGGAAAACAAAGGGAAGAAGTATGCAAAGTTTTACACCCTTGCACTGGTGGCAAGGTTAAGCTTGCTGAAATATAGGTGATTAGAAAGAAAATGATAAAAATGACACTGAGTGCATGCTAAACAAGTACTCGCTTCTAGCACAAATCAGATTCATTAGATTCATAGAAGCTTCTGGAAGGCAGCAGTCTTACTGTTTCCAGCTGTTCTGGAAACACCACTGTGGCATCCTGCTGTTCTCGTGTAGAGTTTTGAACATATCTCTTATCACCCACTATATCCTGAGTGATGGGCAGAAGGCCTGGTTTATAATCATTTATCAGTGTGTATTTGTTGACTGGAAGTTCCTCCTTCAGGTTAGAATATGTCCTCTGACAAAAATGGAATTTAGATATTAATAATAAAAATAACTAAATTTTTCCTAAAAATGTTTGGAAATTGATCAACATACTCTTATAACTCTTGGGTTAAAACAATTATCATGGAAATTAAAAAACATAAATTTACTTTGAAATGAGCAACAGTGAGAACACAACATATCAAATTGCGTGGGATGCAACAAAAGAAAGTTTAGAGGGAAATTCGTAGGTTAGCATACAATTAAAAAAGAAAGTTTAAAAATCAATTTTCCAAGCTTTCTCCTCCAGAAAGTATAAAAGTAAGAGCAAATTAAAACCAAAGCAAGAAAGGGAAGAAAAGAAATAATAAGGGTAAATATAGAAATCAGTTAATAGAAGACAGAGTTATAGTTGAGAAAAGTCAAAGTTGGATCTTTGGAACTAGTCATCAATTGATATACCTGGGGCAAGATGAAGCATGAAAAGAAAGGGAGAAAACACAATTACCAGAATTAAGAATGAAAAAGGGGAAATTAGTACAAATTCTGACATTGCATGGATAATAAGATATTATGATGCTTTATTTCTATGACTTTTTATACATGATAAATTTGACAGCTTTAGATGAGATGGAAAATTATTGAAAATGACAACTTATCGCACAGAAAAGATGTAGGACGTTCTTGTTGAATGAATAAGCATTTTACGTAATGCAGATGGAAGCTTTTTCTAGTGTCTTCACCAAGCTCTTACCAGATTAAAATATGCTTTTACACTGGAATCTCTCTTCTGTTGTTTCTGTATTTTTCATCAACGGTCTTAGTCAGTGTCCAGGCATTTCCGGTGATGGTGGGGACCTACAAGCTACATGTTTTGGAGCCTGGTCTTCCATCCAGACGTTGAGAAATCTGATCATCAGCAAACCCTCCTTTCTGCCTGACTCCTTGGATACGACCAGGTAGGTGGCTCATAGAGAAGGAAGGTGCGGCTGCTTGTGGTTCTATAATATTCTTGGACCTGTGGTTTAAAGTCTTTTGTTATTTTTGGAAATTCTCAGCTACTTTCTCTTCAAATATTTCTTTTGCCTTGTTTTCCATCTTTTATCCTCCAGGGATTGCAATTACATGTATTAAAGCCACTGGATGTTGCCCCAACAATTCTTCGGTGCTCCGTTCTTTCCTTTCTTTTTTGTCTTTCTCATTTTTTTCCTTCTTTGTGTGTCCCTTGGGTAGTTTCTATTGACCTATCTTCAAATTCACTGATTCTTTCCATAGCCTTATTATTCGTAAGGTCTCAGTCAAACTTAGCCACAGTAGGTCTACTGGTCAGACTGGTGGAGGCATTCTTCATTTCTGTTACCGTGTGTTTTTGTTGTCCCTCTTTATTTTGGCTTTTATAGTTTCCATTTTTCTTCTGAAATTCTCCATCTGTTCATGCATGTAGTCTACCTTTTCTGCTAGAGCTTTGACTTATTAATCATATTTCCTATCCCTCAGTAATAAGATCTTTGAGTCTGGTTTTTGTCACTTTGTCTCTTGGAAGAAGATTAGATCCTGCTTTTTTGTGTTTTAGGATTTTTGTGTTAATGCTGGACATCATGTAGAACAGTAGTAACTGGGGTAGATAGTATGATGCCTGGAGTGGGCAAGTCTTTTCTCCAAACATGTTAGTATGAGGTTGAGTCACTCTTGTCAAGAGTTGAGCTGGGTTTGGGTTTTCTCGTTGCTGTAGCTACGTTCACCGCACCACCATACTCACTGAATTTCTATAGTGTTACTCATACTTATGGAGGTGCTAGAGGGTTTTTTCCAATATTCCTGGTCCACATTCAGCTCTAGGCTTTCTCTGTGTGCTTCTGTTACAGATGGGGGTTTCTCTTCATGTTCTTGCCCCTTTCCCAGTGGTAGACTCTGGTTCTTGTTTCTTTGGTGCTTGGTAGCCAGGTGATTGGGTTTGTTGGGTTCTCTGTTGTTCTGATCAAGCCTCAAGCTTAGGTAGGACTGTGTGCCAGTGTCTTCAATCTGGTGCTTTCTACGTGATGCTGTCCCTCCTCCCTGTGGTGGCCACACTTGACCTTGTGTCTTGGTAGAACTTTGATGGGGAAGGCTTTCGGTGATATTCGTACAGGACCCTGGGCCCTGGACTGTTCACTTCTCCATCTCAGGAGTAGAGGGATTTTATTTTTTACCATCTTCTAGCCCCCAGTGGTTCTTCTCTTGTGCTCTGTAGGAGATATGGCTCACTGCTCTTCCCTTCAAGGTTTAAGGCTTTTGTTTCCAGTGGAATAGGGTCCAGGTGGGGCCATGGGTCTTTCTTGCGTCTGCAGCTGCTCCCTTCCTCCAGGTCTGTATCACTGAGGAAGCTCTCTCCTGTCTCCTCCCCAACCCTTGACCGTTCTTGGAAGCATTTGCTGGAAATCTATGGAAAAGAGCCTGCAGTGGGTACAGATTGTGTCTGCTGAGGTTCTCCACTCTCCTGCAAGCCCACATTCAGCCATTTTCAGTTCCTTAGTGTTGTAGCTGAGTTCTTCTTGCTTATGTGGTCTCAGTATCCCCTCCTCTCCTGCTGTGCTGCAGATGAACAGGTGCACATACCCTGCTTTGGAGCTACCATCATTTCTTTGGATTTCAGGGCCCTTGGTTGCCCTGAAACCTTGGATATCTGATAGGCCAAAATATGTTATGATTTTGTAAGTTATTCTATTTTCTCTCATCATTAGGGTAGGAATAATGTTTTTTCCAACTTTCTGCATCCCAGATGAAAGTGGAACACCACATTTTTTCTCCTGTTCAACTTTAGTCTTCCTTTGGGATTTTCTCCTAAATATTTCTGAAGAAAAATCTTGATTTCTTCCCAAATTTAATGCTGAGGCTAATGGAGTTGCCAGAAGCAGCTTCTGTTTTGCAGGTCCTCTGAGTCTCCGTGCTGAACAGAAGCCCTAGTAATTGGATTGAATTTTAATTTTTAAATTTATAGCACATTTAACCTTGTAAGTAAAGGCTTCAGAATGACCCATGTTTCTTTTAAGTCCATTAACTTGACCTATTTTCTTGCCTCATTGTGATGAGATCTGATTCACAAGCCTCCGAATTTGTCCTCCTTCCCGCCATTCCCTGCATTGTCCAAACCAGCCCTTCTTTTCTTTTCTAAATATGTCCTGAAAATATAGATATTCAGGGAAACCTAGACCGAAATTAACTACCCAGCAATCACCATCCAGTGAGGCCTCATTGATCTAGCTGTTCCTGAATTCCAAAGCTATGGTTCATGTCCTTTCAGAGAAAATTGCTTCTCCTTGCAATCTTCTCTGTGTCATGTTTTTTCTGTTGTTACAGCACAGATTACTTCACTGCATCTTCAAGCTAGCAGTATGAGAGGGGAGCACTGCCTGACTGCTCACGGCAGCCTCAAATCCTCTGATCCTTCCATGAACACAGCCTTTGATAAGCCTCGCTAAAGTCTCAATTGAATGGCCACGGGAGCCATTTCCAGAGCTGACTATTGAGGGTGGTAATTAATTTATGGTTAATTAACTTTGGTGTTAAGCTTAGTCTTGGCAATGATGCTTGAAGTTTAAAGAGGGGGGAAAAGAAAGAGGAGGAGGGCTTACCCAGGCAAATGACAGAAACAGAGCTGGATGACTCACAAAGGTAAATAAGAAGAATTTGTGCAGGCGCATTTCACATCACTACTTCTGTGTGAGGATGCTTCATTTAGATTAATGCCCATAGTTAGAATAAAGTGGCAAAACAAGCCTCTTCTGTTTGACTAAGGGTATTGGCTTTAATTAGCAGTATTTTAAGAGCCGAGCCATGTCTTTCATCAGGGAGAAAGACTCATTAATCACACCATTCATTGTCCTGGGCTTCCTCCCCGGGGATGGGGGTGGAATTTGCAGTGCAAGAATTCTGATTTGAATGGCTGACCTGTGAAGGCGCCTACAATGACCTGGTAGTGCTGGACCTGGGATGTGGTCCAGGGCACAGAGGGCAGGCTGCAGCTCTCACCTCCAGCTCTGGCAGGATGCAGAGGGAAAGAAGCCAGCCCAAGGAGCTGAGACATGACAGCTCAGCTTTTCCAGACTTGGAAGTCCCAAGACTAAGATGTCCCTTCAGTGCCTCATCTGACGTCGGTGGTAAGTGAGGAGCTGCACAGTATGAATGTCTTAGTTGTAGGCTGGAAAACGATAACCAGGGCCAAATGTGGCCCGCTGCCAGATGTTATAAATAAAGTTTTATTGGAACACAGCCCCACCCACTTGCTTGGTGTTGTACCTGGCTGCTTTCATGCTACAGTGGCAGGGCTGAGTTATCACGACAGAGATCCTACAGCCCGCGAAGAGAAAGTCTGCCAGCTCCTGTCCTAGCTCACTGACGTGCCAAAGCGTTGGGATGCTGTGAGGTGGAGACCCACCCAGGATGCTCTGCATGTGTTGTCTTTGTCTTTAAGATGAAAATATAAGGGCAATAAGTTGACTTGCCAGAAAAATGGCAGCCACTGGCCGTTCAGTGTCGGGACCCCCCCCGGGGTCCACACGGCATCACGGAGTGCTGTGTTCGTAGTGGTAATCTTTAGCCCTCGAGAGAACCATTTTGCCTTTTGAGAGGGGGCTTGTTTTAATATTTTCCTTCCTGTCAGGCTGTTAGCATTGGTTCTCGCAGCTGTCACTTACACCTGCCCCTCAGCGTCCCCACCCTTCTGTTAAACGACTAATTCGCTGCTTCTAACCACAGAGGTCTGAAAAAATAAAATAATCCTGTGGGAATTGTGTCTAAAGTCAATGCGAAATGGCTTCTTCTGATTCATTTATTCCAGGTCGCCCAGGTAGGGCTCGTCTGTCAGCTGTCTCGTTTGGCTGGTGCTGATGGCGGGAACCTGTGCTCTGTCCCCATCCTCACGGTCCAGCACGGGAGCCAGTCCTTACCTGTCACCCAGAGGAGTATTTGCTTATAGACTCAGGAGCAGGCTCTGACAGAGGGAGCAGGGTCCCCCCTGAGCTGGTAACCCAGGAGCCTGGCCTCGCTGGGAAGGCTTCCCTGGGGAAGGGCGACCTGTCCTGAGGAGGAGGCCGAGGTGGGCCCAGGGCGCCCCTGCAAGGCCCTGTGCGGGGAGGGGTCGCAGGGGGCTGGGCCTGCAGGGTGGGAGCTGGGAGGCGAGGGGGGGCCCTCGACTCCAGGGTTGGTGGGCAGGGAGTTAGGTGGGATTTTATGTGCATTTTCCCAGGAAGGGCCAGAGGGAAGGAGGAGTCCAGCTAGGACCCCGATGTTTAGAGGGAGCACTTAGCTTCCTCGAGGCCCTGAGACCAGGCCTGTGGTGGGGCCGCACCTCCCTCCTCACGTGACCTTTCTTACCAGCACCCAGAGGCCACGAGCATCTGGGAGGAAGCACTGAACCTCCTTTCTGGTCTCAAATGTGTCAGTAACTCATTGCGTAAAGCAAAGAACTTGCAGATGTCTGGGACGACCTGCGTCCCCATCCCCAGGGCTCCTCTGGGTGGGAGTCCCGCGCTGGGCCGATGACGCGCAGTGCTGCGCAGGACTGCGAACGGCCCGGAGGCCAAGGCTGACCCAGCTCCCCCCAGTCCACATAGCACAGCTCCTCCCTCTCAGCCCCCTTTACACCCAACTGAATTTTTCCATCGTTTCCGCTTTTGCAAAGCAAGCAAACAAGATCTGTAGATTGCATCAGTGCCTGCGTTTCCAAGAACACAGGCGACGAGTTAGCGGGATACTTGAGTCTCCCCGTCTGTCTGGCTCCCTGGATGGTCCCATAAATGGCCGAATCTTGGCTCATTCACCAAAGTCCAGGGTCTGCCTTTTAACTTTGCATCTTCAGAAACTCTCTTTTGCTGGTGCACCGAGGCTGCAGCCCTGCCTGTCTCCCCAAGGCTGGCGCACATGTCCACCTGGAGCTGTTGTCACGGGATGAAGATGCTTGATGCGTGCTCGCTAATGTATACGTATCCACACTTACACACGCACAGAACACGGCTGCCAGCTTTCAGGACAAATGTGCCTGTGAAGTAAATGCTTGAGACAGTCTGACCTCAAAAAGAGTCACAGAAAAGGTGGTTTCTGGGAGCACAGAGTCAGCACAAAGGGAGCTGGCTGATCTCAGAAAGGTGGCCTGAGTCACCGCCACTCAGCGGTGGCCTTGCTGGACAAGTTGTTATGGTTGGGCCCAGTGCCAGCTCGGCGCCTGCAATGACCATGTCCTGCTCAGGCTGCTGTAAGACGGTAAAAACAGACCGGGTGCCTTACACAACAGACACTTATTTTCTCACGACTCTGGAGGCTGGAAGTCCAGGATCAAGGTGCTGGCAGGGCTGGTTTCTTCGGAGGCCTCCCTCCTCGGCTGCTAGGAGGCTGAGTCCTCCCCGTGTTTTCACGTGGTCACTCTTCTGTGCACGTCTCTGTCCTAACCTCCGCTTCTTATAAGGACCCCAGTCATTTTGGATTCGATCCCACCCGAATGACTTCATTTTAACTTAATTACCGCCTTAAGGATCCTACCTTCACACACACATGCTGACATACTGGGTTAGGACTTCAACAGATGGATTTTGAGGGGACACAAATTAGCCCACAACATGGCCAAATCTAGGATGCCAATAATGTTTACTTCTAAGTCTCCATTGTTTGGTTTAAAGTTGATTTCCATTACTGAGCCACCCTGTCCTCATAACGATGGGCCGCAATGCACACGAGCGCGCTCCTGCTCAGCACCGGCCAAGCACAACGCAATCGTGCCTTCCTGAGGCTTCTCTCGGCTGGTCTTTGGACGTCCTCAACCCTCTCTGTCACACATTAGCAACTTTTTGGCTGGTTCCCACAGATGGCTAACCACACCCATGATGTGAGGGTTTACTTGTTAAACTGGGGGAGAGGACTTAGGTGCAAGTTCTTTGGGGGTACCGCCCTGTCCTCTCCTGCCAACAGGTGTCATTATATTTCCAGTAAATAAGACAAAAAATGTAAAGAATTATTGGACTAGAGCCATGGAAATTACAGAGAGGGAAACCTGAACAAAGAAAACACCTGCTTCTGTGGGTGCCACAATGTTGGGAGAAATCCAAAAATATCCTGACAGCCTTGGGCAGCGGACTGACTCTAACAAGCTGGAGTCTGATCTGGGACAACTGCACAGTCTGGTACTTGCACGGAGACAATTCAGTGAAAGACGTAAGGTGGGGACGTGTGGCGTCACAGCAGGGAAGTGATGAAGGGGCTGTGGTTGACAGGGAGTTTGCCAGGAGGCAGCTGTGTGCCTCAGCTCCCAGAGCTGAGCTTCTGCGAAGATTGTGGTTTGTCTAAATGAGGGAGGAAATAGTTTCATTTTTCTGGGAAGACATCAGATTCCTCCAAGGCCAATTCTTTCAGATGTGGCCACCACACTTTAAAGGGGTGTTGGCTAATGGAATAATGGTTCTTGAAACTATGCCCCAGGGAAAAGGGGAAGGAACAGAGGGCCTTACAGAGAGGCACGCAGGACATATTAGAGTGTTTGCAGTGTGGTCGGATTGAAGATAGGTGGGGCTTTTTCTGTGTGGATACAATGCACAGACCACTGGGTGGAAACTAAAGGGGAGTTTTGTTATTTACTGATACAGTATCTGACAGATACATCAGAGGTTGGAGATGTTTAAGCAGAAACTGGGCTTGGAGAGAAACGTGTTGTAGAGGAGACTCAATTTATTCAGAATAGAAGCAAAAGCATAGTTAAAAAAATAGAAAACAATGTGGAAGAAATAAATCCAAACTATGTCAAAATAATTACAAAAAACATGAGTGGGTGAGTACAGCTATTAGAAGATGCACAGTCCACATTGTATCTTGTTTACAAGAGTAAAACATAAGCCAACACAGGAAGATTGAAATTAAAGAGGCAGCAAAAGGTAAACCAGATAAACTTAGCAGAAAGGCAGCTGGTTGCTTGTAGCCAGAAAGCAGCAATATTAATACAAACAAATGTGTACGGTATAGTTCAAGGTTACATTTATTTCTCTACTTAAATTCTCCTCACGGCACGGATCGCTCCCTGACACCGCCTCTTCCCCTCTCCTCCGTGCTAGACTGCACGTGCCGTGGGAACAGGGGCCGTGTTTATTCCGTTCATTGCATCTTGAGTGCCTGGAACGTTTCCTGGATCACAGAACATGCTCAACAGATATTTGCTGAATGAAATAATGACCCCTAAGATTTTTTTGCTTTCTTTTTTGAGTACTGATATCGCAGGATGGAAGGTATGTTACCTGTTGCTGTGTAATAAACGCCCCCTCCCCACACAGTTAGCAGCTCGACACCATTACTTACTGTGGTTCTGTGGGTGCCCGGGCCCACCTGGGCGGTTCTCGTACGGACGCTTTTGTGCAGGTGCGGTCTGCACGGCTGGGCCTGGGATTATTTAGAGGCTTAACCCTACCGGACATCCGAGATGGTGCACTCGCATGCCTGGCAGCTGGTGTCGGTTGTCAGCTGGTAGCTCAGCTGGGGCTGCTGACCAGAGAATCCATACATGACCCCTCCGTGTGGTTAGGGCTTCTCAGCCAGGTGACGGAGGCCAACAGCGAGAGTTGTAAGGGACAGGAAGTGGATGCTGCCAGCCTCTTAAGATCTGAGCCCAGAAGATGACACAGTGCCCATCTGTCGCAATCTGTTGGGCAGGTCATCACAGCGCCCGCCTAGATATAAGGTGGGCACATATATGTCCTTTTCATTCTCCTTCTCAATGGGAGAAGCGTCAAAAATTTTGTGGTCTTCTCTGATCTACCACTGACAGCTAAGTGAGTGAGGCTGTGTTTCATTTCTACAAATGACAGTACTTGACCGATATAGTTTGCCCAGTCTGAGGCATGGCTTTTCCCAGGGAGGGGAAATTCCATCGTGGAAAGGAAGGAGTGCTGTTCAGGAGCCTCTGGAGGATGTGTCGGCTGCACTAGGTGGTCCCCAAGACCCTTTGCCAGCGCCGACATTCTTAGATGGGAAGCCCAGTGACAGCGCAGGGAGGACGTCATCGTGATTCAGTGAAACCTCAGAGGGTTGCGGGTTTCATGGAGGGAAAGAAAACGAGGTCTGCCACTAAGAATGACTCACTTCCTCCTCCGTGCCTTCACACCAGCTAAGCACTTCTGTCTAGAGCTGCCCGTCTGGAACTTGATGCGGGAACAGTGCTCGGAGCCCCACCACGCCTGTCTCGGGGACTGCAGTGCACCTCAGAGAGGTGTGGCGTGCCCTGTGCGAGTGCTGACACTCACCTGGTAAAAAGTAACAGTGGGCTTTCAATGCCTTTAGTTAGGATTAATTTTTAGATATTGGACCCATTTCAGAAGCTGCTAGTGCATTTCTCTTGCTTTCTTACCACCTCTCAGAAGTACTAGCAATGTGCCTTTAGGCAAGTTGCTTGACATCTCTGTGCCTTATTCTCTCATCTGAAAAGAAAAGAGTAATTCTAGCATACACTTCGCAGGGTCACTGCGGGGATTAAATGAGCTGTCACAGCATGCTGAGCGCTCCTTTAAGACTTTACGAGGCAGTGATCAATAAATTCCAGTTACTGTAATTTTTCTTTTAACATAAATTTTAATGACTGCATAATAATCCACTCTATGAATATTCTATAAATTATTTTACCCATCTGTGAAATTTTGCATTTCTGTTTCTTTGCCCTGTGAAAATGGTATCACGAAGATCTTTATGGGTAAATCTTTGTGCCTACCACTTAGGCGAAATTCCTAGAAGTGGAATTTTGGCAGCACATTTTTTTTTTCTTTCCACTATGTAATGCAGTTAAATGAAGTTCAAAATGGTCAAGTGAGTGGGTGTTTGAGCTCTACAGGATCGGCCCTGGTGTACATAGGAAAATGTATTCATCACTGTCAACACAACAGAATTAGACTGTGATCCCGATGACAGCCAGTGGTCTTTGTCCCCCACCCACGGGCCCCCTCTCCCCAGGTCCTGGACGCAGATGGGTTTCAGGCTCCATGCGGTGGCCCCCCTGGCTGCCTGGACCTGCCGGGCCCTTGCATGCTCTCCAGCCCTCATAACACATCTCTTCGGCAGGACGCTTTTCCCTAGGATTTCTAGGGGCTCCCCCCTCTGCCCCTGCAACATCTCAAGGCTTTTGTGATTCTGTCCTCTTCTGCTCACATCAGATCCTCCGCCCAGACACCCACAGCCCCTCTGACTTTGCAGGAAATCATCAAACTTACCCTCTTCCTATTTTCCAAAATGTTTGTTGTTCTTTATTCAGTTCCTTTCCCAAGTGGCCCTTCATTCTATTCATCCGCAACTTAGCCTGGTATTGAATTACACCAGATTAGTTGATTGATCAACCAAACACAATGTTAGCATTTTATTACATTTATTTTACTTTATTTTTTATTTTTTTTAATTGAGTTATAGTCAGCTTACAATGTTGTCTCAATTTCTGGTGCACAGCAAGATTTTTCAGTCATACATGAATATACATGTATTTTAAAATGGTCTTTTTTTAAAAAATATTTTTCAAATTTTTTCTTTTTTTAAAAAATTTTTAAAAACTTTTATTGGAGGTACTGGGAGTTGAACCTCAGACCCTGTGCACGCTAAGCATGTGCTCTAACACCAAACTGTACCCCCACCCCCCTAAAATGGTCTTAATTTGTAACAACTGTTTTATTCCCGTGGGAAGGATGAGTTGTATGTACCAGTTATAAATGGGAGAAGAGGACACGCTCTTCGGAGAATCACTCCCTGCTACTTCTCAGACAGCCAGTGTGTTTAAGATTTCACATGGCTCCCCTGGATTTCACATTCGTTGAGCAGTTTACACGATCTGGCCTCTTATGTGATCTCCTCCCACCCAAAGCGGGAGCACTTGGCTCTCTGTCCATCGACAAGGGGCTTCATTCTCTACCTGGAGATCTCTCCTTCCTCCTGGCCTCTCACTCGCTGTTTTCTCCGCCTGGAGCAGGCTCTCTAGTTATTCGTTACCCCGTTCATTCTCAGCCTTCTGGGTTCAGCCCAAATGTCACCTCCTCAGAGAGGGTCCCCCACCCTGACTACCCATTAATGCAGCCCCTCCGCAGCCCCTGTGGGGTCACTCTGCTTGTCATAAAGGAGATGGAGGAAATAATCTGAAACGATCGAGTTTTATGTTGACCCTCCCCATAGGCTGTAGGCTCGGAGTGGCAGGGCTGTGTCTGTCTTTGCGTGGCTGTCTCCCACGGCAGCAGGCATCGATGGATGAATGGCCTGTAGAAGTGAGTGGACGTGGAGTGCAGTGATGTAAAGATGCCTCTGCTACTTTCCTCTGGCTGCTGTGACAAGTTACCACCAAACAAGACAGATGTATCATTCCAGAGTGCTGGAAATCGGGTCTGTGAGTGGGTCTTAAGCAGAGGTGTGTTACGTCTGGGGGCTGAAGGATGGAATCCTTCCCCTGCCTTTTCCAGCTCGTGGGCTCCTTCCGGCAAGCACAGCACTGGAGCTCTGCTTCTGCGGTCACTCTAACATCAAGTCACACGATATGGTAGTTCCCTCACCTCTATCTCCCTCCTTCCTCCACCTCTCGTCCTGATCAGACTCTTCCTTGTGCAGGGAGGGGAGGAGGGGCCGGGCTATTGTGCAGAGATACCAGTGGTCTCTATAAGTACCCCCGTCCCCAGGGGCTCTTCTGTGCCCTTCCCTGCCTTCCCGTGATGCCAAATGCATTTTCCCCGGAAGTCAGCTGGCCGGAGTTTTGCTTTCCAGAGACCCGGGGGTCCTCCCAGCTGTGGAGCTACATCCGGCTTTCCATCGGTTTTCAGGCTTCGCTGATGCTGCTGATTGCCTGGGATTGTCCATCGTGGGGAGCCCAGGGGAAGGCTGGGCAGTAGGATGCCCTGGTCAGGCAGAAGGAGGTCCTTCTTCCCCATTGCCTTTCTCAGGAGGGCTGTCCCGGGCCCAGCTGCCCCCCTCAGATCGTCTCTAAGCGTGTAATTTAAACAGCAACCAGAAAGACAGACTATCTTAAGTCCAGGTTGTTGTTTATATCACAGACGACAAAATGTATTGCTGATAGCTCTGAGGACACAAGTCCAGAAAAGCAGCCGAACAGTGTCTGCTTGTTTATGGGAAATTTATAGTAACAAAGCCTTGGGGATGATCGCCTTTGCCAATAAATACAGTGGGGTGCGGGGCCAATATTTCTATTTTTTTTCTTTACAACCCTTGCCACTTTCAGTATACAATGTAATTTTCTCCTCCTCCTTCTTCTTCCATTATCATAAATGGAAGCTCCCCCAAGCCAAGGTTTTCCCATCGAGGATTTATCCCAAGCATGTAGACAAGTCGATGGTATATGGTGGATTCTCAGTAAGTATTTGTGGAGTGAGTAAATGCTGGTGGATGAGTCTCTCAGAAACCGTCATGCGACATTGATTCAAGGGCAGCGAAGCCCTTATGACCTTTCTGATCCCATAAAGGTGTGGCTTGTTCTAGAAAGAAATGAGATAAGGATGCAAAGAAATAACCCTGCAGGGGAGTCCTCATTAGGGAACCAGTAGGACATCAGACAATGAGTGAGTCTGTGGCGTGGATTGATGCCCCGCCTTCCTGTAAAGAGGACCTTCTCCCGTGCAGCGGGCAGCCTGCGATCGCAGCTGCGCAGACCTGGCGTTAGGGTTCATTTCCACGTAGCGGCCACTGGCCCCACCGGAAGCGTCCTTCAGTTACTATGAAATTCTTTCAGTGACAGCATTGGACGGCACCTGACTCTGACTTGTTCTAATTGGCTCAGAAGTGAAGCTCTTCTGCCGGGCCTAATCCTCACACTTCCGTGGAGTTTTGATTTTCAGTAACACTATTTTGAAATTCCAGTAGCTCATTTCTCTCTTCAAACCTGCCCTTTATTTATGGACTCCTGCTCCTTTTTGTGAAGTCGACCCCTCTTGCTGTTTGTGGTTCCGCTGTCTCATGTGGGATATTTGAGGCTCTCTGCTGAGTTTCTATCACAGTCAAGTGTTTTATTATGTTTTTGGTTTCAAGTTCATTTTCAGTGGCTTTTTTTTTCAGTTGAATCCATGGGGTTTTCTGTTTAATTCCACCAGTGCCTCAGCTGTGCTATTGCTCCTGTAGGATGCTTTTTGTTTTTTCCCCACTATCTTCTCAGGTTGGTGGCTCCTGTAACAATGGAACCAAATGACAAGCTGGCAGGAGGCAACGAAAGACCTTTCTCCCCACCCAGGGTCTACTGGTTCATCTACTTCCCGTCCTTTCCTTGGGCTGGAGGGAGATTTTTTCCCCAGCTTCCACATTAAGAGCCTGACTTGACACGTGGATCTCAGTCTCCTGAGATTTTACTCCTGCAAAGACTCAGACTCGAAGATGCCTGAAACACCTGTCCTCTGCTTCTGGGTGTATGTGCCCCCAGCCCAGTCCTGCCCCACAGTTGGGCAGGGCAGCCCACATGCCCAGCGCTACGGCTCTGGCCTAGGCATTATTATTTTTCATTTTAGTTATATTTTCCCACATTTCTAGTGACAGGGGTTTCCGATTAGTTTTGTCATCTGTTTTTCAAGGAAAAGAAGTCCCTTTTGTTTACTTCCCACCATCACTTCTCTCTGAGCTCAGTGATGGGGGAAGGTCTGTGGGGGCTTCACGCAACCTTTGTTCCTGTCATCCATGCTGTTGGGGGTCAACCTTCGCAAATCTCACACTCCCAGATTTATCCCCTCCCCTCCGCCTTCCCCTGTAACCATAAGACTGTTTACTATGTCTATGAGTCTGTTTCTGTTTTGTAGATGAGTTCATCAGTATCCTCTTTTTCCCTTTTTTTAGATTCCACATATGAGTAATATCATACAGTATTTTTCTTTCTCTTTCTGGCTTACTTCACTTAGAATGATGTTCTCCAGGTCCATCCATGTTGCCGCAAATGGCATTATTTTATTCTTTTTTATGGCTGGGTAGTATTCCATTGCATAAATATACCACAACTTCTTTATCCAGTCATCTGTTGATGGACACTTAGGCTGCTTCCATGTCCTGGCTGCTGTAAATAGTGCTGCTATGAACATTGGGGTGCAGGGGTCTTTTCCCTCCTGATATAAGCCCAGGCGTGGGATTGCTGGATCACATAGTAAGTCTATTTTTAGTTTTTAGAGGAATCACCATAGTATTTTTCATAGTGGCTGCACCAAACTACATTCCCACCAGCAGTGTAGGAGGGTTCCCTTTTCTTCACACCCTCTCCAGCATTTATCATTCGTGGACTTTTGAATGATGACCATTCTGACTGGTGTGAGGTGATACCTCACTGTAGCTTTGATTTGAATTTCTCTGATAACTACGTGCTGATTTTTGACGCGCTCTGGGCCAGGAGCCCAGCACATCTGTGGAGACGCTGAGCTCCTTTCTGAGTGTGACCTGGAGAGCCTGCAGGATGGCCCCTCTACTTCCTCGGTGATGGGTCCAACACAGTGATGTTGTAAAGAGGAACAATTGCACAAGAGTCAGGAGAAGAGGGGCACACCCCAGGTACCCCTCCTCAGTCGGCCAGCACCAAGCAAGCACAGTTAACCCCCAGCTATGCTTCCGACAAGAGCATCTGGGTGGGGGGAGTGCGCATGTGTGTTCACCCTCACGTGGAGATGGTGCATTGAGGGCCCCCAGAGTGCCTGCTCCAGTGACAGTGAACTAAAGCTATGTGGTCATGCATTGTCCTGTCTCACCCTGTAGAATCTCACCAAGTTCTGCTTGTTTAGAGGTTTCTGGGCCATGTTAGATCTCTGGGTCTCCTTCTCAAAGGCTGCCTGTGGAGGGCATGGCCTGAGTCTCCCTGGGGTCAGGGTTAGGCCATGACCAATAACAGGAGTTTTGTGTCCAAGGGATCCCAGCTCCTACAGGAGAACTCGGATGCCAGGCAGGCAGTGTGTAGGGCAGACCACACCTGATGGAAGTCGGAAGAGAGGTGGAGTTGGGGTGGGGGCTACAAAAAGTTGGCAGGACTCCTGGGCGCTCCCCAGTCCCAGGGGAGCTGTCCCTCCATGCAGGGCTCGGATGTGCTGACTCCTTGTTCCAGGGGGACTGCACAGCTCCCTGACTCCATTAAAAAACTGAGTTTTTTTTTTTTTATTGCGTTGTAGGAGTTCTTTATATGTTCTGGACTCTAGACCCTTATCAGATATTTGATTTACAGGTGTTTTCTCCTATTTTGCGGGCTGTCTCTTTCTTGATAGTGTTCTTTGAAGCATGCAAATTTTTAATTTTGTTGAAGTCCAATTTACCTGGGTTTTCTCTTTGCTTACTTTGGATTTGGGGTTTTATCTAAGAGGCTCAGCCTAACTGAAAGTCACACGGATTTTTTCCTATACTTTCTTCTAAGAGTTTTACAGTGTTAGCTTTTACAGTTAAGTCTGTGATCCATCTTGAGCTCATTTCGGTTTGTGTTATGGAAGAGGCATCGGACTTCATTCTTTTGCACGTAGATATCCAGTTGTCCAGGCACCATTTTGTAGAAAAGACCACTCTTAACCTATTGAGTAGTTTTGGTACCCTTGTCAAAATTCAGTGGACCGTAGATGTGAGGGGTTTTTCTTGGTTCTCATTTCTAACCCATTGATCTTTATGTCTATCTTTATGCCAGTACAATTTTGATTACTATCACTTTGTAGTAAGTTTTGAAAATGGGATGTAGAGTCCTCCAAGTTTGTTCTTATTTTAAAACATTGTTTTGGCTATTCTGGATCCTTGTATTTCCTTATGAATTTTAGGATCGACTTGTCTATTTCTGTAAGAAATAAAGCTGAGATTTTGATAAGGATTGCACTGAACCCATAGATTGTTTGAAGGAGTACTGCCAATCAAACAATGTTAAGTCTTCCAATCCATGAACACAGGACGTCTTTCTACTTAATTTCTTGTAATGATGTTTTATAGTTTTCAATGTCCATGTCTTTCACTTCTTTTGTTAAATTTATTCCTGAGCATTTTGGGGGGTGCTATTGTAAATGGGATTACTTTCCATAACATCATTTTGGAATTGCCAGTGTAGAGAAAAATAATTGCTTTTTAATTCCAATCCTGTATCCTGAAACCTTGCTGAACTCATTTATTAGTCCTAATAGTTCCTTAGGATTTTCTGTGTACAAGATCACGTCATCTACAAGTGAAGATAATTTCACTTCTTTTCCAGTCAATATGACTTTTGTTTCTTTTTCTTACGTAATTGCACTGGCTACAACCTCCAGTTCAGTATTGAATAGAATGGCGAGAGGAGCATCCTTGTCTTGTTCCTGATATCAGGGCTGATTTTTTTTCAGTCCTTCATTATTTAGTATGATTTTAGTAACATGTTTTAGAAAATATTTTTATGTTGTTATTTTTTATGAGATTTTGAAATAATTACAGATGAAATGAGGTGATGTTTTGGATTTACTTTAAAATAATCCAGCAAAGAGTGAAAGGAGGGTATAAATGAAAGGGAAACTAGCCATATGTTAATAATTATTGAAGCTGGGTGATGAGAACAAAAGAATTCATTATACTGTTTGCTCTAATTTTGTGTATGTTTCAAATTTTACTTAATAAAACTTGAAAAAAAAAGTCCGTCAGATACACATTCTTTACTCAGTCCTCAGATCCCTGTAGACAAGTGTTTAGTGGCTCTAGAATGGGCTGGAGTGGGGTTTGATTAAAAGCACATGATGTAACTCGTATCCAGCTCTCAGTTTCGGGAAAAATGTCTCTGGCTGGATATGCAGTCACTGTGTCTCAGCACAGGTCGAGCTCCTTTAGGAGAGCTGGGTGCACAAATGATCCGGCCTGGCTGAGTGAAGATTCAGGGAAAGTGAGGATTGTCTCAGTGCATGTTCCCCGGGTGCAGGCTCTGTGTGGGGCAAGGATCCCAGTCCCAGTAGTTCCCCGGGAGGTAATCCTAGGAACACTAGTGGACACTGGAGAAGTGGGAAGGGAAAAGGGGAAACCCGAATAAAGAGGGCATGCTGAAGCCAGTTACAAGCATCAGGTCCAGGGACACTGGACCTTAAACCCCCAAGGAACTTTGGATAAAAACACAGAACATGCCCCAGAGTCATCTCAACCTTGGGAAGTTTACACACCAACTCTGTGTGTGGTTGAGAGCTGCTCCCTGGCAGCGTTAATCCTCCAGCAGAAAGCCCTCAGGCAAGGAGAAGCAGGTGCTGGGCTTGGCAGTATCGTGGGCAGAACTCCCTATGATGTTGAGGCCAAGGGCGTGGTGGGGGGGCGGGGGCACTGACGGCACCTGGTCCAGTGAAGTATCTACCTCGCTGGGTATTTCCCTTTAATGCGTTTTCACTCTCGTTCTGTCCTGCAATTAACCTTGGATGCCACTTAAGCTTTCGCCCAGACGTCCATCCACCTCTTTACCAGGAAACGGAATGTAGAGAAGTCTTATTAGTCACTCACTCCAACCTCACCTTTTTGTCCAAGGTCATCCCATAGATTCCCAGAGAAGCAATATTGAAAACGAAAGAAAACTAAGATGCAGTCTTTTGAGCCGCCTCTGACAGTTACTGTGCAATTTGATTCAGTGAAAGGCAGCAGTGGTGACTCATGTTTCCAGGGCTAAATGGAAGACTCTCTCTGATATGACCTCTGGCTTCGACCACAGCTTTCTGCTGGGAAATCAGGTCTCCGGCAGCTCCATCTTCCCTGGCTCTCCACAGCCCGAGAAAGCAATTAGGAACCAGGGGCGGTTCTCCTGGTAGCCAAGAGATGACTCAACCCCATTGTATGTGGATAAATATTTAATAACTAGCTCTACGGGAAAAGAAACCCTAAAGCCTGGATTTTTAACATTTGCCCATTTCCGTGGTGTAAATGTTCCCACCACGGCTGAGTTTTAGCTACCAGTGAGTTAACAACTGGCTTGCAAAATTCCTGAAGATTTAGTAATTGGCGCTGGTGAGCTGTTACAAGCTGGCCCTAGCACACCACGGTCACAGGGGACTGCTCCTTTCCTGGACCCCCGTGGTTCATGCCAGTCTTGGCAAACCGTGTCAGCATCTTCAACAGCATGGCTGGTCCTAGCCCTGCTGGGACCAGCGGGATGGCGGAGGCTGACCCTCCTCTGCTAAGGGAATCAGATCCCACAGCAGCACTGCGTGGACCCTTGCCAGTTCTGAAAACCAAGGGAAGGGGGAAGATGAGCCTTGGAAAGATGGCTGTTGCTGACCAGCAAGGGCGACGGTGCGGAGGTCCCCAGCTGCAGGGACAGACTTCAACCCGCTAAAGGGCAAGGGTGTCCGGTAGATTGTTCTGTGTTTGCTCTTGGAGTTTACAGAGCCCCAGCCCTCTCCGTCTCGGTCAGCATGCCCTGATGGAGGTGATGGAGCCTCACTTTACTAACAGAAACATCACTCGAGTTTGCGATCATACCGTCACTCTTCATGAATCACTTTTTGCTTCCTTTAGTAGAAGCCAAAGTTAATTTCTGAGTAATGGACAGAGCCCAGCGTTTGGCAGGGCAGCTAATGGAGTTAGAGACAGATGTCCTTTTGCAAGTGAGTGTTAGCCCTTGTATCCAAGACAACAGGAAATGCAAACTCAGAAAACTTCACTTTCAACCTGATTTACTAGAGGGTTGTAATTTAGTTGGCTAATTATACTTAAATTAAATGACTAATTTTCTAAATTGGTGTTTCACTAGACCTCCAGAAAAATGTGGATTGAGGGGGAAAACTGCGTTAGGAGAGGGTATTTTGAAAATACCTAAATTTAGGATAATTTGAGAAATTATTTTTGGAAAGTCATCAGAAAAATTTTATAATTAAAGAACATGGCATTTTGTCTGAGCCGATGTTTTTGCTGAAATGAACATCCTTGCACTACAAGACAGTGGTCACCCACTGTGTTAAACTGACAGGTCAGAGCATTACGTGTTTCTTTGGAATGCTAAACAGCTTTCCGCCGGATGTAAAATCTTTCAAAGATTCATAGTTCTGGGCTGAGGAAAGATGGCCTCGGCTGAGAAACCGGATGTTTCCCCCTGTCCTTTTCCTCTGCAGAGCTGAGAGAGTCCTCTCTTATTAGCAAGTTTCCACACTAGGAACGAGCAGGTAGTTCTGTTCATTTTTTATCTATGATGTGATATCTTAGTGCTTTGGACTGGAACGAAACAGCATACAATTAAAGAGAAGGAAAGAAACCGTCTCCACTTCGACAAAGTCCCTGGAGACGACCGTTAGGCTGCTGTTCTGTGACGCGTGGATAAAGGATATCGTATGTAAATACAGCCAGGGGGAGCCTTCCTTAATTTGATCTATTTCAAAGCTGGTTTTAAATGCATAAAACATCTTTTAAAAACACTGTCCCTCTTGTATGCGTATCCTGCCTTATCAATTATCGCTAACGGTGACACCTGCCAGAGATGGTTAGCAGCAATGAAAAGCTTCTCTTCAAAGCTCTCCAATTTACCCTCAGATATATGTAGATTGCTTTCCTCAGACAACTGATACACATGAGGACACTGGGCGGAGTCTAGCTTGGAGGGGAAGAAACTGATTTCAATTTTGAACCAAGTCTTGGCCTCAGTCTTTAATGCACCAGCCAGCGGGGTGGGTCCTCTCAGTCGCATTACTGCGTAAGGAAAGAGAGGAGAGATTCTGAACTTGGCCAGGCTTACTGGTCACTGTGTGATGCAGGCAGGCCTCCACGAGGAGGTGTGTCTCCAAAGCTTGCAGTGTTTCCCACTCTCCCTAACTCACACTGATGTTGAGAGACCACTGAGTGTCCAAGTTCAAATGCAGGTCAGGCAGGATGAGGGGCGGGGATGGAGGCTTCACATCCGTCCACCCAGATGCTGTGGTCAAGTCTGTGGGATTGGTGGGCAGCACCTGGGGGAGAAGACGCAGACTGGACAAGGTTCCAAAGTCTCCTGGGCTCCTGGTTCACCCTCCACAATTCTCCAAGATGTGATGGATCTGGGAGGGCCCTTGTCTCCCTCGGAAGCCTGCCTCCATCACCTGTGTCTCTGTGAGTCCCTGCCTCTGGTCCTGGCCTGCAGAATGAAGTCTCAGTGGATGGGGTGAAATCTGAAGGAAGCCAAAGTAGGATCAGGTTTAGCTCTTTCCAGAAAATGGCCATTTGCAGTCCTTCTTGGCTTATATATTACATTGAGAATCTGATGCAAGCTAAGAACTGCATAGAGGAAACACTCCTACACTTTCATACATGACATAAACAGTGTCTTGGTTCCCCTGATCACTGTCCAGAGGTTCCTGGAGTCAAAGATGGCAGGTTGAGAACTTACACCCTAGGAGGAGGGATAAATTAGGAGTCTGGGATTAGCAGATCACACTACTATATATAAAATAGATAAACATAAGTTCCTGCTGTATAGCACAGGGAAATGAATCCAATACCTTGTAATAAACTATAATTAAAAAGAATTTGAAAACAAGTATGTATGTGTGTGTGTGTGTGTGTGTGTGTGTGTGTGTATGATAGAATCACTGTGTTGTACACCAGAAACTAACACAACATTGCAAATCAACTCTACTTCAACAAACTAAACAAAACAAAGAACTCCCATCTTAGGTCTTTTCCAGTAAGACTGGAGCAGCACTATGTCTGGAACCTTTCTCAGTCAGAGTTCCCAAGTGGACCAAGAGAGAAACCGCAGGCCGCCGTGAGTCTGAAGCAACTTCGCTCTCCAGAGCAGAGAGCAGAATAGTGCGGAAGAAGCGCATTTCCTCCTGTTCTCAGGAGGACGCCGTCTGGCTGCCCGCCAGGAGAGGGGGACGGCGGTCAGGGGTGCAGACTAGATGTCAGCTCCCGCGGGCGCGGAGGCAGAAACTGGGGCGGTAGGAGCCAAGGATGTCGTGCTCGTGCCAGCTTCTGAGTGTCTCCTTTGGATTTGCTCCTTTCGCTGACTTTGTGAATTCCTTCACTCCATCCTGCACGACCTTTGCCAGATTTCTGCTTCCCGGTGAGAGCGACGAGCTGGAGGAAGAGGAAGGGGCCCAGACGGCAGAGCCCATTCCTTGGGGCTGTTTGCTTGTCATCATCACAGGTATGGCTTCCAAGAGGAACCTAAACCTCAGTGTTCCAGGTAGTGCCCATGACATGGCTTATAGGGGGATGCATGCCCAATGAGAGAAGTTTGGGGTGAACTAAACGTCTTTTAAGGGAGTTACAGAAATATAACTATTTGTAATTAAGGGGTTGGAGGAACTCAGGTTGGAGATTGTAGGATCTGAGGGGGAGGAGGAGAGGAAAGAGGAGTTCTTTTCACCCAGCACAGTCTCCACCCATCTGGGGGAACTTTGCTACCTGTCTTGCAGTCCGTTTCTTGCTCCCTGTGGGAGCTGCCATGATGGTCCCACATGACCCCGCCCACTGGCTTCAGTGGGCGCCTGACTCAGCGCGAGAAGGGTGCTCTGTGGGGTTTTGGTGCTGGAGCTAGGAGGTCAGTCTCTGCCAGGTGCCTGAAGTTTAGCCCTGTGGCTGGCTCCTGCCACGCGGACTAAAGAGGTGCAGGGAGCCGGGCAGGGAGCTGCAAGGTGGAGGCAGGCCGCCGGGACTGCAAACTCCCCCCCAGGTTCATTTGTTTCTGAAGTCTAGATGGTTTTTTGCTATTAAGTTCTGGAGAAACCCCAGGATTAAAAAAAATCCCCCTTTTTGCTTTTACTATTTTGTGTTGAGTTTCTGTTACTTGCAACCCAAAGAATTCTCACTGTTGAAACCTCAAGAGACGCAGGGTCAGGTCCGTCCAGGGCATAACTCAGCCCAAATGGAGGGAACACTGCTCGCTCAGGGCACATGGAAGACGGACAGGTCTCTGAATCATTGAGGGTAGGACAGGAAACTTGGAAATGGGATGTCACACAGGGGGTGCAAAAGGCCCAGAATGGGTTGACCATCTTGCCTAAAAAGGAGGTCAGGAGAACAAATCTCAGGAGTCTTACCAGTGAAGGGAACCGCAGCCCAGAGCACGACCCTCAGACTCTGGTGTTTCTGTTTCGGTGTAAGAGTGACTGATTAGACACTTTCCCTCTGTGAATTGTGTCCTTGGGTGATTTTCATAAGAGGAATCACATGGTTATACGTGAAGAATGGATGGAAAACAATGGGCTAAAACTTCTCCAGTGAGTTCCTGGAGTTAGTGAATGACTCAATAGTAGAACGAGGGTTGTGACCGTAAGAAAACCTTAGATGCAAAGACTGAAGTGTTAAGAACTCTAAGCGGACGTGAGTTATAGGCGGCAAATTCAAGCTCACATAAGGAAAAAGGAAAAATAATTTCAAAGCATGGAAACATTCGTGGTCTCAGAAAAAAATGTGAAGTATGCCCAACACTGGGCTGTCCCCTTAGACTTTTCCCTCCTGGCATCGTACCCTTTCCTTCCTCACGAGTTTATCTGAGTGAGGCTAGGAGAGGTGTAATGAGGGCGGGCTGCTCTTCAGGGGAAGCTGGCAGCTTAGTATATTCTCATTTCCCCCCTTTCTCCAAAGAGGCACCTTCATCCGGGAAACGTAAAACTTCAGAGCTGGGGAGACCTAAGAGGTCATATGGGTTCTTTAGCAAGGACCCTGGAGTGGGCTCCCCTTGTTCCACAAGCCCCCTGAAGCTGCACATGAATGTTCTTTACTAACTTCGTCTTGGGAGAAGGTCCACGGCTTTCGTCAGGTGGTTCTAGGACTTTCCACCCCCACTGGTTAAGATCCGCTGTCCAGCCCACTCGCTGGAGAGGAAGAGACTGAAGGCCAGGGAGAGGGGGGCTGTGGTGATGGGCCCGTGGGTAGGTGACAACAAAGCCTGGATGAGGAATGACACCGCCCAGGCTCCAGGGGGTTCTTCCCGCCTTGTTCTGCTCTGCCGTCTTGGCCGCTTCCTTCTTCCCCCATCACTGCACTTTGTAAAGAACCCATCATAGGTTCCTAAGGAAATTTAATTTGCTTCAGAAAAATGTGACAGCTATAAGCCACGTGCTCCTTAACTGGGAATTAATTAGAAAATAAGGGCTTTCCAGCCTCCAGAATGGAAGAGGTTGTTACAATGCTTCTGGTTATGACTTTGTGTTAAAACAAATTACGACTCTCTGATGTTCTCAAAGTTCTGTGTAAATATTAACTCCTTAATCTTCATTTTGGCTCCACAAGACAGAATGTTTATTTTTTATGTGGGAATTACACTTCTACTCCCGTTAGATTTAAAGCATCTTAAGAATAAAACTCATAAAGCAAAGTAAAATACACAGAAATAAATCAGCAAATCTATCTAACAGGAGGAAAAGCACCTCAGATGAATCGTTTTCCACAGATGGGGTGTTGAATTTGGCATTAACGTTCCTGGATACAAAGGCAAAAAGGAAACACAGCTTCCCCTTTTCTTTCATGTACCCAAGACAAACTAGCATGGTTTCCATTTTGCCGTGGAATAACAGCTTACCTGACATGCGTTCTTAAGTAGAGAATTCGGCGTTTGTCCCTTGGCTTGTTCACCTGTTTGCAGAAGCAGGGTGGTAATGGGTGACGCCCCCTCTCCAGGGAAGGCAGCGTGGACAGTAACGAGCACTTAGGAGGCATCACCCGCCCGACGCCGCGCAGACAAGCCCTCAGCGAGGTGGGGGGAAGTGGGGAAATTTGGTTTCATGGTAATGATGATTTTTAGCAGCTCAGGTTGTTTGCGTCTTTCCAGAGTCTCCTGCAGAAGTCACCCCTCATCTAACGTCAGTTCATCATGAACTCGCTCCTTCCACGTGCCTTCTCTCTCGGCTTTGCCTCCGTGTCATGGTGGGTGACCCCTCACCAGTGCCCCGTCTCCTCCTCTGCTGCCCGAGTGCACCCAGCACGTGCCAGTCATGGCACTGGAAGCCCATGCGGGGGGTCTCAAGGGTCATCATGGAAATTCCATGAGGAAGAAACTGAACAGCCGTGTTACTGACAAGGAACTGATAGCCAGCCACTCCCTGACTTCCTTTCGTCTCTGTCTCTTCCGAGGTCACCAGTGACTACGAGGCGTCATGGGAAAAGTGGCAAACTGATCAGTTAATTTTTCTTTTTTTTTTGGTGAGGATGAATGTGAGACCATTCTTTGAAAACATAGGAAAGACATAAAAAGAATACAGATAGTTATGCAAATAGCCTGTGATCGCACCAGAGGTGTAGCAGCCCTGGAGGTGAGCTGCTTTCGTCTTCCTTCAAGGAAAAACCTTGTCATCCAGCTGTAAGAAGCACAGCTGGCCAGCGGCCCCCAGTGGCTGAGTGCCTCTGGACCTGCCCCCGCCTTAGGGAAGAGGCCGCTTTCTCCCCTACGGCCCCTCGCCAGTGAGAGCGTCACAGAGCACCAGCACCCGCTCATTCCTGCCCAAGTGCGGACTCTTCTGATGGGCAGTTCTCATTCCAGGGCTCCCTGCTGGGTTGTCAGAGGCCCATGGTCCACAGGGCGGCCTGGGGGCACACTGCTCCCCAAGGCCATCAGGGATGTGCTGGGGGCAGTGGCATCAGCGTCACTAAGAAATTCAGAGGAGGCTTCCCACTCTGCTCCACGAGTGTGTCCTCTCTCCCAGGTCTTCAGATCCCTTGTGCTGCCATCTGCCATGACAATTCAGGCATGTCCACTCCGTTCCATGTGGGCCTTTGGTTTCTCCGTGGAGCTGCCCTAGGCCGGGGCTGAGAGTAGGAGAGGTTGTCCCAGAACCTGGCCCATTGGTGGTGATCTTTATGGGCTTTGGAGGCCCTAAAGCAATAGAGACGATGGGCCAGCACCAACCATCAGAAGCCCGATGCTCACGACGTCAAAACATCCAGCAGAGCTGGAGGGGCAGCGAGGGCCATGACCTGCAAAGAACTGTAAAGACATTTAATGAAACATGGTGTCCCAGGGGGAAACGGGTGGGCCTCCAGCAGTGGTGTGTTTCATATATAAAATCAAAAGGAAGCAAGAGCAAATAAGCAGGAGGCTGAGGACCGTCATTCCAAGAAAGCTCACCAACTCTCGACCAGGTTTTGGACCCGAGCAAGGGTTCAGACTCAGGACCCACTGACTGAGGAGCTCCATAGGTTCCCGTAAGTAAGGACCCCCAACGTTATCACAACCAAACATGCTAACAGTTCCCCAAGGCTTTCCCCAAAAGGACTATGGCCATTTACTCAAGTGCCTAGATACTGCGGAAAGGAAAAGATTAGGATTTTTTGAGTGCTGGTAGCAAAAGAGTCTGTAATGACATTGTTACTCAGAGTCTCAGTGTCATCATGGTCCCCTGTTGGAGTGAGGGCATTTGGGGACCAGGTGATAAATGGCATCTTGGCCTTAGAGTGTGTCAGGTAGTTTGGTGACTCCATCTGGAGGTCATTGCCTTCATTCCCCACCCTATAATCGGGACTGACATGTTTCATAGTTGGAAAAACCACCGTATTGGTTCGTTGGCTCATGGGGTGAGAGCTACCATAGAGGGTGTGGTTAAGTAGAAGCCCCTGAAACTCCTGCTGCCCCGCCCAAGGGAGAGAACAGAGTAATAATATCACAGCCTGTGAGGGACGGATGAGAGGGGACATCAGTGCATCATCAAAGACCTGTAATGCGGGGTCGGGGGTCCCAGTCGTAATTTGCCAGTCCGGCACCTGCAGAAACGAGGTGGTTCTGGAGAGTAACTAGATGGCTGCACCTTCAACCAACCAAGCGGTATCCCCATTGCAGCTGCTGTTGGATGTGGCGTTGTTGCCAGAGTCGCTCAGGACAGCCTTGGTGCGTGCTGGACGCACGTTGCTTTGAGGACTGTGTTCCTTTCTATCTCAGTCGGGAGAGAGAAGTGGAAACCACTTACACTCACCCATGACGGACAGCAGCAGGTGTCTACACCGTCTCCCACGAGCTGTATGAACTCTCCTGGCCTCTATCATGATGTGGGTCAAAGAGAGCTTTGGACCCATCTGGGTGTCCTGCAGAAGATCACACGCGTCCACTATATGGATGACATGTGGTGACGGGCGAGAGATGGCTGGTAGGCTGGAGGCCTCAGTAAGTGAGACAGTGGGCCACAGCGGGTGGCAGGGAAACAGTGGGAAGCCTCAGGGACCCGTGACTTCCGTACTGGTTCTGGGGGCTCAGTTCTTGGGGGCACACGCGGAATTGCCTTCAAAGTAGAAGGCAAATGGCTCCATCCCACATCCTTTGTCAGAGAGAAAGAACAACCCCTGGTAAGTTCTTCCAGTGCCGGAGGTGACGTGCCAGGCTCCGTGACCCCACCTGAAGACAGCGCTTCGGTCTCGGTCCTGGGTGGCACGGAAGCTGCCCTTAGCGGTCCTCAGACCAGTGAAGGGACCCCCCCACTATGTTCTTTATCTCCACCACCTGGGTGTCTGGGCCGCAAGCATGGAATCCCGCACAACGTAGCTTCGCCCACAGAGTCGAAGGAAGGGTGGGAGGGAGCCCACGAGCACATCTTTCTCCCCCTGTACTTCTTTTTGTTAAACTGAAGTCTCACTGACATATGACATTGTACTGGTTGCAAGTGTACATTACAGGGATTGGATCATTTATGTACATTTTGTGAAGGTCACCATGAGTCTGGTCACCATCGGTCACCATAGAAGGTGATTACATAGCGACTGTCCTCCCACTACATCCCGAGACTTACTTAATTTATAACTGGAAGCGTGTACCCCTGAATCCCCTTCACCTATTTCACTCATGCCCCGACCCTTTCCCTTCTGGCGACCACCGGTTTACTCTCTGTGTCTGTGAGTCTGTTTCTGGTTTTGTTTTGTTCTGTTTTGAATGCAATGGTCTGCAATGGCACACCTGAGATGCCAGCTCAGAGGTGACACTGAGGATGGGCCCATCCTCCAAGGTGCAGTAGGTACCCTGAATCGGACTGTGCCCCAGTAGTAAGAAGACTGCGTCCTGGAACCCAGGGTGAAGCAGGAGTGCCCTCCCTTACCCTGATTTCCAGTGACCCCCTGGGGACTGGGTGGTTCCTGTCCTGCTCCTCTGGGCTCCAGAGGATAAGATGCTGTGGCCCCTAGATGGGGCTTGCTCTTGCCGGGGGTCACACAAGAGCCCCACTGGGCTACAAGCCTGCCTACTGCTCTGAACTCCTTGCGCCCAGAGGTGAGCCAGCCAGAGGACTCTATCCTGGCAGGAGGGATGGACCCTGACGCACCAGGGAGGTGGGCTGCTGACACGGCAGGGCAGGGAGGGGCACCCGGACATCTGTTGGTGTTTCTTTGAAGGAAAAAAAAAATCTCACCTTTCACCGAAGTAACTTCTAAATGAATTAAAGAGTCAAAGAAATCAAATATAAGAAAGCTGTAAGAAATTAAAATTGGCCACTGCAGAGGAGGAATGACTTTCTAAACTTGAAAGTGATTAAAGAAACCCACATATTTGCATAAATAAAAGTGGAAAATTGTGACTGACTTAAAAAAAAGCAAAAATTGAAGTTAAACAATAGACTGGGACAGAATAGTTCTGACAGATACTAAACGTTTGTTTTCTGATGTTGGAGCTGTGGGTAATGTTTTTGAGTTTCCATGTTTTCTCTAGTGTTGTTATGTAACTCTTCCAAGAAGTATGTATACATGTATATTCATTTAAAAATATCTTGTAATAAACTTTAATGAAAAAGAATATGAAAACGAATATATGTATGCATACACATGACTGGGACATCACGCTGCACACCAGAAACTGATACATTGTAACTGACTGTACCTCAGTTTAAAAAAAAAAAAAGAAAACCACAGCATTTTTTCTTTTTCTGAAATAAATAAAATGGTAAAACTGGCAGTTCAAGGGAGTATTTAAGTTAAAAAAAACCTTCAGAACATTAAATTCTAAAAATCTATTTGGACACTGCCTGGAAAGTATATTAATACTGAATTAAAACACAAATTTCAAGTTTTGAATTACTTTACTTTTGATGGTCCAGAAGCAAAGAACTTCTGTCACACACACACCGTGTATTTTTCCCTTCCCTGCTGAGAAGCACTGAAGAAAACTCTGCATGGAGAAGCAGGCACACAGACATTTCAAAAACATAAACACGGGGTTGGAATCTTCACAGCCCTTCAGCTAAACCGATGGCAACCAGTGACCAGACAAGGAAGTGGGAATTTTGATTTGACAATCCAACCGGAATAAAGCTCCCATCTTTCCTTGCAGGGACAGCAAGGCTGGTTTTGAGACACAAAAGTGTCGAGTGGAAACCCACCATTTCCATTTCTCTTTGCTGCAAATCTGTTTTCCCAGTTGTGACGACTGAGTAAGTCATTCTGCAAGGGTGGCTCATTAATTGAATTCCCTACCAGGCTGACTTCGGGAACCGGGAAGCCCAGAGCTGGGATTAGCAGCGGGAGTGCTTACGGTTTACGTGATTAAAATGATGGAGACAGATCTGGAAGAATGTCATTACTCTCTCGAGAGTCGCTCGGAGGCAAGGAGGCTCCCCATACAGTGCCCACCCTAGGACTGTCTCATTTGAACAGTATTTCATTTGAACAGTGACAAGGAACATCCGATGTAATAAACATGCTGCAATTCCCAGGAGACCCTCTGTACGCAGGGACTCAAAGCCTGTGACTTGAGCATTGTGATCGTGTGCTCTTTGAAGAGGCAGGGCAGTTGGTGCTAACAAATCCTAGTGGCTATCTCCAAGGAGGGGGGTCTTCTGGGGACTGCTTAAGCACCAGTGACCCACCAGTGTGCAGAAGAGCGCCCTCCACGTCAGGCTGCCCTTTAAGGCAGCACAGCAAACCTACTAGTCTGGTAGCTCCTGGCTAAGCACACGCTCAGACGGGCACTGGGTACCATCCTAATTGATGTGACCAGTGACGATGAGGCTGAAGGGCACGGACTGTCCAGGGAACAGATAAGGCTCTTGTTCTCTGATCAGCCATCAGGTCTGAGCTCTGTCCCAATTTGGGTCTTCACAAAGGATGAGCCCTCTGGGTCTGGAAGCTGCTCTATAGGTCAGTTTCTCCCTCACCAGGGTAACCAGCATTCCTGTGCCGTCACTACAGTGACAAATGGTTATCAAGTCACTGCTAAATAAGTATTTTTAGGGTGGTCTCCAAATGATGACTTTTCTAATTTGATGATTCCTTTTATACATATTTGTTGGCATTTTACTGTGAGAAGGAGATTTTTTTCTTCCCCCTCTGTTTGTTGGTGTCTGTCAGTATTCTACTATTATTTGTTTTGGTGCTCAGATGGTCCAGATTTGGCTAGCAGCAGTGCCTTTAAGATGGTCCCATGTTCTCTGGCGTGTTCTCATCCTTCTTAAAGCAGTCCTCCTCTTCAGACACGGCAAGATGTTCCGGGTTGTTTTACAAGATCTTTTCCATCTTCAGACCTGAAAGCAGCCATATGTCCAAGAAGTCCTGATTCTTTTTATTGGAAATGGTTTTTAGAAGCCAAGATCTGGGTGATAGATTTGCTCATTACCACTTGGTATCATTTCTTCTAGGCCTTCTTTGGCAGATAGAGCAAAAGAAAGATGTCAGTATCTGTTTAGCCATCCATCCTTCCATCCATCCATCCATCCATCATCCATCTATTCATCCATCCACCTACCCATTATCCATCCATTATCCATCATCCATCATCTATCCATCCATCCATCCATCATCCATCCATTATCTATTCATCCATTCATCTATTCATCCATCATCCATCCATCCACCCACCCATATCTATCTATCTATCTATCTAGCCATGTATTCACACTGATACCTCCACTGCATCTCTTCAGGGTTTACTCTAACTTGCTGTCTTTCCATATTTAAAATCTCCTTCTCAGACATGAGAAATCTGTCTCCCATGATCCACAACATATTTATGTATTTCTTCGATGCTAGAATATATAGCTCCAGAAGTGCTAACCCCAATTACTGAGAAAAACAGAGCTTGCAGCTAGAGTTCACTGTTTGTTGGCTCTTCTTTCTGTCCCTGACCTAAGGATGGAGAGTCAAAACATCACATTGAAATGTTGTTTGAATTTGTCCTCCCTCCTCATCCTTCAGTGTGGCTGTGTTGTTCACTTGAAGTCACATATTAGTTAAGTCCATTTGTGAGTTAAGTTCTGTCTGTATGACACTGTTACTTCTATTGTTCTCATTCTGATTGACTATAAGTATATGAAGCATTAACATGGTCCCAAAAGTCAGAACTAACTCATAGGCATACTACCTTCCCCGACCTTTTCACTCCATTCTCTGGAGGTAACTAATGCCATTAATTTCTGTTTTTTTCCTTCCTGTGTCTCTTTCTGCACAAATGAGCAGATACGTGTCCATTTTCTTAATCTTCCTTTCTCCCTACACAGGTGCCTTTATCCTCTTGTGCTTTGCCTTTTCTTTCTTCAACTTAATGTCTCCTGGACATCCCTCCATATCATTTGGTGGAGATCTTTGTCATTCTTTTGTTCAGCTGCGTAGTACTCCATGGTGTGGATGTACCATAGTTTATTCATCCACTCTCTTAGGCATGGATGTCTAGATTGTTTCCAAGTACAAACGGCGCTGCAGTGAATAACCTTGTAATGTCAGATTGCTAGATCACAAGGTACACATGTACGTAAGCTGCTCTGTTAGATACAGCCAAATGCCCCTCCATAAGGATTGTATTCATACGCGTTCTTACCAGCAACATAGGAGGGAGCCTGTTTCCTTATAGTTTTGCCAATTGAATGTGTCGCTGCACTTTGCATTTTTATCAATCTGATAGGTGAGAAATGACATCTCTGCCATTTTAACTTGCATTTCTCTTGTGAGTGAGAGTGAAACCATTTTCATCTGTGTTGACCATTTTTCTATCTTTGGGTAAATTGTCTGCTCATGTCTTTTGCCTATTTTTCTATCAAGTTTTTGGTGACTTTTCTCTCAATTTTAAACAATGCTTTACATTAGAGCTGCTCCCCTTTGCCCCGATGCATGCTGTGAGCGCACCGCCAGCTGTCATTTGTCTTTTAGTTTTATTTTCATGATGTTTTTCTGTACAAAAGTTTTCTTTTTTTTTTAATTTATGGAGTCAAATTTATCATGCTTTACTTTGATTGCTTTTCCATTTTGTATAGCTACAAAGCCCTTTTTCCCACTACGAGTAACGAGAATTCATTAGTTTTCACATGGTATGTACGTGGCTTCATGCTTTTACGTTTAAACGCGTTTAGAATCTATTCTTGCATATGGCGTGAGATGTGGGTCTGATTTTATCTTTTCCTGATAGCTACCTGGTTGTCCCAGCACCGTTTATTACAAAATCCGTCTTTGCTCTGGTGATTTGAGATGCTAGCTTCACCATACGCTAGATTCCCAGTGTACTTAAGCCTGTTTCAGGCGTTTCCCCCTGTCCACCCGCCTCCCCACTCGTGACCTGATGCTGCAGCGCTTGCCCACAAAGGCCCCAGAGAGCGTTCTCACCTCTGGGGGGGGGCCAGACCCCGGCTTAGAGGTTTTTCCCTCCCTTATGTTTTCCTAGCTGTCTGTGCACATTTAATTTTCCCCATAAACATCAATATCAACCTTCCCAGCTTCATAAAACTACTTGATGTTTTTAACGGAATCTTGATCGATGTATAAATTAACATTGGGGAGAACGGAGATCATGATGATATTGAAGTATTCTATTCAAACACCCCTTACAGCCTGCTTTCTCGGATGCTCTTGGTGTCATCGTGTTAATTGGGTCCTTGGGAAGCAGACGCAGAAACAGAATTAGGAGCGGAAGGGGTTTATTGGGCAGTAAGGTTTGTGAAAGTGACTAAAAAATCGTGGTGGGACGATACTGGATGCAGGGAAGTGGGGGTGTTGATGAAATGAGGTTCATTACAGCAGAAGGCCAATGGCGTATTCCAAGCCGAAAAATCAGAGCTGAATGGTCTACGGATAGTACCCAGATATGGGATAGCCTTCAGAAAAAAAGAACAGAAAGCTAAATGTGCTGCCTCTGGAGCGAGAGGTGGAGGGAAAGGAGTGGAGAGATTATTGCCTTTTGGCACAGTCTTTCTGCATTGCTTGCCTTATTTAAACAAGGAACAGGTTTTATTTTGTTAAACAGCACATCAATTAAAAACATAGATTTCAAAACAACTGAATAATGGTCGTAGATCAACCCTTAAGGTGATGTCTTAAAACTGCAGGAAAAAGCAACCCCTGAAAAAGAGGGCAAGTGAAGGAAATGGTTAATTTGGAAGCGGGTTTAAATGCCAAGAATGAAATTTATTCCATGCATCAGTGTTCTAAGTGAGAGGGAGATTTGTCAGCCCACGTCAGCTGGCTTCTTAATTACATCCTTGCAGATCCAAGACCCACGGAGGCGTCAATCACCCTTATCCATGAAGTCATTCCCAGCACAAAAAATCCATTCTTTAACGAGCATCTTTTATTTGCGAAGGCTCTGTTTAGAGTTGTCAGTGGACAAAACAACCAGTTAAAAGGGTAAAATACACACATACGCGCACACACACACACACACAGAGTTGTCCAAACAGCTGTTTTGCTTATAATTGTTTTCTTATTATTTTTTAAAGCCGATGGGTTATTTTGATGTCAGGGAGCTGTGGTCTCAGAATCCCTAATGGTGTGAAGTCAAGCGGTGTCAGTGGAGCTGGGCAGCTGCGGCTGGCGCTGTGGGAACCACAGGGTCCCAGCTGGGGTGGCCACAATCAAGTAGGCTCAGGCGTAGCGCGGGAGGACACTGTGCGGACCACAAGGGCCATTTAATAAGCATCCTCCTTCCCCGGAGTGTCGATCTCTCTATAGTTTACTCCAGGAAGAATCGGCATCTGCAAGTTCAGCTGAGCGGACGGGGCCGATTAGCTGACCATACCCGTCTACATATTCCGAGTATGTCCAACAGGGTCGTTTCAAGCTCCAGCATCCATCCATTTGCAGGAAGCTCCTGGAGTGCAGATCGAAAAGGATTTGGCTGATTTCACGTTGCATGACGTCCCCTGGGTTTATCCATGTTGTCACAAATGCCAGGACATCCTTCTTTTTATGTTTTTAATAAAGGTGGTACAGATTTAGAGCGTGTAGCAGGATGATTTGGTACCTGTACGTGCGGGGAGACGTTTACTAGGGTCACCTAATTACCAGATCTGCTCCTCATACGGGTGTGTGTCGTGAGGGCACCTGAAACCCGCTCTCCTAGCAAACTTCCAGAATTCAGCACAGTGTTACTGACCAGTCATCCTGCCGTACACGGGAGCTCTGGACGCATTCGTCCTATGTAACTGCAACTCTGAACCCTTTGACCATGGATTTCCTTCTTTTTAAGACTGATTTTTAATATCCTATTATAGAAAGATTTTTATATTAACAAAAGTTACAATCCAAAGGCTTGTGTCGGAGAAACCTTCATGGACTGAACACGGCTCTCTATTTAGAAGTGTTTCCTAATAACTACCTAATACAGAAAGTGCATGAGAATAAAAGGAGACCCTGGTGGAAACTGTCCTGGAAGCTAACATGTCGTTCTCACGATTTGACAACAGAAAACAGAAAAAATGAATCAAGCACTTGAATAATACAGTTAGCGAGCACACAGGTACCTAATGAGTTTTAATGAGTTAATTCTATCAAATGTTACTGAACAGGTGTTCAGTTTAAAAGTTCTACAACTTTTTTGTTCTAGACCAGGAAATTAGCAACAAATAAGACAAACATTTCTGGCCCTTAAGGAGCTACCTTTGGCGCGTTGGCTGTGCCGGTCAGGTCTGTTTCACAGGGCCAGCTGCCTCTAAGTTGTCAGGGAGGCCAGGAAACAGAGTCTGGGATGCTAATGGCCGGGGTGGCTACAGAATTTTCAGGATCTGGTGCCTCTTGGTCACAAAGCAAGGGAAAAGCTTTTCCTTTCTTCTGTGGTCTCTCTCTCTCTCTCCCCACCGTGGTGTTTTTTCCTTAAATTTAGTATTTAATGTCGGAAATGGGGATGCTCAGAAAGTAAGTGCAGACACTCCCTGGTGCCTGGTCCCTGCCCCCCGGCTACCCTTCCACACCTGTGCCCAGGTCCCCAGGTGTGGTTGCTGGGATGCGGGGAGAAGGTGGCTGAGAACTTTTTGGTTGGTGGGGGGTAGGGGAGGGAGATGAGCCGTGCATTCTCCGTTGTCCCATGGGACTCGTTTGTGTGATCTCATGTCCATGAAGCCAGCCCTGCTTACAGCCCCTAGAGTAGAAGCTGACAGGGGAGAAGGGGGTGGGAATGGATGTCAAGTGGGCAGACCCATGGTCACTGCCACCACGTCACACGTGAAAGGCACTCCGTCTCTCGGCATTTGACCAGCACAGCAAACTCCTGAGTTAGTGACTCGTGATAACTCAGAGCTGAACAACCAAGGGCTACGTCGGCAGAGAAAGCGTTAGCGATTCCTTAACACTGTTCTGGCATTTTCAGCCTCACTCCGTGTCGTCTGGAAATGAACTGAGGGCTGGGTGGAGGGGCAGTTTTTGCCTAGACCACGTAACAGGAAATGTGAATACCAGCATGGTAGGCCCGCCTAGTCTATGTCATGCTTGGAAGTCTTTTGCCCCATCAAAAATATACTACTGCCAATCTAAAAGATACTTTAAGGAAATAGTAATGTATGTTATCAAGTCTTTTTGAAATCCCGGATATCACTTGAGCTTTCTAATTCAGTCCACACCAAGTCTTCATTCCTGTGATTCTTGAGATCCTAGGGTTTTTTGTTTTTCTTTTTGCTTTTCCTACAGCTGTATCCCCAGTACCGGGAACAGAGCCTGGAACAGAGTGTTGACAAATATTTGTTGAATGACTGCATGTATTTGCTCAGAATTATTACTCAGGTTTTATAAGGTAACATATTCCTTATGAGTAAAATCAAAATAGAAAAGCTGACACCTTATTGGCCAGTTCACCCAAAATTCTTAGACGCATTTTTCTTTCCCCTGCTGTTTCATAATAAATGAATATAATTTATTTTTCAAGTTGTTTAAACATGGAATTTATTAGGAATTCTTATTTATTTCAACTCTGAGTTAGGTTGAAAAAAGTACTTTAAATTTTTAAAAAATTTTTATTGAAGTATAATTGATTTACAAGTTTGTTAGTTTCTGGTGTACAGCAAAGTGATTCAGTTATATATATATATATTCAGATTCTTTTCTATTATAGGTTATTGCAAGATATTGAATATAGTTCCCTGAGCTAAACAGTAGGCCCTTGCTGTTTATCTTTTTTATATATAGTATTGTATACAGGTTAATCCCAAGCTCCTAATTGATCCCTCCCCGCCACCCCTGTCCCCTTTGGTAACCACAGTTTGTTTTTTTATGTCTGTGAGTCTATTTCCGGTTTGTAAATAAGTTCATTTGTATCATTTTTAATATTCCACATAGAAGTGATATCATATGATATTTGTCTTTATCTTGAAAAATCACTTTTAACAGGGAAATTATGACCAGAGCTCAAGCTAGGCACCTTAGGTGCCTGGTCTGAAGGCCCTGGTTTGGACTGAGGCTGAGGGCCAGAGGTCGGCACTGGAGTCTGTCACCCAAGTCCCTCTACTCCAGGCCCAAGCAGTCCTCTGGGAGGGGGGCTAGCAGGTAGCATGGAGGAGCCCCGGCCACCCGCCCTCCCAGCATGTGGTCAGAGAGCAGCGCGAGTAAGAGAATGAGCTCTGCTGTTAAGCCCACAGACCTGTGTGTAAGGCAGAAGCCAAAGAAGGCTGCTGTAACCAGGGCGCCCAGCGTGCACAAGCTTGGGGCACAAAGTCCCCCTTGTAGTGAAGCCCCCTATACCACGCTAAGGCTCTGCTGTCCCCGGTGTGGCTAATAAAGGGGCCTTTCATGCTCCTGGTGCAGGTCAGCTCTAGTGCTTTTCTGGACCTGCATCCATGGAACAGGAGTCTGAGTCGCCCCCGACTCCAGGCCAGGACGCCAGTTACTCCAGACAGGCCCTCTGCCTCTCTGTGGCCCATTGAATGTGGCGCACCTGAAGATGAGTGAGCCTGGAGTGGAGCCCTCACACCTGAGACGGAGAGACATCCATGGTTATACAGGGTTGGGGGAGATGGCTCCGTCAGGCGCTCTCTGGTGAAGGCTATGCTGACGGGGGAAAGGGGGACTCAAGAGACCGAGAAGGGTCCTGGAGCAAGATAGCTCTGACTCCTAAAGATAAATCTCTTGCCCTTCCCACATTGGCTGGCTAGGAAGGAAGCACGTGCACACAAGCCCTCGGAGAGGAAGGTCTGCCATGGCCCCTCAGCTCTTCCTGGAGCCCCCTTGTTATGTTCAATGAAGGCAAAGTCCAGGAGTCCTTCTTCCAAAATGTGGGATGCCCGCAGAGCCATCATCTGGGCTGCGGCTGCTCCTCCAGCCGCTGCCGTGAGGGGCCCCTGTGGATTTCCACAGCTTGTGCGGAAGCTGCTAAACCGAGTGGGTGGGAAAATTCTCTTCTCTCAGCACTAAACCCACATAAGATTGAATCAAGCCTTAAATGTTCTGGCCCTTAAATGTTAAAACTGATCTTTCTCTCTTTCTCAGATCATTGTGTGAGATGTGTTCCTCCAAGAGGCAAATGCCCAGGTGGGATTTGATGTGCAAAGGATTCATTATGGGGAAACACATTGTGGGGAAGGATAAAGGGAAGGACCAGGAGGAGGCAGGGAGAGCTTCTAGACCATTATGAAGACCTGACCCTCATGGAAGGAGAGAAGGGAGCAAGGAGGCTATGGTGGGGAGAGTCTCAGACAGCAGTGTCTATCCAAGAATGGTTTGGCCAGGCTGATGGGGAGTCCTTGAGCCAAAAGTCACCTGCTGTAAGAATTTAATATCTGACAGGAGTGGGCTTGACTGAGTACCTCCCCCAGTGCTCAGGCCTTGACTGGAAACAGCTGCAGCAAGTGTGGCCTTTGCAGTAACATGATGGTGGATCCAGAGAGGTGGCCTCTGGAGCCTTCAGTCAACTATGCTTCCTGTGGCTGGAGATCATAGCAGCTTATTTCTATGGCTGCTGCAGCTCTCATTGCTAGTTATTGCATCCTGGTCTTGGACAGAGCCATCCTAGTCCAAAGGGCAAGTTTTAAGAACCTTAAACCTTACAGATTCTTTGTAAATAGGTATAGGTTTGGTGGGTGTGATTCAGATGACCCATGATGAGTGTGGGCCAGACCTGGTGCCTTAACATATAACCAACAGAATGTGGCTAAAATGACAGGATGTCACTTTTGTGATTAGGTTACAAAAGATTATAACTTTTGCCTTGCTAACAGACTTGCTCTGTCACACTGTCCCTTGCTGGCTTTGTGAAGATCCAGAGAAGAGACCTATGTGGCAAGGATCTCTGGGCTACCTCTGTCCAACAGTCAGCAAAATACTGAGATCCTCAGTCCAACAATCTGCAAGGAACTGATTTCTGCTGACAACCATGTGAGCATGGAAGGGGATCCTTCCCCAGTCAAGCCTTCAGATGAGACCCCAGCCCTGGCTGACACCTTGATTGCAGCCTAGTGAGACCCTGAACAGAGGATCCAGCTAAGCTGTGCTGAGACTCCTGGCCCAGAGATGCGCTGAGACAATAAATATATGTTGTTTTGAACTGCTAAATTTATGATAATTTGTCAAACAGTAATGGATAACAAATAGAGGGGCTTAATTTATCTTTGACCAAGAGCATCTAAATTCTGAATTCCCTGGACATTTGGGGGGAAGTTATCAGATCCCTTCCATGTTAAAAGTGTGAAGCCCAGCTTTGATTCTTACAAGCTCTTTTGTTTTACAACATAGGGTTAATCATTGGCTATTCAAGTAAGTATGCAAAGCAAATATCCTTGTTATCATGCTGGAATTCTAGGAGCAAATGCAAAATTCAATCAGGAGTAAATCCTGCTAAGGCTCTCTTAATCAGTCATGCTTGGCACGTGTTCAACAAAGGGAGAAAGCCTCCTCCACATGGCGAGTGTGCGGAGAAGCAGCAAAGGCAATGTTTGTCAGCAAAGCTGAAGAAATAAAGCCAGCGAGATGCCTGAAGACCTCTGAGCAAAAGAAAGAGGCTCACTGTGTCCAGACAATTCTTTGCCATGGTATACCTTTGCCTAGAAAATGGTTCATCTCTTTTCTGAAATGTATATATTCCTCAGAAAAAGGTGGCTTCCCAAAGGTCTTTTAGATATGAAAATACTACAATTTTCATAAAACATCCAAGGTTAAAAAAAAAATCTGTAACCCAATTCCTAAAAATAACTTGATTTTAACATCAGAACTGTCATCTCAAAAGTTTTCATCCTTATTCGAAAAAAAAAAAAAAAAGGTGAGTTCAGAACACCAAATCTTGGTTCTAGAAAAAGTGTCCATGATTGAATATATATGTGGTAAAACTCGCATACAAGCGGAATAATGAGAGTTGTATAATATGCTGGCAACCCCTAGTAGAACTGTCCACAAAAAACTATTATAGTAAGTTTTGAGGTCAAGTAATCTCAGTCCTCCAACTTTGTTCTTTTTCAGTATTGTTTTGGTTGTTCTGGGTCTTCTGTCTGAATTTCTATATGAACCTTAGAATCAGCTTGTTGATATCCACAAAATATGCTGCTCCTCATCAAAATTTCACCCATCTGTTGTTGATTCTTGTTGGATCCAATCTTTACCAAGACAATTGCAAAATGATGACTTTTCAACCCAGCCTTCCCTCCACAGCTAACAGCTGGGGCTCAGCATTTTCCTGTGAGCAAGGGACATTCCATCTTGAATAATCTCTTTCTCTCTGTCTTTGTTTGTAGTTGATTTGCAATATTATATTAGTATATTAGGTGTACAATGTAGTGATTCAAAATTTGTATAATTTATACTGCATTTAAAGTTATGAAATATTTGATACACAATATATCCTGTGCTGTACCACACAGTCTTGTAGTTTATTTATTTTATACATAATAGTTTGTATCTCTCAGTCTCCTACTCTTATCTTGTCCCTCCCCACCTCCTTCTCCCCGTTGGTAACCACTAGTTTGCTCTCTATAGCTGTGAGTCTATTTCCATTTTGTTATATTCATTCATGTATTTTATTTTTTATATCCCACATGTAAGTGATATCATACAGCATTTGTCCTTCTCTGACTTATTTCACTAAATGTAATATCCTCAGGTCCATTCATGTTGTTGCAAATGGCAAAATTTCATTCTTTTCTATGGCTGAGTAATATTCCATTGTAAATACATACCACATCTTCTTTATCCATTCATCCATCAATGGATACATAGGTTGCTTCCTTATCTTGGCTATTGTAAACAATGTGGCTATGAACACTGGGGTGTATGCAACTTTTCAAATTAATGTTTTTGTTTTCTTCAGATATATACCAAGGAGTAGGATTGCTGGATCATATGGTAACTCTATTTTTAGTTTTTTGAGGAAAGTCTATACAGTTTTCCACAGTGGCTGTATCAATTTACATTTCCATCAGCAATGTACGTGAGTTCCATGTAGTAAGTGTTGAAATCAGGAAATGTTATTCCTCTAACTTTGTTCTTTTTCAAAATTGTTTTGGATATTCTAGGTCGTTTTCATTTCCATTTGAATTTTAGCATAGCTCGACAATTTCCACTAAAAATCCTTCTGAGATTTTGATTGGGATCACAGTGAATCTACAGAATAATTGAAAGGAAATTGTCATCTTAACAACATCAAATCTTCTCTCCCATAAATGAGGTACAGTTCTTCATTTATTTAGGTTTTCTTTAATTCTTCTTAGTAATGTTTGTAATTTAGTGTATACAGGTCTTGTACATATTTTGACTAACTTATTGTGAGGTATTTCATACTTGTGATATTATTGTAAATAGTAATTTGAAATTTAAATTTCAGATTATTTTCTTCTAGTAAATAGACACACAATAAACACTTTTTTGTATATTGATCTTGTATCCTGAGACTTTGCTGAGTTGCTTATTAGTTTCTCAGTTTTGCTAAACCACTGAGTAGTTGCTTTTTCTATAGATTCCCTTGATCATGTCATAGTTGGATAAAGACAATGCTAATTCTCCCTTTTCAATCTAGATGACTTTCATTTCTTTTTATTGTCTATTACACTGGCTGGAACCTCCAGAAATAGGAGTGGTGAGAGTAGACATCCCTGTATTTTTCCTGATCTTGGAAGGAAGACACTCAGTTTTACCGTTTAGTGTTATGTTAGCTATGGCTTTTCATAGATGCTCTTTATCAGATCAAGAAAGTTCCTTTCTAGTCCTGGTTTGCTGAGAGCTGGACTTTTCACTGTCTATTGAAATTTAAAGTGCGTTTTCTTTTTCAGTCTGTTAATATGGCAAATACATAAATTGATTTTTAAATGTTAAACCAACCTTGCTTTCCCAGGAAGTGCATTGGTCATAATGTATTATATTTTTATATACTGTTGGCTTCTGTTTCCTAACATTTTGTTTTGAATTTTTGCATTTATGTTATGAGGGATACTGGTATACAGTTATCTTGTTTTCCAATGTCTTTGATGATTTTGGCATTACAGTAATTCTTGCTTTATTGAATGAGTTCAAAAGTGTTCTCTCCTTTTCACTTTTCTAAAAGAGTTTGTTTAGAATTAATACTATTTCTTCCTCAAATATTTGGTAGAACTTGTCAGTAAAGCCACCAAACTTGGAGATTTTCTTTGTGGGAACATTTTAAACTACAAATTCAATTTCTCTAATAGATATAGGATTATTCATGTTGTTTCCATCTTCCTGAGTGAGTTTTGACAGCCTGTGTCTTTCAGGGAATTTGGCCATTCCAGCTAAGTGTCAATTTTATAGGCATAGAGTTGGTCATAGTGATTCATTATCATGCTTTCTGTATCTGTAGAATCTGTAGTGTTGTCACCACTGTCATTACTAATATTGATAAATTGTGGCTTCTGTCTTTTTTCTTTTTCCTGAGCAATCCAGAAGTTTGCCAATTTTATTGATATTCTCAAAGAACCAGTTTGGTTTCACTGATTTTCTCTCTTTTTTTCTCTCTTTTGTTTTTTTCAGTTTCTTAAGGTGGAGGCTGAGGTCACTGATGGAAAACTTTCATCTTTTTTAATGCTGGTGTTTAGTGTGGTAAATTTCCCTTAAATACTTTCCCCCCATTTTAATGTCATCCAGAAACCCCTCCTTATTAGTTCATAGAATTCTTCCTCATTCTTTATAAATTCATTTTTTCTGGACTTAAAAAATAAACTTTTAATTTTAGGATAGTGTAGATATACAGAAAAATTGCAATGATGATACAGAGGGTTTCCATATACGCCACACCCAGTTTCCCCTATTGTTAACATTTTACATTAGAATGGTACATTTGTTAAAATTAATGAACCAATATTGATATGTACTTCATTATTAACTAAGGTACATACTTTACTCAGATTTCCTTAGTTTTTACCTAAGGTCCTTTTTCTCTTCCAAGATCCCATGTGGGACACCATCTAACATATACGTCTCCTTAGGGTCTCTTGACAGCTGTCTTGACACTGACCTTGACAGGCTGAGGTGCACTGGCCAGGTATTTTATGGAATGTCCCTCACTTGGTACTTTTCTGATGTTTTACTCATGATTAGACTGAGGGTATGAGTGTTTGGAAGGAAACTACAGAGATAAAGTGCCATTCTTTTCACATCCAGTCAAGCGTACATTCCATCAGCGTGGCTTACCACTCATGATATTAACCTTGACCTCCTGCTTGAGGCGGTGCTTGCCAGGTTTCTCCACTGTAAACTTAATCTTCCCCCCTTTCAATACTGTGCCCTTCAGAAGGAAGTCACTGTGCATGGCCGATACTTAAGGGGTAGGGGGTTAGGTGTCCCTACTCTCCATCTTGAGAACAGAGTATATACAGAGTTATTTGGGATTCCTCCCCATGGGAGATTTATTTATTTATTGAATCACTTTAGTTATTTGTTTATTGATTTATTTGCACCAGTGTGGACTCATTTCATCCTTGAGTCACAATCCAGTGCTGCTGTTTGTCACTGCTGCAGTTGTGCCAGCTTTGGTCACTGGGAGTCTTTCAGTCGGCTCCGATGTTTCTTTGACATAGTCTAAACATTGTGGTTTTGTTCTGTTTTAAGCACATCATTGCTTTCTGACAGTGTGAGATGTTCTCGGTTTGTTTTGTGTATTTCCCATGTCAGTGCTAGAATCAGCCATTTCTCCAAGGAGCTCTGGTTCCCTTTCTTGGAGATGATATTAGGAACCAAGATGTGGGAAGTAACTGTGCTCATCCTACTGGAGCCTTATTTCTAGGCTTTCTCAGCTGTCAGGGCAAGGAGATACATGTATGTACCTCTTTCTTTTTACAGCTACATTGCATTCCATCATATGTACAGGCCAGAGTTGACTGAACCAATTTCCTCGATTCAGTAGACTTCCTTGCTTGAATATTTTGGTGGTTTCCAATATCTTACAGTTGTAAGCAATGCTTCAATGAACAGCCTTGTGCGTTTGTATTTTCATACTGTAGAAGGTAAATTCGGGTGAATTCCTAATATCTTTAGAATAAATTCCTAAGGATTGATGGTCTAAGAGCAAATGTATAGGTAAAGTTTTTGGATGTTGCCAAATTCTTCTTCATAAGGGTCATCACACCATTCCTATCAGCAACATATGAGAATGTGTGCTTCCTACAATCTTGACAACAGAGTATATTGTCAAACTTGTGAATTGTTGCCAATCTGATGGGTGAGAAGTGGGTACAGAGGCCACTAAATTCCATGGAAGAATTTAGGTTTTCTAAACTAACAAGCTGGTGCAATGAGCTAAGACAAAGGAATGCAAAGACTAGGGAATGAAGTAAAGAAAATGCCTCTCATGGTGTTCATTCTTCTCGAATTTTAAGAATAATGCATAAACAGGTAATCCCATCTCACACGTATACAAAGGAAAACAAAAACTTTGGACAATGACTCACAGGTCCAAAGAAAATCTGCCTCTTGGTAAATATATTACAACCATGTGGCAACTTGAGATAGCAAGTTCCTTGTGGTTGCCTGTGACCAAAATCTAACTTCCTCCGAGATTCTTTGTTTCTGTGGCTGGTCACTGAGGTTGTGGTGGGGTCACGGCCACCTATATTTTTTGCCCTGTAATCTCCCTGGCATGTCAGGTTACTATAGAACACCCTGTAGAATTTCGCACTCACTGGCCAACTCATATCCTTTCCATCACCCAGGATTTTTTCAACCTTTTTAAAAATTGAAGCATAGTCAGTTTACATCATGTCAATTTCTGGTGTATGGTGTCATGTTTCAGTCATACACACACACACACGTATTCCTTTTCATCTTCTTTTTCATTATAGGTTACTGCAAGATACTGACTAGAGTTCCCTGTGCTGTACTGTAGAAACTTGATGTTGATCCGTTTTATGTATAGTAGTTAGTATCTGCAAATCTCAATGCCCAGGATTTTTAACAGGAAGTGAAAAATTCAGAGACCTCCAGGAGGAAGTTTTCCTGATAAATATCCAATTGTACCAAAATTATGGAAGAAGTATCACATTAATTAGCTTTCGGTGTCTCAAAAGAAGAAGATGCTATAATGTTCATCACTGGTATTGCCAGTCTGCTTTTTCAAATCACACCCACAGTCTCATCCGAGGATCCCTCTTTCCCCCTCTGCTGTGAGGTGGGAGGTGCAGCAGGCATTCTTTTGCTGCCACGTGGATGAAGAGAGCCGTTACAGATGAAGGAAGAATCTCTGACTCAGACCACTCACTCAGTGAGAGAGCCCGGGAAACGCTCTGTCAGCACTGCCCCCACCATGCAAGGCAACTCAGAAGGCAGTGGAGCTGTTAAAAAAGAAAACCAGGGGTCAGAAACAGAGTCTTTTCTTAGCTGGATATCAGCCAAGCCACACAGCCTCTTTGGGTCTCAGTCTAGTTTTCAAAGAAGATACAGATTCTAGGATGCTGTCAAATAGAGCCCCAGGCTCACATACACAGAGGAATAGACTCATTCTCCTTCTACCACGCTATTCATTCATCTATTCATCCCTTCACTTAATACATTTAGACTGTCAGAACTGGATTTCGAGTCAACAGCACGGCTGCGTAGGCCCACATTGGACGTTGTGGAATGGAGGGAAGGCACACTTCCACTGTGCTCGGTACCACATCCTCCAGCTTCTACTTTAGCAGACACAGACTTAGTCAGATCATAAGCAAAACTGCCAATAGCTTGTTTTTCAGTTCTCTGGTTTACCCCACTGGGTGCACCCAGCGCTGCGAAGATTTTTGTTTCCAAGCTGAGTTTTTCCATTTTCAGTGTAATATTGTTTTCTCAATCTTTCTGAAGGAAAGGCAAGGTTTTATGTATACCATAAAACATCGACAGTATTTGACCATAAAAGCAGAATGTATTGTTGAAGGCCTCCGTGGTGAAGAAAAGACATCGGCTTAACTGGGAGAGGGAGGCATTGTGTAGACTCTGGGGACCTCAGGACGGCAGAGGCCCTCTGCTTTCCTCTAAAGTCCCACTGGGTGCATGAATCAGTGCTCCCTGTACTGGATCTTAATCATGAGTATTTCGTAAGTGCCACTGGGATGATCAGGTGGTCATTTAGCGGGTGTACCCATTTAGCAATTACCAAAATTCATATATGCGAGAATAAGGAGGCCGCAGCCCTTCCGGGTAGAATATTTAAAAAAGGAATGTATTGAAATAACAAAGCGCTTATGAGCCCAGGCAGAATGGATTTATGAAAAGGCGGCAATAAGACCAAATACATCAAATGGAGTAATGCGATTCTGAGAAGCTGGCAAACCTTCGTGTAAAGTCCTCCGCGTTGATTAAGGGCAGAGGAGAAGCTCTGCTATTTACGAAACATTTTGATTTTTCTCAAAGTCTTCTGTCCATTTAAAGTAAGCTGAAAACAAAGCAGGAGGACAGAGAAGAGAGGGTAAAAGTGAAGAAACACTATGGTTGAAATGAAATTTTAAAGAAATTTTAGCCAGCTGGGGGGCAACATCTCTTTTCTCAATTTATAAAAGCAGAAGAGTAGGTGAACACAAATAGCGGTGATAAATATAAAGCTGCTAAGTGAAAAATATGTTAATTATGGAAATATATTTAGCCAAGAGGAGAAGATGAAGCTGAAAATGTAGAAAAGTCACCTTAAAATAGTAGCTGAGAAATGGAAACGTGGAAAAGCAACATGAAGTTATCCCCGTAACCCTTCAGTGACTTCTGAGTAGGCGCGAGGCCAGTATTTTCCCCTTTTTGTAACAAGATGTTAAAATAATGCCAGTATTTTCCTCTTTAGACTGAGAATGTACATGTAGGCTTCTTACCGCAATGAGGTGTATGCAGCTTCCCTCTGAGCTTCCGACGGTGCTGGACCAGGAACCTCAGCGGAGCTGATGGGGTCGCTGGTCACCGAGCGCTTTGGAGGAGAGGTTGCCGTGGCACCCGGGCAAGGTCGTTCCTCTCGTGGACGCTCAAGGCGGGGCTCTGTCTGTGGGTACAGAGGAAGGCTCCAAAGGGAGGGGCTTCTGTTCCCTGAGCACCTACTATGTGCCCCTCACCGTGCTGGACACTTTGGTCACGTCATGTCATTTACTCCTTCCTTGTGCCTCGAGGGGCGTGATCACTACCTACATTCGGAAGATGTGGGATTTAGAGTTCAGGGAGATTAAAAAACTTGCCCTTGTTTATGTAAATAGAAAGTGGCACAAACCTGAATCTGGCGTGCTGGCAGAGAAGACACCACGCCTGTGTCCCTCCCCCTTCATCCGCACAAGCTCATATGTTGAAGTTCTAACCCCCAGGACCTCAGAATGTGACTGTGTTTGGAAACGGGGTCTTTCAGATGCTAATTAAGTTAAAATGAGGCTGTTAGAATGAGCCCTAGTCCAATCTGCCTGGTGTCTCTATAAGAAGAGGAAATTTGGACACATGGAGACACCAGGGAGGCACGCACGGAGGAAAGGTCACATGAGGACACAGCCAGGAGGCGGCCGTCTCCAAGCCAAGGAGAGAGGCCTCAGAAGAAACCAAACCTGCCGGCACCTTCAGCTTGGACATCCAGCCTCACAACTGGGAGAAAATAAATTTCGGTTCCATAAGTCACCCAGTGAGTGGCATCTTGTTATGGCAGCCTGAGCGAACTCATTCTGATATAAAAAAGCTATCCACAGATATTTGATCAATGTTCTGTTCCTGTTGACTGAACATGGTGGGTATGAAGCTTTTGACTTCGTGCCCCATGAAGCCCATGGAAGATCCGCAGAGATCAGGGGCTGTCCCAGGGTTGGAGGGAGGACGGACATGTCACAGCATTCCTCTCCCACCCCAACCCCCACCCTGCTCCACCCCATTCTGGCTTCAACCATTGCCTTCTGCTACACAGATGATACGAACCAGGAGAGGCATGTGCCCTGTAAAGAAGTTTGGTTACATTCAGGTTCTGAGATTTGGAATGTGTTCTCACATAGTTGAGAATGTTTTTAGTGTTAAATTCTGTTGGTTGAAATAAAATATGTGGATTCCACAGAGTAAGACAAATCTACCTGGACTAGCAAACACGTGTCTTTGCCATGATATTTGGACACTTAGAGATGATAAACAGAAGAGACTACACCACCGTGATCTTGAGAGGGAGGAAGAGCCTTGGTGGGGAGATGGGAGGAGTTCCTATGAGGACAGTAGTTGGAATCAGGGAACAGGGGGATGATTGGGAGTAAGGGGATGCATCAACCTTCCTGCAGGAAAGCGCTCTGGTCATCATGCCGTCCTGCCAATGGGATGGAACCAGAAGGAATATGCCTGCCCTGCTTGCCTTTGCCCCATGGAGGGGCCTCAGATCTCAAAGACCATGGACTTGCAAGAAACTCGGGCAGTCTTGACAGCTCTCTCTCCTTGCCATCAGTGAAGTGTGTTGAGACTACTCTGAAGGACTGACGGTTGGGGGTTGCAGATGCAAATTCAGCATTCAAGATTAGATTTTGTTTTGACGCATTAGGGCAAGAGCTTGCAATTACGCATTTAATGAATTTTCTTTCTCTGTCTCTGTTTGCATACCCTGACTTAAAATGAGATTAAGTGAGACTGTTCAGAGCCCCTGAGTCTCGTAAGAAATGTGAGCCAATGACATTGATTGATGCTGGTGGGATTCAGCCGCACAATCTGCCAGATCTGTGTTTCCCAACCTCGGAGAGGAAGGGACGAGAGTCTGTGATCCCAGAGGCGTGGGCGTGGGATACAGGTTCAATAAGGATGGTGGGTAGCACCGAGCCACCCTGAAGCATTGTTTCACTTATCAAGCAAATGGGAGTTGATTGTTTCCTGTGAGTCACTGTGGTGCATGCTGGGGCTTCAGCTGGGAGCAGCACAGGAGCAGGAGATGGTGACATGGGATGTAAAGGGACACTTGTAATTGTGAAATCTGTTTACAGAATGATGAGAAGACAGAATTCCTGTTTGGAAGAAAACTGTTCTTTGTTTAGGCAAAGAACCAAAATGGCCATGAAAGGTGATGGTCCCTTTGCTTAGCATCACTGAGAGAGGTTTAGGCAGAGAAGGGTGAAAATCATCTACCTTTGGGGAGACTGGGGTTCACAGGCAGGAGGAGTGGGACCAGGACGGAGAGAAGAGGAGGAACCGGGAAGGGGAAGTCACCCCAATAAGGCAGCAGGACCTGGTCTGGTGAAGAAGAGTAGATTTGGGGGATGTTGGGGTGCGATATCCCATTTGAAGACTTTCTGCTTGTCTCAAACATCTATGGTACCCTGAGCCTTGGGGTGGTGGTGCTTTGAGGGGACAGAGGTGGGGTGTTGGAGAGTCAGAGAATGTCATGTGATCAGTAATGTGATGAACGCTGTCTAGAAGGACACAGGTGGGACTTGGGAGCCTCCCGCTCAGCCCAGATATCCACAGTCAGGTGACCCTCCATAGGGTCCTTTAGGAAGGGCTGGGGAAACTGGGGGCCAGCAGAGCAGACAGTCAGGCTTTGCCCTATTTTGATGGGAAAATAGAGAGGGATGGAGAACCTGGTCTGGGAGGAGAGGGAGGCAGCATTCAGGGCAGGGCATGAGGTCCCTTAAGAAGGGTGGAGACCGGCATTCAGGACAAGGAAAGAGCTGACGTGAAAGCCCGAAGTTGGAAGGAAGCTTGGTGACCTCGGGGGACTACGAAGGGGAAGGAGGGGACCTGAGATGTGGTTGGAGAGGTGGGTGGGGAAGGAAGGGAAAAAAGGGGTGTAGGTGGGCGTGAACTGGGTCTGCAGGCAGTGCTTTTTGTTGGGTGATTGGAGAAATCTGAGAACAGTCTCATGCTGATGAGAACAATTGAGGCAGGAGCACGGAGGGAAAGGTGACGATACGGGGAGAGAGAGGAGATCAGGTATGTGAGCTACAGCCGGTGGAGGGGGGTACTGGGGGAGGCAGGGTGCGAAGGCGGCTAGTGAAGGGTCTCCTGTGGGAACAAAAACATAGTCAGGAGAAGAGAGGGTGCAAATGGAGGGGGGTCTGCAGGTTTGCAGCAGGGAAGCTGGAGGAGCCCCCGGCTGAAGTTTCTCTCTTCTCTGTGAAGGAGGAGGTGAGATCCTCTGTCAGGGGTGGAAGACAAGGTGGGAAAGAGCACGGGATGGGGGATGCTGGGTGACGGAGGGGTGGGTCGCGCTGAAGTCCAAGTCAACCACGTGACACTGTGATGGGGGAGGGAGGGCTCTCAAATCTTCCCTGCTGTCAACCGAATTCCTTCTTCTGGCCCCCCATGCAGCAAAGGGCAGGGGCCGATCACAGGGAGGCGGGGAGGGAGGCTGGGCTGGCGGTGTCCAGGTGAAGAGGGAGCCGACCTCCACCTCAGCCTGGAGAGAAGGGGTTTCTGAAACATTAGAGCCGCCACTTGGCAGGGCTGCAGGGGAATGTGGACCTCAGGGAAGAGATGCGGGGCTGGGAACATGCCTATGAGAAGCTGGGGGCCGGGGATGTCAGCGGATGGTGGAGCGCAGATGCAGAGGGCACAGGGAAAGATGAGGAGGATGAAACAGCTGCTGAGTGAAGGGCAAGACAGGACCCCGTGGGATGATGTGTGGAATAAGGCAGATGGGGGAGGGACGCGGGGGACTCCAGGGCGCTCGAGAAGCTGCCGTGAGAGGAGTTAGCCCCACCGACTCCTGCCCAGTGGTGGGTGCGGGGAAGGCTCCAGTGGGACGCGCGCCCCCGCAGCTGCAGCCTCCCTCTGCTCAGGTGGTCGACGTGCACGGTTTGCACCCTACATTACGGCTCCCTTTCACCCGGGGCCCCAGGAGACTCCTGACAGCTCCAGAGCAGAGGCCTAGGTGGGGAGGGGAGGTCCCAGCTGCTTCTGCTGGTGCCCAGGACTGGTGTCCAGGCTGATGTTCCCCTGGGCTTAGCGCACCTGCCGATCGGCCCCAGTAAGCCGTGAGCTGGACATTGGCGCCGTCCCTTCGCCGCGCCAGGCGTGCATCTGGCTGAGCCTCCCAACAGCTTGTCAGGTGGGCTCTGCGCATCCTACAGGTGAGGGAAAGGAGACCGGAGAGGTTAGGAAACTTGCAGAGGTCGCCCAGGTGGCCCGAGCAGAGTGCAGGTGAGACCCGGGTTAGAATAGGATGGCCCTTGGGATAGAATAGGATGCTTTTATGAAATCCTTAAGTATCCAGAGTGTTAAATTTAGAGTGGGCTGCAAGGCGTGCCCCCACCCCCTCTCCTTTCCCATGCCCCTCCCGTGCCTACCACCCAGCTCTGCACAGGGGTCTCTCTAGCCGCCCCCAAGCCTCGTGTTTTTGGTGTCTTAGTTTGCCTTTACCTGGTGTCCCTCCCAGCTCTTTAGGGCCTGAGTGAATTCACTCGCAGGGAGAATGTGTCCTTCTGTTCTCTGCTCTGCAGCCACTGGGCGGCGGGGGTGGAGGCGGCAGCAGGGACTGGCTGGTACCCAGGACAGAGGCCAGCCCACAAGGAGTGGGCAGGGTTCAGGGACAGCCACCAGGTGTTGTAGAGCTCCCTGGGCTGGGGGCAGGGACTGGTCCTGAGAACTGGCTGTGGTTTTAGGAGAGACCATCTATCAGGAGAAGTGGATGCAGCCTCACCAAACCTCAGCCCAGCAAGGCGGGGCCAAGAGGGGTGACTGCCCGGCCCCTCTCCCCTCCTGCCCTTTGAGCTCCTGCCAGTGCCTCCCCATTGGCCAAGCCCACCGGCCCGTGGAGGCCCAGCCTGGCCTTCCAGCCGGAGCACAGTGCGCGGTGGAGACGGTGGAGGCTGGACCTGCAGGGCTGTCTGAGAGCATCAGCTTCAAGGCCACGTCATCGATTCAGTTATTTCAGAGCTTTAATTAAGTTCCGAAGTTAATAATGCATTTCGTCCTAACTTGCTATGGATTCTCAGTCATAGCTTTATGAGCATTATACATTTAACACTCTGGGTACTGAAGGATTTCATAACAGCATCCTACTCTACCCCGAGGGGCCCTCCTGAAATTTTCTCTTCTGACGGCGCGTAACCCTCTAAGCCTTAGAAGGCTCTGGAGGTGGCCATACTGACTTAGTCCGCTGTGGTTACCTGTTTGATCCAGTCTGTCCAATAGAAATGCACGTGAATCTCAAATGGGGGCCATTAAATTACATATGAAATGGAAAACGTATCAGTAGCCACACTAAAACTGTTGTAACCTCATGCGCTTTTGGGGTCCATCAGAGCTGGATTCTAATCCTGGTTCTGAGTCTCTGAGCTGTGTGATCCTGGGTAAATCACTCAACCTCTCTGAGTTTCAGTGTCTTAGACTGTCAAGTACACAGGACATACCTACTCTCTATGGGTTTTACGAGCATTAACCGAGTTCACGTATCTAAAACACCACCAGGTAGTTTGAGCTCCACACTGTGGAGAAGCAGGTAGAGAACAAAAAAGGAGACGTGCCGATGAGATGAGACCGTCTTCTGAGGAGCACAGACCCTCCAGGCCAAAACCACGACGTCACATGGCCTCTGCAGAAGAGAAACAGCCCTCGGATGGAAAACGTCGGAGCTGCGTGGGAGAGGCGGTGCTCTGCTCTGAGAGACGACCGGTCTCCTGACAGCCCTGGGGGAGCGCTGGGAACAGGAGCGGCCCAGTTCCGAGGCGCCGGATCCGGGGGCTTCTGTATCAGAGAGACAAGCCCGGAGGATGTCACAGCGGAGACCTGGAGAGAGAGAGGCAAGAAATGCGAGTCGGAGCGAACCAGGGTGAACAGCCGTCCGTTCGCGGGAGCCGGTGCGGGACCCCTGCTGCGGTCCCCAAGCCCACTGGACGGCCCTTGCAGGCATGATACTGATTTTTTTTCTTTATTTACTTTTACTGAGGTAGAGTTGATTCACAATGTTGTGCTGGTTTCTGGTGCACAGCAGAGTGACTCAGCCATACACGTGTGTACATATTCTTTTTCATGTTCGTCTCCATCATGGTTTATTACAGGATACGGAGCAGAGGTCCCTGTGCTCGACAGTAGGACCTCGTTTATCTGTTTTATATATAGTGGTGTGTATCTGCTAAGCCCAAGCGCCTAATTTATCCCTCCGCTTCCTCTTGCCACTTTGGTAACCGTGCGTTTGTTTTCTATGTCTGTGAATCTGCTTCTCTTCTGTAAGTAAGTTCATCTGTGTCATATTTTAGACTCCACGTCTAGGTGATGTCGTGTGGTATTTGTCCTCCTCTGTCTCACTCACTTCGCTCAGTGTTTCCGTCTCTAGGACCATCCATGATGCTGCACTTGATTTTCTGTTTTAACCACTTGGGTAGATTATGCCTCATGCCTGCTTAAAACTTAAAGGACAACCACCTGTGGGGGAAAAATCAATCCTCACTTAAAGGAGAAATCCACGTCATATGTGTTAATGACAGAGGGAAAGAACTCATTGTTTATCTTCTTGCTTTTTAAAGTAAGAAAAGCAGAAACGCAACTTCGTTGAAAAAACATGACCATGGCAAATGACGCACTGCGTTCTGCAGCCTTCTGTTATGAACAGGTAAGTGGCAGAAGGGGCACCAAGGGAAAAAAGAGGGAAAATACAAACACAGGAAGAGAGAGAATCTAATCTAGTGAATTAAGACCGTCCAGTCCAGTGAATCCCAATTTGCCCGGCCCGTGGGTGCAAATTAGGGTGGTGGTGGTGTTTTTAATCCAAGTGGCAGAAATCTAACTCAAACTGACTTAAGGAAAGGAACACATATTTTTAAAGGCTTCTGTCTTGTTTATTATTTTATTTTGGGGGGCTGTAATTAGGTTTATTTATTTAATGGGGGCCCTGGGGATTGAACCCAGGACGTTTCGATGCCAAACATGTGCCCTACCATGAGCCATACCCTCCCCACCAGGAACATTCTTTTAAACGCACTTCCTGGGGAGGCGAGGGGCTAAGTGACCTCAGGCACAGATACGGCAGAGGCTGGACCATGCTGGGCTGGGCTGGGTTTCTCTCTCCCTCTTCCAGGTCTTGGCTCTGTTTTCCTCAGTGTTGGCATTATTCCCAGGAGGTGGCTGACAGTCATGCTAGGCTCGCAGTGTCCTTGCCGTATTGTCCAAAGCAGGGGTGGCATTCCTTCCTGGGGACCACCTCTGTGCCCTGGAGGGCCCTGCCCCTGTTCGCAGCCCTTTTTGCCCCCTCAGGCTGATTACTGAGGCAGGAGGGGAGGCGGGGGTCCTCAGATGAGCCCCGGCAGGTCAGATGCCCACCTCTGGGCTGGGAAATCTATGTTCAAAGGGAACCCATGGTTGGAGTAAGGGAAGGAGGGGCTGCCGTGGAAAAGGGGGAAGGAGGGGGCGGTGCTGCTCTCCCCGCCCCTGCTTGCGGCCCCTCCCCTAATCCCTTAGGGTCCCCAGAGCTCTGTTTGAAAACCATCTCACACCTCCCCTGCTACCCCCTCCCCCGGTATATTTTGCAATAAAAACACTGAGGCCAAAGCAGAGAAACAATATACAGCTGCTCCTTATTATTTGTGGATTCCGTGTTTGTGAATTTGTCTACTTATTAACATTTATTTGCAACCCCTAAATTAACATTCGGTGATTTTGCAGTCATTTGTAGACATGCACAGAGCCTCGAAAAATTTTTTTAAAAAATATCTTTCCTTTTTTTAAGTTCTGGTTTTTTTTTTTTAAGATTTTTTTTGGGGTAGGGGGTAATTAGGTTTATTTGTTTATCTTTAGAGGAGGTACTGGGGATTGAACCCAGGACCTCATGCATAGTAAGCATGTGCTCTACCATTTGAGCTGTACCCTCCCCAACCAAGCCTTGAAAATTTTGAGTCACCCAGACACCCAGTTCCCAGCCTCTTGTCTCTGCCTTCTTGTCTCCCCCTCGCAGTGGAACCATGGGCCCCTTTCACAGTCTATTTGGTGCCACACTGCTCACATTTTGTGCTTTTTCTTGGTGATTTTGCTGTTTAAAGAGGCCCCTATGCTGTCTATTGTCCTAAGCGCAAGAAGGCTGTGATGTGCCTCATAGAGAAAATATGAGTGTTGGGTAAGCTCTGTTCCAGCCTGAGTTACAGAGCTGTTGGCAGTGAGTTCAATGCTACTGGATCAAGAGTATGTTAAAGAAGATGTCTTTAAGCGGAAACACACATAAAACAAGGCCATGTACTGACTGGTTGGCCAGAGGCTCGCAGGAACCCAGTCTGTGTCTGCCCTACAGGCAGTGGTTCAGCGCTCACTGGTGGCATGTCCACGGTGACTTTACAGACCATGACTAGCCCTCTGAGGCACGGGAGGGCCACAGGGGAAGCCAGCCACTGCGTTCCCGTTCCGCCATGTGTGATGTGGGGGCAGAGACACGGTGGGAGGAGGGAGGGGAGCCGTGCTGGGGAGGTGAGGAAGAGAAAATGGAGCAAAAACATGAGAATGACTGACGGGAAAGAAGGGAGTCGAGGCAGCAGAGAAGCGAGCGTCTGTCGGGCCACGGGCTGCCCGGGCTCTGTGGGGGCGTCGCCCCAGACGGTCCCGACGGCTCGGGCACGAGCGTGGGGTTCACAGAGGGGACGAGACTCTCCTCAACCCCAAGTGCTGTAACTGAGCCTCTTCTAAGTGTGTACAAACCCAGGCCACAATTTCCGACCGAGCTGGATGAGAAACGCCCCATAACTGACACAAATGCTTTCGAGCTTGTGAAGGCTGGTGGGCAAATTCGCCTGGTTTAGGAAGTAGGGGAGGTGCTATGTGCGAATATAAACCACAACATTTAACTAAATATGGACTTGGTCTCTATCTTTTAAAAAAAAATTCTGAGTCTGTTTAACAAAAGGGGCAAGGGATTTTCCTGTAGGATTTCCAGGTTTGCACGAATACGTGCCTTTTGGGGAGAGCTGGTTAGTAAACTGAGACCACGTGGGGATGTCATGGAAGCTGCGTTTGTTACAACGCTTGACGTGAAGAACTGCCCTGAGTAACTTCCAGTCGTAAATTACGTGTGTCACGGAGAGTTAATTTACTCACCAGGCTGTGGCAGAGTTAAATCACTGACTTCACCTTCTGCCATTCTGCCCACTTAACCCACCGATACATCAAACCTCGCTGGAAAGCTGCTTCCTTGTGAAAGCTATTTTGACAATAAGGGAGTGATGCTAACAGATTCATATCGAAATTCATTTGCATGTTTAAAGCAGTTTCCTTTCACACATATTTTATCTGATTCTCCATTCTTTGAAACTTAGATTCCAAACTTTGAATTTCAGTGTCTTAGAAAGCAGCCTTTCTTTATGGCAAGAAAATTGTGTGCTTTTATTTTTCAAACTTCAAGATGTATTTTTTAAAAATAAAATTTCATCTATTTCACTCTCTCAAGGAGTTCTGAAAGATCTGAATAGGTGGGGATGAAAAATTTAGGATTTTAAACGGTGTCATATAGCCTTAGTGATACAGGAAAAAATGTGCAGCCAGAGGAGAGCCGTGTCCCAGGTCTCGGTTCAGTCCTGGGACGCACCCCGCCAAGTGTGGGTCTTTGGCTTCGTGCAGGAAAGGACTCAAGAATGAACCACAGTTGAGTAAAGGTGGGTTTATTCAGAGAGATACACACTCCTTAGGCGGAGTGAGGGCGTCTCGCTCAGAAGGGCGAGCGGCCACGAGGTGTGGCGTTGCTAGTTTTCATGGGCTCAGTGGCTTCACATGCTGACAAACGGGAGAATTATTCCAACTACTCTGGGGAAGGGGCTGGGATTCCCAGGAACTGGGCCACTGCCCATTTTTGGACTTTCTATGGTCAGCCTCGGAGCTGTCATGGAGCCTGTGGGAGTGCCATTTACCGTACTGACGTATCACAGCGAGCCGATAATGAAGCTCAGGGTTTCCTGGAAGTCAAATCTCCTGCTGTCCCGGGCCTCCGGGTCTCCTGGGAGTCGACTCTTCCTCCGTTTCGGTGTTCACTGCTGTCGTTCCGTGAATGGCGGTGCCCTGCCCCGTCCTCCTGTCTCGTTAGCGTTGTCTAGTAATTCAGTGGATGCATTTGCAATTCCCTGTTTGCATCCACAGATTGTTGAGTTTGTCCTTGGTGATTTCATGCCTGCCTCAGTGGAAGATGCCTGTGGGCTGTGTCTGGAAATAGCCTCTTGTTCAGTTCATCAGCCCCCTTTTCCAAAGCAAATCTTGGTTTTCTTGTGCGTTGGACTGAGAAGGACAAGCGTTTGGAAAAATGGTTCTGTTGCTGTTGTAAGCGTTTGAAGGCGGGGTTACAGAGCCGCCTCCGGAGCGCAGGGAAGGCTGGAGGGAGGCTCCTGCCAGCATTGTCTGCTCATGGCTTGGGGGGTTGTTTTTCCCTTGATTTATCTTTTCCTGCACTGTCAGTAACCCCGGCCTCTTCTTCCGGCCTCTGTCCACACAGTGTTTGGAGCCCTGAGAGGGATGGGCCGGCCTGCCTTACTGGTGGCTGCCCCCTCCTCCAGGCGGACACCCAGACACCTGCGGGCTCAGCGCTCCCCAGGCCTCCGCCGCTCTGCTGTCAGAGCATCACCTCTGGCTTCCCAGCCAGACACCACACCCACCTGGTGCACCCCTGCAGTGTCCTGCTCACCCCTCAGAACATTCCAGAACACTCAGAACTCTGGGCTTAGATTTCCTCACTGATTTTCCTTCAGGTCTTTGCCCAAAAGTATGAGGACAGTGTGACGTGAGAGCCTCCGACGGAGACCCTGACCCACCCAGTGACGGCAGGGACGGCTTCCCTGAGGAAGTGGCCCAGAGCCCTGGCTCCAGCTTCAATGAAATGATTTTCTTTAAAAAAATCATCTTGTTCTGGGCATTTTAAAAAATACACAAATATAAAGAGGAGAATGTATAATAACCTATAAGGGAAAAGAAGATGAAAAAGAATATATACATGTGTGTGTAACTGAATCATTTTGCTATACACCTGAAACTAACACATTGTAAAGTAGATATACTTTAATTAAAAAAAAGAGACAGAGGGAGAGAAGACGTAATAATCACTGTGTACCCACCCCGTCGCTTCAGCAATGATCAGCGTTTTGCCAGACTTGTTTCATGTCCAGCATTGTTGCTCTGGACTTAGCTTAAATGGTTATCCATGTGATTTTTTCTCTTTAGGATCTGCCTCTGGTCTCTCCCAGGGCGAAGACTCTAAGTGTCCTATCCTGACCTCTGCTGTCCCAGCGCGCAGCGCCCGCTCTGCGGGACGCCTCAGCAGCCCGCCCCGGAAGCCCCTCTGAGTCTCCTTATCGGGGTGGGGGGGTGGGGTGGTTCTCAGGGTAAGTCCCCGGCCGTCCCTCACCAGCCTTGTCTGCTCCGAAGAGTCCTTGCTGAGGAAACAGTGAGGGCTGGTCCCGGCCGTGTGGTTGCGTGACCTCATGGTTGGTGCTGCTTCAACAGAATCTTGAATTTGTGGTGTTCTTTATAAAAAAGCCAAAGGGTGATTACTGACTCATGTTCAGATCCTGTGTCAGGAGCACAAACTAGTTGCTGAGGAATAAACACTGGAGAAACTCAACTGCAAAGCCCTGGGGAGAAAGAAAGCTCAGTGACTTCGAGTTCACCTGTAATCCTCGTCATTAGCTGGAGATGACCGTCCAGTCGGTAACGGGGCCCCTGCCACTGGCTGGTCCTCGTTCTGGTTGTCCGTGTGAGCGCTAATCTTGGGGAAGGATTGAACAAATAAAAGTGAAAATGACTGACTTGCTAGCAATGCGAAATAAAATGAATTTGCCTTTGATTTGGTTACTGATGACCATACGGATGCTGTGTAACAGCCCCCAAACCACCACACACACACAACGTGCGCACACACACACACACACACCACACACACGCCACACACACACCACACACCACACACATGCCACACACACACCACACACCACACACACGCCACACACACACCACAGTCACACCACACACATGACACACACGCCACATGCACAACACATACAACACATACACACACCACACACAACACACAACACACAACACACACACACAACACACACACGACACATACACACAACACACACGCCACAGACACACAATACACACACACCACCCACACACACCACATACACACATCACACATACACCACACAACACACACACACCACACACACAACGCACACACAGTGCACACACACAACGCACACACACACACAATCTGGAGATGGGCAGGGCGTCCTGAGGTCTAGTTTGAAGCTGGGATCCTGCCACTTCCATCTGATTCTAGCCGCCAACGCAAGTCACATGCCCGAGACCAAAGTCAGAAGGCAGGGCTGGTGACCCTGCTCCTGGTGGGAGTAAGGACGCCACAAAGTTACTCGCAAAAGGCAGGAGGGGTGAAGAATTGAGACCACGAATGCCTCCCGTTTTCCAGACCTTGGTGTCTTTTAAAGTCAACTTCAAACTTGAAAACTGATTTTAGCCCATGGGAAAAGAGCCGGGGCTTTCTTTTTGTGTTGATAAAAGGACATCGACTTTGAAGTTCAGTCTGAGTCCACATCCCAGCTCACCCAGTCCCTCGTGGGTTGCCTTCTACACGTCACCGATTTCCAGGGTCCGGGTGCACATCTGTGAAGCGGGGTGGCTGTGTCCTCCTCGTCACGCGAGGGTGAGGGTCCGATGCCCAGGTTGCCCGGAGCGTGGGGGATGGGGCGCTCGGCCGTGGCTCGGTGGCTGTTCCACACTGTGGGTGTGAGGAAATCTCTTGGTGATGATCCAAAACAGATTCAGAATATAAACAGGAAAAATATAGCTTACCCTAGAAGATCACGTCATCCCTGGGCATAAATTAGTGATTTAAATGGCATCTCTGGTTTTTCATTTCTCCTCCTTAGTTTCTGCTCAGAGTGTCCTGTATTCTTTCCCGGGGTAAGTCCTTCTTTTAGGTCGAAGCGTCTGTCCGCCTGCCTGGAAGAAGCGGAAAGTGCTGATCCCATAGGCTGGAGAGGCTGGGTCCCCGGGCCCCAGGGTCAGCGCTGTTTCTGTTCATCACCCGCTGAGCTGACTCCTCGGAGAGAACCAGGGCTTACGGGGAGCTGGGAAGGGGACCTTGACACTGGAAAGAAGAGGGGAGAGTGTGTCGCCCTCAGAAGAGACGTCTGTGATGCTGGCAGCTTCGGGTAAACATGTGTCCTCCACTCAGGCCACACGGCTGCCCATCAGACAACATTAGGATGCTGCTGGCTTGGTGCTCTGGGCAGGGGGTAGGGAGGGGGACTCCATGCTTCACGATGGACACAATGTGGAGATCTGGCTGGTGGGGGGAGGGTGTGGAGCACTGGGCTTCCCCAACCTCAGAGGCGCCCAGTGGGTGCACTTTTGAACAGATGGGACAGAGTCCAAAGTGCGTGCAAGCCAGAGCCCCAGACACCTGCAGGAGGAAGTGAAGAAGAAAGAGTATGGGGGAATCAGGGGCCAGGATGCACACCCTGGGGACAAGCCAGGAGCTTTCTTTCTCCGAGGGCTTGGACCCCACTGGTGGAAGGAGAGCCCAGGAGAGTCAGGGCCCGCAGCCAGGCCCCGCACCCCTGCAGGTGGGGGAGGGTGGTGTCAGACGCTGACGGGAGGCCCAGCCCCTGGGAGGAGAGGGCCTCATGGTTGGTGGACCACAGGATCTGAGGAGAAAATACTCCAGGGGCCAGGGCCAGGGAGCCTGGACCAGGCAATGTGCAGCACAGATGCATTTTGTGCAAATTTAATTATGCAATTTTTTGAGATAATGCCATATAAAGTTATGAATCTCACTTTGCTTTAGGCACAAACTTTGGTATAAAGACACCTTCTTTAAATATTCTTAGGAGAAAATTAGCCTCGAATACTGCAAAGCCTTCCCAAATCCAACTGTCACCTACAACATGACTTGCCCTTGTTCAGGAAGTTCAGTGTCCGGGAAGTGGCAGCTGACTCAGGCCTCTGGGGCTGGACTGGAGTCCTTCAGGGCAGGGGCTCCAGGAGGGCCCCCAAACTTGGACTGAGCTGCCTTCCATGTAGGCGTATGTTCTTTCCACACTGGGTTGTGGGTTCACATAATTTCCTACAGTTACATTCTAAATTGTCTTCACTTTCTAATCACATTCTTTATAAACTGCCCACTCCCATGTAGAGAATGATTAGAAGCAATAACTTTGGAGGGAATTCTAATTCAAAGAGATACATGCACCCCAAAGTTCACAGCAGCACTATATACAACAGCCAAGACATGGAAGCAACCTAAACGTCCACCGACCGATGCTGGATAAAGAAGTTGTGGTATACTTATATAATGGAATACTACTCAGCCATTAAAAAGAATAAAATAATGCCATTTGCAGCAACATGGATGGACCTGGAGACAGTTATTCTATGTGAAGTAAACCAGAAAGAGAAAGAAAAATGCCATATGATATCACTCATATGTGGAATCTAAAAAAAGACAAATGAACTTATTTACAAAACAGAAACAGACTCACAGACACAGAAAACAAACTTATGGTTACCAGTGGGGGGAAAAGGGTGGGAAGGGATAAATTGGGAGTTCAGGATTTGCAGATACTAAGTACCATATATAAAATAGATAAACAACAAGTTTATACTGTACAGCACAGGGAACTATGTTCAATATGTTGCGGGAACTTATGGTGAAAAAGAATATGAAAACAAATATATGTGTGTGCATGTATGACTGGAGCACTGTGCTGTGCACCAGAAATTGACACAACACTGTAAACTGACTAGACTACAATAAAAAAAAAATAAAATAAATGTTGACCTTTTATCCAGCGACTTTGATAAATTTGCTTATTAATTCTAATATCTAATCTAGCTTTGCGTATTAACACCATGATGTCAGCAAGCAATGACAGTTTATATCTTCCTTTCCAATTCTTATGTCTTTTTGCCCCTTTGTTTTGTTGTACTGTTAGGAATTCCAGTGTAACGTTTAGAAGAGGTACCAGTGGGCCTCCTTTATCTTGTTTCTCGTCCAGAGGAAGAAATTCAATAATTCACACTTAACCACCAGGCTTAAAAGGTTTTTTTTGGTATTCTTCTCTTTTTGTGGATAATCTTTATCAAATTAAGCAGGGTCCCTTTACTATCAGGTTGATGCCGACTTTGAACATGAATGAATGCTGAACTTTGTCAAATGCTTCCACTGCATCTAGTGAGATGGCCTTATGATTACGCACCTGTGTTCTGTGTCTGTGACGTAGAGAAACACCATTGAAAGCTGAGCCTGTAACCAAACGTTTGAAGAATAAATTTTTCAGCTCTAACACTTTGTCCTTGGAGCCCATGAGCTTTTCTGGGTACATCATTGTTCAGTCTGCAAATGATGATGGTTTTTAATCTCTCTCTTTAATTCGTACCTTCTCTCATTTTCCCCATTACTGTTGGCCAGGTCCTCTGCCAGTATCTTCAACAGTGCCTGGAATAATGGGCACTCTCGTCTTGGCACCAGTCTTTACAGGGATGTGTCTGAAGTTTCTCCATCAGGCTATAAAATTGGCTGCAAGTGTTTGATGTAAAACTTGATATCAAGTTGGGGAAGTTCATTTCTCCTTCCAGCCTGCAAAGAACTTTTTTTTTCATTAGTAGATACTGAGCATTGCTAAATAATTTTTCTCCATCAGTTGAGATATCCCATGCTTTTGTCAGCTGTAATCTATTATTGCTCTGTGTTACTGTCTGAAGTTAATTCTGTGACTATATTGCATGACTGAGTATGGCAACTTCCTTTCTTCAGTAAAGAGGCAGACATGTGATCTGATTAAGTGGCCCAAACTGGGTTTTTCTTTTTTAAAATTTTTTCCAAGGTTGAGACGTTCAGCCTGTGTTCCGAAGATGGCCTCTGTAGGATTACGGTCCAGTCTCGATACCACGCTCTTGACAGTCTCTTCACTGATGTCATTTTTTAAAAGCTGCCTCCTTGTATTTATATTGCAGGACATCTTAGCAGTTGTGCTCACTGTTGATAGGGTGCAGAGGAAAAGAGAATGTGAGAACTAATTAGGACTGAAATGTCAGCTCATCTTTCCTGGGTCATGTTGGTCCTTCCAAAGATGTGGTTCCTGGAGCCCACCTTCGTGTTTATTTCTGGTGTATCTCAACCTGTTTATGAGTCATTTTCCAAAACGTCCTTTGGGTCTCCTTAGGCATTGCAATCAGATCGTAAATTGAGCTCATCCGCTGTAAGGATGGAAGATGCCAGCACTACTCGGCCATGAGGACCGTAGCTTGGCGTCCTCTCATCACAGCGGCTCAGATGATGACTGAGATGCCAGGGGACAACATGGCTGCTCCTGGAAACCATCCCAATAGAAGCTAGAAGTAAGTTTGTGGCTTCTGAGGTATTTTAAATCTCCTACAAGACTAAATTTAATCTGTAGCATAATAAGGAGAAAAAAAGCCCTAAGCTCTCTATTTAGTTTTTAGGAAATAAATGTCATTTCTTGTTTTTAAATAGACAAATATGTGTAGTTTTAAGAAAATAGAAAAATTAGACCAAGTGTGCCGTTCTTGGGCTGCCATTGTGTGTAGCTCTGCACCCATCATTAGTTACTTTTGTTGCAAAGTCTCATAAATACTGAGCTGCATTATTCCAGAAACTGAAGGCTGACGGGTCACCTCATTTGTCTCTTTGAAACGAGCGTGTTTTGTGTCCGTGGGAACAGCCTGTCCTCTGGAGAGGCGACTTCCACTTCCGGTGGAGGACCGGTCTCTGTCTCGGTTATAAAAGAAAGGATCTCGTCTCCCCGTTCCCACGTTTGGCAGGAAGCCTTCTTCTGTCACATTTGTTCCTGCTGTGGGTTTTGTGGTTTTTTTCAAAGAGAGCAGCCACCCCGATTTCCTCTTTTTCTGAAAACCCACTATTATCCCCTCACGGACTGGCATTTTGTAAAATTTATCTCTGAAAAGCGCTCTGTGTTGTAAAATGCTTCCATAGACATCTGGCAACATCCTTCTGCAACTCAGGCGGCCAGACCCCAGAAAAAGCCGCTGCCGGCCCTCCGCTGCTCGGCGTAAGCGCTGGGCGGGCAGAACCCCCTGTGGCTGGTGGGGGGCTTCTGCCCCGGGCCTGGGCTGGGGCTTGCTGAGGCGCCCCAGCGTGTGGGACCAGAGCGGGGTGCTGGCTGCGTCCCCTCCTGTCACTCACAGACGGCCCGGACAAAGAATCTCATTGTGCAGGCCCTCGACTTCACTCGGAACAGGAAGTCGGACCAGATGACCTCCAAGGCCGCTCTTAGCCCTTCGCTCCTGATGTCATTTCTTCTCATCGCCATTGCTTCTGTCCCTTGGGGGATGCCCTGGACTGCGGATGACACGAGTTCTCTTTACTGAGTCCCTGGGACAGTCACCCCGGGTCATTTCCAAAGTGAGATATCAAGACTTCGGGAACTGGAGTCGACGTCACAGCCGTGGGTCCCACCTAAGCCCTTCTCTCCACAGGCTGTTTTGACGAGACCTCCCCCGAAGAAAGTTCCAGAAGCATGTCCCTCAGTTTGGCAGGATAATATTTTGAGGCACAGGGGGTGGTTTTCCCTCTCTTGCCTTTTTTCAGTCCCTCTGCCCACATGGCGGGTCCAGGCCTCTGACCCGGTTTGGGGCAGGGTTTCCTGTTGCTTGTTCCCACGCCCCTCAGCAGTGACGGACATTGAGGGAAGAGTCGTAAAGGACATGAAGTGACACCAGGGACCTCTGGGCAGATGCAGAGAGAGGACGGTCTGGAGGTGACTCCAGGAGACTGGGGAAAGGCTCTGCCTGCCTGGAGGGGTGGGCTGGGCTCCATGACAGTGACTGCCACGTGGCTGGCTTCAGAGGGTGGTGGGGAGGGGCTGCTGCGCGCCAGGCTGCAGGGAAGACGCAGGCCTGGGGCAGTTACTGCGCACGATGAGGGTGACGGGTGGGCTTCCTCTTGCCCCCGGGCTGTGTCTCCCACTCCCGTCCCCCTTTGTGTGGCCCCTGTGTTGTAACTTTTAGGAAATGAGGGTAATTTTCCTTGCATATCTGAGTGTGTGACCTGCAATTTGTTCCTTCCACAGTAATTGCCAGCAGCTCAGAAAGGTTTTAGTAAAAAGGTTTTATTTGAGTAAATGCTGTGGAAAGTTCTGAGGCCAGTAAGTGCAGAGGTAGAAGGAGCATGTGTGAGCCACAGGCCCTTCAGTAAAGCTCGGGGACGAGAGAACGAGGGAGGGGGAGACACCCAGAGATGGAGGCGAGGAGGGAACCCAGCGCCCTGGTCGGAGGTAGGGCAGTGTAACCCAGAGGTGTCCTGATGGGAGACGTGGCCTTCTTTCAGAGGAGCTGCTGCAGGTTCCCTCCTGCCCGACAGCCTGGGAGAGACCCTCAACGTGAGCGAGACCAGGAGGGTGGAGAGACCGGCAGCAATGCTCTGTCCTCCACCAGCACATCTCTTTGGCGTGAGGAGGGGTCAGCGATCTCGGCTGAAGTCGCAGCTGCGCAGTTTACTTAAGGCCGGTGTGGTGAAGGTAACTGGAGAGTGTGGACCCCAGGACCAGCCTGTCTGGGCCTGAACAGCGCCTCCATCTCACCAGGTCAGTTTCCTTCCCTGAGGCTCATTTTCTCCCTTCTGAAAAGTGTGATGAGTCACAGTCGTGATGGTTAATTGCATGTGTCAACTTGCCCAGGCTACGGGGCCCAGGCATCTGGTCAAACATCATTCTAGGTCTCTCGGTGAGGGTGTTTTGGGATGAGATTTACATTTCAGCTGGTGAACTTTGAGTGAAGCAGATGGTCTGCCATCACGGAGGTGAGCCACACCTGAGCAGTTGAAGGCCCCAAAGAACAAAGACTGACCCTCCCCCATGCAAGAGGAGGTTCTGCCACAGATGGCCTTTGGACTCAAACTGAAACTCTTCCTTGAGTCGGCCTGACAGGACTGCCCCCTCAGACTGCAGGCTCGCTGAGCCACCCAACTCACGGGAGCCAGCTAGTTAAAATAAATAAGCCCTTTCTCTAGACACCCTGCTGGTTCTGTTCATCTGGAGCGCCCTGCCTAACACAGTAGCATTGCTCCCCCACTAGAGCACTGCTCCATCTGGGGATGCCCAGGAGAAGAGCAGAGTGATGGACCAGAGGAAGTTCAGTGCACTTAAAATGACCTCTTGAAAAGCAAAGGCATAGACTGGAGATTGCCAGCAATTATTTAGTGGGTACAGAGTTTCCTTTCGGGGTGATGAAAATGTTTTGGAACTCAACAGAGGTCATGGTTTCACAACATTGCAAATGGACTACGTGTCACTGAATCATTCACTTCTCAATGGTTAATTTTATGTTATGTGAATTTCACCCCAACATAAATAAAAAATATTCAGTATTTTGGGAAAAACAATGGTCTGGTTTTAAAAAGTCAAAATCCTAGACAAGTATTGTTTATGTCAGAAAAAAATGTCTTTGATTTGGCAGTTGTCAGGGGTTGAATTGTGCATCCCCCAAAAGGGGTTCAAGTCCCCATCCCCAGGACTGGTGAGTGATCTGATTTGGACATAAGGTCATTGCGGATGATCAGCTAGTATGAGGCTATTAGGGGTGGTATCTGGCGTCCTTATAAAAAGGGAAAATGTGGACCCAGAGACAAACACGTACAAAGGAAAGACAACGTAAAGACACAGAGACGCATCTCCAAGCCTGAGGCCACCTGAGGCTGCAACGGATTGTTCCTCACAGCTTCCAGAAGGAACTGCAGTGCCAACACCATGATCTTGGACTCAGGCCCCTGAGACAATGAATTTCTGTTGTTAAGCCTCCAAACTGTGGCAATTTGCTCGGGCGGCCCTGGGACACGGATGCAGCACTGGTGGCAGCTTGATGCCTATGTTGGTCACCATGCAAGACCTGACACTCTCCAAGAGACTCCACTTCCAGGAAGATGCAGAAATGGGAGACCCTCCCACCCTGTTGCAGGCTGCATGTAGAGACCGGCTTCTGGCCAACAGGATGCGGCAGGGGTGATGGGATGCCGTTTTCATAACTGGGTGACATAAAATGGTGGCGTATGTTCTGCTGGCAGACTGTTCCCTTTCCTGCTTGCACACTTGGATGGAGCCTGGCATCCTGTTGAAGAGTCAGCAAGGAGCCATGTCGTCCCAACAGCTGCCTATGCCTGGAAGACCGTCCCTCCCTGGTCTGCTCTCAGCTGCTAACACTTCGCTGACACCTGATTTCAGCCTGTTGGAGACCCTGAGCAGAGGCTGCAGCAAAGCTGTGCTCAGATTTCTGACCAACAGAAACCAGAAGACAGAGTATTTATACCGCTAGGTTTGGAGGTAATTTGTTACGCAGCAGTAGACATCAAATATACACTCCTTATAGTTTGTGGATTCTCCTCAGAGTATGTTTGAGACTGCTTCTCCCTCCCCAAAACCTCCTGGGCTCTGTTTCTCTCATTCCCACCAGCCTGTCACTCTCAGTAGGAGCCTGCATGGATCTCAAACTTCTTCCTCCTCTCCTGGGTACCTCCCCGCTTTGCCACTTGTAATCAAAGCAAGATACCGTGGTGACCTGTGTGAGGAAGACACTGAGTTTCAGAACTCAGAAAAGAAGCACAAAATATTTGGATTAGAAGGAATTAAAGCTCCTCTTGCCCCATTTTATCATGGAGTAAAGAGACACAAAACAGAGAAAAGGGACTTTTTCTGTGCCCAAGCTCGCCAGGGGCAGCGCTGATGTGAAGTGCCAGGTTTCTGGGTTCTTGTCCATCGGCTTTTAGTTGCTAAGGAGAAAAGTGAGAAGCTTTTGTCAGAGCAAGGTCCAGATTCAGGATGCCTCCGGCGGGTGTGGGGTGGGGGCTTAGGCGGGGGTGGCAATCTGAACGAAAGCTGGTAATAGAGAACTTGTTCCGGGCCCTGCTTACTTAACGTCCTGTCAGATAGAGGAACATTTAACAACCGTATCAAAGAACGCGGCCATCGCCTCATCCACATTTCCTAGACAGGCTGCTTGTTCAAGGGACTGTCACTCTGAGAATCGCGTTCAGCCACCCACAGACTCATCGCTGCCGGCGGCCCCGTCTTCCCCTTCCCCGACATCTGCAGCTTCGTTTGCTTTACGACCTTTACCGGCTTTATGGCTTTTGCTAAGGTTTGCCTCCAAAATCAACTCCATGTGGATTTTATGTCCTTTCCACTGAGATCCTAACATGTTAGATGGACAGATTATTGGTGAGAAGTGGAGGAAAGGACTGGATGCAGGTGGCCTAACTCTCTCCTTATTCTAGGATGCTAATGTTCGAAACTGAATATTAAATATTAAATAAGCATGCGATACCTTTGTATTTCGGTCTTGGAGATATTCTCAGTAAAAGCCTGGTTTAGTTCACTTTTAGTTTTTGACTGTAGATCAGGGTAACTTTGAACAGCTTTCATACGGTCTCATGTTTTGCTTTTGGTTTTGTGTGTGTGTGTGTTCACTCACTTGAATATCATTACGTTTACTGTGTTATCACTGTGGAATGTAAATTCAGGTTAGACCAGAGAATTTCACAAGTGCAACAAAGCCTTCTGTAATAAACCCAAGTTTATGTCCAGTGTCTGGCCAAACCAGCCTACTCATCCATCACTTCCATCCCAGAGAATTTATTTAGTTTAGCATTTATGATTCTTACTGGGAAAATAAACATACAGCACACACTTTTGAAGTTGGGGGGTGTGGCAGCTTCACCAGCCTGTGAATCAGTTCATATCACAATCACACTATTGCCCAAGTTAAAATGCTTTGGAGCCCTACCTGCCCATTCATTCATATTTTCATTCAAAAAATACTTACTGAGCAGAGAAGAGAGAGGCAATGGCGCACAATTAGACAAACCTTCTGGTTTCATGAACTTACAGCTGAGTTGGGAAAATAGCCATCAATCAGGTAATCAAGCCACACAGCCATGTGCTTCAGGGAAGGCCCTGCTCAGCGACTGGTGCTTGGACCATGATGGGTAAGAAGGAGTCAAGCAGGCTGACTGCGAAGGGAAGAGGGTTTCTGGCAGCAGGAGAAGCATGTGCAAAGGGCCTGCAGCAGGAGGGAACCGAGTTAGCATATGAGCATTAGAGGAGGCTGCTTTCTTAGAGGATAAGGAGGGTGCGTCTGGACACAGAGCTGGGATGAAGGATGATCATGTTAGGAAGCTTTTAAACTCTCCAAATGACTCACTGTGCGGTAGCGCCCCTTGAAGGTGTGTGGAACGAGGAGTCAGGATACCTGAAGCTCTCATCGCACCAGTTAACAGCTGTGTGTGTATGTGCGTGTACAAGTATGTGCATATGTGTGTGCACGCACGTGTGTGCACATGCTTGTGTATTGGCATGTGTACACATACACACATGAGGATGAGAACGTCAGAGTCCCCCGAGAGCTTGCAAAAATGCAGGCTCCTGGGCTCCACCCCCAGAGGCTCAGATGTGGAAGTGAGCAGTGAGGCTGCGAGTCTGCATCTTTAACAAAGTTTCTCATGATGCCAATGCTGTTGGTCCAGGGACCACGTTTTGAGAACTGCAGTGTTAGGGGCTAAGTGTGCTGGTTGTGGGTTCAGACCCAGAACCGCTGAGTTCAAGCCCTGGTTTTTCAAGCTGTGAGATCTTAGGAATATTACTTGAATTCCCTCCTCGTCAGTTCCTGGATCTATAAAACTGGTTTCCTGATGCACACACTCCTGTCAAGGTGCTGTCCTGCTGTGAGAGGGTTACCGGGAGCTTCAGTGGGAGGGTGGGGGATGGAAACCGAGCTGACACGTGACATTGTTTTGAAAGTGACGGAGTGTGAGTCACCACTGATTTTGTTCCTGTCACCGGAGAGCTGGAGCAATGTCAATATTGCACATATTCACTATTTTTTAAACTTTAAAAAAAATTGAAGTATAGTTGGTTGACAATGTTGTGTTAATGTCTGTTGTACGGCACAGTGATTCAGTTACACACACACACCCACACACTTATATATATTCTTTTTCATTATAGGCCACTACAAGGTATTAAATATAGTTCCCTGTGCTGTACAGTAGGACCTTGCTGTTCATTTTACATATAGTAGTTGGTACCTGCAAATCCTGAACTCCCAATTTATCCCTCCCCTCTGCATTCCCCCCCAATAACCATAATGTCTGTGAGTCTGTTTCTGTTTTGTAAATAAGTTCATTTGTCACATTGTTTTAGATTCCACATACAAGTGATAGCATATGGTGTTTTTCTTTCTCTTTCTGGATTACTTCACTTAGTATGACATTTCTAGGTCCATCCATGTTGCTGCAAATGGTATATTTTATTCTTTGTTTATGGCTGAGTAGTATTCCATTGTGTATGTATATATACCACAACTTTTTTATCCAGTCGTTTGCCGGCGGACATTTAGGCTGCTTCCATGTCTTGGCTATTGTAAATATGTTTCTCCTAGGTGTCATTCAGTGAATCCTGAAGAGGTGGGTTTTTTCAGCTGGATGACCTCAGGCAAGTTACACCTCCTGCAACAGCATCTCCACCCCTCCGTAGGTCAAATGGGATAAATAAAATCCTTACTTCCTGGGGCCATTTTAAGGATCACATCAATTCTCATCAAAGCGTTAAAATATGCTATTTACAAAAATGTGCCAGTTTTAAAAGTATTGTTATTACAATGGAACTCTTGGAATTAAGATTAAAATTAATTATTCACATCCTAGTTAATAGGTAGGAACTGTCTTACATTCCCTTTCAATAAGAAAGATTACCTAGTAATTGTCTCATTTATGGTGCTCTGGAATGTCTCATGGATAAGGTGAAATTTTGGGTTAAAATTTATGGTATTCTTGGGAGGGCAAATGTGCATTTTCTGATAAATGTTATGAAGCTATTAGAACTCCATCTGTGGTACCTGGATGTCTGAGTTCTTCAACAGATAAATCCTGGGCCAGGCTCCATGGAAGGAGTTGGAGCTACGCCATGGAGAAGACATAGCCACACCCTCAAGGGTCCTCTGGGAGATGCAGGTTGGGAAAGGAGCCAGCCCTGCAGAGCGAGGAGAAGCAGGTTGCCGCAGAGACACAGAGGATGCCCCAAAGCCAGGTAAGTCTTCCTAGAAGAGGTGATGAGACTGAAGGATGAGGAACAGTCTCGAAGCGGGAGTGGGAGGGAGCTGCTGCCCAGGAGGCCCCTTCAGTGAGAGAGGGAGCGCTGTTTGGAGAAAGGCAAAGGGTTCTCTGTTCAACCTTTCCCTCCAACCACTACTGTTCTCTTAGACATTATACGGGCACAGTTTTATAGCTGCATCCACTGTTTTCCCTTCCCAGGCACCCTTCCCATTGTGGTCCACATGCATGCACGTTTCTCATCATTGCAGACTTAGAGTGCACGCCGTTCATGTTCTTTTCACTCAGCATCTTACTTTTCAAGTTGTTCCAGGTTGGTCTGATTACAAATCTAACGACAGTGTAAAAGTTCTTCAGTTGAAGTCACTGATTGATTTCAACCTTCCCACATCGTCTGCTGTCTATGTTTTGACCACTATAAATTGTGCTGTGGCCACGTCTCCATGCGTACCTTCTGCCTCCTCGATCCTGGGGACGCAGACAACACACCCTGGGCTTGAATCCTGGCCTGGCCACTCCCTGCCTGGATGGCTGTGGGTGAGTCATTTCTCCTTCCTGTGACTCATTTCCCCACCTGTAAAATAGGAACAACAACACTATCCACCTTACAGGGATATTGTGGGGGTGAAAGGCATTAGCATGTCAACACTTAGACTGACGCCCAGCACGCAGGGAGAATTTATGGGTATTTAATCAAGTATTCTCCTTTACCTGTCCATCTACTACATACAAGTTCATACTGAAATATGATCTGTGTGTTGAAACCGTTCATCCACTTATCTGTTGGATCTTTAATTTTTTTCTAATCAATTTCTGTGAGCTCTTTATGGAGTGTGGATATTTTCTGGGAATATATTATCTCAGTCTGCCCTCATTTGTATATTTGAAACATTTTTTATTACCGAATCTTTTGAATGTCTCCTTTGTGATTTTTAAATGAAACCAGAGCCCATAAATTAATCTTGCACCTAAGATCTAATATTCAGTAACATTTTTAGACATGGTTTGATTTATCATTGTAATTTTATTTCAGTATATAGTGTTTTATTTTCCGAATCAATTACTATTAAATTCTTTATTTCATTTGTTATGTGTTAAATCTTATTCAGGAGAGCACTTGAAAACGTTGGAGGGGATGGAGCTCCTCTGGTTTAAATATAAATTACTAATATTAGATATTATATTGGGGTCATAAATATGGATTGCAAGATTTCTACTTCTTTAAAGTTTATTGAGAATTTCTTTATGACCTTGAGAAAAATACAATCACTCCCATGAATATTATTTTGCATCTTGAAAATAAGTAGCACCGCACACAGCTTTACAGTTTACAAAACCCTCCGTTTCTCTCGTGATCCCCCACATGGCGCGCTGTGGTTGCCGGTGTCTGGATTTGGACCCCAGTGAGTTACAATCTCATATAACAATTGTATTTCTGCCCGCTTCCCCGGTACGTCTGATACATTTTCTTTGGCGTGTTTTGTTGCCATGTTGTTTGGCTCATGAAAGGAAAAGGAAATTTATTGAGTGGCCATTACCCAGGTTGCCGTGTGAAAGTGTTCACACACAGTTCATTCAGTTTCACAGCAACTCCGTGAGGTCTCTCGTGGTATTTCCACGGTTAGGGACAAAGAAAATGGCATAGAAAGAGACTGGTGTCCCCAAACTCCTCTGGCTGACAGCAGGTCAGTGGCAGGAAGTCTGAGGACAGCCTTTCCTGATTAATCCTATAATTCATTCATCTAAAATGGGTCCCCTTGACAGATTCCTGGAAGCAGAATTAGACGAAGATTGTGAATATTCTGAAGGCTCTTGTTGTATCTTACTTAATCACTTCTCATAAAAAACGTTCCCGTTTATAACCACAGTCTCTGTGCATGAGACGGCACCCTTCCCCAAACGGCCCCTCACCGACCAAGCCCTACGTGCAGTGTCTGAAACACCCTGCTAACTGTCTGCTGCCTTCGGGGAAACGGCGCAGACGTCCACACCAGGGAGGCCAGGTCCACGGCCAGCTCTTGCTCTGCTGCTTAAAACCTGTGAGTCATGTACTCTTTCGGAGGCTCCACGCTTTGTTCTCATGATAAGCACTGTAACCACCACGCACAAAATAGAGATGAAGGGGAGACTTAAGATATGTCCGGTTGGGTTTACAGCAGCGTGGATGGACCTGGAGATTGCCATATGAAGTGAAGTAAGCCAGGAAGAGAAAGACAAATATCATGTGATAACACTTGTATGTGGAATCTAAAACAGTGAGACGAATGAACCTGTTTACCAAACAGAAACAGACTCAGACATCGAAAACGAACTTATGGTTACCGGGGGGGAAAGAGGAGATGGAGGGATGGGAGTTTGGGATTTGCAGATATAACTACTATATATCAAATAGATAAACAGCAAGTTCCTACCATATAGCACGGGGAACTATATTTACTACCTTGTAATAACCTGTAATGAAAAAGAATATGAAAAGAAATATATATGTATAATTGAATCACTATGCTGTGCACCAGAAATTAAATTAACATGTTGTAAATCGACTATACCTGAATTAAAAAAAAAAAACCTCATAGAATTAAAAAAAAGCCCTCCCTCGTGGTTAGCCTGCCGGGACCTGGCTAACGCCCTGCAGGAGGCGTCCTCACTGGGCTCCACAGGCACCTGCAGAATGTGAGCAGACTTTCGGGCTCCGGGACCTGATGGCAAAATCTTGAAAACTGCGTTTGTAAAATATAATTTGTGTTACAGGATGAAAACATTGTATCTCTCTGAACAACGTTAGATGGTTGACAGGCCACTGTGCATAGTAAAGCAACACACACAGTAACAGCAGGAACGTTCTGGAATCCGGAGCCGGGGCCACTGAGCCCTCAGGGCGCAGGAGCCGTGTGAGAAGTCCGTCTGCACACCCCTCCTTCTCCCCATCCTGTGAGCGCCCTGCCTGCAGGTGCCCGCTATGCCCACTAGAGGCCCGGAGCGGGGAGCCGCGTTCCATGTCCTCGGTGGGGCCCGGGCAGCCTGCCTGCGGAGACAGCTTTGCCCTCTCATGATATCCAGACTGCCTTCCACTGAGTGAGGATGAAGAGAATGTTCTCTTCCTGATTTCACTGTCACCAGAACAGCGACCACACGTTGCTCTGTGGGTGGTGAGATGCGTGAAAACCCCGAAGGCCCAGCGTCCGCGCAGCGGCACCAGCTCGGGCGGATGTAGCCGAGGAAGTGTTCCTGGAAAGGGAATCAGGCAGCTCCCAGAACTAGGGTGGGAGGTGGGCAGGGCAGCAGAGGGAGGCTGGGCTGCATCCATCAGCATCACTGTCCCCCTGTGGGGGCTGCCATGGCCACCTCAGGGTCCATCTCCACATCCAGGCTCTGCCTCTCTCTGCACATGTGACTGGTGGCGCCTGGTCACGCGACCAGACCCTAATTGCAAGAGATGCTGGGAAAGAGAAGATCTGGTCTTTCTGGCTCCGCTTTCTACCAAGATTCACAAGGTGGGGTATTCTTAAAGCGCAGATATGGGTTTTGGATCCTGTGAAACCAAAAACAAATGACAAATGTCTACTTTTCTAAAAGAAAAAAAAAGAACACTCTAGATCTGTGCATCCTTAAAATACATCGGAGAGTGTGATCTGCAATATTCACGGGGATATAAAGTCTTCAACTTATTCTCAAATGATCCAGAAATGAGACAGAGAGAAACTGGGCTGTGAAAGCAAATTGTGTGCATTTCTTTCAAACTCTGAGTTCAGTGGTGACACGTTGGTAGCTAGAAGTCAGCCGTAGGGGGCGTTTTTACACCACAGACATTGACAAACACTCTCCCCGCAGGCAGCTGGTTTGTTAAACACGTTCCACTCCGTGGGAAGATCCCTCTTTTCCTGCCTCTGCAGGCCTGATGAAATCTCCCCGGGAATTTAAGTTCGCCTCCATCCCCTTCAGCTACCTCCTTTCCTTCCTTTGCATCTTCTTGATGGAGTTTAGTTTGGTCCTGCCTCCAAGTCCGGAATGACTTACTTCTCTGCCCACTGAGGATATACATCAGTTAGGATCCAATTGCAATGGTAACTACCTGATCCATTTTAAAACAGACTCCAGTTTTCTAGATAGCTGCCAATATGCCCCAAAGTCGCAGCTACCATTTTAGCCACGATGAACGTCACCACAAGGACTGAATGTGATAATGAAGATAAAGCTTTCAGTGTTTTTTTGGGGGGGCAAGTGTTTGGGAAAGTCATTTACAGGGAAAAGGGACTGTAACATTTGTCGTCCTCAGAGTTCAGACAGCAGATCTGTAACAGTGAGGGAGGTGGGGGACGGGAAGTGTGAAAATGGGGGAGAAAATGACACGCAGATCTTTGGATTAAGGACCAGCTCCCTGCTTGTTGGTCCTGGTTGTGGTTTTTAGCCTGAATTGCCTCACATTTGGAGCAGAAAGAAAAGAGAACAGTTCTGAATGGGACCATCCAAGGAAAATCTTGGATGAGGCGCCGGCACCCACCCAGCCCCCTGCAAAATGCTTCCTTTTTTCTCTGGAGACTTCGTTGTCCCATGGGAGCTGATTGCACAACAGGAATATTTTCCTAAATATGTCTTCAGAACATTTTGTGAAATAGCCTCTAGCTGGGTTTTTTACAGACACTGGCTGTTTCTTTTGGGGCTATTTGTGTGACTAGCTGCCTTTGAGAGAGTCCGCACTGTCTTTGCAAGTGTTTGAACGCAACTGAAAGATGCAAACGGCCACCAGGAGACAGAAGTTTTCTACCGCATGAACCACGAAGTCCTTACATTTCATGGTGGTGGCAGTTGGTTGGCTGCTGGGTTTCCCCTTCATTCCTATTGAAATCATAATTGCTTTACAATTAAAATGTAATTATACCGTCAAAGAATGATTCCACAGTTACTCTAGCATAGTGATTTACAAAACGGAAAATGTACTTTTCAAGGATTTCTGAAAGTTCCTTTCCACACGGCATCGCTGAGCCCTTTCATAATTGGTGCCTTTCCGGGCATCCCTCCAGAAGCTTCTCAGCTGTCACATGTTTAAGGTCAACTGTACAAATATTAGCTTATCATCTACTCAGGGCTTCTGAAAGCATGGTAGTGGTTATCTGGAGTGATCTAACTGCTGCTTTGTTTGGAAAATAGATAAATTCTTAGTGCTTCTGAGACATTGCACATGCCAGGAGCTCTAAACCTTGTCATAATTCCTCAAGGATGAAGAACTTCCAACTCTCCCTTGAGGCTTTGAAGAAGGGAAACTAGGAAGAAAGAAAGACAGGGAATTAGAAGGAAGGAGGGAGGGACGGAGAGGGGGAGGGAGAGGAATCAGCCTCATCTCAGGGTGAGGCTGAGATCTTCCGGGTAACACATGTCTCCTCTGCCCCCTTCCTGTCCTCCTGGCCTCCCCTCTCTCCAGTTCCAGGCCTCTGTCTCCTCCCTTCTTCCTTCATTGTACATTTCGCTCTTCCTTCCATCTTTGCCTCCTATGAACCCTGATGGGGCAGGGGAGATGCTGGGCTAGATTGGTAGCTGTCTCCTGTTTCCAGGCACCTACTAATGCCTCGGAACGCAGAATGCGACTCCGTGTCAGCACCGTGAGATGCTGACGTCACAGGAGAAGGGCGTCTCCAGCGTGGACAGCGGGGGGCCCGCTGTAGCCCACCGGGTCTGGGTGTGCTGGGCTCATGCTGACTTGAAGCTGGCCCTTCTGGAGGACAGGCCTGGCTCCTCCCTCCTCTGGGCCCCTGACCCAGAGTGGGGACGGCCAGAGGAGCCTTCTGAGGGGGGACTGACTGTGCTTCCCTGGCCTGGATTCATTGTCATTTTACAGAAATGTGTGCAGTCCCAGAAAATGAAACAACAAGACTAATGACTTAGATAATCATTTAAATAGAATTTACATTCCTGTGTTCCTGTTGTGCATTCGATGTAAGTGAAAAACAAACAAACAAAAAGTCAAGCAAACAAACAGGGAAAGCCGGCAGGGCCTTCTGGTTTCCCAAATCCCTGGGTTAATATTCTCCCTGGGCTGGCCTCACGCAGGCCCACCCCTCACTTCCTCCTACCCCTGCCCCGTGACTCCCACCAGGCCCAGCTTCTGGCCTCGGCCTGGGGTGGAGGAGCTGGCCAAGCCCACCTATTTGCTGCAACCCCCAGTTCTCCTTATCGCCACAGTGCATTTAAAAAGGCCCACTGAGCCCTCCTACCTGCTGGTGGGAATGTAAACTGGTGCAGCTGAGACAGGAGGGAAGGGGGCAGGGCACAGCCCCTCAAGGAATGACAGCAATCTGACACCAAAATCATGGAAGATTCACCTCCTAATTGGCCTTGAGGATTTAGAGGTTTGACTTCTAGTAGACCTTGAGCTTCATTATATGCTCATTGTAACAGCCTGATAAATAGCATGCCCACAGGCGCCATGACAGTCCCAAGGCTGACCGCAAAAGGCCAAAGAATGGGCGGTGGCCCAGTTCCTGGGAACCCCAGCCCCCTCCCCAGGGCAGTTGGATTGATCCCACCTGTAGGCGTCTGAAGCTACTGAGACCATAAAAAGTGACAACACCATGCCTAGTGGCCCCTTTTGCATGCTCTCTCCCCTCTGGAGACGGCCCGCACTCTGTCTATGGAGTGTGTATCTACTTTTACTTTAACCTGAGGACCCAATTCCCACACCTCTTTCCTTGCCTTTCTCTTGCCTTACACTTTATGCGGTGTGTATCTCTCTAAATAAATCTACCTTTACTCAACGGTGGCTCACACTTGAATTCTTTCCTGCGCAAAGCCAAGGACCCACACTTGGCAGGGCACGTCCCAGGGGCTCTACCAAGACCTGGGACTCGGCCCTCCTCATGCCCCACATCCGTTTTCCTGCATCACAGCCTCTATGGAGGACAGCATGGAGGTTCCTTAAAAAGCTAAAAATAGACTTACCATATGACCCAGTAATCCCACTCCTGGGCATATATCTGGAGGGAACTCTATTTCGAAAAAATACATGCACCCCAATGTTCATAGCAGCACTATTTACAATAGCCAAGACATGGAAACAACCTAAACTTCCAGTGACGGATCAATGAATAAAGAAGATGTGGTATATATGTATATATACAATGGAATATTACTCAGCCATAAAAAAGAAAGAAAAGCCATTTGCAGTAACATGGGTGGACCTAGAGATTGTCATATAAAGTGAAGTAAGTCAGGCATAAAAAGACAAATAGCACATGATATAACTCACATATGGAATCTAAAAAAAAAAAAGAAATTCTATTTACAAACCAGAAATAGACTCACAGACATAGAAAACAGACTTTGGTAACCAAAGGGGAAAGGGAAGGAGGGATAAATTAGGAATTTGGGGTTAACAGATACACATGACTGTATATAAAATAGATAAACAACAAGGTCCTACTGTAGAGCACAGAGAACTAATTCAATATCTTGTAGTAACATATAATGGAAAGGAATCTGAAAAGGAAAAATATGTATATGTGCGTGTATGTACAACTGCATTGCTTTGCTGTACACCTGAAACGAACATTGTACATCAATGACACTGTAATAAAAAATAAAATTAAAAAAGTCTCTGTTAAGTAAACATAATTACCAGCGCCGTGTGTTATATCTGAAAGTTGTTAAGAGAGTAAATCCTGAGTTCTCATCACAAGGGAAAAACTGCTTCTATTTCTTTAATCTCGTATCTGCACGAGATGGCAGATGCTCACGAAACATACTGTGGTCATCATTTCATGATGTGTGTCAGTCCAATCATGATGCTGCACACCCCACACAGTGCCGGGTGGCAGTGACACCTCACTAAAACTGGAAGGCAAAAATCAACGAAAGACTATTAGCTGAAAGAAAGAAGTCTCTATGCAATAGCTTGAGATCCGGGCACACAAATCACATGGAACTAACACGCTGTCTTTGCTAGGATTCTTAAATTATAAGCAACAGAAATTAAGTTTAAGTAGATGAGGGGCAGAGGGCAAGATTCTTAAGTTACAAGCATCAGAAGTAAAATGATAAGATAAAAGTGGGGCTGTTTTACGGGTTCTGGGGGTCCCGTGGAGCCAAGAGCTGGAACAAGGCTGGTGCAGGACTGGGAGCCCGTGCGCGCAGTCCCCGGCGTGCTCTCTGGGTCACCCGTTTCCCTTGCAAACAGCTCCCCTGGGCCTCACTGCTCCGCCGGGACGGAGCACGGACGCCTCTCCCAGCTCGACAAGGCGCGCTGCCAGCCCTCCGCTGGAGGACCAAACTCGGTTTCACCTTAAATTCCTGGCCCAGGTTGGGTCAAGTGTCCCCGCGGGAGCCACCTAGGGATGGCCAGGAGGGTGGTCAGCCAGAACAGCGACGGTGGTCCAGGCCAGGCCGGGTCCTGCAGCCTTTCGGGGAAGAGGTGGTGGGGCGGGCTCCTGGGAACCGCAGGCCACGGCAGCACACCGAGAGCATCCGTCCCGACGGAACGTGGTCGTGTGGAGGCACCTCAGCCGCATCCTTCCCTTCCCAGCCACGTGGCCCTCCCACGGCCCTTCTGACCTCAGTTTCCATGTGTGCTAATGAGAACAAATGTGTCCTATTTATTTCAGAGAGACTCAAAGGAATTTACAAATGTGAAACTTTAAAACAAATTGGAAGCGTGTGGTTTTGTTTTTTTTTGGTTGGTTTGTTTGTTTTTTGTTTTTTAACGGATCTGAAAGCATTGATGTGTTCTCCCAAGGACCACAATGGTCGTCATCTGTAGTTGATGAGTGAGGAGAGTGAAGAGGGATGGGGCCAGCCGTCAATTAACCGTCACCCTGGACTGATGGAATCAGCTGGCCATTTGCAGGGAACACTCGGGACCAGAAACGAGCCTGCGTGCTGTTCCAGCAAAACCCACTAATAAAAACACTAGAAATCACTTACAGTGGTTTTCATTTAAAATACGCTACAGTCGACAAGAATGTTAACACTCAGTGTAACGCTGAGATCATCAAGTGGAACTTCTCAGAGGCAGGGAATTAGCTCCATAGAGACCAGGGTCTGATGACTCTTTAAAACCTTGTAAAAATTATCTGCATAATATAAAAATGATGTCATAAATATAAATATTAAGTATCTTTTCCCAAACATATAACCAGACATTATTTAAAACAGTATCAGCTTATCATGTGCTAAGTACTATGCCATGTATTTGTCACACGTTATCATGAATTTAATTCTCAAAACAAACCTGAGACATACCGCACACCGTCTTTACTTTGCGGTTGAGGACATCAAAGGTGAATCTCTCCTTGTGTCAGGGTAAGCGGTGAAAAGTCACCTGTGAGACTCGCTGTTGGAGGGACGGGAGCAGCTGTCGGAAGGTGCGCAGGCAAGAATCAGCACAGCCACCTGTTGGTCAACTTGTGGTTTTAAGTATATTTCCTTAGGCAATAGGCAAAAGAGGGCTAAAGCCTTTAAAAAAAATTCTGACCTTGGAAGGCAACATTTGTTGCTAAGTGGGAGCTGAAAACATCCCTGATTTACTGATTTGCAGGAAGAAAACCAAGCACAGAGGAGATCAGCGTGGTTTCTGGAGGGATGGCTCGGCCAGTGCTGAAAACAGGAGGTTTGCTCAGAGACGGGATTAATGCTCCTTCCTGGCAGGCTCTGAGCAGAGAGGAGGCTTCACTGAGACCCATTAGGCAGGTGACAAGAAACCACTGGGCTGTGGAAGGGAAGGTCTTTCCAGGGACGGCTGAAGGGCTCACTGCTCTGGACGGAGGACAGGGGCTGCTCCACCGGGGTGGCCAATGAACTCACTAGATCTGGGGCCCCGGATGTGAGGCCCCTTCCTGGAAGAGCTTTAATGGATCAAAGACAAACTGCCCTCGGCTGTGAACACACAGCAAAGCCCAGCGGACAAACCCAGAGGCAGGAGGGCCCAGTGCAGGGTGACGGGGGTGCTGAGTGTCCCCTCGGGGCTGCTCCGGTCCTTGTCCCTGCTGTCACCTACCTTGCATTCTTTCCCCGCCACCATCCTTCACCCGTCTAGCCTCTCTGGTCCTTGACATCTCGGGTTATTCTCTCCAGGAAGCCTTCGCAGCCCCTCTGAGCCAGCCTTGTCCCACCTACCCGCTGGCTCCCTGCTCACGCTCACCACGTCACATTAGTGTCTGTTCATGGGATGTTCTTACCTTAGAGCATAAATTCTTCCAGGAAATAGGTCTTATTTCTTACGGCGTCTCCAGCAACTAGCCTAGTACCTGGTGCGAAGTAATTGTTTAATGAAAGTTTGCTGAGCTGTACGAAACCTCAGGAAGTGGAATAAAAGCATCACTAGGAACAGCCTAGTAACCCCGGCGGAGCAACCACAGTGGAGTCAGGCGTGGCTGCCCCTTGACTTAGCGCCACCACGTGGCACTGGAGGGAACAGCACTTCAGGTCCTTCAGTTTGCCAGCCTTGAAATGATGGGAGCCTCCTTGTTTTGAGGTTAAGAAGTTGTACTATCTTGAATCTTTTGCATATAATTAAAATGTATTAATTTGTTAATACTATGCTATTTCAAACATGTATGGTTTGAATTCACAAATATGTGCTATAATTGGTGGATTTTAAGCAAAACAGAGAGGGGGTCTGAGAGCCCCTAAAACTGGGGCTGAAGGGACCTGGGCCACAGAGCCTCACGAAAGGTGGCAGCAGGTGCCACACGGTGATGACTTTGGTGGCTAGAGCATATCTTGTGCTTGCTAGGAAAGAGTGTCGTCCAATTTGATCCTTAAATAACTGCAGGGTAAGTACTGTTTCCCATGAGGAAACTGAGACACAAAGAAAGCTGAGGTGTCCTGCCCAAGGTGGTGCCACGAGTGCACTGCCAGTGCCTCACCTGGGTGGCCTGGATTCTAGAGTTTGTAGGCATCACCTCTCTGCCCCTGCTTGTTCCCTGTATTCTTCTCCAGGTTATGAATTTGTGTTAGCTGTTAAGTAAGTTTGTATACAGAGCCCACTGAACTCAACAAACCCTTCTGGGGACCCCATCATCTTAGGAAGAATTCCTCCTGTACTCTCAGCATTCACTGTATAGAAATTTCAAATTATCCAAGGTTGACCTTTACTGCAGCCACTTTATAGAGTCTCTAAAGCCCAGAGGAAAACAAACCAACAAAACGCTGCAGGCAATATAAGTGAGAATGTCAGTGGTCTGGAAATCGCCCCGGGGGTGAACAGCCCAAACCAGTGCAGCTGGGGACCAGACAGGGATGGTCTGGATCCAACACTTGAGCAAAGACTCTCCAGGCTCTGGGCACACCACTGGGTTAGACCAGTTCTGCCGCCCTGTCATTTAACTAGTTTTTTGGCACTGGCTTTTGTCACTAGGCTGGGCAGCTTGCCTCCAGTCTACGATGTCCACTCACCAAAGAGATGTGGTGGTTCTAAAAAAAAAAAAAAATGCTGGTTTTGTGTTGCAGCAGTGAAACAGGGTACCCTGTGTGTCTTAGCTTTTCCCTGGTTCCTCATTGAAGCAGCTCAGCCGCCTGGCATCAGCTAAATGCTGCTAATAACATGATACGTGCATTGAGCCAGCCTCACTCTCTGGAAGGAAATTTGCAGCGAAGTCCCCAGGACTGAGATCAGAGCTCTCTGGTGTTTGTGGCGAACAGCAAATTGAAGGCAGTCTCGCCTCAGAGCTCTGCCTCAGTCCCCAGAATTGTTCTATGGTTTCTTGAACACAAAACAAACCCAAACAAAATAATGGGTTTTTTTTCACTTAAGATGAAACATAGATATTCTTGAAAACTAAAACTCCATGAATTTAAGGAGGCAGGACTTTAAGACAAGTTGGTCCTAGAGAAAGATTTTAGGGGTTATTCAGGCTTTTAGAGGCAGCAGATGTTTCTGGGTCAAACGGAAATTGACTCACTGTCTGAAACCACAGTAGCAGCGCCAGGAACAGAATCGTAGAACCAGATTTCCAGGGACCGAGGGCAAAAAAAATCTATGGAACTTCAGAACCTGATCTTGGTTTAGTGTCAGTTTACATCCACGTAAGCTGAGTTCTGTTCTTACCATCTGTTCTTACCAACCCACTTGGCAGTGTCTTCTGATATTGAAAGCCGATTGGGAGGAAAAACTCAGCTGAATCACACACATAAAAGGCTGGAATGTAGACTGCTTTAAGGACCTCATCAATACGACAAAGGATGTAGATCCTTACACACAGCTCTAGAAGATAAAGCAGAAAAATACCAATAACCCAATAAGAAATTGGGCAATGAGCATGAACAAGCAATTAACAGAAGAAATACAAATGGCCATTAAATTTAGGAGAATGTTTAAACTTTCTAGAAATTAAAGAAGTGCAAATTAAAGCAGTTGATTTTTTTTTTCTGCCAGTTTGGAGACACACGAGAGCGATAATGCCTGGTGCAGTGAGGGAGGGCCCGGGGGACAGGCTTTGTTTGACACTGAATGTGACTGTGCAGGTTGGGATATGCTTTCCAAAGTGCAATTTCAAATTACATATCAAAATTGTAAGTCGTGCATCCTTTGACTTCATTCCCATGAATTTAAGGTTAAGGAATGGTAGCATAAGTGCCTAAAGATATATAAGGATATTTTTACAAGACGATGTCAGGAGATGAAAAAAAAACCCCTATTATTATCTTTCCAGATTCTATGAAATATCAGACCCCAAATAAGGATGCGTACTGACTCAGGACTGGGAAGTGTGTTGAAATTTCTTCCCAATTGAGATGGGTCAAATTGATTCAGCAAGGCAAAATGTGAATTATAGCTTAACTTCACATCACTTTGCAAATACCCCAATTGTGGTTGAGTTTTTAATCTTTCCAGTAAATGTTTGGGGATGAAATAAAGCAAGTCTTGCCAAGAATAGAAACTCGTGTCTGGGTACAAGTCAGACCCTGCTCATCTGGCCTGGGTGAGCCTATCATTGAAGAAATTGTACACTAACACCTTGGAGGAGTCAATGAGCTCCACGAATGGCTGGATTATATCCAGAGAAAAGATGTTGGCTGAGCTTCTGAGAACATCAGTGAAATCACTGAGCAAACTGATTTCTCTGCACTACGTGTGGTTTGGTCAAATCTGGTGGTTAAAGAGATTATACTCCAGGCAGAATAGTTGTTCCACAGAATGCTCTGTAAATAAAGAAAAGCTAATACAGCTCTCTTGTCCTTATTTACATATTCCATAAAAATGCTTCAGAATGTGTGAAGTCATGAACGTGTTTGACGTGCAAACAGCATAGCACTGAAATATGTAAAAGTGCAGATCATTAGAACCGCTAGGAGAAATGATCAAAACACTAATTCTGGAAGACATTAATGCACCAACTCGAATTTGCCAGATGGGGACAAGAAATAAATAAGGAAAGAAAAGGATTTTCACATTGCAATTAGCATGTTTATTTTAATAGACACATATTGAATTTTGTACCCTACAAATAGAGACAAGGCTTTTTTATTTTAAAAGATCATAGAATATTTACAAAATCTGGTTATATGTAGGCTAAAGAAAAACTTGATTACATACTTCAAAGTAGAAATTACACAGGTCACACTATTTAACCAAAATGTATTAAATCCAGAAATAGTCTGAAAATGAATAAGAAAAAATAAATTTTAAGTACTGGGACATTTTGAAAGCACTCTTTCAAATAGTTTTGAGTCAAAAAGCAGATCAATTATTGCAAAAGTAAATTTACAAATGATTTAGAAATGAATAATAATGATAAAATACAAATCAGTCCTATAGAGTGCCATCAGTTGCAATTCATAGCTTTACAAACCTTTACTATTGGAGAAGAAAGATTTTAAAGAATTAACTATGTGTTTAACTCAAGAAGTAACAAAAGAATAAAAGTGAGCAAAAATGCAGGTGTTAATCACAATAAAAGAACATGATAAGTTACAAATAAAATTGGAGAAATCAAGATTCTGTTCTTTGAAAAGATTAACAAAACAAAGAAGCTTTCAGGAAGTGCAAACAAAGGAAATAAAGAAAGAAATTAAAACACACAGTATTTGGAATTAAAAAGAGAATATAACCACAGAGATAAAACTTAAACTTTTAAGATAAAGCCCATTTTTTTCCCCATAGAAGTAGTGTTCTTAATAGTGACAAACAACTAAATGTTCATTAACAGGATAAAGTACTTGTGGTATATCCATTCCGTGGAATATTATGCTGCCATGAAAATAAGGAGACAGATCTTTATATACCAATATGGAAAAATTAGAACTGTGTTTATAGAATGCTTTAATTTGTGTAAAAGGGGGTGGATATATTTCTGTCTTGTCTTCCTTCTACATGATAGTATCTCTAGAAGAAAGTATTAGCAATTGATAACACTGTATATATACTTGGGTATCCCACATGGTAGAAACTAATCAGATGGGGAATAAGAGGAAGATAGAGATTTTTATTGTATACACTTTTATAATTTTTGATCTTTGAAATTTGTGAATATACTACATATTCAACAAATTAAATAAATAAGATAAAACTGAATATAGTTTAAGGTAGTAAATTTAGGGATCTAGCTGTGGTTCATGTCTTTCCAATGTATTATAAGTTGACAGAACTGATGGGAGAAAGGTACCAAACCTACCAGATGCCCCCACCTGACCCACTGCAGAGACTTGCACGTTCTCTGCTGGAAGACTTCTTCAAAGTGGTCCCTCTGTCTCTCCCTCCTGCTGCTGCTCTGGGCTGCGCTGTGGACCAGGCCTCTGACCAGGCTTCCCGCCTTGGCCGCTCACCCCCTCAGTGTCTGGTGGAACTGGAAAGACCACTAGCTCTAGACGCTGGCAGGGGGTAGTTGCCACCCTGCCTCTGTCACTTAGCTGCCTCATGATTCTGAGTTAACGTTACCTTTTGAGGTCCCCATTCCTCACCTGGAAAATGGGAAAAATGTTGCAGCCTCCCCATCACAGGACTTCTCTGAAGGTCGGATGGAGAGTGAAGGGGATGTGCCCAGTGGAGGGAGGATCGATATCGTGCACCCAGTGAACGTTAACTCTTTCTGCAAGTACGCTTGAACCCTATCTTGGCAGGCATGGAGCTGCGCCGCTCAGCCCGCCTTCCAGAAGAGTGTGTCTCCCCATGGCCAGTGCCCAGTGGCAGGGGCTTTGGCGCTTCTGTCCTGCAGCCTGATGCTGCATCCTCTCTTGTCCCTGCACACATGTCCCTCCCCCACACACCCCTTGTTCTGCTCACTCTCTCTTAGCATCTGCTTCTGGAAGAACCCAACCTGCCAGCTTATGAGTTTACTCTACCCGACCCCTCGCAGCTAAAAGATAAAGTCCGAACTCATAGGTTTGGCCTCAAAGGCCAGTCCCTCATTTCTTTATCCCACAGTTCTGTGCATCCTTTGGGAGAAACAGTTCTTACCAGTCTTCCTTGAGACTTTCAGACAGCCATACCCTCTCCAAGCCCTCAGACCTCCCCATCCATCGTTCCCAGGCTTGTCTGGGGTGACAGGCAAAAACTGGAACTGACCTGAGCAACGGGGACTGCCAGCTCACTCCTCTGGGGTAAACTCGATGGGAACAATTTGCCTTAATTTCTTCTGCATTCTCTGCACCCTCAGTAACAATGAAGGAACTGTTGAACTTAAATTAGAAGTTTCATGAGATACAGAACTATTTTATTACTTGAAATTGATACAATATTGCAAACTGACTATACTTCCATTAAAAAATTAAAAAAAAACCTCAACAAGTTAAAAAACAGAATTATCCACTGAATAGAATGATATATTTAACCACCAGCATTATGTTCCTGTGTGATTCTAATAAATGCAGCCCCCTGGTTCTCTCAACACTCCCTTCTGCTGAGGGTGGGCGCGCCACGTGCGTTCTTCTCCGCAGTGTTGCGATTTTATAAAACTATGAAGTGAATCAAATTCCTTCACATGAATCTCAGTAACTGTGTCCAAGAAGTCATCCCACACAGCATCAGGGGGAAGTGGCATCCTTGCCTGACATCCGTGTCCAGGTTGTCAGTTCCAGGCTGATTCACACAGCCCAGCCCTGGGAAGGATGCTCGGACTACCAGAGAGTGAACCTCTGAGGGAGGACCAGATTGACAGGCTGAGTGAACAAATCCATCTGAACTCGGGGCATGGCTTCAGCAGGGGGACTTATGTGTTTCTTTTGATTGACTGTCCTTACACAGATCTCTGAGAGAGAAGGATGACACAGAGCATCTAAAGGCATCTGGGGGAAGGCTGAATTAGGAGCACAGGACCTGAGAATCGGACGAATGTTAAATGCTATGTAGTCCAGTCTCCTGAGATTGCAGGTGAGGAGACAGAAGCCTGCAGAGGGGAAGAGATCCCCTAGCTAGTTTCTGGAAGAGCAAGTCTTCAGGACTCTGTCTTCAAATGTCTACTCCCAGGCCTTCCTCCACGCTCTTCCTCAGTGAGACTCTGAGTGGTAACGGTTGTCGCTAATGTTCACGGGTACCCTGAGCCGAGCACTTTTTCCTCATTGTCCTAGTTAATTCCACCAACAAGCCTGTGGAGCTGGTACTTTTATTGCCCTTTTATAGATGAGGAAACCTAGGCTCAGAGAGTTTGGAAACTTGTCCACAATTAGACAGCTAGTAAATGATGCTGCAGGATTGGGATCCAGTGGCAGCATCCAGAACGTGGACCGTGACCATTGCCCGATCTGACCTCTGCCTGGGAGCATCTGTACCCCCAGCCCATCCTCAGCAGTGATGGGGAGTGTATTTCATTCTCCACTTGGGTATCCCTTGTGCGATAAAAGTAAGAACAAATGTTCTATGTCTCTAAATAATGCATTTTAAAAATGGGTGTTACCAGACATAGTAAACAAACTATGGTTACCAAAGGGTAAAGGGCAGGGAGATTTAAATTAGGGGCTGGGGATTAACAGATACACGTGACTATATATAAAATAGATAAACAACAAGGACCTGCTGTAGAGCACAAGGAACTATATTCAATTTCTTGTAATAATATATAATGGAAAAGACTCTGAAAAGAAAAGAAAATATATATACGCATGCATATGTCGCTTTGCTGTGCACCTGAAAGTAACGTTGTACATCAACTACACTTCAATTAAAAAAAAAAAAGAGTCATGGATTTCTCCATGAAATCATGAAAAAAAAAAGTGTTACCAAACATAGCCTTTTCTCACTGAGCTTTCCTTTTCCAGTGATACTGTCTTTAGTCTTATGGCCCAGGAAAGAAAACAGAAGGAAAGGCGGTTCACATACATATATGTGCACGTACGTTTCCCCTCCTTTCTGCCCCCTTTTAAAAACATCTAACTTGTTCCTTCCTTGAAATGTTTATGCTTTAATTCAAATGGCCCAAGGCGAAGTTAATTTTGACAGGGCTCACTCCTCACTGATCTCCAGTTACAGGTAGTTGCTATAGTTACACCTGAATTAAGCAAGGTAACCGACATAGTAACTGTGCAACGTGGGGCTTCTCCCTGGCAGGTGCACAGCCATCTCCTGCACGGGCTGTAAGGCTTCTCAGGCTCCGGCTCCCGATCAGCTTCAAGGGAGGCTGAATAGTCTAATAATCACAAGAAATGCAGGGGGTGAGGCAGGGGGTTGGGGTCAAAGGGAAAACTGGAAGCTCGTTATAGTTCTCCTGTTCTTCCCCGCTGTCACTGTGTCTTTCCTGAAGGTGATGGGGGAGAAAAAGTCATTCCTTGGCAAAATCTATGCATTAGTGACTTAATTAGCAGCAACAGAAATTTCTGCCAGGGCTGGGGCAGGAGGGTCTAGCTTGGAAACTCCATGAGAGGCATGTTTATAGTTAATATTTCCTTAACAGTTTCATGCGAGGACAAGACCAGAGACAGTTTTTAACTCCACAGGGAGAGTCGTCAGAAGAACAGCAACAAAGTGCATGTGACGTCGGCTTCTATGTTAAAAAATAAAATAAAAAAACTTCAGTGACCTCGTTTATCAGAAGAGAAAACAATTACATAGAAAATGTTGAAATACAAACATCAAAAAGAAGATCTGGATACTGAAAGGTTTTAACCATAGATTAAGACTGTTTTTCTTTTATACTTAGTGCATATTGGTATTGTTCAATAAATAGTTAATAATAGACAGATTTGGAACATGTATGTTTTGAATTCCTGTTCTAAATATGTCTTGAGAAATTCTTAGGGAATTTTTCCCAAAAGTCATTGGGTGGCAAGGTATAGCTCAGGGGTAGAGCACATGCTTAGCATGCACGAGGTCCTGGGTTCAATCTCCAGAACCTCCATTAAAAAAAAATTTTTTTTTTAAACAGTTAAAAAAAAAAAGGTTAAAAAAGGAAATTCTTAGGGACTGTGAGTCTGGACCTTGTGCTGTCCCCTCCCATGTAGGTTTTCCTTTCCACACAGAAGACAGGGAGGAAGAAGAAGGGACAAGCATGTGGGAGCCTCGCTCTGCCCCAGCTTCCTGTGGCGCATCCTCAAGACCCCCTGCAGGGCATCTCCATGACCCGTGCTCAGGGTCTGAATGTCACACTTCCCAATTTGCCCCACCTCAGGGCCAGGATTCAATCCTGGGGGCAGGGGTCGGGGGAGCTGGCAGACAGAGCCCACCTCCAACTCTGGGGACTTGTGTCTTTCCTCTTAAGAAACATAAAGCTGACTTCAAGGTCACTTTGGTGCCTGCTCTCATCATAATTTTAGGAGAGAAGGGAAGAGAAGAAGAATCTAGGGCTCTTGTTGCAGGATTTGGCTGATCAGCCAGACTTTTAAATTTGTGTTTCCTTCCCTTTTGCAGCATTTTTCCTTTTGTGTTGCCCCAATTTCCTCTTCCTTATAGGAGACTTAACCTGTCTTTCTAGCAAAGGGTTAAAATAATGTTGTTGTTACTATTATTGCCTACAGATTGCTTCCAAATGTACCCAAATCCCTCTCTGCCTTCCAGCTGTGGTTATACCCCATGAGATCTCTGTCCTATTAGTTGGTAATTGATAGCGAGGAGTCTGGATCCCCTGCTTCCACCCTGATCACGGGTTTTTCTCTCTTCATTATGTGTTACTCAGGTGGACAATGGCTATTCTTATTAACAGAACATAAATTCCATTTCTTGAGTTGTCGCTCACAGAGATGCATCTGTGTCCTTGAACTGTCAGCCCAATTACGAGGATTTTCTTCCCAAAGTCCCTCAGCCTTGGGCAGCAGGCGGCGGGGCGGGGTGTGGGGTGGGGAAGAGGCTCATTAGGATAAACCCCTCGTGGTTCTTGACCGCCCTGCTGTGCCTTGGTGACCTTGGGGGCGTGGCCAGCGGGGCGGAGACAGACGCCGTCTGTCCTCCCTGAGTCCGACCTCACGGCTGGGGACCAGGGACCAGTTTAGATACAGGCTCCTGTCCGGCAATCATTACACAAGTTTTACACACAAAAGCAGTGACGTTCCAAAACAGAATCGGGGTGGCTTTCAGTTCCTCTTTCGCCCGTTAGCAGTGGCATTTCCAGCAAAGTTGGGGGGAAGCCAGGGGTGTCCTTCCACCCCCTTGCCTCCTGTCTCGCATCTTCTGCTCTGTCTGTCCAGTCAAGATGCCTGACCTCCGAGCCCCCTCAGCCCGCCTTCTCGTGCCCCAGTCTCTTCTCCTGCCCACTCACTCCAAGCGCGCATCCAACGAAAACTCCCTAACTTAGAATGTATGTGGAAAATCATTAAAGGGCTTCACAACAGCAAAGCAGCCCTCCCCCCTCGGTGGGGAGCCCGCAGCCTCACCCTAACCACCCGCTCCTCCGTCGGTCGGTCCCCTGAAGGCGCCGCCACCAAACAAGGAGCCGTGAGAGCGGGCGCCGCGGGAGCTTCCCTGCGCGCCAGGCGTGGGCACGGCGGGAGCGCACCGGCCCCGCCGGCCAGCTGACCAGCGCCGCGTCCCCGCGCACCTGCGAGCCAAGGGGCCGCTGTAGCCGTTGGGCTGGGATCCCAGGCAGAAAGCAGGGGGCAGTGGGGGAGGTTGGGGACCGGGTACTGGTTCAGATACAGGCTCCTGTCCCCAGCCTGGGCAGTCTGACATCAACACTGATGCTCTGAACAGCGTAGTTCCTTTCGTTGCTCGCTCTGCTCTCCCCATTTCAGTGCCAGAAAAACAGGAGCAGACCCTGGGCTAAGGATGTGGGGAATAGCATGGGCTGAGCTCCTTGAGGTGCTCCGGTGTCTGCAAAGCCTTGGAGGATTGCTGGGGACTGAAATGGCCGAGTGCTCAGACACCTGGGTGGGTGGGATTCAGAAGCACAGCCACAGCAAGGTCACCGGGCTGTCGCTGCACCCCACGGTGTTTGATTTGACCAGGTTTTTGAAAGAGCACTCTGGAGAGGAAGAAGTCTTCAGGGGGCCAGCTGGAGGTGATGCTGCTGAAAACTGGGGGGAGGTGGGGCACTCTACGGGTGCTGGAGAATTATCCGGAACACAGGTCATTGTCCGCAACATGTATCGTGCAAAGTGAACTCATCCTGGCGCCAGATCAAAGATAACCGAGTCCTCAGAAGCTCTAATTCCAGCCGGGGGCCATGGGGCGATCCCAGCCACACCCACTGGTGGTCAGGACCAGCGGTCACTTTCCCAGAAGGCAGCGACAGCTTCGGGCAAGCAAAGGAGCAGCAGTAACTACTTCAGCGGGCAGAAACCTTCACCTGAGAGAGTAATTTTAATGCGTAGATTTCTTTTCCCTCCCACATTAGGAACAAAACAGCACAGAGAGAACCATTCTATTTTTTTTTTTCTACTTTTGAACTTTCAGAGCGTGCTGCTCTGTCCATCAGCTTTACTTTGGTGTTTTCATCACTACGTAATTTACTTACTGAGCTAGGCATGATCTTTTAAAAATAGATCTGGCTTTTAAAACGTACCACCACTTTTGCCTATTTGGTAAATTAAAAAAAAAAAAAAAGAAAGGAAGAAAGGGGAAAAAAAAGGGAAAAAAAGAGTCAAACAGCAACAGAAAACTGGCATCCTATTTCTGAAAGGGCTGCCCCACATCTTGGGCATGGATTGCTGAGACAGGCGGCTGAGCAAGCTGGACAAAGCCAGCAGGGACCGGAAGGGCCCCGTACCTGGAGCTCTTCAGAACCAGTTTAATGCACAACTGAGAATGGGCTTCGTACGTCTTGAGAGTCACCCTTACCCTTTGCTCAAACTTTTCAGACCAGTTCCACAGCTAGAATCCCTCTGCCTTGAGAGCTCTTCCCTCCAAAGCAAAGGCTTTCACCCGACAGAACTGAAGGCTCCCTACCAAAAGAGGACAGAGAGGAAAGCAGTGGGTGCTGAAGTGTCATGGGATTGGAACAACTATCACACCCAAGGCCTGTGGGTCACCCATCGCTCTGGAGAGCCGATGGGAAGGGACAGGGCTTTGGGAGGTGGCCTTAGGCGCCTGCTCTAGGCACAAGCCCTCTGACCGAGCAGTGGGAGGCTCTCGCGGTGTAGCTGTGGGGCCCATCCACGCCGAGGGGCCGAGGAAGAGGAGTGCTGGCGGTGAACTGGGGTCGGATGATTGTGTGCGTGGGAACTGTTTCTGGAAGAATGGTGAACGTCTCTGCAACATGAGAATTTTGGACCAGGACCTGCAGAAGGGCAAGTGGAGACAACCAGGCCTCTGCCCCCACGTCGCAGCAGGCCACGTGGCCAAGCCCACTCAGCAGGGAGGGGCCCCTGCAACCATGCGGGGCCAGACAAGGATGGGGAGGAAGAGCTGTGAGCCGACACTACGATCCCCCCTCACTCCAGCTTTCCAGAGACGTCTGTCCACTGCGCCCAGCTTGGTTTGTGGGCCCAGCCCTGCCTTAAACTTCCAGGAGGAGAAGTCCAAGAGGGGACAGTTCTTACTGCTGGAACCATCTCTCCCACATGAGCAGGACAAGGCACTGAGCCGATCTGAGGCAGAAGTTCTTCCAAACGTCCAAGTCAGGTGAGACGGACATTGGAAAAGGCCCTGGTTTTTCAAAGCTGGAAAAGAGGGTCGAGGGCACGGAGGAAGTTCCACTACGCAGCAGAGCCAGCTGGATCCCAGTGGCCCAGCTTCCCGTGGGGACAGGGAGAAAAAGAGCTAAACCTGTGAGGAAGTTACATCATTCATGAGATTGCTTCTAGAACGAAGAAAAGCACCAGCACGACTGGCCAAAGGAGCGAGAATCGATCAACGAGGAAGCCAGGGCTTACCGCCATCAGTGCCCCATGGTGCCGCGTCTAACACCCAGAACAGCCTGAAGGGGGGTACTGTTGTCTCTGTTGTTCAGAAGAGGGAGCTGAGGGCCTGAAGAAATTTTATGACTTGCCCAGAGAAAAGCTGGTTCTTCCTCCATCCAGTTGGGTCTGCCCAAATTCAGCAGGGATGCGGGAAAAGAGGGAGCAGCATCTAAGTAATCCAGATGACAAGGCACTTTTTTGTCCCCATAGAGAAAAGTATTGCTGTTGCAAAATAGTTCCCGTTTTCTGCAGATGTGATGGTCTTACACCTTCTCCATGACAAAGGGAAGATGAGTGGGGAGGAGGGTCTCAAAGAAGGCACACAGAAAGAAGCTAAGGGGGGCAAGTTCAAGACCCAAACGGGGGTTGGGGCAGAGCCTAGAACGGACCTTGAATTCGTGGCTCCCCATCTGGAGGTAGGTCTGCCCTGGAGTTGGTTCCAGCAGGTCGTTCTGACCTGGAGTCTTGTCCGGAGCATCCACAATGCCGCAGCCCCCGCCCAACCCCCCAGACACTCCTCCAGAGCAAGGAGAGAGGGCCCAGCCAAGGGCTGTCCCACCAGGGATGGTTTTGGTTACAGCCACATCTTCAAAGGACCCCGGCGGGTCCTGAGAGAGAATACCTTTCTCGGCGCCCGGCCCCTGCCAGCCCTTGAGGGGCTATTTTCAGATGCAGAGTCACCGTCCCTGGAATGCAGGCTTCTGTGATCTGTGGGCGCACACACCAAACCCAGGACTCCCATGTACACGGCCTGCCCTTTGATCTTCTCACTTGTCTTCTCGTGAGGAACAGGCCACTCTGCCTCCGTTCTTTATTCTTAACCTTTTACAGAATGAAAGTGTTCTCCGGGCTTCAGAAATGTTTGAAGTGGATGTAATACACACTTGAAAAAACAAGCTGTCCTTTATCATTTCCAGCCTAAGTGGCTGGGCTTGCGCAGGCCAGTATTTCCAGGGGGGTGAGCCAGGGCTTAATGGCAATGTTAATAAATGGGGCTGTGGATTCAGATATCACCCTGCAGGCTGGCCCTGAGTGCTTCGAGCTAGTCTTCCAGGCCTGCAATTTACTCAGCAGGAGGTGGGGCAGGACAGCCAAATTAGCTGGGATTTCTGGGGGCGGGGAGGGGGCGTGGGGGGAGGGGCCCTCCCGGGGGAGGGGGCCCTCCCGCTGGTTTCCTCTGTGGTCCTGGCTCAGCACAGCACAGATCCCACCATATCCAAATAGGCCATTGAAGATTGATTTTGAAAGCAGAGCTTTTGGGTTTTGAGGCAATTAGGGACATTTGCATATGAAATGGTATTGGATAATATCAAGGAATTATGATGCACTGTGAGGTGTCAATAGTATGGTGATTATGCAAGAAAATGCCCGTCTTTTTAAAGAAATGCAGACTGGAGAAGGTAAGAGAGAAGTGATGGAATATCTGGAATTTGCTTAAAAATATTTCAGAAAGAAGAAAGGAAGGAAAGAAGGAAGGAAGACAGATAAACGAACTGGCAATTTCTTGACAATATTTGAATACAGGTGATGGGTATACGGAGTCACTGTGGGCGTAATTTGGAGATGTCTGATAATTTTCATGATAAAAGCAAGCAGCCCTTCAGAATTCCTCGACTATAACAGTAAGATGTGTCAGTTCTGAGAATGAGGTGAGCAGAGCAGAGTAACAGCGAGAAACAGGACGCAGGATAAACATCGAAAACATAAAAGGTCATCGTTAGAACAACCACGAGGAAAATCCTTGCCCTGAAATAAATTAATTTCATTGAACAAAGGAAAATGTTATAAACGAGTAGTTTTCTAACTTTAAAGAGAAGAAAGCATGCGTTATCTTTTAAATAAAAAATGAGTTTGAAAAAGGAGAATAAGGCATACCATAAGCCAAATACCATTATTGCTGGAAGAAATAATTTTTTAAGTGGCACTTCAGAAAGTTAAAGTAGCAGCATGGAAAGTAAAAACAGAGAAAATTCTCAAAAGCTATGCATTTATTAAGAAATAAGGAGAAGGTGAATAAAAACAAGAAGCATTTTTTTCTCGTCAGATTTAATACTCTCCAACATTGTCACTAAATTATAAAAAGTATGCACAGTAGTCTGGGGCCCCTAAATTGGCAGAGTATTTTTGCAGGGCACTTTGGTGTTATCTGCCAGCATTTTAAATGTATGCGGCCTTTGACCCTGCATTTCTATTTCTAGGAAAATACCCTATAGAAATGGTCACATGTGTGTCAAGATTGCACAGTGCAACTCTGTAATTGTGAAAAACCAACCATCACTGAAATGTCCGTCCACTGGGAAGTGGTTGAATAAATTATAAAATGTGTATTTGATGACTGTGACTTCTTGGTCATGAAAAAGAATGTTATAAATATATTAGTAGTGACAGAAGAGGAGTTTCACTTTATACGCATCTATATTGCTTGGCTGTTATCCACAAGCAATAGTAAAGCTATTATTTGGATAATTTTGCACAAAAGCAATACAAAAAGGTGAATGACATGAGCAATCATGGAAAACAGAGCCTGGAAACACAGCCTTTGGTGATGGGTTCGGAGTTAGTAATCAAGGGTGTAATACAATTGCCTGAGAGTGGATAGAAAGAGTTCATGGTATACCCAGCGAAACAAGCAGAAATGTTCTCAAGAAATTCACTGGTGCCTGTTATACATGAAAGCTGTTAAGAGAGTGAATGCCGAGCGCTCTCATCACAAGGAAGGATTTTCTTCCCTTTATTTTATTTTGCATCTGTATGAGATGACGGATGTTAACTAAACTGGGATAATTTCACGATGGACGTGAGATCATTCTGCTGTCCACCTTGAACTTACACAGTGCTGTACGTCAAGGATACCTCAATGCAACGGGAAGGAAAACAATTTTTTAAGAAAAAAAAAAGTAACGTTTATGCTGAGATTGCAAAAGCAATGCCAAGAAAAACCATAGGAGCTGTGCTTTGTCCAGACCCTGTTGCTAAGATGTGCTTAAGTTATTGTTTCATGTTGCATGAAAAATAAATGGATTTAAGAAGATGACAGACTGCAAAACAAAATCTGACAAAAACATTCATAAATATTGTTTCTAAATTGCCCAAAAAAAGGATTAAACATTAAAATGGAAACGAAAGCCTATTCTTAACAGAAATAAAATAGGTTACTTTAATTCAAGCAATAAAATTTTTGACTATCCCCTTCAAATAGTCTTCACCCATCTAGGCACTGCAGATTGACAGGACAGAGACCTGTGGGGAGAAAGAAAGTAAACGAGGAAAAAAATCACCAAGGAAAAAAAATTCTTTGTTGTGATGCCAAGAACTAAAATGTGGCAATGGATGGAAAAGAAAGGCTTTTTCTAGGATAATCCACAACCCCCCCCCCCACAATTTTTTCTTTTGGTCTAAAAACATTAAATCAGATAAGGATTTGAGAATAAGAAAGTTGTGATGGAGAAAAATTATGGCTGTTTTATTATTCAAAGAATTGTGGACAATCAACATAGCAATAAATCAAGCCCTGATTTGCAGCGTTTGTGTATCCGTGGGGGGTAAATACGTGCATCACGGTCGATTTTAAGTGACTCCGGTGGCAAGACTGAGTGTGGACCTGGGACCAGACGTACAGTAGCGCCCTGTGGGGTTTGCACCACAGAGATGCAATGGATATAAATAAACCCCAGGCACAGGTAGCAGTAAAATCCGCTAAAACAGTCAGGCAACGATGAACTTCCAGTTTTCATTACCTTTGCTTTTAGTAACACATGTCTAATTGTGAGTTTGTGTTATTTAACTTTTAACAATGCCTGTGTTTCACACCAACTCTCAGAATCTCTGAAATGTTAACAATCGACTCTTTCCAGCCAGTCCAAGCGGGGAAGGGCTGACGCACTTGCCCCAAGCCCAGCATCGTCCTGCTGCAGCCCCAGAGGGTGGCTGGAGAGGGGGAAAACAGTCGTCAGATACGGGTCATGATGGAGCCCAGGGTCCGCAGAGGGGGATGCTTGTTAACAGAGAAAGAGGACAAAGCAAAAAGCAGAGGGCTCTCATGCCACGCCCCGTGAAGGACTTGGGGCGGGAACGCGTGGTCAGGAGGGGCAGCACTCCGGGCCTGCGCTCCCAGGATGCCCTTGACCCTCCCCGTGATGGCATGAAGATGGTTAGGAAAGAAAGAGAAAAAAAAAAGACAGTTAGAAACTTCTGTTCACACCTCTGGGGGCACTTGGATGCCACTGAAGTTTGGTGAGGAGGTTTCCCAGAGGAGGGGTCCAGGTGGCGTGAGATGATCCCGAAGGCGGATTTGGGGCCAAACCCCTTGGGCGAAGAATTGAGTGGGGGTCATGGTCAGACCTCAGGCCAGACACCGGGAGGGCTGGGATGGCGCCCGGAGGGCAGAGAGCCCCTGGCCACGAGCTGGCTGAGAACAGACCACAGGCTGGGCCACCGGAGAGCCAGGCAGCAGCCGGCAGAAGGTCAGACAGAGGCAGGCCAGCCGCACCAGGGAGCCCTGGACAGGGCACGCCGAGCGCCAGCCAGCCTGGGCTGCCCTTCCTCCGGGGCCACAGTCTCATTTACAGCCCTGCTACCCAGACCCTCTTGTGGCGGAGCAGGGGGAGAAGCAATCTGACCACTAAGAGACACGGAGGAGGCACAGCTGCCTCAGGAGACTGTCTGGATTATTGGATCAAGTGACGTTTCTCAGATTAGACCCTCTAGCTGGCGGTCTTTGCTTGGGGGTCCCGGCCGGGTGGCCAAGACTGTCTTAGGTCTGCGCAGCCCACGGAGTCCCTCCCTGCCCAGTCCGGCTCCCCCGCCCCCTTTCCTCCATAGGCGCCGTGTCTCCATCACAGTCGGAGAGCTCTCCTTCTTCAGTCCTGCCTCCTCTCCCTTTGTCTTCCCCGCACACCCTTAAGGGGTGACTTGGGTTCGAGAACGCTCGGTGGGCTGGCCAATCCTCGGTGCGAGCTGCACTGCAGCCCAAGAGTCTTCCCACCCAGCCTCCGTGCTTCTCTCCCCATCGCAGGTGTTGGGCCGCGGGAGCCCAGCTCGCCCCCCCCCCCGCCCTTCATCATCACCCGCCTCCTCTGCCAGCTCTCCCACGCGTCCCGCCCATCTTGGCCTCTGCTCCTCAGAGGACCCGAGCTAGCACACCATCCTTCCAGACGACTCAGCTGGGAGACTCCGCCTCCCTTCCCCGCAGGTCAGGGCTCTGCAGGGCTTCTGGTTTCCCAAGGGGGTGCCGTGCTGCTGGGGGCCCATGAAGTTCCAGCAGCACCTGCCTCCAGGGCGCTGTGAGCTCTGCGCCCGGCGTTGGGGCGTAAAAGGGGTCACCGTCTTGGCGGGGGTCATGGGATCTGGTCATCAAGTGGGGCCAGGGGGCAGCAGCTGCCGTCTCCCCTAGAAGGGGAAGCCCCCCCGGAGTCCCGGCAACGCAGCTCCTGGTGATGCACGTGGCGCTGGACGTCCTGGGAGCCGGGGGGGTCCGTGGTGGTCTGGGGGAAGCACTGCGGGGTCTCCCGGCAAGAGGACTTGCCAGTCGGCTGCAAGGGTGCAGGGGGCTGACGTCCTCTGATGTAGCGACTTCAGATCTCACTGTGGCTTCAGGAGGAGACCACGTTCCTTCAGGGCTGGCCCGACAGTGGCTGAGCACAGCAGATACCGGGCCCTGGACGTTTCTGCCCGGTGTGGGGACGCCTCCTGCCTGGGGGCCAAGACTGCGTCAGAACCGCGTTGCGGTCTGATCACCCTCCCTGCCCTCTTTCATCTTTCATGGGCGTCAATTCCCAGTAATCCTCTTGTCTTCCTAACTCCATGTCAGCATCCGCCTGTTGCAGGACCCAGCCGGCACACGAAATAAAATAAATGAAAGACTGAAGAAATAGATGCATGAATTAAATGAGCAAGCCAGAGACCGCACACCAAGATAGTAATAGTGGTTGTCCTGGAAAGAGTCTTTGGAAGCCGGGAGACATTTGTCAAATTTTTCATGATGGAGAAAAAGGAAAGTAAACTTTATTTTAAAATAATAACAGCTAACATTTCTGGAGCACCTATCACGCACCAGGCATTGTACCAGACCCTCATACGTACGACCCCATTTAATTTTCGCATCATCCTTATGAAGCAGGGACCATCACTATCCCCATTTTACAGACTGGAAGGCACAGACTTAGGAAGGCTAAGTAATTATCCAAGGCCACTGACCTGGAATGTAGTGATTTGGATCTGGGCCCACCTGACCCGACCCGACTTGACTTTCTTGAGCTCCACGCTCCCTGAATGCCCGTCGCAGAGGCCCCTCCACCGTCCCTGACGCATCTGCCTGCGGCCAGACAGTAAACATTTTAGCCTCCATGGGCCACATCTGGTCTCTGTCATTTAGTCTTCCTTTTTTTTTTTTTTTTAATTTTTTAACACTCTTTTAAAAACATTTAGAAACAAACATTCTTAGCTTGTGCACGCTACAAAAGAAGGCTGGGGGCCGGATTTGGCCCTTGGTCCACCAACTTCTGATTTAGCTTATTTAAAAAAAATTTTTGTCATTAAACTATAGTTGATTCACAATATTGTTAGTTTCAGGTGTACAGCTTCAGATTTTTTTCCATGATATGTTATTATAAGATATTGAATATAATTCCCTGTGCTGTATAGCAAATCCTTGTTGTTTGTCTATTTTTATGTACAGTAATGTTTATCTGTTAATACCAAGCTCCTAATTCACCCCTCTCCCCTCCTGTTTCCCCTTTGGTAACCTTAAATTTGTTTTCTATGTCTATGAATCTGTTTCTGTTTTATAAATAAGTTGATTTGTATTTCTTTTAGATTCTACACATAAGTGATATCATATGATATTTGTCTTTCTCTGCCTGACTTACTTCACTAGCATGATCATCTCTAGGTCCATCCATGTTGCTGCAAATTATATGATTTCGTTCTTTTTAGTGGCTGAGTAGTATTCCACTGTATAAATATACCACAGCTTTTTTATCCAGTCATCTATTAATGGACATTTAGGTTGCTTCCATGTCTTGGCTATTATGAACAGTGCTGCTATGAACATTGGTGTGTAGCTTTTTTTTAATTAACAGAATTTGTAAATAAATTTTATTGATTGACTGATTTACTTACTTGTTTAGCCTCATCCTGAGCAATGATCTCTGTGAATTTCCAGATTGGATATACTGGCTGTATATGTTAATACACACCCAAATAAATACATGCCTATTAATATAAAAACATTTTGAACCAGCTGGAAACACCCTCTGTTCCCAGACTGTGCACCCCACGCTTTGGATGATGGGCGGTTTGACTGCTCTGCCATCTCACTGATGCGAGTGGTCACCCTTCCTGGTGGCCTGGAACTGAGGCTGGAGCTGGGAAAGGCTTTATCTGTCAGAGGAAGTTTTGTGACTGATGTATATCTCCATTAAAAATAGAAACCTTCCAGAGAGGCTAAACAGCTGCCTTTCCGACAGGTGTGTCTGCTTGGCAACAGGCAGACTCAAACTTCTAAACATCGGCCGGCAGACTGCCCGTCAGAGGGGGTCCTGGCACCACTGCTCTGGCCGCCGAGATAACTGAAACCAGCACGGATTCCTCCCTTCAGCCAACAAGGATCTGTCAAATGCGCACATGTCCCACGCACTTGCTAGGTGTTAGGGACACAGTGGTGAGACAACAGGTGTGGGCCATTGCTCTGGCTCCATGGAGCAGGTGACCCAGAGGGACAGAGACACCGATGGCTAATCAATAAGCCAATGTAGCATGGTGCAGTCTCACTGCTCAGCAGGACAGGCGTGGAGTCGTGTTCCAGGGCCAGACGGGGGTAGACTCAGGGAGGTATGGGGAAGTGACTGGTGTCCTGGGATCTAAGAGATGAGCAGGACTTCGCTGAGGAATGAGGGAGGGAAGGAGGTCCAGGCAGGAGGGACAGACTGTGTGGAGGCCCTGGGGTGGGAAAGCACGAGGTGAAACATGGGACTGAAGGAGCAGTGGGTGGGGGCAGAGAGGGTGCAGCGGCCCAGGGGATGAGGCCTGGGAAGCCAATAGGTCAAACCATGCAACACCGGAGGCCACATCCAGGGTGTGTGCTGCCAGCCTGCAGGTGCAGGGCTGCGGAGGTGATTCAGGCAGAGAGGTCACACAGGCATAGTTGTGTGTCTCGGGCTGTAGCGGGTGGGGGGAGGTTGTACTGGGTTACCAGTGTTGCTTTTCTGTACCCATCCTGATGGTTGCTGCTTCCCAAAGACCAGAGTTTTTTTTTCCCAAAGAAGGCTTAGACTTTGGACAGAAGGAGTCAGAGACTAGGAGGCACCCAAGTCCACGGCTGCTTCTTCCGAAGCTCCCAGCTCCCGGTACGGTGGTCCCTGCATCCTGGCCACTGCCCACTTCCTCCCCTTCCTGGGACAGGTGCCTGCTGACAGGTGGGCACTTCCTAGGCACTGCCCGCTCGGAAGTACCCACCGGGGCAGCCACAGAGGGGAAATGGCAGCAGGCCGGCCCCAAAGCAGGATGTTTGCATCCAAAGGTACCGCTTACCCCTGGTTTTATCTGTTGGCTGTGAAGGGTTTGTTATAATCAAGCACCACATGATCCTTTGAGCGTGGTGAGTGCTCGGTGGGGATGCGTGGGGTGAAATGTGGGTAACGAGGCTAAATCAGTCTGTTGAACCAACTTAAAGGTCACTGTGACGTAACAGCCCGAGAGACGCCGACGCTGGGCGTGCTCAGGAGGCGGTCTGTCAGCACTGCTGTACCGTACATGCATCCTTCCTCCACGCAGAGCACGATCGTCTTCTGATGGGTACTCTCCCTAGGGAGGGGTTGGTTTTCAGTTATGAATTGATTTCAGCTCTTGAGGGGGGACATTTTTAAAGGATTATTTGAAATATCAATGAAATATTTTCAAAAACCTTCATGAGGCCTCAGTAATGACTGTCACAGTGGTGATGACACGGGGCTGTCCTCTCGTTAAAAATGCACATGAAAGGATGTTATTTTTTGTATATATGTGTTTTTATTGAAGTCTAGTGAGTTTACAATGTTGCGTCAATTTCTGGTGTACAGCACAGTGCTTCAGTCATACATGCACACACATACTTTTTTTCATATTCTTTTTCACCATAGTTACTACAAGATATTGAATATAGTTCCTTATGCCATACAGAATAAACTTATTGCTTATCTATTGTATATATATTAGTTAATATCTGCAAATCTGAAACTCCCAATTTATCCCTTCCCACCCCCTTTCTCCCCCTGGTAACCACGTTTGTCTTCTATGTTTGTGAGGCTGTTTCTGAAGCATGTTATTTTTTAAATAACTTGCCATGCACTGGCATCAGGTTCTGCACTCTGTACTCTGACTCAGATGTTTAAGTGGTAGTGTCGTGGGAGCCGGACCACCTGGTCTGACTCACACTCAGAGTGGGGGACTCATTGGGTGGTGCTTCTGTAGGCTCAGCCTCCTCGTTAGGGCCATAATACATGGTGTGAGAAAGAATTCTCAACCCTTAGAAAGCAGCTGGACCCAGCAATCCCACTCCTGGCCATATATCCAGAGGGAACTTTAATTCAAAAAGACACATGCACCCCAGTGTTCATAGCAGCACTATTTACAACAGCCAAGACATGGACACAACCTAAATGTCATTGACAGATGACTAGATAAAGAAGATGTAGTATATTTATATAATGGAATACTACTCAGCCATAAAAAAGAGTAAAACAATGCCATTTGCAGCAACATGGATGGACCTGTAGATTGTCATTCTAAGTGAAGTAAGCCAGAAAGAGAAAGAAAAATGTCATATGATATCACTCACACGTGGAATCTAAAAAAAGGGCACAAGTAAACTTATATACAAAATAGAAACAGACTCACGGACACAGAAAACAAACTTATGGTTACCAGGGGATGAAGGGGATGGGAAGGGTTAAATTGGGAATTTGAAAATTGTACCTCTTGGGAAGTGATGGAAATGTTAGCTGTCTTGATTGTGGTGGTGGTTTCAGTGGTGTATACATCCATCAAAATTCATCAAATTGTGCATTTGAAATATATGTAGTTTACTGTACAGGAAGCATATCACAATAAAGGCATTAAAAGTAAATAACTAAATAAAATGGTGTTTAGAAAATTTTAATGACATGGAAAAATGTGTATAATATAATGTTACCTAAAAAAATAAGATTATAGCTCTATATACAGTTTAGCTTAATTATATTTTCTATTATAAATACATATTTATAAAAATATATAAAAATAAAAGTAAACACCAAAAGTTTAACAGTGGTAGTCTCTAAGTAGTGCATTATGGGCAATTTCAATGTTTCCTTTATACTATTTTGTATGTTCTAAGTTTTCTCCGATGTGTGTGCATTATTTCAATAATAAAACATTTAAAAAATCATGACTGTTCTGGAATCAAATATAATATAAACAATAGATACGTAGTGCATCATTTTGGAGAACAGAGATTTTCCTGTGGGAAGACATGCTATTTCTCCTAAGCTGATGTGTTCGCTTTTAATAATCTTGCAGGTAGAAGTTTCTAAAATGCTTCTGAATAGGTGGTAGATTAGAGGCTTCCCATATGCAGGGAGGTCCAGAGATGGTTTGCTCTTTTTATGATGCTGACTGGTTTTTTTAATAAAGGTCTGCCTGCGGTGGGAGGGTATGGCTCTGTGGTAGAAGGCGTGCTCAGCATGCATGAGGTCCTGGGTTCAATCCTCAGCATCTCCATTAAAAAAAAAAATGAACAAATAAATAAATAAACCTAATTACCTCCCCGCCCCAAATAACAGCAACAAACGGTAAAGAATGCCTATTTTTTTTTTTTAAAAAAAAGGAAAGCGAAAAATAAAAAAGGTCCACCTGGTCCTTTTCCCCTTCAGATCCCAGCTCCTGGAGATGAGACCGTGTCCTGTGTCTTTCTCGCCCCTGCAGTGGCGACGCAGCACTTTGGACCCCACTGGCCTTGCTTTGTAGCTTCAACTTGCTCAGAGCAGAGGTGGCAAATGGCCTTCCTGTTGGGTCTCCCCAACACGTATTCCTGTGCTTTCCCTGCAGCAAAGTCTCTTGTGGGTGCCAAGGGGCCATTCCAAGGACCTGCCTGCTCTCAGTGAAAGGAGGGAGGCCTCTCGACACGGGGCTGGTGGTAAAGGATATTTAGGAAGGCTCTGGAGCCCATGTGCACGCTCCTCCCCCTCCGCTCGCCTTCCCTGCTGTGCTTGAAGCATCTTTCCAATTCCACTCCAGCTCTCTCTGTCCACGTGCCCAGGGCCAACGGATGCCATGGAAACAGCTGCCGTGGTCAGGGAAGCTGCTGAAGCCTCTGCTCGGTGGAATGATTCACCTCCTAAGAAAGAACCACGCTCTCTCCCATGGAAAGGCCCCCATCTCTGACCGAGGCCAACCTGCTGCACCCATCACTCTGATGGCCAGTGGTCCTTCCTGTGCTGCAGAGAATAGCACTCTGTCTCTGCTATTTTGAAGACACGAAGGCATTCAAAGGTTTCTGCTTAAGACATGGGCTCAAGCTGAGTTCCTAAGGCTGTGGGTGTAAACAGAAAACTCAAGTGTCCAATAGACTCTCTTTCCCTTTCTCCCCTTGGAATGTATTTATTCCTCCATGACAGTTACCAGACCCCTAGGATTCCTTCAGAGTTTAAGGAATTCCAGGAAGGAGCCAACTCTCCAAGAATACCCTGGAATCAGGCCAAGGACTGAGATGCAGAACCAGCTTCTGAGCAGCAGCTTCAAAAGGACCAGGGAGGTGTTCGAGCGCCCCTGGCTGCTCCCGGACAGAAGGGAATTTGAGATGTCTTCTCAGGCTCCCTCCTTCAATCGCCTGTAAAATTAGCTGAGACATTTAAAAGAGTAAAATTAGTAACAGCCACCGACATTGAGCACTTTTTACACCAGATGTTGCGTAGACCTTTTGTATTCCCCTGTGTTGCTCAGAGCAAGCGCCTAAGTCTTCCGTTGGACCTAAAGAACACATGTGAACCCCGGTGCCCCAGGCCTCCTCCCCTGTCCTGGCTCCTGCCCATCTCTCCCCAGCACCAGGTCTGCTTGGTCCTCGGACACATTGGCCACTCTTCCTCAGGGCCTTTGCACCTGTGCTGGTCTCTGCCTGGACGCTCCTCCCCAGACTGTCTATGCACAGAGCTCCCTTTCCGGACCTCCCCACGGACACCTCCTCTTTACTGAGTCTTCCTGGCCGCTGTGTGTTAGGTCACCCCAGCATCACCTTTGCCTCCATCCTCCCTGGTGCTCTCTGTAGCACCTGTCGTCACCTGACACACTCCTGGTTTTAGTCTTGCTTTGTCTCCTCCTAACAGAATGCATATCCTGGGAAGGGGAGGATTCGTTTTGCTGATGCTTGTCCCCATGCTGAAACCTGTTCCTGTCCAAGGACAGTGTACAAATGGCCAAGAAGCACATGAAAGGATGATCAGCATCACTATTCTACAGAGAAATGCAAGTCAAAACCATAGTGAGACATCATTTCCCGCTGGACAGACTGGCCACTATCAAAACAAAAGCAGAAATGATATTTTGTGCTTGGCTTTATTTCTTTGACAACTATGTAAGTTTAAAAAGCTAAAGCTCTAAATCTTCTTAGAAACAATGAACAGTACATATATGTAAACTTAAAAAATGTGCAGTATATTGTGTATATGTATTTATATGCAATATATTGTATATGTGCAGCCAAATTGTAACGATTCTACCTAATAAAACTGAAAAAATGAAAAAAAAAAAAAAAAAAAACCACCCAGGGAACAAGAAGGGTTGGCAAGGATGTGGAGAAACTGGAACCTTGTGCACTGTTGTTGGGACTGTAGACTGACACAATCGCTATGGAAAACAGGATCGGAAAGTTAAACAGAGAACTACCAAACGATCCGGCGTCTCATTCTGGGGGGAGGCATACAAACGCACCGAAAGCAGGGCCTCGATACTCACACCCGTATTCACAGCAGCGTGGTCCCCATAACCGAGAGGGGAAGCAGCCCACTGACGGCTGAACGGACGATCAGAACGCGGTACCCCTTGCTTTATTGTGCTTCGCTTTATCGTGCTTTGAAGATACTGCGTTTTCTACAGATCGAAGGCTTGTGGCAACCCTGTGTTCAGCAAGTCTGTTGGTACAATTTTTCCAACAGCATTTGCTCATTTCGTGTCTCTGTGTCACATTTTGGCAATTCTTGCAGTATTTCAAACTTTTCATTCTGATATTTGTTATGCTGATCTGTGATCAGTGATCTTTGATGTTATGATTGTCATTGTTCGGAGTTGTCACAAATCACAACTCAAAGGACAGTGCACTTAATCCACAAATGTCGTGTGGGTTCTGACTGCTCCAGCGACTAGCCGCTCCCCTGTCTCTCTCTGCTTCCTTGGGCCTCCCTCTTCCTGGAGACAGAACAATACTGAAATGAGGCCAATTAATGACAATGACCTCTAAGTGTTCAAGAGAAAGGAAGAGTCACAAACTTAAGATCAAAAGCTAGGAATGATTAAGCTTAGTGAGGGAGGCAGGTCGAAAGCCAAGACAGGCTGAAAGCCAGGCCTCTGGCACCAAACAGGTAGCCAAGGTGTGAATGCAAAGGAGAAGTTCTTGAAGGAAATGAAAATGCTGCTGCAGTGAACACACAAGTGACAAGAAAGCAAAGCTGCCTTGCTGCTGACACAGAGGAAGTCTGCGCGGCTCAGATGGAAGATTGAACCTTCCCTTCAGCCAGAGCCTCATCCGAGCAAGACGCCCACTCTCTTCAGGTCTGTGAAGGCGGAGGGAGGTGAGGAAGCTGCAGAAGGAAAGTTTGAGGCTCGCAGAGGCTGGTTCGTGAGGTTTAAGGAAGGAAACCATCTCCAGAACATAGAAGTGCAGGTGAAGCGGCCAGGGCTGATGGAGAAGCTGCAGAAAGTTCTCCAGAAGATGCAGCTGAGAGCATGAGTGAAGGTGGGAGCACCGAACAGCAGATCTTCAGTGTCCACATAACAGCTCCCGCTGGAAGAAGATGCCCTTAGGACTTTCATAGCTGCAGAGGAGAAGTCAGTGCCTGGCTCCAAAGCTTCAGAGGACAGGCTGACTCTCGTTAGGTGTTAAAGCAGAGGGTGCCCACCCTGACCTCCCTGTGCTCACTCTGGGCCCAGTCGGGGCTGGAGGCTCACCCACAGAGGCACCCCACCCCCTGTCGCAGGCAGAGGCTGCGGTGGTCTCAGGGTGGGGAGGGGGCGGGGCAGGGCTGGGCCTCCCAGGGAGGTGGGGACGGGGCCGAGGCTCCAAGCCCCTGGCACACCCTCTATCACCCCATCAGACCTCACCCGCAGAACACAAAACCAAAGAGGAAATGCTTGAGAAGTTTAAGACAGTGACCCCAGAGTGCTACACCTCCAGCTCAAGGTCCTTCTGGGTCAGGGCCTGCGTGACTGAGCTGGTCACATATCAGGAAGCCAGCCCTGCGTCGTAAAGATGACTTGCCAAATGTCCAGATTTTTCTGACCACCTCAGACCTAACCGAATCTCCATGGTAGTGATGGGGGTGGCCTGGACACTTACGACAGGGCCCATGTAGGACGCACTGCCTACACGCACAGGCCCCGGCTGAGGGCCTGGCGTGAAATTCCCCCTCTGCTTGTTTCTAGTGACCCTGGCTTCTGCAGTCTGATTAGACCAGGGACAGGGACGTGGGTCTAAGGACAGGTAACCCGCTATCAGTCCAGCACCTACCGTGTAGCTTCAAACAAAAAGGGCCACTCAGGGAAGACAGGTGTTACCCTGTCCATTTAGAATGCCCTTTTCCAGGAGGGCACGCAGAGAGAAATTCGCTGAGTCATGTTCATGCAGTGGGGTTGTGGTGAGTGGCACCCCCTGTGCGGAAGCCTCCCCCCCAGGCCCTTGGGCAGTCAGCAGTGTGGCAGTTCGTCCCTTAGGGCTTCCACTCAGAACCTAACACAATCCAGTCTCTTGGCCAAATGGCCCCATGTTCAAAGTCATTTATCCTTCTTATTTCCAAGGGTTTCCTTACATTGTCTGGTGTAACCTAAACGAGTCTCTGTTCTTGCAGCCAGGAGAGGATCTTTCCCATTTGACAGACGAGAAAGTTGAGGTTCAGATCGGTTAAGTAACGGTTCTAACATCGTACAGATTCACTAGTGCCAAAGCTCAGTGTGGACGGCCTTCCTGAAGACGGCAATGCCCAGGATGGTGACCATCAGTGGGGAGCGCAAAGAAGAGAGTAGGGAAGAGGTTGCTGAACTTCCTTGGTAAATGGTATTCCCAGCCCGAGGCCAGGAGGTGGCTCAGTGTCCCAGCTGCACCACCTCCCCGGCCAGGAGGTGGGTTAGTGTCCGAGCTCCACCACCTCTGCAGCCGGACTGAAATCTGTCAGAATGAAGTGTTCCCCTCTGATGCTTTTTCTTGGATGCAGTTCCCCCCTCAGCCTCGTGGGGCGCTGAAGAAGCCGTATGAACGGCCTCGGCCGTGACCGCTGCAGCCGGTGCTGAAACGGCTAAGGAGGAATTTGCTTGTGATAGAAGTGGAGAAGGCGGCCCCCTGGCCGAGATGGTAGGTGGGGACCCAGGCACTGGCTCCCCCAAGCAGGCTGTGGGGAGAGAGCCAGCGTTTCGTACGGTCTCAGTTTTGACACCCCCATTGCCCTGCTGCTCCTACTTCCGCACACAGAAGCCCAGGATCTTTTTGGAATTATTCATTCCCTGCGACGTTCCCCCTGGGGTTTGGCAAGAATCGCTTGGTTTGACTTTTAATAACATTCGTAGCAGCAAATGCTGTTGCCCAGGCTTCAGCCGCGCGGGGAGTGGGAAGTGATCAGCGGGGTTTCGGACGCCCAGCCCGAGGGCTTGTGTGAGGAGGCGGTGCCTCTCAGCTGCCTTGAATGCCCTGCCCCGTGTGGGAGAGCTGGCTCAGGAGGAGAAACTTCAGCCCGTTCCACCTGTCATGGGCAACAGATTTGTTTGCCTTAACGAAGGCTCATTTTGGGCCATGGGCATGTGTTCCTAATTCTCCTCCTTGGACTGAACCTGTCTTAGAAAACAGGTTATGTGAAATATTGCAGAAGTTCACTATTGTTACAGTAAACCAAAAATATTCAGTTTACAAGTGATAACCTTTAAAAGATCCAATGCCCTTGGGAAAGTCAAGTTGCTGAATAAGGTCGAAGGCCTTGAGAATTTGCCTTAAGGGGCCCTTGGGGATCAAGTGACAGCTTTTTTCTTGTCTCAAGTCTCAGATTTTTAGGACAGAGGTAAAAGGATATGACTAAGACAGAGGACTGCTGACTGCTGTCTAATTGGGAAGAATGAGCACAGAGTTTCCACTTCCGTTGGCTAGATGGAGTTTCCCACTGGGGAGCACACCACAAACTGGTTGCACAGGGCTGCAAGAAGCAGCTTAGCTTGGCCTGGCCCACCATGGTGGCAGACCGATGGTGCTCTCCCCTCGAGTCCACCAAGCTGGGGACTTCCTGCAGAAGCACAGAGGACAAGCAGGCAGATGGAGCCAAGGCAGTCTTCACTCTTCCTTCAAGTGCCAGACACAAGCTCCTGAATGAGAGACACAGGGTGCGTGAGCAGTGGGCCTCCATGCTCTGATGCACTTAAGTATCTGGGGAATAGAGTTGCTCTTTCCACATTTACCAACCAGTCCCTTCTTGGCTGTGGTATGAAGGGCAGCATAAGATGGTTACCCAGCCAAGAGATCCAATAGGCTGGGTGGTAGGATTCACTGGTTGTCTACATCACCATCATCACCATCATTGTCACCATCATCATCATGACTACCATCACTGTCATCACCACTCACCACCACCATCACAGTCATCACCTCTACTATCATCACCATGGCCACCACCATGATCACTACCACCACTGCCATCACTACCACAGTTATTGTCACCAGCATCTCTTTCACCACCACCACCCTCACCATCCTCACCATCAGCACCATCACCATCAGCACCATCACCATCATCATCACCACCACCATCATCACCATCAACATCAGCACCACCATCATCACTGTGAACAGCACCATCACCATCACCACCACCGTCATCACCATCAGCGCCATCACCACCACCTGCACCATCATTGTCAACATTGTAGCCATCACCATCATCCTCACTGGCACCCCTTACTTTTGTGCCACAGTACAGAGCACTGTCCAATATCAAAATCTAATTTCATCCTTATAACAGCCAGATAGGTGAACACAGCAGGGACACTCATGCCATTTCACAGGAGAGGAGGCTAAAACTCAGCGAGGTGAACGTCTTTGCCTTGATCATTCTAAACCTCAAAGAGCTTTTCCTAAGGTGTGACTCTTGTGCTAACATTAGGACGTGCTTGTTAGGCGGGAGGCGAGGGAAAGAGTGTGTGGTGTGTGATGTGTATAGTGTGTGTGTGCCACAGTATGTGAGTAGAGTGTATGTGGTGTGTGTGTGAGACTATGCAGTGTAAATAGCGTTGGGGGGAGTGTGTGTGCGTGGTGTCTGTGTGTGCGTGCTCACGCACGTGCGTGAGAAGGAGAAACACGTCCGAGCAAAGGGAAGCGGGGAAGGCCTGAAGCTATGCCGGGTGCTCCCAGACGATTGCCAGCTGTTCCTTCGGAAGTGCCATCTGATGGTGTCGCATCCGCCGTCCGTCCCGTGCGGTCCCTGCTCTCAGCTAGGGCAGGGTCTGCACCCATCCAGCCTGCGCCCCCTCCTCCTTTAAAGCCTCTGTAAGGCCTGATCCCTGAGCCACTCTTAAACCCTGCGTGAGCTGCTCTTTCTGCATGAAGGTCCACTCCTGCCTCGTCCAGAGCCCCCGCAGACCCCCCTTCTGCAGGGCATCCTCCTCCGTGAGGCCCGGCCTCAGTCCCTGCTCTGAGCCTGGGCACAGCCTGTGCTTCTGTTCTGAGTGTGGCTTTTCCTCATGCACCTGGGACCCTTAGTTTGAGCCACCTGCCTCTGTCTGGTCCCCCGGGGCCTGCATGTGGGAGCCAGCTGGTCAGGGGATGTGGCCTTTGCACAGGGGCTGAGGGCCATCCCGGAAAAGCCTCATGCTGTTCCCCCTGCTAGGGGCAGACTCACGGCCACTGATGGGGCAAGGTGCCTGGCTTCTCTCTGGGGACCGGTAGGTGGAGGGAGACCGAAGGGCCCTGGGGAGAGGCTTCCCTGTGAGGAGAGGAGCCAGGCAGGAGGAGCGGGACCTGATAACCAAGTCGCGGCTGTCAGTGGGAGTGGGGGCTCTGAGAACAGCACCCTGGGTGTGGGCTGATAGGGACGCCCCCCCTCCGAACCAGCGTCCTGACTGAGGGGGGCTGCGCGTGGCCCTGGGGGGCTCTGTCCCGCCCTCATCCCCCGGGGCTGCCCTGACATCTCACCGCATCTGGAGCTTAAGTGACAGAAATGTATCGTCCACAGCCTGGAGGCTGGAAGCCCAGGGCCAGGGGTCACCAGGGTTGGTTCCTCCCCAGGGCTGTGAGGAAGGGGCCGTCCCAGGCGCCTCTCCTTGACTTGTAAAGTGCTGCCTTCTCCCTGCGTCCCTTCACATCGTCTTCCTTCTAGGCAAGTCTGTCTCTGAGCCCAGAGTCTTCCTTTTTCACAAGGACACCAGTCCTATTGGGTTAGGCCCACCCTACTCCAGTATGAGCTCATCTTAACTAATTCTATCTGCAAAGGTCTTCTCTCCAAATGAAGTCACATTCTGAGGTACTGGGGCTTCAACACATGAATTTTAGGGAACACAGTTCAGCCCATGACAGTCATTATAGCCTGGAACAGACCAGGACCCTGGCACAGCTGCTGTGACACACCGGGGAGCACACATCACACCACTCCAGGCCGCGGGGGACTGAGCATCCCGGGGGAACCTTCACCTCCACACCTGCGGAACCCCGAGGCCAGCAAAACCAACATCTGTTGTGCCCCCCAAAGGGGTTCGGATGGGTCCCGAGCCACGGAGGAACCTTGGTGCCAGAAGCAACAGTACGGTGGCCGGACTGCTCCTGCCACGCGCTCCCCTCTGGAAGCAGACGTGTTCTGTGTGCACACGGGGCTCCCAGGGACGCGGGGCCGAAGGGGAGACCTTCCCATGAGCAGAAAGCAGGCGACAGCCGGGCTGCTCCCAGCACACGCCTCCCTCTCTTACTGATTCGCAAGATGGTAAAGGGCTGGTCTCTGCCGTGCTCATCTTTGTAACCCCAGAAAGCAGACAGCGTCGATGCTTTGTGTGTTTGTGGAGAATGAGTGGATGAATGGGAGAGACAAGGCCCTTCCCACACCTTGAAGGAGAATCAATCCATCAGTTAATCAACCTGTTAGAAACTGTCTACCCGTGGCCGGCAGGGTGCTGGAAAGGACACCCAGAAATAGATGACGTGGCCCATGAATTCGGTCATTGACTCAGTCAACAATTTATCGAGTGCCTTTTCTGTGCCAAGGGCTCTGAGTGCTGGGGTTCCAGAGGTGGGCTGGGCCAGACACTTGGATGAGCAAGCCTGAAAAACAGGTGAAACGAATGAGAGCTCTGCCCCAGGCCGGGCTGCGGGGTCCTGGTGGCTGGGCTGCAGTCCGAGTCAGCAGAGCCCAAGCCCACGGGTGGGGTGGGGCCAGCTCTGCAGGGTCCTCCTTCCAGGGCCCCTGAACCCGGACAGCTGGCGCGCGGGGCCTGACGCTGCAGGACGCGGTCCCCTGACGGCCAGGCTGGAGGCCTCTCCTGGGAGCGCGCCCTGTGTTCCCATCAGGTGTGCATGTCTGAAACAAAGCCTGAGACGCGTGGTCGTCACAAGCAGCCATGTGCATGATTTGGCTCAGAGATCTAACAGACCTTTAGTAATAATTAAAGCAGGAGAAAAGCAAATGCTCAGAATAGTGTGGAAACCAGCTTGTGCAAAACATGTGCAAAACATGCTCAAATAATGCTTTTGTGCTTTTTAAATAATACAAATAACAAATTTTTTTTGTTTTTTTTTGCAGAAGATTGAAAACACAAACACACAGACCGAGGCAGCAGGCCCCCCGGGGGAGGGCAGCTGGTCCTAAGGCCCCGCCCCCAGGGGCTGGCTGAGCGGCTCCGGGGCGCCGCCCCCTCCGCCCCAACGAACTGCTGTCTGATGCCAACCCCTCCAGCCCCTCATGGAGGCCACGGCCCGGGGCTCCTGCTCCCGTGTGGCCGTGGTGTGATGGAGTCCTGGCTGCACAGGCTGGACTTTGACCTTGGGATCGTCTCTCTTGCCTTTCGCACTTTGTCCTGCTCTCCCGGGGTGCTGTTTCCTCTGGCAGCCCCTCGAGCATCACCCAGGAGACACCAGCCTCTCCTTGGTGGAGGTGTTTCTGGCGCCTGCTATACCGGAGGCTGGGGGCCACGACCTCCTCAGCCTGGCCCACCTATCCCAATGCACTTGGGGCTTCATGGCCCCCCCTGCCCAGGGCCTTGCCGAAGTGAAGATCTTGGTTTTGAAGCTCTGGGTGGAGTCCAGTCTAGAATTCTCCATCCTCTCCCTTGCGTGCACTAGGTAACGGGCATTTGGATAAGAAACCACCCTTTAAACCACTAACATCCTCTGAAGGGCTGCCCTTCTGGGCTCTCGTGAGCTGATTTATTCCAACATCAAAAGTTCCCCAGGGCTCCAGGAACCAGCTCTGGTGAAGGCAGGAAGCTTGGTGTACAGCAGACATTTTAAAAAGCCAGAGGGCGGTTCAAGGACATGGGCACTTTAGGAGAGGGGGGAGGGAGGGCCAAGGGAAGAAGGAGGGGCAAGGAGCTCACCTCGTCACCACTTTGCTGAGGGCCTTGCCCCTGTGAAATCTGTCTACATCTTTCCCTGCTGGCCATCAGTCAGTACTTAACATCCCAAGATCCTCCCGGAAGGTTAAAATGCTCAGCCCCCGCCTCCCATCTTCCCTCCCATCCTCCCATCTCCACATCTGGAGGCAGAATGTGTCTCCTCACAGAGGCGCGGAGATAAAGTGGGAAGCAGGGGAAGCTGGACGCCTCGGGCCCCCCCGCCTCCACGCGCCCCCCTCCTCGCCCCATCTGTGGCTTGGTCCCGGAGGAGAAGTCACCTGGGGGTGCCGGCTTGGCCTCCTGAGCTCCGCGCCTCAGGATGTGCCGGTAAAGCGCACCTCTACTGTCTTCATTAGGGTCATGGACACCCGGAGGGAAGAAACGTCCTTCTGGTTGTAAGTCTTTGGAATAAAGGCCTGGAATCAACACGGGTCCTGAGTGCTCACACCGTGCAGGATGCCCTCTGTCTGTCCGTCTGTCTCCTCTCCCCCTTTCCTCCTTCTCTCCCCCACCTTTGGGTCCCCACCCCTCGCCCCAGTGCTGTTCCATTCAGTCCCCCCGACATGGGCTTGGCCTCCGGGCAGCGTCTTCTGCCTGGGGCACTGACTGCAGCAGTGCTCAGAAGCCACACGCTGCTCACAAAGAAGGAAGTGCTCTCACATGCTCCCTGCTACCGAGGCAACCTCTGCCTTAGCCTTCAAAACATTAATATCTTTTGCCCTAGCATCTGTTCTCTGGTCAGACTTTTTCCTGCAGTGACATCTAGCGACCGCAGGGGAAAAGCCCCATGACTTATGCCTGGCCTTGGTGAGGGCTGGGTAGGGGAGTGCGGGTGACCCTCCCGCCACCGACACCCCCGCCCCCGGCAGGCATGGGCTCCTCCAGCGCCTCACCCCCGGGAGCCTATGCCCTGCTGCCTAAGGGCGAGCCTTAGACATTTCAGCGTGTGTTCAGCAACTGCTTCCGGCCGTGGCTTCTCAGCACGAGAGCTTTAAAGTTGCTCCCGCACTGTCTTGCTGCTGTGCGGCCACCTCTGCGTTGCCCACGCAGATATTTTTGTTCTGTGACTCCTCCCAGATCCTTTTCTGACATTCAGCAGGAATCTGAACTTCCTCCTTCAGGTGTCAATCACCGCCTCTAGAGGGATGCAGACGGACCTGACCACCAAGCTAAGGACACTGGACAAATGGTCCCATGATGCTCAACTGATGATGATGGTGGTGCGACACTTTGCTAGTCAGACCCCTCCAGTGACCTTGAGCAGGGACACAGAGGGACACAAGGTGGATAGAGCCTTCCCCGCGGGCTGGGGGCCTCCCATCCCAGGAAGAGCAGCCCGGTCATCTCTTGTGGGGACCCACGAGGCACCGATGGCCAGCTCAGGATGAAGTCAGGACCTGGAAGATTCTTCTGTTTCTGGAGAGATCGTTTCCCTGGGTCAGCCTGTTTCCACTCTGCTCCACTATGCGGGAGATTCCACCAATGGCCACAGTCCTTCCCCTTCCTGGTGTCCACACCCTTTGCAAGATGGCTCTGTGGCTAATCCCATCAGGAAGTGGGGTTGCCAGCTTCCTTCTGAGTTGAGAACTGTGCTGAGCACTGGGTAATCAAGACTAAACAGTCCAGACATGTGAAGAGTTGGGGAAAGATCATTCCAGGCACAGGGATGTCAATGAGAAGGGCGAGGTGGGAAAGAGCCCAGCAAAAAGTGCTGGGTGAAGGCAGGGATGCAGTTGAAAGGAATTGACAGACTTTAGGTGGGGCAGGGGTGTGACCCAACCTACGTGTGTAAAAGTAACCTCTGGGTACTTGTATGGAGGGGACCAGAGAGGAGAGACAGGAGCGGAAGCCGGAGGTCATTGCTGTGGTCCAGGTGAGCGAGGTGGTGCTTGGACTAGTCAGCAGAGCGGGGAGAACAGAAAAGACTGCCGACCGTTGTGGAGTGGAACCTGTGGGGGCATGGATGGAGGCAGCACCCACAAGGACACAGCACTGAGTGGTTTGTTGGGTGAGGGGGAGGTTGTAGAGATACAGAGATGACAGGGTTGAGAAAGGAAGTAGGGGACAGGGCACAAACATCAAAAGAATGACAGAACAGCTGAGAATATAACATGAACTGGGTAGAGCCAACCAAAACCAAGATGGCAGAAGATTCGACTTCCAGTAGACCTTGAGCCTCATTAGACACTCACTGTAATGCATCAGCTGCTAAAAGGCACACCCATAGGTGCCATGACAGTTCTGAGGCCAATCATAAAAGGCCAAAAGTGGGCGGGGGCCCAATTCCTGGAAATCTTGCCCCTTCCCCAAAATAGTTACAATAATTCTCCCACTTGTTAGCAAATGAAATTACCCAGCCCATGTAAACTGACCACCCCGGCACCTCCCGGCCGCTCTCCCTTCTGAGACGGACCGCGTGCTGTCTATGGAGTGTGTCTCTCAGTAAACCTGCTTTCCCTTTACTGAGGCTCGCTCTTGAATTCCCTCCTGCTTGAGATAAGAAGCTGCTCTCCGGTAACAGGCTGACTTCCAAGCCTCCAGCTGGAGTGAACTAGTGCCTGGTGATGAAGACAGGGAAGGAGCAGGTGGGAAATACGAAAAGAGACGAGACAGGTTTGCCCTAAAAAGCTTGAGGTGCCTCTGGAACAAAACAGAAATGGAAACATCCAAAAGGTACTGTCAGATATTCAGTAAAATATACGCTCTTGGAACTCAGAGGACAGGAATGGACCAGAGATGTAGACCTGGGGGTTATTAACATATAAATGGTTTTGAAAGCCGCGCACAAGTTACCAAATTAACATATTCATGTGGCTTGAATCGGCACTCTCTCAGATACTCTGAGCCAGGCTGTATCAGTCCGGTCCTAGCAGGAGGCAGATAGCATCCTCAAATTAGGATGATCTGGGGAAGGTTAAATGAATGTGGGAGGCTGAATAACGCTCCGCGAAGATAATCGCGTCTTAGTCCCTGGAACCTGAAAGGGCTGCCTCTGTGGCCAGGACTAAGGCTCTCGAGATGGGAGATCACCCTTGGCTGTCCTGAGTGCGGTCATAAGGGTCCTTATAAGAGAGAGGTGGGGGAGATTTGACCACAGACAGAAGAGGAGGAGCCTGATCCTGGAGGTGGATACTGGATTCATGCAGCCGTGACCCCAGGAGCGCCCGCGGCCGCCAGGAGCTGGAAGAGGCAAGGGATGGATTCTTCCCTGGAGCCTCCGGAGGGTGAGCAGCCTGTCGACACCTTGCTTGCCGCCCAGCGATGCTGATTTAGGGCCTCTGGCCCCTGGAACTGTGAAAGAATGAATTGTTGTTTTAAGCTACTTGGTTTGTGATGGTTTGTCTCTGCAGCAATGGGAAACTGATACAATGGACGAACAGTTTACAAAGGTTTGGGTCCCCTGTAGGGAAATAATCTCAGATGGCGCCCTAGGGCTAGTAACTGCATCCCTAGGCTCTGTTGGAGGAGGGGAGGGAACAGCTTCCAGAACTTGGAAGAAGAGGGACATATAAAGAGGTCTGCTCTGGGAGAAGCAGTGACAGTCAGCCTGCGAGGGAGGACCTGCAGGGAGGGCTCTGGGATCAACACCCCACTCTCCCTGCTCAAACATCCTGCTTGGTTCTCCGTTGGCTAAACCTCTGAGCCAGAGTGCCAGGTTGATACCTTTGTACAGATGGCATCCGGGAGCCCAAAGCAGGGGGAGATGGGTGAAGTGGACCAGTGGGGAGGGGAAGCAGGAGGGGGCACCCCAGCTGCTGCTGAGCAGAGCAGGAGGGATGGTGGCAATTGTCTGACACATGATAAAGGTCATGATAAGATACCTTTCTGGAAATGTGAAGCATTTACACGGTAGATTTTATTCTGAGATAACTGGAAAATATAAGTTCAGTTCTTTGTTAGAAAAATGAGTTATTTTTTCTATGCAATGTAATAGAATTGATAAGCAGAGATGTGCCCTACTCCTGGTGGGTCCCTGTGACCCCTTCTGTCACACATCACAGCTTTCTCTCACTCACCAGCCTGCAGGCATGTGCTGCTAAAGTTCCCGTCCATGCAAAGCTCTCGCGCTCTTCCTTCCATGATAACCCCATCACCCAGCGCGGTGTCAGCCTGAAGTCCTCGCTACAGACAGGGAACTGGGGGGCAGCACCTGATGTGCCATGCAGCTTTCTGACACCCAGCTGGCTCCCACCCCCCGCCACCTGCCCTCACTGTCCCCTGGGGGATTGTGATATTTTGATTTATGATAAGAAATAAATATTTGGTCTTTACTGCCTTTTGGTTCAGCGAGCCTACAACCCTTGGGATTTCCTAAAGTAATGAGTGACAGAGGTGTTTTTGTTATGTTAATGAGGTGACTTTGGGGCCACCTAAGGGTGGGAGCTTGTTGCCAGGAGAACCAACTGTGTGATTAGAGGCTTGGGAATTTCAGTCCCACCCCCCACAGGAGGAGAGAGGCTAGAGGCTGAATCAATTGCCAACAGCGGGTGATTTAGCCCATCGTGCCTGTGCAATGAAGCCTCCACAAAAACCCCAAGGCCAGGCTCAGACAGCCTCCAGGCTGCTGAACACGTGGAGACCTGGGGAGAGTGGTGTGCTCAGGGGGCATGGAAGCCCTGAGTCCCTTCCTCATGCCTCACCCTGCAGAGCTCTTCCACCTGGCTGTCCCTGAGTTACAGCCTGCTGCGATAAACTGGTGACCTAGTAAGTAAAATGTTTCTCTGAGTTCTGAGAGCCCCTCTAGAAAGTTAGTTGAACCCAAGGAGAGGGTCGTTGGAACCTTGAATCTATAGCCGGTCGGTCAGAAGCACAGGTGACAACCTGGACTTAACAGTTGGCGTTTGATGTAGGGGGTGGGGACTGAGCCCTTAACTTGTGGGATCGGACATCGTCTCCAGGCAGAGTGTCAGAAGTGAGTTGAACTGGATGACACCCAGCTGGTGTCTGAGAATTGCCTGGTGGTGGAGAACCCCGCCCCCACCTCCTAATTAGGTGCAGAAGCGTCAGGTTGATGTACGCTCCAAACCAGTTACCACCCAGGAAATGGAAACGTCTCCACATGGAACAGGGTAACTTGCTATAGGGAGTCCTTGCTGCTTAAACTGGCCAACATCAGTAAGTGAAAACAGGCGGGAGGAAGGCAAAACACTGGGTGGCTGCAAGGTTCCCCACGAGCCAGATGACGAGCCCCTGTGTGTGTTCACGGGTGTGTGTATGTGTGCGTGCCTGTGTATTTGTGCCTGTGTATTTGTGTATTGTGCGTGTGTTTTGGTAATCATGGGATGATGTATCTGTTTCCTTCCTGTGACTCACTTGGTCCTTGGAGTGCTGCGTTGAAAAGGATGCAGAAACAGCATACAAGGGAAGGGCGTGCAGGGGACTTGAAGAGGGTGCGGCGGGTGTGGAGAAGGAAGTGCCAGCAAGCCAGCCCCACGTTCTGAAGCAAAAGACAGAGGCAGGTTTGGGGGAATGAAGTGCCTACGCCCGACCACCAGCAGGTAGGCACAAGGGGGCTTTGCTCCACATACAGTTATTGACTTCTATTTGTGTTGTTGATGAATTTACACATTGTATCAATTTGAAGACTTGAGCTGGTTAATTGGATCTAATCCAAAAACTGGATTTGGATTTCTTATCAGTGGAAAGAGGCCTTATCTTCTAGCTCTGTTTTTGAAAGTTAGAAAGGAGAGTTTCTGTAAGAAAAGGAAGCCTGCAAATGCACTTGGAATCTTTCCATCAGCTTCCCTCTGGCTACAACGTCCCTACCCTGGGCTCAGACCAGCGCATCCCCAGGAGACGGGGGAGATGGGTGTTCTTACACAAAGAGCACTGTGAAACACAAGCACAGATAGCTCTCTACCCAGATACTCCGGAGTCTTGGAAGAAAGGAATATGCACAGATCTGTATGTTAGAATCAAGACCCAACTTAACCTCAGCTGGAGATTCTGAGAACAAGTATTTACCTAGAATCATTCTTTCTAGAACATTCTAGAGGACTCCAAAAATGATCCCCCCCAAATCGGAAGTCCACCTGATTTTTTCCACCTGAAGAGCAGAGAATTGAGATTTGGGTGTCAGGCATACGGCCAAAGGACTGTGCAGGAACGGGTAACTCTTGCATAAACGTTTAAGAAAATGCCAGATTCTCAGCCGTTGCGTCCCTTTCAGAGCCAGTCAGTGATGCACCAAGCCATCAGCAGCTTGTACCAGCTCACAGGAGCTAATTACTGAAGTTTCAGGAATTTTGTGAGCTAGTTGGGTTTTTGGGGGGAGGGAAGGGTTAGGTAATTTTGTTTATTTATTTACTTTTTATTAAAGTTTTTCAAAATGGATGTACTGGGGATCGAACCCAGGACCTCATGCATGCTAAGCACGTGCTCTACCACTGAGCTACCCCCTCCCCCTCTGAGCGAGTTAAACATAGCTGTTATTAAAGATCAAAGTAGATAAACTTAGAAATAAATTATACGAAAAAGAGGTCATAAGTACTCAGTATTCATCACTTCCTGTTCATTTCACTGCTGTCGGTGCTATCGAGGCTACTTACATCTGCTGTGTCATGGTGGCGGAAATCTTACACAACGGTGTGGTCACTGTGTATTTCTTCCCAACTCTGAATTTGGTGATGTCAGGTTGGTAGCTTGAACTGGCCATGGTGGAAATATTTACACCTTGGAAATCAGTAGGTGCTGGTCAGGGCTTTGCTTTTCCTCCAGGGAGCTGGTTGGTTAACAATTTCCAGCACACCACTGCTCAAACTCCTTACTACTCAGAGGGGAATGAAAACATGGCAGGAGGGTGTGATCCCTGCAGCCCAGGCAGGGGAAGGTGCAGAAGAGAAAAAGCATAAACCCACATGCTCCTTCCCCTGGCTGGAGGAAACACTTTGAAACAGAAAACTTGCACGGGGCGTCCTCACTTTTTGCACTGCACATGCATCCCAGGTGAGCTCAATGCCTGCCCTTCCTGGCTTCAGCGGAGAAGTCATTACTGGGTCCAGAGACTGAGGCTGGATGACGGCATCCCGGGGAGTGGCCATCACAGGTCCTTTCTCCCCAGAATCCCAGGCCCTCCATCTGCAGTGAGCTCTGTGTTGCAGATGCTCCACCGGGCAGTGGGGACCTAGGGCGATGGAGCAGGACCCACAGAGGTGGTGCGTGCGCTGCAGCTCGGAGGAGGCAGGTGACCCACCGCCTCCCAGTGCAGGGCTTTCCAACTGAGACCTGGGTCTAGAAACAAGCCTGTGTGCTGAACTGAGGACGGTTTTTAGCTGCTAATGAAGATACATGAGATTAGGAAGAAACGGTGGCAGAAGCAATCTTTCAGAATGAAATAGGATAGAGCTTTGAGATTGGTAGGCATCTGACCTCAAATCCTGCCTCTGAAAGAACACAGGGAGGCAGAAACCCAGAACAGAATCCAAGTGGAGGAACCTGCAGGCACTCTTGGAGTGATAACGCTATTGGACTTGCTAGGTGAGTTTAGAACAGAAAGAGAGACACCTAAAATGCTAAGATTAAAAAGAGCGGAAACTGGGGGCACTCGGTGATAGCTATTTGATCTGAAAATTTAGCATCTGGGACCCAGCACTCCTCATTACAAATACACTCACAAAGACGTCTGTGATGGGGAGAAGTAGCCACAACCTAAATGATCCTCGGTTAGGACCCAGGATATCCATGCAAAGACAAGCTCAGCAATCATGGAAAGAACATTCTAGGTTTGTAATTTTAAACTTGGAGAAATGTCACTATATGGGTTTAATAAACTAGAGAAAGAGAAAGTAGGAGACGGAGTGACAGAGTAGATTATGTGCACAGAAGATGCCTGGAATGGGAAATCCCAAACTGGTAACAGTGCAAACCTTTGGGATGTAAGACCGGGGAGAGGAGCTTTCATACCGATTTCATCTACTTTTGTCTTGTACTTGCTTTTCTTTTTCTAATTAAAGAGCGAGAAATGATGTCTGGTGTTCAGGTATTCATAGTGGGTCCTTGCCCCCTGCTGGCCCAGGAGGGGTCGGAGCTGGACCCTGTGCTCTGCCCGTGGACTCTCCCTCATTTTGCAGGCAGAGGTGCCAGTGTCTGAGCTGCAGCTCCATACCAGGCAAACCCACAGACGAGCGACACGTGAGAAGACCCAACGCCCGCGCAGCTGAGTGCTCTTCCCTCTTAATACCTGCTTCCCCGCTGGAAGTCTAAAACTAATTAGTTTTCTAATTAATTTATTTTTATTGAAGTAGAGTTGATTCACAATGTTGTGTTAGTTTCAGGTGCACAACAAAGTGATTCAGTTATACGCATACATATATATCTATTCTTTCTCAGATTCCTCTCCATTACAGGTTATTACAAGGTATTGAATATAGTTCCCTGTGCTGTACAGTAGGTCCTTGTTGTTTACGTTCTATATAGTGGTGTGTACGTGTTAATCCTAAATTCCTAATTTATCCCCCACCTTGCATCCCTTTCTTCTTTGGTAACCACAAGTTGTCTTCTGTGACTGTGAGTCTGTTTCTGCTTTGTAAAGAAGTTCATTTGTATCAGTTTTTTTTAGATTCCACATATAAGTGATATCATATTTGCCTTTCTTTGTCTGACTGATGTCACTTAATATTGATAATCTCTACGTCCATCAATGTTGCTGCAAATGGCATGATTTCATTTTTTATGGCTGAGTAGTATTCTGTTGTACATATTTACCACATCTTCTTCATCCAGTCATCTGTCAATGGACATTTTGGTTGTTTCCATGTCTTGGCTATTGTAAATAGTGCTGCTATGAACATTGGGGTGCATGTATCTTTTTGAATTAGTGTTCCCTCCAGATACATGCCCAGGAGTGGGATTGCTCGGTCATATGTCTATTTTTAGTTTTTTAAGGAACCTCACACTGTTCTCCATAGTGGCTGCACCAAACTGCATTCCTGCCAGCAGTTTAGGAGGGTTCCCTTTTCTTCACACCCTCTCCAGCATTTATCATTTGTGGGCTTTTTGATGATGGCCATTCTGACTGGTGTGAGGTGATACCTCACTGTAGTTTTGATTTGCTTTTCTCTGTAAAACCAACTAATTTTTTTTTTAAGAGAAAAGGCACTAGCGCAACTTACGAGTTTGTGGAGACAAACCCGCCCGAGGCAGTGGAGGCTGTTCTGCGTCCCTGCTGGGCCACAGCAAATGCGCAGCTCTGCTCTGCTGCGTTCGGAGGATGCAGGTGCTGCCCTGGGCGGGCACAGAGCTGCCCTGAGGAGACCCGCGGGGAAGGGAATCTCAGTGGGGCTGGCCTTGGTGATGTCAGCACACTCCTGGAACGGACGTGCTGGTGTGTTTTCTCCTGAAAATCCCCTCCAGATCTGGGGTGTATTCATTTCCAAGTCACCAGAAATTCAGAGACTTAAAACAACACTTGCTTATTAGCCCACAGCTCCCATGGGTTGGAAGTGCGGCAGGTTCCACGGGTCTGACCCCCACCTCGAGGTGTGTGCATGCTGCGGGCCTTTCTGCAGGCCCTGCGGAGAGTCTGCTTCAGGCTCTGTTGGGCTGTGGCAGGTCCAGATCCTTGCGGTCGTGGGGCCGAGATCCCTGCTTCCTTGCTGGCTACACACTGAGGGCCATTCCCAGTTCTTAGAGACCCCCACCCCAACATGCCCTGGTTCCCAGCCCCTTCCTCCACCTCCAAAGCCAGCGACAGCAGATTGAATGCTTCTCACCCTTCCAATCTCTCCTGCCCCTCCTTCCAGGGTCACACCCCTGTGACCCACCCCGTGCCTCCCTCCTCCCTTTCTGGGGGTCCTGCAATGGCACTGGGCCCACCTGGATGAACCCATCTCCTCTTTTAACCTTGACGACGCCCGCTAAGTCCCCTTTGCCTGGCAAGCGAGTGCGTTCCCAGGCTCCAGGTAATAGAGCATGCGTGTCCTGGGGGCCACATTCGGCCGACCCCCCCAAGATGGCCCTCTTGATAGCATGGGCAGCTGTCAGCCCAGGGGAGAGAAGGCTCGGGAGTGAGGACCTCATGACCAGCGAACTTGCCGCCTCTTTAACCCGGGTTCTGGTTCTGGGAAGTCCATTTGGCTTTAGTTCCACTCTCAGTGGCTTCAAACCAAAACAACTGCAATCAGACTGAAGAAGGAGTGTGAGCTGCGGGGGTGGGAATGGAAACTGGAGAGAACTCAAGAGGAATCACTGTCTCACAGTCCTGCCTGGTTTGGGCCTGTTCAGAGACTCAAGATCTTCCAGGATATGATTTTCTGACTTAGAAATTATCTATAGAAAAAATGCTCAATATCGCTAATTATCAGAGAAATGCAAATCAAAACTACAGTGAGATATCACCTCACACCAGTCAGAATGGCCATCATTCAAAAGTCCACAACTGATAAATGCTGGAGAGGCTGTGGAGAAAAGGGAACCGCCCCAACACACACTGTTGGTGGGAATGTACTTTGGTGCAGCGACTATGGAAAACAGCATGGAGAGTCCTTAAAAAACTAAAAATAGACTTACCATGTGATCCAGCAATCCCCTCCTGGGTATATATCTGGAAAAGATGAAAACTCTAATTTGAAAAGATACATGCACCCCAATGTTCACAGCAGCACTATTTACAGTAGCCAAGACATGGAAACAACCAAAATGTCCATGAACAGATGACTGGATAAAGAAGTTGTGGTATATTTATATATGTACATATACGTGTGTGTGTGTGTGTGTGTGTGTGTATATATATATATATATATATATAAATATAAATATAATGGAATACTACACAGCCTTAAAAAAGAATAAAATAATGCCATTTGCTGCAACATGGATGGACCTAAAGATTGTCATTTTAAGAAGAATATTAATCAAGAAAATCACCATAGTTGACCTCTACCTATGCAAGCCACTTACATCTAGGAACTTATCCAAACATCGCCCAGGCTTGTCATCTTGGGACAGAAGAAAGAATATGCAGATACAAAAAAAGTAGCAAGAATCTAAGGACTGGAGGCATGAACTCAATGCAAGTCAAAGTTTCACCTACAATTGAACAAAATCCCGTCCTCCCATGAGTCTGGAATTAATATCCATTATTGGTTTCACTTCAGTCTTCAAGATTTAAAGTTCTGTGCGTATTGCCAAGGAAGTTGCATTATATCCTTTGGTTCCCTATTGTTATTCTAAGTTTGGCTTATTTGTGGATGAATTCATGGGCAGATCGTTCTAGAAAATATGATATAGCTAAGAAGAACTGGATAGGTGATGAGAATGGAAACTCATAAACAAATGTGGATGGCATTTCATTTCTGATTACAAGGGAGAGCACCAGATCTAGATGGTGGATTGAACCCTTGGTTTATCCATCTTCCTCCCCCAAATCTCATTTAAATGACAGAATAAATATTTAAATAACAGAAGCATTTAAAATGTAGTGGTGAGTATACAGAGGTTTATTATGTTATTTTCTCTACATCGATGTATGTTGAGAAATTACATAATAAATCTTAAGAAGAAGGAGGAGGAGGAGGAACTCAGAGTAATGCTGGAAAAGAGATGAGAAATTCTTTAAAATCTATGAATGAGATACAGTAGATAGGATGGAAGTGATAAAAGCTTAGTCAGAACTGAAACAGCTCACAGCCCATTGGGGGTACAAAAAAAGTAAATGAATTAATTTTTCAGAAACTTCCCGAACTCACAGAGCAGGCTGGGGCTGGGAGTCAGCTGCTAGGTTCCAGAAGGGCCCAGGCCCCTGCTGTAAGTCTCTGTCCTCGTGAGAGCATCGAGGTCCTGGCCCAGGGAGCTCCCAGCCACCACATCAGCATGGAGGGGTAAAAAGCGAGGAGTCTCCACACAGCAGTGAGAGCCCCTAATTTCATGTTTCTTCAAGGGCATCCTTGTCCCAGGAGCACAGCAGCCCCTGAGAACGTGTCAGAGAGGCACACTCCCAGACACCGCCCCCAAATCCTCCAAATCAGAGATGTAGCCGGAGAGACTGGGCAAGCTGTGTTTCAGCGCATCTTTCAAGTGACTCTGACACACACTCACACACCCTGCTCCCAGGCTAACTGCCATCTCTCTTCCTGCACCGAAGAGAATCCGCAGTCCACTAACCAATACCCCATCCACGTAAATGACAGAAAGACCCCTCTCCGTACTGGCCAATATTCACCTCCTTGCAGCCACAGGCAAGCCACTGCCAAACCCTGCAGCCAGGCTCTGCCTTTCAGGAACATTTATGACAGGAGAATTGAAACAGTGACTTCTCATTTACAAGGGGTGCTCACAACAGCTGTTGATACTGATAAATCTAGATCTTCACTGATAGCTATGAAACCACATACAGGAGTTATAAGACTTTGGAGGAAAATCAAGTGTCTGTAAGTGGCAAGCATTGCGAATGACTTGTAAGAAACAAGGTACAATGGAATATTACTCAGTCATTAAAAAGAATGAAATTATGCCATTTGCAGCAACATGGATTACATTAAGTGAAATAAGTCAGACAGAGAAAGACAAATATCATACGATGTCACTTATATGTGAAATCTAAAAAAAACCCACAAAATTTATTTACAAACCAGAAATAGACTCACAGACATAGAAAAAGACTGTGGTTACCAGCAGAGAAAGGTGGAGGAGGGATAAATTAGGAGTTTGGGATTAATAGATACACATTATTATATATAAAATAAATAAACAACAAGTACCTACTGTATAGCACAGGGAACTTTTTTCAATTTCTTGTAATGAAGCTGTAATGGAAAAGAATCTGAAACAATATAAACGTATGTATATGTATAACTGAATTACTATACACATGAAACTAACATTGTAAATCAACTGCACTTCAATAAAAAAAAAAGATTAAAAAAAAGAAACATGGTTAAGACAAGAAAGAGAAAAAAGTCCTTTAAAAGCCTAATTAATACCCTCTGAGAACCAACACTACATTCAAGAAACAAGAACAGGCTGCTATGAAAATGATCAATTAGACGGTCGCAGACAGTTCTGGGGAATTAAAAACAATAAAACAGCAAAAGGTAATAATATTTAAACAGGAGCCTCAGGGGAAGAATTGGATCATGAAATGGATGTAGCCGGAAAACAAATTTGTGTTTTAGAGCACAGACCATAAAGCAAGCTTACAAAGAGCACGATGTTCTGGAAGAAATGCGCCAGCCTGTCGTCTGCAGCTACAGGGGAAGGGAGGACTTTCCTATTTGACTTTAGTCACTCCCTGTTGTTTGAATTGTCCACAACGAGCATTTTCAGAAAAGCAATAAGCGTAAATTTGAATTGTAGAAGCCCGTTTATGAAAGCAGTATGCGTATGTTTCTGCAAGACCGAGTTTAAAGGGTGGTCGCCAAACTGTAAGCAGCTCTCCTCTCTAAGTGGTAGCTTTCAATAATTTGCATCTGCTTCTATAAATAGGTACTGTTCTTACGGTGCACTCTAATCCATCCGGTGCAGATGATCCGGTTTGCAGAGGACTGGCCACACGGCATTGGGAACCAGGAGATGCCTCACTTCCAGGTGGGGCTGGGCCGTGAGTGCTGTGCTGGCCTTTGAGTTGGGAACTGACTGAGCTGCGGGATGTAGAGAAGGCTCTCCAGAGGAAGCTGGATAGGGTTGCCTTGAGGTCCCTGCCAGCTGGGAGAAGAGCACGCTGCAGGGCTCTCCTTTGAACCTGCAGCTCATGCACAACCCTGTGCTGCTTGTTGTTTGGGTTTTATTATGATTTTAATGCCATCTGTCATCTCTTTGCCCTCAGTGACTCTTGGGTTTTAAAGAGTTACCAGCTACATCATTGCTTTGTAAAAAACCACCCCAAAACCACCCCAAAACTTAGTGGCTTAAAAAAACCGATCATATTACTTCCTGCAAACTTGTAGTTTGCCTGCCCAGGCTCAGCTGGGCTTGTGCGTACATCTGTGAGCTGGCGGGAGGCAAGGTGGTCCAGGATGGTCTTGGCTAAGAAGATGCAGCCCTGCTCCACGTGGTCTGTCATCCTCCAGCTGGCTAGAGCCTGGGCTTGTTTTCCCGGTGGAGGCAGGGCTCAAGTAAGAGAGCAGAGGAGCACAAAGTCTCTTGAAGCCAAGGTTCAGATGCTTCCACCACATTTATTGGCTCAAGCAAGTCATAGACCAGTCTGCATTCATGGGAAGCGGAAAACAGACTCCGACTGTCGACGTAAAGAGTGCCAAGTCACATCGCGGAAGGGCGCGAGCGTGGGAAGGAGTAGAAAACTGGGGCCATTTTGGCACTGGATCCACTGAAAGTCTATTATGTAGCCCAGCTGGGGTGGCCCACACTCTGTGCAGAAGCACGCAGAGCTGAGCACACATGCTTACACCACCGGGCCTTTTGGGAACTGCATTTTGCCATCAGGTAGTTTTTGGTGAAAGGAGTTCAGTCGTGATGGGTGCCCGGGGCCCCCTCTCTGTCTGGTCTGTCCCGTCTGTCTTCTCCTGCCCAGCAGGGAGCCTCTCACAGGCTACAGAGGTTCCAGTTTCCCAGAGTGAGCCCCCTGGTCCCTGCCAAGGACGAGCTCATCACGCCCTTCTGTTTCTTCCTTTAGAGCGTCTTCCCTTCACTAGTGAAGGGGAAAACGCCTTTCATCCAAACCAATGGAAAGTTTCTATCCTGAAACACAAGGTTATCAATTCTATAGCAGTGCTGTCCAGTAGGACTTTCTGGGATGACAGAGAAGTTCCATGCCGGGTTAGCCTGTATGGTAGCCTCTCGCCCCTCATAAGAGAACTTTATTGTTTTATTGCCCTAAATGACTTTTTCTACCAAAGGCGAAGAGAAAGAGGATCAATGGAGTGAAGGGGGTGGGGGAGACCCATTGCACCAGACTTACCATTGAAAAAAAGGAAGAGAGCTTTTTTAAATTTCAGAATGCAAAGAAAGCAGATGACAGATGGGGGAGCCTCTTTGGAAATGTTGACTCTCTTGCACAAAGCCATTCCGGCAAATTCTTTCTGCGTGAAGAGTCCGGCCATGTTTGTGGGCAGTCCGCTGCAGACGTGCCCTCTTCTCTCGGCAGAAGAAAAAGCAGTGCAGCTTCCTTGTCAACCGCTGGGTCGGGGAAACAACGGTGTCCTTTGGTTCCACTGGCTCTCTTCTGAGCCAAATGATGACGTCACTGAAGCATCTGATTTTTGTCCCCCTACATAAAAGAAGATTAATGGCTAAAACCGCAAGAGGGCCTGTTGTTTTGCCAGCCTTGTGTAAGTCTGTGGTTAAAATACTCTCTTTCACAAAAGGCAACATTGCCCCAGAGGTAACAAAAGCCCCTTCTTATGTGATGTGCCTTCCCGTCCCTGAGAAAGACCACCCATGGGGAACGGAGCCATGCCCACGCTCAATGCCCCTGATTGTCCCAGGGCCGGATTCCTCACCATTAGTCCCAGCTGCCAGGAAATCGGCACCTCATAGGGAACAGCCAAGGTGAAACTAAACCATTTGGGCTACGGTCAGAAAAAACTTCAATTCGTGAAATCCAAGGATCTTTAAGGCTGCTGGAACTTGACGCTTAGAGTTTCAAGGCCGGCCGGCGCCCCACTCTTTGTCAGCTGGGCTTCGTGCTCTTTTTTCAAAAGGTGATGAGTGAAGACAGCATCCGAGAAGCAATGTATAGACTTATTTCTGAGACTGTGATTCCACCAGCTTATTACGTTACCTGTCCTGGGGCCCCTGGCGTTTCCCAGCTATGAGCAGAGGTCCCCTGCAGTTCCAAGGGCTTTGCCGAGGCTGGGAGGGCAGTGGGTGCCCGTGGGCGGCTTCTCCACACGGACAGCCAGCTGCTCCCACATGAACAATAACGACTCCAGGCTGTCTGACAGTCTAGTCCTTGGGCGGCTCCGAACATCAGTTCTACAAAGTGAATACGGGATGGGAGGGTTCCTCTCTTAACTAGAGTTGGCAAGGATGTTAGTGTTTACATAAACAACAGTAAGACAGGTAACTCATGGCTTTAAAAAAAACGCCTTTCATCCAAACCAATGGAAAGTTTCTATCCTGAAACACAAGGTTATCAATTCTATAGCAGTGCTGTCCAGTAGGACTTTCTGGGATGACAGAGAAGTTCCATGCCAGGTTAGCCTGCACGGTAGCCACAAGTCACATCTGGCTACTGAGCGCCTGTGATGTGGCTTCCGCAACCGAGGACCCGACTTTCACATTTTATTTTAATCAATTTAAATGTGAATAGCTCAAAGTTTCTTCTATATAGCACAAGGAACTATGTTCAAAATCTTGTAATAACCTTCAAAAACATGAAAATGAATACATGTATGTATGTGCACGACTGGGACATGGTGCTGCACACCAGAAGCTGACACGTGGTAACCGATGGTACTTCAAAAAAATAAATTGAAAAAGGAATTTTAATGTGAATAGCTCCGTGTGTCCTCCATGCAAGTTTTGCAGTCCTGTAGCTCCTTAGAAAGTTTCACAGACACTTGACATACGACCCAGCAATTCTGCCTCCAAATATTTATCCAGGAGGAATGAAAGCGTATGAACACAGAGTGAATTTTATTCAAGTGTTTGTAGCAGCTTTATTCATCAGCGCTAGAAACTGCAGAAAAGCTCAAGTGTCTATTGACTGGTGAGTGGAAAAACAGACTGCGGTTTATGCCTCCAGGGGAAGGCCACCCGGAGGTAAAAAGGAACGCACTTTGGACACGGGGAAATGTTATACTAAGTAAAAGAAGCCGGACTGAATAATTGTATGATTCAGTTTATCTAGAAAAGGCAAAACTTCAGTGACATAAAGCAGGTCAGGGGCTGCCCGGGGGTGGAGGCTGGGAGACGCGGGGAGAGGGCGGCCGCCAAGGGGCTTTCCGGGGACGGAAATGCTCTATGTCACGAATGCAGCTGTGGTTACACGACCATACACAGCCGTCACAAGACTCACTGCACTGTGCGCTTACAGTTGGTGCTTTATGTTATATAAATGAGATGCCCATAAAGCTGGTTTTTAAAAACTCCCTATAGCTTTTTAAATGAAAATTATGAAATGTCTTTCCTATAGGTTTCTCTATTACTTCTCTATTGACCTGCTTAGGTGAACACAGGAAACACTGAGGCAAGCGGCTGGGGGCTCCTTCAAGCCAGCTGGGGAATTTACAGCCTCCTGCTTCTCTCAAGTCCACGATGTGAAAGAACAGCTCGGCACACTTGGAATCATAGTTCCGTGAATGTGACAGTGAAGTCGGGCAGACAGCAGGCATGATGGCTTCACCTGCTACCTTTGCACTCTCTGAACTGGATTGCTTGACGCTCAGTGTAGACCCAACACCAGGGCTGTAGAAAGTGTGCCCTCTGGGAGCCCGCCACCGCTGGCTGGACTGCGCGGCAGGGATGGGAGCTGCGTGCACAGACTCACATTGATGCAGACCCAGCCACTGGTCTCACTACAGTTACTGTGTCACCCAGCTGGGAAGGTGGAGGGCAGGACCCCGCACGTGTGTGCCGTGGCGTCGAAGACGTGGAATGGATCCAAGTCCTCAACCACCGTGGAAGAGAGGTGCTGTCAACCCCGGGGCGGGAGGCCCGGAGCAGACAGTGATCTCAGATGTGGAGGTGGGGACTGAAATAATCAGCGGGCACTGACGAAGGAGGCTGCCCTGGGAAACAGGAAATGGGGGTGGCGAGCAGGGACAGGGAACCTCGCTGTCTCCTGTAGAGTGAATGGTCGGTCCTTTCAGACTGTGGGTGCGTGTGAGACTCTGATCATATAACAACTAAGTGGAAAAAATTAACCATAAGAGGTGGCCTGGACTCTTGCCCCTAGTTCCTCCAGGTCCTAGAGCTAATTATCTTCTCTGACTTTCTGCTGGCAAGAGTGATTCCCAGGTGTGGCGACCTCTCAATGCCCCTGGGGCACTGGCCGTTCTCGGGTCCCCGGCCCCTCTTTGCACTCTGAGCTGTGCCTGGGTGATTCCTAATTGTTCAGGGTAAGAAGGCCGAGCCTTCTGAAAGGTGCAGAAGGCCCCTGAGACACACCTCCATGTCCACTTCAGGGGCTCTCCAGTAGATCTCACTTTGATAAGAGGAGCTCCCTGTACTGTGACGGGGAACTGTCCCACCACAGGTGTCCCCTTCTGTGTCTCACTCTCTCTAAGCTGTGACCGATGGGCCCAGCTGCCATCCATCCACTGGGCATTGAGGGGACCAGCGAGGCCCCTTTGATGATTCCCGTCTGCCTGGTGGGCCCACGAGGCTCGGAAGGACAATGCTTCACTGAAGAAATTCAAGAGTGGCTCTTCTCTGAATTCATTCTGAACGACGTCAAGTCCCCTTAAGTCCAGCCATCAACCCGGGAAACACGTTTCCATGAGAGATTATGGCGACGTTGCATTTGGTTGACACCTTTATTTCATTTGACGTGTCCTAACCATTTCAGCGTCCCCAGGACTAGATGCGCGGCCTGACACGCATTAGGTGCTCTAGAAATGTTTGTGAAGGGAGCACGGGCAATACAAAGTGGCTTATTTCTCATTACCTCCTTCTAAGAAAGGTGATATCTGAGAAATGACTTCCGGCTGAGACCTGTTAACAAGCACGCGTCCAGTCCTGCACCGGACACTAGGAACAGAGGGTAAAGCAGATTTAAAAACTACGGTGTGTGCGTGCTCCCCCTGCCCGCCAGGCACCCGCGGGCCTGGGGGGAAGCCTGGTGAGGAAGAAGTATTTGCGGTGTCATGTTAGTTACCAAACCAAACTCGGGTCCCCTCGCCCAGATGCGGTAAATCCAAGCTGCTGACCCCGGCTTGTGGTGAAGGAAAGCGCAGAGTCCGGGGTAGCTGGTGCTTAAAACACTTCAACTGTCTGGTGGTTTCTGGGCAACAGTTTTTACAGGCAAAATCTGGGGGGAGGTCTGGGGTGTGTGACCTTCCTCTGACCGGCTGCTGGTGAGGTCAGCCTTCAGGTTCCTAGCGGTCTGGGGTCCGCGTGCTTGTGCTCAGCCTGAAGTTTCCACCCTCCACCTGGGTGGGTCTTAGTTCCCATCAAAGAACTCAGAGACCTGTATCAGGTGGCTCTGTACACCCCTTTGGGAGGGACCAGGACCCTGCTCGTCCCCGCACGACTGTTCCTTGATTGCCTTTCCTTTGTCTGCACCCCCTCCCTGCCCTAGTTAGGGACTGTTTGAATCTGCCCTTTGGAACCCAGGGAAGGTCTAGGAGGCTGAAACCTTTTTCCTACAAGCAAGAAATGGGGAGAAGGAAGGGCTTTTGTACCTGGGAGGGCCCCACAGGGTCCTGCTCATTTTCAATACAATGTGTGCAAAAGAGCTCAAGTCTGCCAGGTGGGGTGCGGGGAGGTGACACTCACTGTCTGGTTTTCTCTGTGACTTTGGCGGCAGAAACTTCCGAGAGAAATGGGAAGCAGGCAAGGAGTGTGGTGTCTGGGGAGGGACATAAAGGTTTGAAACAGCATGACAATGCAGGGAGAGGGGCGGACACCAGTGTGTGACCGCTGAGAGTCCCTGAGTGCTCACCAGGGCCGGAGACCACAGATCACTGTGCTGGTGTGAGTTCCTGACACGCACTCAGGGGTTGAAGCATCAACATGGGGCACGAGACATGTGAGCCTGCGAGGGACAGGGAGGCTGTGGAGCTGGGTCCCTGCAGTAGAGGGGCGGTGAGAATCGGGGCTGGATGACACGGAGGCGAGGCCTCACAGGGAGGAGCCTGGAATCTGCTTGTAGCCAAGAGGGTGCCCGTCTCCCACTCACCACTCTAGTCCCCTCTCGGTGGGCTTTGGAAGAACAGAGCATCTCCACCGACAGAACAGAGCAGAGGGAGACCCCGGGGAGGGTCCATCCAGGTGAGGAGGCAGGAGACCCTGGAAAGTGTTTGTTCATCACTCTGGGCAAGGGCTCCAGGTGGCAGAGGGAGACGGCATGGAGGGGGAAGCCTGAACAGCCCCAGGGTGAGTTTTCAGGAGAGGAGACAGGGGAGTGCTGGGGACGGCTGGGAGGAAGATGGGACCAGATATGGTGGGACTGTCTACAGAGAGGTTTTGAGAAGGTAACCCCAGCATAGAGGCGGAGGACACCCAGGAGGGAGCCTGGGTCTTGGCACCTGGACATAGAGAGGTTTCTTTTCCTAATACACGTGTGTACTTTGGTTTGTCAGGCCACAGCCCAAGGAAATACAATGGGCTCATCCTTTAACCCAAACTGCAACAGACAACCAACAACCTTGAAGCTGTGTCCACTGTCACTCTCTGAAGGTGTCCGGTAAAATCTGCTTGTCTCTCGAATTGAGTCTTATTTTGGCTTTGATTTTATTCATTCTATTTTAAGTTTGCAAACTGCCACACAGCTTTTTAAAAGACCTGTACACAGACTAAATCAAAACAACAGACGAATTCCTCGCCCTCTTGTAGTTCAGTGCTTAGGTACAGTCAAGTCCCAAATGATAAATTAGCTTAATAACTAGTAATTATTTGTTGCCTATTGAATCCCTTTGGGATGTAAGCTAAACATAAATGGGAACAAACTGTTTTACTTTAGGAGACAAAGAAATGAACAAACCAGAGCTCATTTTTAAAGTTACTTTTTGAAAATGGCAAGAGGGCCGTGCAACTGGCAGAATAATGACCTCTCTGCTTCTCCCCAGTGTCCACGTTTTAATCTCTGAAACCCAATCTCTGATCTTAAGGGTCTTGAGAGAAGGAGATTTTTCTAGATTCTCTGGTAGGGCCAGTGCAAGGACAAGGGCTTTTACAAGAGGAGGGCAGGGGTCTGAGTCAGAGTCAGCGACGGGATGGCAGAGGCGCTTTGGTGACGGAGGAGGGGCTGCAAGCCACTGAGAGCAGGCAGGCTGTCGGAGCCGGAACAGGCAAGGAGCGGCTTCTCTTCTACAGCTTCCAGAAGGAACGCAGCTCTGCTGACGTCTTGACTTTAGCTCAGTGAGGCCCATGTCAGACTTCTAACCTCTAGAGCGATAACACATCTGAGTCGTTTAAAGCCTCTAAGTTTGTGGTAACGTGTTTGGGCAGCCCTGGGATACTGACGCCAGCCCAGATGTTATTATGAAACGTGACCCCTGAAAAGCAAAGCGCCTCCGAACAGACCCTGAACTCACACCTAAGGTAGGTCAAGTTTCCTCTCCGGTCCACCCCTGGTGCCTTATCCAGACTCCAAACTAATGAGAACATTCCACGTGCTTGAAGCTGGTCACAGCCTCAGTAAAGGCACAGTGGCTGCAATGCGAGGCCTTCGGTCCAGCTCGCTCGTGTGCTCCGAGGTCGAGAGGACCCAGCCCCGCTGAGGACCTGCCTACCCATCCATGCCTGGGGCCCTGGGCGTCCAGCTGTGTTTGTGGCCAGGCTGGGCACTCCATCCCCACCCAGTGCAAACGGGTCTTTGCCCTGACACTGCCTGCTGGCCCCCTGAACCCAGCGCACCCTCTAAACGTTCACAGGCTCTGGGGATTTGACAGGCCTCATTGGGAAGCTTTAATCTGTTTACCACAGGGCTTTAGCGCCAATTTTGAAGAAGAATAACTTTGATTTGCTAAAAAAAAAAAAGTTCTGTTTATTTCCCTGTCTCCCAAATTAGAACGATTTATTACAGTGTACCTTTAGCTTTAGTCCCAAAGAAACTCAATATGCAACTAATGATTACTAGTTATGAGGGTAATTTTTCATTTAGGATTTCAGGGAGCTGGAGAGACTTCGTCGAGGCGTGAACAGAGCTGGACTTGCAGTAGGTGCGGCTGCCGGGCCTGGGGATCCTGGGGAGGGAGCAGCAGAGCAGGGCGGCTGCGTATACCTGGAAGGTTCAGGAAGGGTTTTCCAGACCAGTTTTTGGAAAAAGCAGGCCTCCTTGCTGCCACTCCTTCTCCGGTACCAGACCCATCCTGCAGGTGGCGCTTCTATTTGCTGATTTGTTTGTTTACTTGGGCTGAGCAAAAGACACCTTCCCAGGCAATGGAAGGGTCTGCTGGGAGCAGACAATAAGACAGGGCGTGTGAAGCCCATTGAAAAGAATGATGAAACTAAAAGTCAGTCTGATTTTTATCACCATCTGGTGACAGCAATTCTAAGCCATCTCAGTGATAAAAGTACTCCTAACGTGAATCTTTTTTTGGTCTGAATTGCAGAAAACCGTGGCAGTCACTGTTTCAGTGATATCTATATAAGCTTCCAGTGAGCGCATTTATGAGTTCTGACACCTTAATAAATACTGTATTCTACACAGGAGTTAATTCAGAGACCTTCCGTCCACGCGGACGGGATTTCACAAGCTCACTCTGTGCTGTTTGGGTCTCCAACTCTGGGGCTATACGTCCTGTCTTTACCAGGAAATGTGAAGCAAATTGTGGCAGCAGAGCGAGGTAGAGATGGAGACGCAGACTCCAGCTCCTTCACTCCCTTGTGCTGGTTTTAGTTCACACCATCGCCTACTGACCGCAATTTGAAAACTAAATGTATCCTTTTATCATTGTTAATTGTTTCAAAACTAAAGAGTAAATCAAGAAAATACAATTTACAAAGCCAGTGTGATTTAGTAGTTGCCTAAATTGTATCTTCTGTAGATGTTTCCATTTTATTAAAATCCACTCATTGGTTTTTGGACAATTATTTACACAGAACATTATATCAGGCTGTAACCAAAGGATTGTTGACCTGAAACAAACAGACTGCCAGGTATTTCTCCAGCAAAGATGCGTTTACTCAGGCTCAGTAGAGAATTGCAGTTTGGGGTCTGCAACCATGGTGAGCCATATGCAGGTCCTCATATGGCAAGGGAGGTAGCCCGCTTTTATAGAGGGAATAGGAAGCAGGAGGCGGGGGTAAACAGAGACCCTGGCTTTTCATTGGCTGAGCCCTTGCCAGGAAAGGAGTTTTTCTTCTTCCTGTTGGGTTCTGCTGGTGGTACAGGGTGTGAGAGCGCCCCCTTCTGGTCTCCTCTGTTTCACTGACGTTTCTGTTTATTAATTTTTTTTTTTTTTACAGAACTGAAAGTTTAAACATATATATTTTAGTAATTTTTTAACTTAGGGTTTTTTTTTCTTCCTTTTTTTTGGTTTATTTTTGTTTTGGGGGAAGTAATTAGGTTTATTTATTTATTTTAAAATTATTATTATTATTTTTAAATGGAGGCACTGGGGATTAAACCCAGGACCTTGTGCATGTTAAGCAGGCATTCTACTACTGAGCTCTACCCTCCTCCTGTTACATAGATTTTAAAACAGTTGAAAAAAAAAGGCATACTTACTTCCATTTTTTTGTACCAGAACATTCATTTTATTTTTATGTATTTTTTTTTTACTGATACAATTCTGTCTATGAAATTCGATAGGAGAAAATGTTCACTGGTTATGTTTCTTTTCTGGCCATTATTATTGCTTGGTCCATTTCATAATTTTATGAAAAATAATTTAGTTGTATAAAAAGGGAGGCGTGGAAGCCACTCTGGGGTCAGACAAGCATGTGAACTACCCCACATCAATGTCCCAATGTGTCCATGACCTTTGGGGTCAGAACCCTTCTGCCCTTGGGTGGGTGGGTGGATGCTGGCTGCAGGGAGAAACAGCTCTGAAGACTCCATCTATCCTCTCAAGTAACAAAGCATCTGACCGAGCTCAGGGTGAACGCCTTATTGCCTTATGGAGCTGGGCATCTTGTCTCCCGCTAATGTATGCTCTTGGTGCGCAGGCGCTGCAGGGTTGCCCCAATTATCTTTATAAGGGTGGAATCACTCCCGGGAGAAGGGGGCCTGAGGCCCCACTCCCCTCTGCTTCAGGCTCAGAAATATTGAACAAAGCTTGAGGGGCTGAACTGGCCTCAGTGGAATGGATTGAAGATATGGTGTGAAAGCTGGCTCTGAGCCCTCTGGGTGGTTGATAAGGGCCACCATCTTGACCCGGGGACCCGGGGACCATTTGTACCTGGTGGAAGGGGCCTGCCCAAGCGTGAGCTGGAAGGAGCTGTTACACCTGGGGCCCAGGCGATTCTTCTGTGGGGCAAGTCAATTCCATATCCCCCTTTTGGGGAGCCATCACTATCTGGCACAGAGGGGATGGTCTGTTCCGCCACTGAAGGAAGCAGGCAGCTGTGGGACCACTCATTCATGCACTAGCAGCTCTAGGCTTATTTGGGAATATTTGAGGGAAATATTCAGAGAAGTTTGGATCCATTTCAGAAGTGCCAGAGGGGGCCATTCTAGTCTGGGCATTAATGCCAAGGTGACCTCATTTGTATTCTGGGCTGGGGAAACCTGCAGTGAAGCACAAGGCACAAATTGTGAAGCCAGCCCCCCAAGCAATGGAATCCCAGTAACATTATCGGCCACAGGGCTCAGCTGCTCACAGGAACTAATTCATGCAGGCGCTCGCAGTCTACTTCTAGAGAAGTTGTTCTGTGTCCAGACCCTGGGCTATGTTTAAGCTGTAAACATGCCTGCTTTTTCAAAAGAGCCACACAAATGTTTTGATCAATCGATACAGCTGCTTCCAGAAAAAGTTCAGCAGGAAGATGGCTCTCTGGTGACAGGTTTTTGAGTGACCAGAAGTGAAGGAGGCACAAGAGGGAGAAGAGACAAAAAAGGAGTGAGTCAGGACCAGGGAAAGAGCAGGCTGAAGGAAAGATAAGCAAACCCGACAGCGTGGTTGCAGAGTTTGGGGATGACAGGGAGATGGAAGAGCAGCTGAAAGGCACCCCTAAACCCCAGCCTGGGCTGGACCCTGTGTTGCTAAGACAGGGTTGGGGGCACCGCTGCATCCCTGGGGTCCCGGGCATCCCAGTCTGCTGTGGTGTCAGCAGTTCCCAGCAAACAGTCCTGACCTCCCTCTAGGATCCCTCTGGCTCCCCACTACCCCTGCTACAGTCTCAGCTCTTGTCCTCCCCACAGTGACCCCTCCCTCAGCAAAAGAGGAAACCGATTCAGTTCAGCCTCTTCAACCGTCTCCGGGCAGTCAGGGCCGCCAGTCCTTGCTGCTCAGCCCTAAACCGCTGGCTCTTCCGTGTGTTCATGGAGAGCAGGGGGCAGAGCTGGCCTGGGGGAGGAAAGAGGCTGCCCTTGGAGGGAAGCCAAGGGGATGCTGAGAGCAGACTTGGCAAAGGGAAAAGGAAGTCCCTTCCGCCCCAAACTGTCAAGGATGGTTTGAATTTAAGCCACAGCAACAATGACAGTTAATGAAAGTTAGCAAAACGAGTGCCCAGTCATCAGTGCAACCAGTCATGGAAGGCACAGGTGCTGAACATAATTTAAAGTCATAAGGACCGTGACGGAAAACTAGTGACATTTGTCACGGGCATAATCTGTAAAGATTCTGGTTTTGCTCACTGAAAATGCTCTTGAATCAAGTTAAGACCCAGGAGGAACAAAACCAAACAGATTATGTTTTTTCAAAGAAAAAAACACCCAGTCCCCTAGGCGCAGACCTCCTGAGGGCCCGCGATGACCTGTGAGGGGCACCAGGCGTCCCAGCTCTGGAATCTTCCAGTGAGCTGGGCTGCCCAGATACTCCCATCTCCAAGGGACGTTATAATCGGAGGGAAAGAGAGGGGATAGAAAGGCAGAAAATGACACACGTGGGCTCGGGGCAAATGAGGGAAGCTCACAATCGCTCGTGCTTTATTTTAGACTTCCTGGGGGCCAGGAAGCTACTCTGCGCGATTCATGACTTTAATATGGAAAGCAGTCCCTAAGTTGTATTTTTATGCCGAGGGAAATCGCTTCATTATCAGTCACCAGTCAGCAACCCAGACATAGAACTTGGGCTCAAAGAAAACAGATGAGCTGTGAACGGTTCCACCCGAGCCCTGATTAGCTGGCAGGCTTGTTTGGAGCAGCCGGGAAACTCCAGTTGGCTTTACATGCTTAAAAATACCAGTCCTACATTAAAAAATGAAACTGCCCTCAAACTGTCTTTATTTTTAAGGAAAGCATCACTAGGCCCATAGCATCTCACACAAGATACAGCTGGTGTCTGCGCATCTTACCGAGAGCAGGTGTTTTGCAATAAAAAGAACACGGGTGTCATCCTGTTCCGGGCAATCTTTAGTTGAGTGACGGTGGCAGATTCTGTTTTTCAAAGATGGCCCCAACAATGTCTCTCATCCCACTTGGTCTGTGGTGTCACTTTGTCCCTCCCCATCAAGCAGAGGGGCTGAGTTCCTGCTCCTTAAATGTGGGCTGGTTTTAGTGACTGGTGGGCCAATAGAATGCGGTGGAAAGATGCCTTGGAAATTTTGAGGCTGAGCCTTGAAGACATGGAGCTTCTGCCAGGTCTTACTCTTGGGCGTCTTCCCCAGGAACCTGGCCTCCATGCTGCGAGAGGGGGCCCTGCAAGCACTCTGGTCGGGGCCCAGGTGGGCTCCCAGCGCTCAGCCACTGGTGGGCGCCATCTTGACAGCCAGCCCAGTTGGCCTTCAGATGGCCACAGCCCCACCCGACGTTTGACTACAGCACATAAGAGACCCTAAGTGACAGACACTCAGCTGAGCTCAGTCAACACCCAGGGCCATGAGAAATAATAATAAATCATTGTTCTAAGCCGCTAAGTTTTGAGGTGGTCTACTACAGGGTAATAAATCATGGAACAGTGGTCTTGGGCAAGTCTCTCAACCTTTTGGATCTAGTCTTTGCATCTGTTAAAGAGAAAGAGGATGCTTTCCTAGACTGGCTGATACTTAGGACTTTTGTGAAGATCAGACAAAAATGTTTTAAGATCTTTAAAGTGCTTTAAGTTATTACTGCTTTTGTCTCTCACTTCTTCCTTTTCTTTGTATTTCCTCTTTCTTCTATTTAAAAAAAAATACTTCTGTTTTGACTACAAGAATGATACAAATGTACCATAAAAAATGTGCCAAGTAGGCAAAAGATGCAGGAAGAAATTATAATTGCCAACAATCCTTTCAGAGGGCGAGACCTACCACTGACATTTTAAAATATTTACCATCAGTCTTTTCTGTAGATAGACTGACACTCACGTGAGTCATATGCAGTATATGTCCTCTGTCCTAACACAGTCACAAGGATTAATGGTTGGTTGTTAATCAAAAAACTAAAAGCAGGAAATCACTGAAAAATACATAATACACATACACTTTAAATATCTCATTTTTATTTAAAACCTAGATCAAACAGGAGTAGAAAAGACTGTGGCGTGATGCCTTGGCTCTTGCTGGAATTTTGAGTCATTTTTCTACATAAACCATATCAGTGATGCATTCTTCATGGTGAATCATTTCGTTTTCAGTAAAATTAAGTAACTCCTTAAGGACACCCATCAAAAATATCTAAGTGCAGAACCCTTTTAGATTTTACTTTTCTCCCCTAGCCTCACTAACTCCTCCTCATTAAATTCCGTCTGCAGGCAGACCTCATTTTATGGCACTTTAATTTATTGTACTTTGCAGATGTCGAGTTCTTTACAAACTGAAAGTTTGTGGCAACCTTGTGTCAACCAAGTCTACCGGCACTAGTTTTCCAACAGCATAATTTTTAAATTAAGGTGTGTACATTGTTTTTCTAGACATGCTATCATACTAGACTACAATATTGTAAAGTCGTAACTTTCATATGCACTGGAAAACCAAAACAAAATTTGTGTAACTTGCTTTTTTAAGATATTCGCTTTATTGTGGTGGTCTGGCACCTGTAACATCTCCAAGCTATGCTTGTTATTTTAGGGGGTGGTAATTAGGTTTATTTATTTATTTATTTATTTTGATGGAAGTACTGGGGCTTGAACCCAGGACCTCGTGCATGCTGAGTATACGCTTTACCACTGAGCTAGACCCTCCCCTGTATGCTTATTATTTTTAAATACATTGTTTTTGTTTGTCTTTCTAATGGATTCATCTTTGGTTTTGTAGAAGCACTATTTGGGTAGTAATATTTCACTTGTTTATAGTAATTAAGCACATAGAAGTGCTTAATTACAGTAACAAGTACAATAGACAAAAACAGATTTGGGAAAAAAGAAAATGCTTTGGTCAAATTTAAATGGAAGAGCTGAGCCACACAATTATTAAGCTTGAGCTCTACACCCAGCTCTGGAGAAAACATTATTTTCAAGTGCCTGTAAAATATGCACAAAAACATTAGTCATGTTTTGGACAAAAAAAAAAGGTCGTAATAAATTCCATAATAAAATACATTTTGAGAAAAGTAACAAAATATGAAAAAAAAAGCCCCATGTGATTGAAAAGTAAACAATCTTTTTCTAAACAAAGATTGGATTTAAAGGTAAGCATCCTTAAAATAATGAGATACCTAGAAGAGATTTTTTAGCTTTGGCTGAAATTATGTCAGGCGAAAGCGCTATTTAATTTACACTGATCAGCTCAGGGGGATTGGTTACGTGTATAAAATTGGCTTCTAAAAGAACGAGCATCATTAATTAATACTATCGGGGAGAAATACAATCATGAATAATAAACTGGGAGATAAAATATCTTTCAAAAGATGTCTTTTCATTTGTGTAACACTACTAAAGAATTTAAATTGCAAGACCACATCGTAAGTAGGAAGGAAAATGAAAAGCAAGATCATATTTTGAACGTGAAACCGATGGAGATGATTTGTTTTGGGGTGAAGATGCTGGAAATCAACAGACCAGATTTTTCTTCCAAGTTCTTTCACAATACGCTACAATGGATTCAGGAAAAGAAAGATTACGATTGTTACAGCCTGTTTATTTCCACCAGGGGGAAGTATAGTACTGCAAATAAAGTGAAATATTTTAACAAGTGGATAATGAAATAGCTATGTCTCAAGAGATGTCACAGCTAAGACGCCACGAGAGCGTAGGGAGGGGATAACTAAGTGAATGGACCTTTCACACTTGACCCTTGTACCACGTGAGAAGGACCAAAGAAACCCTTGTGAAGAGATTCGATAAAATTTGTCCTGCTTCCTCAGAAAAAAAGTCATATTATGCTATAATTTGGGGAAAAAATGTATTGCTATAAGCCTCATGTTTGTATTAACACTTTCAAATATCTATCATTTCCAAGTAACATCAATTTCAACTTTTGTCAAGGCTAACGGACCTGGGAGAAGAGTTGAATGCTAATAATCATGGGTTTTAACCAGAAATAGACTCACAGGCGTAGGAAACAAACTATGGTTACCGGGGGGGGGGGGGAGGTGGGGGAAGGAGTGGGGGAGGGATAAATTAGGAGTTTGGGATTGGCAGATACAAACTACTGTATATAAGACAGATAAATGACAAGGACCTACTGTATAGCACAGGGAGCTACGTTCAATATCTTGTAAAAACCTATAATGGAAAAGAATCTGAAAAGAACATGTATGTATAACTGAATGACTTTGCTGTACACCTGAAACTAACACAATGTTGCAAATCAACTATACTTCAATTTTCAAAAATGTGGAAAAAATTCTTCTTTCAACAACAGCAACAAAAAATAATAATTATGGATTTTCAGAATGAATTTAAGCAGTTTAGAATTTACCAAGTGCTGGTGCTTGAGGGAGGGTAGCTGTCCACGAGGAACCAACAGTAAAGGCTGAGATGGTTGGTGCTGCAGGACGTCAAAGGGCGAGAGGAAAAAGGCAGAGTGTTTGGGATGGATTCATGGAGGGGCAAGAGCCTGTACTCATCACCAAGGACAGGAAAGTATGGCTGAAGGCAGAGGGGCTTCAAGGGGCGGGAGCCAGTGTGGAGGAGGTGTGCTCCTGGCAGGACCATGGCCTGAGCGAAGGACTGCACAGGTGGACCAGAGAGCCAGGCCAAGGATGAAGGATGTGGCCAGGTGTGGCCAGGGGACAGTGGTGTTAGTGCAGGTGGGAGAGGACTGTGGGCTTTTCTTGTAAGGCCCTCAACTGATTGGACGAGGCCCACCCATATTATGAAAGGTCTTCTGCTTTACTCAACACTCAAAGCCTACTGATTTAAAGACTAATCACATCACAAAAACAAACAAACAAAACAAAACAAAACCAACAACAACAGCAAACTTCACAGCAACATCTAGATTAGTGTTTGACCAAGTATCTTGGCATCATAGCCGAGCTAAGTTGACACAAAAAAACCAACCATCACATCAAGCAAGCCAGTTTTTGATACTTTTAAACTTCATGTCACATATTTAATGTCTGAGTTGTCACAATTTTCAAATTTAGGGGGAGACGAGTAAAGGATTTGGAGAATACCAGGAGGGTCGGCGCACTTTAAGGCGCACTTGCTCCCAGCGGCAGCTTCCTGGTCCATTTCTCAGCTTCCTATTTCAAGAGAGTGTAAAGGATCCATTTGCACTTTTACCCTGCACACCTTAAAGACTCTGCCACCTCCAGGGAACAAAAGGCCAGTCTTGGTTTTATTGAGACCACAAATCCATGCTGGCAGCCGAGTCTGAAACATTAGCTTCACCCTGAAATGCCTTTCTATTAAGAAACTGGGATTGTGACTTCTGGGAGAAAGGCCGCCTTGTGATTAACACAGAGAGCTTCAGCATCTGAGTGCTCGCTTTGGGGCTCTTGTGTCTAAGAAATGCGTGTTCAGCAAGGCTTGGGGCTTCATTCCAGGTTTGCCTCCCTCTTGCCGGCTGCAGTTCTCCCTAGAAACCTAAGAACCTCATTTCTGGACAGGCCGTTGGATGACATTTCTTCATTTTACAACTATATTGACCCCAATGTAGGAAGGAAATCTTCATAAGAAAAAAAAAGCCTACTACTACACATCCATCAGATTGGCCAAAATTTGGCCGTCTGACATCACCAAACACTGGTGAGGATTTGGAGCAACACTGCAGGTGGGCACGCGAAATGGCTCAGCCACTTTGGAAGACAGTTTGGCAGTTCCTTGTAAGACTGAACATACTTTGACCATACAAGCCAGCAATTGTGCTCCGTGGTCTTTTCTCAAAGGAGTTAAAAACTTATGTCCACATATAAACCTGCGCATGGATGTTTATAGTAACTTTATTCATAATCACCAAAACTTGAAAGCACCCAGGGTGTCCGTCAGTAGGTGAATGAATAAATAAATGATGGTGCACTTAGACAATGAAATATTATTCAGTGCTAAGGAGAAATTAGTCCCTGAGACATGAAGAGACACAGAGGGAACATCAATGCATATTACCGAGTGAAGGAAGCTGACCTGAAAAGGCTATGTCTTGCATAATTTCAACCGTAGGACATTATGGAAAAGGCTCAACTAAAGTGACAGTAGAAAAGATCCACGGGGGCAGGGACCGTGGTCTTCTCTTGTCAGCACTCCAGCCAATCACCACTGCTGAGCCTCATAAAATACCTTTTTTGGGGAGAGGGGGAAGTAATTAGGTTTGTTTGTTTGTTTGTTTATTTATTATTTTTTAACGGAGGTACTGGGGATTGCACCCAGGACCTCGTGCATGCTAAGCATGCGCTCTACTACTGAAATATGCCCTCACCCCAACAACATATCATTTGATGAATGAAAGAACGAGTAAATACGTGAATCAGTAGCAAGTAATTTCTTTAAAAAATACTGTAGAATTTACCAAGTTAACCACTTCTAAGAGTACAATTATGTACATCCACATTATTGTGCAACCATCACCACCATCCATCTCCAGCACCCTTTTCATCTTGCGAAACTGAGACTCTGAACCCTGCCCCTGCCACCACCATGCTACTCTCTGTCCCTGTGGATCTGACCCCCCCAGGGACCTCAGAGAAGTTCCTCCTCACAGTGCGGCCACAGAGTGTTGCTCTTCTGGGACAGCTTATTTGACTCACCACGTCGTCAAAGTCCATTCATGCCGTAGCACGTGCTAGTGCTAGAATTTCTCCTGTTTAAGGCTAAATGTGTGTGTATATCATACTGCATGTATATATCACATTTTGTTAATCTCTTTATACTTTGATGGACCCTTGGGTTGCTTCCACCTTTCAGCTTTTGTGAATAATGCTGCTATGAACATGGCTGTCCAAGCACCTCTATGAGACCGTTTTCAGTTCTTTTGGGTCTGTGCCCAAAAGTGGAATGGCTGGAGCACATGGTAATTCTATTTTTAATTTTTTGAGGAACTGCCATACTGTTTGGTAGCAAGTGGTTTTGAGCTAAAATTATTTCATAAAGGGGTGTTTCTCTGCAAAACCAGACCTCAGGAGTCCTTCAGGTTCAGGACCAGTGGTCGTGGGCAGGGCAAAGGTGTACGTTTTGCACCTTTGGAGTGTGAAGCTTGATAGATGTCAGCATCAATTGTGGCTTCCTCATTTCTGCTAAGAAGAGAGGAGGAACCTTCCCAGAAGCTGACCTGGGAGTTCCAGGAACCCACAGAGGCTCCTACAGCAAAACCCATGTCACCTCCTTGTAGCTGTCTAAAAAGGGCTCCTCTCTGGGACACCTCTTGACTGAACCTCCTTTCTCATGGGTTCTTGTTGCTGAAATAAGACCTCTATACCTCACTTATTGAGTTGAGACTTGATGACAGGGTTTTAGATGAAGTAGAAAAGGCAGCTTTATTTCTTTGCCATGCAAAGGAGGTCACAGTGGGCTAAAGCCTCTAAGATGTGATCCTGCCTGAGAGAGAAGGCAGGAGGTTTTGTAGTAAAAATTTAAGAGTTCAAAGGGCATAGCTAGTTTCCATTGAGATCACATACAGGGTAACAGATTGTTGCAAAGTTGTTTTTATAGATGCAGAGGTCCCCTTCCCTCTGCTGAGTATGAAATTCACCTCGGACTTTTTGGGCTTTCTTAATATTCTTATACCTAGAACAAAGGATGGATAGGAAGGGGCTCCATGGAAAAGAGCTCTAGAGAGAAATGTACGCAGTTTAAAGTCAGGTTGAGAAATGCTTTTAGCCTTTTAAGCAGGCTGAGGACTGCAGCTCAAACAACAGGATACAAGGAAACCACAAGGGGTCAAAAGGAGGGCAGTGGGGGCAAGAGCAGGGCACTGAGCATGACCTCTGCACACAGCACCACAAGGGGGCAGACCACCCATGCCTCCTCCTCTCCAGCCCAACCCTGCAGCAAGAGCATGAGAAAAACCCTTTAAACCATATACAGTTAAGCAGTATCAGATGGTCACTGATGATGGTAGGTCCTGCTCAGTTACTTTCTCAGGCATGTTGAAATATCTGGCCAGACTTTCTGATCTCCTGAACACTACCTGTAAAGCTGTGGTTTGAATCAACTGAAAATTGGTAAAATATGAAAGACATCTGAGTTTATTATTATGTATGTTCTGCTGTTTGAATAAGTGATTAAATAACAACATGCATAATTCATAAGTTACACATCACCCACACATTTTAATCTTTTTTCAATTCAGCAGAACACACTAATTATGTTATTATAATCAATATTTCCATACAATTTGCATTTTATTGGTAGTAATGACAAATTAGAACTTTCTTGAGTCATTAGGGTTCTTAGATCATTTTTTATTAGTTTCACTTTAAAAGAAATTTGATCTGTTAAAGCTGTAGCAACTGGAATTGTCGATAAAAGCCTTAAAGGAAAACAGACTCAGAAATGCACCAGGGATTTACCTGTCTCATTCAAACATTGTAATAGGATTGTATTAAAATAGATTATCATTTTATCATTGTAGCATAAAATAATGCAACATGTTTGAATTTTATCACCAAATGATGACCATGGAGATGATTTTCACCACCCCTGACAGCAGTATTGAGGGTCATAGAGAAACATGAAGATTCAGTTTGAACATCATACATGTTATATGCAGACTTGCAGATATGCAAATTAAAAGTGAAACAGATGGTTTCATATTGGAAAATGCTCCTCTGTCATGGCACACAAGTGCTCCAAGTATTCTCCGTGCCCAGGCATATTTCTGGAATCACTTATAGGAACCCGAAGAGAAGTAAGAAAAGGAATGCTGGGCACTGCTGGGAAATGCTACTTAGTTACAGAGAATCGACTGCATTCATGTTGTCTGCCAGGAGGATATTATTATATTATAATAAATATATTATAAATGTATTATTATAAAATACAAGTGAATTATCTTGTATTTTCTCTTCCTATGTGCTCACCGTGCCCTGGGCAGTGACCACCTCCGACAGCTGCAGTCAACAACCAACAGACCATCACAGTCTTAGGACAATGTCACTTTTGGTCTCCAGGCCACAGACCTACGAAGGAGCATTTCCCTGGGACCAGGACGATGTTATTCAGGAGAGGAGAGGTTCAGGGTTTTAGATCACGGTGTGCCTACCCTGAGCTCCCTGAACAAAAGGGGAGCCCGTGTTAATATCTTTATTGGGGGGAGTGTGACTTACAATCGCGCCCTCTAAAGCGGGGTGACCAAGGACTTGGCTCCTCCTGCCCAGATCAAAGGCAGAACCAACCAGCATCTTTGCCTGAGAACTAGACGGGTATGGTCTTTGTAGCCTGGCCTTTAGGCACAGAGACCGACTGAAGAGAGTGGACTCCCAGGGCCAGCAGGTGGCGCTCACTCTCCAGCAGAGGCTCCCGTCGGCCGCTGACCACCTGGGGTCCAGGGGACCCACTCCCAGCGCAGAGGTGGGGAGCCCTGATGAGTGGAACGGGGACAGAGGCGGGGGTCACCATCCAGATGATTAACTTGTCCAAGTCCCTGCTGCTCTTCACCACCCAGGGGCTGCCCTGCTGCCCAGGAAACGGCCCACAGAACATTTAAGGGGGTTGTCGCTGGACCTGCTTCTCTCTGCGCCTGACCACCGGCTGCTGCAGAGACACAGTGGGGGAGCCCACTGCCCAGCTCAGGCCTCTCCTGGGGTCCCTCAGGAGACCTGAGGGGGGCAGGACTTTTGAAAACCCCATTTTAATTGGAAGGCAGGGTTGCTTGTAGGGCTAGGGCTGTGGGGCTCCAAGGCCGGCCGAAAGGGTGCCCATTTCTGGGCAGATGATCCAAGGAGTCTGCCCCCGACGGGCCCTCCAGTCATGTGAAAGGGCCTGGGCATGGAGACTGGGGTCCACAGAGGGTCCCCCGAGGACAGAAAGTCAGCAGGGACGGCCAGAGTAAAGATCACCAACCACGTGCCGACTGCTGTGTGCGCCCAGAACGTGTCTTCTGTGGGGCTCACACAGCCTCCTGCGTTACCATCACCCCTTCTCACATGGGAGGTCACCAGGCTTTGAGAAGCTTCCGGGCTTGGTTAGGTGGTCCGGGTGGAATCCACGCCCATCCTCTTCATTAAAAAAATGTTCTCCAGGTGGAGAGAACAGTGACGCGGGCAATGCCAACAGCAGCAGCAAGCCCACAGGAGCAGGAGGACGAGACCTCATTCAAGCTCTAAAAGATGGACTAGAGGCTAACGACACCCTGTCTCCATCAGCTTCCAACCCCCAGGTAAATTCCAGTCTGAACTAGAAGCAGCTAGAAATAGCTAGAGACAAGCTGCCAATCCAGCTTCAGGCAAGTCACCCACCCAGCCCTCCCACAGTCTACCCCTGGATCCTCAGCCCTCCCTCAGACACATTCTGGAAATTCTGCGGTCACCACTGGGCAGCAATGGGGCTGGACCTGCCCCTGCATTGACAGGTGGTTGTGGGACAACTCACACTGTAAAATTCAACCCCTACTGCTCACCCCATGGAGACATTACGTACAGACCACGGCTCACGGGTGATGCACACGGGTGCATCCTCGCGGCAGATTTCCAGGAACACTGACAGCAAATCACAAACTCACAGGCTGAAATCACCACCATCTACTCTCACAGTTGGATCAATTGGAAGTCCGAGTCCAGCTGGGTGGAGTGTCTCTCCAGGCCTGTGGAGGGGAGCAGGTTGTCTGCGGGGCTGTGCCTTTCTGGAGGACTGAGGTCCTCACTTCCCTGCTGGCCATTGCTCCCAGGGGCTGGACGGTGCTCCCAGGGGCTGGACGTTGCTCCCAGGGGCTGGACGTTGCTCTGGGGCTGCTCACAGTCCTGGTGCTCCCGCGTGGCTTCCCCTCCAGCCACAGGGCTGGAGCCTCTCCCTTCGTCTCTCTCCAGCCTCCCCTGCTGGAGAAATTTCTCTGCTCTAAGGGCCTGTGTGATTAGCGGGCCTGCCTGTGTCATCCTGGATAATCTCCCTATTTTAAGGGCCGTAATCCTAATCACAGCTGTGAGTTCCTTTTACTGTAAAACATAATATATTCACAGATTCCAGGGATCAGAGGGTGGACAACGTTGGGAGGGTGTGGATTCTGCCTCCAGCGGGCTTGAGGGGAAGATTTTATGGACCTCACAGATGTGAGTTAGGAAAAATATTATTTACGAGTTGAACATGGCCTGTAAGTTTCCTCCAACGTTCAGATGTTTTCTTCAGGTTCTTGTAGCCGTGGCTGCCCCCAGGGAGTGGGAGTGGGTTGCTCAGAGAGAAGGGGGCAGGCGGCCACTTTTCACTATTTTCTCTTTTGCAGTTTTTGACTTAATCCATAGCAAGTATCACCTGTTTAAACATTGCTTTTTATTTGTTTATTTTTTGTAGGGGGAGAGGAGGTGATTAGGTTCATTTATTTAATGGAGATAGTGGGGACTGAACCCCAGGCCCTCATGCATGTGCTAAGCATGCACTCTATTACTGAGCTAGACCTCCTCCCCTAAAAATTGTTTCTTAAATGCCACCATCTCCATGGCCATTATCCATTTCTCATTATCAACGCCTGCCTCCCCCCGCCCCGGAGGACACCCATCCCGACTCTGACTGCTATTTGGAACTGAAAGCTATTCGCTTTCATAAAAACTGCAGCCTCTGCTGGAGAAGGGGGTGCTGTTTAACTGTTTAATAACCATTAGGATACTGGCTCTCACATTTATTTAAAAAAATCACTGAGGTAGGGGGAGGGATAAATTAGGAGTTTGGGATTAACATATATGCCCTACTATATACAAAACAGATAAATAACAAGGTCCTACTGTATAGCACAGGTAACACTATATTCAATGTCTTATAATAACCTAAAATGGAAAGGAATCTGAAAAAGAATATATATGTATATATATAATTGAATCACTTTTCTGTACACCTGAAACTAACACAACATTGTAAATCAACTGTACTTCAATTAAAAAAAATGTAAAAAAAAATCACTTAGGGAATTTGTTGGAAATGCAAGTTCTGAGGCTTTATTTAGGACCCCTGGAGATTCTGACGCAGGTGGCCCATGGACCCCACTTTTAGAAATGTTGCTTAGATGAGTGAGGATTTCACCCTGATCCCCAGTTAGCTGGGAGACTGGACAAACTCTTAACGTCTTACCATCACCAGGGCTCAGTTGCCTCACCTGAAACACTGGGGCTAAAATAAAGTTGGTGCCTATGAACCGGGGACGGACTCCAGCAGCAGAGCACAGGGGCTCGGAACTGCTGGTCTGTGATTACATTTCACTTATACTCACATGTGCTGTTGCGGGAGATGGGGCACCCAGGACCCACAAGCACCCCTCTGGGCCACATCCTCTGGCCCAGAATCCCATCAACATCTCTGGAAGCCAGGCACATGGGTCGTTTCCTCTGAAGTGAGTTTCCCAGGATACAATTGTCCCTCTTCACGAATAAGCATCAGTGTCACCTCCGTCCCTCACATAGAAACACTTATCAACAAAGCCCAAACTCCAGCAATATTGACGCCAGCATGATCCTCTATCTCTGAGGGCCAAAGAAACAGCTGGCACTGGATCCCACATTGATGGGACGTGGTTGAAAGTGATTGAGATCCTAGCCCTGCTTATCAATCTAGTGGAAACCAAAATAAGGAAGGCTGGCCTGGACCCTTCTCTGGCACAGTCATTTCCTGCTCAAGAGAAACGCCGGCCTGAAAGTTGCCAGATGGAGCAGCATGTTCCTGGGTGGAAGGATTCAGCCCTCAGCATCCTGGGAAAAACACTTCTTACCATCTCTCAACAGAGGCAGTCACTCAGGAGCTTTGTTCTTTTTCCACGGTAAGCACTCTTGCCGGGGACAGTCCCCCAGGACCCAGGCCAACCTGCTTTAAGCTGCTGTCAGCAAAGAACAATTGTGGTTCCCACAAAATCCCAGGTGCTTCCTACCGACCCCGCCCCGGCCTCTTGCTGCTCCACACGCCACGCCTCCGTTCCCGCTGTTCCCTGTACCGGGATGTCCTCCCCAGGTCTCTGCGTGGCTGTGACCTCTCTTCAGGTTTTGTCTCAATTTCATCTTATCAGAGAGGCCTTCCTGGACCACCCTTTCTAGAACATAAGCTCCAGCGGGCAGAGGGTTTGGTGCAGTCTGTTCACTGCTGTAACCCCAGCACCTGATGAGCGAGCAGCCTGGCGTGGGTGTGAGCTAAATGAGTGCTGAACGGAGGAACCGTCCTCTAGGAGGGCAAGAAAAGTGAGGCAGAAAGAGGTCGGGCAGTTTGTCCAAAGCCGCTGACGAGCCACGTGCCCGGGCCAGGCGGCAGAGGCGCAGGTGTAGGGAGGGGCGCGCTCTTGCTTGGAGAAAGGCACCCTCCAGGCTACTGGCTTAGCCGGGGTGACAGGTGGGGGCGGGGCGACAAAGAACAATCTGGAAACACGGGCTTTTAAATAAACCAGGGGAGCCGACTGCTGCCAGGGTTTAAGAAGGTGAGCGAATGTTCGAATTAATAACTTTTGCAAATGTTAGATGTTAGCCCCTATCTATAAAAATAGATTTTTAAAAAATTTCTTCTGTACAGCACAGGGAACTATGTTCAATATCTTGTAATAATCTTTAATGAAAAAGGATATGAAAATGAATATATGTATGTATATGCATGACTGGGACACTGTGCTGGACACCAGAAACTGACACATTGTAACTGACTGTACTTTAATTAAAAATTAAAAAAAAATAACTTTTGTAATGGAAAGAGACAGGCTGGGGGATTCTTAACAGAGTGGTTTAAAACTTGAAGAAAACTTAGGGAGCCATTTGCCACATTTCCCCATTTTAGGAGGTTTAAAACTGGCCCCTGGAGGAACAAAGTTACTGGTCCAAGTTAGCTGACCAGTAAAGAAAGGACCAGAACCAAGATTGTTTTAACTCCCAACACGGTGCTGTTTGTTTTTTTATGATGCATTGAGGTTTTTCCAGCTGTGAATCCAATGCCTGCAATCCTTGGTTCTAGGAGAGATGCATACAATTCTTTACAAAAAAAAAAAAAACAAAACAGCGCTTGCCACTGAGATGAACGGTGCTGGCCCTCTGACGTGACCTGTATTGGTTTTCTACTGTTGTGTGAGAAACTGGCCCCCACTCAGCAGCTCACGGCAGCCCTGTTTCTTCTCTCGTAGTTTCCATGCGGGACAGGTGGGCTGGGTTCTCTGCTCAGGGTCTCCCCAGGCTGAATTCAGGGTGTTGCCATAAGGGGTGGCAAAGCCACAGGGTCCTTCTCCAGGCTCCCTGGTTGCTGGCAGAACCCAGTAACAAAGCTGGAGGCCCAGACCCAGGGTTTCTGGCTGGCTGTCAGCTCCTGCAGGCCTCCTCAGGGCTTCACCTTGTGGCCCTCTTATGACAGGACAGGTGGCTGCCCTCACAGCTGTCTGCTTCTTCCAGGCCGGTCAGAGAGTCACATGACCACCTTGTCACATGATGTGATCAAGCATCCATCCTCCTCCCCACCCTCACGCGTTCACCAGGAGGGGTGACACCCGGGCCTGCGGCAGGGGGCCGGTCCCCCTCAGTGAACGTGTACAAGCTATTTATTTTAATAAAAAGAAAGTTTGTTTTTCAAAGACATAGATGCTTCATTGCTACCCCCACCCTGTAAGACTCACATGAAAACTAAACACTTAGTGTAGAAAAAAGGAGAAAGATCAAATGAAAGGAAGAAAAGAAAAATGAGTTCACAGCATGTGATTGACTTCTGGACCCTTCTGGTTTCCTGACGGGTCTGTGCGGCCTCTTGAGTCCGCGTCTCTGAGCTCGCCACATCTTCAGCGCGAGGACAGCCGGGCACCCCGCGGCGGCACAGCCCGGCGTCAGCCCTCTCCTTCCCCGGCACTGCGTCCGGAGTCCCTTCAGCTCAATTCCTGCGTGATTTCTGAGAGAAGATTCTGCACAGGCACTTGTGAAGCCCTCCAGGTGAAACTTCAGGTCGTTCACAGCCGTCTAACCACATTTCATGTGGATGTTATGCAGACCCCTCTTTGAACCTGAATCTATTTACTCCCCACCAGAAACGGTATGTTTGGAATGTGATTTTGTTTTATATCATCCACATCCCCCACTGTCGGCCTGGCACAGACAGCTCTCAGGGCAGCTCAAGGCTTTTCTTTTCAAAAACCCGTTAATGCCGCATTTGCCTGGAAGGCTTCCTGAGCCCTCGCCGGTCCCGGTCCCTTCCTTGCTGCTCCTGGGGGCCCCTCCTCCCCGGGCTGACCTCAAGCCTCCTTCCCTGGTGGAGGCCCCAAGGGGGAGGAAGATGGGTAAAATCAAAGGGCTTCTGAAAACTTCTTTGTTCACTTTGATGTTTTGGAAATTCCATGATTAAGGAATACAAAGTTCTTTTGTTTCTAGAGCCTTAATTAATGAAGAATCACCAGGAGGCAAAACTGAGGGATTAAATCAACAAATCCCAAATCAGGGAAGCTGATGCTCTGGAGACCTATTTATTTATTCAGACTGCGTGGTGTTTGGGACTTGGTTCCATAAACCCTCTTACAAGAGGGGAAGTCCTCCCCCGAGATGGGTTTATGTAAGAGAAGGGAAGGACGGTCTGCGCTCCTGTCCTGGCCTCAGAGGCATTTCTCTGATGCCAGTGCCCTGGCTCCGGGTCCCAGGGTCGTGTTGCCATTGCCTGACCTTCAGCTGATGACACAGCTTGTCACAGCAAACGCCTTGCCCACCCCACCCCGCTAAATAGCGCAAGTTCGAAACAACTACGGTGGTTCGTGCTTATCTCTAAGAAGAAGCAGGATTTCTCTATTAAGAAGTGGCCTTGTGCTACAAGGTTATTCTACCATAATCTCCAGACAAATTATTTTCTTGGAATAAGGAGTCATGCGTTTAGAAAGTTCAAGGGCTTGTGGAGAGCAGCTCCTATAAATCCACAACAGGACGATTTTTATGGCATCATTCTGGATTTATAATTTAAAAAAACCCTCTAATTCTCAGAATGCTTAGGGATTTGATGCTCTGGTTAATTTCATTTTCAGGGACACAAAAGCCAATCTCAATCTTTGCTTCAGTGCTGGTTGTTGAAAATCTTTCTAAAATGTGATGGTTGGAAAACCAGGAGAGACTCCCCTTGTGAAAAGGAAAATGTGGTTAATTCTCTTGCTCTATAAGTTTATTGGGCTGAGGAGGAGCATGTTAAGGACTTTTGCGATATGTTTTGGGCTATCTGCCCAGCCCCAAAAGGATGCTTTTCCCTGTCCCGCCCTGGTGAGCTCTGGCCGTGCTGGTGAAAAATGACCTTGGCCTCTGGCCGCAGTGGAGTGGGCGCTGGCCCAGGAGGCCCCATCAGAACCTTTCCTCTGGGAATTTGGGAGCAGGCGCATAGCAAGAGCTCGGTCTCTCCCAGTAGCTGGAATTAGCAACATGGAAACTCGGGGGCTGGGGGCCGTCAATTTCTCTACACCACGTGGACTAAAGAACAGAGGAAGTCAGACTTTTAGGGAGAAAGATTGGAATAAAGGTAAAAGGTGGGAAGTGTCTTCACCCTGGTCCCGGCTCTAGGTCTTCCTAGGCCCAAGGGCATTTCTGCCTTTAGCTTCAATGGGCGCCCCTTCTAGCCTTCGAGGAAATCGCCCCTTTCGGCTGAAGTTAGCTCCAGCTGCCTGATGTTACTGGCGTCCCAAGGAAACAGAGCCCAGTCCCTGAAGCCGCCATGCTGACTGCTGGTCCCCCAAGCGGCCTGGCTTTATCTCCTCTTTCTCGTCCTCTGTTCTGTTCTGGTTCCTCCATCTCTCATCATCCAGGCAGGAAACTGGGATACCACCATCAATGGCTCCCTCTGTTTCAGAGCCAATCAGATGCCAGGACCCCCAGATTTGTCCTCTTTCCATTTCTCCCTGTGCCAACTTAAATTTTTTTCTTTTTAGTTTGAGATAATTGTATGTTCATATGCAGCTGCAAGAAATAGTACAAAGAGATCTTACAAATCTTTCTCCTGTTTCCCCCAAAGTAGCATCTGGCATAACTACGGCGCAGTACCTCAGCCAATATGGTACAGCATGGCGCTGACACACAGAGACACAGAGGAGAAGATGGTGGGAAGACGGAGGCAGAGGTTGGAGTGATGCTGCTGGAAACCGAGCAAGGCTGTGGCTGCCCGAGGCTGGAAGAGACAAGGATTCTCCCCTGAAGCTCTCAGAAGCACAGCCCTGCTGACACGTTGACGGCAGACTTCTGTCCTCCAGAACCAGGAGAGAACAGAAGTCTGCTGTCTTAGCCACTTGGTTGTGCTGGTTTGTTACAGCAGCCCTGGGGAATTAATGCTAACCTTATTTCGATTTCCTCATTTGTGAAACGCCATTTTGTGCAATTTTGTTTTGTGTGTAGATTCACTTGACTGCCACAGTCGAGACCCGGGAAAACTCCACCCCAGGGACCCCTCGTGCTGCCCTGTCCCTCCACAGCCACTCCCTCCCTTCACCTGCCCTCCGCCCAGCAGTCTGCTCTCCATCTCATTGTGAGGGTCAAGAACGCGATGGTCGGGGGAGGGGACAGCTCAGCGGGAGAGAGAATGCTTGAGCGCACACGAGGTCCTGGGCTCAGTCCCCAGCGCCTCCATTAAACTAAGTAAATAAACCTGATTGCTGCCCCCTACCCAAAAGAATGCAATAGGAATGTACTCCCCCAGTGTGTAACCTTTGAGACTGGCTTTTTCCACTCGGCATGGTTTCCTTGGGATCCTTCCAAGTTGTCCTGGGTGCCAGTGGTCAGGTCCTTTCTGTTGCTGAGTAAGAGTCCAAGGTGTGGACCTGTCACCACTTGTTAACCGCTCACCTGTGAGGGACATTTTGGTTGTTTCAGTTTTTGGTTATGACAAATGAATCAACAGTGAACATTGATGCGGTTTTTAGGGTGACAAGAAGTTTTCGTTCCTCTGGGGTAAGTGCCCGAGAGCACAACTGCCGGGCCGCGTGGTGAGCGTGCGTTCAGTTCTGCCACCCGCCGCCCGCGCTCTTTCCCAGGGCGGCTGGATCGTTTACGTTCCCACCAGCAATGCGTGAGCGACCTGGTTTCCTCCCATCCTCGTCAGCATTTGGTCTTGTCACTGTGTTTTGTTTTCGCCATGCTCAGTGTCTAGTCTCCCACCCCAGTGTGGTTTCCATCTGCATCCTTCTGGCCGGCCGCGTTGGGTATCTTTTCATGCGCTTGTTTGCCATCTGTGTGTCCTCGGCTGTGACACGTCTGTTTGCCCATTTTCTAATTACATTGTTTATCGTTTTTGCCAATGAGTTTTGAGGACTCTTCATTTATCCTAGATGCAAATCCTTTGTCAGAGAGCGGGTTTGCAAATATTTTCTCCCAGACTGCAGCTTGCTTTTTCAATCTTTTAAGAGGGTCTTCTGCAAGGTGGATGCTTCTCATTTTGATGAGGTCTAACTTATTATCAGTTTTTCCTTTTATGGATTGTGCTTTTGACATCAAGTCTAGGAACTCTGCTTAGCTCTAGATCCTGAACACTTTCTCCTAGGTGTTTTTATTCCTTACAATTTTTAAATCGTACATTTAAGTCCACGATCCACTTCGAGTTACTTATATAAGGTGTGGCGTTTAGGTGGAGGTTTGTTTGGGGCTTTTTTGGTCCATGGATGCCCACAGTTGCTCTGTGCTGACTGTAAATAACTGGTCTCAATCCTTTTACGGTTCCTTTTGCATTTCACTCCCATCGGAACCCCTTGCTCTGTGTGCGGGGTTGGGGGGATGTTAGGGGTTGGGATGGAGGGTGGGATGGCATTCTTGGATCAAGTAACACAAGATTCTACCCCTAATTCCTGCCAGCACCTGCCCTGCCCTCTTACCATTGTAAGAATAAAGTGAGGACATGCATGAGAAGCTAGTTTGCAACCAGACAGCCCTTGGCTGACCCGGGGAGCTGTCTGATGCTGGTCCCGTGTGGTCAGTGTGATAATGGAACCCCACCGGGTCACTTAAAATCCTCTTGTATTTATAAAGCACATTTATCCTACAGTGCTTTCACAAACAGCCTGCCTTCGCCCTCACAGGTATTTATTTATTTGCAGTCAAAAATAGGGAGGCTATTATTCACCCACTGTTTATTGAACATTTTATTTGTGCTCACAGTGAAAACAAGAGGGAAGATGGACACAGGAAGCCAGGTCAAAGCACAGGTACTGGAAAGGAATTGGAAGTGTGATCAGTTATTCTTTAAAAGTGATTCTTCAGTAACTATAGGTGCTGAGTGTCAGGGGTCAGTGAGCTGCCCAGACAAGCAGGTGCCCCTGGGGGTCTGCTGACCTGAGTGAATTCTCTGCACCTGGTTTCCAGAAACCTGATTTTGTTATTGCCCTGAGTGTGGTTCTGTCTCTCAAGGACAGACACAAGTTAACTAGACTCACAGAGACTGAAGTATAAATCTGAGGCTGATGTATCCGTCAGTCAAGGGAGATGTGACTGTCGAAGGGCTAGGGTGGCCTGTCTCGGCTTCCGGGGCTCATTCCTCTGCAGGCTGGTCTCCAGGGCAGCTGGAGGACAGATGCTGCTCTGTCCAGGCAGAACGGAAACAAGGCGGGTCTGGGGATGTGGATGCTGTCTCACCTGCTCCTGGGCAGCAAGCCAAGAACCCTTAGCCGAGCTCCCCTCCCCTCAGCGGGGCTGGCATGGCTCTGCCCATATCTGAGTCCAGATTTCTGTGTCAGACTAAGAGCTTTCTGTCTCTGACATGGCTGAATACAATTGATGGGGTTTCTGTTGCTTCACTTAAAATCCGTTTCTGCCTTGCTTCCCCCGATATCACTCACAGGTGGCATCCGACATGTCCCGCAGCTCATCGTGTCCCCCAGTTTGGGGGAGCCTCCAAGTTTGCCTCAGTGGCTGGTGACATCCAGCGTATGGGTTTCACCGGCTCGACCCCAGGGTTTTGGGAAACCGCATCAGTGCAGCACCAAGTTCTGGCTACAGACCAACACAGAGTTTCTATTAGGCTGGCACAGGGCTTCTGAAATGAAACACGAAGACTTTGGTAGGAGAAAGCTGGGGGCTTTGTAACAGCACCTTTTCTTCTCTTTCTGAGTGATTCAACCAAATGCCTCGTTCCAAAGCAGCCGCTCGTCAGCAAGAAGAGCTACACAGGCTGAGAGCACATGGTCCTGACAGACAGGAGGACCAGCCTGCCCCGGGATGCCAGTAAGTTACCTGGAGAACACATTTCCTTGTGGATGCCACATCAGGCGGGTGCCGGGCAGCTGAGGAGTATCTGCAGATGCCCCCAGCCCCAGCGGGCTGGCTCCTCGGAAGGCTTCACGCTACGAGGAACTCACATCTGATTAACGGTCACTTTCTGCCCGAGACAGGCATCCGCTCCAGCCTGGCTGTGGTCATCTTTGCAGAGAAGGAGGCCCTTTCAAACACTCTTTCACAGACTTATCATTTCATTTAGAGCCCATAATCACCTCAAAGGGCAGACGGTGTCCATCACGTGTGGGAAATCACATGGCAAAATAAAAGACTGCCCAAGGTCACTCTCCACTGAGACTAGAACCTGACCTTCTGCCCCGGGGGCCCAGGCTCCCGGAGGTGGGGGGAGGGGGCCTGTGCTGCTCAGTGTGCCTGACCTTGACTTGACTGCAGGGTGACCGCAGAAGCGAATGTAATTTGCTTTGTCTACAGGGCCCTCCTGCTGGTTGGGAAATACTTGTTGGTGGGTGTGGACGGGAGCTGGGGGCCGGGTGGGGTGTTTGTGTCCATCATAAAAAGTCTTTGCAAAATTATTCACCTTGTGAAATCTGCGTGGGCTTTAGCAGATAGATACTGAGATCTGGCCCCTCTTCTGCCAACACAAAGCCCTAAGAGAAGGTTTAAAATGGGGATGGGGGTTCTGAACAGGTCTAGAGAAAGCTGGCCAAGGACCCTCCGGGCGGAGCCTCCATGGCCTCCTCCTCAGACTAACGGACCAGGGCCCTGGGGCCTCTCCCTCGCTCTTCCTTGGCCTTGAGTGGAGGGTCTAGAGTTACTCTGGGCCCTGAGTGGCTCCCCGCAGACACACGTGTTCTGTGCCCGCCTAACTCTTACCCATGTGCCTTCTGTGGACCCACACCTGAGCCCTCACACCTGAAAAGTCCCAGTGCATGTGACGAATCACACTGGCACACGTGTGTTGGGGAGGCGAGGGGGGCAGGATGGTGCCGGGACGTGCAGGAGGCCGGTTCAGTCCACGCCTAAAAGCTTCTCATCTCTGGACCCTTGTCCTTTCTTGGCTGGCCTGAGGATGGGCACCAGCTGGCTGCAGATCTGAGTCCAGAGGAAGCCCCTTCTCTTTGACCCGTAAGAGGCGTCATGAGGGATAAGAAAGAGAAAACAGTTTTCAAGTTCTCCCCACTTTCTGTATGGAAAAGTTTCAAACTTATAGCAAAGCTGGAAGATAAATCTGCACATTGATTCACAATTAACATTTTGCCCCCTTTGTTCTCTCTCTGGATGTGTGAATGTATACAGACATATTATACTGCATACATTATATATCTGTGTATGCGCATACGCACGTGTATCTGTATCAACATCTCCAGTCCCCCTTGAACCATTTGATACTTGGAAGTTGCAGGTACCCTGATGCCTCACTCTGAAATACTAAAAATGAAGACATTGTCTGTTATAACCATTTATACCACGATTGCACCCAAGCGACTTAACTTCAATATAATAATATTGGCTAATATTCAATCCAGTTTCAAATTGCCCCAATTGTGTCCTTTATCAATTGTTTTAAAATCCAGGGTTCGAAGATCACGAGTCGTATTCAGTTGTCATGGCTCTTTTATCTTCCCTAACCTAAAGCTGTCCCTTGATTTTTGTTTATTTGTTTGTTTGATTGAGGGATAGTTGATCTGTAATGTGTTAGTTTCTGGTGCACAGCACAGTGATTCAGTTATACACATACGTTCCTTTTAATATTCTTTATCATTATAGGTTATTACAAGATATTGAGTATAGTTCCCTGTGCTGTACAGTAGGACCTTGTTTATATTATACATGCAGTTTGAGTCTGCAAGTCCCAAACTCCGAGTTTACCCCTCCCCAACCCTCTCCCCCCAGTAGCCGTAAGTTTGTTTTCTGTCTGTGAGTCTGTTTCTGTTTAGTGAGTAAGTTCATTTGTGCCATTTTTTTCTTTAGACTCCGCGTGTAAGCTGGCCATTGTTTCCTTGTGTTTCAACACTAATATTTTCAAAGAGCTCAGGCCAAGTTCTTTTCTTTTTTTCCCCAGTGTCCCGTAATTTGGGACATTGTTTTCTCATGATAGATTTGAGGATGGACATTTTCAGCAGGAGTACCACGTGGATGATGCGTGCAGACCAGCGCAGCCCATCGGGAGACACACATGACAAACACGAGTTTGTCCCATTACTGGTGATGTTAAGTTACCATTTTAAAATACACATGATCCTTTAGTAAGTCATTTGTGAAGGGACGTTTTGAGGTGATGTGAATATCCTGTTCCTCAGAAGCCTTCTATCTGACGGTTTAAGCATCAGTTTTAATCCTCATTTGAACAAGTTATTACATCAGTGGCCACAAAATGGTAATTCTTTTAGTTCTATTGTTTCTTCTCTATTAATTAGCTGATGTCACTCATTAAAGAAGATCTGGGAAACTTGGGTGTGGGCAGGGAAGTGCTTTTCATCTTAAACAACTACAGAATGAGATTGTATTTTAGTTCAAATTTTTGAATAGGTAATACATTCGTACGATTGAAAGACCTGTCTTGTTTCTTATGTATCAGTCCAGAATTTTTATGCATGTAAAAGAAAAAATAAATATGAATACAATTTCTGAAAAAAAAGAGAAAGAAAAGATTTTTCCCCTCACCACTTCTCTGAAGTATTATTTTGGACTCATGAATGCTTTTCTAAAAGATTCAATCTGTTACAATAAAAATTTTTTACACCCAAATCATTCCAATTTGTACAGTGAGAAGCCCTGCAAGTCAGCTGTTTTCACAGCCTCCCATTAGTCTTTGGACACTTCCTTCTCTCTGATGCTGTGAAACACTCCAGACAGACCCTGTACTTTCCCTGCTCGAGGCCTGGAGCCAGGCCTTTTTCCCTTTGGTGGAGAAAGGTATTTAGAAACCAAGGTCTGGGGACGAGGTGTGCTCACTGCAGCTGCGTCCATTGTTTCCGTATCTCTTCAATGGAAAGAATTCAAAATGTGTCTTTTAAAAAAATCATGTGTCTGTGCTGATGATGCCCTTACCTCTGATGTCAGAGGGTTTGTCCTCAGACTTCCACAGCTCATGTCAGTTCAGCTTCCATCACGGCAAGAATCCCTGTTTCAAGATTCCTGGTTTCTGACATGTATCTATTGACTCATTTCCCAAGTCCCAGAAAACACACGAAATAGTTTTGTAACTACTACACCAATATCATTACTGAAAACACACCTATTAAGTGCGTTCCAAATTGGTTTTTGGTGATTCTTTTGTCCTTAACATGTGTCCCACTGGAGGGTGCACAGTCAGAGTCAACTTTTCAAAAGTTACCTGACTGCACCGTTCTTTTTCTACATGGTTATGACATCAATTTGATATGTAGTTGGATTCATCTCTTTCTGCCAAGAAAAACAGAGGACACTCCCTTTATATAAACCATGTATATAGCACCATGACAATGAAAAACATTACTCAGGAAATTAAAATGCAAATTTTTATTTCAATTAAACAGAAGGTATTTCTCAGGAGATGTGGTAACACAAGGTTGCCTGGACTTAGAGAATGTGTGTGCTTTGTGTTTCCGTCACTGCTCGTTTGAGCTCTCTTTGGAGACGTAGGGAGACTTCCTAAATGGTCACACAATAAACAAAGGCAAAGATGAATTTGAGATGCAGGAGTGGGTCCTGAAAGACGATCATGGACCAACCAAGAGAGGAAAACTCCTGCCTGCTGAAGGAATACACAAGCACCTCGAGCTCTCAATGGATATAAAATAAAATAAAATAAAATAAACCCCAATATCTGTGGGATGTTAAGACTTGCCAGACACTTTTTTGACTGGTAAATAGAGTAGAAGTAACTGGCAAGATAGGGTCCCAGTAGGAATGGTCTCCATGAAGCAGCAAGGGTTTTGGCCACTTTCCACCGAGCTAATAAATCATCGCACCATTTCTTTTGGACTCACTGCTGCCATTTGATTTACAAACTGTTCTGACCAAAATTTGGCAGCTCAGTGGCTACTTGACATCTTCATTTTCCCAAAGTGTAATGCATAATATTAATTCAAATTTCAATTCTCATGTGACTCACAAATTCCATGATTTTTAAACTTTGTGATCCGAGTACTGCTGACCTCCCCAAGGAGTGGCTGGGCGTACAACCGACTGGCAATAAAATTAAAATGTCAGATGTGAGTGAAATGTGCTTTTCTGCCTTAGTAAACAACGGGACACGTGCACACTGTGAGTTCAGATGCGTTCCCCTGTGCTGCTGCTTCACCGTACCTAGCAGGGCCTCCATTCGCCCTCCCGGGTTTCCCTGGAAACCATTGATAAGATTTCAAAACACTTCAAAACAATACAGCCCTTCTCTGGAGATGTCTCCTCGGTTACCTAGGAAATCTGTCTCCTATTTTGGCTTGGGCGTGGGAGGGCTGGAGGGTCTTATGCCAGAAGCAAAACGGTGTTTGAAAATCCTCGGAAGGAGGGTCAGCCCTGAGCGTGAGGGTCCTCAGGTGTCCGCCCCCTCCGCCCGCTCCCACTGAACTCGGTCCAGCGCCCTCTTGTGGGGGCCCCTCCCACCGGCTGAAGGGCTGTGAGAGCTCTCTTTTCCTCGTGGCTTCTGGCATCGCTGAAGACGGAAACGTTTGAAAAAATGTGCAGGCAATGCAGTGTGCAGTGTCGGGGGCCCCTCTGCTTGGTTTCTTGCTGTTATCAAGATAATTAATAGAAACCAAGCCTGCAAAACCAGGTCCCACTCTCTCCTTGTGCTCCAGCCCAGAAGCTGTGGTTGTGAGAAACGGTCTAGGGTGCCAGACAGGGCGTGGTTGAGGCTACAGGGTGGAGGTGAACGGCTGCCCGGAGAGGGGAGACATCGCTCAGTCTCTCCCTCTGCCTTCCAGCCAGGGGTTCAGTCCCTGCCCCCACCTTCCCAGGGAGCAGAGGGGGTGCAGCACCCAGGTCAAGTCAGCCTCTTCCCCTGGACTGATCAGAAGGTGCCTGGGAGCTTCAGGGGGCGCGTGTACCCGGGGGAAGGGGCAAGGGAGAAGGTGGAGGAAGCTGCGTGGAGACCGGCCTGGCTGTGTGGATCCAGGAGTGGGCACGACTGGGCAGGGGGCCAGGGCGGGCTGAGACCTGGGCTAGAGGAGGTGGGAGGCTCCTGGGGAGGGGAGCGAGGACGAGCTGAGGAGGGCGCTCCCACGAGGAGCCCAGAAGGAATGTTCCAGAAGCAGCCGGAGGTATCACAGGATCAAGAGCTTCCTCACAAACACAGAAGTCCATTTTTTAGAGAAAGCACAATGATTAAAACTGATAAACCACAAGGCCCTGCTGTACAGAACAGGGAAGTACATTCAATACCTTGGAACAGCCTACACTGAGAAAGAATATCAAAAGGAATATATATATATATATACGTGTAACTGAATCACTCTGCTGTTCACCAGAAGTTAACATAACATTGTAAATTGATCACATTGAAATTTAAAAAAAAAGAGCTTGGATTTCTAACAGGAAAAAGACCCAAAAAACAAACTGTGTCACTCAGGCTCAATTTGACTAATGAGTTTGACTCCGAGTGAGGCCTGATTGCCGGCTACCCCAGCCCTCTCTGTGCCCGGGGGAGGGGGACGGAGGAGGCTGTGGGAGCCTGGCTGCCCCGGGCACACAGGATGGCCTGGACACGGCCGGCCGAGGCCGAGGGAGATGGGCGGCCGGGGAGGCGCGGCGGGGTGGGTAAGGGAGGCTGCGGAGGCGTCCCGTGGGAGGTGGATCTGCGTGAAGACTGAGATGCTGTGTACTGCTTCTCGCCCTCGAGAAGGAAGGAGGCTTGGTAAGCCTCATCGCCCGAGATGAAAGCGCGCACGTAGCCACGGGGTCTCTTCCCCTGCCCGTCCTCCTGGCTTCTGCCGTCAGAGGCTAATCGCCACCCGGAAGCCTGGGTCCACCCTCTCCTGCTCTCCTTTCTGTGCAGTTGTCAGGCTGCCGGGTAACGATGACGAGGTCATTGCTCCCGTCACCTGGAACGAGGCTGTTCCCACGTCTTGGCTAAGGTCCCCCGGGCAGTAACGAACATTCTTGTACAAGTTTCCTGTTGTACTTGAGCACCGTCTCCTGGGCTTGTCTCTCTTTTCTTCTTTTTTTTTTTTTTAATTTATTTTATTGAAGTATAGTCAGTTTACAATGTTGTGTTAATTTCTGGAGTACAGATAGTGATTCCGTTTTACATATACATATATATATATATTCTTTTTCATATTCTTTCTCTTTTTTAGATTACTTTATCCAGAACTATTTTCAATGCACACACGTCTGTCTTCCTCAGGAAATGCAACAACAGCATGTCCCCATTTCTACCGTCCTAACTGCCGTCGTTTAAAATGGTCTCCAAGCATCGGCGTGGTCCTTTACCTGCCAGCTTCCGTATTGCACAACTCGCGGCTGATGCAAACAATCCCACCACGGGTGTACTGATGGTGTAACTTCCTTTGAATTCAGATTCACATCCCCTTTCCCTTGATATCATCACAGATCACTGAAAACTAGGGTAAATGAAGCAAATGGCTCAACATGGACCTTGGGCCTCCTCCGAGCATGGCAGCCTCGGAGTCATAGGACCCCTCCCACGGTGGTCAGGACTTCAAGCCCAGGGAAATGGTGGGAAGTCCATGGGCTCTTCTGTCCTGGCTTCAGATGTCACCAGCATCACTTTGCCATACCCTGCTGGTTGAGGCCATCAGTCCTTGTAGCTTCAAAGGGAGGGTGCGGAGAAGGCACGTCCGGGTGGGAAGACTAGCTAAGTGACATTTTCCAGCTACAGACAGCAAGGTGAGGAGCCCAGTCTGAAAGAAAGGGCAGCTCTCCCCTTCTGAGAGTCCCAGGAGAGAGCACAGTGGGATGGAGGTGGGGGTGGTGGGAGCCCAGCCCAGAACCACAAAGACTTGGCACCATGGCCACGCTCTCCCCGAACTCGAGAGCTGGGAGGCTCTGCAGCATCCTGAATCTGGCCACCCTGAGAAGAGCCGACTGTCCCGACTCCACACTGCTAAGTGGTCCACGGCTCATGCTCTCTCTCCCAGTGTCCTCGTTAACTGTCCTCCAGCTTGGCGGCTCCTCCCTGAGTAAGATAAATAAGTTGAGATTTAACTGGAATAAATTTATTCTAATGCTAAAGAAGAGGATCTTTGATAATTATAGTAAAAGTGGGTTTGGGGTCCATTGGCTTTTTGGCTGGAGAGAAGGCCATGGGGTCAGGAACTGGGCAGAAACTCATGGTTTCTTTTTTTAAAAAATTATTTATTTTTATTGAAGTATTGTTGATTTACAGTGTTGTGCTAGTTTCAGGTGTACAGCAAAGTAATTCAGTTATATGTATACATAAATATATTCTTTTTCAGGTTCTTTTCTATGATAGGTGATTACAAGGTACTGACTACGGTTCCCTGTGCTGTACAGTAGGTCCTTGTTGTTTATCCATTCTATATACAGTAGTGTAGACATGTCAATCCCAAGCTCCCAGTTTATCCCCCCCCCCCATATCCCTTTCCCACCCAGCAACCTCAGTTTGTGGGAACTGATAGTTTCTTAATTGTGAAAATGGGAACCAGCACCTCTGCATCGCTATTCTGAAGATAAAATAAACATGTTATGTGAATGATTAGTAACAGAGCCCTGTGTTCTTCATTTTGCTGGTTTTTCAGGTGTGAGTAGTCTCCCCTCAGGGACCTTTTGAGAGAGGTGGCTGGGACCCCGGGCCGGTCAGGGACAAATGCCTAGACAGCATTCTGAAGTCTCCGTTCTCCCGCTCTGTGCTCTGGGCCGGTGGAAACATCCCTGTAGCCGTGGGCCTGGCACCCAGCTTGGGCACATTCCTGCACCCCTCACCACTCCAGCAGGGACTCTGCGCCGGCATTCCCTCAAACCAGTAGATGACAAAAACTGCTTACACCCAATTCCAAAAGATGTCTTGATCAGGACCTGCAGCTCTGAGGAGCTGCTCAGAGCGGGAAACGAAACGCCCACCTGGCAGGTGCTCCACACCCTGCCGGGGAGCGCTGGCGGGGCGGCAGCCACAAGTCACTTCTCAAGTCCTTCTTTCCTACTAAGTTCCTTGGGGGATCTTCAACATTTTTCACAAAGATACTTGGATTACTAAAAAGATTGTTTACACTGTTTTCCTTTAAAAAAATCTTTTGGAAAAACATTCCTCCGGTAGCAGCACACTGTACCTCTGAGGGTGCTGACCACGCTGCCTGCGTGACCCTTTAGCACAGACAGGGCTCTCGTGGGCCTGACTAACCCGAGCTTGCCCCAGGATTCAGGCCGATTTGGGCATGTCTCCGTGGCCTGTCTATGTGCCCTTTGGACTGACCCCACCGAGGTCGTACTGCTGAGAGCCTCTGGGGCTCCCTGGGGGATGGCTCACCCGAAGGGGGTGGAGAATGGAAGAGCACAGGGGCCACAAAGCCTACTCAGGAGGGTAGGGGCCACTGCGCTTCGGGGTAGCGTCTGTTCCACACACTGTCCCAGGGCCCAGCCCACACAGACTCATCTTGTGTCTTAGGAAGAGGATCTGGAAGTTAAAAAGTGAGGAGGAACAAACAGACTTAATGTTTTATTCAACTTCTCCTGTTCTTCAGTATAGACCATGGTAGGGAAAGGATGTGTAACTGATGGCTTTACAGCTTGTCCACGGAGGTTCCATGGTGACCTCTGCAACTCTCTTGTGGCACTGGTGGTCACTGAGGTCACCGACCTGGACCTGCCTGACATACCCACCTGTGGCCTGGAAAGCGAAGACAGTTCCTAGGAGCTGTGCGTGGCATGATTTCTGCATCAAGCCGTCCACAAGGCTGGAGGAGGAAAGGCATGACAGGAGCGGGGCAGAAGCAGTCAAGGCCCAGGGAGGAGCCGTGGGAAGGAGTAGGGATGAATCATGGGGGAGTCCTTTGACTTGAAAAACAAGCAACAAATAACACGGACCGGCTAAAACCGAAAGCTCCCATTTCTCAGCTGTCAAACGGGCAAAGATATTTTTAAATGATCATTCCAGCTAAACCATTAGATGAAAAGCTGATGGGCTGACAATCGCTGACCCCTCTCATCTATCTTTGTGATGACAAAGGTGGGGCAGCCACACGTCGTGTGCCTCCTGCAGCCCTGCTCTAGAAAGCTCACAACCCCACCTGTGAAATATTACTGTCCTTACACTGAACCCGAAACCAATCAAGCCTCTAGCTCTAACTGCCCATTCACAGGAAATGTGAAGTTGAGAAGAAATTTAAATGATGCCCCAATGAGTCAGCCAGCCAAAGCCAGAAGTGAGGCATTCTGTTGGGCAAATGACCTGGAAAATGATCAGACTTTTTCCAGCAAATAACTGGTATGGAAAAACCAGAGGAGGAGGTGGAACTCTTATGATTACAAGAGAATTAAGAGTCATATTAGCTGAAAGCAAAGAGTAGAGCAAATGAACCGTAAAGGCACTTCTGAGACAACCAGGAACAATTGAAGATAGACAGGTTATTAGGCAATACGAAGACATTAGTGCTAATCTTTTGGGTGCGATAATGATATTGTGTGTGCATATGTTTAAGCTTTGATCACTTATATTTTAGAGATGAACACTGGAGTATTTATGAGTGAAATGATATGATATCTGAGTTTTTTTTTTAAAAGGCCCCAGATTAAAAACAAAAGTTTTAAGAGGACAAATGAAACGCAAAGAATAGAATTCGGGTAACTGTGAAAATGAGTGATGGGTCCTGGGAGTTCATCATTCTCTTCTCTGTACTTTTATGTTTTTTTGAGATATTTTCATATTAAAAGATAAAAAAAAAATAGTTCCCTTGGATTGGTAAAGGTGTGGAGGATTTTTTATTTCTGATATTGTATTACCCAACTTATCAGTTTCCTTTGGTTTTTATCTTCTATTTCTCTCTTCAGTATGTTCTCAGTTTCCTCAAAATTCTGACCCATATTTATAATAACTGTTTTAAAGTCCTTCTCTGCTAATTCCATCATTTCTCCATCATCTACATCATTTCTGGTTTTGTCTCTGGGACTAAGTTTTATCCCAGTGATGTGTTACATTTTCTTACACATTTGTGTGTCTAGTGAATTTTGATTGGATATTGGACATTGTGAATATTCTATTATTGAATGTCCAAATTTTGTTATCTTCTTTTAAGTAGTATTGCAGGGATTTTTGGCCGGCAGTTAAAATGAATTGGATGGATTCTTTCAAGTCTTGTTAGTTTTTCAGTGACAGGTTCAGGGCAGCTTTTACCCCTGGGCTAGTTTTATCCATGACTAATGCATGACCTTTCTGGTTTCTTTTCTGAATACCCCGTACTTTCAGTGAGGTCTCTCCAAGTGACTGGTTGGAACTATGTGAGTTCTAGAAATCGTTAACCTTCAACAGTCCCAGTGTTGTTTTTTTCTCCCCCTGACCTTGGAGAGTTGGTTCTATGCACACACAGTGTAATTTTCACCAAAAAACTCAAGGAGACTGAAGGAGATCTCTCAAAGAGCATTTTTTTCTGTGTAGCTCATTCTACTTCAGTACTCTGCTCCACAAGTTCTGGCCGCCTTGGCCTCTCTGAACTCCAACCGCTGATCTTCAACTCAATGAAACCTCTGTGATCTGCTTGGACTCCCTCTGCCTGTGCTGTGGTCCAGAAAGTGCTTCCAGGTGGAAATCTGGGTCAGTGGTGGCATTCACCTCAATTGTTTTCTTTCTCTCAAAATCCTGCACTGACACAGTGACTTTGATCCAATGTCTAAAACCTGCTGTTTCCTATATTTTGTTCAGTTTTTTTCATTGTTTATGGTAGGTCAACAAGTTCAGTACGGTTACACCTTGTGGCTAGAAGCAAGACGCCAACTTTACCATTTATTTTAAACAAAACAATTTAACCAGTCTAGAAGCTTCTTTGACTAAATGAACCAAGGCAGTAATGAGGTTTAGACAAAAGTATGATCAGTGTTTTATGCCCAGTATGAGGGACACCTAAGGGAAGAAGTGACCATGACTTATTATTGCTTTGTTATCTTTGCAGGAATAAAAGAAAAGTGGGAAAAAAACAAAACAACAATAAGCCAGAATAGGAGGGGGAACCAGTTTCTATAGGCCTGAAAGACTTTTAAAGGACTTCAATCCTTAGGGTGAATCACGAACAAGATAACTGGTTAAAAAGAACACAAAAACAGAAATATCCTTGCTCTCCCAGCCCCCAACCAACAGTAAGTCCAGAGGACACGGCCTATTTCCCACATATACTAGTATCTAAATTCTATACATTATAAACTTGCATTGATCTCCTTGGCGTGCACAGGGGACTTTGAATTTCCATTCACAGTGCTTGAGTGGAGAGGAGTTGGTATAAAACCAGTTTTATTAAGAGTGTGAATTCAAAACAAATGAGCCTCTTCAAGAACAGTGAGCAAGGAGGGAGGAGAGGGGCAGCGATATCCCCATACATTTTCTCTCCCGGGCCCTCGGGTTGCGGGCAGAGCCAGCTTCTCTCAGTGCCGGGGGAGTGGCCGGCCTGGCGGAGATCACAGCTGACCTTGGAGGGTGCAAGCGGGTAACCTAGAATGCAGCTCAGGCCAGGAGGATACCGGCCACTCACAGCCACTCAAGTTCATGGGTGCAGTTGGGTCTCCAAGTTTCTGACCTGGCCTCCTCCTGACTTCTGCTTGTAACACAAAGAATCAAATACTTCCCCCTGTTGGGGGTTCAGGTTGACTTCACAGAGGTCAGCTCTTGTTTTATCTTTCTTCAGTTAACGCTGGAAATGTATGTATAACTCAGGAAGAAAAGTGGATAATGGGAAGTACCTGTTGTGGTGGGCGGTGAGAGCAGTTAAAGGCCGTACGTTTTCCCTGGAGGCTAAGAGGCTCCTCAGCCGAGCTCCTGCTGGTCCACGTACGTGGCCCTTCATTTTGATGAAGCTGTGCTATTAAGCCACAGGTAACGGTATTCAAACCAGATGCCTGCAGGCAATTTTCAGAAACCTACCGTACCTTCAGGATCTCTGGATATGAAATGGTTTTATGAAATATGATGGCGGTTTTGTTCCCTGAAGCAACTCTAAGCATAATAGAAGACGCTGCTTGAAAGCGACATTAAGAATGGTGAAGGAGCAGCCGGGAGGCCGGCTGAGCTCTCCAAATGAAGGAAATTCTTGCTCTGAGACTGGCAACGGCTGACTGCCTGCTTTTGGATATGATCAAACACCCTGCAAAATTAATACCGTGTTCAGCTCCAATTTTGAGCTCCGTAGGGTTGTCAGACCACGCCATCCATGTGAGAATTTGGGGGGCTCAGCAATGCAATGCGCCTCCCCCCTCCCCTCTGCTCCCCCCCCCAAGTGTTTACTGTGCAGCTGGGGGCGCAGTAGTGAGCAAGATCCAGAGACTCGGAGGGGAGGCCGCCAGCAAAGAAACAACCACATTAAAGATGGTGAAATTATCAAGCGAGACCAGTTCTGTGAAGGCAAGGGTCAGGGGTCTGACAGAGGAACCTGACCGAGGCTAGGGACGGAATCAGAGCGTCCCTCGGAAGTGCTGAACAGGGTGTTCCCCAGGGAGGGGCAGGAAGGAGATGGTGGGGGAGCATCTCCAAGGAGGGGACCCCACGTGTGTCAAGGAGGCATCAGGGAACTGAGAGCAGCTCCCAGGTGTAATCTTTCAGGTCTCAAATGTGACCCTTCTGATCATCTCTTCCTCAAAGAGGTTTCGGCTACGATATGGTCTCCTGCAGTCTGACAAGAACATTATTTTGGTCCTCCCGGTTCTGTCCAGATAAGGGAACTCTGGCTGCCTTTTATCCAAGTGGCCGGAACACCCTGGGGAGGGGCTGTGCCAGCCCCCAGACCCCCAGTGTATGTTTGTGGGCTCACCTCAATGGCAGACTTACAGCTCCCTACGTTTTTTACTGGATATCTCTAATTTTCCATGCAGTTCCCACAGGGACACTTTAAAGAGTCACAAGCTGTTACAGAAAGCTTCAAAACACTCTAAAGAACCAGACCACGTGAAATCCACCTCTTCAAAATATTTTCAGGCTGTGATAAACAGAAAAGAATATTTATGTTAAAAAAAACACAGGTTCAAATTTATCCTTAGGAACTAAATGAAAGGACTGATATTTCCCGAAATTAAAGCTTTTGAATCACCTTACAGTTATTCCTTTGGGTGTAGAGGAAACAAATCAAAGGTACTTTGGAAGATTTAAAAAATACCATCTTGTGTAGCCATGAAAGAGAGACTATGATCTGTATTCATTCTCAAATAATATCTCGAAAAGGCTGAGCAAGTCTCCATGAATTTTGACTTTTCTCTTTTGGAAACTAAGAAAATCTTCTTTTTCTTAAGCTCTGGGTATTTCTGTAAGGATATAATCCATCATTTTTCCCTCATGTATTAAATTTTGATCCAGGAGAATCTACCATGTTTAGGAAAACCACTGAAAGTAGAACAACGAGTGGAAGCAGCCAGGAAGCATGGGGATGAGTCTGGAGCTACGCCTGCTGAAATATCTGCAAATCACAAACCAGTGTCCACACGCATCGCCTCCTACCCAGAGATGGAGAGCATTTACATTTCTTTTCTGTCTAGCGTTTTCCCACAAGATTAAAAACTGAGCTGGTCCTCAGACTTCAGGACAGCTAGGAATCAGACAGGAATCTTGGTAAAATGCAGATTCTGTGGGCCCCACAGCATCTGACTCAAAAGGGCTAGGAAGGTCTTGGAATCTGCAACTTCAACAGCTTCCTCCTGGCGAGTCCCATTTCAGGTGGTCCGTGGAGCACACTGTAAAAATCAGGTGATGGGGGAAGTTATAGATCAGAGGTAGTGACTGCTTAGCACACACGGGGTCCTGGGTTCAGTCCCAGTACCGCCCCTTCAAATAAATAAATACATAAATACATAAATAAGTAAACAAACCTAATTACCCTCCCCCCAAAAAAGAGAAAAAAAAAATCAAAAATCAGGCAAGTGGTCACAGCAATTACATTTTAAAAAATGACCTTAAATAGCTGAAGTCTTTCATTTTCTGAAAACTGCTAAGCTGGTACCCACTTCACTTCCTCCCAGAGCCGTGGATAGAAAAACATGTGGGAATCCAAAATAATGATAATATTTAAACTGAGTTCTGTTCTGGTTTGATTAACTTGCAAAATACTGAAATAAAAGTAAATTATAAATGTCATTTGCGGCAACATGGATGGACCTGGAGATCATCATTCTAAGTGAAGTCAGCCAGAAAGAGAAAGAAAAATACCATATGATGTCACTTATATGCGGAATCTGAAAAAAAGACACAAATGAACTTATGTACAAAACAGAAACAGACTCCCAGATATAGAGGACAAACTTATGGTTACTGAGGGTAAAGAGGATGGGAAGGGATAAATTGGGAGTTCAAGATTTGCAGCTACTGACTACTATATATAAAATAGGTAAACAACAAGTTTCTACTGTATAGCACTGGGAACTATATTCAGTATCTTGTAGTAACCTATAATGAAAAAAGAATATGAAAAGGATTATATGTATGTATATGTCTGACTGAAACATTTTGCTGTGCACCAGAAATTGACACAACCTTGTAAACTGTCTAGACTTCAATTAAAAAAAGAGGCAAATTTTTAAAAAAAGAGTAAGTATTATAAACATCTGAGTAATCCAAATTTATTTTGAAGGCATTTTGAAAATAATGATGCTAATAAACTGGCCTGTTTGAAGTGAAGTCGATGAATACTGTGCAAAGCTTTTTCATGTAGGGACAGAGGAACTGTCTGAAACATCAAAGGTGTCCAGTAATACTCGAAGCAGGATTTGGAAATATTGTTATGTGTCACAGACAGAAAATGGAGTCGCTTTTACTTGGGTTTGAATTTCAGAATGCAGGACAAATGTATTCTAGTTTGGATACTTTGAGACACCCTGTGCGTGGCATCGTGACACCAGTCACCAGTACACGTCTACGTATTTGCACAAACCCAGTATTTGAAAAATGATCACTATCTCCCAGGTCCTGGGAAAAACACACACATCTCCCAGGTCTGTGTAAATTTTTCCTAAAACTAGGTCAAGTGCCCTGAGTCCCCCAGGACACATTCATCACCTTTTCTGTCTTTAACGTCTCAACTCATCTATAGCATAGAAAATGTGATAATTAGAAATACAGAAAGGTGTTATGCAAAAGGCCTTGCAGAACTGAAATCTGGCTTTCCAAAGAGATTTTTAACACATCATCTTTTTCCTGCTAATTCAGTCATCGCACAAAGAATACACCTTCCTCCAGCACTCCTGTATACACGCACATGGCGCTGCCTTTGTCTGTTTCAGTGTCACACGTCGCTAAGCTGTCTTGTCGGCGTGACTTTTACTATAAATTCTTCATCCCGGAGACGTTGATCCTCACCAGGTTCAGAGTCAAAAACGAAAGCGACTCAGTTCTCCAGACCTTTTCTTTTCTAGACGAAAAAGACAACACTGTGATTCCCCAGTTGCCTGGCAACCCCTCAGCCTGCTTTCCCCAGGTGTCAGGTGACTGTCCAGGGAGAAGCTCACCTGAGGCTGCAGGAGTTCAGAGTGTACCCACACCTGCTTTTCTCAGCTAGGTGTGATCACCCACACCTTGGCTGTGAACTGATTTTGTACTTGGAATGTTAAAAAATAGGTTGATGTGTGAAAAATAAAGCAAACACGTTTTTTCGCCCCGAAGTGTGAGTTTCATTACAGCTGAGCTGTAATCATGGGAAAACCTGTGAACTAAAACAAGTAGGGCTAGAACTGTCTAGAAAAAAATCCCAAAGGGACTCCCCACAAAATTTTTATTTATTTGATTAAAAAAATCGCTACAATTACACACAAAACCACTCGGGCACTAGTACTTGGCCTCCGTTTCCCTAAGTGAATTGGTCTGCTGTGGCCATTTGGGAAGCTGCTCGTTCAATCAGCCATTCGTCCAGGAATGTACTGGGTGTGAGTGTGAGTACTGAGTGTGAGCTGGGCGCGGTGGCATCTTCCTGCCCAGTTTGCAGCCTGTGCGGCGCAGCAAGCAGAAGCGCAGCCCTAACACAGATGCACTGAGTGGGTCATCCCTGTGGTGGGGCAGCGGGCTGGGGATGCGCGCTTGTGTTTTCTGGGTTCCACACACAACAGGTGTCCTCAAGAGGAGGACAAGCTGATCACCTGGAAAGATGACAAAGCCTATATCAGGAGGCAGCCTAAGTAGAAACAACCCCAAGAGCAAAGATCCACGGAGAGGGACGCTCCATTAGTCTCTCCCTTGTTCGTTCAACCATCCGAGACTCGAGGGGTGCACGAGGTTTGCCATCAGCCTGCATTTGACTTTGCCAAGAAAGGCATTAAAACAACTCCTGTGATTTCATTACCAGTTTCCAAAATAAAGGACATTTTGCACCAAAAAGAAATGAAGGGCTTAAACTCAGGATCCAGGAACAGTCAGTTGCTTTCCGTAAATTTGGCTTTCATGACCATCCTCAGGGCACCTCCCTCAGTCTTCTCATTTTGTGGGGACAGGGGGAAGCATCATTGGGGTGACAGTAACCTGTGCGCTGGTCCACCTGCTCTCAGCCACATGGGGGGACCTCGTGGGGTGGGGGTGGAGCAGGCCGTGAGGGGCACGGGGCTGTGTCTCACGAGGACCATTCTGGGGGCTGTGTGGGCGAGCTGAGAGAACAAGGCTGGAGTTGCAGGTACAGGCAGAGACGGCGGTGGCCAGGGCTGAGGTGGAGCCTGCAGAGAGGAGACAAAATGAAAGGGAGTCGACCCAGAAGCCTTAACCGTCAAAGGGATAGACGTGGGCGTGTATCTCTTAGTAGCTGCCCATCCCTGCCCTTCCAGAATCTTCTCAGGATGTCTGCTCTCAGGACCCGGGAGTATGCAATACTCTCACCCAACGGGCCCCCTGCTTTCCCAGATTCTCGCTTGGTCCTCCCTCATGGCTGTGACTCAGTCTCCCTTGAGGTTTGAGTATTTGGCCCCGGAGCTGGATCTTCTGTCCCGGGAGACTAACTCCTGGAGGGCCGGACACTGGCTTCTCTCCCCTGATGGGTCTCCCTTGACCCCCCGTGTGCCCATGACAGCATCCAGACCGCAGACACCGATGAGCGGCCCGTCGACCCCCCTGGGGCCCCTGCGGCCCCCTCAGCCTTGGTGGTCTCTCACTGCTCCCAGAGTGAAAACTGCACTGAAAGTTGTGCTATATGTGTATGACATGATATACAGATACTCTTTCAAAAAGTAAACCTGCTGAAATAGAAAACTGAGGAAAACGACTTTCGATGTTTAAAAAGTCATAGACACAACCAGCCAAGTTGCTGAACTGAAATTTCTTCATGTTTCCCTTCTCCCCATGAGGTAGAATGTTGGCTCAGAGAAAAAAGCTTTAAAAACACCATTCTTGCCAACCTGGAGCAGAAAATATTAATACAAGCATTTTAAACAACAGGTATAGCAAATCCGGGTGAGTCAGTCTCCTTACGTCGAGTCTTTTTTTTTTAAATAAGGGAGATTGCATTTAGATTTTCATTAACTTCCATCTGAACATTAACATTTTCTTCAAGCACATGCAAGCACATGCATGGTGACAATGAATCTCTCTAATATCAGAAATTCTTGTGATTTTGCCGACAGTTCCTAAACCTCAGCTATTCCTGTGTCCGTTAGCACAGCGCCTATCAAAACCCTCATCACTCCGCGGAGCTGCGGTGGATCCAAGGGCTGCCCCCCGACAGCGTCACCTGATGGACGGAGAAGCTCAGCTATGACAGCATCATGATTTCTCAAAACCCTCTGGGCGACTATATGTGAGTAACTGCTTTTACTTGTGACTCCAGGTCCTGCAAGCATGCACATTATTTTAAGCATTTTTGTGACTCTGATGAACCTCCAGGCTTCATCAAACCACCAAGGGGTCATGACACAAAGAGTTAAAAGCCCTGACTCTCACTCCCTAGTTTTCATAACCAGACCCAGGGGGTATGGGGAACTGTGGCTATAACTTTTTTTTCACATTAAAAAATGGTGGTGAAATGAACATGACATCGACCACCTTCCCGGTTTTTAAGTGGTCCTCTAGGATCAGCAGCATTAAGCACATTGCATTGCTCTTGGGTAGAAAGGACTGAGTCTTAAAAAAGGAAAACTTTGTTTAGATGCCCGTTGTACCTCAATAAAGCTGAAACTCCCCCCCCCCCCAAAGGAAACCTTTGGTTAAGTGCAAATATTTTAAATACTTCAGATTTGAGGGAAATGGCCACAAAAATAACGCCCAGCAGGCACACACATCCCGGCCCAGGTCTGTGCGGGTGGAGTGGGGACACGCGCCCGACCCCGGCCCGCAGCCCTGCTGTCGGGGGAACTCCCCTGGCCCTGGCTTTGGGCACCTGCTTCTCAGGAGGAGGCTTTGATGCCATTTCTGGTTTCTAACGCTCGGTCTCTGATGTGGCCCGAGGCGAGGGCACGGCTGGAGGTGGACAGAGCTTGGCATCGGTCCCTGTGCCAGCTGGGTCTGTTCGCTCTCCTTGAGTCTCAGTTTCCTCATCTGTGAAACCACGGTGGCCCCAAGGGTCAAACAGGACAAGCTCTTCCTGGACCCCAGGTGCTCAGCAAAGGCTGCGCACTTGGTGACATTCCTTCTCCTCCAAATTCAGGTTACTAGACTATTTAGGGTGAGGCCATTTCCATCTATTTTACATAAAACCAAATTTTATTACAGCAAAAATCATGGCCCAAATTGACAGCACTTCCCTTGTGCCAGGAAACACCGCTGGGGGGCGTCATCACTTTGGTGTGCACATCCTTGAGTACCATCCCTGCTGGCCTGTCCCCTTCAAACTCTTCAAAACCTGCGCTGGATTTGATGCGTTCGTCGCTGGACAAGCTTTTGCTGTTTTTTCACGTTGGCTGGAAACTCAGCACAAAGCCCACTCTATCCACTCCAATAGCCAAAGCCACCCACATTCTGAAGTGCATTTCCATTGCAGACATACGGGCAATTCCCTCATGCAACAAACATTTATTGCCCCAGGCCCCAGGGACTCAGAGGCGAGTTTAGACACGGCTGCTACCATCAAGGAGCTCATGTGGCTGCAGAAGGAAGGGCAGGTGTTTTGGCTGGAGAAGAGCTCAAAAGCAGGGGGGTCGGAGGAGAGAGGAGTTGAGAGGGAGCTGTGCAGCTGGGGTGTGGGAGGCTCAGCCGGGGCTGTGGGGGAGCCCAGAGCTGACCGAGTAGCAGGAGCAGGAGGGTCTCTGGGTTCTCCTCTGTATCCCGTGGGTGGGGGAGGAGAGCGAGTTAGTGGACAAGTGGACCAGGTAGGATGCTGTTGGAGCAGCTTGGCCATACAAAGGAGTGAGGTCAAAGGGATGAAGCAGAGGTCATTAAGTTCGGCCCCAGTGGTAAGAATGGTTGGGAGACCTACTCCAGGCTGCTGGGATCTGGTAGCCCCTGGAGAGGAGGGGCCCACGGCCAAGGCTGGCTTGGTAGTTGCGGCCAGGACACCTGAGACTACTTGGAGGGGTGGGGGCTGTGTGATCACAAAGTAAACGATTTGGCGCCTGCACCATCTGGTATGACTGCCTGTTGGGTAAAGAAAAGGCAGGGATTGATCACGGACAAAACTGCCCTTTTCTGGGAAATTAGACACAGCTTTTTTTTTTTTTTTCAACTAAATCTTTCTTCTGAATATTTGGTCCTCAAAAACACCACCAACACCATAACTTTCTATGCACATTATTTATTACCATTATCAGTGTCCAAACCAGCATCAGTCAATGACTGGAAATTTTAACTGAGCTTCTTGGACCAGCCTAGAAAATATTCAGTAAACACACAAAAGTCCATATTCAGATTCGTAGTGACCAATTCTGGATGTGCTCCAGCCAAGAAAAAGGAGTGTGACTGAGTTCTCCAAATCTGGACCTGACATCATCCAGACGTGGTGGGGACCTTTCCCTTTTAAGAGCAAACCCCTGGCCCCTCCAGCTTAGCCATCTGGGAACAGCAACCCTAAGATTAAGGTAACAGGGCTGCGGAAACACGTCACCCTTACAGCCCCCGTGGCCTGACAGCTAACTCTAGTTGCCGGACAGAAAGCCTTTCAAGGGGTCCCTGGGGACCTGGGTCCTGCAGTCTTGACTCTCCCTCACCTGTACGTCCCTGGAGTTTTTTCTATTCAATTAGGAGAGTGGAGGGTTCTATGGGCCAGGCCTGTGGCCGCCTGGATCACTTCCACTCCCATCCCGGTCACCAGAGGGAGTCACTTGGCCACACCTACTTGCAAGGGAGGGTGGGAAACACCCTAGCTGTTTGCTCAGGAAGAAAGTGGGTTTTAGTGAGACTAACAGGTCCTCTCTGAAACAGTTTTCCCTTTTAAAGATTTACCTCCTCTGCCCCCTCTGGCTTTTGCATTAAATTGGGCACAGTTCTGAGACAGATCAAACTGGACTCCTTCCCCATTCTCCCAAGCAAGCCTCATCCAAAGGCTGTCATGTAGGAGGCAGTGCTGTGAGCTGGACTCAGCCCTTCGAATAGATCTGCTTAAGTCCCATCCCCCCAACCTATGAACGCGACCATATTTGGAAATAGCGTCTTTCTAGAAGCAATGCTTCCCTGTATGTGGCACTTTGTGACGCAGCCCTGGGTGAGAATCTCCTCTGCCATGTAGGTCGGGGACTGCACCGAGCCCTTCCTCAGCTGCAAAATCCGAGTGAGGATGTGGCTGGTGGGGCTAGAACAGACAAGCATGGAGGGTCAAGGACCACTCCGAGGTTCTTGCTTGTTCAGCACACCCCAGGGCCCGGGGAAGGGTCAGCTTCTTGTGGTCCCTGTACCCTCTCTCAATGCTGCAGACACCTTGCTCCCCAGGCCTGGCCTGGCCTTGGGCTTGGTGGTGCCTACTCAGCCCTTGACCTTAGATTAAAGTCATTTCTCAAGGCTTTCCTTAGCCCCACTCTTCCCCATCACCTCCAGGCTGGGCTGGTCTCCATCAGCAGTTCCCCATCCTGTTCATTGCTAGGACAAGGTGAGGGCAGGGTCCATGGGAGTCCTGCATGCTCCAGCTAGTGCCTGATGACCATCCCCGGGACACAGACGGCTCCGTCCTCAGCTGTGTACTGTGGGTTTGGGATTGCCGGGTCCAGGTGCCCAGGTCCAAGAAAAAGGCAAACCATCCACTTGTACCCTTTGGGGACTTTGGGCAACACTGATTCCCTCTGGTGACTGAGACACTATATTCCAAGAGCAATTAAGTTAATAGCAAGAAACAAGATGCCCGCTGCACCAGTTGTCACGCTGTCCTCTAGGGGTGACTGTGTGTGTGGGGGTGACTGTGTGGGGGAAGGAGCCATCGTTCCACGCACAGATACTTACAGGAGATTTTGTTTTTGTTTTATTTAAAGCCCAGTGGGTACAGAAAAACACACACACACTTAACAGGTTAAAATATCCAAAGAAAATTTACTGCAACTTTGTAGAATTTAATTTGTGCTACAAGACATGTTGCATAGGAAACTATTTAAAGCCCCTGAGGAAAAAATCTCCATATTTAAGGTGCGACGGGTTTTATTTCTTCTTTGGGGAAAAGTGAGAGATGCTCTCTGGGAAGACAGAAGGTGGAGAGTTAGGAAGCAGAATTTAAGGTTGTTTCGTGTGATGATCGGGGAACTGTGTGTCTTGGTTCTTGCAGCATAAAATATGCAGTGTTTTGTTGTTGTTTTTTAGCCAGTTGGATTTCAGTATCTGATTCAATAGATATATAAGAATGTTTTAGCCCAAGAAAAGATTTACACTGATTATACTAAGTAATTAACATGTTTCCAGAAAGCAGATTGAGTGAGTGAGATTCAGGAATCCCAGATGCCCGACATGACTCATCTAAACACAGTGCGTGTCCTGACCACATTCCTGGACATCAGCTGGACTGACCTGCCAGATGTCTCTTAACCTGCCCCTCACCCACTTCTGAGATGATGCAACGGCCTTGGGATGCAGCCTCGCAAGTTGATCTGCAACCATGAAGGATAGCGATGTGACAGTCGGCCAAATCCCAGGTTTTATGTGGGAAACATTTTCAGTTTCAGAAAATGTCCATCCCGCTCACATTATTTTCATATTTAAAAAAAAAAAAGATTTCCCTATGCTATTTATTTCCTACGAGAGATGGGCACACCAGGAGGGGAGTGCGGTTACATTTTAGGTGGAAGGAAGTGGAGTTTGGCAGAGGGCAGCAGGCACCTCTGGACACCAGTGTGGGGTGTGATGCTTGTGGTGACGTTTCCTTCACACCCAGAGGAGTGGCTCCAAGCTCTGCAGGAGGGACCCCCTCCACCCAGGGAGGAGGGTGACATTGGCCTCTCAGAGCTGCAGGGACCACCTCGGTCTCCACGGTGGAGCTCTTCTGCAGGACAAACTGCACGCAGGCAGGGGCTGCGGAAGCCGCCGACTGCTGATGCTCTTTATCTCAAGGGCATCCAGCCGCTCATGCTGGATTCCACTCTGCCGCTAAAGCTCAGAAAAGCTTCCCAGGTGCTGTGGCTGAGCCTTTACTGCAACACGAGGCAAAGGTACGCAAGGTCATGGTAAGAGGGAAGAGCAGGACCAGGCCAGTGTCAGAAAGAACGGGCACCGACTATACTCACTCACTGAAACACCGCGTTTCCTATTTGATTTCCTTTTTACAAGTACACAGCAAAGAAGGTCCAACACCTGGACGAGTGTCTTTCTGCGCTAAGTGTTGAAATGCAAAGTGTGTCCAGCAATCAGAAACACCCTCACGGCCCTTAAATACATATATACATCTGTAACATAATTTAAAAAGGTCTTTACATGACATAAAAACCTCAACAGCATCTGTCCCATTATGTGTTTTTTTTTAACCTTTATACTCCATTAAAAAATTAGATACCACCTTTCTCATTTGCCCCCACCCCCCATACTTTAAAAAAAAAGTGATTTTAAATTTATATTTAACAAATAGAAAGCTATTTGATTGGCAACAACCTGCAGTAGAAATTCCCTTCAGGCTCCCCCGTGTTGCAGGAGGCGGTGGAGCATGGTGTGTGCTTGGTCCTGGGGGTGGGTCCAGCCGGGAGGGGCCCTGGAGCTGTCTGAGCAGCTGACCCATCCTCCCTCCCCAGCTCCGTGTGACCACGCAGGCAGCCAGGACAGACGGAGAGCGTGAGCCCCCTCAAATCACAAAGTCGTCATGGTCATGTTCCACAGGACTGAAGGCGGCTGCTCGCAAGATGTCCAGGGAGTTCACCAGGATCAGGGTTCCCGTGAGGTGTTTCCAGCGCTTGGTGATTGGGTTTTTCATCTTGTCCAGGCCCAGGTGCAGCTCCTGGATGACATCCCGGTAGCTGTCCCCGACCTGGTGGCTCCAGGTGAGTAGAAAGTCGTACGCGGGTTTCCACATGGCCTGGATGACGGAGAGGTCCAAAACCAAAAGAGGGAGAGGAGAGAAGAGGTTAGGGGGAAGTGAGGGGCCGGACCCCAGTGCCTGTGTCCGTCGTTGATGGAACTCTTTAAGAGTGAAGCAAACCCAGAGCAGCGGGGCAGCCGGCTCTGCCCCACCTGCCGGCTCGTTTCGGAGGGAAGAAGGCCCCTGGTGTGCGAGCAGGTGCGTTGCAGCAAGTGCTGACCAGGCAGAAAGGGCCTCTCCTCCCTTACAACCCCAGTAGTGCTTTCCATTTATTTAGATACTTGTCGCATTAACAAGAGACGCCCTTACTCTTGGGAATTCGTGCTTCCTAAGGTCTCGCAAGCCTGAGTGTCTTTCCAGAAGCTGCAAGCAACCTCCAGAAACAAGTGAGGAAACAGAGACTCTGCGCAGGAACCCGTCCAGCCCGGGTTAGAGCTGCGCGATCTCCCTGGGATGCACCCACCTCGGCGCCGGGGCGTCCCCAGCCAGAGCCGACCATCGGGGGCTCCGTCAGGCATTGCTTGGTGTGACTGAATGTAGTTTAAGATCGGAATCAGTGACGGACTGGCAGTGCCACTCCTGCTGTTCCGAACAGTGGCCGTGCCCTCGCCAGGGCCTGGTTCACCATGAAGGATTCCCAGAGAGGCTGAGACTTGCTCCCTCCTGCTCGGCGTGGGCCGACTGCGTGCCGGGCACAGGCGCCCATGCACACATGACCTCCTGTGTCCCCATCAACCCGCTCCAAAGCAGATAGCGTTAGCACCATGTTACAGGTTGAGGGAAGGGCAGCCCCGCTCACCTCGCTGTCCACGACCCCATTCCTGTCCCGGTGGGGGGACTCGTACGCATCCATCTGCTGCTTGGACACCTTGGCCAGCTTCTCAGCCAGCTCCCTCCAGCGCTGCGCCACCTCGACCGCCGTGGTCAGGAGCACGAAGTCCTGGATGAGCCTGACCACCAGGCCCTGGCAGTCCATCTTCAGTAGGGCCTGAGGAGGAAGGAGCGGGTGTGAGGCAGGACCGAGGAGGGCAGGCTCTGGCTCCCCGTGGAGCCAGCACCACAGAGGCCACGCACTTGGACCCCAAACACCGTGAGGCCGGGGCGCAGCACCTCTGTGACTCAGGTGCAGCAGAAACTGTGATTTGCAGGGCGGACTGGGTCCCGCCACCTCCCAATTCCTGTCCTCTGGGAACCTCACCATGTGCAGAAGGGTGGTCTCTGCAGATGCACTGAGCTAAACTGAGGCTGCACTGGATTGGGGTGGGCCCCTCATCCAATGACTGGCGTCCTTATAAGGAGAAAAATAGAGACTCAGAGACAGAGGGAAGAAGTCTGCGTAAGGATGGAGGCAGAGACGGAGTGATGCAGCCACACCCCTGGAGCAGCCAGGAGCTGGGAGAGGCAGGGACCAGATTCTCCCGCAGAGCCTCCAGAAGGAACTGGCCCTGCCGACCACCCCAGAACTGCGGGGGATAAACTGCTGTTGCTTTGAGCCGAAACAGTTTGTGGCGCTTTGTCACAGCAGCTCCAGCACGCTGACCTGCAGGGTGGGCGGGAGGACAGCTGTCCATCCGTCCCCACCCCAACTGGGGCAAGTGGAGAAGTGATGCCCCTCACCAGGACAGCCAGCGTGGCCTGGGGCTCAGGGCCGGACCACAGGACATCAGCGGACGGAGCAGGAGAGACGCGGGTGGTGGGCTCAGAGCAGGGCCTGGAGCTCAGACCGAGTCTGGGCCTCTGAGGTTCTGGACACATGTGAAAGCCCTGTGAGGAGGGAGGATGAGCCCTAAGGCTGAAATGGAGGACAGACCATCGAGAAGCGATCTCCTGAAGCTCCCTCGTCAAAGCTGCAAGAAAGCGCTCTCCAGTGTGTCTCCAGGACAGGGATCACTCACTAGGGAGGGACAGGGACTCATGAGGGAAAGAAATGCCTGTCAGCCGGGAAGGAGGCAACAAGACAGAGCCCCGCCCAAGTCCCTGCTCAGCCCGAAGAGCACGTGGCCACCCTGGGACTTGATCAATTTGAACTTTGATATCTTCAAGTGAAACGGAACGTTTACTCGATGTGTGCTGCAGAAAGAGGATATAGGTGTGTCTTTACCGTACGGGGCAGAGAGGTGTGATAAGCTGATAGAATTTTGGATTTAAATTCTTTGATATGGTGTGGATTGAGCCCAGACACACCGAGGCAGGCAGGGTCCCCTCCAGCTACGCCTGCTGTCCTGAGAAGGCGTCGGGCCGACCACCGGTGATGATGTTCCCACCCGGCCTTCCTCACAGCTGCTCAGCGCACGCAAAGCGAGCCCAGCTCTGTGTGCTCAGCTGCCTGGCTTCACAGGTGGCCTCGTTTCCATGGCAACAGAACACTTCAGAGTCATCTGCGTCTGATTCAGGTACTCCTGGCGGGGGCCATCAAAGCTGCTCTCTCCCTGGGGGCTCTGACAGGCACAAAGGTCCTCAGAAACTCAAAGCATCTCTCCGGCCCCAAGAGGCCACAGCTGGGACACTGCCCACACCATCATCAAGGGGCAGTTTATGCATTTTTCCCCAGAAGGGTGCATTTTGGGTGCCCACCAAGTCTTAGCAATAGAAAATTGTTCAGCGGGAAGGGATGTGGTTCTAGAACCTTTTCCCTGTAGCATCCTCTTTAATGTCTGCGCACACACCAGGACATACCGGTAACACCAGAAAATACCCAATGAAGTGAATAAAGCACAATGCTGGTTCCAGCTGGACTCACACTGATTTGAGTGAATCATGACTTAAATCAGGGTGGCCAAGGTGTTCTAGAAGGGGCGAGGCAGGACCCATTTCTGGCTTCGCAGGCAGGGGGTCTCAATCGCAGCTACCCTGCTCTGCTGGTGGGTGTGAGAACCGCACAGACGACGCCTGGGTGAGGGGGCACGGCTGCGTTCCAGAAAAACCTCATTTACAAAGGCAGGCAGCTGGGCCCCCGTTTGAAAGCCTATTCTTACGAAAATGCAAAAGCATCGTTTTGGTTTCGCTGGGCGTTCATTCTAGCCATGCTTCCACTCCTGAGATGTCCAAACACCAGAAGGGGCAGTCACCATGGCAACGAGTGAGGGGCAGCCCCCTGCTCCTCCCCATATCAGCAGCCTCCTTGGGCGTGGGGACCACCTGGCAGGAAGTCCCCAGGAACTTCCTAAGCGCACAGCTGCTAGGTACCTGCTTCCTCTTCCTCCTCCGGGGAACGAGGTGGCTTTGCTCCTCATTCAGAGAATCCCTCCACACCTTTCTCCCCGGCCCCACCTCTCCCCAGTTCCCGTTATTTTCAAGGTCTTGGTGTTCATTTCACCCCCACCTCACTTTTAAAACGACCACCGCCTTGATTTGCATCCTATGGCAACTTTCTCTTTGTCAGAGGAACATCTCCGAGAGCCCACGGCCCCCCTTCCTTCTCTCCCTCCGGCTCATTGACTCAAATTGTCCAAGCACCACCACTGCTAATGACAGCTGGTCACCAAGCCCCATGGCCTTGTGCCTGGTGGCCCCTGGCCCAGCCTGGAGCGCTGGCCTCGGCCCTGCAGGAGAGTCTGCCCCTAGCACCTCCACCCGGCTTCCGGCCCCGCCCGGAGGGCAGACACGGCGCCTCTCGCCGAGGGTGTAATCACGAAAGTCAGGAACCATTTCTTACCTCGAAAGCATGTTGTTGAATGGAAATGCTTCCAGTTCTTGGAGAGCTGGGTTCCTCAGGGCTCTGTCTGCCACCCTCCAAACACCCGCACTGCCACCCCCACGAGATGGCCATCACCCAAGTCGGCGCGGTCTTACAGCAGGAGCCAAATCCTCCCCTTCACCTGGCGTGGGCACAAGTCACGGTGCAGATTACACAGCAGGACGTTTTCCACTGGGCTCTTGACCACACTCAGAAAACCCTTCCCCAGATGCACAGTTTATCAGAAGCAGCATTAATGCCCTAAAAGCCCAGAACATATCCTGCAGTTTCTCCCCTTCTTAAAACAAAATAACACCCCCTCACCCTGAAACTCAAGGCTCACAAAGGAGGAGGCTGTGCACACACCACAAGGGCCATTCAGTCCAGCCGCTACGGTGGCAGCTCGACACCTGCAGGGTTTCTAAAGCTACCCTGTCATTCTCAGGCCCTGCTCTCCCTGGAGTGACACCTGCTGCCACGGAGCCAAGAGATGGCTTCTCGAGTCTTTGGCGGGGCCAGTAGCCCACAGGGTGTTGTCCTGGGACGATCCTGGACAAGCCTGCAGAGCCAATGGGCCAGGACCTGCCCCAGAACAGCCTCGGTAACTGGGAGGCCAGGCACCTTGGCCCTCCTGGAGCCTGAGTTCCTGCAGCGTCTGGCCCGCCAGGGCTGCAGCCGCCACACAGGCGCAGAGCGCCCCGCACATGCACTTGACGGGGAAATGCAAACGGTGCCTGGCAAATCCTATGAAATGGGTGTTAACCTAGTCTACACTCCAAACCGTAAGGGCAGCTGCCTCTGGGAGACGGGCCGGGGACCTTCTGCTGCTGTTCTTCAGGACTGCCAGGTACCAAAGCAAAAGGCAGCATCTGCTGTCTTGACAAACAGAAAAATAAACTTATAATTTTTATTCTTGAAAAAACAAGGCCTGGGATGAGCCACGGCAGCGGTGCTGACCCCAGGCCCCCGGAGGCTCTGAAGGCCGGCGCCGATGTGCACGTGGCCCAGGGCCGGCGGGCCATGGAGCCCCACCTGCCTGGGGTGGACGGAAGGCGCCCCCCGGCTCCACGTCAGTGCCTGCAGAGTAAGCCCAAGCGGTATCCGGCCCTGGCAGCTGCTCGCCATTATCCCGTTGCCCCGCGCACCGCCATCCTGTGCCCAGCCCGGCCCCCGGCCTCTCCTGCCTCTGGCCACCCCCATCCTGTGCTCCCCTGCACCCTCGGCCCTTGCCCATGTTGGATAGCCATCCTCCGCCACAGACAGGCACGTGTCTACTGCAGCGCTGGCGGGCGGGGACGGAGGGCGGTCTCTGCTGCGGTCACACCGTGGGGGTGAGAAAGGGCAGCAGAGGCAGCGCCAAAAGCAGATGTTTACCCGAGATGCCTCCGGACCAGCTCCGATGTTGAAAACACGCACTGAAACAGTGCAGAGAAGGAACGGACCTCGTGAGACCGCGTCCAGGTCAGTCCCAGCCTGCCTGCACTCCCGCACTCATTCATTCACTCCTCAGATAGCCGAGTGTTTGCTGTGTGCCGGCGTCCTTTCCCTCCTGGAGTCCGCGTTCACGGTAATGACGAGAACCGTGAACGGGAGTCGACAAGACCATTTCAGGTCGAGGAAGTGCTGTGGGGACAGTGCCACCATCACACAGGCTCAGGCACGGCGCTCAGCGGCACAAGGCTGCTTTGCCGAGGGCTGCAGGAGGGACGAGAGGGCATCTGAGCTGGGATCTGAAGGACAGAAAAAGCTGCCACGTGAAACAGGGAAGAGCGTTCCAGGCAGAGGGAACAGCATGTGCAAAGGCCTGAGGCAGGGGCGAGCTGGGTGTGTCCAAGATCCAGAGAAAAGGCTGGAGTGACTGGTGTGCAGGGGGCAGGTATGGGTCCCCAGCGTTGTGGGATGGGCGGGGCCAGGTCTTACAGGGGAAGACGGACAGCTCCGCTTTTTCTTTCTGTTTTTTCAGTTGAAGTACAGTCGATTCACAATGTTGTGCTAGTTTCTGACAACTCAATTCTTTTTTCTTTCCCGTCTCCCTGCAGATTCACTGTCCCAAACCTTCACCATTTCTAATTCGTTTAATCACTGCTTCCAAATCAAGGAGTCATAACTAAACAGGAAACTCCCTTCAAAATGAGGGGGGTGGTGGGGAGGAGGTGGTCCGGCCGTGACAGGGCTGGAGAGGGGCAGGTTGAATCAGTGCCTTAGGCCATAGGAAACGTGACTGACTGGTTGGTGATTTGTAAGCCCTTGGAGATAGAACACCTGGTTTTCAGCAACTCCTCAGACACACCGGGATAAACCAGCTTGTGGTTTCTAGAAGTTTGGCCAACCATTCAAATCTGCCAGCCAACGGGATGAGATAGGAGAAGTGCCGGGGAGAGAGGAAGGGAAACGTTTCACGTTGTCCCACAAATCTGACCTTGTCTCAGGGCAACGTTCCTGCCAAGGTCAAGTTTCATTTCCTTGTCTCTAGGAGGGGAGAGGATCCCAGATGCACACTGACCCCTGCCATCACCCAAGGAAGCCACCCGAAAAACCTGCTCTTGGAGAAAGTTCCCTAGCTGAAAGATGAAAAGAAATGAGGATGCAATGGAAATAAAAGCCACCTCTTAGATTACTGTTCGAGCGTTTTCTAGCTGTAACAAGGGAACAATCAATACTGTTTCTGTTCCATGAAAGCACATCATTCCACTGTGGATGCAAAGTCCCAGCGGCAGGCTCGCCCCTGCCTTCTGTGCGAGGTCCATCCACGAGGAGATGGGGCAGCTCGGGCTGGACACAAGGCTCGAGAATTGATTTCACAGCTGGACCAGCAGGGCAAGCCCTGAAGGGGAGCCCCTGGGTCCTGCAGGAGCCCCTCCCAGGGCCAAGGTAGGTTCCTCAGCTGCCCCCATCCACCCGGCCCCAGTTGTCATGACAGCTGCTTCCTCCGCACTGAAGCTGCCGTCAGCGATGCCCCAGTGACCTCCTGGTTGCCACTTCCAGTTCCTGTCTCCCTGCTCTGGGCAATGTTGGTTCTCATCCTGCTCCACAGGTCCCGCACTTTGAATTACCGTGGGCCACTGTCCAGGGGTCTTTTTCACGCCCTGCTCCCTACCAGGCTGTGGTGCATGCTCCCTGCAGCAGGGGTCACACCTCTGGGGACTGGTTCCCTTCTGTGCCCTCAGCTCCAGGGTGCAGCCCAGGACGGGTGTGCGGTGATGAGCCCCGGCTGTCTGTCTCTGTCCACTCGTGTGTCCTCAGACTCACACAGACACCCCCAGCTCACAAAAGACGGCTGGTGTGGGGGGAGGAGGGGAGTCGGAGTGGCAGAAATGCTCGGGGCACTGGGGTCACCCCTTACAGAAACTGGGAGTGAAAAAGGCTGTGTGGAGTCGGCGGAACAAGGAATAAAAGCCTACGACCGAGTCACGGGGTTTCCTGCGGGAACAAAAACTAGGGAGGTGTCCACATCAGGAGGATCGGAAGGGACTGAGTCGGCTTCTAGCACAGAAAGAAGGCGAAAGAGAACAGCACAGATTCAACCAGTGCTGCCCCGAGGACACTAAGCTTCGAGGTCACCACTCTGAGGCCACCAGAACTGAAGCAACACTTAAGAGCGGGTTGCCTGCGGGGCAAGGGACCAGCGCAGAGCTCAGGTCTGCTGGAGGCCGTGAGAGGGGCCAGTAAGAGCCCCCCCGGTGGCTTGTGGGCCGGGGTATCCAGCAGCAGGGCTCCAATGCCCCCCTTTTTATGTCTCAGGATTCAAGTTCCCAGCTGTGCTCGCAAAATGGAGACTGTCCTCACCCCAACTCAAACACACCCACAAAGGAGGAAGAGGAAACGACACTGAGAGAGCGGAGAACATTTACACGAAGCCCGGAGAGAAAAACCCGCATCGACGTGAAGTCAGACCCTGGGGCGGCGGTTCACAAAACTTCCGAGGAACAGATCCCGTTGGGAATGTGATGAAAGTAGAGATCTTCCCCCGCGAGCGCTAACCTGGGGCGGGTGGAGCACGGGGGCCCCTTGCACCGTGACCCGCACCAGGCGGACGGAGATCCATTCTGAAACCCCAGAGCTCACCAGTTCAGCGTGAAGAGACCTGAACCACCCTTGTGCGGTGGGTCTGAGTGGCTTGGGGGCCCCACCTGGTCCCCCGTAAATGCCTGTGTCCAGGTGCAGGCTTCAAACCCTGTCCGCGAGGCTCGGGGAGCGGAGGGGAGCCCTGACACTGGTCCACTGACTCACGACTGCACGCCCAAGCCCACGCGTGTCGGGGAAAGGGGACGGCGCCGCGAGTCCCTGCCCCGCCGGGCACTCACCATCATGAGCTCCTTCTGAAAGGACTTGCGGTCCTTGTTCTCCGTGTTGTTACAGTCCTCCTTCAGCTTCTCCAGAACGGACGCCACGCGCTCGGGCTCGCTGTCCAGCTCGGCGCGGCAGAAGCAGGTGAGCGGCAGGTCGCCGTAGCCCAGGGCGTCGGCGAAGGAGCGCCAGCTGCTGACGTTCTCCATGAGCAGCGTGCGCACCGAGGCGTAGATGTAGGTGAGGAACTTGCAGGGTCGCAGGATCTGCTCCAGCAGCACCGACGTGCTCAGCTCGGGCCCGGAGAGGAGGCTGGGCCGGGCCTTGCCCACCACGAGCACGTTCTTGGCGTGCACGAGGCCCACCCGGCCCTGGTGGTAGCCGATGTACCACTCCTTGGTCCACAGCTGGCCCTTCAGCCGGACCTTCTCCTCGCTAAGCAGGGCGATGGTGTCGCCCTTCTTGTACTCCAGCAGGTAGTGGTTCTTGCTCTGCCGCACCACCGTCTTGAGTAACTTGCCGAACTTGAGGCTGGACACGGGGCGGTCCTGGAAAGTCGGGTACTTGGTGGTGGCGGCGAATGGGGACAGAATGATCTTGCCGACCTCGTTCTTTTTGAGAAACCGTCTCTGCCCGGATGGCTTGATGGCACTTTTTGGAGGGGGCTGGGGCGTCTGGACGCAAAACTGGGTCAGGATGGCCTCCTGGTCGTCTTTCACCTGCACCCTCAAGGTGAAGTCGGAGAGCTCGCCAGGGTTCTGGCAGGTGATGGGGAAGATGAGGCGGCTGACCTTGCCCAGCTTCACCTGGAACCCGCGCACGGCTTTGGCCTGCTCGCTGGCTCTGACCTCGTAGTTGGTCATGTTGGAGAACATGCAGACCTGGAGATCCTGGGGCCTGGACAAGACGAACTGGTGCTTGCCCCAGAGCTGCAGCGCCACTGGGGCAGGGCTCGGGGCCTGGCGGGTGACCTCGCTGACCAGTAGCGTCTTGGGGGCACAATCATGCCCAAAAATGGTCACCACCGTCTTGAAGGACGGGTGAATGTGTTTGGGGCCATAGAGACCCACGGTGACTTTTTTATGGATGAAGTCCCAGACCGTGGAAGGGTAGAGGATGTTCGGGCCGTGGGCAACGATGGCCAGGTACATGCAGGGCTCCAGGTTGTCCAGCTGGACCTGGACCATGTCCCCGTAGCTGTAGGTGAGTGGGATGGGGACATATGGCCCTTCCTTTGAGTCGCTCCTCAGGCACTGGAGGCCCACTGTGCTTTTGCTGAAAATGTCATTTTTCACCTCGGCTGAAACCTTCATCTCCAAGATGAGATGGGTCTTCACCTCCAGGGTGCTCAGCTTCACCTCCAGCACCGGGCTGACGCTGCTGCACCTGTCGCTGTTGAGTTCCAGCGGGGGGTCCAGCAGGGCCTTCATGGAGATCTGCTGCGTCTCCCCTGGGGCCACGTGGCCTTCGGGCACGTGGATGCTGATGTTGGTGTCGGGGAGCTGCACGGCGCCCCCCGAACTATCCAGCTTGCACACAATGTTCGTTTCCACCGCCTGGGTCTGGCCCCACCCGGGACTCTGGCCCAGCAAGTCCAAGTCGTGGCAAGACCGGGCCAGCTTCCGGTGGCTCAGCCAGGCGGCGCGGAAGTCTTCCCGGCTCTGGAACTGCTCGGGGGCCGGCGATTTCAAGCCTGTGAAAAACCCCGAAGACGCGGGCGCGTCGGACTTGGCTTGAAGGACGGAGAGTTCCGACAGGCTGTAGGAACGTTTGCTTCGGAAGAATGGGTTGTCCCGCTTGACCGGCGGCTCCGTGTGGAGTCGGTGTGTGGCCGGCAGCTCGTCGAAGATGTCGCCAGTGCTGTTGGTGGTCGCCGAGCTGGACTCGGTGAAAGCGGACGTGCCCGTGTCGAAGAGGAGCAGGTCCACGGTGCTCTTGGGAGTCAGCTCGTCCACGCTGGGCATCGCTGGCATGTTCCCATTGAGGAACGGGTTGGTCTGGACCCCGTTCCAGAAAGGGTTATTACTGTAGGGTCTGCTTGACCCCTTCTTGTCTTCTGCCCACCCTCCGAGCAGATCCAGCTCCTTGGCTACCTCGTCGGGGCTGTCTGGAAGATTGTCGATCATCCCACTGTCACTAAGCGTGGAGTTCCGGTAGTTCAGGGGCTGCACGTAGGAGGAAGGGATGTAGCCCATCTCCGTGGTGTTGTGTGCGTACCACCACTCCCCGCCCGATGTGTCCAGGACGTAGAGGTGGTCCCCCTTGGAGAACTTCAGGGTGGTGAAGTTGGTTGGGCAGTAGTCCTTGATGGCGACCACTTCCTTTGCATTTCCGAAAGGTGTGGGATTGTCTGCTAGCAAGGCACTGGGAGAAGGCACTGTGCAAAACACAAAGAACAGGAGGTGAGGGCGGGGCCCGCGGGGGGGGCGTGAGGCTGAGCCTTGCCCGAAACCAGGGAGAAAGGAGAAAGGAGGTCTGAGGAACAAACACCACTGACGTGTAGACAACGAGCCGGGCAAGTTACGAACAAACAAACTGAAGTGAAATCTGGGGTGTGATTCACCTGGCCAACAGCCTAACTCAAGCCTCGTCCTCCCAAATTCCGTCACGTCCCAACGCACAAAGTCGGGTGGAAAGGCCAGGAGGAGTCCCCCCACCATCCATGGACACGCCCATCAGCACAATGCAACAGTCAACATGTCCCCGGGTCTTAAACGTTTCATTTTGACCAAATCTTTATGCAACTAACTTACCGGGATGGCTGCTGGGTCAAAAGAGAAGCTCAAGGTGATTCACTGGGTAAAACGGAGTGATGTTAAGTGACCCACTTAACATCAACCAGGGACCGGAAAGGACCCTCAGGAGAATCTCTCCGTGTTTAAGAGCTGATTCTGCTTTCTGCCTTCAGCATGAAACACATAAACTGAGGGCAGGGTTCCCCTGACAATCAGGCCTGATTCCTAGTTTCCAAGTTGAACCCATTCTTCATCCAACTGTTCATATGAAATAAGATTTCTGAGGTCGGTCTCTTTCAGCCTCTGCAAAATGATCATGCAGGGTAACAGCGTGGAAGTGGCCTCTCCCTCACTCCTTGGAAATGAAAAGTTTAGGTCTAGTCACACCTCACGTTGTGTCTGAACAGCTCCCTAAGCAATCTGAAAAATCCCAACACTTTAAACCATGACTCAAGCTAATTTATAGTTCTTGGCATTCAGCCTTGTTACCGATGTAGACAGCAACTGGACCAGCAAAAACGAAAGTCATCGAAACGAGCAGGGTGTGTTTTGAAAAGTAACGGATAATTAAAAGCTGAGTGTTCTCTCTCCCTCCCATACATGACAGAGGACCTACACCCAGAAGACGAAGAAACTCCTTTCTGATGGAAATAAGCCCGTGTGTTTCTCCCCAGACCCTACCCCAACTGCGCTGTGTTTTGCCGAGTTTGCTGAAATTCTGCCTTCCTGTAACAAAGAAAGTAAACTTTTTTCAGTTGCTTATGTAAACCAGTAGAGAAAGGACTACATTTTTAGTCAAACTACACCTACATCTTGTCTAATATATGACTGAGTCAACAAGCATCCTATGCTATCAAATAGGCCCCCTCCAGAAAACAGCCATCTGCCGCTTTCCCTGTCCTTTAGAAGGAAATAAAGAAAATCAAATTGTGCTTCCTTGGCGCAGTCTCAGAGAATAACACAGGAAGTTTCTAATGCTTTACGTTACCTAACTTCAAGAGATGATGCTTGGCGGGGAGTGTACCTGGGACTTGAAGGCTGTCACCTACCACCCTCTGTCCAGGGTGTCGGGAGAATCTGACTAGGGGGTCCCGCGACCTGGGTTTTTAATCTCTGGAGCCTGAGATTCCTCATGATGGAGAAAAACCATCTTTCCTCCGCGGGCTCTGAGGGGGGACTGAAGGAGAAGACGCTGACGGAGCGATTCGCATGATGATGGTTAGTTCACGCAAGGACCCGCAGAGCGTTATGTTTAAGTAGGCAGCTCCACCCTCCTCCCAATTTAACTTCTCTCCATTGTATTTACCATCAACTTACATAAAATGGACCTTATGTATTTCTTTGTTTTTTTGGGGGTGGACTCTATCACCCCATGAGGTTGTGAGCTCTGTTAGGGGACGTTTTGCTCGGCGGTGTCCCAGGAACGGGACCTGTGTCACGTAGCAGGTGCTCACTAAATGTTCGTGGAGTGAATGCTCATCTTGGAGGCTTACAACAGAGAAGCCACACCCCTGTTCCTGGAACGAGACACTGGCCAAAGGAAAAGCCAGTGTCCCTGGCCGTGTCCCGCTGCTGCAAGACCACACCAGAGAGAAACCACTCGACACTGAAGCGGGGGCCGGAGTAAAACAGCCAAGTCAGACAGAGCGGCTTCGAGGGGGTGGGAGCAGGGAGGCGGCTCAGCTGGGGTCGCGTGACGGTGCACGAGCCTCTCGCCCCGTTTTCTGGTCAGAGGCTCCGGTGATACAAACCGCTTTTTGTTTCCTTGACACAACTGATGAAAACATCGCTGAAACATTAAAACCAAATGAAAATGAAAGAAAGCTTGCCCGTTGTTAAAATCTTGTTAGAATTCCTCGAAAGCTATACCCCTATTATTATGTTCCTCCAGGATAATTCCCTTACAGTAATAGTTTTAAAATTAAAACCCAAAGCTATTAAGCAGGCTTTGATTGTAGCCAAAGAAAATGTATCAGTGCGAATGATCACTTAGGTCTTAACCAGACTGAAGAATAAAAATGGTTTTACTTAAAATTCCAAGCACTCTCCTTAGAAGAGTAGCGGTAATGGATGTCACCCAAGGACTGAGCTCGTCCAGCGGGGGACGGTGTCCCTTCCCGTCGGCCCGCCCCTCCTCCTCACCCCTGGAGGTGGACTGTGGTGTGAGCTCCCTTCTAAGACCCGCCACTGAGCACCTGGGGACGTGAGGCTCGGGCTTCCATCCAATAGAACGCAGGAAAATCCTTATCGGAGTCCATCTTAATGAATTCTGCAGGGTGTCGCCCAGATTCACAGCTACTTTGATTTTAATACAAAAAAAAAAAAAAAATCCCTGAGTGCCAGGAGGTTCACTGCACTGAATAATACGTCTCCTGTCCTTCTGCCTCAGTTCTCACGCAGGAAAGCGTTAACCAGGGGCAGATTTTGCAGCAGATACCCTGGCTGGAACAGAGTCCCACCTTGAAGCCTGCTGACCATCGGGATGTGTGGGAAGCCCCCGGGCTGGAATGCTGCCCTCGGGAGGGGAGTCCAGAGGGTCCCTGCGTCCTCCCCCCGGGAGCCCCCCTCCCCCAAGCTAACCTCCTCACATGCCAGCGGCACTATTCTCTTAGGAATAACAGTTCCTCCCACATCATTATCATTATTGTTCAAAATTCAGCTCTCTGCCCCTTGTTTCAAAATCCCAGCCCAAACCCCACAACCGACGCCTCTAGTTTCCAGCTTTCACCACGAAAGCTGGGTTATAAAGTGAGAAAACAAGGTCCATCTCGGACCATGAACAATAAATGGCTGGGTTATTCACAGCAACGCCTAACAGGTCTGCTGCTCTTAGTAATAAAAATCTCATGATTGCATTGCTAGCCTTCTCTTTAAAAGAACATTTAAAGCGATGCTCAGGGCCGCAAGCATAAAGGCCAGGCGGGAAGAGGAAGAACGTGAGGACAACTGGAGAGAGAAGGAAGGGAGAAACGTGCACATGCCTTTTAGTTCTTCGGGGCGCAGCGTCACAGTTTTATCTGGGAGATGGCAGTTTAGTTCAAGAAATATTTATTCAGCTCCGATATTGTGCCGGGGGCTAAGGATGTAAAAGTAAAGAGGAAGCTGCACTGCTCAGCCGTCTCTGGGGAGCCCAGTGGATAATTTCAGCAGAACTTGGTGATGCGGTGGGAAAGTCAGCCGATGATGATGAGGACGAGGACAAAGACGCGGCCCAGGATGCCAGGAAGCTCACAGGAGGCACTGACCACGGCTCATGAGGGCAGTGTGGACTTCCAGGAAGAAAACGACCCACCGATACCCACCTTGGTGTCCAGAAGGTAGGTTTTCTCATCAGCCCAGTTGTACGTGGCTGTTAGGGAAGCTCAGACTCAGAGCGATTAACCTCTACACCAGGGGTTGGCAAACTAAGGCCCCTGGGGCCAAGTCCAGCCGACTGTTTCTGTAAAGTTTCGCTGGAACACAGCCAAGTCCGTCTGTCCACTCTCCTCCATGGCTGCTTTCTTGGTGCAATGGTGGAGCTGAAGAGCTGGACAGAGGCCATGCGGCCTGCCAGGACTTAAGGATTTACTATCTGATCTTTTACAGAGAAAGCCTGCTGACCCCTGTTCTAGACCCTCCTTTTATTCTCCAGGGACTCTCAGTATTTCCTCGACTTACCACACCCTCCTGGTTTTCTGTACCATGAAGCTCCTAGCTTCCTGTCACCAAAATGCACAAAAAGAGAAAACATACTCTGCATTAAGGAGTTTCGTTACCAAGGGAAAATTCAAAACAACCTCCAAACACATCAAAAGACCAAACCACGACACGTGGTCACTGTTCGGGGCTGACTTTCTAACACGGTGAAGCTCGGAGAGCTAACATGGAACTATCTGAGTGTGACCTTAGCAGCCTGGAAGCAGAAGGGTCCCTGGGTCTCAGAGCCTGTGCAAACCCTGTCTTCGCCCTCAGCCCGTCCTGTGCCCAGGAGCTCACCTTTCACATCGTTAAAGCTCGATTCTGAAAACCCTTCGCTCAGGTCGATCAAGGTGCCCTCGGACTTGCACCGCGGGAGGCCGCTGGAGTTGGCAGCTCGGATCCGCTGAGCTGCCATCTTCAACCTCTCTTCCCGGGCGGCCTGCTAAGGTTTCATAGTCCTCCTTCCAGCTATTCCAGCCGCTGCCGAGGCTTCTGTCTCAGGCAACCATGCTGCCCGGTGTCGGCTTTGCAACGTGCTTCTTCCTGAAAGCAGGGGGAGAAAAGAAGAATTTCCCTTGAGCAAGTGAAACATGGGTTAAATAGTACATTGACGGCCAGCGGGAAGCCTCCTTCTCCCAGAGGCCATGTCACTGTCCCTGGCCCAGGAGAGCAGAGCCGGGCCCACTGCCTGGGTTCTGCGGCCACTTTGTGCCCATGTCCTCCACGCTCTGGGTGCACACAGCCCCCACAGTGCTTCCTGGCCTGCCGTTTGCACCCTCTCTGCTTGAGGCGCAGTGGGGTTTGTGAAATTTGCCAGAGCACCTGGCTAGCACATTCATGACAGTCAAAGGGGAGGACAAAACAGGATCTGTCCACACTGCTAGTTCCAGGGTTCAGGGATGGGGAAATAAATCTCCATCTGCCCAGATGGTGGCTGGTCCCATGGCAGGAACAGCCACCTTTGGGACTCCGGCCCTAGGTGAGCAGTGGTCTCTCATGGCTCCGCTGCACTGGGCTTGAGGGCTCTGCTCCCTGCCCATAGGCTCCCTAAATCCTCCCTGGGCCCCAAGTAAACAAAAATAAACCACATGCGGCCATTTTTGTACATAAGGTACCCTTGTGTGACTTCTGCAGATGGAACCATGGTAGACTCACTCAATCACTGTGCCGTTACAAAGCCACCAGAGAAAGCTTTTAGGGGGAGGAACACAGATTCACTAAGGCCTCAGTTTTTTCCTGGGAAGGGGCACCCAGGAGTTTAGGGGGTGTGTTGGGGGTTGGTTCTGGAGATGAACGAGGTGACTGGCCCTGGGCAGACCTCTCACCACAACCAAAGGACAGGAAAGGAACAGCCGGGAGTCAACATCGGAGCAGCGAGCTTCACAGGCTCTCAGAGCAGCCCATGGCAGACATCACTTCAGCTGCCCACAGCTGGCCCACAGCGCTCGGAGCAAAGGCAACCGAAACAGGTGAATTTCACTCCAGTACAGCTGGCTGCGTGTGACCTGCTCTCAGTCCCTCGTTCCTCTACTGCTCTGTCCAAAGACGGCTGGAAATGCGGCTTCTGACCCAGGTGTGTTGCCCTCACTAGTCAGAGGGACCCGGAGGCCCCAGCACCGCTCCCTGCAGCGGGATGCTGCAGCCCACCCCCGGCTCTGTCTGTAGCCGCCGTGCAGAGAGAGGGCCAGCCTTGCATCCGTCCACACTCTACGGCCCCCAGTTAAATACTTAACACAGGATCAGTTCTCGTCTTTGCGATGTGGGGTGGTGAGAGCACGGTCCCGATCTGGTTTGTCTCAAGGACAAGTAAGCCAGCCCAGCGCTGGGAACAGGGGGTGGGGCTCAGGGACTGGCGCCCCCACAGCCGGGCAGCCGCAGCCCTAGTCCTGACTCTGAGCGACCCGCTGGCAGCGGCTCGAAGGAGGATTCTGGCCCATCCCAAGGCCACAGATTGCCACATTCCTGCACCTTGGAGAGAAGGCCCGGGTTATGGACTGAACGCGTCTCCCTCCAAATTCACATGAGGAAGCTCTAACAGCCCTTGTGGGGTGTTTGGAGATGAGGCCTTCGGGAGGTGATGAGGTTAGACAGGCAGATGGGACCAGCATCCTCACAAGAGGAGACACCAGAGGGCTTTGCTCCTCTCATTGTGTGAGAAGTGGGCAGAGGGGGAGGCAGGGGCCTTGGCGTCCTGAGAGCCTGGCTGGACCCACGTGCACAGGAAGGCGGACAACAATGACCACCTCTCTGGGGAGGGAGCAAAGCTGCTGTCTTGGGGGTGACACATCCCTTAAAAAAATGCCCACCCTGAGCTCAGCCCCGCTGCCCCCCCCACCTCCCACCCTAGTTCCTAGTCCGTCGGAGCCTCCCCACTTTTGATTTACGACCCCTGCATCAGCACTCGCGTGTGCACATGCGTCATTGGAAGGATGGGGGAGGCACCTGGGAGGTTTTCCCCATCCGTGGAAGCGCAGATGGCTTCCGTTCTCCCCCCACGAGGTTACAACTGAAGTGACTGCATCCTGGGACTCCCTCTCCTGCCTGGGTCTTCCCTGCAGAGCCATGCATGGGAACCTGGACCTCCCGGAGAGCAAGGCGCCCACCCAGGCTGGGTGCACAAGGCGGCCGAGGCCGCGAGGCGTTGCTGGGCTCTGCCTCTGGCTCCCTGCGCAGTGACCGCGGCTCCCTGCCCCACAGTCCACCCCCTGTTGGGGACAGAGTCCCCACGAGCAACGGCGGCCACACAGCTCTGTCGGGGCTGGACTGGAGACGGCTCTACCCTGACCTGCGGCTTTTATGGGGGCCCCGTGAGAAAGCCCCTGGGGCACGGAATGCAAGCTGAAGCAGCCTGGAGCAGCTGGCTTCACAAGGGAGCCAGAGCAGCGTGCACGGTATTGAGACGAGAGGACAGGAAAACACCCTGGACCTGAAAGACTCAGCCTCACGGAATCAACACAGAAAGTGTGGACCTCCGGGGGCGGTGGGGGAAGGGCGCTTCAGGGCGGCCTTGAGCCCAGAAGCCCTGTTTGCTGGGTGACTTTCACATGAATGACAATTCCTACCTGAGATGCCAGTTCACTGTGGAACCTGACCACCCCCTGCTGTCTCCCCGACCAGGCCAGGCTGCTCCGGACGGCTTGGGATGAGGGACAGTGCTCTGGGTCCCCTGCTGCACTAACCCCACATCCCCTGCAACCCACCCACGGTCCTGATACGGATTCACAGATCCCAGCAGCGGGGCGGGGCGGGAGAAAGGACCCCGGGGGTTCTCCAGGACAGTGCATCCTGGCCGAACTTCAAGAGACCCCAGTGAAACAGGGGCCGCACCTGCTGCCCCACCCCCGTTGTGAGTATCGCAGACTCCCGCTCACAACCAGGGCAAAGTGTCTAGTGGAGGGTTTTTTTTTGCCCCCAAAAGTCGAGACGGGCACAATTACAAGGTCACTGCACAGCCCTGCTCCCGAGGACCCAGGGCCCGCTGTGACACTGAGGGTCCGCAAGCCCTCCAGCTGCCCCAGGGAGGTGAAGTGCCCCAGCGTCCTACAGGGTAGGGCCGTCGCCAGGCAGAGCGGGCATGCATGCCTGGGAGGACGGGGGCCGAGCACAGGAGGAGCCGGAGGGTGGGTGAGCAGGGGCCAGGATGGGATGGTGAAGGGGCTAGTCTTGGCCCCGGCACCACGGGGAGCCACAGAAGGTTCCCGATTGAGAAGGACGACTCTGGCTGCTGATGACAGAAATGGAAGCAGCGATGCTGTATCTCTGAAAACCAGTTTAGGAGAGGCCGCTGGGAGAGCGGGTGCTGGGGTGTGGGCAGATGGACACGGCAGAGGAGCGATGCCGGGGGAGCCCACCGCCCTTGAAGCCCCGCACAGACGGATCCTTGACAGGGGAGCTGGGTGAAGTCCGGGTGGGGCGGCTTTCACGCAGGGCTGGGACAGTGGTGGCCCAAAGCTCAGCGGAGGCCCCCACAGGGCACTCAGAGAGCCTCCCCGGAGCCGCAGGCAGAACTGAAGACAAGCAAAACGAGTGATCAGAGCCTTCGCGTCCTCACTGGGGCAGACGCAGCGCCTCGGGGTGGGCAGCGGAGAGTGGGTCACAGACACCACTGGGGCGTTCGGAGGCTGACTGGTGATTTTGTTTTGTTATGGATGGGGGACGTAATTATTACCCTGAGCCGACAGAGACAAAAACCGGGCTAGCTGTCACATAAAGAGTTCTGCCGTCCTTCGAAAAGCCCAGAGATACCCTCACTGAGGTCCATTCAAGGGCGCGGTAAGCCCTCACTGCAGACCCGATGGCGCTGCCCTTACCAGCCGGAGCCCAGGCACTGACGTCCGAGTCCTGAGGACCAGGAGCCTGGGTCACAGGACATCGCTGCCTTCATCCACTCTCTTCCTCGGGACTGGGGAGCTTTTGTCCCGTGTGCTCAGCGCCCCATGAGAAGTCCAGTAGGACAACTTTCCCCAGGGGCGGTGGGGGGACCATCGCTGGACGCGGTCCTGGCACCCACCAGTGCGTTCGCGGGGAGCGCAGACTCCAACCCTCACCTTATGATGAGGACGTTATCTTACAGCAAAGAAAGAGGGCAGGGCTACGCCAGGCAGACGCCTCCTCAGGGCCCCTCCTGGACCAGGTATGCTCAGGGTGAGGGCTCAGAGTGAGGCTGCCCCTCCACCTCCCCCAGCGCCTGGGCAGAGACCCGAGTGACCCGCCCACCCTGAGGAAGGCTCCGGGAGGCACATCTATAAAACGCTGTCTCCCGCCTTGCTAACCATTTCTTTCCAAACCCACAGAACTTGCCAGGCCTTCCTGGTTACTCCCAGAGTTCAATCCACACGCGCCCTTAATTTTCTCAGAGCTGCCCTTTGGTCAGGTCCCTCCCCGAGCTCAAAACCCCCTGGGTGTGGTCTGCTGCCTTTAAACTGGGGAAGGCAGGCCTCCCACTCCGCCCGCACTCAGAGCCCTCGGCTCAGCGGCTCTCCCAGGTCAGCACTTACCTCCACCCCCGTGGGGACCGGGGACCACACTTCTCAAGCCTGCCCTGCAGGCTGCACCTTCTGCTCCCCTCACCTGTGCCTCCAGGAAAACTGCCTTCGCTCCCCACCCTCCCTCTGCTCCACCCTCCTCCCCACAGCCCTGCAGCCCTAGTGACTCATGTGCCGGCATCAGCTCTGCAGCCAATGTCCTGGAGCCTCGGATTCACGCCGCCCAAGTTCAGGGACCACGCCCTCTGAATTAGTCCCTGCTTTATTAGAAGCGTAATGTGGGGGTGAACAACCCGTTGCTCCGATTTGCTCTGCGTTTACCATATGTTATACTGTTACTACACATCAGCTGGTTTTCCCCATTTTTCACTATTTTCCTATTTTATTAAGCTCATTATTATTTTTACTTTCATTATTTAGTGATTAATTTTACTATTTTCTTATTTATGTACGTTTCAAAATGTCCATGACAGACTTTTTTTTAAATGTGGAAAGTGACATTAGGAAACTTTGTCAGCCGCCTGCCCAGAAGGGATGTGTCAGGGATGAATGTGTGTGTGAGTGAGTGTATCTCCCTTCGACTAGGAAGAACTCCAAGGAGCCATAAATCCAAATGCCCAGGCGGTCTGAGCCCCTCACAGCGTAAGCAGACATGGCTGGGTTCCCATTCAGTTGACATATGACCCCCGAACCCCAGATTCAGGTCACTGAAGGCTCCCCTTCAGGACTGATGGGCATCTTGGACCTCCCAGGCCCAAATCCCACTCTGGGGTTGACCCCAAACCTCCTCCCCATCTTTACCATCTCAGCCAACAGGTGAAGGGATCATTCAACCAGACCCAAAGCCCGATGTCCCTCTCCACGGGACCCGCCCTCCCCCGGCTCTCCGTGGAGGGTGTGTTTGGAGTGTGGGCACACACCCCACCGGGGCAGCTCCATCTGACCTCTCCCCAGCACCTCCACACCACTGTCAACTCTCAACTCAATTACAGTAATTGGCTCCTTTCTACCAGGTCTACTGCATCCAGTTCTGCTCTCCCACCGTCCACCCCTCAATTAGCAGTCAGAACTTCTTAAAAAGTAAGTCAGGACTCTGTTCAAAGCCCTCCAAAGGCTTCTTAGCTCTTAATGCTTACAATGTCCTCAAGACTGGCATTATGGGTCCTGCTAGCTCTCTGCTCCTGTTTCTTGAGGTTCTCCCCCTCCCACCGCAGGTGCTTTGCACATGCTGTTCCCGCATCTCGGGAGGCCCCTGCCTAATATTCACCAGACTGGATCCCTCACTTCATTCACGTCTCTGCTCAAACGCCACTGAATCAGCAAGGACAGGTGTCTGCAGTATCCACTTCCCTCACTCTGCCCATTTTCCCTACTTTCCTTACCAGCACCCCACATATCCTGTGCTTTTCTGTCTCCAGCCTGATTTCCCTATGAGGCCACAGGACTCAGCTGCCCCCTGAGTTGTGACAGGCCTGTACAGAGCAGACTCTCAAATAAGAATGGGTGAATGAATTCCATTGAAAGAAAGAATGTAGTTTTGGCGCTATCTGGTAGGCACCCCCGGGATAATCTCCTTTCAATAGCGAAGTCCCCAGCAAGTGTCAAATGCCCCCCACCCCCGACAGCTGTGTGACTTGATCACGCACAGCAGGCTAACTCTAGGGATGTTGTCCTATTTTGGAAATCCAAGTTACACATTTCTAAGACACTGATGGGCACCTGGGACACAGCTGGATGGCCTGGACTACAAGGCTGGCCACCCTCCACTAGGGTCTGGACTTCACCCCCAGCCCCAGGAGCCGTCACGTCTCCAGGACAGCCTGCAGCCGCATGCACCCTTGGTCAGGGGGCCAGTGCTGGACCTTAGGACATCTCAGAAGGGCAGGCTGTAACAGCCACTGCATCTCCCGCCCCTGCAAGCACGCCCGGACTTGGGAAGCCACCCGCTCCCCACCCCGCCCTGGTCTCGTGGCCGAAGTCTGGTCTAAGAAGACAGGAAGGGGCATTCAAGCTTACTAATGTCTGACTCACAACCATAAGTTCTTCTTTTCTTTCATATAAAGGCCAATTCATTTAGAGAGAAAAGAACTAGGAGGCTGGCCTCTGAACAGACGGCATCATCGTACAAGGAGAGACTCCTCTGCAGATGCTGGTGGCAAACCCGGGAACCCGCACACGGCCCCCCAGCTGCCCTGTGGACCTGCTGCTCCTCAGACCGCAGAATCACAGGATGTTCTTGTGGGGAAGTACGTGCCAATGTTCTGCCTGAGGAACAATCAAAAAACAAACCGAGCAAGGAAAACCACAGAGCACAGCACCTGCGGGGAGCGGGGCGAAGGCCCTGGCCGGGACCCGGCATGTGCACAGCCCCAGGCCAGGCTCTCGGTGGGGGGGGGGGGCCTGACCCCTGAGGGCGCAGAGGGAAGCCGCCGGCCTGGGCCCTGTCTGCGTCTGCCGGAGGCACGGGGCAGAGGGGCCGCGCCGGGCTCCTCCCTGGCGAGTTCTGTTCTTCGTGCCTTGCTTCAGATGACTCATTCTCCACATTTGATTTTAATTTCTGGAGTAGGAGTATCGTGCTGATTTCATCAGATTTCCTCCGGGTTAGAAAGAAAGCTTGAGTTTCGACCCGCTCTGGGCAATTTTCGTCATCAGGCTCTGTGGACAGAAACTCCACCACGTCTGCCCCCTCACTCCCTCCCCAAGGAGTGGGCTCTGGAGGATGGAAGTGATCCAGAGATAACCTCCCCAGCTGAAAGCCAGACACCCTGGGCCCCTGACCCTATGGGCCGGCCACAGAGAAGCCTGCACACGCCCGGCAGGCTGCGGGGGTAGGCTGGGGACACCTGGCTTCATGGACACCTCCTCACTCTGAGGAGCCCGGAAGGCAGGTGAGCGGGTGGTGACCCAGCGAGGCGAGAGTGAGCTTGTCTGTGTGTCTGTAAAAGTCTGCAACCTCCTTTCCCTCCGATGCCAACAGCCCTGGAGGGAGGCAGATGCCGCAGTCTCCAACCTGCACCCCGGCTCCCCCCGCCTCCTGAACCTTGACCCAACAGGTCTGGGCAATAGCCCACGTGGAGAGCCAACAGGTGACTGGTGTCCCCTTCCCAGGTTCCCCCCTCCCCCGAGCAGGGAATGCACAGGGTCCCGTTACGAGGACCGTCCCACACAGCAAAACTGGGACCTTCCCGCCACCTCGGTGGAAGGCTTCCTCCCACCGACAGGATTCTGATCTCCAGAACCTGTCCGTGCCCACCTGGAACAGAGATGAGAGTGCTGCCTGTGGCCTTGGGGAGGGCCGCCTCCCTCCGTGGGGAATGCGCGTGGCTCCATCGGAGGGAGGGGACAGCAGGGAGTCAGCTGCACGTGCCAGGGTCTGTCTGGGATGTATTTCACTTTGGTTCAACAATGACCTCAATTTAGGGGGTGGCAGCAGCAGCTCTCGGAGCCCCCTAGACGGCCATCCAGGCAGAGTAATGAGGTTCGTGGCAGCATCGTGCGTCCTGGGCCCTGAGGCTGAGCAAGGTGAGCACCTCGGGGCAGGGGCCACGTCGCCTGAGGGAGCAGCCACCGAGAGCTGCACCCGCCTCTAGAACAAGGCTCTGGGTGCAGACGCTGGGCTTCCAACGTGCCCGCATCCAAGACCTTCTCCGTTCATCCAAAGCTGGTGACTCAAACTCACCCCCCGGAGGCTCCGTGCTGTGCGTGGGAGGGACCCTGCAGGAGTGGGTGCCTGCCTCCCACTCGCTGCTTTTACTGTGGAAAGTGATGGCTGGAGGGAACTAGCCTGATGACTCAGGACAGAATAAGGAACCCTGAGCCTGGGGAACCCCAGGGCTGAGGAAGAGAGGGAAGGGGTGACCACACCCCTCTCTCTGGCCTCCGAGGGGCCTGGGCGTCTTACTCCCTGGCCTTTGCCTCCCGGGGTCTTCTACTAGACACCCCACTGTGGGGTTGCTCTCCGTGGGGGGCTGGGCCAATCCCATCGCCTCCTAGGGTAAAAACAATAATCTCAGCCTCTTCAGAGGCTCCCACAGTCTGTAGACAACAATGCAAACCCTCCGGCGCGTCTGCCCAGACCCTCTGAGCACTAACCCACCCTACACTCTCCTCTGTAAGCCCCGAGCTCCCGCCGAGCACAGCGACCGTTTCCTCCACTCGGTTCCCCAGCCATCCCCGAACTCTTGCCTCCATCTCTCTCTGTCCACCCAGCCACCTGAAGACCCAGCGGGGCCCCCAGTTCGTGCCATGTTAAAGCCCCATCGAGCAGTGCCTCTGCAGGTGGAATCGCATCTCCTCTGCGCTCTCGTGGGCTTCACCGCACGCCCTCTGGGCACTCACTGCTCTTATCCTGGGCATCAGGGCTGTCATTCTGCACGTCATTTCTTAGTTCCCTAACAACGACCCTTGTTTGCTTAAAAGCCAACAGACACTGGCTCCTCTGTCTGTAATCCTTCAGCACCAAGCACGGTGCCTGGTCCAGGCTGCTGTTTGGTGCCATCTGTTGAGCGGACAAGTGCTTCATCTGAGCATTTCCTGATGTTCAGGCACCGCTGAGCTCTGGGGACCACCAAAGACAAGCGAATGGAGACCAGTCTCTTCCTTGACTGCTTATCTTTTAGCTGGATGACAACATGCATGGGTCTGACCCCGAGAGGAGGGAAGGCGTGAGTCTCCGCCACGCCTTCGGGGCCTGCGCGGGACTGCAATCCCGCGGACCCCCAGGTTTGCCCAACACTCCACTCACCACCGCTCATCCTCCGGTCCCACCTCCCGCTGCTGGCGCTGGCAAGGAGTTTAAAGAAACGCGGACGTGTGCCTGTCAAGTGCTCAGCAAGCAAGAGGTTCAGGAGGTCTGGGCAGCGCGGTCGGCCCCAGCGTGTCACACGGGGAGGCCACCCACCTGCGCGCGAGGCAGAGCCGACAGCAGACGGGCTGGAAGTAAAATCTTGTGATCAGCCCAGGCCAGAAAGACTGCCCTACTCTGGTCCCCAGCCAGTGCCTAGAAGGAAAAGGCCTAATTATCTCTGAGGATGTTGTAACAGAGATGAGAAAAGAGGCCCATTCACTTGACGGGAAGGTGGGGGTGCCGGGGGTGGGAAGCGAGTTCCTGAGGTTTGAGAACGTCCGACATGTTCAACAAGACTGCAAAAACATCAGCACGGAAGGTCTTGTGATTTCCAAACATCAGTCATTGACTTACTGTCTTCCTTTAAAAACAATCTGAAATTATTTAATACTTCTCTTTATTTCAATCCAGTTTTTAACAATATAAGTTTATTCAAGAAAGTTATAAAAGCAGCTTTCTATAGCTTTAAAAAGGAAGCTTCTATCCTTAAAAGAAAGGCCTTCCTTAGAGAAACTGGTATATCTTTACTAGAAAAGATTAACTTAAAAAAAAATTTTCAGTTCATCTTAGATACCCGGGGAACGCAGACCTAGCTGGTACCGCTCAATGGGCAGATGCGGAAGCTGAGGCTGGTCTGGGTTTTATTGAAAGGATTTCCTCTGGGAAACCGAGGAATGACAGCTCCTGGGGAATCCACCCCCCAAAGAGGTGTCACTCCTCAGCTTGCTGGTTTGGATGCCTCTCAGCCAGACCCTCGCCAGGATGGAAGGGGGCTGCTTCGGTTTTATCCACCGGTTTAAGGACGATCCGGCGTCTAGCACAGGAAGCAACCGATGTAATTCATGGAATGAATGAACGAATTTCTTCACTGAAGATCTACCATGTCCGTGAATTACTAATGGAGATGTCCAGGGCGGTAAACCAATCACAAGTCTCTATAAAGTGACTTCACACACGCTTTACAGTGATGTAGACACGGAGACGATCACTTATCACACGGGCCGAAATGCGTTCCACTCCCAGGGCGGGTTACGCAGCTGCTAAAATGCATTTTCTGATATTTAATAGAATGAAAAAATCCATATAGCATAACACAGAGAAAAGTGAAATCTACAAATTCTACCATAAAACGCATTCCACTCTGTTCCTAGAAGTGTTTACCTGATAGAAAAGGAAGAGTGAACTTCACACTAAATGACGACAGGGATTACGTCTGGGTGCCAAGCATGTGGATACTTCTGTCCTTTAGCTTATTTTCCCTAAGTTCTCTACTTTTTGAAGTTAAAAAGAAATATATTTTATAATATAAGCTTCCATTCTTTTCCCCAAATACCAGGCCACAGCTCCAGCAGGTCCTTGCCAGCCTTGCACGGCCACTTCCTGGGCGTGTCTGAGGGGTCAGTTCCTAGCACTTCCCGACACCTGACTGAGTGCCTGCAAAGCTGTGTTAACCCCACGGGATGTAAACCCAGCCTTCCCTGTTTCAGCTCTGTGACTTGCACAGAGTCATTTCGCCAATAAACAATAAAAAATGCATTCCTGTTCCTCCTGGCCTCGTAATTCCACTAATTAGGAAACGCTGGCTGCCTGATTGTGATTCATAATGAAAATAGACATTTGGTCTTTGTCCTGTTTCTGGCAAAGGGCTCCTAAAACCCTGGGGATTTCCCAAGCAAAGAAAGCAATAAAGGTGTCTTCTGTCATGTTAATGAGGTGACTTTGGGCCCGACCTCAGGTAACCTAAGGATGGGGGCTTTCAGTCTCGCCCTCTGACCTCTGGGGAGGGGAGGAGACTAGCTGGAGGTTGAATCAATCACCAACGGCCAGTGACTTAATGAATCATGTCTATATAATGAACCCTCCGTAAAATCCTTCCAGGCTGGCGAACAAGTGGAGGTTTGGGGTGGGGGTGGCCACTAGGAGAGGCAGCAAGCTCCTCCTCTTTCTCCAGGCTTTGCCTCACGTATCTCTTCCACTTGGATTTTCCAGAGTTGTGTTACAATAAACCTGTAACCCAGTTAGTAAAACATCTGAGTTCCGCGAGCCACTAGCGAATTAAACCCAAGGAAAGGGTGGTGGGAACCTTCCATCTCTAGCCAGTGGGTCAGCCTGGATCTGTGCCTGGCGTCTGAGGTGGGGGGGGGGGCAGTCTTGTGGGACGGAGCCCTCCACCTGTGGGATCTGAGAACTGGTGGTGAGGGGGGAACCCCTGCAGGAAATGGAACCGGGCGCAGAACCGTTCCCGAAAGAAAGTCAACACCAGCAGAGCTGCAGAAAGGGGCTGGATCCGACCTGATCTGCTCCTCCCCACAGGCTCCCCACTGTTCGCTGCTATAAACAGCAGGGCAGTGACCATCTTTACACCTAATCTTCCTCCGAATTTTGGATTCATTTCCTAGGACGACTTTCTAGTAGAGCATGAAGCCTTGCCAAAGCTTTCCTGGAAAGCTGTAGCAATTTTTACTCCCAACAGCACTGGGGGTCCCTTTCCACCCTTCTGCCACCAGCTCCAGAAAAGCTTCACCAATCTGACCAGTGGGGAACGGAATACCAAGTTTAAATTCACAGTCCTTTGACCATCAGTCGGGACGTTTTCAAATACCGACTACTTCTTCCTTCCGGCTTCATGACTCCCATTTCGTATCCTTTGTTCAATTACAGCCTGGAATTTCATCATCTCAGTTGCAAGTATCTTCCCCACTGTTGCTCGCACGCAGACAAATCCATTTGCTAACTTGATAAAGTCTCCATTTATTCAACCCTATCAATCTTTCCTTTGTGATTTCCCCTTGAAGCACAGAAAAGCCTCTCCTAACGAAAAATTTGATAAACATTCCCATCTTTCTTCCTTTATTTAAAAAAAATGGTTTGTGGACTGACATTAATGGACAAAGAATTTATTTTGCTGCTCAGTGAGGAACTTTACAAAATGAATTGGCAAACGGCTAAGCCATGGCTCCTTTGTCAGTTCCTGAATAATCTGTCCCCCCGTGATGTCATCTTAATGCATTGTAAATGTGTACGGACACCAGGGTTTGAATCTGGCCTATTCTGTGTTGTCAATCTGCATATTTTTATAAGAACATCAGCCCTTATGTAACTCTGAGAGTTTTACTACGTTCGGCCGTCTGGAAGGACTTGCCCCCATGAACTGTTCAGTTTCAGTCTCCTACCCGTTATTTTCAAGTATTTTTTCCTTCCAAATGTACTTTAGAATAATTTTATAATATGTCTTCCCATCCCTTCATTCCTTCAGAAAAGCAGCTCCTCTGCGTGTTTGCTTTTGTTGGCACGGGCTTGGTACAAAGTGAGGACCGTACACTATGCTACCTTTTCTTCCGGAGATACAGTGTGTCTCTGTTTATCTAAAAATGAGTGTCAGGACAGTGCAGAGCAGGGACTGGCAAACTCTTTCTGGAAAGGAGCAGAGAGTAAGTGAAGCTCTGGGGACCACAGGCACTCTGTCCAAAAACCTCAAGTCCAGGCAGTCCCCCAAGTCCAAATTCCACCTCCGACATACGTCACTCTGACCACCTCTCTCCACTCTCTGCTCCTGGCCAAGCACCTCGCCTCTCGCCTGGACTCACCGCAGCAGCCTTCCACCTGCTCTCCCTTCACTTCTAGCCCAAACACATGCAACTGAACCATTCTCCTTGGAGCAGCCTGGGCCTCTCAGCACAGGAAGCCCCGCTGGGGACTTTCCCCTGCACTCACAATAAATCAAACCTCCTTCCTGGGATTGCATGACCCTGTTTCCTTCTCAGTGTACTCATTTTCTGAGCTTAAACACATTTCTGCCCCAGGACCCTTGCACTGGTACCTCTCGCTGGCTCTCAAGCTCTGTTCCACCAAACTTCCCTCACTGACAACTTTTTCCACTCAGGTCTCAGGTCAATGTCACACTTCACTGACTACTCAGCAACGCAGCCACGTTCACCTTGACCCCTGTCCTTCCTGGTCTCTGTGCAAGAGGACAGCAGCTAGAGCTTGCACGTGGGATCACGTACACACACAGAGCACCCTCCACAGAGGCTGGTGGTCAGGCTGTTTGTCCTGACTCAGCTCATGCACAAGCCTTGTAGTTTTCATCAAGTTCGAGACACACCCTTTTCTCAAACACAGCACGTGGTCTGGAATGCTACAACTTTTGCTGCAACAAAGAACTAAATCTAGTTGGTTTATAGCTGCTTTATTTGATGAGGTAGTATGATCGCTTTATAAACCACTATTACTTCATAAATTCTACCCCCAGTGCTGTTATCGCAACTGTGTGCTGTGCGCAGTGCAGGGTTAATACTCACTGCGCCTCATTTCCATTTGTTTGAGCTACTTAAGGCCAACCAAGGGGTTCTGCTTTTAGGATAACACAGCAGGTCAAGCACCTAAGCAAGCAGCTTTTGGCCAAAACCGAAAAGCCACCAGGCCGGGGAGAGGATGGTACTGAGACATCCCGTATGTTCACATTTTCCTAATACCATCTTGTAAGAGTTGAACTGTGACCCCCTCAAAGGATGCTCGGTCCTAACCTCCACTCCCTGCAAACACCACCTCATTAGGAATTGGGGCTTTGCAGACGACCAAGTGCAGATACAGTGACAAGGGTGGGCCCTCATCCAATGTGGCTGGTGTCCTTACAAAATGGGGAAACTTGGGCACAGAGGGAAGATGACGTGGAGACATGGGGAGAAGGTGGCCGTCTGCCACCCGAGAGGCCTCGGACAGCCTCAGAAGGAGCCAGCCCTGCCCGCACCCCAATCTCAGACTTCTGGCTTCCAGAGCCACGAGAGAATGAATTTCTGTTGTTCAGAGTGACCCAGTTTGTGGTAGTCTGTTGTGGCCACACCAGGAAGGTCACACATGTTCCCAGAGGTGACACAGAGCCGTCTTCTCAGATGCTCACCCTCAGTCTGCTCAGCCGAGTGGCCTCCTGCCTTCCAGCGAACTTTCTCCTCAGCTCTCTCTCCTTCTGCCACGTCTGATACAGCTGCAACTCCCAGGGGCAAGTGTGAGTCGAGCCCCCCACACTGCTGGAACATTCTCTCCTAAGACCCCAACTGCCAGGCCCCAGCCTGACCACTGCTCACATCACTCACCTCACACTCCTGAAGGCTGAGTCTGGTGCCGGCGGGTGACCACACCTGCGGACCCTCGAGTGTCAAAGTCTTGCTACGCCCCCTCAGGAGCCTTGCAGGGGCATTTCCCAGTGGTAACCAAACAACCGGGGTTTTGAAACAAACTACTTTCACAAAGATACCGGAGCTCTCTGAACACGTCGGTTCACTGAGCAGACTCTGGACCGGCAGAAAGCAGGAGGGGAGGACAAAGTAGACCAGTGCCCCCTGAGCTGTGGGGGATGCAGGGAGGCCCTTCTCCCCTCGGGCTCCACCTCAGGAGCTCTGAAGCCACAATGTCAGGTTCCTTCTGCAGCAGGACATGCGCCAAATGAAAACATACTTAGTAACACGGACAGACACCCCTACGGAGTCACAGCCCTGAAACCGAATGCAGAAGCAAAACCTCGAACAGAAATTTCCAGCAGCTGGTATTAGCTGTGTGGAGAGCAGCTGACGATGAGAAATAAGGCTGCGGGGGGTGGGGGGGCGCTCAGGGTCCCCAGGGACATGGTGCTGGAGGGGCAGGAATGCACAGCTCTGGATACGAGGATGCGCCTCCTGGCTGTTGGAGGAGAAAGGGGGCGGGGAGAGCAGAGGCTGGGAGGCCAGACAGCCCACTGACTGGCATTTAGGGTTTTCAAGTGTCTTCTGGCACCAACTGAATCCCACCTTCACAGATTCATCAAGACACAAAATTCTGGAAAGAGACTGGGGGAGAAAAGACTGCTGTGGGAACACATGTTGTGAGCAGACAAGCTCGTCCTCTGTCCCCCAGGCTGACCCTCTCTGTCGCCCAGGAGGTGAGCGGGTCGTTTCGTTCCTATGCTGACAAAGATGAAGACACTGCAGGCTGGCCCGCCCAGCATCCTGCCGCCAGCCCCACGTCCCGGTTCTGCTGCCGCAGGCCCACAAGGTGCTCTGGCGTGGTCCGTGGTTTCCTCACCCGGCCCTTTACCACCAGTGTCTTCCTCCTCCTCCTCACCTGTAGCTGGGACTAAACTAAAGTGATGGCGTCATACAAAGAATAAAACACAGGGTCTTGGAGTCAGATCTGAGTGTAAACACAGCTCTAGCTGTGTGCTCTTGGACAAGCTACTTAACCTCTCTGAGCCTCTATGTGCATCACCTGCAGCAGGAAGACAGTAAAATCTGGTTCATCAGGTGTGCACACAGTAGGTGCTCAATGCCTCGTCAAGGTGCCCTGGGGTCGGCAAGGCCACGGATGGGCTGCTTCCCAGGGCTGCTGTGACGAATCACTGCCAATGGAGGGGCTTAAGGAAACTCTTCTCTCCCAGGCCTGGTGCCGAAAGCCTGCAGCCAAGGTCTCTGCGGGGCCCTGCTCTCAAAGGCTCCGCGGGAGAATCCACCGTGGCCTCTGTCCCGGCTGCGATGTCGTGGGCAAGCCTTGTCCTTTCCTTGGCTTGTAGATGCTCCGAAATCAGCCTCTGTCCTCACACGGCCTCCTTCCCCCGTGTTCTCCCAGGGCGTCTCTGAGGAGGACACCACTCATGGGATTAGGGACCGCTCTCTGCCAACAGTTACACCTGCAAAGATCTCATTTCCAGGTAAGATCCTACTCTGAGGTTCCGGGTAGCTGTAACCTTTCAGGGACACTGGAGCACCTTGGACATCGAGGAACAAGGGAACAGGTTGGGGCAGGAGGCAGGTGAGAGAGGCCATGGGCTGGCTTCCTGCCAGAGCAGCCCTCTGGGCACTTTGGCCCCGCCGGCCAGGCAGCTGAGGGGGAAATTGTGACAGTGGGTCACTGGGAGCTAAGGGAGCGCTCCTCTTCTCTAGGGAAGTGGGTCATGTGTCCCACCCAGACAGAGGTGCAAACCCACTTTGGAGCCTTCTTTATGGAAGACACACACATAAGTAACGATGAGGGTAGAAACTCCACAGATAACATGGGTTTGTCCGTCGGCTCCCGTTAAAAGAACTTCACGGAGCACGTTCCTAACTCACCTAGCATAAAACTGGGCCTGTTATGATGACCTGCCTGTCTGGCAAAGACGCTGGGTCATTTGCTGCATCAGTCCCTGAGCTCTGCTGCAACTTGGGGGACCCGCCTGCAGGTCTAGAACATTCCCATCCCCTCGCTGGTCTCACTGTCTCCTCTCGGCCAGCGGTCCCCCCGGCGCTCTGAGCAGCTGCCCTGTGCACCACACCCAGGCATCCAGGGAGCGAGCAGTCAGAGTCTGCAGGGACGTCCGAAGTCCTCAAACCAACGGGCCACCCTCTGAGTCAATGCCACGCCTGTGGTCACCAGCCCCGATGCTCCGGTCTCCCTGACAACAGGACCTAATCACATGTTGTGTCTCTCGGCCAGGACGTGAGTTCACGATCAGCGAGGGCGTGTCTTCAGCATCCCTGGCCCACGGCAACAGTCACTCCGTAAGCACTACTGGCACCAGCGAAGGCTTGGGGTTGCTCCAAGCTCACTGCATGTGAACGGGGCTGCTTCTCCAAAGCAAGACCTCTGATGTTCACAGCCTCCTTTGCACCTGCCTACTGCAGATTTCTGTCCTGAAAACCTGACGGTTATCAGACGTGGGGGCCCCCTTACCTGAAGTCACTGCCTACCTGGGGGCTGAGCCTTTGCCACGCACCGTTTCAGCAGCTGCAGGAACGTAAAGAAAAGCAAGTGTCCTGCTCGTGGCTCACGGAAGTGACGAAGACGCTGACGTGGGCTACGACAGAAACTGTAACACAGCTCAGACAATAGACCACACCCACTGTCGTCAGCTGAATGGTGTCTCCCCAAAAGACATGCTCAAACCCTAAATCTCAGTACCCGTGAACGTGACATTTGGAAACTGGATCTTTGCAGATGCACTCAAGTTAAAATGAAGTTGTACTGGATTAGGGTGGGACCTAAATCCAACCACTGGGGTCCCTCTAAGAGGGACGTTTGGATACACAGACGCAGACACACAGAGGGATGGGGACCACATGAAGATGGAGGCGGAGACTGAAGTCATGCAGGTGCGAGCCAGCGAGCATCACGGCGGCGGGTTAACCACGAGGGCTGGGAGGAGGCAGGGACGGCGTCTTTCTCGAGCCCTTGAAGGAAACATGCCCTGCAGATACCTTGATGTCAGGCTTGCAGCCCCAGACTGTGAGAGAATACATTTCTGCTGTTTGAAGCCACACAGTTCATGGTCATTTGCTACGCAGCCCTGGGAAGAAAGCGACAGGCAGACCTCGGGGATGTGCAAGTTCGGTTCCAGACCAACCTCGATAAAGCACGTATCAAGGAAGAGTGGGGCACGTGAATCTTTCGGTTTCCTGGTGCCTAGAAGAGTTATGTTTACACTCTGTAAGGTCTGCTGAGGGTGTAACAGCATTAGCTCTTAAAAATGTCCATGTCTTCATTGAAAACTACTTTATTGCTAAAAATAAATGCTAACCGCCGTCTGAGCCTTCAATGAGTCGTGTTTTTGCAACAGTGCCATCAAAGATCAAGGATCACAGGTCACCAGAGCAAACAGGGTAATAATGACAAGTCTGAAATAGTTCTAGAATTACCAACATGTGCCAGAGAGACACAAGGTAAGCAAACGCTGCTGGAAAGTCGACGTGCTCCACCCAGGCGTGCCGCAGACCTGTGCCTGGTTAAAAACACAGTATCTGAAGAGCAGTGAAGGTGTCAGGAGCTGTTCTAAGTGTGTCCGTGCGCTCCCTGACTTCAGCGACTCAGCCGCCCCCTCACAGACGATGATTACCTCTGTCACACCGTCGAGAAAACTGAGGTGCAGAGAAGCTAGGTGACTGGTCTGAGGTTTCCCAGCTACTGAGCGGCCGGGGCGGGAGGCTGCAGGGCCCGCGGGGCCCAGGGCTGGCGTGAGCCCAGCACGGGGACGGCTGGGCTGGAGCAGCTCCTTTCTGGACAGTTTCAAGAACACTGGCTGCGCCGCCTCTGCCCGCGGGGCTAACAGCAGCCCGGCTCCCGGCGACCAGAGCAGGACCCCCTGCGCCGTGCCGTGGTGGCCGAGCTCACAGGGCGGTCCGAACGTCTTGCTCGTGGTTTTTTTTTAATCAAAGCATGCATTTAGCCAAACTGGTGTGAAATCACCCTCTGTTTTCCGGCAGAGCTTCTGCTGCAAGTCGCACCAGGCAGAGAAGAAATGGAATTCCACCCATCAACAGGTTTCCCGCAGGCAGAGGGGGCTGACCCGGGGCTCTGGAACCCCGTCTGTGGCCTCTCGATAATCACAGCTGCTTTCCTTCCAGTTCTGAGGGTGACGCGAGAGAGGCGCTCGGACTGGGAGTGTGACCTGGAGCCGGAGGGCAGCGCGGAGGGGCTTTCCTTTCACCTCAGCTGAAAAGCGCCCGACGACGCCGAGTTCATCACATGGAGGGTAACGGAAGGAACCACCCACAGGTGGAAGGGGCACCGCCTCGGCCTTCCCGTCCCCTGCTCTGCCTCGTCGCTGTTCCTACCCAGTTGTCCAGTGGGTTCTTGGAGCATCTTCTCCCTGACGCCACGGCCCCCATTCCTCCTCCTCCTCCTGCCCTCAGTCACGCAGAGCCTTGGCTTGGACCAGAGCCCAGGGCCCCCCTGGCTGGCGCGGGGAGAGGAGGCCGGCAAGGACTGCCCTCCTGTCTGCTGACAAACACCCAGCCGGGCTCCCCACAGCCCCTGAGCCCCTCTCCTCCTCCCCTCACGTCCCCGGGGCAGCTTCCCTCGCCTCGGGGCTCGGACACACTGTTCTCCCTGGGGTTGTGACGAAGCCCCAGGAGCCCGAGGGCGCTTCCCTGAGCACGACTCACCCAGCAGCTTTCTAACCACTGTGCTCTGTGTGGCCTCCCAGAGGGACAGCTTCCTCCTCTCTGCACTGGCCTTCAAGGCCTGTCTCGCAGGGGTCTCCCTGGCACCCCCATGGCTGGTGCTTCCCCCTTCTGTCCGAGATTTCTCCTCTTCTGCCTGCCCTCAAGTGTCCGGTGTCCCCAGTGTCCGCCCTCACCCTTCTGCTCTCATCACTCAGGGCATCCTCCTTAGGGAGGCTAGTCACAGCCAGGCCACCCCCGGAAGTGGGGGAATGGGGCCCCCTGGTCTCTGCTGACGCCCAAACGCTGTCTCCACAGCACCTCCTGCCCACCCGCGGGCTGGCCCGCCACCACCTCGGGTCCAGCACACCCGCTCCCCACCCCCCACGCAAGGATGCCCAGCCTCCTGTATCCCCATCCGAGCCAAGGGCACCACCCATCTCCCCCAGCCAGTCAGCTCTCCAGTTGAAACAGAACATTTTTTCCATAAAGCAGCATTTCTCAACTTTGGGACTATGGACATCTGAGGCCGGGTCATTTTTTGCTGGGGGTGTGTGTGTGTGTGTGTGTGTGTCTGGCAGGGCGTGTTCTGTGCGTCGCAGAGTGGTCAGCATCACGCTCGCCTCGACCCACTAGACACCAGTAGCTCCCCGCGACTTCAGCTGTGATGACCAGAAACGTCTCCAGACCTGCTGGACGTCCCCTGGTGACACTGGCGCTGTGAAGGGACAGACAAGGGAGACCGCAGAAGCCCAGGCCGGCTGCCCCGGCTGGCGTCCCAGAGTGAGCTGGGCCCTGAGTCCAGAGCCCGGTGGTTCTGGGGTGCAGAGCACAGGGCTCCTCACTGGTTGGTGCAGGGAGAGGAGGCTGGCAAGAACCACCTTCCTTTCAGCTTACAAACACCCTGCCCGGCTCCTCACGGCCCTTAAGCTGCTGCCCCCTTCCCCTCCAGGGGGATGCTGCACCTGCTCCCTGCCACCCGGAAGTCAAGACCCTTCCCTCCCGGGACACAGATGGGGACTGGGGGATGCAACCTCGGGACTGCAACTGCAGCCCCTGTAAGGGCACCAGGGACTCGGGTGCGAGGGGGCCTGTGGCGGGTGATCCTTCCCAAAGTCAAAGGCACTGGCTCTCCTCCCTCCTGCTCCTCCCATGGCTTGCCTATAAGATGTGTGTTCAACCTGCAAAATCTGGACGTCAGTACACACCTTGCGCCTCCTCGGACAGATGCTCCAAAAGGTGGGGGTAGGACAAGAGCGGTCAGTGTGGAGTCTGGACCCAAGGAAGCTGAGAGTGGCAGCAACTGACTGGGCCAGTCAGGTTGAAGTGCAGGTTCCCGGGCCCTGCCGTGACATCCCCACCGGGTAGGGACCAGCTCGCTGTCACTCAGATTTAGCATCATTTGAGTCAAGTTTAGAAAAGGGACGGTGACAGCGATGTGGGTGGGTGCAGGAGCGCCCTGGGGCAATGACAGCAGGAGGGAGGGGGAGACAGTTAAAGGAGCTTGGGGAGACAGGGACCCTAGACCAGGGGGACCAGGGTGAATCTCAGGCTATGCTGCAGAGAGGGGCTGCCCCAAGCTCCCCGTCTCTCCCTCTCTAGCCTGGCCGTCCTACTGGCCAGTCCTCCCAGGAGGCAAGGGAACCCCATTTGATGCAGTGGTTGGTTCCAGGTCAAGCCCCGGGCTGACCCCACTGCAGGTGTGGGAGGGGAAGGAGGGGCAGCCCCGCGGCAGCCAGCACAGGGGAGACCCGGGAGGCTGCGTCCTCACAGCAGGCCTCTCTGTGGTCCTGATGCAGGTGCGCGCGGCACTGCGCCTGCAGGAACACCTGGCCGAGGCTGCTGTGGACGCCCCTCGGGAAGCAGGACCTCCTGGCCGGGGATGCTCAGCGCGCAGGTGAGGGTCTCGTCTCCACAGTGCACGGCACCGAGCCAGCCTCTGTGCGCCAGCAACCCGAGCCGGTCCGTGCCAAGGGCGATCTCAATGCCAGGGCAAGCCCTGGCTCTCGGGGGTGGACCAGATACCGGCGCCGGGCCTGCGGGTGGGGGCAGGGAGCTGGCTGTGAAGCTTGGGGTCTCGACAGGAGACTGAAAATGAGAGAAGACAGCTCTTAAAATTAAGTCAGAAGCTGTTAGAATTAGGTGAGAGAAGTTAAAATTAAGATAAAGTCGAAGGATGATGACTCCCAGCAGCACTGTTGGCAGCAGCCAGAGGCAGACACAGACCCAAGCGTCCTGACGGGTGGGCGGCCCTACGCGGCGCGGTGTCTCCCTGCGGGGGAGCACCGCTCACACAAGAAGGAAGGACACGCGGCCACGTGCTGCCGCGGCGGGGGCGGGGAGCCTTGAAAACGCTACAACATGGGGAAGAAGACAGTCACCACAAGTCACCTGCTGGACGGTTCCACTCACAGCCTACCCAGAAGCAGCAAATCCACAGAGACAGTGAGCAGGCGGGAGGCTGCCGCAGCCGGGGGCAGGGAGGGGTGTCGCCTGACTGCTCACAGGTCTCCTCTTGGGTTGGAAAAATGGTCTGGAGTTAGAGATGGTGGTTGCACAACTTTGTGACTATACCACATGTCAACCAAACTGGGACACTTTAAAATGAGCCCATAAGACACACAAATGGGGCTAAAGTGTTCTGTGTGTGCAGAACACAGTCTGAAAAGATACTTTTATTTAAAAAAATCGTACACACTGAGACATATTCTTGTTACCAACAAGAATACACTGTAACAGGACAGGGAGAAAAAACCCAACCACCTACGCGTAGTCAGGAGCGGGGCGGGTCCGGCAAGGGGGAGAAGTCACAATGGGAGGAATCAAGGTGGACTGGGACCCGGCCCGGCCAGGAGGCAGGGGCTGGTCAGGGGTGCTGACCCAGAGCTGCAGCACACTGTGGAGGCCGCAGCGCACTGGGAGGACACTCCCCAAGTAGGGACAGGAGCAAGGGCATCTGGGTGGCTTTTAGGACTCTAAAAACCCGATGCAAACGTGCTAGGCAACAATGAGATTGGACTGGGGCAGCCAAATCAAGCTGCGGGAAGCACAGGGTGGGCCTGGCCCCGGGGCAGCCTGGGTCCAGAGACTCGAGGCCTCCCAGCTGGCAGCCCCTCACCTCCTAACTGCGGTTCCACTCCCATTCTGCAGGTGAGCAAACTGAGGCACCACAGCGGGCCACTGAGCGGAGCCACACAGCCATCAGTCCAGTCGCTGAGATCCGCCCCCAGACAGGTTCGCTGCGGAGTCCAGGCCACGCCCCACCAGAACCACACAGGTAAAGCGGGAGGAAAAGGCTCCCCCAGAAAAGGGGGCTTCTTCCCAACAGATAAAACAACTCACAGACATCGAAAACAGATGTAGGGTTACCAGGGAGGAGGGGGTGGGAAGGGTAAAGTGGGAGTTTGTGACTTGCAGATACTGACTACTGTACATAAAACAGGCAAACAAGTCTCCACCACGAAGCACAGGGAACTACAGTCAGTATCTTGCAGTAACCCATAATGAAAAAGAAGATGAGGAGGAATCTACGCATGTTCACGTGTGACTGAGACACGACGCCGTACACCGGAAAGTGACACGGCACTGTACACTGACTAGACTTCTAGTCAAAACAAACACACACAGCTGCCCCTCCCGCTGACGACCCCCTTTCTGGTCTCCTGCTGCACTCCCCCCACCCACCCCAGAGAAACTATTCAGCCAGGACGCTTGCTCTATTAGCTCTGGCAAAGAATCCTCTTTCCTCACATCACATTGATAAAGTGGGAGCCTGGCCTCCGTGGCCTGGGTTTGCAGAATCCAGTCTCGTGTCTGAGGGCCAGACCCCGGCCAGAAGGGAGTCTGCCTCGGTCATGCTGGCCTCCAGCCCCACCAGCCTTCCCGGAGGACGGCAAGAAGAGGGCTGCTGTGGGCTCCCGCCACCCAGCCACACCCCGTCCCCAGGACCCCATCAACGGGAGCGCACTGAGATTCACTCTGAAGCCCACTCACGTGCGGTACCCTAAAAACTGCCTACAGACACTTAGCATCCGGAGGAGGGCAAACTATTTCCCAGTAACACATGCAAACCGGCCTCTCAACAAATATTTATGCCCCGGCAGATGGAAGCCCGGTTCTCAAGTTACATTAAGTCCTTTTGAAATCCAGAGATCCCAGCCGGACAGGAACCTGGTAAAGGACTCCTGCTGGACATCCATCCAGCCCCACCTGGGCTCTGCTACAGCCCAGCGACTCGCTCCGCCAACGGGCAGTTCCAGAACCCTGCCGAGCCTTCCACCAGCTGGTCCCAGGTCTTCTGCTGTGGGGATCCGGGTGCTGGTGTGAGGTTGGAAGGCTCACCTGAGCTCCGTTTAATCACTGCTCCACTCCTGGGGCACCAGCTCCCTCGTCTGTAAAATGAGGCTCCTGACGACCATCTGGCCGGACCCACCTCTCGGAGAAGAGCAAGCCCGAGTTGGGGAGAGCTTTGCAAACTGTAATGCGCTCTGCAAAATGTAAATATAAAAGGAACCTACAGAAGAGCTCTTCAAACACTGTACAAAAACATTTCCTCCCTGAAGCTGCTTCTGCCGAATCCACGAGGGCCCCAGACCACACGCGCCATTCATCAGAAACCCACCCGCCTCTGAGAGTCGGTTTATGATTTCCTCTTCCAACGCCGCTCAAGACCTGAACACCGTGCAGCCTGACGGTTCAGGGGGCCGCTCTCTCCAGCGACCCACCGACGGCCTGCTAGTGACCTGGACCCTGGGTGCCTGTCAACCACCCACACAGCATTTCTGATTTTCAGTTGTGGGTCCAAGCAAGCCCCGGATCAACTAAAATCCAGAGAAGATTCTCATAAGCCAAGTCTACCCTATTCTGTAAAGGAGCAAATACCACCTGGACCGAATGAAAAGCAACAGAAATAATGACCAGATACAGGAGAGAAGCGTTTCACCTCGGTCTGGGCTGAGCGCTCTGGCCCAGGCAGGCGTTCAGGTCCTCGGTCAGACCCAAGCCGGCCTCATCTCCAAGCCAGTCCCAGGTCTTCCTCCAGGTCAGGGGCTTTGAGGACACAGATCATTTGAGGAGTCTATCTGATAAGGGCTGTCGGCTATCGCTTTAGTAAATCACCTATTCCTGCAAAGTTTGGCTTATCATTTCAGGGTCTCGAGGACCCTCTAAATGGACCACTAGAAGTCCATAAGGCCCATGGCGACACACCTGTTGTTAAGATTCTGTTTAATGGGCCAAGGCCCAGAGCACTGTGCTCCAACAGAGGACACCCCAGACCGACCTAGAGCATCAGTCAACACTTTCTACAATTAATTACGTCAAAAACCAAAGGCGGAGATGAGGCTATACATTCCAGCTCACACACAGAAAACAAGTGTAAACAGGATTTATGGGCAACGATGAAGGAGGGGAGAAAAAGAATCAAGTTATGTTTACTGAATGTGAAGTCCAGGGCTGCCCAGGAAGATAGGGGGTCCTGTCTACCCGGAGCCAGGGCCACAGCACACAGCCAGGGACAGAGAGAGGCGGACCCCGCGGGGCCGACAGGAGTGGGCCGACCTGACAGCAGCCCTGCTCTGCCGCCTCCTCTACCAAATGCAGACCTCGGCCCCACGACCTCTCAGGTCCCTTCCCACTGGGACAGAGCGGAGGGGAGACACCGGGTGCATCTCAGTGGGACATCCTACCAAACAGCATCTGAGCACCCTCGAGGAACCAGGACTGTCCCTCTGCTCAGCCTTCCCCGAGGCCGGCTGCTGACCTCTTGGGAAGAGGGCCCCAAATTGCTCACTCTGGCCAGCGGGTGGTGTGAATCCTTCTTCTGACCTTTGGGGCCCCTGCAGCAGCCTGAAGTCGGGAGGGTGACATGTTTGAGAAACAGCGGGAAGCGAAGCGTCCGGGGCAGGGCATCCCCGTTGGCCACACGTGCTGCGTGTTCAGAGGAACCACGTGACTGATGCTCAGGGCCCCGCAGTATAGACACAGGAGAGGGGGGCCCGGGGCGGCTGGTGGGGTTGTGGCAAATTCAGAAGGAGGGAGGGAAGGAAACAGGGAGGCTGGGAAGGAGGGAAGACGGGAGAGGGAGGAAGGGAGGGTGGCAAGTCTGCATAAAGCTCAGGAGAGGATGAACACATGCCACCTCCTCACTTTCCTGGGAGTATCACTGCCTGGCCCAGGCTTGCCCCCAGCCTGGACACCCCGGGGCCCTGTCCCCTCCCTCCGATGGATCAGAGATGGATACCACATACCAGTGAGCCAATCCGCTGTCTGCAGCAACTGAGCACTGGCTCAAAAGAGCGAGCGGCCCAACCTGCTTCTAAGAGCAGGGCGCTGGGAAAGGAGCAAGTGGCCTGGGGCAGGTCCAGCACAGGGCTGCTGGGCCCTGGCTGAGCCGCGAAGGCCAGGTGTCAGCGAGAAGCACAGGCGGGGGGACGTGCAATTCCACCCTAAGAGCAGCTTCATTCCTCACAGCCTGGTTCCCGGGTCCCCTACGATCCGCTGGGCTCCCCTCTGGATCTTTCCAATAATCCTCCCAGTTTTTTCTCTTGAGCCAGTTAGGGTGCATATTTGATTCCTTTTGATCTTTGAGAATCTTTTGAGACTGGGTCCATTTTCACAGATGAGGAAACCAAAGTCTGAGGAAACTGATGCATAATGCTTACGTGCCCATAATCGGAATCTGCCTGTGCTTAGAAAAGATCAAGACTATACGCTCTCTGCGCAGACATTTTTCTGACCCAAGAATGAAACACACTCTGTCCTTCCTAAATTGCAACCGGCCCAGCCAACTATAAATAAGGAACTAACACTAACACTAAAAGGACAAAACTCAGGCCAGAGGCAGGGAAGCGAGGGTTTCTGATCAGACTGGGAAGTTCTCTGTAGTCTAAGCAGGTTGCGGCAAGAGATGGGAAGGCTCTTGAAATAAACAACGGTGGAATCTTTCTCTGACTCACATCTTTTATCTCCTGGGCCTTGAGTATATCAAAAATGTCTCATCTGTCCTCATGACGTGCCTGCTTTGAGAAGGGTGATGAGACTGAGAGACTAAACCACAAGGCTTTTAAGAATGCAGGTGCCTTTTTTAGTTGAACGCCTTGCTGAAGTGCGGGTCAGGTTTCTCATCTGCCCGCATTCCCCAGGCTTCCTGCTGGTGCCACATGACCTCACTCACAGTCAACTGCAGCCTTTATTTATCGAGGCACAGCAATGCGGAGGTGCTGAAGGAGGCTGAGAGCTGCCCCACACTCAGGTGATGAGAGGCCGGGTCCCCCTCCCTGCTGGTAAAACACCTGCTGACCACTGTGATGTCAGACTTGACCTCCAGAGGGCCGGGCAGGCCTGGGCAGGTGCAGCTCGGTGCTTCTGCACCATCTGGCTAGCGTCCAAGTCCAAGCAGGCCTGGGCGTCATGCTGGCTTTAAGGATGCTGGCCTTCATTGCTCTGTCCCAGGGACACAAGAAAGCCAGGATCTCCCCTACAAACAGCTGGCGCCCAGTTCAACCTCCAAAGTAAACAATTAGTGGTTGATTGCCAGGGCATGGGGGCAGGGGGTGATGGGAGCAGTTACTTAGTGGGGAGGGGGTGTTTTCCTGGGGTGACGAAAAAGTTTTGAGACCAGAGAGAGGTGGGGGTCACGTCACACTGAAGGCACTTAAATGCCAATCAACCTGCACACTTTAAATTGTTAACTGAATGCTCAACCAGAAACAAAGCCAAAAAACCTGCACAATGGGAAAAAACGGAGATCCTCAGCCTAAAAAGTAACCCTTGAAAAGCAAGAATTTGTCCGTGATTATCCATGTGGTCCAGGCCGAGGGCGCCCGGCCAGAGTCCGTCCCCGTTCCAGAGTGCAGAGTGGACGAGGCCGGGCCGCTGGATGGCCCCATCCCTGAAGGTCATTCAGCTCATTCCTTAACAGTGTCCTTGTTTTAAGTAAATCTATAGTTCTAAGAGAAAAAGATTTAATCTCACTTCTTGAGTTTTACTCTAAAAAATTATCTACATGGCTCATGTTTGTGGCTCAAAACTGACTTCTATTGGCCGGAGCTGGACTTGGGGATACCTGCCCACGTAGCTCATGTGCCCTCCCAGGCGCCAGGTAAGGGGAGGCAGCAAGGAAACATGCACACAGGCTTATTTATAACCCTCTGAACTTGAACCTGAACGAGGTACTCTGAGCCCCATTTCTCGTCCGTAACATGGGCAAGGCGTATGGAGTGTCCGCGGGCTGAGAGGTGCAACACGCAGGGCATGGGGCCCCGAGGCTGGAGCTCGTGCCAGCCTCCAGGGCCGTCGGCAGCCCGTGGGAACCAGCCTCGGCCTCGGGGCCCTGGCCCCCCCCCCCCCCCCGCTGAGCTCCGTCCTTGGTTGGCACGCACCCCAGGGGGCTGCCGGGCCACATCTGCCTCTTGCCGGTCACTCTGGTGGTCCACACTGGCCTCACAGAGAACTAGCGCTGGGCATCATTTCCGCTCCCTCCCCTGGCCCACCAGCAACACCCCTGGGCACTTGAATGGACTCTTTCCGGCGGTGAGAACGGCAGGCTCAGGCCCCGCGCTGATGGGGTCACGTGCAGACACAACACAGGCGCCCGCAGAAGGCACAGGAACGGAAGCCCGCACAAGCTCTGCCTCACAGTGAACTTGAGACAAATCGTATCTTGAACGTTAAGAAGCAGAGGGAAAACAACGCATTTATGTTTCTGGAGGGAAAAAAACCCCACAAAAATCGGCCAAATGTGTCAAGTTCCCATCTTGGCCACAGCCAGGGGCTGGTCTCTTTAAATGCTGAGAGATGCAGGTCCCCGCCCCTAAATGTCCCCCAAAGGCATGTCAGCAAAGGAGCACCTCCCTCTCCAGGCTACCCGGAGCCCTTAAGGACAAGGTGGGGACTGCGGGCACTGTTCTGACTCATCTCAACCCTCCGGTTTCCTTTGCCCAGAGGTCCTGCTGCCCCGGGAATGCTGGCACAGTGCCAGAAAAAGTAAGCCACATAAGTGACACCCAGGGACCTGCTGGAGCTGGAGCGGGGTCCCAGGCAGCCCCACCCCCCACTGACCTCCTGCCTTGCTCAGGAGGGGGCCTGAACTGGCCAAGCTGAACCCCAAATTCAAACCCAGAGGTGGGGTCAGGTGGGGGTCAGATGGGGAGCCATGTCACACCACCACTGGTGTCCGCTGGGTTTATCCACAGAGGAGGACCAAGCTGTACACTTGCTGTTTGATTTCAGAAACCCCAGCATTCCGGCCCATGCCAGTCCGAAAGAATGCTAGGAATCTGCCTGGCTTCCCCTGCGTTCACCGCAACCCAGACAGACCGCAGCCTGCAGGGCCAGGGCTGCTGGCGGCCCCTTCCAGGGCAGAGGCATTTTAAGTCTCTAAGACCTCAGCGGGGTGAGGACTGACTCTGAGACCAGAACACTCCTAAATTCCTCACAGCGCGATTAAAAGCGCCCAGGTTGTCCCAGGCAGACATCCCAAAGCATTCTTTCTGTCCAGAAGTTTGTGCTGATACCAGGAGAACAAGAGATGTGATAGGAAAGGTGGGGAGTGGAGAACGCTGTAACAAAATCCGGATCATCTTCCCCCATCTGAGGAGAAGATGTGCGTGATTTCAAGGACAACCCGAACTGGGGATGGGCACAGCCCTAGTGACAGAGCGCGTGCTTAGCATGCATGAGATCTTGGGTTTAACCCCAGTACCTCCATTAAATCAATCAATCAGTCACTCAATCATCTCCTTCGGCTGGAAATAAAAAAAGGTCCTGAAAACATCCTAGAACATTCTGCCAGGCCACCACTCGCTCTCCCTTCTGCAGGGGAGGCTGAATGCCTCCAGCTCTTCCTGGACACTGGCTAACGCTTCCTCTGAACACCTTCTGCCACTGTTCCTTCCAAGGACACACCCCTACCGGACTCTCCAAGGGCAGGGCATCTCACACCAGAGGCCATTGTTTGGGAAACTCAAAACCTCTTTCGTTTTAATAATAACTCCTTTGTGCAGACACCACAGGACAGCCAACCTGGGCTCCGTCCCACAGCCGTCAGGGCGGAGGACAGACAAGCTGCCCAGCTGGTTTCTGGGGAGAGCAAGAACATTCCACCGGTGGCCACAAAGAGGGAAGTCACACAGGTAAACGGAAATGAGGGACTGTTCTGGGAACTCACCGGTGCCAGGCACACCAGTGACATCTGCCCTTCATGTGTGGGGACACTGGAAGCTGACGAGGATGTGAAGACGGGGCCGGGAGGGAGATGGTGTGGTGCCGAGAGAGGCCAAGGAGGGTCACGAGAAGCGACTTCTTCCTCCCTCCTGAGTGACCCTGCAGAGCACATGGGGCCGTCACCTGACACAGGTTGGTCCCCTCAGTCATGACACAGCCCCTCTGCTCAGCAGGCCTCGGTCCCGCTACTCATCCAGTTGCCCCGTCTGTGTTTCTTACCTGCAACGGGCCCCCAGCTCCCCGACGTCAGAGGACAAGTCCCAGGACCCGGCCTTCTGTCCGGAGAAGGGGGGTGCTGCAAGACAGAAGGGGAAATGGGACTAAGACTCAGAGTCCTGTGCAGCTGGAGAACTCATTTCCGTCTTTCCCCGGACAGCTCTTCCACCCCAGAGCAAAGTATGTTCCAAACTGCATTTATCTAGAAGATAAGGACGGCGGTGGAAGCTACAATGTGGCCCCCAGGCCCTGTAGACCCCTCCCCGTCCCAGCGTGGCCGGCAGAAAGGCCCTTCCTACAACTGCCTCCTGGAAAGAGGCCCTCCCCCAGGTCACGGCCGCGCCCTGGGCGGCCATGCAGGGGTAAAAGGAAGTCCCTCCCCGCCCCGAGAAGTGGGAAGGGCTGGCCCAGGGCCAACGCCTGTGAGGTCTCTGAGGGCTTCCCTCTGCCCACCCTGCCCTTCCAAGGGGGGCTGACCCAAGAGTGCGCCCCAGCAAACCTGCACAGCGACCCGCGTCAGAGCTGGTTTCTGGAAGCCCGTCAGAGCTGGTTTCTGGAAGCCCCGCGGGGCACAAAGGCCTTATTTGCTTCCCCCCCCAGTGCTGTGTCATCTTCCCTCACCTGCGGCTACTTGGCTGCAAAGTCTGGCAGTGAGAGCTCATCAGAATAGAATAACCTCATCAGCTAAAACCCCAAAGACGCATTCCAGACGCCTGGCCTCCCCAGTCGCCGGCCACTCGAGAGGCGGTTACTAAGGCGTCTGACAGATCCCTTAAACAAGGATGGTGATGGCCAGAGACTGAAGATACCACGGCCGCGCGACGGCCCTGTCAGCATCCGCGCCAGGCTGACCTTCTGGACGGGAGGACCGGAGCTGCCCGCGGCTTTACGGGAGCCCTGAACCTCGTCGCGTTGTGAAATGGGGGTGGAAATTTCATCCCGGACACTTTGCCTAAATCAACACCCTCTCCCGGAACAGACAGCCGGGAACAGACCCTCATCCCCCTGAACGGCTCACATGGCCCAAGAGGAAAGAGCTGCTCCCCAAGACACTGGGACAGCCAGCTGGGCTTGGGACGCCGTTCCCTGGGGGCTCCCACAGTGCGATGAAGTCCAGACGCACAGAGGCGGGCCGAGGGAGGGAGAGGAGGCCCGGAAGGAAGTCAACCGACAGGAGAGAGAAAACCCAGTGTGTGGACTGCTGCTCCCGAGGGAGAGGCCAATCTAAGCGTCCCAGCAGTGTATGAAGCCACAGAGGCAGAAGGGAAACTCCCCTGAAACCAATAAATGCTGCGAAAAAGGCAACAACCTGGGGAAATAGATTCGAATGTGACAGGAAAGATTCAGATCCTGAGAAGATGAGACACGGCGGGGCGCTGAGGGGATGTTCAGGCCCCGGGAAGCGAAGGCCGCTGTCCGTCCACCCAGCACGTGGATTTTGGGTGCATCCACACTGCTGCTCGTGGGTCCCAGGAACTCGGGGTGTTCATCGGAGGGCTCGCGGTCCCCCAAAGGTTCTGTCAAGACAGAACAAATGAGAACCTCATCGTATTAAGGGGGGAAGGTTCTGAAAAGGCCTGGGGCAGTGAAATACTGCAGAGGTGGCCTCTCAGAACTGGGTTTACGGTGTTTTCCTGCTGCTTTGGGCTTCTCTAAACTTTCCAGCGCGTTCTGTGCTGAGTAGAATATGCATTTTTTTAATTTAAAAAAAAAGTTAAGTCACTATCCCAGCCTAGCTAAGAACTTGGGTGTCTCCTTCCCTTTGCAGACCCCAGCCCCGGGGAGTGGGACTTGCTAACCTACATTCCGACCAGGTGCCAACACTGTTGAGCTTCTTACCTCTGCACGGATCCCTCTGCAGATCCTTCGAGGAGGGTGAGGAGGGGTCAGGGGCTGGTAAGGCCGTGGAGCCTCCCTGGAGACAGCATCTCCATGTGGCCAGCATCTCCATGTGGCCAGCAGCCCCGGCCGCCTGCGCCTGCATTATCTCCCACCCTGAAGCCCACCTCCCAGACGCAGAAGAATGGTTCGTGATGAGGAACAGCAGACTGCTCACCCGCTGAGCCTTTAAGAAGAGAGAGGTATGTTCCTCCTCACAGTCCACTCATGACACCCTTCTTCACCGTATCCTTAGGTGCCAGGTCACTCAGCATTTTAGGAATGGGCCTTGCAGGCCACTGGCCTTTTCTGTTGCTTACTCCAGTGGGCTCTGTAGGTGGGGAGCTTTGCTTCCAGCCCGCAGCCCTGAAGCTGAGCGGCTTTCCCTCCCACGGATCCCTGGGGGGTTCCCTGGACAGGGGTGACGGGGAAATGCACAGCCCTTACAGGCCGACATCGCTGCTGTGGTGGGCTGTGGGCGGGGACAGATGCACACGTGGACCTGTGTTCACAGCTCAGGCTGTGAATGGCCGTGCCCGTAAGGTCCAGGGTTGGGGTGAGGGGTAGGTGGACAGGACCAGGTCCATGCTCTACCTCTCTGGAAGCCCTGGGTTTCTGCAAAAAGACCAGCTTTCCTAAGAGGAGAGGGGCGTGGTCTTTCAACCAAGGGAAGGAGTCACTGTGAACCAGTGGGCCCATCCGTTCTGATGGTCCCAAAAGAAGACATATGACTTAGTGTGTGTGGATCAAGTTAGCACAAAGCCCTGGAGCCTAAAAGATGCCTAATTCCCTGAATTTTCTATTAAATGTCCATACACATCCACGTTTTTCTTAGCCAAAGTTTGGGGGAAATCTCCAAGAGCTACAGAGCTGTCAAAGAGCAGAGCTGGGAAAATTCTGTTGTCTTCCAGAGCCTCCAAATGAGACTCCAGTGGAGACACGAGTAGAGTCCAGTGGGAACAGCACACATGTCGCCTTAATGCATCACTTAGCGGCTGTTCTGTCAACAGCCCACAATCTTGGCCAATAAGAGGCGCATGAAACCCAGGCAGGCAACTCTATTCATTCAAAGACAGAGATGACAACCTCGCCCTCAATTCTCATCCCAGGACGGCCCCCCAAAGACACTCAGCTATTCTTTACAGCACCTCCCCTGTGTGACAGATGGACCTGTCCTCCCTCCCATTCATATGTTGAGGCCCCAGTTTCCCAGAACATGACCTTGTTTGGAGATCAGGTCTTTATAGAGGTAATCAAGTTAGGATGAGGTCGTAGGGTGAATCCAAGTCCAGTATCAGTGGTGTCGCTACAAGGGGGAAACCTGGAGGCAGGTGCACACACAGGAAGATGAAGGATGGAGTCAGGGTGACGCTTCTAAGAGTTACAGAACGCCAAGGGAGGCTAGCAGAGCACAGAAGCAGGGGAGGGGTCTGGAACAGCTTCTCTCTCACAGTCTCAGAAGGAACCAATCCTGCGGATACCCGATCTTAGATGTCCAGCCTTCAGAACTGGGAGACGATAAATTTCTGTTGTTTAAGAACCCAACCTGCGGGCCTGTTATGACTGCCTAGCAAACCAACACACCCCATCTGCAAAACGGGGGAAGGAATTCTCCCATCTCCGGAGCTGCCATGAAAGGGACGGATTCAGAAACGCTCTGTGAACCGTCATCCGCCTGGACCTCGGGTCAGCCTGCGTTAGCCCCACAAGACAGGAGGTGTCCAGGCTGCGGGGCCGAGCCTCCCCGGACACCCAAACCTTCGGGCTTCATTTCCGGAGCCTCAGCAGGTGCCTGCCGGCCCTGTCCTCGCGTACGCCCAGCACAGCTCCTCAGGGCTGGCGGAGAAGTGATTCCGGGGTGGCTTTGGGGAAGCTGGAGAACTTCTAGGCCTGTTCTTAGGTTCCCAACCATCACGATGGACACGTATGGCTCCAGCGGCCTAAGCATCCCTTACATCCGGCATCTGCCAGTATCTAGACTGGAACCTCCCCCGGCAGGAATCGGTTCCTCCCATCCTTGCCCCACCAAACCTGAAAACCGTACCTGGAAAGCACCAAGCGGCAGCGCTAAAGCGCAAAGCAGAGCCAAGGCCCGCCCGCCGCCTGTCTCTGCTCATGAACACAGAGTATTTTTCAGTAGCTGGAGAAACAAACATCAAAATTGTATGAAGCTCAGATTGTGGTGTCCGGGAATACAGTTCGACTGAACACAGCCACACCGGTTCCTTTACGTTTTGTCTATGGTTCTTTCATGCAGAGACGACATAGAGGGGCCGCCCCGGACACCTGACGGGCCACAAAGCTGAAATGCATACCATCGGTCCCCCAGCGTGGGTCGGCGCGATCGATTGGTCCCTTTGCAAATGATGCTCAGGGCAGACCGAGGTCCCATCACCCAGCCACGAACTTCACCCTTGTTTTTTCATCGTTTACAGAAGAAACTTACAAGGCAACCGATTTACAAAGCTGAGAAACATCACCCTTCTGCAGACTGACCTTCGGATTCAGCGCTAAGAAAGTAAGCACTAGTAAAACTGTTCACTGAAACAGTATTTAGGTGTGTGGTGGGTGATGTGGCTGAGTGAACGTGTCTGAAATCTCACCTGCCTTACGGGGCGAAATTTTCTTACACGGAACAGAGAGGGCAGTCACCTACCCTCTCCTAAAATTTCATAACGTTTCATAATTTGTTGACCATGTGGTAAGGAAGACCCTTTCCTCTCCCCTGGATTGATGCTATTTTGAATATGAAGCACCAGAAAGGGGTTATGGAGACACACAAACCAGACGCCCCCAGTGGTTTCGCCTGCACATCATCCACCCTCTCACCCTGCACGTCTGTGGGCTCCTACCCGGTGCCTGACGCGGTACCCAGGCGCTGCTTTGCTTCACTGTGTGTGGCCGGTGCTTCTGAACGTCCTGCCTCCCCAGCAGAGCAAGGCAGAGGGTGGAGGCTTCCGTCTGTGCGTGAGGAAGGGGCGCTGGGTTACCCGTGCTCACGCTCTGCTGGATGCGTGGACGCCCACACCTGTGGCCAGAAGGCTGCTTTCTCTTCCTCCTCTGGGCTTCTGCTCCTACTAGATGGAGCTGGTGGGCCTGGCTACGGACATTTTTATGGATTTAATTATTCCACAAATTATTCTGTGCGGCGAGCAGCTTCCAGGACGAGTCACGTTGAATATTTCATCAAAGACTCGATAAAAGGGAATCACTTAAACAAAGGCCGGCAAACTAAACCACGTCAAACGTTTAGGAAAAAAATAATAAAACTTCAGACTCAGACTGGACTCAGACTGCTTCACTGGGCTTTGTGTGCTGTTGCTTGAATTTAAGCCTGAAACCAGGAGGGTGCACCAGGCCGTGGTCCATGCCAGACACAGCCGTCAAGCCCACACGCAGAAGGACCTCCGCTCGACGTCAGGAGGGCCGGAAGGTCCGAGGACACTGGCTTTTCCCATTAAAAAGAAGTTCTGATTCTTTCAGGCTTCGACTAACTTTTTCCACTCGCTGACCAATTACTTAGGGAGTTTTACAATCTGAGCTGGGTCACAATTCTGGGCTCCCAGCGGGGCTGGAAGTCTAAGGCCAATGTCTTAACAACCTCCACTTCAAAGCTGATGGAGGAGAGCTTTCCTGAGGTTTCTGATTCTGACCTGTCGCCTCTTCACGGGAATAAACGGGGCCAGTACCAGCCAGGGCACCGGGTGTGGGAGCTGCCGCGTAGGGGGAGGCAGAAGGAAATGGGGGCCTCTGAGATGCTCCCCAGTCGATCCCGTGGGTCCCCATTTCAGCTCTTCCCTCTCCTGGCTTGACGGACTTCGCTAAATGACCCAATTTGCCCCGGGCCTCGATGTCCTCCAGCGTAAACCAGGGCTCTCCGCTCCACGCCAGGGTATATGCTTTCCTCTTTTTTGCCTGCTCCTCCCTGACCTCAGACAGACCCGCCACAGATTAGGACCACCTGCCCCACCTGCCCTGGGGGTCAACCCTTCACCCCGGCAACCTCTCAGCTTAGCAACAGTGAAGGAGGCAGGAGCAGGGGCAGTGCAGCTGGAGCTACCCAAGCGGGCCTTTCCAGCTGAGCCCAATCCCCTTCCGGGCCTGACTCCCCCGACCAGGGCCCTCAGGAGGCCCCTTCCCCATTCACCTTCACAACGCGGGCTGGGGCCTCCGCCCGCCTCGCTGTTGGACTGGCTGCAACATTCAGTTCAGAAAGCCTGGCCAAGCTGCTGGAGAAAGGGCGGGATGCTTCCTGTATAAGTATTACTTTCAATGATTCGCAATCTGCTCATCTGTTGTGTATCACAGACCACCCCCCACTTTCCGATCACAAGCCAGATCCTCAAAGACATGGAGAGACTGGGGCAGAAACAGAATCGCGGCAACAAGCATCTTCTGAAGCCTGAGACCTGAATCACACTGTAAGGGGAGCGCTCTGTATTTTTATTTATTTCCCCAAAATGAATTCTCAGTTTCCAAATCTCTTCATCGGGAGATCTCTTCACAACATGTTATCCAGAAATGCAGGGTAATGTCCTACTTTTTTTAATAAGATGTTTAAAAAAAATGCAACCTTCAAAAATTTTTTTACCTGTTTTTGTTTGTTTGTTTTTTTAAATGTAAACTTAAAGAAACCAATCCAATGGGCGGGTGTGCATTTTGGGAGACGTCTGCATTGGTGGACATAGAACTGGATGACCCCCCCCCCCCCAGCAAGGATGAGCAAAGGGCGCGGCTCCAACGGGTCATTTCCCTCTGATCCTCTGGCTCCAAACTACAGGCTGAAACAAGTGAACAAGTGTGGAATCAGGTCCTGGTCAGAACACCCCAGTCCAGGGAGTAATTTGGGACATGAAATGTAGGTTCTGTCCCCCACCCCTCCCTCCCCAACAGAGCCATCTGCATCCCTATGACTAAATTAGTCCTTCCACCTAGGGCCTGCTCGAGGTATGCACTTACCCTTACCTTTGTCAGAAGCAACCACCAATTAGGCGTGAAAGGTTAACACAGCTAAACACAGGTCAAGCTCTCCTGGCTGGTGCTCATTTGGTTTTGTGGGACCTGAGGTTAGGGTCAACAGGTCACTCTGTCATCTCACAAATGCTCACTCAGGCTCTGTTCTTTGCAAGCTACAGAGAGACCAAGATAAATAGAACACATGGGTCCTGCCCCTTAGAATGGAAGTGAGAGAGCAGGTCCCTAACCACCAGACAAGGCTGGAGACGGAAGACGCCAAGACAAGGCTGCTGGTGTGAGTGCAGGACAGGACGGAGAGAGAGCTCCCAGACGGGGAAGGTACCACCTGGGCTGGGCGGGCTCCGACAGGTACCGAGAGGATGCTACCACAGGGGTCAGAAGCCCCTCTGCAAGGGAGGAGCGTGTTACCTCCGTGCTCCCATCAGTCCCCGCACATCTCAGCTTTCTCCCACGATCTTCTGAACACCTCCTGCCACACTGATGGCTGACAGTTATGAAGACAGACCTTGGGGGAAGGGGCTCTTGCTGGAAGGGGCTGAAATGTCTGCCTTTCCCAGGACCCATGGGAACAGTCAAGTCTGGGTTTTGTGAAGGCCACGCTGTACTGGGTCTCTGTATAATCGGTTGCCCCCTCACTGTGCTGTCAAGATACTCTCCACATGGGTGGGTGCAGCCCTCATCACAGGCCCCCAAGCTCCCACCCTCGCTCAGCCTGCAGGGACACACTCCCCAGGGCAGCCCTGGGTCAGTGTCCCAGCCCCCGTTCTCCAGAGGGACAATTATCAGGCACAGTCTCATGATTCCCGGGGAGGGCCCCCCAGCACAGAAGCGCCCCAGCCGTCACAGTGACTGTGAGCTCAGTAACTGCCCCTGCACTTGCTTCCCAACTTCCTCATCTCCCCCTCCCCGGGCCCCACTCCTGCTTCTAGAGACCATCTCTCCCCAGAATACCAGCCCCCAAGTCCTGGCCTCAGGCTCTGCCTCCAGGAGTCCTAAACGAGACCAAACGCAAATGTCAGACTGGCACCGGACCACTGGGTCTTCTGGCTGAGACACAGGCACGGCTGAGTCACAGCAGCGCTCATTCCTGTCGGCTCTGGGCAGAGCCGCTGGGCTGTTTTGTGCTGTTAGAAACTCCAATTTAGAAAGCCCAGGAGGGACTTCGTTCCATTAACAAGATACACTTATATTCAGCCACATCCGGAAAAAAGCAAAGGGCATTGACACCCCCCCAACATCCTTATATTAAAAACACATGCAGTCCAAGCCGGAGGCCATCGGAGCTCATGGTTCCCAAGGAGTCCCTGACCCTAAGCGGGGCCTGGATCCGGGTTCAGGCCCCGTGGTCCCAGCCCACACAACAGCAGGGAAGCCCCCCTCCCCACCACCTTCTGGAAGCTCGACTACCTCCAGTCACTTATATCTGGGGCTCGGCTCAAATGTCCCCTCCTCAAACCCCTGATTTCTGTGTGACTTTCCCATGGCTGCTGTAACAAACTGCCCCAAATTTGGTGGCTTGAAACCAATTTATTCTTGAAGGGGAGGGTATAACTCAAGCGGTACAGTGTGTGCTTAGAATGCATGAGGCCCTGGGTTCAATCCCCAGTAACTCTGTTAAAAAATAATCAAATATATGTGTGTGTGTGTGTGTGTATGTATATGTATATATATCGGGGCATTATGCTGTAGAAACCAACACATTGTAATGGACTGTACTTCAATTTGAAAAAAATTAACTCAAAAAATAATTAAATAAATAAACCTAATTACCTCCAGCCCCCTTTCCCCTGAAAAAAAAAACTAAAATAAAATATTTATTCTTACAGTCAGGAGGCCAGAAATCTGAATCCAGTTTCACCAGCCTAAAGTCAAGGTACCGCCAGGTCTGGTTCCTTCTGGAGGCTCTAAAGGGAGAATCCATGTCCCTGTGTTTTCCACCTTCCAGCATCCTAGCAGCCCCTTGGATTCCTGGCTTGTGGCCCCTTCCTCCATCTGCAAAGCCCACCACCCTCGTCTCTGTCTCCATCACCATGTGGACAGAGGATGACATCCTCTGCAGTCACATCTCCCTTTGCCTTTCTCTTAAAGTGACACTTGTCACTCCATGACATTTAGGGCCCATCCCAAATCTCCAGGGTAATTGTTCCCCCTCATGATCCTTCAATTAATCAGACATGCAAAGCACACTTTTTGTCATATAAAGTAACGTTCACAGGTCTGGCACGTGACTCTCTCTGGGGGCCATGCTTCAGCTTACCACACACCCTCCTAGAAACAGCACAGCTTTTATGCCAACCCCGCACCTGGCCTCAGGGATCACCCCAACAATCTCTGTCTACCATCTGTTTATTTCCTTTCTCTTGCACTAGAGTACAAGCTCCAGGAAGGCAAGGACTTCACCCTGGACACCTGGAACCACCTGGAACACTCAGGAAACTGCACTAGAATCCCCTCCAGGAATCAGCCTTTGTATCTTAAACAAGCTAACCTATATGGTCCATGGGGTGGGAACCCACCTGTGTCGCTCAGTGCTGCGTCCCAGCCCCTGCACCTGCTGCACCCAGGACCCGGTAAGATGCTCTAATGTCTGAACATGAAGGAAGTCCCCCAGGTACCTGGCATCTGCAGCCCGGTTTTGGAGTATATGATCAAGGGTCTCCCAGCCAGGCCCAGCTGCAGCTCTCCACCGTCCTCACCTTCAGACAGTATTCCTCTGCTCACAAACACAAAGCACCCGTCTCCCCTCCACCACCAGCCCCCCTGGGGGGCCAGGCTTCCCTGTCCCGGCTCAAGGCTGTCCCCAGTTTGGCCCTATCCCGCCTCCAGCCTCCACTGTCAATTCCCTTCACTCTGGCTGAGTTGGCTGACCGCCCTAAAACTCCTCCAAAAGCATCCCGCCACCTGCTTCAAGGACCTGTGCTCGACCACGGCCCCCGCACCGCCCTGCGACTCCAGGTCTCAGCGACACCGCCTCCCCCCCACCCCACTAAGGGGCGGCACTTCCAGGCAGGCCGGCCGGGCGAGCTGGTGATGCCTCCTGCTCCCTGCGCGTGAGCCTCCGACGAGCACTCAGTTCTCCAGGGAGGAAGACGCTACCTCTCTCCAGTGCCCTCCAGCTTCCGGGCTCCGTGGGGCGGAGCGGGAGACGCTGAGGTTTACGAGCTCTGAGCCGCTGGGCAGGTGTCAGCCCTCCAGCACGCTCTCCATCCATAAAATGGGCACAGCACCACCCATGACTGCGTGGCGACCAGTCGTACCACAGCGGGGGGAGCAGCTGACCCAGCACCGGCACGAGGAAGGGTCCAAACACAAGAGTGGAGAAATCTCGAGAAGCCACAGGTGTGAGCAGCCGGCCAAGAGCAGGCTACGCCCCTCCTCCCGGGAGAGACCCAGGCACCGTGAGATGGAGACCACGGACCACACAGCATCCCCAGGGGGAGATGGGTGTTAGGGTCTCCAGGTAAAATCCAGAGCACTCAGTTAAATCTGAATTTCAGATACACAACAAACACCTGTATTAGCGTAAGGATATCCAATGAACTAGGGTGTCATGCATTTTTATTGGCTAAACCTGGGCCCCCTGGGGGTGGGGCGAGGGTGGCCCTGGCCCCCTGGCTGTTCCAGTCAGAGGGGGCTTCCCAAGAGTCCAGCTTCAAGGGGACAGGTGGAAGGTGACCTCCCGGGGAGGAGGCGGGCAATCGGGAGCCAAGCCGCGGGGTGGGGGGGTCACCTCTCTCCCTCCAGAGCTCACTGACCAACAGGTACATTCTCTGGCATCAACTTCTCATTAAAGAGCTTCTCAAAAAACCAAAATCTTCCTTGCTAGCTATAAAAAGGAGTTGTTTCAATATTTTTCCATTCGACAAGAATTCACAAACAAGGCAGGGATTCCAGCAACAAAGATCGCCATGGAAACAGCTCACCTCCATCCTGAAAATCATGACTTCACCTCACATTCCACCAGAAACCGACTACAGGCTGTTACCAGAAGAATCCTTGTGCAAACAAACACCAGCCCACTGCGGCTGAATGGCAGGAAGTGGAGCTGCTTTGTCTAATTTTAACTTTCTCCAGGAATGCAAGTGCTCTGAGCCCCACCGGCTGCGCTCCCCAGACCCACATTCCTTGAGGATGCAACCACCTCCAGGGTCCTCAATTGAATGCAGATTTAGAACTGAGGGCTGGCAGGGGTACGCCCTGAGCCCCGGGTCCAATGTGGACTCACTGATTTTCTCCAAAATGACTGAGAGACTGAAATGAGCTATTTGAGCAGGAAAGCACTCCCAGACCAGAGGGTGATGTAAGTCGGGGGGACAGAAAGTGAACAGACTCGCCCCAGGAAGGCAGACCGATGATTACAATAAGCAGGAGCTAATCTCCCAGGCAGGATGCCTTGGCCCAAGACGAGGACACGCGGGCCAGAACTGGGAACGCCTTGAAAATAGTTCTGCAAATTAGCCCCCTGGGACGGGATTTGGAACATGCCTGGTTGGATTTTTAAAGCCCGTGTGGGCAAGTAGACTGGGAGGCACTATTTGCAACACTCGCAGCCAGTAAAGGCTTATTTTTCAGAAAATTCAAAGAACTCTTACAATTCAGTAAGAAAAATGGGAGAAACCATGAAAAGGACCTTCAGATCAGAAGAAACTGGGGCAGCCAATCAACATTGGTTTATGGTTAATAATCAAGAAAGCGAAGTTAAAAAGCCTCTTACGTCCATCAGACCTCCTCCCAAAATGAGCAGTCAGACAACATCAGAGAGGGGGAAGATGTGGAGGGACAAGAGTGACCTGGAACATGGCTTGTGGGATGCGAAGGAGACACCCTACACGCTATGGCCAGATTCATCCTGTAGATGGACACGTGGACACCGTGCTACAAACACAGTTTGTAACAGCAAAGGGCTGAAAAGCACTACGGTCCCTGAGTAGAAGGAGTAAGTAAACTGAGTATTAGTGTGCATGGAAAACCAGACCGTCAGCGAGTTGCAGCTGTTCACATAGACACAGGTGGACTTCAGGACCATGAGAGCCAGATGGAACTCCTGGAAGGATGTGTATCAGTTACCCAGTGCTGGGTAACAAAAGACCACAAACAGGAATCCCAGTGTGACTCAGCTGGGCCCTCTGCTTCAGGCTCCAGCTAACGCCGCAGCCAGGGCTGGGGTCTCAAGTAAAGACTTGACTGGGGAAGGCTCTCCTTCCACACTCGTGGGCGTATTGGCATCACTTGGTCCCTTGCTGGCTGTCGGACGGAGGGCCTCAGCTCCTCGCCATGTGGGCCCCTCGATGTGGCAGCTGGTTTCATCAAAGCCAGCAAGAGAAAAAGTCTGCTATCAAGGAAGACATTATAATCTTATGTCCCCTTGTTCTTGACAGTAACACCCTTCACTCTGGATAAATTCCATCAGTTAGAAGCAGGCTGCTAAGCCAGCCACATCTAGGGGAGGAGGACACAAGGACGTGAACGCCTGTGGCAGGGGAGGTCACAGGGGCCATGTGAGGGATGGCCAACCACAAAGAGAGAGCACGTTGTTCTATTTATACACATGAAAAGACGTGAAAAACAGTGTTGCTGACGGACACAATGTTGGCTATGCTGTTTGACTACAGACAGCAAGGAAATAACCACCACAAAACTCAGGATGAGGATACCTACGTGCTTCAGGTGTATTAGACAAAACATCTGGAAGCGGGAGGGCGAGGGGCCGTTGGGATGGGAAAGGGGCAAAGGGACTTCAAAGTCAAGGGTAAAGTCCCATTTCTTGGCCTGGGCAGAGGCTGTACCAGTCTACATGAGTGTTCACTCTTCCTGTGATTTACCACTCATCCCCAATATTTTCAAGGTTTATTTTTCCATTCAAGATTTAGGGACCACGTGGCTTGGCCCCAACACCCATGGAATAGCATGGATGGGCAGTGCAGGGCCACAGACAATGCCGCAGCCTCCTGTCCACCCTGCTCTGCACAGAAATGGGCCAGCTGAGACCTGGAAGCACAGCCCCATCTGGAACTCCTCCTCCCAAACCAGATTCGCAGGCCTGGAGCTTGACCTGAAAGTCTTCTCCTCTCGGGCTGGGTTCTGACTCTCAGAGGTTGCCCCACCTCTTCCCGCGCTCCCTCCCCCGCAATTAAAGGTGCAGGTCCTGACAGACGCTGCAGAGCTGGGCTCTCCAACAGTCCAGCGCGTCCCCCCGCGGGGCCTCGAAGCGCCCTGTGGTTGTGGGGCTTGTCTCTCGAGGCAGCGGAAAACAAGAACCTTCGGTGGCTGGAAGCTGGGAGTCACCCAGACCACATCCTGTTTGGCTGCAGCATGGATTCAGCCATGCCAGTACCAGGGAACAAAAGAACTTTCTACGCAGGCTGATGGGCCCGACTTGCTGCTTGCAGCCGGGCAGGGGCCCAACCAGAGTTCAGTGCCTGGGGCGGCACTGGTGCACGAGCACCAGCGCCTGAGTGCATGCCAGCTGGGCCTGGGGCGCATGGGGCGCAGGGGAGGCTATCTGGTCCCCGCTGCCCACCAGCGGGGAGCGGTCAGCCGGGATCCTGCCCTTTGCCCACCCTCTGCACCCCCCGGCCGCAGCAGGCTCTCAAATACTTGTTGAATGAATGAGTGAGTGACGAAGCACTTCCAGATGGAGCGAGGAAACGCAAAGAATGCAAAATATAAACATCATCCCAGGGACATGAAACTGCCTCTGGCAGCAGGAGGAAAACCCCCCCTGGACCACGCACGGCAAGGCAGCCACCCTGCTCCTGGGCTCCTGCCCCGCAGACAGGAGGGACGGGGGATGGTCAGAACCCAAAATCAGGCCTTCTCTAGAAAACCTCCCCAGCACAAAGTGCACAGCCCACCCCACTGAAGGGCTGAAAGATCAGAAAATGTGTTTTCTCAAACATACCTTGAGCATGTGAGGAACCTGGAGGAATCTCCTGCGGGAATGGATGGGGAGTGTCATGGTATAAACTCAGACGTGCTGTGAGTCGGGGTGGGGGATGACATCTGCACACCTGAGTTTGAGAAGCAAGGTGTGGCGAAGAGAGAACCTTCTGGAAAGCCCAGACAGCAGGGAAGAGGCCCCCTGGTGGGGTCAGAACACCAAAGCAGCCACCCAGCTCTATGTCCACCTACCAGGAGTCCCCAGGCCCCGGTGCTCACCCAGCCCAGGGACCCTACGCTCCAGTCTGATGCACTCGGTGTGAACACATGGGCGGGGAAACGCCACGCCCCACCTGAGCAGCTGCAGGGGCAGGGCTCAGCGCAGACTCCGCGCAGACTCCGGGGGGCCAGGCGTGCCGCTCCCGCCCCCTCCCACCGGCAGGGTCTTGAGCAGGGAGCAGACCTGGCCTCATCTCTAAAAAAGGCACAAACACGGCATCCAACTCACGGGCTGTTGTGGGGAGTAAACAATGTGAGTGAGTTGCTGAGAACCCGTGGGTCCGCAGGCGGCGCTACGTAAACACACACGGTTGTCACTCTCGGGTGATGAACCCCAAGCACACACACAGGCCACCCGGATGGCTGCCACGTCCCCTGCTCCTCCCATCGCCACCTGCTTGTCTCTTTCCAGCTGAATCTGGTCCCTTCGTCCACTCTCAGGCTTAGTTCCTGGTCTGTCCACCTGACAAACTTCAGTCCTGTCTCCCCAAGGGGAATCACAAGCCTCCCCCCCAGGTTGCCCCCACCAGCCCAGACTGAACCTTTGCCTCCCAAAGCGCGGTCCCCACACCAGCAGCCTCCTCCCCGCCGCCTGGGAGCGGGTCAGAAATGCCCCCGTCCCTGGCGAGTCCTGGGCACATAAGACTGAGAGGCGCCGGGCTGGACAACGGCAGGTCCAGGTGGACACGGGCATCGGCCCACATGCCGTCCTGGAGCCGGGCCCGTAGAAAGTCTCCTGGCCTAAGAACATTACAAACTCAGGTGCCGGGGCCCCGTGCCTGCATGCGTGTGCGTGTGTGTGTGCTCAGGGACCTTCCTTGCTCCCTGTGCCCCGACTCCCTGCACAGAGCTCCCAGAGGAGGAGCAGGGGCTCGGGGCAGGTGCGTACTCCGCGCACACCTTCACTGGCCGTCCTCAGAGGAGAGACAATCTCAGTCGCACCCCATCTCCCACGCGTCAACCCTGGAGCTCCTAACGGGGTCTGCGGGGCCCTCAGCCACCACCTCCCCACGCCCAGCCTCATGCAGCAGACTGTCCCTGCCGCCCTTCTCCCTTTCTCCAGCTCACCTGGCACAGGTGACCCCTGTTTGTGCTTGGAAGCCAGCTTCCTCGCTGACTGGGAGAGCAGCTCGCCATTAAGTCTGGTCCAGCAGAGAACAAAGAGCACGCTGACGGGCAGAGACCGGCCACAGCCTGACCCGGAGGAGGCTGGGCACCGTGCTGGGCTGGGCAGAAAAGGTGTGGCAGCCTGGGCTTCTCCCTGGCAGGGGGCGCCGGGGCCACCCGGACACGGCTGTGGTCACTGCGCGGTGCAGACGCGGGAGCCGAGGGCCACGCCTGGAACTGGCCTCCCTGCCTCTGTTCTGTCTCTTTTCTGAAACAAGCTCTTTTAGATTGAGATGCGTGGTAAAGTTGTAAAGATGCCCCAGGGAGTTCCCGCACGCCGACAACACCGAAGCTCCCTATTACTAACACCCCGCCATCGTTCGGCACGTTTGTCCGATTAATGAACTGATGGCGATGTCATTATTAACTAAAGGCAGTTCTTTGTTCTGATTTCCCTACTTTCTCCCTAATGTCCTTCTTCCCTTCCAGGATCCCATCCAGGTACCACCCGACACTGAGTCCTGTCTCCTGCGGCACCTCTGGGCTGTGACGGTTCCCCCGACACACCTTACCTAGGTGACCTGGACAGACCTGAGCAGGACCAGGGACCAGGCAGGTATTTGGTTAAGGGCCCCCCGCTGGGATGCTGGGATGCGACTGGTATTTTTTTCATGCTGAACCTGGGGCTGTGACTCTGGGGGAGGGGGGGAGGCCGCAGGGGCGAGGCACCCTCATCACTGTAACAACGGCATGCGTACTATTGCCAACAGGCCTTGGTTCCAGGCCTGGCCTCTATAACCCCCTCTCCAGGCCCTTCCCTCCCCCTCTGCTGAAGGTCTCCCTGCACCCACTGCCAGTCAGAAGGGCACAAACACAAGCTCCTCTATTTATCACAAAACAAGCAAAAGCACTGAGCCCAAGCCTGGGAGGATGGAGGCCTGGCTGGGCTGCAGGCGGCTCCAGGCGAAGACCCGTCAGCCACACACACACCCTGCCCTCTGCCCTCCTAAGGATTTGAGCTGCAGACTCAGACCTTTCCGTTGGCGCTGACATCAACAGGAAGTTAAAACCTGACAGGCTGGGACCGGTGACAACTGGCCTGTATTTGTAAAAAGGCCATTTCTAGGAGAAGGGCCCAGATATCACCTGCCCTGCTCGGGCCCTTATGCAGACCTGGCCAGGTGAGCTGGTGGTTCCCTGCATGGATGGATGGGTTACCTGAGGTCCCTCAAGTCTGCGGGTGTCCTTTGGAGGGGTCACTGGGTGAGAGCCGACCCCTAACCCTAGGAGACGCAGGCAAACGTAGAGGACACACCATGTCCCTGACACGGAACTCAGCCATGGACCCCACACTCTGGGGTCATCAATCAATTCAGAGAGGTCAGCGTCTAAGTGACTTGGGAACTCTGGGCTGGAGGATACCAGAGGATGAGACAGGAGGAAAGAAACACACCCCCTTAGCTCTTTCTGGAAGAGAAATAGGGAAGCAGCTGGCGGGGGGTGTTCCAAGTCAAACTACTTTCATTCCATTTTTGACCCTCAAAGTTTGGGTAAATTGCTTGAAGCCTCAGTTTCCCCACATGCTGAATGAAGATGCTCAGAGTGCCTGCTTCACAGGTAGGATTCGAGAATTAGGTGTGACTCCCTAGGCAAGGGTAGATGAAAGCTGGTTACCTGGTGGGATCCAGGTGCTGAATGTAAGGGGCCCAGGCTTGGAAGTCTGGGTCGAAGTCTGCCCCTGTGGCCTGGGCAGCTGACCGAACTTCCCTGGGGAAGTTCTTCCAACTGTGAAAGGCAGAGGGGGCAGCCGCTGTGGGCAGGGGGCTCAGCACTGCCTCCCACCCATCCAGTACTCACAGGCCGGAAGGACGGCATTCCTGGAAAACAACTCAATCCCAAATCAACTCCTTCCCCCCACCCCCGCCCCCAGGAGCTCTCCAGCACGAAGCTGCCGGACACAACCAGGTTAGTTCGACTCCTGCCACACACCAAACCAGAGGACTCCACTGCACCCCCGCCACCGCCTTCCCTGTTTCCCGACCCCTCGGGCGCCAGGCAGCTGCTGGCTGGGCCGGCCGGGCCGCTGCCAGGCTGAGACGTGAGCCAGGCACACTCCATCCGCGCCTGTAATCGGGTAAGATTCATGATTATCCCCATCACAAAGCGCCAAGTGTCATGGACGGCAGGCTGGAGCGGTGAAGGGTGAATGCAGCCCCCAGTACGGGTGCACGACCAGCACCTCATTCCCCCCTCTTCCCACCCATTGGCCAGAACGCACCCGACACCTGCCAGTGAACGGGGGAGGGAGCAGACAGAAGCCGGGGAGCTGTGTGGGCAGGAATCCCCCCTTTCCTCTGAGCTCAGGAGGCTGATCCAGGCAGCGTGGGAGTCCAGCCCCCCCGCAGCCGCAGGCCGGCCCATCACGAGGCAGGAGCCTCAGCGCCAGGTCAGGCTAAAGATTCCAGAAGCTCCTGGGCTCCCTGTGGGCCTGATGGCCCCAGAGCTGCGTTTTAGGATCTTATTGTTAGCGAGGGCGGCGTGTCCACGGGGCGACCCACCCCACCCACGGTGCATCTTGGGGGCAGCAAATATCAAGATCACGACGGTCACGGATCTTAGGACGACTGTCCCCAGACCAGTGAGGACCGACCCGCTGAGACGAGTGAGAACCTTCTTGAAGGGTCAGGCAAACTCTCCAAACTACACCTATCAAACCAGACCCATGAAAACACTGTGCAGTTGGCTCGCCCTCCGTGCGGCAGTGCCACCTACGGCCCCCGGCCCAGGCCTCAGCAAGGGGAGCGGAGGCTTCGGGCAGCGCAGGGCTGAGGCGGTGAGGGCGGCACGCCCCGCTGGGGAGGGCCTGTCACGCGCACCTCTCCCCCAGAAGCGGGCGTCGCTCTCAGACGGGGCCTCTGTGGAATAGGCGTCCCTGAGAACTCGGGGGTCTGCCTGGATTTCGGAACAGAGCGCGGAAGCTGCCTCTGCGGGTCTGTCTCCTGCCCAGGGAGGCCACTGCAATTCCATCTCAGACAGCAAGGCTGGGAGGGAAACACTGAAACCAGAACGCACAGTCGACTGTTTAAGTGAAGGGTAGTGAAAAGGACTGCAAACGATTCCCCAGAGCTGGCGCTCCAACCCGTCCCAGGGAGGCCATCAGGGAGCTAGACGGCATAGGCGACAGCCATGTGGCCAGGGAACGCTGATCCTCACGAGCACGGAGGGAAAAGAGCAGGTGTCAGGAGAGAGCACGGATGACCCCACTTCTGTGTGACTGGTCTCACTGTAACGGGGCTGCAAGCAGTCAGGTGACTTTTCCCCCCTTCCTCACACCGTAGTTTTTTATTTTTTATTTTTGTTTATTTTTTACTTTTTAAATTTAAGTATAGTCAGGTTACAAAGTTGTGTCAAAATTTCTGGTGTGCAGCATAATGTTTCAGTCTTAAAAACCATCACCAAAGTAGAAATTGGCTACTTGATGATGGAGAGCACATGGCCCCCAGGCCTTCTGGAGCCTAGGTTGATGGTGTTGACCACCTTGCTCCCTGAACATCAACCAATCAGGATTGTACAAGAGCTGATCACAGACCATGCGACCCCCTCTTCCCTAACCTGGCCTTTAAATGAGCTTTGCTGAAACCCTTCAAGGAGTTGGGGGTTTTTTTGAGCAGAAGCCACCCCATCCTCCTTGCTTGGCCCTGCCATCAACCTTCCTCTGCTCCAAACTCCAATGTTTCAGTTTGTTTGGCCTCACGGTGCAGCGGGCACACGAACTTGCGTTCGGTAACAGTCTACTTACCCAATGGAATATTATTCAGCCTTAAAAAACGGAAGGAAGTTTGGTCACATGCTACAACATGTATGGACCTTGAGGACATTGTGAGATAACCAGTCACAACAAGACAAAGACTATACACACGATTCCACTTCTCTGAGCTGTGTGAAACAGTGAGACTCACAGACACAGAAGAGGGACCGGTGATTACCAGGTGCTCAGGGCAGGGAGGGGCAGGGGAGACGGGGAGATGTCTAACGGGGAAGGTTCGGTTTTGCAAGATGAAAAAGTTCTGAAGATCTGTTGCACAACCATGTGAATACACTGTACAGTCTTCAACTGTACACTTTTAAAAACAGTTAAGACTGTAAATTTTACACTATGCTTTTTAAAATCACAATTAAAAATAAATAAAAATCTTAAAAAGAGAGGGAGGCCATATACAGTAGCCTATTTTGTTTTCTCCATGTAGTAAATGAAATTTGTGTCTGGAATGCCCTGCAGCAACACGTATCTCCCGCCTTTCCGCCCGGGTCTTGTCCCCGACAAGACAGGTCTACAGCAGTTAAAAATAATTCCTTCACCAATCCCTTTTACGAGGCAAAAGGCGACCCTGGTCCCCAAAGCTAACAAATGAAGAAGGAAACTATAGCTAAACCCCACTTGGGAAAATGGGCTCGGAAACCCCAAGTGATAGGACAGAGGCCAGCAGAAGAATCCACACCCCGGGGGAATCAGCCGGAGAGCTTGAGGCCGGCTCGCCCGAGGAGAGCGGCTAAAAGCCAGAGTCGCCGCCTGCTCCGGGGGCACAGTAGCGCCCCTGCCACTTTCCAGGTGTAGGTAATATTTGGAATTGTTACAAAAGCACTTTTACAAGAAAGAGATCTAAGCACACCAACATTTTTGAAAAACCATCATCTCAGGGATAATACCATTCAAGACATGGGCTCCAGTGGGGTCACTCCAAGCTGAGCAGAGTCACCTAGGGTGCTTTTAAAATTAAGGATGCAGGGACCCCAGCCCCAAGCCAACTAATCCCAGGGGAGGGGCCTGAGCAAAACCGCAGCCCTCGTGGGTGAATCTGATGCTCGGAGAATGAGAAGCCCTGACGAGGTTCAGGGACTTGCCAAGAATCCCCTTAAGTCAGGAGCCAAGGAAGGATGCCATCCAGGCCAGTCCTCAGTGCCAGGATGTCAACTGTTCTGATCAGTGTAGCTGAGCTAATACAGGAAGACATTAGGGATTACAGTGTGTGTGTGTGTGTGTGTGTGAGTGAGAGAGAGAGAGAGAGAGGGAGACAGTCAGCCTTAAGGCTTGAGGACGAGGGTCCATTCGCATCACCGCGGCATCTCAGGCACCAGCTGTGGGTGCAGGAAAGGGCAGGCTGGAGATACAAAGCTCAAAGGCCAGCCTGCCAGACCCCGATGCCGTGCTGAAAAGTGCAGGCTTATCTGTGAAACCAGGATGGCCTCAGAAGTCCGAAGGCCAGGAAGAAACACATTCAGATTGTGTTTTCAGTTCTCGGAAAAGGGCAAAGGTCATGACTGAAACGTGTCCAGCGCGCTGAAACCGCCAGGCGTGTCTGCTGAGGGAATCAATGAATGACCGAGCGGGAAGAACGGGCAGGTGGCGGCCTCCCAGGCAGAGGCCGGTTGCACGGCCGCACCATGCACAGCTGAGGCCAGCACCCCAACGTCCCGCTGGAACCCACGGTCCACATGACATCACCTGCCGGACACAAAGAAGGGACTAGACACCTCTGACCGCACCTCAGTCACCTCCAGATCGAAGCATTACACCTACAAAATCAAACCACCTGCACGAGGCTGCAAACCCCATTTGATGAGAGACCCCAGGCCACAGAGAGTGCGCAGCGCTGCGGATGCAGGCTCAGGGATGCTGCGCAGCGGACGCAGGCTCAGGGATGCTGTGCCGCGGACGCAGGCTCAGGGATGCGGGGTCGCGGACGCAGGCTCAGGGATGCGGGGTCGCGGAAGCAGGCTCAGGGATGCGGGGTCGCGGACGCAGGCTCAGGGATGCTGCGCCGCGGATGCAACGACACACAAGGAAAACTGCTTGCGGACCCTGGGAGGAGGGCCAGCAGGGGAGGAGCCAGGAGAAACCCAGGCGCAGCAGACCCGAGTCCCAGCACGGCAGGCACTCGCACACCCACCAAGCCGAAACGCTCTCTTTTCACTCAAGGTAACAAAAGCCACGGCCCCTGGCCTTTCCCAATTGGTCTCAAAGACAGCACATGAGGCAAACTCTGCCAGAGGGCAGTGATGAGACCGGCCATGTGAGTTACGACACCAAATATGACACGTCCAGGAAGGGGCTCCAACCCAGTGAGAAGAGTCCCCTACACAGCACACAGAACAAATCTAAGCTGACCCAGAGAGGGTGACATACAGGAGTCTCTAAAAGGGTACAATTCTGGCCACAAACACTGAATGCACACAGGAGAGGTGAAGCGATAAGAAGATCCAATTATGCTGGAAGGACTGCTATATAAGAAGGGGACACACCAGTGTGGATCCAGAGAAAATGACAAACAGCGGTCCCATCGGGAAACAGGAGCCCGGCCCCCGGACCTGACGGAGCAGCACACGGAACACCGGGCAGGCGCACGACCTAAAACGTGATTAACCAATGAGTATATTCTAGCTGATCTAATCAGCCTCCAGGTCCCGGAGGAAACGCTATTGCCATGCGGGTACCCAAGGAACGCCCGCGGACGCTGGCAGCATTCCTGAAACCCCAATAAACTCCCCAGGACAGAAGACTGTGTGGGAGGACCCCCCCCCCGGCCCCGAAGCAGCAACACCAGGAAGTAGGAGGAGGGAAAGACAGGAAAAGAGACAAAGAAAAACATGAAATACTTAAAAAAATAACTTTTGGGTTAAAGAGGATATTAAAATAAAAACAAGGGGGAGTAGGGTGCAGCTCAGTGGTGAAGCATGTGCATAGTATGCACAAGGTCCTGGGTTCAATCCCCAGTACTTCTATTAAAAAATAATAATTAAATTAAATTAAGTGAAAACAAGAGGTGCCTTCAAAAAAGTGACAAGGACAGCACCTTGAGGTCATCCTGGCTCCGGGCACTCAGGGGACTCTCTGGAGCCACCCCATCAGGGAAACACAACTGCACACCCCCTACTCCCCACCACCGATGGTTCTGCTGATGTCGCTATTTCCAAATACTCCCTCCTGAGTTCAAGCGGCCGAAGAGGCACGATCTGGAACGTTCCCTCAGGCACCACTGTTCTCACCAAGACCACCTGAGGTCCGGACGGTCCCCGCCCACCTTGCGTTCCACCAGCTGTGGGCAGATGGGCGGCGGCCCTCACTTGGTGGAGGGCAGCCTGTGGGGCTTCCCCGCGGCGGGCAGGCAGGAAAGCCAGGGGCACCGTCACCGCAGGTGGGGACCTGGCAGTGATTCTTAGCTGGACATGGAAGCTACTCAGAAAAGCACCACAACTCAGAGATATTTGAGGAGAAGCTCCTCAGACATAAAGATTTATCACCAAGACACGTACCACGCAGGGCCGTGAGGATGCGGGACTCTAGTTCACCTTGACCGTGTCAGGCACAGTGCCTGATGGGGTGTGGACCTTCACGAATGATGGCTTAAATGGAGGCAGGAGAGGACGGGGCCACAGCGCCACACATCACAGCAGGAGGGCTCGCCCGTGTACCAAGTGTGAGGGTGCGGTGGGGGGAGGAGGCTGAGACCCACCCCTGCCCATCCTGCCTGGCTCCTGCTGGGGGTCAGGAATCGCCCCCCTCAGATGACCCACCTGGCTGTTACCTGCCCATCCTCATCTCACCTGAGACTTCACCTTCCCTGCCGCCCTGGTCTGGTTCCCACAAGCACCTTGTTGGCCCTGGGATTTCCCTGCCTGAGGGAGACCTGGCCTCCCGTGCGGCTGACAGCCTGGACGCAGATCCTGGCTTCTGCACTCACAGTTCAGACAAGCCCCTTCCCGTTTGGCGCCTTAGTTTTCCTGTGATCCAGACATGGTGAGGGTCCCTCCTGTCATGGGATGGAAGGATGAAGAGTTTGGAGGGAAAATGCTGAAGGTATTGGCCCAAGGCAGATGTTTCCGGTGTCCTGATTATAACCGCCATCAGGAGCGCAAGAACGTCGGGCAAGAACCCGAAGGAGAGAGGGGACACACATTCCTGAGACACAGTGTGTTAGCAAAGTAGGGTCACCTATTTTTCAGTATTTCTATTACCAAGTACAACGCTAGCTTAGTTAAACAGAGCATTTATGCCCTCTCTGCCAGACAATGTTCAGATTCATTCGGAATCAGCACTATGTGCCATCAGTGAAAAGGACTAATTCTGAACTTTCTGAGAGTCCTTACGATTCAAAGGAAGGTAAGAGAGTCAAGGCATAGGCATCCTCAAACGTAGGGTGGGGAAAAGGTCGATATAACAATAAAAACAAGATGCCGGTGTCTCAGACATGCACCACAGGCGCGGGAAGCGGGCGGCGTGTGGCGTGTGGTCCAGGTGACTTACTCCAGGGCAGCACTGACCTGAGAGGCGCTCAAGAATGAACGCCCTCTGGGGCAACATCAGGTTCTGTGTCATTTTCAACGCACTTAATTCTCCTCCTCCCAAAGCCCACATATCCACAATGGTGCAGCCACACGTGGGAGACTGGCACTCAGGTTTTCAGGCAAATTACCCTCCAGTTACTGGCCAGGCATAAGCGCCGCCTGAAACAGTTGACTCCTTGGTATATTCTCGCTCTGTCCATGGACACGTTAATTATCCTCCTGGCTTCAGTTTCATGCATCATCATCGGTAAGATGTGAACAAGGCCACCTACCCCAGCAGGCTTTGTGATGACCTGATATATAAGGGGTAAGACAGAGTCTAGGGACTGCCTGTAGGTGCTTTACAAAAACTAACTACCATTTCTCCTCTTTTCTTCCCAAAACATTTTAGATTTACAGTTCACTTTGTTTTGTTAGAGACAACAGAGGGGGTTGGCGGGTCTCACACCCAAACCACTGTTACTTCTGTACACTCCCTCCCAGCCTGGTCTGCAGGCTCTACAGAGCTGCCTGTTTGCAATTCCCAGCAGTAAAATCTGAAGGCAAAGGACAACCACAAACAGCCTGACATATTCAAAGTCACACAGGCTCAAGATTTTCCCATAATGCCTAATTTGCAATCATCTGCTAAGCCGAAAAGCAGCTCTTTGTCCTGAAAGCCTCACTCACCTGCTACTCGCGGCCGTCCACCCCAGGCTCCCCCCGGGAACCACTGCTGGTCTCTGTCTTCCTGCTCATCAAAACAACCCCACTTCTTCCCAGAACAATCAGCAGACTCTCCATTTAGCAAGCAGCCAATTTCTTGACAATTTGACTAAAGACAAAAAAGCGATGTTTATGACATCATTTTCCAGCTTTTAGTTGTGTCCTTTTTAACCTTGATAAAGTCATGGTCTCACTCCGAGTGCACTGAGGACAGCTGGTTGTCCTCCTGGAGAAGACGGCTAGACTGGAGTTTCCCCGGAAGTAGACACGGGATTAGCCAGGTTAACGTGGGTTAAACACAGAAATCCCCTGGACGGCCAGCAGAGCCACTACTTTGCAGCAGCTCAGTGGGGCCACAAAGGGGGCTGTCAGGAGCCGTGCCCTGGGGGGGACAGCCGCACTCAGAGCCGGCCAGGGATGCAACTGGTCAGGGACAGGTGCTCTGATCTATCTCACCGGGTCCCTCTGATGTTATTTTACCTGGAAAATCACTTCTTCATCAATATCTTTTCCTTCCTGGAATATAAAATACGACTCTTTAAATAATCCGACAGTCAGCTCAGTTTTGAAGTGTCCTTTTGGTGATACAGACAACTCTTACCACCGCGCAGTGGACATTTAATCAATCGGACGACTCTATGAGAACTCTCACAGTAGGTCAGGAGGGCGAGGCACCCCGTGTGGCCCCAGGAGCCCCAGGAGGGGAGCCCAAGGCGGCTGCGGGGGATCAGGGCTGTGAGGAGGGAGGGGACCCAGATGGGGGTCACCTTGCTGGCCTCTTGCAAGTCAGGCTCACACACAATAATCATCTTCCCGGTGTCCTGAGACAAAAGTTCGAAGCCGAGTGAAGCCCAGAAGGACCTGCCCTTCCCGCCACCTGCCTCTCACATTCCCGCCATGCGCTCCCAGAAAGCCAGCACCTCTGCCAGTGGTTCCTGGCACTCGCCCAACCACCAGCGTCCCCAAATCCCTGCTGTGGGTGCCTGCTCAATTCTTTGGGTCACACCCCTCTTAGCAGGGCTTCTTCAGGGAGCCCGTCCTCATCCCCAGCATAGCCGCAGGATCCTGACCGCTTCTCTTGGGGCACCTTACACAGAAGCCGTCCCTGGTGGTCTTGCCATCCCCTGCCCCCACCTGGCACACAGTGGACTCGGAGGGGGCAGGGGAATGAATGGGCTCAAGTCCAGCTCGAACTAACAAGGAGGGAGGGGCCAGGACAGCGCCCCGCAGGGTTACAGAAGGGCCTGGCTCTCAGATCCACTCTAGGGCCCCCTCCGAAAAAGACTCCATGAGGTGGACCTGGCACCCAGAAATCACCAGAGCAAAAGAGCAGCCCCTCTGCCTTCCGGGCAGCCCCCAAGGTGCCGCCTCATCTCACGATAGGTGGACAATGACTCATACAGGGACGTGTGGTGCCAAGACAGAGGAGGCAGCAGGGCCCCAGCAAAACCACGCTCAGGAGACCGGCCAGAAAATACTCTGCCCATAATTCAGGTTTCCTCCCCTGCCAGAATGAAGAAGTCCTGTGACACCAGACCACAACCAGAAATCAAAATTACGGCCCCATCATCAGTGGAAGAAGGTATTAAGTACTTTCTCCTCTTTAATGAACCTGCAGGTCTCAAAAATCAAGTCTGTGCCGTCACCATGTACCAGATGTTACTGCAAGCCCATCCTGTCAGAGCTCAGCAGTGCACACAGCCCAATGAATCGCTCTTGACTCCATAAGGACATGACCCTGGGGAGCTTGAAGCAACAGCTCTTAAGCTGCTGAAAGCATGGAAGTCAGACCCATCCCCTCCTGGGAGGGAGGGGCCCTGAAGATGTCCCACCTGCAGCATCTCCTAGGTTTTAGGATGCAGGGGTTCCTCCGTGTTAATGTTTCTGAAACTGGCATGTGTGTGCACCTTAAAACTGAGGTGTAAACTTCCACTCCCTACCCCAAAAGCTTACCTTGCAGGGCATATTAGCATTCAGACGATCAGAAATCAATTCCAGTTCACAAATGACAAATGCTGGAGGGGGCTGGAGAAAAGGGAACCCTCCTACACTGCTGGTGGGAACGTAGTTTGGTGCAGCCACTATGGAAAACAGTATGAAGATTCCTCAAAAAACTAAAAACAGACCTACCCTATGATCCAGCAATCCCACTCCCAGGCATATATCCTGAGGGAACCCTAATTCAGAAAGATACATGCACCCCAATGTTCAGAGCAGCACTATTTACAATACAAGACAAGACATGGAAACAACGTAAATGTCCATTGACAGAGGACTGGATAAAGAAGCTGTGGTATATATATACAATGGAATACTACTCAGCCATAAAAAAGAATAAGATAATGTCATTTGTAGCAACATGGATGGACCTGGAGATCATCATTCTAAGTGTAGTAAGTTAGAAAGAGAAAGGAAAATACCATATATCACTCATATATGAAATCCAAAAAAAAGAGAGAGAGACACACAAATGAACATATTTACAAAACAGAAACAGACTCACAGACATAGAAAACAAACTTACAGTTAACAGGAGGAAAGGGGATGGGAAGGGATAAACAGGGAGCCTGAGATTTGCAGAAACTAACTACTATATATGAAACAGATAACAAGTTTCTACTGTAGAGCACAGGGAACTCTATTCAATATCTTGTAGTAATGCATAACGAAAAAATTATGAAAATGAATGTACGTATGTGCATGTATGACTGAAACATTATGCTATACACCAGAAATTGACACAATATTGTAAACTGACTATACTTCAATTAAGAAAAAAAAGTAAAATTAAGAAAGAAAGTAAGAGGAAATCAATTCCCCCAAAGGGAGTGCCAGCAAGTCGAAGACTGGTCTCAAAGTTCACCAAGTTTTATTCAACAGATGGAGAAACTCTCCAGAATGAAACTCCCTCAGGATGTGCTTTTCTGAGCAGTGATTATATATTCACCCAACAATTAACATACTTAGAAATTCTTTACAGATTTTAAGAATATAAGAAAAAATTTTTCATTTGAAGGAGAAAATTAGGTGTATTGAAAGATGTTCCCTGCTGTTTATAATTTCAAAGTCACTGGAAACGGTCTATGAATCAGGACTTGTTCAATGAAGAGGGTGCAGCCCCGAACAAGTCTGACAGTGAAACTGGGGCTACAAATCTGTACTTGTTGATCTGAAGACAGGTCAACCATTTTCAACAAAAGCAGTTTTTACAAAGCATAGTATTCATTCAGCAATGAGGTGGGAGGGTCTAGCTCAGTGGTAGAGCATATGATTAGCATGCAGGAGGAGACAGGTTCAATCCCCAGCACCTCCATTAAAACAAAAACAAAACAAAACAAAACAAAACAATGAATGACTGAAGGATTACTATAGGCCAGGTATCCAGTGACCAAAAAGCAAGTTACCACTCTGCCAACCTGTCTTGTCTGGAAGGGTCTAGATTTACATGCAAAAATATCCAGAAGACACAAAAATGCCTAGAGCAGTGACCATGTCTGGGAGAATTCCACTGACGGAATTTTTTTTCTCCTTTGGCATTTTCCAATGTTTCTAAAATGAATGTAATTACTTGAGTAACTGGGGGTAAACTTTCTTAAGTGAGCAGGATTTTTTAAAGAAAAGAAGGAAAAATCACAAGACACCCTGCCCCAAACAATTCATACACCTAGAAAGGATGTGTATTCAATCCAAGAGGCTTCGTCTCCCTCCCCATCCCCCAAGGTAGCTCGGGTAGATAAGGCCTTCCCACAAACAGAGACACAGAGGCCTCCACCCACTGCAACTTGCCGACTGCACCTCTCACCTCTCCTCCTGCTCCCAGGAATTCTAGAAACGGAGCAAGGATTGAGGGGGAGGCGGAGGTCCTGGTCCTTATTTAGACACTGACCACCATGCCATCTGTCTGCACCTGTACACTTTTTAAAGGTCAGACTGAACACCTAGAAGTATCAAATCTCTGCACTCTTGTTTAATTCAGACGGTGAAAACATCACAAAACCTCTACTTACTCAATATTTTAAAATCATGACAGCAGGCACAAGACTCCAAAAGGCCACAGTCTCGAAGGCCTCCCCAGGAGAGGTATGGGGCCCAAAGCCTGTTAATAAAGGCAAGTTCGTGTGCCCGCCGCACCATGAGGCCAAACAAACTGAAACATTGGAGTTTGGAGCAGAGAAAGGTTTACTGCAGGGCTGAGCAAGGAGGACAGGGTGGCTCCTGCCTAAGCAAACCCTAGCCTCCCCGAAGGATTTCAGCAAAGCATATTTAAAGGCAGGTGGGGGAGGGGGGAGGTCCCAGGGAACAAGGTCACCTCATGCGCAGTCCTCTGATTGGCTGATGTTCAGGGACCAGGTCAACACCATCAACCCCATCAACCCCCAGGTGCCAGAAGGTCCGGGGACAATACATCTTCGATCATCAAGTAGTTAATTTCTTCCCTTTGGTGGTGGCTTTAAGCATCTGAAACACTCAGGAAATATACATGAGACACTATTATGTGGGTGCTTCAGAGAGAAGCTACAGCAGAGGACATGGGGTGGGGTCGGACCCTGGAAGGCCCCATAGGCAGGTTACAAGCCCAAGGCAGGGGGTGAAGCAATAAAATCCAAATCTCCACATTTAAACCTCCCAGCCAGGGGGTTTAAGTTCCACCATCACCAGGTAAGAAAGCCGAGCTTCAAAGACTTCCAAAAATCTACCCCAGGTCAAAACCAGAAATAACAGAAGCCAAAGATTCGAACACAGACAGGTCTGTGGGGTTTAGGAGCCCGTGATGTCACTGGAAATAAAACAGGTCTCAGGAAGACCACTGGAGACGCCACCGAGAAAAGGAACCGGACACTCTCATCCGCGGAAACTCATTTCAGCTCTTCCTGTTCCCTGATGATGGCTCGGGGACAAAGGACAATGTTAGAACAAGATGGACGGTTAGTCACTTAATTCTTAGTAAGCATGTTCTTTGAAAACATCTATGATGACTTTCAGTTGTGCAAATCGGGCTGTTTGATATTTGATCACAAAGAAAGAGCCATTTACAGAAGATTCTGACGTGGGCTTGAAATGTGACCCAAATTTGAAATTTCAGTTTCCCAGTCCGGCACATGAAGGTGAAACAGCCAATGGCTCCCAACCAGCACAAAACCAGAAGAGAGCTTTCTTCCTGAAAAACATCGTAAACACTGATTTCTAAAGCCACAAGAGGGAAGGAAAAATCGCAAGTTCTGCAAGAGGATGTTTGGGATGGGATGACGGGGAGGAGAGTGAGAGCAGACCACAGCAGCCGACTGTTTTCACTGCCTTCGCTGCTGCCACCGCCCACCGCGTGGCTGGGTCACGGCCCTGGCCCAGTGCTTTGCATGAGTTACTTACGTGTATGACACCAGCCTCAACCATTATTCCCAGTTAAATTTGAACATGGTATCTTTATTTTCCATTTCTGCAAGGGACACACAAATATTTGATTCCACTTTTCAAAACAACGATTCGTAGGGTAATTTTAAAATATTTAAACGTACGTGCACTTTTAGGATATTCCATTTACAGATGGTCCCTGACTTAGAATTTTTTGACTTAACAATGGTGTGAGAGCAATGTGCATTCAGTAGAAACTGTACGTCGAATTTTGAATTTCACTCTTCCTGGGCTAGAGTCTGTGGGCCTCATGTTCCTCAGTGAGTGACCACCAGAGCCAACGACCCACAGACTTACAACCACTCTGCACCCACACATCACTCTGCTTTTCACTCTCAGTACAATATTCAATCAATTACATGAGATATTTCAGCACTTTATTATCCAACAGGCTTTGTGTTAGATGATGTCCAAGTGCCAGCTACTGGAAACGTTTCGAGTACATTTAAGTTAGGGAAGCCCAGCTATGATGCTGGGCAGGTGAGGTGTGTTAAATGCATTTTCAACTGATCGTATTTTCAGCATTCGGAGAATTTAATAGGACATAACCCCACTGTAAGTCAAAGAAGAGCTGTACTTCTCTGCATCCTCAAGCTATAAAAATTAAAATCCTTTCCAAAAGGGCAATAGCATGAATGGGTAAACAGAGGCAGAAAGCGGGCTGAATGAAAGGGTAAATGGCAGGGCGGCGCCATGGGCACTTGGACTGCGTCTGTAAGCAGGGTTTCTCCTTTCTTCACTTGCGTGGCCCTGGGACGTTCCTCTAGACTCTGGATCTCTGCTACAACAGCCAAGATCAGCTTGACCAAACCAGCCCAAGGAGCCACCTCCCCAGGGGTGATGTGCTCACCCCATCCTGACCCCTCCTCCACGAAGACCTGTCTCCATTCTAGACCAGCAGAAGCAACTGAGGCAAAACAGTATGTTGACCACCATGGAGGGAAGGGCCATTGGAGTAAGACTGATGATTGGCAACTGGGAAGACAGGGACCCCCTTCACACTCAGGCCTTCTGCTGGAAAACCTTTCCTCCTCTTGCAAGGGAAAGGGTCAATCTCAAACAGAGTCTGCCATGCCTAGTCCCAAACCACACCTCCAATTTCCTTCTCACACAAATTCCCTACATTAGTGGAGTTCAACCCTGGATACACACCAGAATGGTGATTCTCTACTGGGGATTTTTTTAAACCCTCAGGTGAGGTGGATGTAAACTCTGAGTTTGGAAGCACTCCGCTCTTGCTGGCCAAGCAAGGTGACTCAGTGACACCAAGCCCTCTCTCAGCATGGCTCCTGGACAGACGTGGCCCAAGCAGAAGCCAGGCAGCCATTTTATCCATCACAGAAGGGGACTGGGTGGGCGAGCTCAGGGCAACGGAAGGTGAGCTGCAGCCAGCACTTATTGGCTCAGACAGATTGTCAAATATTTAGCAATGTTGCCAGACCCAGCTGGCACCTTGAAATTAGCCATCGTGAGTATTTACACCAGGGCCATTGGCAGATGCTACCATCAAGGCGCTCTGTGGTTTTTTTTTTTTTTTTTTTTTTTTTTTCCCTGAGAGAGCAGGTGGCTCAACACGCCTCAGGCTCAGGGACCTGCTGCATCAGAAAAGCCAGAAAAGGAAACATGTAATCCTTTCAGGCCTGCAGACCTGAGCGGACTTCTATGTTCATAAGAACAGGGAAGAGTTTTTCCCCCAGTTAAACAGAAGGAGACTGTGGGGAGCGGGAGAGAAAGGAAAGGACAATTTATTAAGAATTTGGAACCACAAAAGCCCTTCACAGAATGTATTCTTTTCCATTCGTTCAGAAGAGTTGGGCTAAGAGGCAGCAGCAAAGAGAGTTCCCCGAAGACAAGCTTTCATGGAGCAGATAAGAATAATCCTGTTAGTATGTCATTTATTTGATTGTAAAATGGAAGGTGGAATCCTTATCTTACGTTTACTTAACAGCCTTCGCATAATCTTAATCTTATTCTAGTGACCTCATCTGCCCAGAATACCCATTCACGGTGCGAGGGCAAACTTCATAGCAGACCCTGTCTGAGCCATCCCAGCTTCAAAATCGCCATCTCCCCAGTCAGTCAGGCTTTACCCTGCAGACGGGGTGCAAGGGCAGGGCCCCCGGGGAACGGAGGTGCAAACTGACTGCCTTCCGTTTCAGCGGAAAAGACTTCTCGATTTCTCAGGTTTCAAAGATTTCATCACCTTTTTTAATCATTGTGCAAGGGAGGCAGGCACTCTGCTATTTTCATGCCTGCCTGTGTCTTCCTGCTACCGCACGTGTGGCTGACAGCGGCTTGTGTCTTTCACTTTAGTGAACTGGGAGATACGAGAAAGAGCTCTGGGCTCAGGCAGATCCGGGTTCAAATCCCAGTTCAGCCACTTACTGGACGAGGATGCTGGAGAGGTACTTTGATTCTCAGAGCTTCCCCATAAAACGGAACCCCTCAGCATAGTTTCTGTGTGTGCACACCGGACCTGGCACATCATAAGCCCTCAGCAAGTGATACCGACCTCTACCCATTAAGACACCTCATATCCCAACTTAAGCTAGCAGAACTCAGTACACCACTCCATCCCCACAAGTACGAATTTGCTTACTGATGGTTTGGGAAGGTACTGGTTCACCTAGAGGATGGGAGGAGGTGATGCCCTATAAGGAATTTCATCACACACTTATTTCTAAAATGCCTCCGGCGTCCTCTTGCCTTTTAAAGGCTGAATACTGATATCTTTCCCCCTAAGATGCTGGTCCTGATGGCATTGGGTGCTGCTGTGTGACACACGGTGCCCTCGGAGCCCACCGAGAAGGAGGCTCAGCCCCCCTGAAAGATGCAGTCAGCAGCTGGATGGTCCCCTGGGGTTTGGGGCCTCGGTGAATTATTTTTCGGTCACTCTCCAGAGCGTGAAGGCAGGATGTGGGGCTTCTATTGTAAAAATAGCTGGGAGACCAGGAGACCCAGCTCGCTGGAAACTGAGGGTCAATACTGAATGGCCCCAGGGTCCCTCTTGGCCAGGCAGTCACAGGCTGTGACGGTGAAGTCTATTTAGCTGCTCGGTGACCCTTCCCAGTTCCTGGCTGTCAGGCAGTGACCTCAGGACAAAGAAGTCCTAGTGCCCATCTCTAGGGCCTTAGGAAATATTCTTGGGGCCTGACTCCAATTCTCAGAAGAAAAATCGCCACACGGCCCAATTCAGGTGTCAAATTCGAAACTAACAAAGCTAAGGGAAACCCACGTGGCTGGCACAGGGCCCACCGGCTAAACAACTTCTACTCGGTCAGGTACGAGGCAGGCACGAGGCTGGTACCTCAAACAGGGAGCCACGGAGGTTTGCCCCGAGCCCGGGATGAGGTCAGCAAGGGCCCAACTCAGTGGTTCTTAATCTTGTTTGGGTCAAGGGCTCCCCGAAGAAGCTGAGGGACGCCAAGTGGCTCCCTCCTCTGGAAGAAGAAAGGGCACACACCCCTCCCACGCTTAACTGGCCCAGATGGCAAGGATTGAAATGCAGGAACTGCAGCCTGGACCCAGGGGCGTAAACCCCAGTCACATTAGCATGTCTTATTATCAGACTGAATAAGAAAAAAAAGTCTGTTGAAGCAGCCCGCAGGAAAACAATTCCAGGCTGCTGGGTAACCAGAAATCGAGTTAGCAAACAGCAGCAAAGGAGAAAATCCAGGAAGACTCCCCCTTCCTCCCAGCACCGAGAAAATTAGGGGCACAGTTTTAACAGCCGATGAGCCTGGAAGGACACCTAGCAGCAACTTCTCCAGCCCACTTTTCTGGGTCCTTCGGAAACCCTCCCCCGTGTCTAGGCTGTGACCAGCTACAAAGTGCTGGTGGGAGTGACAATAAAAAAAAAAAATGAAACTATCAAATGACAAACTGGAGTCCATGAGACCTGCTACAGAAAGAGGATCCTCCATCGCGGCTTCTTTGCGAGGGGAGCAAAAGGCAGCCTGTGCGGCACCTCCCTCCGCTTGGCTTTCAGTCTCTGGCATGAGCAAATCATCTGGGTCCCCACTGATGGTTTTAAAAGGCCCCTAAAGCATGGGGCCTGAGTCTTGGGACAACAGGAAAAAAATTAAAGCTCACAGAAGCGTCTCAGGCACCGCAGATCTGAGCTGGTCATTGTTCGTGTCGTAAACAAGAGAGCCATAAAACAAATCCTTAGGAAGCCAGGGTTGTTCCCTGTCCGAGTCCTTCTCCCAGAACTAACTGTTCCCTCTTGGATCAAGGTGGCCTCGGCATTCCAGATGGACAGGCATCAGGCCTGTGAACCTTGGGGCCCTTAGTGTCAAAACCCTCTTACACTCCCCACATCTGCCCATGTGCAGAAAGCAGGGGGTGGGGGTAGGCCGATTTGGGTGTTCTGTCTCCCATTTTCTGAGGGGCTCGGCAGGCTGTACTGAGCAGGGAATCGGGAACCTTCTCCAGGCTCCAGCGGACACTCACAACGGATGGCATCTGTTTCCTGGTCAGGATGGCCAGGTGGGAGGTAGACTGTTTTATCTGATGACGACAGCAACGGAGAAGAGCAAAACGCTCCCCAGGCCCTCAAAGTACAGCCGCTGTCCAACCAAGGATGTCAAAATGCTTTGCAAACCACACATTAATTTTTATGGTGCCCTGAGAAGCAGATGGAGAATCATTACCTGCATTTTTACAAGGCAAGGAACCAAAACCACAGCCAATCCAGCCTGAGCCAGTGGTCCACCTGACTACTGGCTTCTGTCTCTCTCCATCTCAGGCCTACAGAAGGGACGGAGAACACCACCCACCGGAAAGGGGACTCACAGCGTGCTGAGAAGGGAGCCAGGCCGGTAAACCCAAACTTTGGTGCTCAATCACGTGGAGCAGAGTGGGAAGGGGAGAGTCGCACAAAGGCACTGCTTTCCTTTAGGCAAGGGAGGCTCCAGTTGTAAACTTAAGGATTAAATTGGCAAACCTGTGAAATGTGAATACTAAAGAATGCAAATATTGAGGCTCGGAGTAACTGTGGGGTCAGTGACGGTTTCTGTTTTACTGTTTGTATTTCTGTTTTCTACCCAGAACATACATTGCTTTTGTGATCAGAACCGAAGTTACGCGAACTTCTTCATACTGATAAAGCAGACAGTACGGATCTGCTGCACTAACTTTGAAAGAATAAACACGAATGAAATCCAGCCCAGTGTTCCCTTTTTAAATCTCATGGCTCAGTGAGGCTCCACTGGCCTCTCCGCACGCAGGGAGCCTGGACGCTATCTCGCTGCACCTCCGGCCGCCCAACACCCGGGAGAAAGGCCAGCGCGGCCTGGTCCCCCTGGCTGCATGACCCGCCCCGGGCTCGGAGCCTCCAGACTCCAAGGTTAGGATCCTACAGACCAACCCATCTGCACCGCGGAGAGGGCTTCCCGGGAAACACCGCTCAGCAACGTGCCTCTTTCTCCCGGCGGTCCCCACCCGCCCGCAGCCGGCGCTGTCACCTCGCGGCTGCTCGGTCACCAGACGGCCAAGCTACAACCGGGGTTTTCATTTCCATCCTTAAATGAGGGACTTAAGTTGAAATATGCTTTGTCACCAAGTTTAACCCAGGACCGCGAGCCCTTCCCTCCTCCCCAGGGCTCCTTCAGTCCTCGGAGCGCCCCACCGCCCCGCGAGCCGAGCGCCCCGAGGACGCGTCCGGTCGCCGAGGAGGGCCACCTCTCAGGACCGGCCCCGGGAAGCGCGAGGGCCAGGGGAGGGGATCTGCCGTACGCACGCGGGGATGTGAGTGCGGCTTGGCGCCCGGAATTCAGCCTGCTCGTCCCTCCGCGCCGCGGTGACCGGACCCCCGGGGAAGCACGAGGGGCGCGCGGGGCTTCCCGAAGCTGTCCGGCGCCAGCCGCCGCCCAGGCACCACGGGGCCCCGAACTCAGGGGCCGGGGAACGACTGGCGCCCGCGAGGTGTGCAAACCCGCCGAGCCCCAGCAGGAGCCAGGGGAGCGAGGCCGGGCGCCGGGCTGGAGCGGCCCGCAGGGGACAGCCCGGCGCGCAGTCTGCCTACCTGGCTCGCATTGCTTCCCGCGGGCTCCTGCGCCTCTCCTCGCGGTCTGGGAGCTCGCCCGGCCGGGGGCGCGCGCGGATCCGCGGGAACCACCGCGCGGCGGCGATGGGCCGGGACCGCCGAGAGTGCCCGGAGCGCTCGGCTCCCGCCTCCGCGGGCGGAGGGTGGTCCCCGCGCCGGGGCGGGGCCGCGGGGGCGGGGGCGGGGCGTGCTAGGCGGGGTCCTGGGAGCGGGCGACAGGGGTGGTCTCCCCGCCCAGGCGGGGTCTCGGGGGGCGGGGCCAGAGGCGGGGCCGTAGGGGCGGGGGCGGAGTCTGAGCCGAGCGTCCTGCGGCGACTGGGGGGTGGGTGGGAGGAAAACCGGGAAGAGGAGGCCACCGGTCGAAGTCTAGGCCTCCTGGAGGCGGGGGCGGAGTGTGGACTAGTAGGGGGCGGAGCAACGTCGGAGGGGGCGGGGTCTAGACGGCGGCCGAAAGGCAGGGGCTGGGCGTGAGTGAGTAAGGGCGTGGCTAGAGTCGAGGGGCGGTGCCTAGCGGAGGCCTCCGAGAGGTGGAGCGAGTGGATAAGCCAGGGGCGGGGTCGAGCCGTTGTAGCCTGGAGGCTGGGGGAGGAGCGAGCCGGGGCCACCAGGAGGCCTGGGCGGGGTGTGGTTCTCGGGGGCGGGGCGAGTGCGGACCGGCTGGGCCGAGCCGGGACCACTGGAAGGCCGGGCGGGCGAGCGCGCGCAGGCGGGATGTGGCGCCCCGTCTCCCGGAGCCCCGGCGTCTCATCCTCTTCCTCCTCGGGCGCCGGCCCGGAAGCGAGGTCCTGGCGCCCGGGCGTCCCCGGGATCGTGGTCCCTGGTACCGAGCCGATCTAGAGATGGCTGTTTCATTGCAACGTTTTGTCTGCACTCCTGTGCCCTCGGCATCCCCATCCTCCCACCCCTTCTCTGGGAACCCCAAGCAGAGAGCCCTGGGTGAGGTTCGGCTCCGCAGGCTGGCGTAGACCAGGCGGATGGTGGCGCCTAATTCTCAAACCCTTCTTAAAACACGCTTGCTAGGACCGCGGAAGGAAGGTAGATGCGAGACTTGTGAGAACAAGCGCAGTTTATAAAGTAAGAACAAGAAAAAAGACAGTCACATTGAAAATTCCAAAGTACTTCCTGCTAAGCAGAATGCGAATGAAATACAGACCGTCTAGCCATTTACACTTTCTCTGGCCGGCACATCGCTGGATCACCAGCGCCTAGAACATGCCTGGCATGTAGTAGGCGCTCAATAGATGCTCGGTAAATGAACACACCACTTGCTGTGTGACAAGCACTTTCCATGGACTGGCATGTTTAATCCTCAAAAAATCCCACACTGGATTACTCTCACTAGTCCATTTCACGCAAATGTGGACTGAACGTTGGAGGATTAATTTGGCAGCAAGAAACTGGTAGAACCAGAATTTGACCCAAGTCACTCCGGAGGCTGGGCTTTAACCATTTTGGGGACTGCCAGCCACCCTACTACAGGACTGGGAATAGTGCAGAAATCAGGGGGAAGTACAGGTCTTTAGGGGAAAAAAGCTAGTATTTGTTGTTCCGTGCTCAGAGCTACATACCCCTTGAGTCATTCATTCCTCACCATTACCCTGAAGGCAGATATATTATGGTTCCCATTTCACGGGTGACTTTAGACCTTGTGTGCTCCATCATCATCCCATGGGGCATGAGTCTAAATTCAAACCCTGAATTTTCTGGATCTGAAGCCCTTGCAGCTCCCTCAGTCTTGGAGACCTCCCTTTACCTAAAGAATCTGGTTTGCTACCGCCCCGATTTGAGATCCATGTTGAATTTTCAAAGGAGACACAGGAAGACAGAGACATGGTTCTGGAAGGGTGAGATTGGTGTTCTGATTTTGATGTCATCTATGTGTTGCGACAACTGAACTCCTGAAAATGGATACCATTAGCCCTAAAATGTATGCTGCAAATTTCAAAGGGAGGCAGTCACCTTGAAGGGGCAGGTAGAAAAACCTCAGAGGGGAAGGAGGAGGGTGTCTAGGGTGTATGGGGGCCCAGGGAGTCCTCAGTGGTATAGGAACACATTTGGAGCACTGACCTGGGAGCCAGCCTGCTGGGCTTGAATCTCTGGAAAGGTATTTTGCCTCTCTGTGACTCAGTTTCCTAAATGAGCATGAAATTCAGTGCAACATGTGAAGTGCTTAGCAGGATGCCTGGCACAGAGTAGCATTCAATTTGTTTTAGCTACTATTATTACTGCTGTTCCCAATGACTAACATCCTTACCATGTAAAAATGCCTGTAAGGCATTGAACAAGGCAAACCCATAGAAAATGGACAAAAGGTATGAAAAACAATTCCTAGAAGCACCACGAATGTCCCAATGCCAGAAAAAACTCAGCAGCCACGCTGAGGAAAGGGACAAGGGCAAAACTACAAAAGCAGTCACATAAGAAAGCCAAGATCCAGGCTGGGAATATCTGAGTCCACTGAGTAGCGAGGGCGGAAGAGGCATCAAACTTCATGAAGAACAAAGCGTCAGGGAAATGCAGGCTACAGAGTGAATAAACGAAGCACCTGCTTGGTTCACCTGGGGTGGGGGTGGGGGTGTGTGGGCCGAGAGCAGTGGTGCACGTTGCCTGTAGCTGTACCAACAGCACGCGGGATCGTTGTGCAGTGAGCATCCTCAAAGCAGCCTGCATCCTAGGAGAGGGATTTATAGGAGTCAGAATGTACAAAAAGAGTTGCAAAACAGGCACACACATACTCTCTTGTACTCTTACTCCTGTAGTTTGTGCATTTGAGGCTGGAATGAGCTGGGGAGACAACATCGTATGGCCAGATGTGAGTTGTCTGGACTGTTCCGTCTTTCCTGGTCTGGAAGACAAGGAGATCTCACGACGTTGCTCCCTGTTAACTTCATGCTTTCTCTTTCTGCCAGTTTTCACTACAAAGACAAATGAAACAAAGAAATATGAGCTATTTGTAACATTCATAACATTCCATCACTCAGTAAGCATTTCTAGGGGGAACATGTGCAGCAAAATCAATAACTTGGTTTTCTAAGTACAAAAGTAATACACGTTTGTGTCAAAGGATTCAAACGATTAGTGTGTAGAGTAAAAAGTAGGCATTGATCCAGAATTTCATAACCTCTCCCAAGATCCTGTGGTTAACTGTGCTGTTACCTGTCCATCCAGAAACCTTTCTTAAGTATTTACATATGTGTTAGTGTGTGTGTGCACATGTCTATGATATATGTGTGTGCTGTGGGTGTGTACATATGTACACACACGAGTGTAGACATGCACAAATAAATAGAGAAAAACTTGAATGTGGTGAGTACTGAGATCAGGCTGCCTGGCGTTGAGTGCCAGCCCCACCATCACTTAATGGCTGGGTGTTTTCTCATCCTGAGATACAACCCTTGCAAGGACTAAAAGAGATAATGTGTGCAGATTGCTCAGGGTAAAGCATACAGCATTTATTTATATTTATACCCACACACCCTTACCAGTTATTTTTTGACTCACATAAAACCCAAGAGAACGGTCCTAGTTTTATGTCAGTGGTGCACAGAAATACCTTTCTGCAAGCCATCATATGTACCAAGGGGCAGACCATGATGCTCTGCAGGAAAAGTTTGATCAGAATCCAGGGAAGTGACCTTCGGACTTCATGAATGGATTTCACCTGCCAAATCCTCCATGGGTGTGGGCTCCTGTACCATGGGATGTACTCAGTGCATAGGAAAAAGCACTGTGTTGAGAGGTCTCTTGTGTGCAGGAAAGTAAACTGCGGGGGAAGTTAGAGGTGGGTTCAGACTGTCAACATGGCAGCCCTGGTGTTTAAGCCAGCAACAGTGTAAGCTTAATCCACACCAACCACCACCGCTGAACATTCATCCTATGGGCTCCCCAAGGTGGACACAGTGCTACCAGAAACAGCAGCTCAAACAAGAATAGCTCGGAAGGGGCATATATGCCCCGAACGTCACCAAAGCTTGCTGACATTACAGCACGTTGGCCACCTGTAAAATACACTTCTCGTTAGGAAGTAACTACTCAGAAATCGCATGCGGGCTCATCATGAATGTATCACTCTACGCATGCGGGCGTCCTCAACAAGAAAATAAAAAGAATAACGTTCCTCCAGTGATGGGAAATCAATAATGACCAAAACGCCCGTGTCGAGGGGCAAATAGAACAGAAAGATACGAAACACAGCTGAGGGAGAAAAGGAAATAAGGAAGTTCTCCAGTGGAATCTATAGACTAGGAATTGCATCATCAGTGTGGCCGAATGGAACTTCAAGTCTCTGACTCAGCTTGTGAAGAGGGGGCTGTTGTGAAGACCCAAGCCTGGCTGAGTAGCCTCTGTGGATTTCAGTTTAGAGAGAAGATGCTCCTTGCGTGAGTCACAAAGCGTGATATTTGAGCACCTGAGAAATCCTTATTGAACACCTGTGTGCCAGGCCTGGGGCTCCGCCCTGTGAATATGAGGCTGGGCAAAATTGAAGCCGCTCTGCTTTGCTGGCACTGAGAGCCCAGGGGTGATTTGAGACAGAAAGAGAGGGACGTGCCTGTGGGTGGTTGCACTCTAAACCGAAGCACCAGGGGCTGAGACGGGAGAGAACAAGAGACACCTGACCCAGGTAGGACGGCTAGAGAGGGTCCTCAGGGGAGGTGACAGCAGACCCAAAGTGGAAGGAGCATGCCAGGCAGAGGGAACAACACGTGCACAGATTTGAGGCTAGGAAGGGCTTCGTGCTTCTGGAACTGACACGGCACCAGTGCGGCTGGAGTGACAGAGTGAGGTGGAGAATGGTGAGAGGTGAAAGCAGAGAGATTCACAGATGCTGGGCCCCCAAAGTCCAGTGACCCTGCAGAGATTCAGAGAATCAAGGGGTGTTTAGATGCTGTTCCATCCTCTGCCACTCCCCCTGCAGCTCAGGAAAAGCTGCTTTGCCAAGAATTCAATGAAACATTAACTCTTAAGAAGAGCATTTTTGTTTCGTTAGAAAATGTTGGGCAACCTATTTGCCATCCTTAGAAGCCTCTATCCTTCCCACCCTAAAGCGCCGTGACACTGAGCTGTCCATCCTTCTTCTCACCTTTAATTAATTCACACACACGAGGCCATGACTAGGATATCACCAGAGCATGTGATTCTCTCATGCAGAATCCAGAAGGGAGCTAGACAAAAATGTCAGCTGAAAGGAGTTCCGTGGCTTTCAGGAAACGTCTAGAAATAGTTCTAAATAAATATTCATCTCCTTCCTCATTTATGCAGTCATTCATCTAACGCGTATGCCTAGAAGGCTTGCTGTATGCCAGGCAGCGTACTAGGAGCTAGGGAGAGGACGGTAAGTACATTACAGATCCTTTGAGTACGAGATGTACAGCCGTGGGAACAAGCAATGGCTCTACAGAGTGTTAGGTCATCAGTTAGGTGTCAGGGTGCACACAGGGCACCTTCCTGACCCAACCTGGACGCAGCTTCCAACCACTGATCAGTGCACATGACCTATTGTTTCTCCAGTTCACTTGGTGCCAAGAGGAGGCCATGTTTGTCGGTCTCGACCTCTTGCTTCTTTCTTCCCCAGCCGCCAGTAGACCTCACTGCTTGTCTGAAAGTCCCGGAGATGAGTCCTGAAGCTGTCAGGCAGACTTCCCTCTGGGTCAGCCGGGATCCAAGCATCGCTAGAACCACTACCTGGGAGGAGGGGGCAGTGTTGGGACGTGACCCACTCTGGGCTTGGCCTTGGGGTAGTCCCTCTCCAGTAATCTCTTTTGAGCTGATTTTTCAGTGTATCACCTTGAAGGGCTCCAGCCAGTCTTCCCCAGACAAGGCCAAATTAGGGTTTGGGTAGGGCAGAGAGCAGGGGGCAGGCAACCTACAGAGGGAACACCGACCTCTCTCCAGATATCCAGGTATGTTCAGAGAGAACCGCCATGAGAGAATCAGACAGACTCTCTGTCCAAATGCACCTGGAAAGGGGATGATGGTACTTTTTTTGTTTCCACTTTGAGCATTAGAATTGCATAGACATGGGGATGGGATCCGTCTGTTTCTGGAGTCTAATGTATGAGAGGTTCTTTTAGACAGCAGCAAAAACACTTGCTCTTGAAGGATGAATCAAGACTTGTCACATATTAAACATGCATAACTATATGCTGCACACAAGAAAGACCCCGAGGGGTCTGACACCAATTTCTGGTCCCTCCTCCTAGAAGCCACGGTGCGGAACTTAAGCACTAGGACCCTGGGACTGCGTCCTTGTTACTGCATCTGTCAGATGAGGACTCTACGGCCCCGGGTGATCGGCACTCTGTGTACACACTCACTCAAAGTTCTGTCTTCATCAGGTGTTTCCATGGGAAGCTCCTGCTGATGTTTGTTCTGCTCTGTGCTGGGCAGGTGGACCGTCCCGCCTGGGCCTGGAGACTCTCCATCCTCTCACCTCTGGTTCTTATTTCTCAGACAGCTGCAAAAACAGTCAAAGGGTCCTGGGTACAATTTCCAGTACCTCCATTAAAAAATAATAATAAATAATGAAGTGAACGTAATTACCTCCCCCATCTCCCCCCGCCAAAAAAAGAATTTCAAGAAAGCAACAGCAGAGTATTAAACCAAGCACAGAGTTAAAAAAAAAAAAAAAAGAATTTCAAGAAGGCAACAGCAGGAGTATTAAATCAAGCAGAGGGTTAAAAAAAAAAAAAAAAGAGAGAGAGTCAAAGGCACAAATGATCTCCATTGTGTTAAGATTCCAAACATGCTTTCTAGGGCAGCCCTTCCCCAGGAAATATTGAGTCCACTTTAACTAACGGTTCCTGAGTGCTCCTAGCATGCCAGATGTTATGCTACAGGCTTAACCTCATGTTATTTTCATTTTTACAAAGGTCACCCTCAGTGATTAAATGGGTTTGGGCAGGATGACACGTGGCTGGAAAGTGACACATCGGAGACTCGAACCCGGGTCTTTTTAACACCAGATGTTCTTCAGCAGCAACTCTTCACCTGCTGCTGCTTCCTTACAAGTGGGGCCTGTGGTCCCTGGTGTGCCCACTGCTGCCCGTGTGATCCTGAATAGGTCACATTTCCTCTCTAGGTATGGGCCAAATAAATAGATGGACTGGATCATCTCTGAAGTCCCCTCAAGCTCCTGGCAAATATGTAAGTGCTGTAATAGGCTGAATTGTGTCCCCACCAAATTCCCATGTTAAAGCCCTAACTCTGCTGTGACCGTATTTGGAGGCGGAGTCTTGAAGGAGTTAATTAAGGTTAAACGAGGTCATAAAGGTGGGGCTCTCATCCAACAGGATTGGCGTCCTTATAAGAATAGGACCAGACACCAGAGAGCTCTCTCCTTCCATGCCAACAGAGGAAAGGCCCTGTGAGGACACAGTGAGAAGGTGGCCTTCTGCAAGCCAGCAAGAGAGCTCTCACCAGAAACCAAATTTCCAGGCACCTTGATCTTGGACTTCCAAACTTCAGAACTGTGAAAAAATTAATCTCTCTCATTTAAGCTACCCAGTCTGTGATATTTTGCATGGCAGCTTGAGTGGATAAATAGAAGAGCTTTCTACGTGCTAGGCATTGTTGTAGCCATGGGGAATACAGCCAGGGGTAGGTATGTGCTCACAGAATTTAAAATCTAGTAGAGGAAACAGACAATTAAAAACTACATTAAAAAGTCTAGATTAGTTATTTTCCTTTCTCCAGACATGACAACCACTGCAAAAGAAGATCATCAGTGGTTCAGAGAGCAGGAAAGAACAGTCCAGGAGATGGGGTGACTGCCAGAAACTGAGATGCCCTGGACTGCAGGGAGGCCCCCATCAGGGGCTGGGCACACCTGGAAAGGTGTGATGGAAAGAAAGGAAATCTTCCTTCAGGCTTATTTTTCATGCACATGTATCTAAAAGGGTTTAGACAGTTTAGGATAAATAATACATAGGCTATAAAGCCATTAAAAGGAGAATAAATGTTTAAGAGCCTTGTAATACAAATTAAGGGTGAAGGGAATTTTTTCCCCAGCAAAACTTGACTGACCAGAGTGCCTGCAGTTGAGTGTAGAATTGTACTCTGAGCATCCTGGCAACCAAAGAGAAGGGAAAACACAGGAAATCATGAGTGAGTGAGGTGGCTATTAACAGGAATTTTATCACATCATCCAGAGAGACCAGCTTTTTAACATCTGTTGTGCAGATCTCATCTTATGGATGTGTATTTTCTCTCTCTTGAGATACTTAGAAACTTCTCTTTGTTTCCAGGTTGTGAAATTTCTTGAGCAAATTTCCTTATGTTTTTTATCCATCTTCATCTATTATGATTTGTGATGGATAGTTTAACAGTCCTTTCATTCTGGAAACACATATCTTCAAATTGTGGGGAATTTTTCCGGATTTTTTTTCTTTCTTAATAAACTAAGAAGTAAATCAACCTCTATTTTCTCTGTCTGGAGCTCCTATTATTCGGATGTTTGACCTCCTGGATCAAGGTCCTGTTTTTCTTATATTTTTTCCCCACTTATTTTTTTTTAATCTCTTTGTCCTTTTCCTCTGTTTTTTGAAGATCTCACCTCCCATTTTGTTTTCCAAAATTTCTACCAAATTACTTTTACTTCTGCTGTTATATTTCTGATATTCTTCTTTTCCCCCAAGTGTGACCATCCCATGCACAACATTCTGCAGCTTGCTTTTTTGCATAAACAATATCCTACAGATGGTTCTGAAGCAGTTTACAGAGCTCTGCCTCCTGCTCTTTAATGAACAGAGTGTTTCTCTATATGGATGTGCCAGCATCTCCTTAACCAGCTGGGGCTGTATTTTGAAGAACGGTGACACACATTAACTGAAGAGGTTCTAGGCGTTACAAGCAGAGGGACAGCAGGTGGGAAGATACAGGGATACGGAACAGCAGGAGATACTGCCAGGGCCGACTGTGGTGACGCTGGGGTGGGATTGATGAGTGTGTGTGTGTGTGTGTGTGTGTGTGTGTGTCGGGGAAGAGTACTCTTAAGAGTCAAATGGTGAACAGATCAACTTTCCAAGTAATTTGAACTAAAAACTCAAGACTCAAAGCCAAGTAGGAACATAGAGAAATCTGTTCTTCAGAAGTCCCCTCGGTCAGGGATACAGAGGATGGGCCACAAGAGGATCAGACTTAGAACAGTTAGCTGTCTGTCACAGCTCGCAGTGCTGCGGGTTGGGACCAGGACGGCGGCCGCGGAGCAGAGCAGGGGGCACAGGCGGAGAGAGCACAGAGGCTGTGCAGTCTGGTGGCCGCGTAGAGGGAATAAGTGAGGAGGAATCTGGGAAGATGCCACCATTTCAGCCCAGTTGCCTTCCTGGACCGTGTCTCCCTTTGTAGGGTGGCGGTCCCTAGAGAGTTCAACATACTGAAATCAAGGTGCGTATTTTTTTAAACAAACCCATTGTCTTCCTCAAAGGATATTACCAGGTCTGCCGCCTTGCTGACTTTGATGACTGGTTCCCCTTAAGGTTAAGAATGCCTTTTAAATGCATTTTTAAAATCTCTGATGTAATAATGAACAGAATTAAAAGGCTATTTGCCCCACAATACACAGAGAAGTCTAGACAACAGAAGGAAAAAAGGGGAAAAAAACTTATCCAAACAAAATAGAACGGAAAGCAAACACTCAGAAAACACACAAGAGAGCATGAAGCAAAATGGCAGAAGCAAGATCGGATAGAAACGCTGACGATGAGTATAAATGGGTTACTTCTTTAAGTTAAAGGGGGAAAATTGAATGAAAAACAATGGAAATCCAGCAATACGCTGCTTACAAAAGTCAGGCCTAAAACATGATGATAAAAGGAGAGATAAACAAAGGTAGACACGTGTCAGGTAAACGAGAACTAAAAAGGAAGTGAGGAGCTATGTTAGCACCTGTCAACAAAGTCAAAGTGACAATCCCAGGACAGTGGCAGTCATTCACTTTGATGAGAGAGGTCTCGCCCTCTCTCCCTTGGGGAGGGACCTCATCCCTGCACCCAGTTCATCACCAGCCACATGCCAACCATCTCCAGTTTACACCCCATTTTATCAGCTCCATACAACAGCAGACAACTCCGCTGTCTGCTCACCACCCCTTCCCAGCAGCGGACACTCCCACCTGCCTCAGCACCTGCTAGGTGACCAACTAAGGTCCATTTGCCCAGGACTGAGTGGTTTCCAGGGACCTCTGGTACCAAACTGGGACAGTGCCAAGTAAACCAGGACGCTTGGTCAGCCTGAGTCCCTCCATCACCCCGAAGGGAGACGCCTTGCTAGTTCTCTCCACGATGCTCACCAAAGACTATTTAAATTCCAGGCTGACTTCTGTCTCCTGAGTCTCTGAATACAGGAGGGCAAAGCCGGTGCTGAGAGCGTTCGCCCCTGCGTTCCACCCGCTCTCACAGTGTCCGGCGCTCCGTCAGTCCCGGCTGGGTGGTGGCGTCAGTCAGGAGCTTCCTGTGCTGCGTAACCGCGTCAGGGCGTGCAAGGCAACTTCCAAATGATTTGCTCACTTAAATACATTTTAAAACACAATGAAAAATGACAAAACACAACTCTGTATGTGTGTGTTCTATTTGGCCATCATCTCTTACGGAGATCATTCTGGAACACCTCCGTCTCCTCAGAACCCCATCTGCTGCCTTTCAATTGTCTGCATCCTTCTGTCTTGCTCCCCCAAAGCCTAACTTTTGCAGACATTTTCATTTCCTAAGATTTTGGAGTTTCTTCCCCTTTGTTGAGTAAGTTTGGATTCCCCAAATAAAGAACTAAAATAGATTCACCATTTATTACTAAGTTAAGATTTTCCTCTTGACGTAAGAATTGCTCATCGTGGTACCATTTTCAGAAACACTTCACTTCCTTAAATATTTATTAATGAAATATTTTTATCGGCAAACATGCCTTCTAAATATTTATTGCTTTGGACCCCTCTTGCAAAGCTGTTTAGGAAAGTGCTCGGAGCAGAGCAACTCTGAGTTCACAGGACTCGAGAGGTTTTAACAACAGAGGTGAAAGTTTGTTTGGCTTGTGGTTTTGCTGCTATTTTGTGAGTAGATCGGTTCTGTCATGTTTTGTGCAGTGGTTCTAACGTTTAGAAGTACTTGTTCAAGAATTAGATGTGTCGACTGAAAAAAAAAAACGCACAACCTTACAGTTGAGAATTATGTTTTATTTGGGGGCCTTTCTGAGGAAATCAAGCTGAGGAGGCAGCCTCTCAGATCATTCTGAAGAGGCAGGGGAGGAACCAGGACATATAGGAGCTTTTGCAACAAAGACCAGGTAATGGGAACATTAAAAGCTGACTGTTAATTAAAGAAAACCAGATATCGCAAGTTAACGAATTTAGTGCTTTTCTATGTATGCGAAGATGCAAAAGTCTGGGTTCATTGAGATTATTCCTTTGTTGTGCACCTTAGCTGTCCAGGTCCGGTATCCTGTTTTCCCACCCTGAGTCCCGTCAGGGTGCACTGTTGGGGGTGGCCACAGTGGCTGAGGGCTTGACAGCAGGCAGGCAGCCCGCCTGTCTCCATCCTGAGTTCCCTCAGGCAAACTGCTGGGCGGAGGGAGCAGCAGATGGCTTGATGGCAGCAGCATCCTTTGCTGATGTGGCAGGCAGCATTTTTCATCCACGGACGCGTGCATGTTCTCTGCCGGACGGGCTCTTCCCTTAGTCCCAAAGGGGAGAGTGAAGCCTGAGACGCAGGAGTGGGGACTCTGGTTCGGGGCAGTGCTGGCTGCTGGCCGCAGCCCCGCGCCGCCTCACCGCACACACACCCACCACGCACACCTCATGCTTATGTGGACCGGGCGGCCACTCGGGGTCCTCTCTGCCCTCTGGAACGTCTTCCATTCCTAACTGTCCACCTCTGTCCCCATGTTGGCTGAGCAGCACAGAGCTTCCCTTGCCTGACTTCATGACACCTCAGGTTTTAGGGGACCATCTTGAATGTAAATTGTCTGTTTTTTGACCACCTGTAGCAGATTTGTTTCAGTTTGGGGCTTGGAAAATGTAATCCATGACAGCCGGGTGCCTGTCAGTGTTTTACCTGGTAAGAGAGAATGGATGTTCTTAAGTGTGCCTATACCCAGCTTTCCAAGGAGACTTTGGGCTTAAATTTTATATATTTAGTTGCTTGTAAAATAAATGCTACTTTTTTTTGGAGTATGTCACTTAGATGATGGGGTTGTTTCATTACATTCCATGCCAGCTCTTTTCATCTGGGCTGCTGCAACAGCCAGGAGTACCCCGCAGGCTTGGTGCACTCCGAGTCATTTGTTACCGGCACGTGCAAGGGACGGAAGTTGTTGAGTGACTTACTTCACGATAAATCAGACCTGCTCCCTCCAGAATGGCATCCTCACTGACTTGCATGTGTTTTGCTTTATTGGAAGGTGAGAAAGGTTGGAGTGACAGCCAGCAAGCAAGGTCTTACTCTTACACCCAGCAAAGCCCCGGGGACTCTGTCACGCCTGTGAATGTCACCTGGTCAGTGTCACTCGCGGGAGTCAAGCTTGAGGACTCCTGTCTTATGTCACTTGTTTTCCAAAAGTGCTTCCAGTTCTTTTCTTTCTCTGAGGTGAAGGAGGCAGTTCTGGGGAAGGCGCTGGATGTCTGATTGGGAAAGGAAGCCTTCAAGCCGAGCTCAGGAAATAGGCGATTACAAGATCCGTAATAGCTTCGATGTGCCGTCCACGACTAAGTGATTTGCGCTGATGGAGCTGGTCACGAGTAGGCAATGCACAATGGGCGCAGAGCCTAACAGTCCTTACTTTTAGCTTTAGAGCGTGTCTCCTTGTGTTTCCAGCCAATCGTCCTGCCCGGTTCTGTTTTCTTAGGTCAATATGACACTTGCATTGTGAAAGTGGCATTTCCACTTGTGGTGAGCCAGCTGTAGCTAATCACAGGCGACGGTTCCAAAATGGCTGTCGGAGAAAACCTGGAATTTAAGATTTATCTTAGAAATCCACAGATTGGATATTCTGCACTCCCCTAGTTGAGTGTTGGTTAAAAACAGGCAGACAGACAAACAGAAACCAATGCTGTGTCCAAGAAAATGGAAACGTAATAATTTGGCAAGGTTCTAATAATGAGTGATGTCACCGAGATACAGTGAAACTGACCACTTAACAGATTGGTCCCAAGCACTCATTCTGCCGACAAATATGTTTCCTAGATGTCCAGCGGAAAATTCAGTACCCTTCAAGTAGCAATTTTATTTTTAAAATTCACCTAGCAAATTATTCTTGAACTGCCATATGGTATCCACCCAACTGTTATTTTTAGCTGCTATTTTGAATTTTAATTGTTCAACTTTTTCCATGTTTTCTTTTCGTCTGTTCAGTATTGAGGATTATTTTAGTAACCAGGACCCTGTGATGTGCCGAGAACAATGTCTTCAGGGTAAAGTCCAGCCAAGTTTAATTCGGTTTGCTCCTCTCATCTCAGAGCAACAGACATGTTCATAGAAAATATTAAACACCGTTGTTGCTTTCACACAGACAGGACTCACCGCAGACCTGGGGTTCAGAGAGCATCACCTGAGGACCAGAGAATGGACCACAGGATGGTCCATTGATGAAGTTGCGCTGTTTCAGTTATTTTTGTTTTTATCTTGGCCACTTTGAGGGCGTTGCCGAGGGGCCGGGATGATTCACAGGCTCCCAGCTGCGTGGGAGGCTGAGCACCACCCACTGCCCTCCATCACTTGGCTCTAGGGCTGAGCTCCTTGTAGGCTCCCCACCAGCAGCTCAGATCTCCGTCTTTGCCGGTTTGTCTCTGGACAACGGTGAGCCATGGGGTTTCACTGTAAGTGTGTTGTCGCAGGGGTGGGCTGTTCACCCGGCTGTGCGTCCAGGATGTCAGATGGGCAGGCCAGGCAGATGGGCAGCTCTCTGATGGGAGTCAGCGCTTCCATGGTCTCACTTGTCCCTGGACTTTATAGGTTTTCCTGCAGGTAATCTTGAGCATGTCTGTTGTTTCAGAACGGCCTCCCAGATCTGGCACGGGACTCGAACACATTCCTCAGGGTGCCCAGCTCAGTCATGGAGGACTAGCTGGGAGCTCCTGAGGCCACCTGCGGACACCTGGGCCCCACACTTTGTGTCCTTCTTGTCTTCTTTTTAATCCCCCAATGACAAAATTCATATGGATGAATGCATTTGCTAGAGAAATGGAAGGCAAATCAGGAATAAATTACAAAATGCTAGTGATTTCTCATACTCGGTTTCCTAAAATAGATTGAATATAAAACTATGTGTATTGGAGTCTTGCTGTTTTAGTAACAGACTTCATGACACGGGATTATGTTGAGGAGCAAGTTCTAAATATGTGTCCCCTGGTATTTCCAGGAATTTGCCCTTTAAAATGAACTTGGAGATGGAGGCTGCTTACACCCACCTCCTTCTACTGTGGATGGCTCCGAGTGAGCCCTGAAGACTGCTAACACTGCATTCCTGTTTTCTGAATATTTAACGCCCCACAAATGTGTTTGATGGACCATTTGAATGCATAGTCATTTGCCTTTCACTGTAAAATGAGTTGTCAAAAAGATTCACTCAGCTGCGTATCAAGGATTTGATATCAGACGTCATAGTCCAATTATAATGGATCTCACGAAGGCAGGTATGGCTGGAGGTACTTCATCGCCGTAGAAGCTGGGAAGCTTCTAACAGGAAGTGAAATAATTAGCATCATGTTATCTTGAAATCTTGAAAATGCAGTATTGTTAAGGAAAGTCTGTATTTATATCTATCTATCTATCTATCTATCTATCTACCTATCCATCTATCTATCATCCTCCATACCTGGAGGAAGATGTAAACTGCATTAGCTTAGTGATTAGAACTAAAATTATTCTTAGGGAAGAAGCTGTCTATTGAAGAAAATACTGTGATAAGTCACTTGATGAACATCTAAAATCCTGAGGGTATTGGATGGTGAAGTACAGAGAGACAAAGAGATAGCTAATTGGCTTCATTTTAAATTTTAAAGCAACATGCAGGAAAGAAATGGCTGAGAGGATGAAGAGGAGACGGGAGGTGTAGGGCAGTGTTGCTGGAACCTGAGTTGTGAAAATAGATAGAAGCTTTCTAAGAGTTGGCCCTTGGTCGTTATATTTTCCAAAAACTAATGTAATATTATAAAAATATAACATACATACAAAACTCTTTATAATAAGTCTTGAAATCAGGTAGTGTTAACTCCAACCTGCTCCTCTTTTTCAATATTGTTTCGGCTGTTCTAGAGCCCTTGTATTTCCAAATAAGTTGTAGAATCGGCTTGTAAAACACTGCAGAAATGCTTGTTGGGGTTTTGACTGGGATTCCATTATATCCGTAGATCACTTTGGGGAAATGTGACATTTTAACAAAATGGGGTTATCCAATCCATTAATGTGACATGTCTCTGTTTACTTTGGTCTCTTGTAATTCCCTGCAGCAGCACCGTAGTTTACACTTCCCTTGTTGCGCTGGCTAGGAACTCAAGGGTAACACGAGGTTGGTAAGCTTGAAGACACCGCCCTGCTCCCAGCATAAGGGGAGGGCGCCCGGCCTTTGACCCCGGAGCTCGATGTCAGGGCTGGTTTTTTCACGGATGCTGTTTGTCAGCGTTGTGGGGGGGGGCATGTCTGTTCTCAGTTTGTTGACAGTGTTTTCTAAAAATCATGCATGGGTGTTGGATTTTGTTAGATTCTTTTTGTTTTTTTGCACTTCTTCAAATTATCATATGGTTTTCTCCTTTATTCTGTTAATAAATTATGTTGATTGATTTTTAAATGTTAAATCAACCTTTCATTCCTGGGATAAGTCTGACTGATCATGATGTGGTTTCCTTGTTAGATATTACTGGCGAAAAAAGATGGTCACATCTATGTTCATAAAGGATTTCATTTCTTGCAATGCCTTTGGTTTGGGTGTGAGAGTAATGCAGACCTCACAAAGTGACTTGGGAAATGTTTACTCTTTTTTTATTTTCCAAAGAAATGTATGGAGTTGGTTTTATTTCTTTCCTGGAGTTTTGCTGGCATTTACCAATAAAGCCATTTATCTGGTGTTTTCTTTATGCAAATAATTTTTGCTGCTTTTAACTCAATTTCTTTAATAAATATAGAGCTACTCAGATTTTCTATTTTTTTTCTTTTGTTAGTTTTGGTTATTTGTGTCTTTCAAGGAATTTATCTAAGTTGTTATTGGGATGAAATTGTAATTTTAAAAATTTTTTTAATGTCTCTAATATCTGCAGCAATGTCCCTTTGTTATTTATAATATTATCAATTTGTATATTTTTTCTTAATGACTTTAGCTAGTTTATCAATTTTTATCACTTTTTCAAAAAACCAGCTTTGCTTTTATTAATATTCTCTGTTATTTATCTGCAATTTTATTCATTTTTATTCATATTTTTTGCTTTCTCCTACTTACTTTGGTTCTAATGCTCTTAATTTTTACCTTCAGTTGGAAGACCACATAGTTGTTATTAGACTTTTAAACTTTTGTAACAAGCATTTTTAAGCTACAAATTTCTTTATAAGCACAATTTTGATATATTGTATTTTAATTTTTATTCCTTTTGAAATATTTTCTTGTATGCCTTCTTTTTTCTTAAACCCATTCATTACTTAAAAATGTGTTATTTAATTTCACATGTTTGGGAATTTCCTAGATTTCTTTTTCTTATGGATTTCTAATTTAATTCTGTTGTGCTTAGGAAACATACTCTGTACAATTTCAGTCCTTCTGTATTTATTAAGGCTTGCTTTATAGATAGCCCATGGCTGGACACTTCACAGCAGAGGGCTACAGAAACCAGACTCTGTATGTGTCTCTGAGACACTGCCCTGGGGGGTTCCCAGCAATGGCTGGGGGTGAGAAGGGCTGGTGGCTGACATAGCAGATGGTGGCCAGAACACCAGAAATGCTGTGAATGGTCCTTCTTGTGATCGTTAAGTTACCCACCCCCAGGATGGTGTTACCTGGACCACTTACCTGGGTGGCTCTCTGCCATCCATCTTGCTGCGTCTCTGGCCACACTACGGTGAACTCGGGAGCTAGAAGCTCTTACTCGCTCTCCATCACATTTTTGCATCAGTGAAGAATCCTCTAAGTAGCACACCTGCAAGGAGAGACCAAGAGCAGCATCAAAAGAAGTAGAAAAACGTTGCTGAAGGGGAACAGCCCAGACGTCAGGACTTCTGCTGCCTGTGGCTGTGGACGGAAAGAGGGGTCTGGGGCAGAGGGACTAGCATGAACCCAAGTAAAAAGGTGTGCTCCACCAGACGCTGGAAAGCGAGACCCATCTGCTGGTTAGCACTTCTCTCTTTAATGACTCTTTCTTCGAGGAAGATTTAGGGCCGGTTAACAGGAAGCGAGTCGTAAAGTATATACAGGTTCTAGGAGCAGGGTGTTATTGGCTCTGGGGACAGGTTAAACTTCTGACAGTGAACTTTCCTATATAAGAAGCGATTTTTCCTAGGTGAGTGAATATGCTGAAAATGCGACTCTCCTTAAAGAGTTGTTTTAAAATGTATTTCATGTTGATTCATGAAGCTAAGTGAAAGGAATAAAGAAAATGTAGGTTTCTTGTTTGAACTGTGAATACAGAAGTGATGGGACATTTTTCTCATGGGGAAAGAAAAAAGGAAGATGAATGAAGCCAAGACACAATTACATACAAAGACCCTGGGAACTTTGCTGTGTATCTGGGACTCGAATACACACCTCCCCACTTCTGTGCACTTGCCTCGCTTCTGACCAGAGTGGCCCTGGCAAAGATGGGATTCAGGCCACTGTCACCTGGGGACCACTGAGGCGGCTGCTCCAATCCCTTGTGTGGCCCGAGAGCAGGACTAGACAGCGCCCCTCCTCATGCTCAGGACACATGTCTCTTCTCCCTTGGGGCATCCCTGTGGTCACTGAGGGCTGACCATGTGGGATCCACCAGGGTCCCGCCCGAAAGTTCAGAGCTGTGATGCTCTGATCAACAAGCTTTGACAACAGGGGTAGAGGCCTGAGGACCCATTTTTCTTCACTCCTGCCTCCAGTTGGACAGTTTGGATCTGCAGTCACTCCTAAGAGTCTCTGTAAAGCTGTCCCGAGAGACATGTAGTCAGCTTGTCCCAAAGCTCCGGCCAGCTGGCCACAGGCTCTTTCTGTTTACTCCCCTCCTTTCCTGCAGTTACACCTGCACTTATAAGTACTCAGCAAAGATTTGCAAATAACTTTTAAAAATTTCATAGATATTTGGAACATTTCACTGTTAGCTGTTCTGAATATCTACACATATACATACCAAGGTATATATATATTCTGCCCATATATATAAATGTATATACTCAAGGTTAATGGACTGCAGTTTGTCAGTTCAGTATACCCCCCCTTTATTTCAAATTGAAATTTGCAAGGGATGTCACATCTGCTGATTGGTTGACTGATGATAATTGTGGGTCAGGGTGGCCGCTCTTCCCACAGTAGGATGATTACATCAAAACCTCTTCTCTGGACATCGCCACGGCCAGTCCTGAAGCCTGGGCTGTGGGCACAGCCTGTGCCCCTCCTTCCCATGTGCACGTTTTGAGTGACCAGAGTCCTACTGGTCATCCTGGCAGCTCTCAGCCGCTGAAGCAGCTCTTCCTCTGGAGTGCGCAGACGGCAGACGGGCTGCTGACAGCACCCCGCGCTCCTGTTTGGTGATGCGTAGACAGCTTTTTGCTTTATATTGAAAAGCCTGTATTTCAACCCAATGTTTGATGACTTAGATCCATGTGTTAGGATATGGGAGGGTTTTCCTTTTGTATTTGATTATAAGGTGGGTGTTCAGAGACAAATGGAGGTGAACTGGATGGTGTGGAGTCACAGACATCAGAGCTAGGGATGGTCACTGCCATTTCCCCAGAGGGGAAAACTGAGTCCCAGAGAAAGGCACGGACTTTCGCAGGGCTTCACAGTCAACGCCAGCCCCGGGGCTGGAGCCTGGGTCTTCCAGTGACCGGTTCACAGATCTTCTGCCACAAATAGTCACAAAGCCGAGAGGTCTAGTGAACACAAATTTCATTTGCACTCGTCAGACAGGTATGCAGCAGGTGCCTACTACGTGACTGCACCCTCACTCAGTGCTCTTTTGGGCGGGGCGGCCGAGAGGGGTGGGGACGAGGTTTATTGGTTGATTTCTTTTTCACGGAGGTGCCAGGGATGGAGCCGGGACCTCGCGCACGCTGAGCACGCGCTCTGCCGCTGGGCTAGACCCTTCCCACGGCTTGGTGTTCTTAACCCCGAGAAGACAGAAGCGCTGAGTGTGATGTAAATAGAAGACCAACCGCCGAAGTGCGGCCACACGCGAATGCCGGTGGTGTGACCCCTGTGCGAACAGCATCTTGGCATTTTTTCATCAATTTAGGCAAACTTATGTAATTAAAATATTCCTTTGTCTGCGTGTACTGGAGTCTGGCTAGGACGACACCATGTCAGCTCTTTTTCTGAAAATTCTTCAATCTGTCTACCTCGATGGCAGAACAGCACAGTACAAATAACAACAGTAACAGTATTAGTAATGAAACCTTAGATCGAGTCGTTGGAGGAGAGCCATGGAGAGGCAGGGCTTTAGAGCCTTGGGACCTGCATGGCTTAGAGGGGACATTGACCCTCTCTCCCGGAAGCTTTTGGGAGGCGGGAGGAAACAACCTTGGCCATTTAGCTGCTCGGTGAAGGCTCTTCAGAGTAAACGCCCTCCACGTGCGGCTGCGTCAGACTCAGGACGGGTGAAATGTACGCATTTCCTGGTTTTTCCAAATTGTGCTTAGTCAGCAAAAACAGATACAATTTGAGATGCAGTCCCGAAATCCTGCTTTAGAGACCACCTTTGAAGGTGGCAAGCAATTAACCTTGTTGTTTGCAATTTGCCTCTTATTTCCAGGATCAAAGGTTATTTCCCAGGAGAGGTTCTCCAGGGAGCAGAGGTGACAGACCGGTGGGGGAAGGCCCAGAGTGCAAGGATCCGCGGATCAATGAAAATCAGACCAAAAAAAAAAAAAAAAAAACCACTAAAATTTGGGGTTGTAATTATCTCAGTTTAGTTAATCTAGAATAAAATTATAGCCATTGTCTTTAGCATAGGGTTCCAGTGAGAATGTGGTTCTGAAAAGGATGACTTAGAAAAAAGTGTGTTTTAGTTTTATCTGGGCCCCTGTTATTAACACACCAATCTATGAGATGGTGACAAATGGAGGTGGTTTCCAAGACTTGGCTCCTGTGATATTTCTTTTTAATAATGACTTGGAAAGTCCTTTGTTAAACAGAAGTGACATAAAGTCCTTTGTTTAGCACAGTTAATGGCAAATAAAAAGTATTTATTTTTAGTCCCACTGGCTGTCCTGAAATTCTAGTTAAATGTTTATTGCTAGTTTCAACTGATAATGGCAGCAGAAAATTGTTAGCTGTGTGTTTTATGAAAGAAGAGGTGATGTTTCAGGTACAGAGTCCAATAACTCTACGCAGGAGCTGGTGGTTCTACTTTCTGCTAGTAGAGGTCATGGCTGCTTAAAATAGCGTCAGGTCAAAGAACATGAAAAGGGATACGTTGTATGTGTGCCTGAATCACGATGCCGTCCACCTGAAGTTAGCACCACGCTGTAAACCAACTATATGTCAATTAAAAAGAAACAAGAAAAAAAATAGCGCTGGGTGCCGGATTCACAGATCTGCTTTTGGCAAAGCTGTCAGTATCGACTCACTCTTTCCAAGGACCCTGGTGACTTCCCAAGAACCGTGAACTGTATTTTTTTTCTCAGAGTAAATGAGAAAAAAGCTGTTAGCTTCCGAACAGGTGTCCCCTGGAAGTGTCTGGCACAGCGCTTCACGCATAATGGCCCCTCGGAGCATCGCTGCTGGTGGCTGCGATCCATCACCTCGACCATGGCAAACACCAGTGCAGCCTCTCTGCTCCTTCCTCTCCTGACTCCAGGGGCGAAGTAAGGAGGTCCCTCCCCTCCTGGGTCTCTCTGGGGCCTTTGAGCACGGGACTCTGCTTCCTGAAATTGAATCCTTGGTGCCTTTCCAGCTCTCAGAAAGCCCCTTTCTTGTGGGCTCCCACTCTTGCTTCTGGCAAAAGGCAGATCTTCTCCTAAACCTGCAAATAGCAGCCTAGAGGTTCCCTGGCGTCTCCATCATGGCCCTTTTGCAGGGAGGTAAGGCCGATGGTTAACTTGAATTAAGCGCAGTATCTCCATTGCTCTGTTACGTACGTATTTATCTACGTCACATACTATAGCTGTATACTCAGCCGTGGCTTTGTGAACTGTTTGCTGTCATTATCTTTACACGTTTTACTTTGGGGGTTCTTGTAAGACTTTATTTTTATTTTTTTTACATAGCAGTGCTATTAAGCCTTGGCTGGTTGTGTCTGTTCTACACACAGATTCTAGTTTGCTCGTTTGCTTTTTAATTTTTCTCCTGGGTCCTAGTTCGCTTTATAAGAAGGTGACTTTTCAGTGTTGTGGAAGCCAGGACCTCTTGTTGGGGGATATGGTGGGCCACTGAGCGGCTGGTAAAGGAATTTACCAAAGACAGCTGAGAAGTTTAAGAACAAAGGGAAAGTTTAATAGATACGCTGCTGCAGCCCACAGCGGGCCGCACGGACCAGAGGTGCCTGCGTGAGCGCGTGCAGGTCTTTTATTGGGGGAGGGGGTTGTGCACACAAGGGGGAGGGGGCTGCATGATTAATTTGGGCACAGGTACCTGATTGGTTGTAAGAACTGTCAGGGACTTCTCTGCATAGTAGAATTCACAACTCTGATGCGGGAGGGTGTATGTGGGAACTGTCCACCTCAGGCATCGTGAGCCGGGCTACCTCCTGGGCCGTTAGCTTTGTTAGGGTAAACACACATCAGGGGAAGATGTTCTTATTCTGCAGAAATGCAGGTATGTGAGGGTCCTGCAGTGGGGAATAGGGGGTAAGGTGTCAGTGGGCTCCTGGCCCACAGAGAGCCCAGGGCGGGGTTTTATGGACTTCAGAGCAGCTTCAGAGAGCACCAGCCAGCTCCACACCTCTTAGGACTGAGTGTGCCCAGCCCCAGTACAGCGGGTCCATATTCTGAGTAACAGCTGTTTTCACCAACATCATTCAGCTCCCTAGAAGGCTGTCTTACTCAAAACAAGGGCAACTGTGTCTGAAAACCAGGATGGCGTGTGTTGTGCTTCTCTGAAGTTGGGAAGGGTGACTGCTCCCGAGTGGGGAGAACTGGGAGACAAGTGCTTTGGGGAGAAACAAGACAGTCTTGCATATTAAATACAGTCTTGCATATTAAAATGCAATTTCTTTTGTTGGATTGAGTGTTCACTTTTTTGCCTCTTTGATGTTCAAGTTTTTGACTCTGGAGGTCTTTCCATTCACAACTGCATATGGCGGCCAAGGATTGCACATGTCAGTCTCTCTGTGCCCAGATATATGTGTCCACAGACTACTCTGTCATGATTAATATCCTACACATACACGTATGTGTAAACACAACAGGTGTGAAGCATGATTTTTCTATTGGTACCAAGGACAGTGAATGTTGGACTTGCAAATACTTTTGTTTTTATTAAGATGTTTAGTAAGGTTTCACAAAAATAAATTTGAAATTTAAGCTCGGCATAAATAATTGTGATTTAAAATTCCGGTAGCTGTTAATTAATTCTCTGCCTTTCAATTTTAATAGATGATCTTGAATATTTTAGAAGAATAATGTCCTTTAAAAATACATGAAAATAATTTTAGATTTTTAAAATCTTCATTCGATTTCTATTTTTGAAGAAAATAGTTCAAAATTTTGCACGTTTGGAATGCAATTACATTTTACTTTTTAAGCCTTTAAATCATTAGTGTCAGTGGAATGCGAATTTTGTGGAAAAAATAATATAGTGATTTTCGCTGAAGTGAAAGCAAGAAAATAATTTTATTGAATAAATATAACATATTAATTATGCACATGTTTGTATTATAACTGTGAACAAAAATACTGCAACCATATCAGTAAACAAAGAATGCTGAAACCAAGTCCTCAGCGGCTGCCGCCACCCCCCAGTGAGGACAGGCGTGCAGCCCAGCCTCTGCAGCCACTCACAGTGGTGCCCTCCGAGGGGACTCAGAATAAGAAAGGACAGGATACTGGCCCTAGAGAGCTACGTGCTTGTCAAAGGAATGAATTCAACGAGCCCAAATGTTTGCTTCCTCCCATACATAGAAAAGCACTAAATTCTTTAACTTGAGATGCCTGGTTTTCTTTAGATAACAAGCAATCTTTTATTGTTCCCACTACCTGGTCTTCGTTGTAAAGCTCCTTTGTATCCTAGCTCCTCCCCTTCCTCTTTGGAGCAGTCCCTCAGAGCCATCTGAGAGGCTGTCATCCCGGCTCGAGTCCTCCCGCCAAATAAAACATAACTCTTAACTTTAAGGCTGCGCATTTATTTCAGTCGACATAACTTACCCAAATATTGCCAGCTAAGCACCAGCACATCCAGACACAATGCAATAATGATTAAATTTGGTCTTTGATATTTTGCCAACTTCCAGACATATAAACATCATAGTTTATGCAAATTTTTTTGTTTTTGTTGTTTGTTATGACAGTATATTTGTCAGGTTAGAAAGATAAATCATATTTAGTTTAACAATGTTTTAATTTGATTTATAACTTGTGGATATTTGTATGTGATATGTGGGTCACCACTTGTGCTCTGTTTCTGGCCTCATAAGTGCCTGGCAGTCCTCAAAACCATCCCATTGCTCCGTCTGTGACGTCGAGCTTCTGGGTCCCCATTTCACCTTGATGTAACTCAAATCTTTCACCAGTATTTGTTTTCTATTATTTTTTTTGGCTTTGGACACATGGTGGCTAAATTTTTAAGGATATAAATCCTTAGTTCATCTGGAATTCATTTTGGTTTAAGATGAAAAGTATGAACTTAATTGTATCTCCTAAATTCTTAGCCAATTGTACAAATATGCTTCTGAAGAAAAATCTTTCATTTCCATACTGATTTGCAATTTTACCTTTATAATATGTTACATTTATTTATAACCTGTGTTCTTATCCTTTCTGTTTTGTTTGTTTCTGGGCCATCATGGTACTGTTTTAATGTTTTTGTTTGGCTTTATAATACTCTTTAGGATATGTCTCACCTCATAATCTTTATTTTTCAAAAATGTATTAGATAGTCTTAAGAATTTATTTCCCAGATGAACGTTACAGTGTCTGGTAAATGAAATACAGTTTTCTCCTTTGTTAAAACAAGAACAAAATACTTATGAAATTTTGGGGATGAAAGAGACAGAAAATCTGTAAGCTCTTATAGCATTATTTTTAAAAAATCCTTTCTTTCAGACTTTGGAGACAATGCAAACACATTTTGCTTTTTGACGGCTTCTGTTCTGCTTTGTTTTATAAGAGGCGCTTACTGGGGCATGCTGGGAATCTGTGTCGGGGTCAAGCCCTTTGCTCAGCGAGGGACTCCCTGCCGTGGGGTTGGTGAGGCTGGCTTTGTTCAGTGGTGAGAAATCCAGACAAGAAGGGCAGAGGGGGCTCTAGCAGAGCAATGAGAGATTCTGTGAGGAACCCACGTAGAGAAAGGAGCTGTTCTTCTGGGAATCTATCCTGCTTCAAAGGGAAGGAGTCTGGAAAGAAGAGGGAGCGATCTAACCAGAGAGTCAAGGTGGATCTCGATTCCGGGAGGGACTCAGGGCAGGAAGTTAGTCAAGATGGACAGCAGACTGGTGGTTGAGGCTGAGACTGGTCTGTGGGCAGAAGTGGGGGCAGAAGCACTGTGATGTGGGGTGTGCAGGCGACATGGGTGCTGGGGAGCTGCAGGCTGGAGTTTACCAACTCTGTAGACCTGGGGGAACTTTCCCAGGATCGAGTACCCGTTAAGAGCTGGACTGTCATTCAACGGCCCATCCATGGACCGCGGGATTCCCTTTGATTCAGTCATCTCCTTTGGGCACTGGAGATGGTACAAACATATGTTTGCATTTTGATGCATTCCAGTCCTACTGGAAACATCCCACTTTCAAGGCAGGCTGCCTAGAAATGCTTTAAAAAGCCTGATCACAGAGCCTCGACTGGGCTTCCTTCCATGAAAACCAAGCGGGAAATTCAGCGACATCCTGCCCGAGCCTTCCTCGGGCGGTCCTTTCCCAATAGAGCTGCTGTCATAGGGCACAAAATGTGTGCAATGTCCTCAGCATCCAGTGATCAAAGATAGGAGGGTATGAATTTTAGAAAAGGCTCTTGTCCAAATGGAACTAGCTACATAATTTACAGGGTCTAGTGCAGAAACTAAGAAGTTCAAGATGCAAGAACAGAGCATTAAACCTGGTGCTGGACACCTGATCGTGGGGCTCAAGAAGTGGCTCTCTCTCCAAAAGGGACTTGAGGGTGTATTATGTCTGAAAACAACACATTCCAACCACTGAATGTTTAATCTGCACAAGGACAATCATAATTATCCAAGGAGAACATTCTTGGCTTGGGAGTCTCAAGATAAACCTTGAAAATATTTAGAGAATCAGCATCGAAGGAGATGGAAGATTCACTAAGGGAACTGGGGAGCAGAGAGAAAGGGGAAAAAGTACCAAGCATGCCAGGTGTGTGTGAGGTGCACACCGTGAGCATCGTTCACCATCATACAAGTACCGCAGGAGAAGAAGCCATGTTGATGGAGGCGACAAAGTTAGTAATGCCCACTGGCGAATTACTGAGGGGACCAGAGGCACAAGAAAGCGTCTGGCCCAAAGAATAAAATAACCAAAATAATGGGGAGCAAGAGAAATGACGTTTGAAATAATAAAAGATTCAAATGTTCAGAGAGAGAACATCAGACTGTCAGAAATAAAAGGGATGTAATAATGGCAAGACTCAGTGTAAGGATAAAAAAAGTGAAAAGTGATAGGAAAACTATAAAATACTTTAACATGATTTCATCTAGGGCTGCTGTACCAGGGCACCTCATACAGGGGCCTAAACCACAGAAGCGTGTTGGCGCTCAGTTCTGGAGGCTGGAGGTCCAAGGTCAAGGCGTCCGTAGGACTGGTTTCTCCTGGCAGCTGCGAGGGAGAACCCGTCCCAGCCTCTCCCCTGCTTCCGGTGGTTTGCCGCCAACCTTCGGTGTCTTTGGCTCAGACACGTCACCCTCTTCTCCGCCTTCATGTTCACGTGGCTTCTCCCTGTGTGTCTCTGTGCCAAAACTTCCCCTTTGTATAAGGACACCCATCATATTGAATTAAGGCCCATCCCACTCCAGGGTGACCTTTTTGATTACATCTGCCATAACCCCATTTCCAAATGCTACCACATTCTAACACACTCGGGTTTAGGACTTCAACATACGAATTTGGTGCAGGGAACAAAATTTGACCCATAAATGTGATAAACAAGATAAAGTTAAAACCAGGGCACTAAAGAGATAATTTTAAAAATTTTAAGGGAGCTGTATTTCATAAGTTTAGGCTACACTACAACCGGCAAATATGAGACTTTCAAAATTAGGATATTCTTTTTTTTCTTATTTTTTAATGGGAATACTGGGGACTTCGTACATACTAAGCATGTGCTTTACCAGTACGCTATACCCACCCCCCAAAATTAGGATATTAAACAGATATCTTTTATGTGAGCAAAACATCAAACGAAAGCCAGACTTTCAAAACCAGAACAAAACAAACAACAAACAAAATAATTGAAGCCTCTAGCTCCTTAAAGAGCTCCTTCTGGTTGAGACCCTGCAGGTGTTTCTCAGGACAGAGAGCCCAGAGGTGGAGGTGCCTGAGACAAAACAGATAATATCTTCACATCAGACTACACCCTCCGACTGCACCAGCCTGCGTGGGAAAGCTGGGAAAGTTCTCGCTAAACCTATTAACTTACTTTTTTCCAGTTTGACTGCTGTGTGTGTGTGTGTGTGTGTGCACGCGCATGTGTGTTCACAGCCTGGAGCATAGAGAAAGTAGTCAGGATTTGAAAGAGGAGGTGTGTCTAACCAGAAAATAATCTGTAAGTCTGGGGAAAAGAGCAGTGAGAAAGGAGGGTCAAGGATCCTGCCAACCAGCTTGCAGGGAAAGCATTGCTTCGAGGAGAAAGGCATTTGAGGAAGCCGGTGTCATTGTGGAGTTACAACAGGAAGAGAGAAAGGGCAAGGACATTACGGAAAGCCGCTCGGAGCTGTCTGTTTCCCTCTGGCATTTTGGAGACACTGAAGTAAAGACCTGAATTTCTTTCACCTCTTTGCATCCTCGGATGTGACTCCATGGAGCAAGTGAGGAGCTGCTTTTACACTGATGGCAATGTGCTGGGTGTTATGTACTGAGCACCTACTAAGTGTAGGGGGTGGACGCAGCTTGGGGTGTGAGGTCTGTGACTCGCTCTCTGGGAAGGTTTTTTCTGGAAAGCAGACTAAGCAGACACCTGTGCCTCGTGGAGAAGAGCGGAGTCCGCATCCCAGCTTCGCCTCCTGTTATCTAGAGGAGATGCTCCCTCTACCCTTGTTTTCCTTAATTTTTAATGTGGAAACAATTAACACTATTGTAACATTATTATAATATTAATATTATAGCATCAACATTTCAATAAACATCAGTTAGTATAAGATCAATGAATAGAATCAGTTCAATTCAATGTAATACCAATATTCTTATAAATAATAGCCTCCGTCAGACTTTCGGTCGGCACGCTGCAGACGCTGACCTGAAACGCTAGGTATTAGCATCTGGAGATGCTAGAAAGAAGACGTGGAAGGCATGGATTTTCCCAGCAGCTCTGCACCGGCGGTGCCGAGGCCCCCCACCACCACCCCGGGTCTGCCCGGTGTGAATGTCAGCCCCTCTCTCCGCAGCAGGGGCCCCTCCTGAGACCGCTGTTGAGGGTCCTGCCTGAGTTGTTTCAACTCGGAAAATCCCAGACATTCTGCCTGTGTTCACGATTATTCACCTCAGGATCTCAAACTTTCAAGCAACAGTGATGAGGCACCCAGTGTGGTCCAATGTCAAATACGGTTTAGGACACAGGATGTGTGGTCCCTGGGTCACCGGGGCCTCTGGTGGCTCGAGTCCAGACGCCGTGAGGACTTGGAAAGAAGCCAGTGGTTGGTACTTGTCTTCAGCCTCTGCAGCCTCGCCTCCTCCCAGCGGCCTCTGGTTCCAGGCTCTCACTGGGTCTTCCCAAGAGGAGACATAAGAAACACTCTAGGAAGCAGAATGAGTCAGCACAGAGAGGGCAAGGAATTAATTATCAAACAAACGGACTGGAATATATTTGAATGAATAATGAGAAAAAATATATCCATGTTTGTCTTATAAGAACGTTTGAAATTCAAGGTACCTGATGTTAAGATGTCTTTAGAGCATCTATCATATGTCTCAGTTGCTCCTTCTGTTAGGAAAGTTGTGTGTTATCTAACATGAGATGAGCTCGAAGTGATTTATTTATTAAAATTTTTTTTTATCTTTTATTTAAAAATTAAAAAAATACATTCTTTGTTTTCTTTTTTGTTTGTTTGCTTTTTGTTTTTGGGGAGGGGAGGTAATTCGGTTTATTCATTTATTTTTTAATGGAGGTACTGGGGATTGAACTCAGGACCTCATGCATGCAGTCTACCACTGAGCTGTAACTCACCCCTATTTTTTGCCTTTTTTTAAGGGGAGGAGGTGATTAGGTTTACTTATTATTTACTTATTTTTAAAGTGGGGGATTGAACCCAGGACCTTGCGCATGCTAGGCAGGCACCCTACCAGTGAGCTATCCCCTCCCCCTCAAAGTCCACCTGGGTGCACGCCTCCCCTCTGACCCCGCCCCTCCGCCCACATGGGGGCGTGGCTGTGCCTGCCTTCTAGTCCTTCTTGGCCACGCCCATCTGCCCACGGGACATGGAACTTGCTCTTGACCACACTGTGGTCAAGAGTGCAGGGTGGCCACGGAAAGTCAATTATAGTTTGGCCACGAACAATCCACCAACCAGAGAAAACACCCATAAATGATGTCAGTCGGGGTGGTCTGGGAGCATATACGTTAAGTGAGATGGATTGTCTTTCTAATTCATATTTTTTGGCTTTAAAAAACAAACGTACTTCTGTTGGGATGGTGCCAACATTTTTTTTTTAATGGTTCCTTATGGCTGCCCCTGAAAGAAATTTCATTTTATTTGAGTGCACTGGCCCTGGTTGGACAATGCATGAAAAGTAAGGCAATTTTTTCCCTCAGTGAATTCATTCAATTTTCTGCAATACTCAAATGTTTCCAAGTCCGAGATGATTTCCAAAGATACTTGATGGTTTCCATCTTATTGCACACTGGAGATGAGAAGAGGATGTTCAGAAAATAATTATATTTAACATAACATTTTCTCAGCAAATAACTGTATAGGCTATATGCACTTTTGCTCCTTTAGATCACAGACTCACAATTCAAGAACACCACCCCCTCAGCTAAAACCCCGTGTGTATCACTGTCATTACAAGGTCCAGTGTTGGCAGCACCAATTTATGTATAATTTTTATTATTTTTTTTTAACAACTTCTCCAAGTAATTAATCTCTTTGGAACATACTGGTTGTATGCCCCTTTCCAAGTGGTACAGAGGCAGTATCATAGAATAATAGTGAGCTTTCTTATATGAGGTTGGCAAACCACTCATCTTCCACCAAATGGTGAATTTCTATCATTGAAAGTGACTGGCCCCTGGCTGACGGTGGACAGAGACGTGGATCTCTGTGTTGACTCCTTTGGTGCTCGGTGCTCCTCACGTCTGTGCTGTGATGCCCAGCTCCCCACAACACCCATTCTGGCACCACCAGGCAGGGACCCCTTCAGTAACCCCTGGACCCTGTCACTTACTCAGCCCAGTTCCTTCTCTGGAACGTCGCCCTAGGTGTGGTCAGGAGACAGAAACCAAATTGCCCTTCACCGGTCATTGCCACCTCTTTTCTGTGCCTCCTCTGGGCCTGTCATCTCTCCTCTGCTTCTCTGTCTCCCTGTTGGGGCCGCCCGAGGAGACTGCAGGTGTTTCTGCTGCAAGGATGCCCAGAGGACATCCAGGCCGGGCTGCTCCCTTTCTGCCACCTCGGTAAGTCCATCAAGGCTTTCAGAGTCACAGGGAGAAGGAACAATCTGAAAACTTTGACAGAAGATTGCTTCCTCGATCTGAGAATTCCTTAAGAACTTGTAGTTCTGAAAGTATGAGAAATGTTTCTAAGTAGAAGAGTGGTTGGAAGGACTGGAGGAGAAGCAGTGTGGTGTGGGGGTTAAAGTCACGGCCCCGGAGAGTCAGACGGGCCGGGGCCAAGGCCCAGCACCACGACATCCCAGCCGAGGGATCTTTAGCAGCTCCTGCCTCCACGCCAAGCCTGTGTTTCATCTTAGAAACAAAGATAGTGAAGGCAGACCCACCGCACATTGGCTGACGTGAGGAGGAAATGAGATGGTACGCCAGGCACGCAACAAGCACTTGTGTTTTGACTTTAAGGAAATAAAAACATGTTCTTTATTCCCCGGTGAGACACAGTCATCAGACCTTCTTCTCCATCCATCCACAGTCTGGCGGCGGGTGGGCAGCAGGGAAGTTAACTGACACACCCTACAAGACCCACCCCCTCCTGCCCTGCCAACTAGAATGTCACCTGCTCCTTATCAGATGGGACCTATTGGCGGGTGGTCCCTCCAGGGCCAAGGAGACAAAGCTGCCTTCTGGCTAATTTGTCCACTACCACTAAATGCTTTTAGTGGCTGAATTATGTTCCCCCCAGATTCAACCCCCAGCACCTCAGAATGTGGCTGTATTTAGAGATAAGGCCTTTAACAAAGCAATTGAGAAAAGTGAGGCCGTCAGAGTGGGCCCTAGTCTGATCAGCGGGCACCCTCGTAAGACGATATGCCAGGAATGCGCATGCGCAGGGGACAGACCACGTGAGCACACGGAGAGAAGGCTCCACTCGCAAACCTAGGAGAGGGGTCTTACCGGAAGCCAGCCCCGCCCACACCTTGGCCTTGACCTTCCAGCCTCCAGGACTGTGAGAAGTAGTAAATGCCTGCAGTCGAAGCCGTCCTGTCTGTGGTACTTTGTGCCACTGGCCTGAGCTCCCCAGGACAGCTGCCATCTCACTGTGACAGAAGCCCCTCCTGGTGGCTGTTGGTGGTGTCCCACACCTGGCGTCCCACACCAGGTGAGCCAGCATCTCCAGGGGAACGAGCTGCAGGTGTCCAAACCCAGCCTCACAGGCCTCCTCCAGGCACCTTTTCCTCCTGGTTCTTTGTCTCAGCTCAGAGCCTCCTCCAGCCGCCGTGGCCCAGAGCCTCGGTGGTTCTCAGCTGCAAGATTTGGTGGGATCACCCAGGAGCTCCTGGCAGAAACAGCAAAGCCCTTGCGTCATTATTTAATAAGCAAGCCAAGGCACGCCTGCTGACTGCCGTGGGGCACCTAGCTGGGACCTGTCTAATGGCTCGGCTCCCTCCTCCCTCTTCTACTTGGGAGCCAGTCTTCTCATCTGAACTTGGCCTCTGTCCCTCCTCTCCAAGCTCTCGGCCTCTGTTCTGGACCAGATCACTGCAGTGACTTCCAGATGCGCTGCTTGTCTCTGGGCCCTGTGTCTCCGAGCTGCCCTCCCGAGGGGCCTTCCAGCATCCTTTCAACATTTGCTGGCTCCCTCCTGAGTTCAGGATGAGTCTTCCACTCTTGACTGTCAAGAATTGGCTCTACCATTTATTTCCACCCTCGCTGCTGGACTCTCCCTACTGTGGACCCCTTTCTGGGGTCACACTACACTGTCATGACATCTCAGCCATGGGGAGCCTCCAGGCTTCGCCATCTGGGCTCTCCGGGCTGCTCTGCCTGGGCTGGACCAGCCTCCTTCTGCCTGCAAGTTCTCCCCCCAGGGAGCCTTTCTCAACCTCCCCATCGCACACGCCTTTGGGTCTCACAGCGCTCTCCATGTTGTCAAGTATACATACATACATATACACAAAATACATATGCACACATACACAAGCACATACATGCGTGTGTACACACTGTATGTAGTCTGTGAGCAGCATATGGTGGAAATGTTTTGTTTACCTTTATCTAGACTTTGTAAAATTTATCTACGTGGAATATGTAAGCAAAAATAATTTTCAATTGAAATGTTTAAAAATATAAAATAAATATGTAATGTTGCTTAAATGTAGAATTATAGAAATAGCCATCCACAGACATATCAATATATTGGTACACTGACATATAGATAGATATTTATAAGCACATTTTTCCAAGTGAAATCCCGAATTTGTCCCCAGTCAGGAGGGGAGGGATTTGAAATGTTATCTCTGTATTAAACCAGATTTTCATATATGCAAGTGTCTATTTCTGAATTCTCTATTTTGTTCTATTAATACATGTCCTTTCTTCTGCCAGGATCACACTATTTTAATTATAGCTTTGTAATGTGTTTTGATGCTCGGTGGGATAATTTCTTTTTCATTCTTTTTTTTTTTTTAAATGTCACTGCTATTCTTGCACATTTTCTTTTCCATATGCATTTGAGAATCAGGTTTCAATAAATTCTTGCAGGAATTGTGATTGGAATTACATTGAATTTACAGATTAATTAGGGTGGGAAATGGATGTCATTATGTTAACAAAAATTCCCACCCAGGAACATTCTGTTTGTGTGTTTGAGTCTTTAGGTTTTTCAGTTAGAGGTTCGTTAGAGACTTTTTTTTATGCAGGTACAGCACATTTCTTGGAAGGTTTACTTTAATGTGTTTGATGCTTTTTGTTGTAAATGGAATACTTAAAAAATACTTTCATGGTGGCAGTTTTCAAAAGTGCATACAGCTTGATAGAATAAAGAACCCTTGTGCGGCCAAACCCCAACTTCAACAATGATTAACTCATGGCTAGTCTCACTCACCCTCTACCCAACCCGGCCCCTCGTTCCTCACACATGTTGTTGAAAGCAAGTCCACTATTTCGTTTCATTTCCATCATTGACTCTTTCATGTTGATTTGTTATTAGTTTTAATAACACAGAGTTAATTTACTTTGGTTTTTTTAGGTGGAGATTCTTTTCACTTTCCCTCTCCAGTGCTCGGCACCAGATAGCACACATAGTAGGTCATTCAGAAATAAATTTGGTCCTAACTCATCGTCACGGCGACATCTCTCAGCTTGCTGTGTGCCCTGTGGAGGTCGTCGATTTCCCTAGAGTCACATGACCCCCATGGACAGTTCCTCCCAGCACCCAACAGCCTTAAACTCACTCTCAGGTTTAGCAGGGCAAAGCCAGCCTCCTGTGCTGTTTAACATCCCACGGACAGCGTGCTCCTGGGCCCTGGGGGAAAACATCCTACGGTTTGGACCGGCTTCTCCCCACCGCCTCTGAGCCCCAGAAGAGCAGCAATAGCGGCAAAAGTGGGGCAAGGTTCACCTGAGCACAAAACTAGCGCAGCCTGGCTGAACATTTCTGCTGCTCAGAACCTGAATCCATTATTCAGCCTTAGAACAGGAATAAATATGCAAATGCAGCACGGAGAAATGCACACACAGCATACAGCACACTTCAGCTCTGGCGACGGCGTGGCCCTCTGGAGATGCAGAAAGAGAGAGATGCTTCGCCTCCTCTGCCTGCACATCTGTGGAGAGAGGGGCCAGCCTCAGCCGCGCCCGGGCGTTTCCCACACAAAGGCGCTGGCAAGTGCTTGTCCTTAGCCCTGACCTTCAGGGATGCCCTTGTCAGCACACAGCGGCATGGGAACACAGTGCGGGCTCCCCTGACACCTTGGGTCACGCCGCCCTACGGCCCCCCCGAAAGAGGTAAACTGGGTCCTCTGTTGTCGGCGTCGAGTGCAAGGATGTGCCCTTCTCAATCCTGTTCTCCTGTAAAATAATCTATTTCGGATGTCACCGGCATATTAACATAAACCCCTTTTGTCACGTTCTGCTACAGACTGGGTGAAGTAGACACGTTTTCTTTACTCTGATGCCAACATCCATCAAGCCATTCACTGAGGAGGGCGGTACCCTCGCCGCATACTCCCCGGCCAGGATCTTTGGCCTCATCCATAACACATCCCCGAGAGCTCTCTGTTTGAAAAGCTGATGCTCAGTACTGGTCCCAAAGCATCCTCCGCGCTGGCGCCCCCTCTGGTTCTTCCCTGGCTCTGGTGAGGCTTCCTTTAATTCTCTCCTCTGAAATGGAAACCAGCTTGGTTGTCTGCCCAGGCAATGAAGATGAACTGTCATTTAAAAAGGAGCTGTTGTTTAAACAGAAAGAGGGCTGAATTTCAATCCTTAAATATGAGTTCAGAGTCTGCCTGTACAACTTATTATTGGGACCACTGTGGGAGAATCATTTTCTATCCTGGGGCTTCAGTGGTTACGTCTGTGAAATGGGGTTAGTGGTTGTCTCCGAGTGTCATTGTACAATCAGGACAGTGGGTGTGAAAGTATTTGGCAGGTGTGCTGTGTACACTGATGTCATTGGAACTCCATGCAGCTGACGTGCACCGGAATGCGGGACCGGTTGTTAAAACACTGAAGCACTTCTGTCCTAGCTTGTAAATTGCTGCCCTCCCAAGCCCCCTCTCCCCACCCTGGGGGCTCCTCACTGCTCTAACTGCCCCAACACCCTGTTTGCCCCTCCCCTCCCATCTCCACTACCCAGCGACAAGACGGTTAACCCTGGCGTTATTCCCGAGACTCACAATTTTCTGCCTTTGGCTCCAAGCAACACACATTTATTTTCAGCACTAACTAGAGCTTAACCCAGTGTTCAAATCTAGAAAATTAAAATTGGCCACTTTAGGCAAATTCTGTCTCCCTCTCTCTGAAAGTATGAATTATGACTTCTACCTTCTGGGTAAGATGCCCTGAATATAATAGCCCTAATCTTGTTTGTTCCAGTAGAATGTTTCATACAGTAGGAGAAGGCTAAATTATGTGTTTTGAAATTCCCTGAAGTTGCGATTCAAGAAACATATAATTAAGCTCCAGCATTTATCAAAGAGTAGAAAATATTTTTCTCCCAACTTTCCTATGGTTTCAAAACTATTCAGGGTTTTGACTTTTATGACAGTAATGTAGAGAACACACCCACACCCCAAGAACAACTGTTAAACAGTGAACGAAAGTCAATGAATATTTTTATTTTGCTCAGATGCTTTTATTAGTTTCCTCGGGCTGCTGTAACAAATTACCAAAAACCCTGTGGCTTAAAAACAACACACATGTATTCTTTTACAATTCTGGAGGTCAGAGGCCCCAAATCAAGATGTCAGCAGGGCCCCGTTCTATCCCAAGGCTGTAACAAGGGGTTCTTCCCTGCCTCTTCTGGCTCCTGGTGGCTCTGGGTGTTCTTGGCTTGTGGCTGCATCACTCCCATCTCTGCCTGTATCTTCAAGTGATCATTTTGTTTGCATCTCAAAGACACAGAGGACATCTTTCTCTTTTCTTGAAAGGCTACCTGTCTTTGGATTTAGGGTCATCTTAAATCTAAGATGATCTCATTTTTAGATCCTTAACTTGATCACATCTGTAAAAATCCTATTTTCAAATAAGGCCACATTTATGGGTACTTGGCATGAAATCTTGGACATGATTTTATTGACTGTAGATTATATATTTTAAAATCTCAGTACCTAAAGGATTAATAGGAGTGGTTATCTGGAGAGAGTGAAAGGAGGTAGAGAGAAGGCAGCAGGAGAGAAAGGAAGAATTTTGCCTCTAAAACATTTTAAAATCACTTACATTTTTGAATCCATGAAATAGGTTACTTATGATTTTTTATTTTAATTTTTTTAATTTTAATTTTTAAAAAACCTTCAATAATCAAATTTAATTTAAAATTGATAAAATAGATATATTATCCGTTATGATGTCAGCTTAGATCTTAAAGCCTAAAGACATTAAAATTGTTTAATGAAAGGATGTTGAAAGTTTTAAAAGCTGAGATTCATTTTTAGACATCACAAAGCAACACAAAATGTCAGCCAAAAAGGGTAGGAAAATAAAATTTGTCGGCCTGATTTTTGTTGTGATTCCATGATCATTCATTCGGCATGTACGTGTGTTTGTATCTGCATCGTTCAATATTTACTGAAAAGCTGACTTGTTCTGGCCACCACCCTGGTCACTGGGATACAAAGTGAACAGAACAGACAGTAAGCCCTGCTCAAAGGGAACTAACCCTCTCAGGGAATTCTTTTTTTTTTTTTTTTTGGTAGGCTTTATTTTATTTTACTATTTAGTTTTTTAGTTGAAGTATAGCCATTGTATTCGTATAACAAACCTGAAATTGGTCATTTATTAAAAACCTCATCTTACAGATAAGGAAGCAGGCTGTTTGAGGTTTCTTGCTCAAGGTCAAATAGCTACAAAGTGGCAGGCCTGTAATTTGAGCCAAGAGCTGTTTGACTTCCGAAACACAACCTCTGAATCACCAGACTTCACTGCATGAGAGGTCAGACCACAGTTATAAAGTTAGTTTTTAAATGTGAAATTCTATTGATGAAAATTTATTGGCTTTTTAGAAAAGTGTATTCATTCTTTGTCAAAGCTTAACATACGTTAAAAAACTAAACATTACAAAATGGAAAAGAGGAGAAACTAGAGTCCTATAGTCCAGAGAGAAATAATTTGTAACTTTCTGGTCTTTGTTCTACTCATATAAATAAGCAAAAATAAATATTCGTACTTTCAGAATGTAATTGGCAATGTTGAGGCAAGTACACATATTTATTCCGCTTTTCCAGTTATATTATGACCATCTTGACATGTACATTGCTCAATATTCTTTTTTTGATATACATATATAATATGTATGTATTATACACATATATAAAATCTTCTTTATCCATCCATCTATTGAAGGGCGCATAGGTTGCTTCCATATCTTGCCTATTGTGAATAACGCTGCAATGAACATTTATAATCTTAACTGTTACCATTATTATTTTTATTTACAAAAGTACATCATTTAACTAACAGTAATTAAAATTAGTTAGTGTTGGTCTGAATCAGTATTCTTTTAAAAACATATTTTTTACTGCCTGAAAAAAAAATCACCCAAATGATATAATCTATTTAGCCAAAACTACATGGTCGGACATTTAGATTTGTGATTTTTTGCTGTTATAAGTAACTCAGGAAGACTATCTGGATATCTATTTATTTACTTATGTTGGTTTGATCATCTAAAAGCAACTATTGTAGTTTCATTTCCATTTGCCTAAGAAGAGAATTTGCTGTTTGAACAGGCACCATCTCACCAAATTGCTGGGGACACTGCCATACTCATTTTGGGGGTTCATTTATCTAAACCCTGGCTGCTTTTCCCACTTTTGTTAAAGAATTATAGCATCAATAGCAACCATGTCCCTTAATTATTTACCAGGCTTTTAGCTGCAAGGTACCCAGAATTAGTCAAATTATGCTGAGTCACGAGAGATGCGTTAGGTGGGTAAGTGGATAATGACTGAAACTTCAGCCATGTATCTGGACCTCATGGACCATGCAGAAATGGTGGAGAGCTCAGACCACACAGAGATGGAAGCAGAAGCTGAGGAAAATGCCTCGGGCCCCGAAGTTTATGAACAGTCTTTATGGTGCTTCAGACATTTCCTTCTTCTGCTTCTTCTCCTGGTCCTCAGTGACTGATGCTCCTCGCTGCATCTCTGTTTAAATTCCCGAGAGGGAAGCTGATTGGCCAAGCTAACTGCTCGGGCCAGCTTCATGGGCGTGTCACACAGTGCCTCGCACCCCTGGGGTGCCTGTGCTTGGTTCAATGTTTTGCTGCTTGAAATTATTAACGGTTTTAGGTTTGAACTTGCATTTTGAAGGTGAAATCCAGTAGGACAGTGGAACACATGTGTGGGCAGAGGGGGACACACACAATACGTGTGTCCCCCCCAGTTCACACATAGCATTTGCGATGTCCCACGAGCATAGAGTTCCGAGGCACCACGGTGCACAGGAGTCCAGGAGACTCAGGGAGAGAAAGGTAAGTGTCTATGACCCAGCAAGAGGAGGGAGCCCGGGATGACCCCACCCCTACCCCCAAAAACATCCTTTCCATTAGATCAAGAACGGGCTTCAGATACAAGTAGTCAGCTGCGTTGTGAGAAATACAAACAACCAGGGAATCCTATCACACCCTCTGGTCCTCGTGTTCCTTCCTTGTGTTGGTCAGCCGCTTGTGCTGGGAATGCTGACATGGAAGGAAAGGGCAGGAGACGGGAGTCTTTCCTTGTTCCTTTCGGTCCTTCCTCACTCATCAGTAAACCAAAAGCAGAGCGCTTAGTAGAAGAACACGTATCAGGAAGTAAAATAAAAACCGTTGAGTTAATGTTTGGCAGAGTTTCCAATGTTCTGATGGGAAAGGAATATGTACGCATGTGTGAGCTACAAGAACACAGATTGTGTGACTTTGGCTATTCAGCGTCTGCGTTAAACGCTCTTATATTTGCATTTAGACAGGAGTTGCACAATACAGAGAGAAGTGGTAAAAATTCACAGAAGAATTTTAAACTTTTGTTTTTTTCTTTATTTAAAACGACATGAAATAACAAGTTCAAAACACCCTAATCAGTTGAGAGAGAGGCTGTGGAAGAAAGGAAACAGCTTTATATTTTATTACATTGGCTGGCCCTTTCCCCTGGTTTTTTTTTTTTTTTTTTTTTTTAAATTCTATCTTTATTTCTCTCCGTTTCCATCTTTAACATGTATTTTAAATAACCCTCTTTTTTGGGTGGGGGCGGGTAATGAGGTTTATGTATTTACTTATCTAATGGAGGTGCTGGGGATTGAACCCAACACCTCCTGCATGCTAGGCACGTGCCCTGCCGCTGAGCTGGAGCCTCCCCCTGCCCCTGGCTCTTTGAACAATCGCACTTCCGCTTGGCTGTGGGCCCCGCGAGCTGGCAGCGCCCCCTGCAGGGAGCAGCGCCACAGGGTCGCACCGGGTTCTGGGCTGAGGGTCGTGTGGCTCAAACATGGCTGCCTCCGCGGGCAGCTTGCCTGGCGGTTTCCCTTTAGAAGGGAAGGCAGTTTTTCTAATGCCATGGAATTTTGGCCGTCTCCCTGGCCTCTCCGCATCCGTGGCGGACTTGTTGCATTGCTGTGTTTTAAACAATATCATGCCAAGTTCTGGGCCATGATGCTTCCTCAGCCTATAAAACGTGAGTGTCGTTTTTCACCTGCTTCTGAGAGACTGTTAGAATGGGTGTCTCCTCCCTTTCTGTGGCCCTAAACCACAGCTTCCACATACCAGGCAACGTGTTAATTAGAAAGTAACCAATTATTTTGAGTAAAGGCAGGAAATGAAATGGTTTGAAGATATTTAAGCATTTCAGGTAAAGCTCAGCACGGTTAATTATTCCAAAAACAGAATTTCCATTTTTCTCTGAAGAAAAATGTGTCTTAATGGGAGCAAGGTCCTACTGTAGAGCACAGGGAACCTTATTCAACAGCTCTGATAACCTACACTGAAAAAGAATATGAAAGAGAATACATGTGTATAACTGAATCACTATGCTGTGCACCACAAACTAATGCAACACTGTAAATCCATAAAATACACTTCAACTAAAAAAAATGAAAAAGCGAAAAAAATTTTTAGGGGTTTAAGTCTTTTAAACAATTTTTGTTGTTATTTGTTATTTACATATGCAGATCTGTGACATAACCCCCTCTTTCCTAAGCGGCCAGTTCCAACTTTAGTGCTTCCTGCTCAAGTCACTGAAGGTGCACGAACCTCCTTCTGGCTGTTTCCCTCGTGTTGCTGCACAGAAATCCCCTCCTACCGGGCAGTCATGACCACCCGCATTAGGGTATGCGTGTCCGTGCATCTGCCCAGACACCCACCTTCCCCTCCTCACACTTCCTTCCTTCCCTCCACCCTGCCAGAATTGTAATCAGAGACAATTGGTCCAATCTCCAATGCTACTAGCAGAGCAGAAAGCCCCACATTTTTCAGGCAAAGTGGAGTCCCCTGGGAACAGATCTTCAAGAAGACTCACTATCCCAGAGGCTACAGAGCTCTCGACAACTCCTAGTCTTTCAGGGGACAAATGCAAACGTGGACTCATAGGTTTTCTCCACCAGGTTCCACATCAAGTAAATATTAGCAGCTTTTGAGGCCAGGGGAGATTGGGTGAACTCCCTGGAATCCCAAGGTTTGCTTTCCCTGGTCTTCCTGCCTTCTTCTCAGCTCTTTGAACTGTGTCCAAGAAGCTGATGAGGTCATGATTGCTCACCCGGGACAAGGGCAGAGATCTGATTGCACACAGTAAAGTGCAGCGCAGCTGGGAACCACATAACAGCCCTACTAAGACGCACATTACATCAGCGACGATTCATACCTTTGATCTGCTTCCCAGCCAGAATCTGACAAGACAAACCAAACACTGTAGAAGATGCTAAACTGGAAAAAGTGAAACAGGTTTTTGCTTTTCCTTCTGACTTTAATCTTAACTGTATATTCCAAATAATCCACATGACTTTTAAACAATTTAAAAAAAGATCTCAACAAAATACGATCTAAAACATATTTATCGTGCTGAACTTGGATGTACTTCGGGTCATGAGCAAGTGCTGCCAAGCAGCGTGTGAAATCGGTGAGATAAGCTTTGATGCATATTAACTGTGTGACCTTAGGCAAATGGCTCAGACCTCTCTGAGCTGAAGTTTCCTTTATCTGTGAAATAAGGATTAGCAAGTCTAATCTTAAAAAATTGTTGTGAGCATTAAATTAAATAATAAAAACCTCCTGCTTCATGCTTGGTACACAATATAGGCTCAGTACATAATTGTCGGTTTCTCTTTTTCATCCGTGGAAAATACCGATCTGGTACAGAGTGGGTTTCTCACCGCCATGCCTGACCACCTTTCTCACTGTGCAGCTGCCAGGCTTGGTTGAGATTGGCTTGTCCAGGGCTCTGGGGGAGTGTTCTGACTAATCTGAGCCAATTAGAGTTACCTGTTCCTCCTCCTGCCGTGTGGTTGATTTTGACAACTGCTGGCCAGAGTTGATCAGCATGTGTCAGTCACCTGATCGTGGTGATTGGTTTAGGGTTGGCGCAATCAGTGCAAAGCTCAGCGATTTATTTTTCTCCCTCAGGCTCTGAGCAAAGCAGCTGAAGCCCTGGCTGGTGTGGATGCACTCCTATGACCTTGAGAGAAGCCCGTTGGCAGGACAAAGTCGGAGACAGAAAAGGGTGGAATGGAGAGAATCTCCAACAAACAGGTGGGAGCCCAGTGTGAACAAAGCCTGCCCTGGACTTTTGGGTTATAAGAACATTCTGCCCCTCTTTAATGCACCGACTTCCTCAAAAAGAGATAGTCCCTGGCTCTCTCCTCCGGGTTTTGAACTGCTAGGCAAGGATGCAGCTGCATTATAGAGCACCCTTTCCAGCATTTCCACCAATTGAATTTTTTTCTGCTGTATTTTAAGACCAAGTCCTCCACACTCACTGTGTTAGTGACTCTTCCACCCTTAGACAAAGCTCAGTCGTGTGCAGTCGCTTCTGTTTTTCCCTGACGGTGGAACCACCTGCAGAATGCTGCGCCTCTGAAACTCCTCCGAGACCGTGGGAGCTGGCACACTTTCTAGAGCATGCCGTTTAACCCGGTAATCTAACATCTAGGTAATTCCCCTGAGACAGAGCCCTAACGAAGAAAAACAGTTTGTGCAGCTGTTAGCGCAGCATTATTTATTTACATGTTTAATTACAGTCAGAAAAGCCTTACATTTAATTGTAAAAACTCTGATAGTAGAAAAGGATATAAAGTGAAACATACGAGCACATTGCTACCACATGACCCCACCCTGTCTGATTTCTCTTCTCGGCGGTAACCACTGTTACCAGTATTATTCTGCAAATTTTTATTCACATGAATGAACATATTGGAGACATTTCTGTAAAAGCCCTGACTTGTGTTTCAGAAAGGTTTAGGGGAATACTGAAGTAATAAGGGAGTCCATGATACTATACTGCAAGCAAAAACCAATCAACCCACCAATGAGTTCTGAAGCAACCTAAATGCCATAGTATGGGACTGGGTGAGTGAATCTGGTATTACCTAATGGAATGCTATACATCCATAAAAAATAATAAAAAAGACCTCCTTGTACTGAAATGTAACGATGTCTTAGGTATGCCAGTAAGTGAAAAGACAGTTACAAAACAGTATGGACAATATTACCTGTTTATGTTACCGTAGTCTAGTAATACATCCTCCAAGCTTGTGCGATTAGTGCCAAGAGTTCTTTGGTCATTTCTTTCCAGATTTTCTACAAAGATAATCATGACATATACAAACAAGCATAGTTTTATGTCTTCCTTCCCAATCTGTATACCTTTAATTTCCCTTTTCTTGCCTTATTGCATTAGCAAGGACTTCCAGTATGATGCTGAAAAGGAGTGGTGAGAAGGAACATCCTTGCCTTGTACTCAGTCTTAGGGAGAAAGCTTCTCACTAAGATTTCTCACCAGTAATTACGATATTAGCTGTGGGGTTTTTCAGACAGTCTTTGTCAAATTGAGATGGTCCCCCTCTAGTCCTAGTTTACTGAGAGTTCTTATCATGAATGGGTGCTAGATTCTGTCAAATGCTTTTTTCTGCATCTGTTGACATAATCATGTGATTTTTTAATTTATTCTGTTGATGTGGTGGATTACAATATTGTACTACTTAATTTGTATTCATAGATCAAGATATTTTTGGAAAAGTCAAGATATTTTGGGAGCATAAATCTCAGGATTTATGCCCTAGTATTTGTTGCTGGCTGTCAGAGGAACATGGGAGGAGACTCTGGTAAAGAAGTCATGCTCCATGTTGCTACAGCCACTGGTTCAGCCCCCTTTGTAGTCTCTGCACTATGCCACATGCCCGACCTGGTGAATGAAACCCTGTAAATGTTTTTAAATTTCACTGAGCCCAAAGAATCTGGAAGGGATTCAAGCAAAGTGTTTCAGAAGCTATGTTGATTGCCAGTGATAAACAATCAGGGACTACCATTTACAAGAATTAAACAAAGACAGAGAAATCAAATAGCTTTGTCAAGGAATATTATAGAGAAAATCACTAGCCAGGGCAACAAGCCACTTCAGAAGAAGCCAGAGCAAATATCTTCCAATGAAATAGAATCCATAAGGAATCAGAGAAAATATTATGTTTCCTACTGTGTGTTTCTTAAAACCTTCAAAGGTGAGCGGACTGCTGTGCAGAAAGACCAGTGAGACCAGACAGGATGGAAAACACAGCAGTGAAATGAAAAGTCCTAAACGGCAGCATGAGCAGCAGATTCAAAGCTGCAGAAAATCTGATCGGTTAAGAAGGTGATATGCTGAGAAGTTCTCCTCCGTCTAAAAATGAAAGTCAAGGGTATGAAAAAGATGAGGAAGTGAAAACGATGAGAGGATAAAAAGGGACAAAGATGACAATTCAGGGAAGCCTTGTGGATGTGTCGGAAAGTACAGAACACGTGGAAAAGAAGCATTAAACAAGTAGGCTTTCTTGAGCTACAGAAAGAACTGGACCTTCAGGTTGAAAAGGCTCGTCACAAACAAGGCAGAATTAGTTAAAAGAGCCCAACATCTGGGCTCAGAGTAGTGACACTGGCAAATTTCAAGCATAAAGAAGGGACTTATAGCAAACAGAAAAAAAAAAAAAAAGGAATAAAAGTGCCACCACCAACAGATCAAGTCACCCAACAAAGAACCAAAAATCATCCGGCTTCAGACTTCTCCTCAGAAGTCGGCGTCAGAATCTAGATGACAATGGAGTCGTGTCCTTAGAATGCTGAGAGAAAACTGTGAGACAAAAGCAATTGTCTAGAGAAAAAGGTCAATGCATTTGCACAGGTAGGTCAGAGGAACAGCGGAATAGAAAAAATGCAGAGGGAAAACGCTGTTTCATCTATTTTTCAGGTATGCAGATTTAAAAGCCCCCCTAGCAAATAAAAATGAGTCATAGAACCCCATGAACATCAGAAAAGAGAAAAATGTAGCGAAATGGAGGGAATAACATTTCTGGTCAGACAGCAGAAAGAGAAGTCAGTAATTTTCCTTTAAAGCAACTCAGGGAAGATCTTGGAAATGTGCTTGCCTGTGTGTTGAAAGCAATGACAGATGTTGGCATGCTGAAGTTTTTGCATCTGATCGTCCAGAAAATTCCTGGGAAGTACCCCATGCACGCTCCCCCCACCTCCCCGCCACCTCCGCCCCAGCTCCCCACCACCTCCCCGCCACCTCCGCCCCACCTTCCAAAGCTCCCAGGCACAAAGGTGCTGCTGGGACAGTGGCTGTGATTTGCTTGGAGGGACGCTCAGAGCTGCTGACTCAGCAGACGGAATGCTTAATTGGGGAAGGCGCTGTCTCCTTGTCTCGGAGGCGGGAAGAATTCCCATTGGGCTCCCCTTGCTGAAGATTCAGTTTCACGGCGGTACAGGTTAAACCACCCTGCCCAGCAGAGGAAGGGGTATGATGGCTGAGACGGTGTTGTCCAAGCCCACTCGGCCCTGCCCACGTGCTGTGCCGTCTCTGCATCTCCCTCCCGTCCCCCAGAGGGGCAGCCTGCCCCCAAAAGGCAGTTTGGCTCAGTCTCCCCAGATACCCATTATGTTGTCAAACCTCGTCACCTCTGTTCACTTCATTTCCTCACCGTCCACTCCATCCTCTCCATGTGATGTGGCACAGTTCTCCCCGGGCCTCAGATGCCCCCTGAGCTCTGTAGCCGCACCATGGGGCCACGCAGTAGGTAGGCAGCTGGGACACCTTTTCCAGTTCTTATTCTCCGACCTCTAGTTTGCTTTTTGGTGATAGGAAATCTCGATTTCTTTCCTAATTTTCCACTCATTTGACAACGGCTTCCAGTGCCTTTCCACACCTGTCCTGAGGTCCTTGCCAGCGTCTGTGTCCCAGGGCTGGGCAGCTGCTGTCCTACTAAGGGCTCTGTCCTACTAAGTTCCAGGGTGATGCTGACCATGCTGGGGTGCCCTGGGAACAGAGGCTCCCTGCCCTGTGCCTTCACCCATATTTCTACCTTAGCCCAGCGTCTGGGCACCTGCCACTTCCGTAGGGTCTGTCCATCTCCGAGCTTGTGCTCTGATTTCCCCAGTACCATTGGACTTCCCTGAGTCTCAGGCCCTCCTCTGACACCTCTTGGTCCTCCTGTCTCTGCATCTTCCCAGAGAGACATCCTGCCTTGTTCTGTCCATGGATTCAGTGTGATCTTCCTACCTCCAGGACACAGGTCAGATCAGCCCATGGGTGAGACAGCTCCCTCCCTCAAGTGTGTCTCTTTTGTGCCCCAGATGTATCTTGAAGTCCCAAGGCCTGCTGGCCAAACTTTCTCAAGCTGCCCTGTCTGTACTACAGGGTCGCCAAAGCCCGTCCAGATGTCCTTTGAGGACCAGGTTGAGGTTGTATCTGAATGCAGCCCTTGGCCACTGTTTCATGGGTGATTCTTTCTTTCTCTAACTCCCTAAAACTCCAATTCCTAGGCTACATGCTACATTATTCAGCTGGAAGTTGGCTTACTGCTCAAAGTCATGGGTCCCCAGGGACTGTCCTTTATTCCTCACCTGGAGACACAGTCAAATCTGGTTCAAATCTGGACTGTGCTGGTTGGAATGACCTTGAGCAAGGCATGGAACGTCTCTGAGCCTCAGTTTCCTCATCTGTAATAGGAAAATAAGAACACCAAGGGCTGAGGCTACTGTGAGAATTAAACGGGGTCAAAAGTAGGACGACACAGGCGATACTCAATAAATGTCCCATCTTTCCCTGCCACATCCCAGGAGCCCACATCTGGCTGTTCAGACAGGGACCCAGAGACACAGGCCTCTGTTTTTAAACATGGGTCAACTTTGATGTGAAGCTCTTATGTATTTGTAAAATATTGTTATTTGTAGGGCAGAAATAATTACCTTAATGTGTTTGGTAAATTTTTATTATTATTATTGTCATTATTTTTTGCATTTTCTGAGACATGTCATCCTGGGTCATCTGAAGTGGAAGATTCCCTGCTTGAGACTTTAATGTAATCAGATTCAGAGGGTAAAGGGCAACTCTGCTCCGACCTTTTATGCTGTTTGGAATAGGACACTGTGAGGTTCATCTAGGCCATTGATTTTTGAAACATTTTGTACTTAAAGAAGATACAGAAATTGGATATATTGACTAGAACGACACAGGGATGGTCATCAGAGGCAGGGAACCAGAATGTTTCTGAAATCTCAAGGAGATGGATGTGTGACCATCTAAATGAGAAACAAGGCGGCCAATGAAGATGGATTTCTGACTCCTGGCTCCCAGTAGAGTCAGAAGACGGTCAGTTTAAACTGGAAAGAAAAGAGCAGCTTCGGGCTGCACTCCAGCAGGCATTCCTCACTTCCTTCCAACAGGAGACAACTTCACACAACGCACTGTGTTCTCAGAGTGCAGTCAGGGCCTTGGCTGTTGACCTAACTCCTATGGAGATGTTGCTGGCCCTGGACAAAAAGCCCTAAAGAGGTTCCAGCACAGTTGGCCTCCCTGCCCCACAGCGCTGAAGCCCTGCTCTGACGATGGTCTTTTCTGGGCAGAGGAAACAGTGTTGTCTGCAGGGTCACAGGCCAGGGAGAAACCACTAGCTCTGCGTACAGTCTTGTGTTCTGGGGAGTTTCTCTGTAAGATGATGAAACAGAACAAACATTATTATCTATTTTTTTTTTAAGTTTTATTTTTGATGAAATCCAACTTACCAATTTTTCTTTCATTGCTGTGTTTTTAGTGTCATATCTAAAGCGTTGCCTAGTCCAAGGTCACGAAGATGTACTCTTACATGTTCTTGGGTTTTGTTTTGTGGGGGGAGGTAATTAGGTTTACTTACTTAGTTTATTTTAATGGAGGTACTGGGGTTGAACCCAGGACCTCGTGCATGCTAAGCATGTGCTCTACCACTGAGCTAGACTCTCCCCTCAAACGAGAGTCATTATTGAAGGACAGTCCCTGAGTCAGCCTGCTTCTTAGAATGTCATCCCGAGCTGGCGTGCAGGGAGCTCCCCCCGCCCACCCTTCCCAGGTAAGTGATTTAGTCTGAGTTTCTTAAGGAACTGAGAGGGGAAACTGCATGATGTCCACACAGAAGGAGGCCAGGGAGCAGCCCAGCTGAGAACCTCTGAACCTGCCAGCGGGGTGGGGGTAGGGGTGGGGGTGCTGATCAGGATTTCCAGGGCTTTCTGGCCAAGGCAGCAGTGTCCCCACGTGTCCCCGTCACCAGATCTAATGAGCTAACCCAGGTCCTCCCATACAGGTTTATTATCGAGGCCATGAAAAGTTAAGGAAAATTAGACTTTCCCAGAATCCTGAGTCATTTCATGGAAATTTTCTTTTTTATTTGACTTCTGTAAAGTGGCCAGTGTTCTCTCTACCCAAATAGTCTGTCAAAACGAATTTTAGAAGGGCAAGTCTTCCATTGACTATAACACAGAATAAGTCGATTTTAACTTGTCAGCAATCCACTGGTGGGGTGTAGACTGGAAGAACTTCCTTTTCTGGGACAGGAGAAATGCCGACGCGGAAGGTTTTGACCCTCCTAATCTCAGCAGTGGAGTCAGGGGTGTGAGAGTACCCTGGGTTACGTCCAGGCTTAGTTTAGGAGGACGACTGAGTGTATTTGGCGTGTATCTGTGTATATATATCTGACATATACATGCATGTGCATTTGCGGTGTATGGACACCCTTATGTCAGCAGGCTGAGAGAGGCCAACTGCAGTGTAACCCAGGGTGCTGGACCACCCGGGAGACTGTAGGACCACAGGCTGCTTCTGCTGATGTAGAAATATAGTGAGAAAGTTTCCACTCTGGTGGGCACATCTGCCTGTGGAATAAACGCCCAGAGGAGAGTTGCCCTCCTGACTCAGAAGCGTGTGTTTTAGCCTTTGTCAGGTAACCCCTCTGAGATTGTGATGAATGCCATAAACCATTTTCTTTTTTGTTAGAAAAAAATGCAAGCACACAGACACAAAACACGCTGCAGAAATATTTCAAGGATGTGCCTTCAAGTGCTTGAGAATGAATTGACAAAATCCGTGAAATAATTAAATTAATTATTAAATTAGTTTTAAATTAATTAATATAAATATTAATTAAAATAACTTTGGTGTATATAACACAGCCTGGACTGACTCTTCCTGACTGACGTGGCTTTTGGAGACGGAAGTCTTAACATGGAACATCTGAGCTGTTACCGCCCTGATGCTTTGAGCAAATCTATTGTGTCTTGAATGGGGAGAAATTAAAATGCAAAGATATCCTTCTGGAAAGTAATATAACACAATAAGAAAAAAATGCACGAATGAATTCTAGATTAGGAAATGAATCAGGGACAATCAATTCAAATAAACTCCAGCGAGAGTAGCTTTTGCACGGCTTCATCGCTTTGATCAAGGCAGTCATTAATCATTATGGACACCTCGTTTGTTTTAGCAGAAGTGAGCAGCGTTGGTGGGTAGATCTCTCAGATGGTTTTCAAGGGTTTGTGAACCAATTCAGGTCTGTTCACTGTGTCTTTCGAGAAGAGTTCAAATTGTGCTTCCTGGAAGCAATTTGTATCATCACTGGAAAGACACAATTCATTGCAACCAAACCAGCCTGATAAATATTGAGCAGTTGACATTTGTTATGAATCCCACAGCCAGGAAAGTGCCTCTGCTTGCCTTGATAGTCTGGCTTAAGCCTTTGTCCCCATGTAATTATTAAGAGTGTCCCTTTAGTAGCTCTAAAAAGTGTCCCAGGTAGATGACAAATAATTCGGTCCTTTTCTCGAGTATGGAGGAAAGACTGTTTCTAAACAGGCAGGATGCAGGTTTGTGCTGACTCAGAGGGAACGACTGGATGATGGACTTCTGTCCTAAAAATTTTAAACGTGGTGATTTCTTAAGGCACCAATACAGAATAACAACATCCAAGAACTGCCATCTTCAATGAATTTTAACCCAATTATAATACAATTATTATTTTTGGATCAGATTCCTCAGGCTCAAAACATAGCACAATTAGAAACATTTTGCTCACAGTGAAAAAAAAATGTGACAATGAATATATGTATGTTCATGTATAACTGAAAAATTGTGCTCTACACTGGAAATTGACACAACATTGTAAAATGACTATAACTCAATAAAAAATGTTTTTAAAAAAGAAACATTTGAAAAAGGTTTATTTTATGTGAAATTGTGGTCCTTTTTTTGGGGTAAGTGTCTTTTGCTAAGCATGCCACAAAGTTCTACTATGAATACGCAGTAACACAATTCATTTACTTACAGACATTACTTAAGCCCCCTCTTCCTTCCCCCTAGTATTTGTTTTTGTTTTTGTTTCTTAATTTTATTTTTTATTGAAGTGTAGTTGATTTACAATATTGCTTTCAGGTGTATGGCAAAGTGATTCAGGTATACATATACATAAATATATATATTTTCTTTTCAGATTCTTTTCTATTATCTTATTACAAAAAAATTGAATATAGTTCCCTGTGCTCTACAGTAGGTCTTTGTTTATCTGTTTAATATATAGTAGTGTGTATCTGTTAATCCCAGACTCCTAATTTATCCCATCCCCCTACCCCATGCGTTCCCTTTTGATAACCATAGTTTGTTTTCTATATCAGCGAGTCTGTTTTTGGTTTGTAAATAAAATTTGTATCTTTTTAAAGATTCTACATATAAGTGATATAATTATTTGTCTTTCTCTGTCTGATTTATTTCACTTAGTATGATTATCTCTAGGTCCACCCATGTTGCTGCAAATGGCATTATTTCATTCTTTCTTAAGGCTGAATAATACTCTATTGTATAAATATACCACGGGACTTCTTTATCCAGTCATCTGTCGATGGACATGTAGGCTGTTTCCACGTCTTGGCTGCTGTAAACAGTGCTGCTGTGAACACTGGGGTGCACGTGTCTTTTTGAATTAGAGATTTCTCTGGATGCAGCCCAAGAGTGGGACTGCTGGATCATAGGGTAACTCTGTTTTTGCCACTCCCTCAAGTTTTGTAAGAAGAAAATCAGTGACAACAAACACAGAAAGTCAACAGTAAACTTTGATTATATCTCAATACCAAAATTAAAAAAATTTTTTAACTTAGAGGCAGAAATGAAAGCTCACATTGTTTCAGCTCTGCTTTTGTGTTAGTTTCCCTCTAACAGGCTTTTTGTCTGCGTCTCCATGAAGAGGAAGACACTTCTCTATTGAGCATCCTGTCCTGCTCCTCATCCCATGGAGAAGCCATCTACTGTTTGCAATTTAGAACTTCAAAAATCTGAATTATCAAATTAATACTTTTGATTTAATTAAAAGGTAAACAGGGGATGCATTTACAAAATGGTACACAGTGAAAACACCTTCAGTGCACGTCATCCTTCAAGCCGGTTCCAACGTCGCTTCTACGTCTCATGGAGCCCTTTAGAGACTCTACAAGCAAATATAAACACACAAGTCTTATCTTCCATCCCCTCTTCTTCATCAAAAAGGTGGCACATTATGCACACTGGTCTTCTTGCTTTTTTTTAATCTAACAAAATATCGCGGAGGTGTTTCCATGTCACTCCGAGAGAGTTTTATCACGCTATTTTTTTTTATAGTTATGTAGTATTTCACAGAATGGCAAAACAGATGTATCATCATATGCCCAATCCCTTACTGATGGATGTTTGGGTTGTCTGCAGTATCTGTGACCACAAGCAAAGCTGCAGTGTGCCATTTCATTCCTTGGTGGGTAGGGCTGTGAGACAAGGTCTCCAAAGGGAACAGATGGACAGAAGAACGAATTTATAATTCTGATAGATCCTGTCTGATTGCTCCCCAGCGGGACTGTGCACACTTCCACCCCATACACGTATGAAAGTGCCTGTTCCTGGAGAGCCTGGCCAGCAGCGCGCTCGGGCACGTCTGAATTCCAGCATGGCTCCGATTCACTTCTCTAGTTACGAGGGGCGTTCAGTGTGTTTTCATGGCATTGACACCTGTTGTGTTTCTTCTCCATGAAGTACCTATTCACATCCTTCATGTCCTTTGTCCTTGTTTTGTTAAAGTCGTATTCTTGATAATTTTTAAGAGCTCAATGTATATGAGGGAGATTGCCCCTTTGCCTGCAGTTTGAGTTACAAATGTCGGTTGCGTGTTTGAATGAATTCTATTGCCCCCAGTTGTAGACACTGGACCAGAATGAGCTGGTCCCCGAGGTTCACAGAAAAGCTGCACATTAACCTCAAAGCCTGCGTTCATTCCCTTATTCCACGCTTCCTCCAAAGTCCTCTTGCATCAGCGACTCTTCTACTGAAATGAATATGAACACTTACTTAAAAAGTACTGGGAGACAAGAGCAAAGCGAAGTAAAGAGGCCCTCCCGTCAGTTACCACGCCTTTTACTGAACCCCTAGTGGGTGCCGAGCACTATGCTGTCCTTCCTTCAGCATGATGAGTAACGCCGGCCCGGCACAGGGCTTGTTTAATTCCATCTGCAGCCTTCACTCCTCGCTGCCCTGTGAGGGAACATTGTCACAGGTTCCAGGGACCAGGACGCGGACACCCTTGTGGGGACATCTGTCGTGCTCAGGACCCATCCGGTAGTGAGGTGCCCTTGGAAGAGACTTCGGAGGTCTCACCGGAGCTTGTCCCCTCCCCCTCTGCAGCTCTGGGCCACAGGGCGGGGAGATCTGGGCCCTTTAGGATGGCTGGGGAAGCGGGCCTCGCCCATCACTCAGGCCCGTTCAGAAGGGCCTGGGAACATGAGGTGGGTCCGGATGGAAGCGCCTTCATATGGGCTCTGGTTGCTCCTGCAGGAGCTGAGCTCGGTGGTGATCTGGGAGCAGACACTTCCCTCCGGGCTCCGAGGTTGGAGAGGGACACCTGTTCTCATGGCTACACTAGGATGACTTGGAGTTCCTGTCAAAAATACCCCGGACCCCTGGATTCATATATTGAACACAGGGTTGAGCAAATATTTTTTTTAACAGGCTCTCCAGGCGTTTGTTTCTGAGACCAATGGTCTAGATCGCTGTGGTTCAGATGGGAATTCCTGGCACTTGGCTGGGACCAGACTATGGTCTAATTGGATTTAAAGACCTCAAAGTCTTTTCAAGCTCCTGCATGACAGGACCCTGGCTTCCTTGCCGCTCTCCTTAGCTCGGATCTGTCTTTCCCTTAAAGACGTTGCCAGGGCTGAGCCAGCACTCGCCGCTAAAGTCTGGTGAGGTAAGAGATGATTATGAAAGCAATCTGAGTAATTACTTCTACGCTTGTGGGCGTTTGGTTGAAACATCTTTTATTGTAGTTGTTTTGTATCAAATAATAGCTACTGTTTTTTTTCCCCCCAGTCCCCTGGCAGACTGTGTTTTCCAAAGATGGCCTTAACAACAGCTCCCCCGCACGGCGTGGAGTCCAGATCCCTCTCCTGGAAGCTGGGCTCGCTGGTAACCCACAGAATGCAGCGGAGTGACTCTGTGACTTCCAGGGCTGGGTCAGGAGGGGTTCAGACGATTCCTCCTTGTTCTCTTAGGACGCCCACCCTCGGGGGAGCCAGCCATCACAGAAGACGGCCAGTCACCCCGGGCTGCCATGTTGGGGACATCTGGGTGGACGGTCCCAGCTGCGTGCAGCCCTCCAGCCATTCCTGCAAAGACACCAGAAACAGTCGATCTTCGTTGTTCACCGACTACGAATGTGTGAGCTATCCTACTCACTAAAATGCATCTGGAACTCCCAGATCACACTTGCAGCCCCTCTGTGGCCACTCAGGGATGTGCCCAGAGTGGAGGCACACATGCACGTCCCTGCTGAGGTCGGCCAAGATGACCTTCTGCCTTCTTGTCTCAGCTCATGCTGGACACAGGTGTCCTTTCCGTGGTCCATTGAGTGCCAGGTTTCCGGCATTTTTGTGCCTTTGGTTGGTGATTTTGCTGTTTAAAGTAGCCCCTGAGTGGGGAGGGTACAGCTCAGTGGTAGAACACGTGCTTAGCATTCACGAGGTCTTGGGTTCAATCCCCAGTATCTCCATTAAAAAATAATTAAATTAATAAACCTAATTACCTACCCTCACCCCCCCAAAAATTAAAAAATTAAGTAGCCCCTAAGAGTCATGCTGAAGTGCATGGTGTGCAGTGTCTTGAGGCAAGAAAGCTGTGCGGGCCTGATGGGGAAAACCCTCTTGTCAGGTGAGCGTCCCTCAGGCGCGACTCAGGTGCTGCTGGCCGTGAGTTCAGTGTGAACGAATGAACCACACGGTCCATCTCGGCACAGGAAGAGGACGATTGCCGATCGGCCCAGAGGTCGCCCCGGAAACCGCTACAGTAACATGTTCTAGTGTGTCCGGAGCTGCGGAAAGGACGGGAAAGCGGCTCCGCCGTGGACTCGTGCGGCGATGACTGAGGAAACCAGTGGCGTGGACGCCGAAGGACACTCAGGGCACGCTCCCCAGCGCCAGGGGGATGCTAAGCCCCTCTCAGCTCGAGTCTTCGTGTTTAGAATAAAGAAGTATCATTCAAGGGTCATCAGAATTCATCGAATTAATTATTTTGAATAGCTATTAAATAAAGTGTCTTCAATGAACAGAAGCAACTTCTAAAACAAGGTGAAGTATCGATTAGTTGACAGAAGTGTTGGGCCCTCCCCTTGAGCTCCCCTGGAGCAGTGGCTCCGTTTCTGCTAACGCAGGGCTCCTGGCAGTTGTATAGACACAACTGCAGCGAGCAGCGCGTCGCGGCTGTTTCTCGGCGGAGCTGTCCTGCGCCCTCCAGGCCGGTCACCGCCAGCCGAGCCCGTGACATCAGCCCCCAGCAGGAGGGCAGAGCGGTCTCCAGGCCCAGCCCAGCCAGATCCCTGGCTCACAGTCTGGGAGAGGCCGCAGGACGGCCGCGTCCGGTCCCCGTGTGCTGGGGTCATTGGCGAAGCAGCAGTAAGTAATCAGAGCAGAAGCTGGTGCCGGCTGTGGTGACGCTGGTAGGGGTCCCCTCCTTCTTTCAACCATAATCCTGCAAACTGGGTCATTCCGACAGTCTACGGATGGGGAAACTGAGGTTGGGAGGGTCTAACCAGCTCAGGGTCACTCAGGTCCCAAGTGGTGGCCCCGGAATTCAGACCCAGCAGTGATGCAGTCCAGACTCACGCCCGCCTCCTGGTGCCACACGCGCCGCCGACATCATTAACAACTGTTTAAGGTGATAATGACCAGGCCCCTTCTTTCCTCTTATGTCCTTCAGGTTGTGTCCTGCTGATAATTAAGAAGACTGCGGAGTTTATTCATTTCCGTGGCCCTTTCGTGGGCGGTTCTGGCAGAACCTTTAGTCCCGTGGTGGCTGCACAGACGGCTGGCCTGTGAGTGGGCCGTAGATTAAGCAGAAAGACCCCCGGGAAGTAAGGTGTCCAGGCTTTGAAGACCAAGGTGGCTTGAGGAAAAGGTCCTGTGTGTGCGGGAACAGCACGGGGAGGAAAGCCTCAGGGAGAGTTGGGGATTCTGTACAACCTGGCTGACTCCGTCCACATGGGGGCTTCCTGCATCCCTGCTGTGCCAGGGAGGAGGCTGGCCAGGCCCTTGTCACCTGACAGCGAGGTTGAGTTCCTCCAAGAGCATATAAGCGGGGTGTCTGGCTCCCAATTGTTGACGGGGAGGCTCAGGGATGTGTGGTTCAGTGCATCCGGTAGGGACCCTCAGTGTCACCGCCTGCCTCAGTGGGTAGGGTGGAAGGTGAAGTCGGGGCTTTGGGCACTGAGCACGACTGTCATTTTTATTCCAGGCAAACAAAAGCAAAAGAGAGACTGGCTGAACCCTGGTGGATGATGGCTTTTCCCAAGGCTGGCAGGCTAGGTGGGCAAGGCCGCATCCTCTCCGGGGAGGAGCAGGTCCTACAGGACAAGGCAGGACGGCGGGAGTCTTCCAGCTGCTGGTGCGCATGGGCCCCCGGGTGTCCCACTCCCGGAGAAAGCCACTGGGCTATGCGGCCAGCACAGAGCTGCCCGCCTGCCCTCCCGCCTCGCCGCCACCCTGTGGGGCAGGGTTGCCGTCAGCAGACTCACGGTCCCCTAAGGATGCCTGTGTCCTAATGCCCAGAACTTGTGACGATGTCACCTTACATGGCAAAGGGGATGAAGATGGCTAATCAGTTTATCTTAAAATAGGGAGCTTGTCTTAGATTATCCCACGGGTCCCAGGTAATCACCAGGGGCCTTATAAATAGATGCAGCAGGCGGTCAAGGCAGCGACGCCATGTGAGGGAGGCCAGACCAGCCATCGCTGGCTTTGAAGATGGAGGAAGAGGGGCTAGGAATGTGGGCAGCTTCTGGAAAAGGCAAGAACACGGATTATCCCCAAGAGTCTCCAGAAGGAACACGGCCCTGTAACACTTAGTCTTCAGCCCAGGGAGACCCGTTTTAGAGTTCTGGCCCCTGACCTGTAAGGTGAGAATCCTGCCATCATCTACAGGGAATAGGGCACTGGGGCAGGTGTGACGTCCCACACTTCACAGATGCTGAACAGAGACTCTGACAACCCGAGTCACTCACCCAAATCAGCAACACTCACAGGGGAAAACGACAGAGCTGAAATTCGGTCCCTGTGACGCCGGTGTCTGAGCCCGGCAGCCCCAGGGGGCTGGTTCCCCATCCGGAACTCACGCTATTTCTTCCTCTTGGAGCTAGATCTGGCAGATGTTAGAGATGCTGGTGTGGGCGGCGGTGAGAGGGTCACCTCAGTGCCCGGGATGTGTCCTGACGGGCGTGTGACGCTGCCACCAGACCGCGTCTGGAGTAGCTCAATAGACATGCAAACTCTGCGGTTTGGGTGGGAAGGATAAAACAATGATAGAATTGCACTCGGCACTTTTCTCAAGCTGCATCTTAATTCAGCACGGCTCCTTGTCCCAGGAAGTGTTGGAGCAGAGCTCAGACTTGGGAAGATCCGGAAACTGCTGAGCTGACGGCCATTAACATTGATGAAGTGTCAGTGCCCGGGTCTGATGCGTCGTCAGCGGGAGGAGTGTGACAGGTTTGGGGGTTTTGGTGGCTCTGCCCTCCATCACTGCCCGAGACCAGAGGACGCCCCAACGTCACCTTCTCTGTCTGCCATCTGCTCAGCCATCACTCAGACTTTCCCCAGGGGCCTCCTTTCTTATCACTGAGCTTTGTTTTTAATGTCACCTGAGGGAAAGGTCACACTGTCCTCTTTTCACGGCTGACTCAGGGGCGAAACTCTATGGGAAACACATTCAACCGGTAAGTACCCAGCTTCCCATGTACCAGGCACTGTTCCAGCCACTGGAGAGGGCCTTCAGCAAAGAGGTGGGGCGCCTCTCCCCGGAGAGCACGCACCCTCAGTGAGGCCGGACGCCACGCTGGGCAGCACTGGGGCGTCACTGGGGCATTGATGGGGCAGCAGTGGGGTGTCCTGGGTTATTCCTGCATTCTGCACTTTCTTGGCCCCAAGACTGAAGTTAAAATGTGTGCAATTTTTACACTTAAACATGTATCTTCTTGTCCCTGGCTGCTGGTGATGGCTTTGTGCACCTCCCCCCCCACACCCCAGTCTTTCTGGGGGTCTCTGGGAGGTACCCCATTTGTACTTAAGAACATGGGACTCTGGGCCCTCCTTGGCACCCAGCTGCTGCCCCATCCCTCGCGGCTCTGCCAGTCCCTCTGTGGCCCCGTAGCCCCTTCCCAGGGGCCTGTTCCTGTGGGAGCCGAGCCCATCTCCTCTTCTGCACCCCCAGATCTGACTGAGGGTGATGAGGGCTCCTCTTTCTATCTTGGCTCCCAGTCTCCTCCCCCAGGGTGTCTCTGGGCCAGATCGAGGTGCCTGGCTTGGGCGCCGAGGCCGCCTGCTCTGATGACTAAGGCTTTGTTCAGCCTGGCCTTGCCTCCTGATTCTCTTTCGGGAAAATTCTGTCCCAAGAGACTCTCCTGACAGTCACTTTTCTGAGCAGGCTTCTGTCAAGCAGGGCCACCAGATTTCCAGGCAGCCCTGACCAAGCCCCACGCCAGCTGTGAATTTAGCTTTTCCTGACCCTGCGCCCCCTCCCCGTGCCAGTCTTCGGCCCTTCAGTAAACCGGGAGTCCTCCCCCCAAGTCCTGACTGGCTGGGAGGGGGCGAGCTGCCCTGCTCCTGCTTGGCCTTGACGATCCTGAGTGTCATTGTCATTTATAAGACAGTCGCCACTGGGAACCGTGGTCAAGTCCTGGTGGCTTAAATCTCGTAGAAAATGCCCCTAGACTTGCAGACCATGGGGAGAAAACCCTGCCTTCCATTCTTAGGTAGAACAGAAAGAATTTCTGTGCGGGGAGCAGACCCATGTCCAGCCTGGCCCCTGGCCCAGTCTCAGCAGGTCTTAATGGATTCAAACACAGCGCAGTGGCCCAAAGGCATTCCACATTTACCTGAGCTTCTTGAAGGACTGTGAAGCCGACCTCATCCTAATTCCTGACCACATTCCACACAGCCGTCTGGTTTTCTCAGTTTGAGGGTGCCGCAGGCCCACACTCTGCTCCCCAGCTTGCCCCAGGCCTCGGCCAGCAGGGCCCACCCCTCTTGGATTAGCAGGGTGAGGGGAGCCGGGAGGTTTGGAGGACTCATATGTTAGTACATATCTTGTCTCTGCACATTGCTTTTTTTATTCTCGAGGGTGGAGCTGGTCCAGACCCCCACGGCCCCATCATGCCTTCCTTCCTCCGCGCAAGCATGAGATTTTCTCTGCTTCTGTTGCTCTGAAAGCAAGTTTTCATAGCAAACGATGGTGTCAAGGGCCACAAAGGTAGAGCTGGTGTCTCCTGGCTGTGGGCTGACCTCTTGGTCCTCCGGTGGTCCTTGCCTTCCTCAGGGATGGGGGTGGGGGCCGGTAGAAACAGACAAGATGTGGTTGACATATATGGTGTCTTAAACACTTTAATTCACTGAAAACTGTACGTTTCACATAAAAGCCCTGGTCTCTGGCTTGTCTGAAGAAGCTGGACAGTCTGCTAGGTCTGGGTCCCCAGGGAGCAGGCAGCTGGCTGCTGCCTCACACGGGGCTGGTGCTCTTGGGGTCTCACGGCCCCTGGGCCCCCCCTCCCTCTTTCCTGTCGAGCCCCTGTGGGCTCTTGGGTTCTCAAGCCCTGCCGTTGTCGCAATGGCTTTTGGAACAGCTTGAGTTATTTATAGAGCATCCATTTGTTTCCTTCAGGCCACACACATTCTGACCCAAGTGCGTGTGTGTACCCGGATTAAGAGGGAGAGGACGCTATTCAGTCAGGATGAAAAGAAGGAAAGGGCAAATGAAGGTCACTGACTGCCTCCCTCATCTTATTCCCACTGTTGGCTCAAGTCAGGGAGAGATTCTCCAGCTGGTGCTCCCTGCTCAGGACGGTGCGGCTGCCGATGGAGCCGGAGGACTGGGAGTGCTCCCTGGACCACGAGATGGTTGCCTTTGACGCCAGTTCCTGTTGCCTGGGTCCCGGGGCTCACGGTGGGTCTCAAACAGGGTCGGACCAAAGCAGCATCTCCCACCCCTCCAGACCGGCACAGCCTTCTCTGCTGGCTCGGCTCTGCTCTCCTCTGTCCGAGCCGGCAGTCCCCCAGGGCCCTGCCCCAGGACTGGCTGTGAGAAGTCACTGGCTCTCCTGGGGATGACTTACTTCTAAATCCAGATGAACGCAGACGTTTCAGTAGTTTTGGCTCATCTCTTCTCTCGTCTTCAGGGAGACGTGTTTTATTCAGTAGAAATCAAACCACTTCTGTGGTTAGGTCGTGCTGAACAGTATACAGTGCTCTCTTATTAATTAAATGTCGTAAAACAAGGCACAATCCCCATCTATGCTGTAACCTCTTCAATCTGATCTTTTTAACTTTTTATTTTGAAATAACTGTAGATTCATAGAAGTTGCAAAAATTGTACAGAGGGGTCCCCTGCAACCTTCACCCAGTTTCCCGCAGTGGTACCACCTTATATATTTATAGTACAGTAGGGAAGCCAGGAAACTGCACAGGGACAACGCACAGGCCCTCGTCAGACTGCACCGGTTTTACGCGCACTCCTCTGTGTGTGTGTGTGTGTGTGTGTGTGTGTGTGTGTCTGTGTGTCTGTGTGTGGCCTGGACAGCTCTATCACCTGTGCAGGTGTGTAATCACCACCCCACCCAGACGCAGAGCTGTCCCGTCACCCCAAAGATCCCTCCTGCTGCCCCTTGACAGCCCCCTCCCTCCTCCCCACCAGCCCCGCGCAGCCACTAGTCTGTAAATAGAATCGTGCCGTGGGTGTGTTTTAATCTGTTAGGGTTGCAGTAACAAAGTCCCATAAACCGAGTGGCTTATGAAGAACAGAAATTTATTTCTCATGGTGCTGGAAGCAGCGAAGTCCAAGACACAGGCTCTGGCAGAGTCCGTGTCTGGTGAGGACCCTCTTCCTGGTTCACAGATGGCTTTCTCCTAGCTGTGTCCTCACATGGGGGCTGGGGTGGGGTGCAGGGGCTCTCTGGGTCTCTTTTACAAGGACACTAATCTCATTCTTCAGAGCTCTGTCCCCAGGACCGAATCACCTCCCAAATGCCTCACCTCCCACTGCCATGGCCCTGGGAGCTGGGATTTCAGCACAGGAATGTTGGTGGGAACACGGACACTCCAACGGTAGCAGTGTCATTCCTTCCCGAGACTGAGGGTTCTCCTTCGGGGTTTGCGCCTTGACATCCATCCACGCTGCTGTGTCAGTGGTTCTGCCCTTCTCACTGCGGACTTTACCCCACAGAGCCGGTATTCTACTGTGCGTTTGCTCGCTCAGCCGCTGCTATGAACATTTAGGTACAGGTTTTTGTGTGGATAGTCCAAAATGACTTTTTGCTTCCGATTTGCAGCAGGGGAAATATTTATTTTTTTACCGGGAAATTCCCATAAAAGACTCAACCCTGATTTACTTCTTACAATCCAGCCCTTCCCCCACCCCCGGTTAGATTCCTTCCTTCCACATCCTTCTATTGAGCATTTATTATAGGCAAGATTCTCTGTGTGCGGGTCTGTCTGCAACAGATCCTGCTTCAGGAAGCTTACGTACTAAACACAAGCAAACACATGAATGTTCCAGAGAAAAGTGAACTGCGTAGTGAAGTCGCGCGTTGGAGGACTGAGACTCACAGACAGAACTTCCAAGAAATCCTAGGCAGCTGCGGTTCTCAAACTAGGGTGTTCACACCCCATGTAGCACGAGACAGAGCAGCTTTTCTAAAATGTTGACATGCAGACGAGTCACTCAAGGATCCGGTTAAAATGCAGATTCTGTGGTGGGGAGGGTACAACTCAAGTGGCAGAGCACATGCTTAGCATACACGAGGTCCTGGTTCAATTCCCAGTGCCTCCTCTAAAAATAAATGAATAAATAAACCTAACCACTTCCCCCCCACCAAAAATAATAGAATAAATAAGAAATAAAAATAAAATCAAAAAAATTTTAAAATAAATAAATAAAATGCAGATTCTGACTCTCCGGGCTGGGAGGGGACCACGATGATGCATTTCCTGATGTATTTCCAACAGTTTCCCGGGGGGGGGCTGGAGGCCCACACTCGGAACAGCAGGTGCTAGACGAGGGCGGGGATGAAGCCTTAGGAAGCCCAGAGCACAGGAATCGCTTGATGGCAACTTTCTGGGTGTTACTAAATACCTATGGAATTGGACAAAGGGTTGCCAAGAATTTTAAATATAAATAAAGAAATTGACTTCAGGCCAACTCTCTCGGGCTCTAGCTTCAGCCAGGATACGTGTGTCCACAGTTCCATCTTTGGCTTGCTTGGGTGGAGACTTTGAGAAGCACTGCGTCTGGGCCTTTGCTTGAAGGCTTCCTCGGAAAGCCCGGCCCTGGCTGCCGGCCACGTGGTTCCCACGGTCTGTCTCCTGTGCACTTGGCCCCTTCTGCCGAGTCTTCCCTGTGCCACTGTGGGAGACGCTTGCTCTGGGACTCGCCCTTGGAGCCTGGGGCACATTTACCCAGTCTCATCTGTGGGGCAAATCTACATCTCTGAGGACCCGACTGGACTTTGAAGAGACTTGACTTCTAAAGAGCCTTTGTCTTTAGTAAGGAATCTTCGGCTCCCCCAGGAAGGTTTGAACAATAGATGCATTTTAATCTGATGTCTGGTTCTGGCCTAAGAGTTTGCTCCAGGCTCAGTATGAAGTCACCCACGTGCCACACTTTCTTTTTCATCTGTTTCCTCTGGGGTTTCACTCGGGTGACGCCTGTGTGGTTGCGAAGAAGGTGCACGTTTCGTTCTACGTGCAGAGGAGATGGCCTGTCTGTCCCTCTGGTCCTGTGCCTCTGAGGGAGGGATAAGAGGTGGGGGAGGAAGGCTGGTGGGGGAGGGGTGGCGTGCAAGGTTTATTACTTCCCTGAAATGGCCCGGAGCACCTGCAATGAGAAAAGCTTGGTTCTCAACCATCCAGCATCTTCCTTGCGATTGATACGCCGTCCAAATCCACCTTTGCCGCCCAGCAAAGGAAAGTGTTGCAAATGAGACCAGTGGGAGCAGCGGACCCAGAAAGGAGCGCAGTCTGCCTTTCAGATGACGGATCCTGTCCAGCTGACCCACGGAACCGGCCCTTGGCTTCCCTCTCCCAAGCACAGAGCTCCCAGCCCCCCCTGGGCGTGGGGGAGGGGCAGTCGGCATGCGGCTCTTCAGGCCCCAGACACACCGGTGCTCCCCTCCCCTCCTGGGCTTCTGGCTTAACTGCACTTCGGGGCCCTTAAGGGGAGCGGGAGCCATGCCACTGAGACGTGGCTGATGGAACGCAGGCAGGAGGGTCAAAGCCAGCTTCCAGACCCGGCCCATGAAATGCCCCCTGCAGGATTCGCCCCACCCCTCTTTCTCTCTCTCTCCCCATTCCCCGAGGACGCTGTGAGCCATGCACCGAAGAAGGCAGCAGCTCCAAAGCAGAGCAAGCCGGGCCCCTGAAGGAAGTGTGGCAGGAAATGGGGCGTGAGAGGATGCTCCCGTTCCAGGTCTGAGGTGAGTCCCAGATGTGCCCCACCAGGTGAGTGACCTTAGCTTCATGCAGGAAAGAATTCAGGTGAAAGCAAGTGTATTAGGAGAGACACACGTTCCACGGGCAGAGTGTGGCCCGTCTCTGCAGGGAAAGTGGCCCGGGAGTGGGGGGGCTGTCGGTTTTTATGCGCTGGGTGATTTCGTAGGCCAACCAGGGGGAGGATTATCCCAACTCTTTTGGGGAAGGGGCAAGATCTCGAGGAATTAGGGCCCCCACCCACTTTTGGCCTTTTATGGTCAGCCTCGGACCGGTCTTGGCACCTGTGGGCGTGCCGTTTAACAGCTGCTGTGTTACAGTGAGCCTCAACGAAGCTCCAGGTCTCCTGGAAGTGACTCTCCCGCCGTCTTGGGCCTGGTTGTTTCTAACCGGTTTATGTCGCATCCTGTCTTTCTCAATTGCTGTGTCACTCTTTTCATGGCTGTGCCCTGCCCCCCATCCCTCTTGTTTCAGGAGGTGTGAGATAAAGTCCCCCCCATCACCTCCCCTACCTCCCAGGGATTGAGCCAGAAATAAACAGCCGCTGTGTTAAGCCCATGAAGTCCCAGCGTTGTTCTTTACGCAGGCTGCCTGCCCCAGCTTTCTCCGAGGCCGAGGGGCTGGGCGGGCAGTGTGGGAACCCCCTTCCCCTGGGTTCCTGTCCCTGTGGACGTGACGGCCCGTCACCGTAGCACAGCTGCAGGCGCAGGGCACGGAGGGTGCTAATGAGGGTCTTACCGGTTGTTTCAGACTATTTCCCTCCACCTGCCTCCCTGTTCTTCACTAAAGAAAACTGTCATTCTTAGCTGAATGTGGAAGTAACTCATACTCAATGTAGAAAGTGTGGGCCATACATCAAACCATCAAGATGGAGATAAAAATCGCCCATTACTTCCTATTCAGAGATGATCACGGCAGCAGCTGGAGATACTTCTTCCCGTCACTGTATGTGCAGATGTTAGGTTTTATATCGATGCTATATCAGACTGTGAGCATTTTCTCTTCACTGAGAAACATGAAAGAATAATTTTTACCGGATGAGTAATGCACATTTAGTACTAATTTCTTTGTCTTCTTCTGTTGCTGGGTACCTAGGTTGCTTATGATCCACCAAGAGCAAACTCTGCTGTCATCTTTGTATGAAGAGCCTTATTCAGATCTCAAGATCGATGCACCGCCAGGCTAGTCTTGGGAGTGGGACTACAAGGTGGGGCAGAGCATGACAGAGCTAAGTCTTTTCGAACCTACGGCTAAACTGCTTTCTGGAGAGGTGGCAGGACTTACAGTTCTGAGCAGGAGGGGCGCTGGCTTCACTCTCTCTAGAACTGACAACACGTTCGCTTCACTGCCTCCTTGTCCTCTTGTCGAAGGGGTGCAGTGGGAGAAGCGCTCTCACTCTGAACCCCTGGTTCTGAATCTGGGGGCAGGGTGGTGGCTGTAGGTTCATCGACAATCTCAGAGAAAGGGGTGGAGCCTCAGCTTCTCTTTACTCTCCCTCCCCCACAGGGCACAATCCCGTGTTGAGAATGGATGGGCCGGCAGTGGTGGGTGGGAACAGGGACCTGTGAGGACACTGGTGGGGAGTGATGGAGCTGGGAGTGAGTGAGGGAACTAGGGGGGAGTGTGGCGGGGAGAGTCCACAGGGCCTGGTGACTGCCTGGATCAGTTGAGAGGGGAGGGGTATTTACGCTCTGGGATTTGGAGCTTTCAAATTATTTTAAGTTATTTATTAACCCTGAGGCCAAACTTCACTGCCTCCCTGGCTCTGTCTAGAATAATTTTCCTCCGTCTCTTTCCAGTCTCCCATGTATATTCAGCATCTGGGAACCAGGCTCTGCATAAGGGATGTGAGTACAACCCTGAATCTACCCATCGGCCCCTCCCTCACAGGGGGAGAACAAGACACACGGCAAACCAAATAAATGAAATACTAAATAAAACTTAAGCTCATGATAGAGTGTGATGAAGAAAGAAACAGTGTGCTCTGGGAGAGAGTGCTGAGGGATGTATTAGCTATCCACCGCTGTGTCACAAATTACCCCAAACACCACAGCTCGAAACATCTACGACCTTGGATTCTGTGATCAGGGACCCGGGAGCAGCTGGGCTGGGTTGTGCTGGCTCAGGGGCTGTCAGGAAGGCTGGTCAAGCTGTTGCCCTGGGCTGAGGCTTCATCTTAAAACTCAAGTGGCGCTGAAGGGTCCGATTTCAGGTTGACTTTTGTGGTCACCGGCAAGTCTCAGGTCTGCGTGAGTTGTTGGGCCGAAGGCTGGATGTCTCCCCTGACCCATAGTTACTCAACTTCGGCCCTCTCCACAGGGCATAGAAACTCCTTGCCCCAGAGTGAACGGTCCGGGAGGGAGAGGCTGAGAGACGGTGTGTATCCAAGACGGAAGCCACGGTCTTCTCATAACCAAATCTGAGATGTGGCCTGTCGTCACTCTGCTATGTTCTGTGCGTTAGACCAGAGCTTCTTGTTCTAATCCTCATTCCCGAGGAGGTGAGCTAAGTGCCACACTTTGGAGGGAGGAACAGCAAGGAATTTGTGGACATACTCAGCAAGGAAATTGTAGACAGATTTTATTTTTTAAACTACCACTGGGAGAGCTGGTGGGGGCGGGCATTACTTTACACAGGATGACCCAATAGATTTTAAAAGATATTTCAAATATTGAGTTATATAGTGATGAATATATACTGGTCCAAATTCTTAGCTTAAAGTCCTAAAATAGATGTATTTCAGAAAGTTTGAGATTTTAAAGAAGCAATGCGCCGTAGGTGTCCTGTATTATATGAAACCCTCCAGTGAGGCCTGGGGCTGCAGCCTGTAATTAAGCACATGAATATTTCTGCCACAAAACCTCTGCATATTCATACTATGTAGGATAAATATAGACTCTGAACAGCCTCATGTCCGTTAAGGTCAGATTTGTGGACAAATAAATTTGTACCAAATATAGAAAAGACCTTTTGTTTTTCAGAGTGCTTTGGATTTTGCAGTTGCGGGTCTGGAGTTGTGGACCCATCGTTAAGTCTTCAATAATATACTCATCTAAAATAAAGAGCAGTTACGTATTCCTTAAACTATTTCTTTGTCTAATACCATGCAAAATTAATGAAGCAATTTAAAAATGTTCTGAAACCTCTCAGGAGATTGTATCTCATTGTGGAAGGGGTTTGTTATTTCTAAGATTGGAACCTCCCGTAGTAAGAATCAGAGCGAGATTGCAGCCATGCTGGGAAGGTCTTGGTACAGGAGCCCGGGACCCCTGTCCTGGATCCTGGAAGTGATGGAGAACCACTGAAGAATTTGACCCCTGGGTACAGAAATGCTTTCGGAGTGAGAGTTGGGTAAGTAACCTTACAACTGGATTTTGGCAAATGCTCTCTTCCTTCCTTCCTTCCCTGTAAAACCTGGTACCCACACTGCAGACGTGTGGTAGGACTGGCTGGAGACGTGAGTCTCCCTCCCCTGGCTCTCTCTGTAATGAAGAGTCCTTGCTGGGGAGAACTCCTCACACAGGGCCCCTCAGCTGGGCTCCTTTAACTCCCAAAGCATCTCTCGGGGCAGAGACACCCTCATGGACAGAAGGAGGGAGGGACTGAAGCAAGGCAGGCAGACATGGGGGAAGTGAGGGCGTGAGGAGGTGGCAGTCATGGGAGGGAGGGGTCTGGGATGAAGGGATGGCCGGGAAGCAGTGAGGAGGAGTCACAAGGACTCTGTGGTGCGACAGGGAGAGGAAAGGGGGACCCAAGTTCCAGCCTGCTGTCAGGGCGGCACCTCCCAGAATCCTGAGGGGGGGCGGGTTTAGGGTCAAGGGCTCTGGAATTAGAGGCACTGAGTTTGAAGGGCTGGAGGGGCTTTGAGGGAAGACGGGTGAGCCTCAGTTGGTGGTTGGGAGATCGGGGACCAAACTGTGCATTTGGCAGAGTTACTACCATGGGGGGAGCCCTGAACAGGGGTCAGGTGGCTCCACCCTAACCCAAGGAGAGTAGTCTTGAAAAGGCTTGGCCATGGGATTAAGAAAGAGCTTGTTTAAAAAAAGCATGACATAAATAAAGGCTATTTTTGTTGTGAGCTAGGCTGTTTTTTGTTCTTCGTTCAATTAGAAAAGAAAGGATGTGTGTTGGCGAGGCAGGAAAGACACCTGTGGTCCCGGCGTCAGAGACTCAACTAGGGGAGGGGCTTGTGGGGGATCAGACCCTTCGCCTCCTGTGAGCAGCCCTTACGGCGGGTTTCTAGAGAACCTGAAAGTGGTTTGTTAAGATTTTAATTCGTGTTTTGTTTTGACTCCATGAAAGGATCCAGAGGGAGGAGAACCATTCTTGTTCGTCATCTTTAACTCTGTCCCCTTTCTCTGCCTTGAGTTCTGGAATATTTGGACAATCTCAGCACCCAGGTCAGAGGTAAAAAGCTTCTGCTTGTTTATTTATTTTTTAATTGAAGTTAAATATAGTCAGTTTATGATGTGTCAATTTCTTGTGTACAGCATACATACACATACATATATTTCTTTTCATATCCTTTTTCATTATAGGTTACTATAGATATTGAATATAATATATAGTAGAAACATTATTTATCTATTTAATGTGTAGTAGTTAGTATCTGCAAGTATTGAATTCCTAATTTATCCCTTCCCATCCCCTATCCCCCTGGTAACTATGAGTTTTCTGTATCTGTGAGTTTGTTTCTGTTCTGTAAATAAATTCATTTGTGTCATTTTTTTTTTTTAGATTCCACATATAAGTGATATCATATGGAAGAAGCTTCTGCTTTAGAAAAGAGCTGAACTACAGTATGCAGAGTCCCCCAAAAACTGAAAATAGACTTACCTCATGATCCAGCAATCCCACTCCTGGGCATATGTCCAGAGGGAACTCTAATTCAAAAAGATACATGCACTTTAATGTTCATAGCATCACTATTTACAATAGCCAAGACATGGAAACAACCTAAATGCTCAGATCAACAGATGACAGTTGTGGTATATTTATACAATGGAATACTACTCAGCCATAAAAAGAATAAAATAATGTCATTTGCAGCAACGTGGATGGACCTGGAGATCGTCATTCTAAGTGAAGTAAGCCAGAAAGAGAAAAAAAAATACCATATGATATCACTTATATGTGGAATCTAAAAAAAAAAAAGAAAAAGAAAACAAAAAAGGAAGACACTAATGAATTTATCTACAAAACAGAAACAGACTCACAGATATGGTACACAAACTTATGCTTACCCGGAGTGGGGAAGGGAGGGAGAAGGGATAAATGAGGAGTTTGAGAATTGCAAGTATTAACTACTTTATATAAAATAGACAAGAAAAATTTCTTCTATATAGTACAGGGAACTATATTCAATATCTTGCATATCCTATAATGAAAAAGAATATGAAAATGAATATTTGTATGTATATGTATGACTGAAACACTATGCTATACACCAGAAATCAACACATTGTAAATGATTATACTTTAATAAAAATAAATAAATAAATAAATAAATAAATAAATAAATAAGCTGAACTAAGTGTCCTGGAGGCCATGTGTGGCTCTGGGGGACACAGGACACGGACATGGACATGGATGTGGAGATAGCTTTCCTTAAGATGGAAAAGGGGCAGAGACTTGGGTCCCCAGCATGTGGGGGCCTTGCCTTGCTTCCCGCAGCATCGGGCAGTGGCAGGTGTGTGGCTGGGCGCTGCTCCCATCGGTGGCTGGACCCTGAGCCCAGAGCATCGCCTGGAAGAAGGTCCCCTGTCCAAGCTTGGACGCTGAGTCAGTCAGCGGGTACCAGCGTGGACAGATACGACAGACAGGATATGCGCTTCCAGGTCACTGCAATTCCACCGGGTGGGGAAGGAGGCTCAGAAAAGGTGGCCGCTGAGTTTACCAACAGCCCTGTACTTGTGGGTACAGAGCATGTGACACTTGCTTTCTAGAAATAAAAAATCGAGACATTTCCTCTGCCTGGTGCATTGGAGTAAAAGCCCCACAGTCTGTGAAACTCTCTAAGTCCCCCTGTGGGGTCATCTGTCCTGACCCGCTTCCCTGGAGCCAGGTCACACCGGGTTGTCGGTCCTGCCCGTCCTTCTGTTTCCTTTCTTCTCATCGACAGGGAAGGACGCGTTGCTCTGCTCTCACAGCCAAAGCGCGGAATGTTCTTCCCAGGCTGTCTGCTCCCTGTTCCTCCGTCAGTCTTCCCGATTTTGTCTTGGCCGCCTGGCTGCCGGGTTTCAGCAGCGAGTCTGAGACGCTGGGAAGGCGACAGCGTTCCAGCCGCGGCGCCCGGGCCCGCGGGACTGGCTAAGGCCGAGCTCCGCCCTCCACCCCTCTCTGCGCAAGCGCCCTGCGCACCGCAGCCTCGGAGCTCGCCTGCCGGGAGAGGTGGAGTCTAACTCCCCGCCCCTGGGACCTGGACTGGCCTCGGCACCTGCTCTGGCCACTAGAACGAGGATGAGCTAAGTCTGAACGAGGCCTCGGGGGACAGAGGGCGCGTCCGCTCTAAAAACCTCTTGATTCCAGGAGAATAAGCCCAGCCCAGGCTGCTGGGGGCTGAGACGCCACGTGGCGGAGAGCGGAGGGTCCCCCCAGCCGAGCCCATCAGACACCAAGCAGCCCATCCCCTGTCACAGATGCTGACGTCAGCCCGGCCGGGCCGAGCACCCCTCAGACTCGTGACAAACAACAAACGGATGTTGTCTGAAGTCATTAAGTTTCGGGGTCGTTGGTTACATAGCAACAGTGAACCGATGACGCTCACCCATCTGGGACGTCCGGGGTTCTCCAGGAGTATCAAAAACAAAACCAGCCGGGCACTCGTTAGATCTCAAGGCAACTCGTTTTCTCGTTACGTAACAAGATACGTGTATTTTTAGTAATCTAGAACGTCTCCTTGGCGCGCAGTGTGATTCTTTCCAGTACAACATCCTATTTTGATACACTAGGCTCCAGGATTCAGATTCACCAGACACAACTGAACGTTTAAAACTCCGCTGGCTTCATGTTCCAGATCTGGTTGATCTATGATTCTTTTACAGAATTAGAGCCTCGGCATATTTATTCCAAAGAGGGCTTAAATCAGGCGCTTCACCACCCGAGTTCCCGGGGAGGCGCACTGCCACAGACGCTTCTGAGATTTATGCCTTTTTGGCATCTGGTGTGACTGGCAGTCAGAATTTCTAAACTAACACCCAAGATGTGCTCAGGCAGAGGAGCCTGGATTTGCCTTCTTCTCTGTTTTTCACAAGAACAAGTCTCAGATGGGGGCTTGGTGTCTGGGGTCACGCCTCTGTCACAGGACCAGGCTGTACGGCTTGCGTTTCGTTCCTAAAACAGTGATTTTTAGTTTTTCAGTCATCAGCAGAGACAAGATACAGAAATGTACCCTGGGGTCTTCATATGTTATATCAAGTTAAAAACTCTGATCCTTCTGGTAAAGGAACAGGTTAATGTTTCTGGGAAAAATATGAAAATGAGAGCAATGCAGAAGTCTCTGCAGTGGGATTCAGACACTGGGTGAACACTGTTGACATCTTTAAAAAATTTTTTAAAAAACTTCTGTTCTATCTAGAAACAGAGCTAGAAGGGGAATAAATCAAAGTGCCCAGAGACAAAATGAAAAGAAAAAGACTATCGTCTCTTTGATTTCTTGCAGTTAACTCCAGAACTCAGGGCTCAACTCCCCTGCAAAACAGAAAATAAAAAAAGACGTTTTGGTCTGAAATGCTCACTGGGGAAGAGAGAGAGAGAGATGGACCAAGGTTTATTGAATATTAGCGTGTGGCAGGATGAGTTTCTGGGTTGCAGGTTTCTTTCCATCAGACTGTCAGGGAGCTAAATGATGCTGACCGCTGAGCCCAAAGGTGACATTATGGATTTTAAAATGAGGGCAGAGTTGAAATGCCAGCAGTTTCAGTTTTGATGCTGGATCTCAACAGGAAAGAGAGGCACTGGGTCATGTGTCAAGGCCAGAGGCCTCCCCCCAGGATGAAGAGGAGAAATATTTGATGAAAAAAGTAAGATGAAATGGAAAAACCCAAGTGGTGAGTGGTAGTTCTGAGGTTTCCAAAGAACAGAAATTAAAATTTCTGGTGTTTATGAAAATCTCTCTCTTGAGAGTTCATTCTATGTTCATACACCACAGTCTGGCCTGGGAGGGTGGTCAGGTCATGCGCTCAGTACTTCTTTTCCAGAACATTCTTAGGGAGGGGGTGAGAGGGACAGGGAAGAGCCCACCGCCCAGAAGTGGAGTGAGACAAGGAGAAGGAATCGGGACTGCCAGGTTTGGGGTGAGCTGACGAGAGGCTGCCATGATCTGAGTGGGCAGAAGAAATCCCCTTTGGATACAATGAAGGTTGGTTCCTAATCCTGGGTAGGCCTGGAGCCTCCTGGGGTAATGGTAGGTCTCCCACCCCAGGCTGTGGCCAGTGGGCACTCGACTTAGGGCCAGACTCTCCGTGAAGTACTTTGATATTTATAAACCTATTTAGCCCTAAAAAGAAACCCTATCGTGTAGGATTTGCTATCCTCAATTTGCAGATGAAGAAATTGAGTATCAGAACAGTCGTGATCATGCAGCGTGCCTGCCTGAGTGAGGAGGACACAGCGGCACTGGTGCTGATGCAAACCTGGGTGCCCAGCAGAGAATTCTGCCCCACAAGGGGATGGTCTTAGGAGGTGGGGACTTTGGGAGGGGATGGATCATGAGGGTGGAGCCCTCAGGAATGAGACTAGTGCCCCTTACGAAAAAGGCCCCCACAAAACTCCTTAACTCCCTCTACCACGTGAGGACACAGGGAGAAGGTGCTGGTGGCTGTGAACCACAGAGGGCTTCCGCCAGAACTTACCTGGCCTTAGACGCCCAGCCTCCCAAACTGTGAGAAGCGCATTTCTGTTGCTTACCAGCCACTTACACTGGGGAGCTCCATTATGTAAGCCTGAAGGGCTGGACGTCCACGGACCCAGGCTGCTCTGTGGGCTTCATCGGGTGTAGACGAGGCCACTTGGGCTGAGATTTCAGAGGGCGGGTGGAGAACTCATGAGGCAGAGCCCTGGACACGCCAAGATTTGCAGGTGGGGCAGGAAAATGATGGTGCCCCAGAGGAAGAGATGATGCCAGAGGTCCTGAGAGGCTGAGGACGTCATTCAGAGAAAGGAAACCGCCTCTGGTTGCCACAGGAAGTGCTGGAGTGAATGTCACCATCACAGCTCTGGAAGTCAGGGGACCCAGGGCTGAACTCAGCTCTGATGGGGCCACTGAGCGATCTGGCCTCAGTTTACTCAGCTGAACAGTGGGGACACTCCAGAGACAGCAAGCATTAGGACAGAGTGGGGTTTGTGGCAATGGGCCTGGAGCCCGTCGGGGAGAGCCTGGCTGTGGGGGCCGAGGCAGGGGCCGCTGTGAGCAGAGAGCAAATGGAGGTGATACGGCCATTGTGGAGGAGGGAATGAGGGTTCAGACTTTACCTTCAGCTCAAATGTTAAAAACTGGGTATTTTCTAGTTTCCAAGTCTGTACGCAGTCACTGAGCCGGCAGCACGTCCTGAGTGAGCGTGTCCCCAGGCCGGGCGCTCCCTTAGGTGATGGGTAACAGAATGACAAGAATGGTCCTGTCTAAAGGCCCACATTTGAGTGAGGGGGCGGCCCTGCAGTGGGAGGGGGACCGGAACGCTTCTCCTCACTCCCAGATGTCCGTTGGCTTCCTCCGCTCTCACCTGCGGAAGGGGAAGTTGCTTATCTGATCAAGGCCACAGGACCACGGGGCCAGGAGGCCACGGGGCCACGGCTGGTCATGATGCTCAAGGTCCACCTCTTGAGTGCGTCTCTCTCCCTCCTGCCAACAGGCCTGGGCAGAGCCGGCCATTCCGGCAGGACTGGCCAGACATCTCTGTCCAGGCCTCCTAGCCCTCCACGGCCTTCCTTTTCTCAGTCTCAGTTCCCTGCAGGGCCCCTGACTGGGCTGGTCTCAGAGGCTAGATTTAAGCCTAATCCCGGCATTTCATTTTAACTCTGACCTGAGAGGCCTGCGGGAGCGTATCTGGTGCTTCCTCCTCTGTGAAGCCGGCACATCACGGGCTTGTCCCCGCCCTGCTCCACCCGAGCCCGACCCCAGCTCCTCTTAGCTTCCCCACAGCGCTGCGAGGGACAGGTTGCATCGTTTTATAACTCTTCCTCCACTAAGACGAAAGGCTTGGGCTCCGGGACCCGTACCCGAGGCTGGCTGGATGCCTGAACGGGGGTCGCTCCCGCTCTCCCGCCACAGGTCCCCACCTCCAGGCATGATGGCCCCATCAAGTCAAGTCTGGGTCACTCACGTCCTTTCAAATATGCTTTAAAGTTCTGCTCTTTGGCCAGATCAGTTTCCTCCTCCTTTTTTTGAGCTCAGGCAATGGCTTGCTGGTAAATCATCTCTCAAAAAGAAAAGCCACGATTCATAGCACTCACTAGTGTTTGTGGTATAAATACTCCCACCATGGTCTATGTCAAGCTGCCAACAATTTAAGAACCAGCTCACTGAATTCCTGCATGTTTGATGATGTTCTCTGGTAGACAGACGTCTGGGCACAAGCCTGTGCAGCAGACCTCAAGGCCAGGTTGGTTCTAGGCCTGAGACGGGGTACTGGTGAAAAGGAGAGTAGCCACATGGCCAGCAATGAGCCCTCCTCACACGGCACAGAGTTTCTGACACAACTCCTTCTGGTTTGGGGTCCAGAAGTAGACTTGGGGGCTTGCATGAGGATTTTTTTTTCTTAAAAATTTTAAAAAATTTATTGTTTGTTTTTGTTTTAGGGGGAGAAAACTCGGTTTATTCATTTACTTATTTATTTTAATGGAAGTACCGGATATTGAACCCAGGACCTCGTGCATGCTGAGCACGCGCTCTACCACTGAGCTGGACCCTCCCCAACAATGTGAGGATTTCTTAAACCTGCATCCCTGCCGTTCTGCATGCTGACCCCTCTTTTCAGATGTCTATAAATACCTTCCCTTGAATGGGCCTGAGAGCTCTAGTTTGGGGGTGAGCAAGAGGACAGCAGGGTCAGCTTTCTAGAACCATCTTTGCAATTTTTATTTGCTGGGTATAAAAGAGAATTCATAGGCATTTGTGACCATCATGAATGCTCTCAGAAAGTCCTGTTCATGGCCTCTTATTGCCCAACTGAAACCTTGTTTAGGAAATCAGCAGGGAGTGCAAGTCTTTGGAGCGCGGCACTGGGACCCTCTTCCTGTTCACGAGTCCTTTTCTCTGAGAGTCTGCCTTAGCCGTAGTTCTGGGCTCAGTGAAGCTTTATTCTCACCCAGTATTTTCAGTTTCCAACAGAACAAACAGCAACCTCAGGAAACAGACACATCTGGAGCTTTGTAGAAGAAGAATAGCATTCGTTCCCCTCCCTGTCTGGGAGAGAGCGCCGCACCCCCGCGGCCCCCAGAAGGATGCCAGATGCCAGGGAGTTTCCCTTCCTTGGCTGGACTTTCAAGCAAAGTGAAGAATTCCTGGCGCGTGAGTCATCTAGCCTGACTCCAGGCGGGAACGCACGGCCAGGACCTCCCGGGGACCAGGAAAAGTGCCAACAGGCCGATCCGGTGGTTCCGCGGCTCCGAGAAGGGCTCCCGGTCGCTGTCCGTCTTCTCCAGTCCTCTGCCCACTGCTTCTCACATGACGGCTGTAGCTTCCAAAGCGAGGCTTAAGGACATGGAGCCACAGTGCAGAACCGAGAGCCGTGTGGAGACCCGGGGGACAGGAGAGCATCTTTCCTCCTTCCCGGCACGCGTCCCGCTGAGCGCCGCCTGTGACGGGGTGTGGGCCTCGGGGCACAGCTTGAACCCTGCGAAGGACCCGCCCTCCTCCTCTCCACAGAACCCAGGCCGATCCAGAGGCTCCCAGATCACAGCTTCCCAAGAGGAATGAAGAAAGTCTGAATGCAAATCTTCCCTGTTGGCGAGAAGGGCCGGTTTCCAGGACCAAACTCCATCATTCCAGGGAGCACGCACATGACTAGTCTTCGTGGCCACCAGGCAGCAGCTGTGCTCATTTATTTTAAAGCAAAAGTGTAATTTAGGAGGTGGAAACGTACGTTACTTTTTTTTTTAATTGAAGTATGGTTGATGTGCAGTGCTGTGTTGGATTCTGGTGTGCACGTGATGATTCAGTTGTACCTAAATGTACATATAAATTCTTTTTCAGGTTCTTTTCCACTGTAGGTTGTTGCAGGATGTTAAATGTGCGACCCTGTGCTGTGCAGTGGGACCTTGTTAGTTGTCTGTTTTATGTTTGGTCGTGTGTGTCTGCTGTTCTGAACTCCAAATTTGTCCCTCCCTCCCACCTTTCCCCTTGGGTAACCATGAGATTGTTTTCTGTGTCTGTGAGTCTCTTTCTGTTTTATAAATAAGTTTGTGTCATTTTTGAAAAAGATTCTACATATAAGTGATATCATAGGATATTTGTCTTTGTCTGACTTGCTTCACTTAGTATAATTTCTAGGTCCAACCATGTTGCTGAAAATGGCATGATTTCATTCTTTTTTATGGCTGAGTAGTATTCCATTATATAGATGTACCACATCTTCTTTATCCAATCGTCTATCTATGGACATTTCTGCATGAAATATCTCACACCATCTTGACAAGAGAATCAAAAATCTAATAGGGGTAAATAGGTAAAATCCATCTCTCCACAAGACATAAGTAATGGAATTTTGCTGGTGAATGAAGCTACATGCCTGCATGTTTGCAGAAACAAACAAAATCACAGCCTATTGGGTCAGAAGTTTTATGAGTATAAAAAAATAATTTGCAACAATTTGAGAATCAGTGTGGCAGTTTGATATTTAATTGTTGGTTTTTCCTGAATGAATAAACTCCACCTCTACAATCACACACTGAAAAAAAAAAAAAAAAAGAGTCCAAAAGGAGTCTTCACTTTGCTGAGGGATTCTCCACCTCGAACTGGGTGGGGTTTTTGAATGTTTGCATCAAGTTTATTAACTGCTTGGATGGCCAGAAAAGCCTCCAATGTCAAAGCCACTGTGAGTGGAGGTCCATCAGGAGGGAAGGGAAAGGGTCCTGACGTGCCCCAGGTCTTCCATCTGGGTGGCTTTGCCGACCCTGGGAGCCTTAGGACGCCAGCGTGGGCTTCTCTGTCACTTGAGCTTGGAAATGATTAAATGGGTTCCTTCACTGCAAAGCCTCTCACGGAAATTTGCTTTGTGAATGTCAGGAGTGGTCGTGTGGTTTCCGTGATTGTATTTGACTGCAGACCCTGTGCATCTGGCTCTCCCTGCCGACCCTGAGGACTAGAGAATGAGGGAGCGCCTGTCCCCACCACGCTCCACAAACACAGCTGGTGTTCCAGGCAGGATGCGATTTCCTGCAAAGCCTGCTTATCTGTTTGTATGCAGATTATTAAAATGGTGAATAACGCTCACATGTCTGCTCAAGGCTTTTAAAGCCTCCACCAGTGGAGCTTGGTGGCCCCAGAGAAGAAGGTGTTTGTCTTTTGGTCCCATTTCTCACCAGGGCTCCTGCTCCCCTGACTGGCTGTCCAGGACGGGCGGGGACCTGGCATCTGTCCAGAGGACAGTGTCACATTCACAGCCCCATTACCCACCCCTACGGCCCCCTCCTGAAGGTGAAGCGCCCTGACCCTTCTCAAAGCCTTGATGTTGCATTAGCCTGGATTCTGCCAAACAAATAGTGGCAGCCTTTTGACTTTGCTAGAAAAATAAACACGGCGTTGCTTCAGTGGATTCGATGTGAAGGTCCAGCATGCGCTTCAGGGGAACTTTTAGCCAGTGATCAATGATCAGGTGTCTTGACCTGATCACTTTATGAGAAACAGACTTTGGTGTCCTTCCCCACAGATATCCGCCCCTTCCCCTGTGGTCCCGTGTCCCTCCGGCTCTAACACTCTCCTGGGCTTTTCTTACTGGTGGCTGCTGAGTGTGACAGGAAATTTGATGGCCAACTGTGCTGTGTTTGTTTTAAAACAACCATCCAGGTTGGGATTGTTGAACATAAAATATGCTTCAGAAAGTCTGGACGGTGCTCTTTCCTGGGGCAGTCTCTGGGAAGGCATCCTCTGCAGGTTATTTTGAAGAACATCACTCCAAAATGAATTAAAACACCACTCATCAAGTAGCCTTGAGAGTCAGAACCCACTTGGATTTGTAATCTTAATGGGTTCTCAGAAACAAGTGTGAAGCCTAATGCTACAAAACATTATTTTAATGATCTTTTTAGCTCTCCTGAAGCACGTTGTTTATTGGCAGAATTCTCAGGTCCATCTTCTACCATCAATATTCAGAGTGAGCGTGTGTTTTTCTGTGTGTTAATCAAAGGGCAGCACGAAGAACAGCATCTTACGGGGATATGTCCTGAAGGTTTGTATTTAATTATTGGCTTGGAATTGACTTACATATAAGTTCCTCTGCTGAGTATGTGGGAAATGATACACTATGCATTCTTGATTCTCTATTGCAATTGAAAGATCAATCTCTCTTGATAAAGACTGATGAAAAATCTATATAACCTCACCATAGTGGGTATGCAGTGCCCCACCTGCTCATGCTGGGGGGGGGGCGGGGTATTTGAAAAGGCTGCTGGCAAGGATTCTGGCAAGACCATTGGGTGGTGGGATGTTGAGCCCTGGCCCCTCCGTTTACCGCTCCTTGACCGTCACTTCCCTGAGGACCAGGTCCCTGTCTGCGAAACGCAGATGTCACCAGTGACTTACCTCTTGGTCTGAGGATTCAGTCAACACGTGCCAGGTGCTGTGCTCAGCTAGGGAAGCAGGGCAGAGTGCAGGCGGCGGGACCATGTTCAGTAAATACCGGCCCTCGGTCTCCCCTGTTAGTGAACACAAGGGAAGCTCCTGCCTTGTGAATACCCCCCGCCACCCGGGCCTTCTTGTTCTGCCCTCATGTCTGTTATAAATGCTTCCAGTGCAGGGAGGTGAAAGGCTACAGAGGCCCCCAGTGAGTTCTCACTTGACAAATCACGTCCTGTGTGTGTGCCGGCCGTGTGCGAGGCAGCTGGGAGCCCCCACCCCGGAAGGATGGGATGGACTGGATGTCTCAGCCGGCTGAGAACCACGCTCGCCAGGGGCCCTTGGAGGCCACAGGCTGACCCCGGTCCCGGAGCAACTCCCTCCCTCCCGGACTCACCCTGCGACCAGAGATCTGGCCAAGGTGGGAGCAGAGGGAGGGCCCAGGACCAGCAGGAAGCTGCAGCCGGAAGCAATGCCTGTCGTAAGGGACATTCCTGCACCAGGGAGGACACCTTTGAATGTGGGGTTGATCTCTGCCTCACGGTGGGGCATTAATGGCCTTGCACTGGGGAGCTTCGGGGGACAGGGGAGGGGGGGTGTGCAGCACCACAGCAGCCAGGCAGGAAGGCTGGGGGCACTTGTGGCCGATCGCCTCATTTTGGAGCAGGGGGAGGTGGCAGCGGGGGTTGGCGCCACAGGATATGAGACACCTCGTCCCCCACCACGCATCAGAGGATGGTCAGCCCGGACAGGGGACGTCACTCGGTCAACGAGGATGCTCACTCACTCAGGCTGCTTTCCCTTCTCTGTGCTCACAGATAATTTTGAGTTTGACTGCATATAATCAGAGGTGATGTACATGGAAATGTTCCTCCCATCATCACGTTTAATGGCCTCAAATTAGAAGCTCCGGATGCCTAACAATGCTGGAATTGTTAATTAAATGCCAGCCTGTCACAGTCATGGTCTATTACACACTCATTAAAACTCACAGTTGTGAAGACTGTGGAGGTACCTGGGGAAATCTTGCGGTGGAATATCAGTGCCAAGCACGGCATAAATCTTCCACCCTTGTGGTGACCACTAGCAACATTCAGCCACGTTTTATTGAGCAGCTACTACGTGCCCAGGAGGCGTGGGCTCTGGATCCTAACAGAGACCCACTTGCTGTCTTTGAGAACAGGGTCCACTGGGAGTAATAGAGCACATGAAGGTGCAGTGAAAAATAATGGAAAATTGTAAGTAAGGAACCTAAAACATAAATATATAATGACAACTTATGAATATTCATTGATTTAATTCATGCAGGTCACCATTCAGTAAGTGTTCAGGGACTCATTCTTGGTATTGAAGTAAAATAGAGGATCATTCTAAATTTTAAATAATTGTGCCAGTTGTTTTTAAGGATAAAAAGCTGGCAGTTTATTAAGATCCTGAGGTATCTTCATAACAGCAATAGATAGAAGTCATGAACGTGAGCTGATACGGTTGAAACAAAGACATTGTCACAGAGTTCCAAGAAAAGTATAGGCGACTTGTCCCTAAAAGGTCATGAAATTAATGTATATACACTTTTACTAGATGATTAACTTCGGTTTTGTCAACCACACAAAGCACGATTCCCAGATCATTCTATCAGAAGAATGGGCGTGCTTCTGAACGTGTGTTGTAGGAAGGCCCCTTTCTCTCCTTTTGGCTGTGAGTGGAAAGCCGTAGCCCCAGTTGTTGCATACAGCCTTGTTGCATCCCCAGGGCGGCCATCCAGCATCCCCAGGGTGGCCATCTTGCATCCCCAGGGTGGCCATCCTGCATCCCCAGGGCGGCCATCCTGCATCCCCAAGGCTGCTATCTTGCATCCCCAGGGTGGCCATCCTGCATCCCCAAGGCCGCTATCTTGCATCCCCAGGGCAGCCATCTTGCATCCCCAGGGCGGCCATCCTGCATCCTGAGAACAGCTGGCCTGAGGACAAAGAGAAGAGTGGAGGGGGATGGCTGAGGAGCTGAACAGAAGCTTGAAGTGCCTTTCCCCTAATGCAGACCATTCAGTTTACATCAAGCCCAGTTGAGCAGGGGTTTCTGTTACTCTGATCTCAATCAAACGTGACAGATACAGTGCAAGGAAAGGCAAGTAGGGAGAGTCCACGTTACCTGAGGCCCCAGCGGGTGGCCTGTGGTCACCTCCCGCGTCCAGCCACAGCCCTGGCCCCCCGGTGAGCCGTCTGCCCACCGCGCCCAGAGCCTGCCCGCCTCCGCCTGCTGCGGCTACTTGCCCCGCTGCCGTTCTCACAGACGGCTTCCTGTGAGTCCTCTTGCTGCAGCGGCTCCGCAGGGCTCCGGGCCCCGGCAGCAATGACCCCGCTCCCCGCTTCTCTCCGGCACACTGGCCCCGGGTGCTGGGCGTGACAGAACAGCCTGAACTGCTGCCGCTGGGAGCGCCGGCCTCGTGACAGGCGAAGCCCTGTCCTCTCCAGGTTCCCAGGATGCGTCAGCCCTCCTCTCGCTCTATGCTCAGGCGCAAGTTCCCATCAGTACTCACATTCGCACTGTCTCTTCAGTCTGTTTCTCTCTAACATCTCTCTGTGACAACGACGGGTCCACCTCCGATGCCTCATCGGCAGGGTTATTGTGATGGTCTCTCGACTTTCTGCCAGTTTCACATCCATGGTGATTACGTACCTGCCACTGTCTTGGCACCTCCACCGGCATAAGCAGGACTGCAGCCTGCCCGCAGGTGCCTCCCGCGGATGCAGACGGTTTCCCATGAGCGAGTCCCACTTTGTTCTGCGGGAATCTGTTCTGGGCGTCTCCGCTGCTCCTCCACCTCGTGGGCTCACCTGGTGGCCATCCTTCCTTCACTCATGGCACGTAAAGCCGTGTGATGCTAATGAAGCAGCTTTGCTTCACGGAGACACTTCTAAGGTGCTAGGCGTGTCTTAGCTGTGCGTTCACACGGTCATATGTTTGCAAAAATTTGCTAAAGTAAGATATTTTGATGACAATTAGTTAAGATCACTGTCTCCAACTCCCCCTGTGTCCCTGTGTCACTCTCCTCATGTCAGGAGTTGTTGCAGGCTGTGGGTACCTTAGGGATCCCCTAAGGAGCTGAGTTGGGGATACATTATGTGTGTTTAGTGGACTACAGATATTTGATGAGAGAGAGAGAGAATGAGGATGACAAGCTTATCAACCAGTGTCATCAATCCAAAAATGTTTATCATAAGTTCATGGATTAGATACTCTGAAATACCCCCAATATGTCTTGCAACTCATATTTGATATACCTTTATAGAAATATCCCCAGATTTGATAACATTTCTGAAAATGTGTATTACCAATGAAGACGTGAAGCTGAGATTTTCCTGAACTGTCAATATTTTAAGAAACTAGTTTTGTTCCATCAGGCTACAACAAAGAACAATTTATCTTTTTTTCTTTCCATAGAAAATGATATTACAAAAATTGTTGACAGATTTAAAAGGCAGTGAGAGTGTACAGCCAAAGAAAAAAAAACCTAAGAAAAGAAAATCATTATACAAGTACATCAGGTAGTTAATAAAATACTGTTCTTGTGGATTGTGTGATGTTTGTTGGTTATTCTATAATTGCAATTTATTGTAATTTCTCATTTGGTTCAAAATAGGTATTCACTTTTCTATCCAATTGTATTGTAATTTTGTATTCTTTTTGTGAGAGAAGGTCCCTAATGTATAAGCATCAGCCTTTGCACAACCTGGAATCTCCCCTGTACGTGGCTGGTGACGAGGTGCAGGAGAAGGTGGACTTTCCTTCCTAATCAGGTTTCACCTGGCTCCCCGGATCCTAGCAAAGATCCTCCTGGAGGCAGCTCTTCTGGGATCTGCTCGCAGCCCGGCTCCTTGTTCTTGGGGTTGGGCTGGAGAAGAAAGATCTTGCTGCTCCCCTCTCTGGTTCACCTTTCCCTAGGGGCTCAAGCATAAACTCTCCCCCTAGACGGATTCCTGTATCTCCCACAAAGCATCAACTCATGCCCACGGAGCCCAGGGGTCCCTGGCTCACATGCCTAGCAGTGCTTGGTTCTGTGGACCACACTGTGCCATCCACTTCTGAATCACACCCCCACCCCCCATCATTTCCGGTCCATCTGTTATTTACTGCTCTTTGCAGCCAGAGTCATCTTCCTAAAACACCGCTGTTCACACATCTGACCTGACCCCAAAGTTTCCAATGGCTCCTCCCTCCCCAAAGGAATGAGTACAGATCCTTGGCTTGGCATTCAAGGTCATTCACAATCTGTTCTCTTCCTCCTTTTGACTCTGAATATCACTTCTTCTGACTGACTCCTCTGCTTACAGCATTTATCTAGCCAAATGGTTTCAGTCAATTGATGTCATGAAAAGACTCTTTTCTAAGTCTTTACTCACAGCTGGTCACGTGATTCATGCCTTCTCCTGACATCCATGGTGATGCGCTTCCCATAGAAGGACATGGACTAGAATGTCCACATCCTTCTCTTGGATATTTAAAATCTTTTGTCATCCCCATGAATAATTTGAGGATGCATTTTTTTTTAACTCCAAGACTGTTGTAGCCTTAAATGTTGTGTCTAAATAACTTTTGTAGAAAATCCATTTTCTATCTAAAGAGGAAAGCATTTTCATTGATCTATAAAGATACTCACTTTTGTTAGACATTATTAAATCAGATTCACGAATCTGGCTTCTCAAACATTTATTGCAAACTTTTAGTATTTATTTCTAGTTTCTCAAAAATGCATCTATATATCTTGCATGTATTGAAGCAAGCGGCTGTACATGTTAACCTACTGAAAAATCTTAAAAAGAAAAGAGAACAAGTTGTGGTATATTTACACAATGGAATACTACTCAGCCATAAAAAAGAATACACTAATGCCATTTGCAGCAATGAGGATGGACCCGGAGACTGTCATTCCAGGTGAAGTGAGCCAGAAAGGGAAGAAAAAATACCCTATGGTATCACTCATATTCTGCTCAAACATGAGCACCTTGTATAGACCTAGGGCTGACATGAAATTCCCCAGGTGGAGATGGAAGGTGGGAGATATGTTTCAATATTCCTTCAGTGGCCTCAGCAGGAGAGGTATACTCTTAAGGAAATATCCAAGGACTTTATCTTATATCTTGAATTTTTAATAAAGGAAAAAATTGGATGTTTGTGCTGCTGACAATACCTTATTCCCATGACCTCAAAACAAATTTTGCTCAGTGGAATAGGATTACATTTGGGGTCTTAAATTTTTAAAAAGTGAAAAACTTTACACATACTTAATTTATTAGCCGAAAAAAGTGTTATGATAACAGTGTTAACAATGGGAGAGGCATCATTAATTGATCACAAACACATCCCCTGCTTGTCCTGTATCTGATGTCTTACTTTCTGGGTACCTGGAATCAGTAAGAATACAGGTACCCTGGGCACAGATGTTTGGAAAGAGGGAAACAGGTTGGATAGGACTGCATTTTGACAGGTGAAATAAAAAGTCACTAAGGTCCAAATACATCAGTGTTCCTAAAAGTGGCTCTCACAGAGGGAAAATGGTGTCACATTTAGGTGTTAGACATTAAAAGGACGTAAATGTTTCCACTTCTTTAAACTTAATGTCATAAACTAGGAAAGCGAGGAATGCTAAAGTTGTCTCTACACTTGAATTCCTACTGTAGCTTTGCTTAGTAAGATTTTGAGACAATAACTTGAATTTAATCACATATAGTTTATTTGCAGGAAGTTCCTCTTGGGATGTAACAAATGCTGCAAGAAGGATCATACTATTAATAGAACAGGGCCCGGCACAGAGTAGGTGCTCAAGAAATACTTAGCAAGGGATTAAGTGAATAGAAGACAGATGTAACCAAAAATCACGATTAAATTCATTTCTCAAGTCAAAGATGAACTTTCAATTAATTGACTTTGGTCGTGATTTCTTTGGTTCTTAATGGAGAGTTCTGTGTCCAAATAGTGTTTTTTCCTCATTTAGAAGCCTGGGCTCATTCTGCAGCCCAGTTTGATGGTTTTGATATAAATGCCAACAGCGTTTTTGAGAAAGTCAACTGACAACACAAATGCTTACATGTCTGCAGGGAGATCTCATTATTAATAAAGCCTTATGTGTAAATGTCACACAAACACAATCTAATTCTGTTCCTGGCGGCAGAGTCCATGTTATGATGCTGTCTCATAGTCCCCTGTTACGGCTGTGGGACCCTTTAGCACAATTCCGTGTAGGTATCATGGACACATTATGCTTTCTGTGCACAGATTAATTTCAGCACATATGTATTTGAGTCTTCAAGTGTCCCGCTAAACCCCTTCCTCGTCTTCCAGGCATATTTTCTCTCATCTGGGTTTGATGTAGATTCGCTCTCACGTGAGCATCTGTGGAATGAGTCTGAACGTTACTGAACAGGGCTGCTGGGGGGAGGGGCGGAGGCAGAACAGCAGCTAGTCCTGGCGTCGCGGTGCGGGGCTTTGGCTGGGAAGGACCAGCCGGCGGAGCGGCGTCCTACGTCTGATTCACAGGCGCGGGTGGTGACCCCACAGTCTGGCCAAGAAGGAGTCACGTGCCTTCTGTGACTTCTCGTTTACTCTCAGCTTAACCACGAGTTGAAATGAATTCTTTGCCAAAAATCTAGGTTTAATTAAACACATCTAACTCTAATTTTAGAACTGAGCTTGGACCTGTTTTCTAGTCACTGCTCCAAAGAGGAGCTCAATGAGAAAGAAAGAGGATTCTTCAAGATCATCACTTTCTTATAATATCCGGATGTGACCAGGCACGAGGGGGCTGCGTCGGAAAGTCCTCTGAATCGCACAAGAGGGCTCACACAGCAGGGTGAGGGCACACCTGCGCCAAAGGAAAAGAGAAGGCAGAACGTGAAAGATCGCCAACGTTTGAAACCAGATTTCAGTTGAAGTCATCATTATCCGCTAGGAAAATCAGGTCCTGGAAAGCCCATCTTTGCTTCCCGTTGATTTTAATGTGGTTTGGACTCTGATAACATAACTCATCACTGAGCCTGTTGAATTTAATACGGTAACATAGTGTAGTAGAACGAAAAGGCTCCCACACCACCTGTTTCATCCATTCAGTCAAAAAACATGTATTGAACACCTTCCTTAGAAGCAGGGCACTGAGCCCTGTCAAGGCATCTGACAGCTTGCGGGCCTAGCCTCCCAACACCAAGTCACAAGCACCACCACCACCATCATCGCCACCCTCCCCATGAGCACCGCCACCGTCCCAAACCAACACCATGCCCATCCCAACACCAGCGCCATCCCAGCGCCCTCCCTTCCAACACCATCACAACATGGCTCTCCTCTGGAGCTCTAGACTTTGTTCAGACACTAACACCCTGTAAGGTACAATATTATAGTTCCCATTTACTTTTGATGGAGATGGAGGCTGAGAACAGTGACAAGACTTGCATGAGCCACATTGACTTCCCACCTCCCCAGGTTCTCAGTTTGCTGGAGGGGCACCAGGAGGCCACATTACAATCCTACTGAGGATAAAAACCTCAGTGATCACGTATTTATATCAGTGCTCACATGCTTTGAATTTCCACCTTTTCCGTTTATTTCATCATTTAAGCTTGTGACAAGGATGTATTATGGTCAAATTTAAAACACGTTTTACTGAATATCTCAGTCCCAAAGAAAACCTGCAGCAAAGAAAGCATCTGATAGCACATTTCCCAAATCAACCATTACGTGTGATGTGGGCACAGGAGTTAGTCCAGGGCTGTTGGTCAACCCTCCATCAGCTTCCTCCTGGACACCGCTCACGTGAAAAGCTAAGCTGGAAAGTGCCTGTGTTCAGAATGGCCGAAGGGCTAATTAGGACTGAGAAGCTTGTTGAATTGGAAACGGCATTTTTTTTTAAATACAGGTTTATATGTGGGCGACGTGGATAACTGACTCCGTCACTGACTGACCGCCTCTTACGTGTCAGGAGCTGGGCCTGGCTGTGGATACAAGATGAATGAGACCCGGCCTGGCCTGTGAGGACCCTCCCTCTGCTGAGAGAGCGACCCAAGGCCGGCACCTTGAGAACTGCCCCCCCAGACTCCGTGGGCACAGAGCAGAGGCGCCAGCACAAAGCCGGGAAGCACTTCCAGGCTGAGGGGCCTCTTGTGCTGAGTCTTGAAAAATAAACAGCCATTAACCAGATGGAAAGGGAGACCAGGGAGAGGGCCCAGGCTGGGGGAAGAGCACAAAGCAACACCTCCTGTGGGGAATCGTGGCGGGAAGGTAGGGAGCTTGTCTCAGTCAGCGCGGGCGGACTCGGGGCTTTGCACAACAGACCCCTATGTCTAACAGCTCGGAGGCTGGAGTCCAGGTTCAAGGCTGATCTGGTTTGTGGTGGGAGCTGTGGATCGCAAGCTGGGCTGAACGCTGGAATCAGCTGGAAAATCTTAAAAACTCCAATTTTAAAAACTCCAAAATTTGAAAACCTCCATGTGCTTTCCTGAGTTTCTGATTCAGTTGGACCTTGTTTTTCTTTTGGTAAAGCTCCCAAGGAGATTTTAATATCCAACAAAGTTCAACATTATTAAAAACTCATATTCTTGGACCTCCACCCAAACTTACGGAATCATCTTGGTGGGGAAGGGTCTGGGAATTTGCACTTTAAAAGATTACCCCGGAAATTCTTCTGCAGCCTGAAGTTGGAGGCCACTGGGGGCAATGAAACACATCAGTGTGGTTGTGAACCTCCTTCTCCTGCTTCCTGCTTCAGAAACCGAGTCTGTGAAGACACAGCGCGTGGTGAGAGTTCATGGTGGGAGGGAGCAGCTAGGCTCCCAGATTTGAAATCAACGGCTTTGGGATTTTACACACACACACACACACACACACACACACACACACACACACGCACGCACTCTGTTAATTAAAGTTCTATGCGGGTGACTAGGTGGGTGGCCAGGACCCTGCCAGTTTCCCCATGAGGCCATCCTGGGAGGAGGTGCTGGGGAAGTTATTCTTGTACAGATATTATAATTAAGCTTTGTTACCATCATCATCATTGTTATTCATGTGGTTAGTTTTTTTCATGTGGAAAGTACTTTACCCTCATAGGTGGCTCTGGACATCTCCGAAAATCCACGCATTTCCAAGTTTTAGAGAAAAGTTGAAAGACTTGGCAGACAGACAGGGACTTGATCTTTCCTAATGCAGAGGGGAGGCGAGCCTGGAGGGGTTTTTATTACAGGGTGGGCGGCACGTTCGTTTACAGTAAACTTTAGGAAGGCGTTCTCTGGCAAAGCAAAACACTAAATATGAACATCTGCATGTAGGAGGTCATCTGGTGGTCCCCCTCGCAGCTTTGTGATGAGTGAGCAGGCGGGAATGGGGCTGTGGAGCATTTTCCCTCTTGGAAGTGCTGTGACATTATTTATCTCAGGAAATACCTCAGATTTCAGGTACTTTGAACGCAAAATAAACAGCAACATCCTCCTTCTCCACCCAGGAGCCTTATGATTTTATTTAAACATCAAACTCCAACACATGTGTTTCCCCGATTTTGTTCCATGGGCTGAAAACTGTCAGTTTAGGTAAAGTAAATGTTTTATAGCCATTTCCATGGAGACTGCTGGCGGTGAGCTGTGGCCAGGGCTGCCTGGGGGATCCAGTTGCTGTCCTGAGAAACTGCACATCCCAGAAAAACACGCCCACAACGAACTGAACATCTTACAACGTGCTTAAAAAAAAGAACAAAAAGAATGTTAAAAAATGCAAGAAGATATGAAAGCATTTGTCCTTCTTATCCAAACGCCCTTCAAAACTTATTTTCACTGTCCTGTAGACAGTGTGCATTAAAAATATGCAAAAAAATGTTAAAAAGTAAGAGATTTTTCTTATTTCAAAAAATAATCCACGTTTACTGTGGGACATATTAGCAGCTCAGGAAAAATATGTATAAAAAAGAAAATGAAATTGTGCGAAACCTCACCTCCTGCTAACTCCACGTGTCCCTGAGTGGCCGATTTCTAGACCGACTTCTGTGCACAGTGATGTGCTTGTGGGCGGATTTATCGGCCGCAGCAGGACCGGCGGGGCTCTTATCAGCTGCTCTCAGACCGGCCTCCTTTCCTCCCCCACTCACCGCGGAGCCTCCAGAGCATTGTTCTCCTGGAACCATTTCCTGTGAATTCCCAAGGGACTGGATCTTTTTTTCTCCCTTGTGGGGGATTCTCACCCTAAATTGCAAACTTAATTTTGATTTCTAAATTTAAATGATATAAAACTAATTTTCCGGGGCATCACTGACTAGAGGGATGGTTGGTGAGACGGCGGTGAGGAGGCAGGAAGACAGCACGAATCCTCAGCAGGACAGCGGGGCTTTGATGAGAGCGATTTCTCCCAGCGTTTCTGCCTCACCTGGGCAGCGAATCTGCCACAGGGAAGTCTTCTGGGCCACGAGGGTACCATTTACCCCGTGATTTCTGCGGGATGTTTTCATACCCTTGAAGGGCCTCAGAGAAGACTGGAGGCTGCAGGAAACAAAAAATTCACCCTTGCCAGCGGCGTTCAGCTCCTGCAATCCTGACCCCTCTCTCCTGCCCTCCCTTCCTAACGAAATTACTTTAATCAGATCTGGAACGGAGGTGAAATCAAATTTGTTCTTTAGTTCTGCTGTTTGGGTAGCGGCTTTCTCAAGGGGACTGGAAAGATGTATCTTGTCCTTTGGGAATTCAAGGGACTGTTTCTCGGCAAACTGTTATTTTTTAAGATCAGCAGTTCGTGGACAAGGAAATTGTGTAGCGCTCTGAAAAGGGAGAATTATTCCAAGGAGCTCTCGCTGCTTTTACATGGCACGTTAAAAAAAATCTTTCATAATAAGAAACCCAGAGGTTGGGATGTTCCAGAATTGAGTGTGACCGGCTCAGTACAGATGTCAAGGCCCCCATCTCTCTGAGCCTTTGTGCTCGGTCATCCTTGATCACTGGGTTGGAGCCCAGCCTGTGTCCAGGGTCACAGGAGTCACTCCCGGGTGGCCGTCCTTCACTGTCACAAGGACGGCAGAAAAACACCTGTTTCTTTTTGGTTCTCTCCCTGCTCTGAGTTGCGATAAAACACAAAACTCACCATTTTAATCATTTTAAAGGGTACAACTCATCAGCACTGAGCGCATTCACAGTGTCTTGCAACCATCACCTGTGTCGCCCTGGAGTGTCTTCATCACCCCAGATGGCGGCTCAGCACCCTTAACCGTCGCCCTGCGTTCCCCCTTCTTTCCAGGTCCCGCCAACCCCTAAATGCCTTCTGTCTCTGTAGGCCTGCTTTTCCTGGATATTCCCTGTAAATGGAGTCACACGGCGGGGGGCTTTTATGTCTGGCTTCTTTCACTGATCCCATGTTTTCAAGTTCATCCATGTTGTAGCAGGTTCAATCCTTCTAAAGACCAAACAGGATGCCATTGCATGGAGAGACCACATTTTCTTTATCCTGATTGTCTCATCTGAAAAGCCAAGAAGATTTTTGCTGGAGCTCCTGGTAGATCCCCCCCCCCACCTCAGGGACCAGACCCGCGTGCCACGCTAGAGTCACATGCGAAGATGGACCGGGGCGCTGGGATTTCAGGACTGCTCTTCGACCTTAATTTGGGAAAATGCCCTTTCCTGGGCTCTCGGAAGCCTGCAGGGAGCGCTCTGGATAAAATGGGAACTCTGCCGGCAGGAATGGGTGTGGGGAGATCTCGGTAGGCAACCCACAGTCCCCGCCACAGCTTCCGCCTCCCAAGTTTATGACATATTTCCCTGACTTACGACATTCGCACAGCAAGTTTAATGAAGCATGTGGTTAAAGGTGACATCTGACCATCATTCCAGTATGAGATATCATTTACCAACGGCCCATGACAACAGATGGAATTTACAAGAGAAAGTCTTTTAAAAATATGTTTTACAAGTTCTGAGAACTCATCTCCGATTGAGGATGTACAAAGGGGTCCCATGGAGGAAAAGAAACGTGTGATTTCTTTGAAGAGAACCGCTGCGCTTTGTGCCTTTCGCCTTCATCCTGCCGCACCTTTCTCTCCCCCTAAGTGGGGAGGGGACAACTTGCCCTTAGTGGTGGGGGTGCTCACAAGGCCGCTTGGTCTGCAGCGTGTTCTCGGCAGTCAGTCGGGAGGACCAGATGCTTGGGTTTGGGGGCTCGAGAAAGCCCCGGGAGCCTGCGGCAGTCAGCGAGGAGGCCAGGCTGGGGCTGATCAGTACAAACACTGCCCGGTGACCCGGCGTGGACCATCCTGAGGGGGCAACTGCTATGAGTCATCTTGGTCCTGTCCGAGAGGCCACTCAGAGGGGCCCCAGCAGCATGGTGGACGCCACATGCCTGGGGCTGAAGGAGGAATGGGCACAGAGGGCTGTCCACAACCCAGATGCATCTACCTGGGAGGTGGGAGCCACAGGGGCGATGGGCCAGGGTATTCACACAGGTACTGACAGACCCAGCAAAGGCAGGATCACCCTCACAGCTCTGAGGAATTCTCCTTGGGGCCGGTCCTTTCCTGGTAGGTATTCTTTCTATTTTAGAAGTTCTAACCTGTGACCTGTGAGAGACCCTGGCTGGGGACAGTCAACCTCCCTTTTACTAGTAATATTTCACTAATGTGTTCTATATATTGAGCATCTAATGGGAAATTTCCCCCCGAGTGTCTCCGTTGTCCTAACCTGGCCTGGAACATAAATAAACAAGGTGAGAGAGATTTTGGAAGTCACTCATGCAGTTCTTTGTTACCAGTGAGGAGGTAAAGGGCCACACAAGGTCACCTTATTCATGTGGTTCAACAGCTGCTGAGCTCGCACAGAAGCTCAGCCCTCCTGCTTCCCACCTCAGTGCTCTCTCAGCCCCTCAGCCAACACGATCATGTGTGACAAGTAAGTGTAATTAGATGGTAGAGTAAAACTGAGAGCAGCTTGCATAATTCTGATCCATGACTTGGCATGTCTAAATCACTAGATCTGACTTTCTTTTTTATTTAGAGAGATGAGAAAACAGTGATCAATTTATCCTTTCTTCTGAATGTAAGCTCAAAAACGGCAGCCCCTTTCTCTCTCTTAGGCATTGTCACACCCCGCGCTATGTGCTGGCACATTGAAACCATTACAAGAAGTGTCTACTCAAAGACAGAGTAAGGAGTAACGTGTTTAAAGTTCTTCAGTGTCTGTGAAAGGATTCTGCCACTTGAAATTTCGTTCTCAAGTTAATTTGCATTTTATATCATCATTTTATTATTCTGTGTACTAATCTTGCACATTCTCGAGGATTTTTGTGCTTTGCTCTCAACATTTCGAAGTTTCACGTATCAGTGACGGTGAATTCATCTGCTGTGATTGTTACTGAACTCTGGTTGGGCTGAGACTCCAGTACTGAGAGGCAAGTGTTGGGTAAAAGGAAAGAGAGCTTTACTGAGGAAGCTGGCAATCCTGGGAAGAAGGTGGACTCATGTCCTGAAGAACAAATTCCCTCTGCTGATCAGGGCAAGAGTTTTTAAATGAAAGTCCAGGGGTGTATAGGTGGGCAGAGGGGAAGGCTTTGTGCAGAACAGCACAGTCAGTCTGACAGTCATCCTGAAACTGGTCGTGCAGTGGTCTGACCAGTGTCATTTTGGTTGTTTTAAATACAGTTGATCTTCAGCTCCGGGGAGGGGGGGGGTTGTTCCCATTTCCTTGAGGCCAGTTCTCAGAACTGTGCAAGATGGAGCAGCTATGTTCATGGCTCCAGTCTGCTCACCACATAGTTAACTTCTTCCACCTGGTGGGGGTTCCAGTATCTGCAAAACAGCTCCAAGGATCTGGCTCAGAATATTATCTACAACGCTTGAGGGGAAACAAAGGGTCCTGGATTTTGTTGGATGGCTAAATGATTGCTATTTTGTCTTGTTTGATTACTTCTCTTTGTTTCTGTATTTTTTCTTTTTTCTGATTACATTTTTTTTGGCTGAAGGTTTTCTATAGACAAGAGGCAGGTGTAGGACATGGGATAGGGGTCAGGGGGTTTCTGTCCTGGGAGATCCCTGCTCCCTCACATGAGTAAATGGCACAAAGTTACAAGAAGGTGGCTGAGTCATGGCTGGCCAGTGAGCTTGTGCTGGACCGTGACTGGTCACCCACCTCACCTTGAAATTTAGGCCTGAGATATTGTTATGGTGTGTGTGTGCGTGTGTGTGTGTGTGTGTGTGCATGTGCGTGTGCAGGATGTGTAGGTGTGTAAATATCTTCTGGGTGGGGTGCTTTTGGGGTTAATTTGGTTAGTGCAGAGGGCAGAACAATGACGCCCAAAGATGTCCATGTCCTAACCCCTGACCTGTGGACAAGTTCCACTATGTGGCAACAGGGAATTAAGGCTACAGAGGGCACTAAGGTTGCGAATCAGCTGACCTTGAACAGGGAGACTGTCCTAAGTTGTCTGGATGGGCTGGAATGCAATCACCAGGATCTTTCCAAGTGGGAGAGGGAGGCAGGAGAGGAGACGGTGGAAACGGGTCAGAGTGATGGGCTGTGAGGACTTCCTTTTTTTTTCAGCCATACAATGCAATTTTTGTGTGTGTGTTGAGACATGAAAAATAGTGCACTTAAATCCAAGAGTCACATTCAAATATACAAAGGGCACAATCCAATTACCTGGCTATTGAACCAATACATAATCCTCCTTTTTTTTTAACTGAAGCAAGTCAGTTACAATGTGTCAGTTTCTGGTGTGCAGCACGGTGGCCCAGCCACGCATACACATGCATATGTTCGTGTTCATCTTCTTTTTCATTAAAGGTTATTACAAGATCTTGAATATCGTTCCCCGTGCTGTACAGAAGAAATTTGTTTTCTTATCTATTTTTATATATAGTGGTTAACATTTGCAAATACCAAACACCCAAATTTATCCCCTCCCTCTAAGCTGTGCAAGTGCACCATTTTCAGTGTAGATGGTAATGGATCCATAAGGACTCTAAGCAACAGAACTCGGGGTATATTTGTGTAGAAGAACCCACCTCTCGAAAGATAACGGGCATCTGAAAAGTGAAGCAAATGTCTTGGACAGACAGACGCAGGCAGTGTTGTGCAACTTGTTTTTGTTACAAATCACAAATGTATTTAATCTGCACACTCACAGATGGTATACAAAGTTGACTGACTTTGAAGATGAAGGTGGCCTCTGGAAGCTGAGAAAGGCAGGGAGACGCCTTCCCCCAGAGCCTCCAGGGAGGAGAGTAGCCTGGTGGACTCCTTGGTTTGAGCCCCGTGAGACCCTTGTAGGACCTCGAACCCACAGAGCTGTGAAATAATAAATACATTTGTGTTGTCGTAAGCCACAGCGTTGGTGATGGTTTGTTGAAGCCATAAAGTTTGAGGACCGTGTGCCTGGAAGACAATCACGCAGGTCCGGAGGCTGAAGGTCTGTATTTCATGCAAAGTCATTACCTGCCACCCTCATCTTGGCTCTAGAAATCCTCTCCTTGGGTTCCTCAGACCTTTCCCATGGGATAGAGTTAGACACTGGAGACCTGTTACCAATCATGGTGCTTGTGTGAAGTGGCGAATTTCACTGCCTTTAGCATTTCTGAAAGATCAGGCTGCAGGAGCGTAAACCATGCTCTCAGGCTTCAGGAAGAGCCTCGATGCGAGCGCCTAACGATGCAGAGGTGATTCCCTAATTCTGTTTCCCAGCACTCACATGTGCTGTGAACGGAGAAGGGAAACTGAGCGCCAGTTATGCGGGCTTTCCCCACGCTGGTGCCGCAAACCTTCACTCAGCATGAAACTCTTGTTTCTTCCCAAGTCTGACAGCCTGTGGTGGTTGAAATTTGTATGATACGAGTCAAAACAATCTATTATTAACTGAAGTTTTATAACCTTTAATGCTTACCCCTTTTAGCCAAAGTCTTTTCAACACCTAAATGTGCTTGATTTTCATTTTTAATTCAACGAGAGGGTTTAAGCAAGCTTAGTCAGCTTCAAAGCTTTGAGTGGAGTGTCATCTTGTGAGTTTTAGGCCAGTTTCTGAACCCGGGCTTTATTAATATGGGTAGTGAGACACCTTTCAGCTAAAGGTTTTGCCCTCAGCAGATGGGGAAGTCTTTTATCAGCCTGTTTTCCTTGTTGCCTAGGAACGGGCAGCATTTAGTCAAATAAACAACGGCTCCTCTCCTGACCTTCCATTTGTCATTCCTGACGCGAGGACCCAGGTGGAGAAGGGCGCCCCAGGCCTGCCTCCCAGTCTCGAAACTGTCCAAACAGGATTTCTCAGCAGTCAGGATTGCTGGAGAGAAATGTAAATAAATTGGGTGATGAGATATAAATTTTTCTCCCTTAATGCAAACCCCAGTGATGAAATTTGACTTGCCCGCAGGCTGTACCTAATTGGTGAAGTCTCACTTGGGATGCTGGCGAGTGACACGCATTCCCCAGATGCACCAGACTTCACACAAACCTGGTAGCTCCCCGCCTGCAGATTAGGTGAACAGTCCGACCATTGCTGTGGCCGACCAGGGGCTTTTCTTTGGTGCCTAAGCAAAAGAGAAAGCTGGAATCATAGGTGAGGGTCCCCTCCATCATGCTGGGGCCATGTCCAGTCTTTCAGGGCCATATTTAATGATGGTGGCCAATGGAGGAAGATGCCAGGCACCGCCAACAGCTGAGGGTGAACCCTGAGACGCGCAGGCCAGCCTCTGATCTCACGGACTCTTACGCAAGCCAGGACACAGACTGTACACAAGTGAACAAGGCAGTGATGGGCACACGGTGAGAGGGGGACGTCTGCAGGAGGAGAGAGAGAAAGGGTGTGGTTTTAGGTCAGATGGTCAGGAAGGTTTTTGTGGCACGGAGGAAACGTCTGAAGAGATGTGACTGAAGAGAAGGTGTGAGCGGGGCCTCAGTCTGTGGGAAAAGCCATCTTGCCTTAGGAAACAGCAGATGCAAAGGCCCTGTGGTGCATGTCTGGAGCAGGCGGCCCAGTGAGACCAAAGCACAGCAGCACCGGGACGGTGTGGAACGTGGCTGGGGGATGGCAGGGCTGCAGGTCGAGATGTGGGACAATGGCTTCTGGTTACAAGCATGATGGGGAGTCATTGGAAAATGTTTGATTCACAGTTTAAAGAGATCATTCTGGCTGTTGTTTGGAGAGTCAGTTAGAGGGGGAAAGAGTGAAAACAGGGGCCATAGTAAGGAGGAAACTGGAGTAATCTGGGCAAGAGATGATGGACCTGGATGGAGGCTGAGAGCAGAGGAGATGGTCAGGTGAGTCTGGTTATGTTGTCAATGTTGGGCCAACAGGATTTGGATGGACTGGATGGGAGGAGAGACAGAGAGAGAGACAGAGAGACAAGGGAGAAGAAAGGAGAAGGAGGAAGGAAAGGAGGGGGAGGAGGAGGAGACAGATGGAGGTGGGGGCGATGCTGAGGATGCTGGCCCGGCCACTCGTGGAACGTTGGTGTATGTTTCCTGAATTAGACAGGCTGGCTGCAGGGAGGCGGGCATACGTGAGGGGCTGGGGAGGCATCAGGGGTCTGTTTGGCCACGTTAAGTGTGATACGCCCATCAGACGTCCATGTGGCATCCACACAGGGTCAAATGCAGAAGGAAGGACTTGCCCCTGGTTTGTCCAAGGAGGGCAGGTGCCTGTCGCCTGCACATGCACTTTCCTGAGCCCATCACTCATCAGGTGGGCACAGACATGACTGGTGTCTTTCCAGTGGCTCACCTTCCTCCAACTCATCCTCTCCTCCACTGCCCAAGCGATGTTTCTGAAAAGTGAATCTAACGGTGTTTCAACCCACACACGACCCTCTCAGGCCGAATATAACCTGTGGAATAAAGTGCAGATCGGGGCCCCTCTTGGTCTGGTCCATCCACTCCCCGCTCCCTGCGTGTCTGGTGAGTCCTCCACACTCCAGCCACGCTCAGGAATCAGCGTGGTAATGACTGACGCCACACGGGCGACGGTGACCGTTCCTGTTTCCCGAGCGTCCCCGTGCTCTCAGCTCTGCGCTAAGTGCCCTTCAGGCACGATCCCACAGGATGCTCACGCTCCCTCGACGTGGTGACCAGCATCATGACTCTACCTTTTTGGTGGAGGGTATTGAGACAGAGAATCTGAGTTGCTTTCTCAAAATCTCACAAGTCAGGACTTGAGCTCAGGCTCAGGTAGTGAAGCCCAGACTCTGCTCTTAACGGCACCACCCGGTTCTCAGACCAGCAGCGCCAGCGTCCCCTGGGAACCTGTCAGAAATGTGAATTCTTGGGCCCCATCCTAACTTCCTGAATCAGAAACTCTGGGGTGGAGCTCAGAGACTTGAGACTTTTAGGGCCTCCAGGAGACTCCATGAGACCACCGTGCGGCACTCCCCTACACCACAGTTAGCCTGAAATGCTGCGCTGTTTGTGCCTCTCAAGCCCAGGGCCTTTGCACATGCTAAGTCAAGGCCTTCTTTCAAGGCTCATCTCCCAGCCCTGGATGTCTCCTCTGATCCCCTGACCCCTGAGGGCATCCCCTTTCCGTGCCACCAGAGGACTCTGTCATAGTGTCAGAGTGTCACAGAGTGTACAGGTCACACTGTGCCCCGATGCTGCCTTACAGGTCTGTGTTCCCCACTAGACTGCGCCTTCCGGGAAGGAAGGGGTTGGCTGTGATTTTCCTTCTTGAACGTGCACCATGGATATACACTTCTGGACCATCGACATCTCATTAATTATCTATTGCTACAATGATGCTGGTAATAAACAACCAGAAACCTCAGCAGCACACAGAAATAAACTTTAATTTTTGTGCAAGAGTCTACAGATCGACTGGGTCATTCTGTTGACCTGAGCTGGGCTCAGCTCAGTGGCTCTGCTGATCCCTGCTTGGTCACTGGGATGACTGGCTTTGCTGTGCGAGGCCCCTCACATCCCTGCAGCAGACTGGCCTGCGCTTGTTAGCATCTCGCGATGGCAGGGTTTCCAGAGAGAGGGACTCCCACAGGCCCCCGTGAACAGCGTTACCTCTGACACACTCTGTTGACTAAAGCTACAAGGCCAGCCCAGATTCGAGGGCTTAACAGGAGAGCCTGACAAGCCACACTGCCAAACGTGCATACAGGGGCCGTGTCTGCAGTAAGCTGACCTCAGATTGCGATAAAGGGTACGTGTTTAAAATACATAGGTTTGATTTTGTTTTTGAATGAATGAATGGGTTTTCTCAAAGGGTAGTGGAGAGAATTATTCAGTGTTTTGAGGATGCTTTTTAAAAAATCCATCGTAGTTCAGATCCCATTAAATTGAAAATCTTTGCCTCCGGAAATATTTTATAAGTCTATCTCCCTCAAGCAATGTTCAGTAAAAGAGAATTCCAGTAAACAGCAGTGAAATGAGTGGATCCATCATTTGGAGTTTGCTGCATCGGAGAGTCTGCTCGTTACAAATGTCAGAAAGACTCTGGGATGGCTTGTCTTGGCAATGGAGCTTTGGGAATGGCACCTGGAGCATCGGAAAGTTGAAGCGAGCGGCTCTAATGCCAGAGCACGAGCAGGAAGGGCGGGGCCGGAGTTGCCACGGGCTCCTGGGCCCTCCAGGAGGCGGGTCTGATGAGAATCTGACGGTGGCTGTTTCTTCCTGTGGTGATCTGGCCATGCTGGCTGCACTCGCAGTGATTACGGGGGTCTAATGGTGAGCCCAGGGCTGCCAGGGAGATGTTAACTCCTGCTGATCTGGGAGCAGAGTGGAGGGAACTTTGTAAAAGCAGAGACTCATGGTGACGGTGTAGCGAGAGTAATCCAGAACTGGGAAGTTGAGGGCTGCGTCCTGAAGTCCTCTTGCTGCTGCTAGAATGGGCCTTGCCCCGGGCACACCCTCGCGCCAGCCTCCTCGGCTAAGAGGCCACAAGGATCTTCCCTCCCGTGGAGTCTGAGCCACCTGCTCGTCTGAGTTTGCTTCCTGCTCCAAGAGCGATGGTTCAAGCTTTTGAATGAATGAGGAAATTAACAACAGGCAGCCTCCTCCTCTGCAACAGAAACAAATAAAATGACTTCTTACCCTGGAAGAAAGCAGAACAGAGCCTCTTTCTAACTCTGCGCTGAGAGGAGCCCTCTTAGCAGGACACCGAGGCTGACATTATTCATATGGGACTGAGTGAAACTTAAATGTCAAACCCAGCCGAAATAAGACAGTAACAGTCCCAAACTTCAGAATGGCTAAGAGCTGCTAAAAATTTATCAGCCCCATAAAGACTGGAGAAAGTATTTGAATCCTATCAGACAGACAAATCAGTAAGAAAAATGACCCCCAAGGAAACCTGGTGAAGTCTGGAAGGAGGAAATTCACAAAAAAAGGTGTCCTCGTGGATAATGAAGTTACGGGAAAATGTCCGATGTTACTGATAATTCAATGAACAGAACTTTTTTTTTTAATAAGGCACTTTTCACTTATACTAGGGAGATAAATCTGTGATAACTTCTCAGGGAGATGGGATTCTGAGGTGAAGACAGGGGAAGGACTAGGAAGAGGATAACTTCCTAATGAGTGAATTCTGCAGTTTGCAAAATGTTTGTTTCTATTGATGTTATTAAATTTATATTGCTGGCCTTTGGACCCTTCCCTGTGAGGGCGTCAGGGGATAATGAGCGGCGTATGTCTGCGGTGACGTCTTGCGAGGGCAGGATCCTTAAAGGGAGTGTTCTTGAATCTGGGTACCAGAGTCTCCACTAAGCTCGTCCGAGGCTGGGGCGTGTGCGTCATGCCTGGTGAGTGTCCTCAGCTGAAGTCGTGCAAAATGACAAAGGGTTTGGTTGATGCCCCTGGTTATGGTGTCGTTACTCGGTCCAGCCGTGTAAACAACCAGGAGACTATTCACTGCGCCCGCTTCCCACTCACGGAGCCGTCGTGGCAGCCCTTGTCCCGTGTGGCACAGGAATCCCCTCGGTGCTGAGCTATCTGGCTTTGTCTTTTCCCAGTTTCTGCTGATTTTCTCTGTTTCCCATTGTTCTTATTCTATAGAGATTGTGCTAAAAATAGAGCACTTTTTAAAAAGCCTCCTCATGGCTTTTGGGAACAATTCTTAGCCTTGGCTCTGATGCAGTAGCTCCAGGTTCACTTTAAGCAGAAATGCATGGATGGCTGTGCAGCCTCCCCCCGCCCCCCTGGTCTGCTCTGCACAAGGGCTGGCTGCCTCCTTGGCTTGTTTTCACCAAAGTAACTTCTTTTCATCTGAGTGCTCTTCGTTCGTGTGTCCATGGTACTTGCCACAGTCAAGGCATGTGCCGGGGCTGTGGTGATGGAGAGTTTTGTCTAAACTGTTTCTTCCCTTTGGGAAGACAAGGAGTTTCTTGATTGGAGGTCCCAGCTGGAAATGGACCCTTCGTCAAGGTGGACGGTGGCGCATCCCACGTAACAGCAGCCAGCGCAGCCCGAGAGCTGCAGCCCGGGGCTTGTCATGCTGCTCCTGCACCCAGCATGGTCCTGGTGTGTGGAAGGGGCCCAATAAACGTTTGTTGAATGAATAGTTGATGTTCAAGCATTTCATGCTGTGTTATCTTGTCTCAAAACCTGCCTTCAATGCAACAAAGTAAGGGCATCTCATGAACAATATTTCAATATTCAATAAAAAATTGAATGAACCCCTAATGTGTTCCAGGTGCTGTTCAGTGGTTAAGGTCCCCCCTGCTCTCGGTCTTCCCGTCCATCAGTCAGGGAGATCCATAGCGGCCTTTCAGGGCTGCTGAGAATCTCAGAGGGCGTGTCAACCACGTGCCCAGCTCCTGGCATGGGCGACCTTAAACACGAGCCGCCCCCTCTACCTGACTTGTATGAGCTGTTTGGTTTCCTGGCCACGCAGGCCTCCTGGCACTGGGTGTTTGAACAGGGGCATTTTTATATTCCCAGTGACTGAAAGTGAAGAAATTGGTGAATTAGCCATGCAAGTACCACCAATGAGAAGGAATTTCATAAATCCTGGGAAGATGTGGTGCATGTTTGTGTGACTGGTTACATCATCCATGTGTCCCGGTGCAAAATAAAAACCGCAGGGCTCCTAGTTAAAAAATTACAAAGAATTTTTAGATGGCAACAGCAGAGCACTCAAGCAACCACGGGCCCTTCTGTGCAGGCCACTGGCCATGACCTCGCCCTGTGTGTCTGACCCCTCGGCTCCGCTGGGCTTCAGCAGAGAGCTTGAGAAATGTCCTGCCTGCTTCACGGGGTGGGGCTGGGCAGCAGCTGTACCGAGATCTCAGAGTCACTGGCCTTGAGATGTTGGCCTTGGAGTTTGAAACTCTGGACCAGTCTGTAATGATTCTCCCTGAAGCAAGCAATTTTGTGATCACCCAGGAAAGCCCTTTTGAAAGAACTGGGCGGATGCCCAAGGCAGGCAGCCTGGACTGGCTGGTGAGCCGGGTGAACAGCCGGAGGGCGAGGGAGCAAGGCCCCAGGTCCGTCACATCTGCTTGTTCTGTGGTCCTTAAGGGCGCCGGCTCCCAGTCCTCCCTGACTCTGCCATTATCTTCGGCTGCCCAGACAATGCCCCTGCCTGCCTGACTGCTGGTTCTCCAGGGAGGCTGGGTTCTTCCATTCCACTTGTCCCAGATTGAGTGATCTATAGAAACACCCGGAAATGTATCGATGTTCTCATGGAGGGAGCCAGTGAGGGCCAGCTCTGCACATTTCCACCACTGGATTTGCCCTTAGCTTCGGGCTGGTGAAACAACGGGCAGCCAGGTCCTGCCTGTGGGTCTGGACAATATTCACACGCGAGGCATCAGGTCACCCTGCTGTCCAGACTTGAGCCCAGCAAGTCCCAAACATTCATTCAGTCATTCAACAAATATTTACTGGGAACATCCCTTATGGCAGGCACTGTTCTAAGCCTTGAGGATGCAGCGGAGAAGGGGCGAGGGGAAAACAGCTCCCCTAATGGAGCTTGATGGGGGAGACAGACGTGTCCACTGGATGACTTGGGTGCCAAACACATTCTTCCCTTGAACCCATCATGTGAAAGCAAACCTGCCTCCTACTGACCACCAGGGTCAGTCTCATGGTAATGACCACCTTTCCTTGCTTGCTGGTTTCTTGGCACAGAAATCTGAAAGCGAGGGGGCAGCTGGAGCTTAAAGCTGAATAGGACTCTGACCGTGTTTCTGAGTGGAAGCACCTCACCTCTGAGAACTAGGACCTCTGTGTGCACAGATCCTAGAGTTGTGAGGACAGGAAACACACAGTCCCCCACATGGGTCATGGGAGTAATGGGGAGTGGGGGGACTCCTGCTCTACCCGGTGGCTCCTGAAGCAAGATGGTCTCCCTCCTGGGGACACAGACCACATGATGCTTGTTTAAGGGCAGATGTTGAATTCTGGACGATGGAGTCCCGTCCTTGATGGGCATCCTCTCCGAGACGGAGCCCCAGCTTCACCTTACAGTGCCCACTCTATCCTCTCCTAGGCCGGGTGGTCCTGGCTGGTGCTGCACGGGATGGACCAGTGGCTCCTCTGGTCCGGGGCCCTCCTGTGCTTCACCCTCGGTTCAGAGTGATGTTATGGAGTGTCTTATATGGACTGAGTATTTCCAAGTCCTCAGGCAGTGCTGGCTGAGGCCTTGCCAGCAAGGGCAAACCCATACTCAGAATATACATCAATTGCAGTCCAGACATATCCTTTCCCGGGATGTCAGGGTCTCAGTGTAGTCGACTTACCCCCAGCCGGTTGGTGGGACTGAAATCGTGCCACATCAGGGGCTCAGTGTTGGTCTTTGTAGCTGGTGGGTTTGGTGGTGGCCGCTGCTGGGTGAGCCGTGGTGAACGAACGCCCCCAGCTGTGCAGCCGTGTGTTGCCTCCATCCCTGCACTGGTGCCATTCCCTCTGCGAACCCAGGGGCCAGCATCGGTGTGGCTGATGACAGGCTGGCTGCAGGAGCAGCTGGGCTCGTCCCTCTGCTTCGTTGTGCGGTGCCATTTCCGTGGCGGGTGCTGCCTGGTGGGGTCAGCATGGGACACAAAGGTCATCACACTGCTTGTCCACTTCCATCGGCCCCTCCACATGCTTCTAGCCCAGATCTTGTCTCCCGTCTTCCTAGCTGAGTCCTCAGTCTCTCAGCCTTGCACCTGCCAGGCCACTGTCCATCCACTGGAGCCCCTTGCCACTGCCCGGGAGTCCGCGTATATTCTCAGCTTGGACCACATTTCTTCCCACACAAAGTGGACGACCAGGACGGTGATTTTAACTTTAGGGTCTCCCTACCACTATAATTTTAGCTTTTGAAACTCATCTCTTAGACCAGTATTTTCAACGCCAGTCATCTAAACAACTTGCCCCTCGAAATAGTCTTTCAAAAAAGGGATTTGTGGTCAAAGGGATTTGTGAAATAATGAAAATTCTAGCTCCCTCTTGGAGATACACAACTCACATGAGCACACTGAGGGCCCTGAGGAGTCCTACACACACCTTCTAAATCCACCATTTTGCCAACTTTTATTCATAGACCTCACTCTCCCAAGAAAACCAACATATGTTTAAAATGGCTATTTTTAGTTAATCCCCAAACCCCGGATTTAACAATGCATGTACCCCTAGGCAGGTTGCCATATTATATCTCACATTTTTATGTGGATAAATTGATTTACTATTTTCTTTAAGGACTCAGGGAGTTAAGGCAAAATAAGAATTCTGGGTAGGGCAGCAGGAGCTGGGGGAGCATTCAGATAAAGGAAGAAGAGCTGATCGAGATAAATTTCACACCATTCACCATTTTTCTCGTCTGGCCCTCTGCCAGTCACTCTTTGTTTATTGAAAACGGGCTGCACAGACGTTTGTGCAGTGGTGGCAAGATGTAGAAAGACTTCTCTGAGCTGGAGATTAGAGACAGAATTTATAGCAAGGCTGGAAATTGCGGCATACAAAACAGAGCAGTAAATTACCGCCGGGCTGTTAATAGGAAGATTCGCTGTCCGCGATCACCTTGGAGACAGACAAATGGATGCTGCAGCCCGGTGGTCATATGCAAAACCAGGGAGCTGGAGGGACCGTTAGGACAGAGGCTTCTCAGTCAAGCATCAACAGAGACCCAGTGCGGCAAGCGCTCTGACGATGGAGGCAAGTCCACGACCTCTTGCTGGCTTTGGCTTTGAGCTGATTCACTGTGTCCCTCCCGTAGAAGCTGACTCTTGGAATCATCCCTGAAATTGCGTGTATTAAACACAAGCTTTTTGCATTGGTTACGACCTCTCCTTTGTCTGAGAGAGGACGTTTAAGACCCGAGGTCATGCTGGATTTGTTTCATTAATATTGATAACAAGAAAATAAATTGGTGTCTGCAGAAACAGGTAACGTTCCCAAGTGATAATTATATCCAGAGCTTAGTTTCATGTTTGAAACGAGGGAGTGCTTTGGAAAGCACGGTAGGGGACAGAAACCTATGTCTTAGACACACACATTTTGGGGCACGGGTTGACTTCTACAGCCACATAGCCTGGAACTGTGCAGACAGTAAACCAATGGGGTGTGTGTGCACAGATTGGCTATCTAAGTATTGAATGAAGTGTGGGATCTATCCATGAGTGTTGTGATTTGGTGTGTGCTGTTTATACATTGGCTTACTATTTGCACAATTATATGTGTGTGTGTATATATATAGACATACATGTATTGGCTTACTATTTATGTATGTATATATGATGGTCAACAGCTCAAGAACAACTTTTAAGTAAGTGTTTAAATAACTGTTAACTCTACTCTTTAGCAAAATCTCAGGCTGCTGTTGCCGTGGGGAAGAGTGGTGACTGCTTGATGGAGAGACACACAGGAGTAACCGGGACCTCTGTGCAGTTAAGGAGCACAGAACCGAACCTGGAAATCCTCTTCCTGTTAAGACAAACAAATGAGCAAACAGAAACTCAGAGTCACAAGCCCTCGATGGGCGGTCCACCTGATTACTTTCGCTCCGCCCCGCAGTTACAGGAGGCAGGGAAGAGCAGGGACAGCTGGTCTCGCCAGAGCCCCGACTGGGGAGAAGTGAACTTCCCGGTTCCCGTGCTGCATGTGTCTGAGCATCAGCCTTCAGGAGCTAAAGAATCCAAAGCTATAGAAACATCTGTGGTGAAAACTTGGAGGCTGAACTTGAGTTGAGGGCATCAAGCACCTAAAAGAGAGAGAGAGAGCAGGAGTGGGAAGGAAGGGCTGCTGTTGGTATTAAATCCTTGGCTGAGGTTGCGCAGTTAGCTGTGGGTGGTGGAAGGGCAGGATGACTTAGACTCAGAACAGGAAACTAGGAGGAGGGTCTGCTTGACTGGAGCTGGGTGGGGGGGTGTTACTTTAGTCAAGAATTCATCCTTTGTTGCAGCCTTTATCACACTAGGATGAGATGTTTAACGCAGACCCATCACACAATCCTTTCAGCAATCTTGATAACACTTTGTGTTAAGAGAATTCCTTCAGGGTGGAACCCTACTTCAGGATGACACCTGCACCCCAATGTTCATAGCAGCACTATTTACAATAGCCAAGACATGGAGACAGCCTAAATGTCCATCAACAGATGACTGGATAAAGAAGTTGTGGTATATTTATACAATGGAATACTACTCAGCCATAAAAACCGACAACATAATGCCATTTGCAGCAACATGGATGCTCCTGGAGAATGTCATTCTAAGTGAAGTAAGTCAGAAAGAGAAAGAAAAATATCATATGAGATCACTCATATGTGGAATCTAAAAAAAAACAAACACAAACAAAGCATAAATACAAAACAGAAATAGACTCACAGACATAGAATACAAAGTTGTGGTTGCCAAGGGGGCGGAGGGTGGGAAGGGATAGATGAGATTTCAAAATTGTAGAATAGATAAACAAGATTATATTGTATAGCACAGGGAAATATACACAAGATCTTATGGTAGCCCATGGAGAAAAAAAATGTGACAATGAATATATATGTATGTTCATGTATTACTGAAAAACTGTGCTCTACACTGGAATTTGATACAACATTGTAAAATGATTATAAATCAATAAAAAATGTTAAAAAAGAATTCCTTCAGGGAAAATTAATTAATAATAATATCTATCTTTTGTAACGATGTTTATATTTCACTGAGCACTTTCGAAATGCTGTTGGGCTGAGCACACCACATCACAATGAATTCCCACAGCAACCCTGAGACCAGGCACCATTATTTCTAGTTTAGTTGAGAAAATGAAAGCGTGGAGAAGTTAGATAATTAGCTGACAGGGCAGGGATGTAACAGAGGTCGGATTTGAACCCAGGTCTTGGGATAAGGACGAGGGGTCCTAACCCGGTGGCCCTCACTGGCAAGGAGAGTTAAGATGAAAGCTCCTGAGTGGGCAGAGCAGGGGGAACGTCCGTCCTGCTGGGGTGGAATCTCTGTGAATTTTTCCCTGTTGGGCTTTTTACATGTTGCACAAAGTATGGCCTCTCGTTTATTTTTTCATAACAGCGGGCGATTGTGTTTTTAGAACTGTGTTGCAAAACTTTGGAGCAGTGAAGTCAGCACTGACAGCCCAGTCTATTTGTTTGGGTCAGATAAGGACCTATTGTTTCGTGATGATGTGTTCTTAGCAAAACAACTTCACATCAAGCACGACGTCTAACTTTCAAAAGTTGTTGCAAGCGTCCTGACACACAGCCAATGTCTAAGTCTCAGTTAATTCTACAAAATGAAAATTTTGTTTGGTGCATAAATCCCCCAGAAGAACCTTGGTTTCAACTGGTTAAAGGTTCCCATTTGCTAACCATCTTTTTACATCTAGTTGACGCGTACTGTTGGCCGTTGTTTTCGCTCTGCAATGTGCCTTCTTTAATTCCCCTGAATGTTCTAGAAGAGAGTAAGTGTCCTTGGAGCGCCAGCAATTTAATGGCAAAGATTACATCAGACCCCAGATTCGTTTTTCCTTATACATGATGCACGTATTTCAAATTATGCACCTGTCTTCTAATTTGTTTTAAACAAACTCATCAAAATTCGGTCGCCTCAGAGACCTGAGCAAATCCCCCAGCGTTCAGTGAGATAAGAAGACACTCATGAAAGCTGGTTCTGCTCCCCGCGTCCCCAGCCCATCTCAGCAGTGACGTCTCTGCTCCGTCACCAGCGTCTCCCTGGATGCTGTCACCGCGCGCCTCTGGTCTAGCACGGGGGCTGCCGGAGGGTCCGTGCAGTTTGCTGGCCGAAGCAATGAATCTGGAAGACAGGACTGAATTATGAAGAGGACAGCCGTGAAATATGGTCAGGGTGAGGCCCAACCTGACCCAATCAAACTGTCTGAAAGAAGAGGAAGACGAATGGGTGCGTGCGTGGAGAGTGGGGAATATCGAGGAGATACCGCCTTCACCGCCGAATTATGGTCTGCCCAGAGAGAATTTATCTAGAAGACTCGCTCTCGGCTCCAGCATAATTCTGGATTAAGTTACAACCAGCACTTGCCCATTAAAACACAAAGCTATTGGTGATCAAGCCTCAGTGTCTGGATAGCACTCCGTGGTTTTCAGGGCTCTCTTATAAGCACTCTTTCTTTTCAGCTTCTCAAAAAAAAAAAAAAAAAAGTTACGACTTTTTTAAAGGATGGGGAAATGGAGACGGGAGGGGTTACGTGAAATGCCCGGAGTCACCTGCTTACTTGCAGCTGCGTCTAGAACAGTCTGATGCTTATTTCACTGCCTGAGGGAGCTGGCCGGCCCCGGGGGCCTGACTCCCCGCCCTGGCTGGCAGGAGAATCACAGGACGGCATTTTTATCAGGAAGCTCTGCTGCTCTTTTTGGGGAGACGACTTTGGAAGGGCTTCGTACAAGGAAACGTAATGTGGGCGACTGTATTCCTTTCAGTGCCCCGGCCATCTGCTGGGCGGGCGGCGGGTCTGGGACCCCAGCGGCAGGGAGGCTGTGTTGGCGGGAGCGGCTCTCAGCCCCCGGGGTTTGTGAATCACTTTCCAGGCGGCCTGAGCACAACCCAGCGTCTCTGCAGCTCTGCTTCTTCCCGTTTCAGCATTCTGCCGTTCCATATTTGGGCACCAAAGTTCCCCGCGGGATGTGAGAGGTGCAGTGAAGGAGGTCAGGGAAGATGCTCTGACTGTTGATTTTATGGCTGCTTCTCACATAACCTTATGTGGCGGCGCCCGGGAAAGCAGCCTCTGTGTTCTTCCTCTGGTGGGCACAGCACTCCCAGGGGTTCTGATGGGTCATTTGATTTCAGGCTTTGATTTATAAAAGCTCCCCTTTTCAGTCTCCAGCATTTCCCCTCCTCCATCCTGGTCTTTCTCTAGCAGTCCAACTGTATCTTAATTTCCTTCCCTTTCTTTGTCCTCTCCTGTTCATTCTGCTGGTAGCATAGCAACTCAAACACAGTTGCACTGTAGTATGTGCCCATTTTAACAAGTACAGAAGCTGGCGGGTGGGGGGCAGGGAATTTAAGTTTTGTGGGACCTGAAGTTTATACAGTTCCAGGGCCCTTCTTTCAGAAAAAGAACAGCAGGCATCCGACTTCGGCAGATCTCACAAGATGCCTCAGATGCCCTTATGAGCACGTTGCTGGAGACCCCCATCCCTCCACGCAGGGTCTTGAAAGGAGGCTGTGCCGTGAGGGGCCCTACAGTTGAGTCTTCACAATGAATCCAGGCCCGATGAATAGAAGTTTCCTCCCATCCCACCCGCTGCAGCCTGGTTTCTCCTGTCCTGATCTCTGTGACAGTTTCCATGGCATCATCCAAAAATGCACATGTGAACCCAGAGCACATGAGAATATCAGTTTGGACCAATTTCCAGAATTCTGAAGGGGCATATGCTATGCAGCGCACACTTGGCACCGCAGCCCTCCCCACCGACCCGCACCCCGACACCTGTCAGGATGCTGAGCGTGAAAAGTTTCTCTGGGTGGTGCGCCTTCCTGCGATCCACTGACCTATTTGCAGACAGCACGTCAGGGGAAGTCGGTCTGGGGTCTGTTACCATCTCTGGGGTCTGAGATGGAGTGAGGAGCACAAAAGGTTTATTGGAGAGGAACAGCCATGAAAAGGCGGGGGGGGGTGCTGTTGAGCAGACCATGCACCATGCAGCCCCCCACAAAGTCCCTGCCCATCCAAGGGGGCCGGGAGTGGACCTAAACATTAGGGGAGGTCCTCGTTGGTGAGATGGCCAGGCCCCCAGCTACGACCCAGTCACTAGCTGGACCTGGACCACCCTGCGAGACCCTGACCTTGGCATAGCTGCGGTGTCCCCTGACCACACCCCCAGTAGGCTGTAAGCATTGAAACCTTGGGCAGTTACAGGCCTTTGTTTGGTCTTAGATTTTTTTTTTACTAGTCTTTTTACTGGTGTGTGGAAAGAGTAAATAATAATGATTGTTATGAGAAATTTCTATGTTGAAGTCCCAACCCCCAGTACGTCAGAATGTGATTGGATTTGGAGACAAGGGTCTTTAAAGAGGTGACTAAGGTTAAATGAGGCCATATGGGTGGGCCTTAACCCAATATGACTTGTGTCCTTGTAAGAAAAAGAGATTAGGACACAGACACTTGCAGAAGGCAGACCAGGTGAGGACACAGCCAGAAGACGGCCGCCTGCCAGCCAGAGAGGCCGGAGAAGGAACCAGCTCTGCCGACATTTTGACCTTGGCCATCAGGCTTCTGGGTGGTGAGGAAATACATCTCTGCTGTTTCAGCTGCCTCGAGGTGTCAGGTAGCTAGAGAAGTGGGGGCCCCGGGCAGGCAGGCGGGGGAGAGGGAGGATGGTCCGGAAGGTGGTGGTGTGCCTGCCTTCAGCATAAAGGGGCTTTGCTTCCTCTAAATGAGTGCCAGCAAGAAACTGGTTAGAACCCGACAGCCGTAACTGTGCGGTGGCGACAAGGACCTAACCGGACGTGACCCAGTGCTCGCTGTGATGTAATCAGCAGCGCGGTGTAGGGCCGCCCACCCCACCACGGGTTCTTCTGCCTGCATCGCGCGTAAGGGCACGTGCAAAGGGGGTGAGCGAGACTCAGTGCTCCAGGGGCAAGAGCTGTCCGTCCGTCCAGAGACCGCCTGCGCGCGAGGGTGTGAGGGGCGGGGGGCGCAGGCCGCGGCTCTCTGCCGGGGGTCAGCCCGCCTCCCGCTCCTGCAGGCGGGCCTTCCCTTTGCTGGCAAGTCTTTTAGAATCTTTCGCGACACGACGCTCCATCTCCCGTCTGATTTCTTCTCTTTTGGGTGTGACAAGAGCTGGGGTCTTTCCCCTTCCCCTTTGGGGTAAGAGTGTGGTGTTTTGTTCCAGCTGCCCCGGCAAACGAACACAACGATGGGTTCCATCAAGTTGTCTTTTACCCAAGAAGTTCTCCCCCCGGGACAGTCTGACCACCACAGTTGCACCAGCTTACCTGACACGGCCCCCCGGGTCACCCGCACCGTTGTTCCTGTCCTGGGGAGTGGCCTCGGGCAGCTGTGGGAAGCCGTCCCTTTCTGACTCCTGCAGGTGTCTTTGGAACTTACTTGTTTCCTTTACATAAAATAGAGGGAATACATTTATCTAATGGAGTTTTCTCCAGACTGCTCTGATTTATTGCTATTAATAGGATTATCAGTGCCTTTATTAATCACTGAGCACTGGAGGTGTCTGCGGAGTCACCACCCCATTTGGGATCAGAAGGAAATTCTCCTCTGCTTTTCTGACCTTGTTTCAAATTTGGGAATCCTCCAGGGCCCAGCTCCTGCGGGATGACGGCCCCCTGACGATGTTTCTCTCGCTGACACTCTTGGCTTCGTTATGGGCGATCACGAGAACAAACAGGAGGCTGTGAAGGGAGACACTTCAAAGGACGCAGAACCCCGGTCCTCCACCTGGAGACTTGCATGTGGAATTAGCACTTCACGTCTCTGGTGGGTCCTTCCTGCTCGTTAGAGTCCAACTGTATGTCCTGTTTCTTAATTATCTTCTTCGCACCTCAGTAGGCTTATTCTCAGTCACACGAAGGCCAGCGCTGGATGGGATATTAAACTTTACCTTGAGTTGATTGAAACCCAGACCGCGGCTGGGCCAGGGAATAGCGTGGTGGGTTTGGGAGCCCGAAGGCGCACTGAGAAGTGAATCCTGAACACACTGAAATGTCACTCTAAAGGATTTACCTTTGTAAAATATGGAAAGGATGTTTTGTAAACATTTGTAAGATATGCTGGATTTCCTCCTTTTTCCCCATCCTTCCCTCCCTCCCCTCCCTTTCTGTTCTTCCCTTCCAGCCCCCACCTCCAACCCCTTCCTCCTTGAGCTACTCACACACCTGCACCCCCTCACGCCTGCACACCCCCATGCCTGCACACCCTCATGCCTGCACCCCCTCATGCCTGCACCCCCTCACGCCTGCACACCTTCATGCCTGCACCCCCTCACACATGTACCCCCTCACGCCTGCACCCCTCACGCCTGCACACCCTCACGCCTGCAGGCACCCTCATCACTGGGTCCGGGCTCTGTGCCGGGGAAGACAAGAGCGCTCACCATCCCGTGGGAAAGAGGGAGGCTCCTAGGACTTCACTGGGCTGTGTGGTGACTGGATGCTCTTCAAACTCAATGCCCCCAGGACCAAAGTTTTAAACACATGACACAGTTCCCGTCAGTTTGAGGGAGATGCTGCATTTTGGACTTTTTCACCCCAAGAATCAAGCAACAGGTCACTAGCAGGGCTTTGCCCTGTAAAGGGCACAGAATGGAGAGTGCGGACTCCCGGCACCCCTCACCACGCTGGAGGTGCTGCACCCTAGGGGGCGAGGCCGCCGGAACAGGGCTGGCCCTGCAGGACCCCGCGTCTCTGCGTGTGTCACTCACACACATGCGCACCCGGAGCGGCATAACTGAGCTCCTGTAGCTAACGAGGCGCTTTGTAAGCAGCAGCATCAACTGGAAAGCTGACTTGCCCATAGAAGGGAGACGTCATGAAATAATTAGGTGAGACAAAAATGCCCGTGAGTGGGAGAGTGTGACAGGGCTGACAGTCCAAATCAGTTATTTAAAAAGGCAGAAGCTGCACTTGGAGCAGCAGGACTCTCCTCTTGTCTGGCTCTGCCGTCTCCGAGGCCACCTTGGGAACAGGACACATAGCACAAGATTCAAAACGCCTGGAAATGTCAGCCTGAGACGTGATCGACGGAGGCGGGTCGTCTCTGCTGCAGGAGTCCTGGGACAGACTGACTGCTGTCGCACACGCTGTCCTGGGCCGGGGCACAGGCCCTGCCCTGGGGAAGGGTCTAGTGGGCAGACCCCCCAGAGGAGCCGGGGACGATGTGATCTGTGGTATGGATGCAACCTGAAGGGGGACCCCGTCAGACCCTGGGTGTGGCGCCAAAGCAGGGACTCGGGGGCACATAAGAGCCTGGTTAGGAGATGACACAGAAGGACAGGGCCCAGGGAGACCAGGGCAGGTGGGGAACTGGGTGTCAGTCGGGAGCTAAGACAAAGTGACCCAGGGAGTCAGGTGTGAACAAAGCAAGGGCTCCGGGAACCTTCTCCTGCTGAGCGCTGGCCATGCCCCACGCCGGTCAGCCCGTCAGACATCACTGGGAATCCGCTTTAATGGGACTGCAAGCTCAAATCCTGCAGAGAAGTAGGGGACTCTAAGAAAGCCAACAGGTAAGGGTGAACAGATGGCAGTATCAGAGCAGCAGCGAAGATGGGAAGTGGGAGGCAGGGGGTGGGCCCACAGGTTATGGAGCTAGTCAAGGTCAAACCCAGCTTTGAGCTCTGAACCATTTTGTTATGAACGGAGCGATTTGGGCTCCAGGCAGGAGGGGCGCCTGCGGAGAGCCCAGCGCTGTCCTGCGAGGAGAGCCGCCTGGTTGGGTTGCTGGGGAGCAGCGGGACCTGGGGAAACGCGCCCTTCGGAGTGAGGGCTGGGGGCTGGGGGCCGGTCTGCCTGAAAGCCCCGGCACCGCCGTGGGCGACACCGCGCTGGCGTCCCCTGTCCTCCCGGGCTCGCGCACAGAGCTGACTGAGCGTGGGAAGGCGTCTGGTGGCTGGTCCAGGGCCCGCCTGGTTCAAGAGCGCCACTGCTGTGTTCTCCTTTGAGTGGGTCTCACCTGCCCCCAAAACAAGTGCTTGAGGAGTTAAAACCCAGCCGAGGGCCCGCCCTCCTGGCCGTAGACACCCCCCTCCAGACGGCTTCCCCTGGCCGCCTGAGCTCTGTCTCTCGCGCTTTCCTTCCCTGGCCTCCCCTCCCTTGAGCTTGGTGCCTCAGCTCCCCCCGCCCCCGGGCCCCCCGCCCGGTTAGCGGCCTCGGGCCCCCCTCTGGCGCCGTCACTGGCCCGCGATGCTGTCGCTGGCTCTAGGAAGACACCCTGCTCCTGACCCCGCCTGGAGGCTCCTGGAGCCCTTGAATCCTGCTCCAAGCTGAGCCTGTATTTGTCCCCTTGGACTCCCTCTAAAGGCACTGTGTGCCAGGATCTGTCTCATTTTTTCCTGTTTTCTCACTTGTTTTGCTGCAGAACGTCCTCAAGTCCCTGACTCAGAAAGGGGGCCGGGGAGGACGTGTCCTGAGCCTTCACTTGGTTGAGCCTCAGGGAGGCTGAGGTGGGGTGTGGAGGTGCCCTTGAGGGGAGGGAAGGAGAGACCGCACCCTTGTGCATTCAGCTTGGACCCCTTGGGGACCGTCACCCTGTGGGACGCGCAGGGCTCTTGCCTGGACCGATGCAAATCGTCTCCTCACCGGGCTGGAGGCAGAGCACGGGGAACCCGAGCCTCCCTCCGGTGGTCAGTAAGCGGTGGCACTAGCGGGGCCAGAGCAGAGATCGGGGCAGCGCTGGTGGGGGGGCGGGGCAGGGAGCAGCGCCCTGAGACAAGGGTGTGAAGCAGGTCGGAGGGAGAGGGAGGGCGTGGCTTCAAGGACTCAAGGAGGGGAGACCATCGGGGAAGCAGGGTCAGCGGGTCCAGTGGGCACGAGCACCTCGGGCCGTTTCCCTGGGCTGCTTGCTGCCCCGGGAGGGAGCGAGGTTTGCCTGTGACCTTCTTTGTCCGCACAGGTCACACTTGACATGCTTTCGTCAGTGTCTTTCTTTGTCTGTTAAACGGAGCGCTAATCTCTCTTCTCAGTCCAAGGACATTTCACCTTCAGTTCTCCCCTGGGTGACAGGTAGGAGGTGTGATGTTTTAATCTTACTTCCTCACAAAAAAGCAACCTCATCTTCTCATTCCTAAGTCTCCCAGCCTGCCTGCATGATGCCCTGTTACCTTCCCGGGCAGCTGCACCAAAGTACAGCAAACGGGGTGGCTTCAAACAACAGGCAGTCATCCTCTCACAGTTCAGGAGGCCAGAAGCCGGAAAGCGGAGTCTCCAAAGGGCTGTGCTGTCTCTGAAGGCTCCAGGAGAGATATTCCACACCCCTCTCTTCGCTTCGGAGTTGCTGGCCCTTGCCATTCTGGCTCGTAGACGCACCGCTCCCATCTCTGCCTCTGACAGCATGCGGCATCTCTCACATCTCACGGCACCTCACGGCATCCGCCTCCTATGTCTCTGTCTGTGTTTCTATCTTTTCCTCAGAGAAGGACATCGGCTACATTGGATTGGGAGCCACCTAATCCTAATTCCGATGGAGTGTGACCTCGTTTTAACTTAATCACATCTGCAAAGATCCTGTTTTCTTTTTTAAAAAAATATTTTTTAGACAAAGAAACAATACATTTGTGAGGAACCAACAGAATGAATAAGCTAGGCTTTGAGTGATTAATGAGTGAAGAATCTAAACCGAGTCTGGGCTTGGGACAGCAAATTAAAGAAGTTACGGAGTTTGTGTATATCCAGGCTTGCCTGCCATTTCAATAAACAAAGGACGTTGCCAGTGGGTCCTAAAGCCATCAGCTCCCGCAGCCACCCCTGATGGTGCACCCTGGGGGGGATTCAGGATGGAGAAAAAGGGGACACTGGCCCTAGACAGCTAAGATGCATATCAAAGGAACGTTTCCACAAGCCCGGACACTTGCATCTTCCCATACGTAGAAAAGCACTAAAATCATGAACTTGAGACGTCTGTTTCTTGTGCTTGGCAGTAATTTTTTGATGTTTGACTATATGTGATTTTTTTTATCCTATTTTCAAGTAAGGTCATATTCACAGATACTGGAGGTTAGGTTTACAGCATATGTTTTAGGGGACACCATTCAACCCACAGCAGACCCCTCTCTTGTTCAGGTGGGAGGAGTCTGCCCCCGTCTGCACCCACCCCCTCTCATCCACTCTATCTCTTCCCCTTCAGTCCTCAAGAAACCCCTTCCTGTGTCACCCCGTTTCTCCCTGTCTCCTGGATCGTCCCCACATTTCCCCCTCCTGCCTGCCCGGTTCTCTGCTGCTCTTTATTCTCTTCCTCCCCAAAACCCTGTCTCCTTCCTCACTTCCCATTCTCTCCTCCACCCACACCAATCGCATTCTCAACCTGCCTACATCACCAAAACCACTCTTATAAGGCACCATGTGGGGAAACAGAAGACCATATGTCTCAGTTTGTCTGTTACAGGGCTGGCGCATGGCCCGTGGCTCTGGCTTCATTAATTGTGACTCCTTTCACTCTCAAAATGGCTCTGGTTTGTGTGATGAATTATACGGCCACCCTGCTGCTGACCTCCACATTGCCAAACCACATGGTCATTTCTGGCCTTCACCTCCCTTTATCTCTCAACAGAATGCGCCCCAGTTCATGACTTCCCCCTTCTTGAAAAGCTCTCCTCCCTTGGCTGTTGCACACTGTGCCTCTATACCGGCTGCTCCATGTCACACGATGTGGTTGCCATAGTGATGAGATGCTCAAACTGGGAGAGGATTTATGATGCACTGGGGCCAAGGGATACATCTCTAGTACTTTTAAGCCATGTAAGGTGGGATTCTTGGTTAGAAGCATATGAAATGAACTCTGGCTAGTTTATACAAAAAGAACAATTCTTAGAAGGCGAGAGAAGCTTATGGAACCAATGGGAATCTATAGGCCCAGGCTTGGGAAAGCAGGAAGATACCAAAAAGCACTGGATGGTTCAGAAGTAAGTGGGAGGGAAGACGGGGAGACAGCGAGTGTAAAGGGAGTTAGAAACAGCAGGTGTGGAAAAGTCGGATCAAAGCGCTCGTCTCTTTTAAAGGCTGGGTGAGGCACGAGCACACTTATTGACAGAGAGGGAAAAATGCACACGAAGAAGAAGGTTTTCTCTGATCATAATGGAATTAAACTAGAAATCAATAACGAAGTATCTGGGAAAATCTCAAATATTCTCGAAGTAAACCAGAAGCATTTAAACAACCATGAGGCAACTTGGTAGTCACAAAGGGCATTAGTAAATACTTTCCACTGAATGGAAATGAAAGCACAACATATTAAGGTTTGTGCGATGCAGCTAAAGCAGTGCTTAGAGGGAAATTAATAACATTAAGTGCTTCTACAAGACAAGAAGAAAGGTCTCAAAACAATAATCTGTATTTCCACTTTAAGAAATGCAAGAAATTAGGGGGGAAAAGGGTAAATTAATCCCAAAGCAAGCAAAAGGAAAGCTCTAGTGAAGATAAGAGCAGAATTGATAAAACTGAAAATAGACAAACTATGGAGAAGGATCAGTGAAGCCGGTTTATGGTTCTTCACGAGAGGCGGGACAAGGACCGCGTGTGGGTGTGTCTGTGCGGACGTGGGTGTGGGGAAGGGCTCTGTGACCAGCTGCTGAAGGGATGTCTGGCTTCTCACTTTCTCTGTGAAGTAGTGGGTGGTGTAGTCCGCTGAGAAGTGCACTGGCTCTGGGCTGGTGAAAAGAAGTGATGTTTTGGGGTATTCCCTGGCGGAGTGGGCGGAATAATTGTCCTAGTCTCCTGTTGCTGCTCTAACGAATTACAATAAACGTAGTGCGTTTAATGACACAAATTTATTCTTTTAGGGTCCTGGATATGAGAAGTCCGAATGGACCCTACTGGCAACAACAATCAAGGTATCAGCATGGCTTTGTTCCTTCTGGAGGCTCTGGGGAGAATCTGTTTCCTAGACTCCTCCAGATTCTAGAGGTGGCCCGCATTCCTTGGCCCCATCCTCCCACTTCGAAGCCAGCAGCGTCACATCTAAGCTCTCGCTTTCTCTATTGGACCGGCTTCTGTCATCGCTTCTTCTCTGACCCTCCTGTCATCCTCTCTTAAGAAGCCTTGTGACTACCTTGGAATAATCCAGAATAACCCAGGATAATCTCCCCCACCTCTAGTTCCTTAACTTAATCACGCCTGCAAAGTTCCTTTTGCCAAGCAAGGTAGCATTTTCCAGGTTTTGGGGACTAGGACACGGGCATCACTGGGGCTCTTATCCTCTACCATAGGAGATACCCAAGAACAAGCAGAAGAACTGAGAAGAAGCCCAGGTCCCGCTGGGGCTGGAGACCATGGACTGGCTGTGTCCTGAGTCTGCAATTTAGGAAATTTAGAAAATGAGACCAAAGAACCAAATGGTCAGGCTGCAGCGCTAACCCCGCTATGGCATTTGCTGGGTGTGTAGCGGCAGGATTGGGATATGGGGAGCAGGAGCTTTGATAAAATGGTAATTTATTTGCTAACAGTGGGATCCAGGGTGGGTTACCAGGGGAGGGAGTGTGCTCACAGAAAGGGAGGAAATAAATGTAACAAATGGTGGAAAAATGAATAATCCAGGGCTGCAGATATGAGAGACGGCATGATAAATGGATGCTAATAACTTAGGACAAACATTATTAACATAGAGTTTCTTCTTAATTCCATTCAAATGAATATCAATTCATCAGACTCAAAAGCAGGGTTTTCTGATATCATCACTTTCCCCTGAAGGCATGCTTTTAATCTGCTGGATACCAGTCAGTCAGAGGTCTCAGAATGAAAAAGGTATCTGCTTTCTAAGGAAGAAATTTATTACAGCTCATCTTGGCATCTAATTGTTTTCATCTGTCAGAAGTGAGCTTGTCACTCCAATATCTGAGCCGAGACACTGCTCGCCAAAGATCAGACAGGTCCACTTCGTTCTGTGTGCCATGAGTAATCATGTAACCTCAAGCAGAGGCACGGTTATTAATAGGCGACGAATACCCTTCAGAACCAAAGAGGAGGGCTTGGTAATTGTGAGTCTTGAAAGCAGAGTTTTGTGTGTAAGGAGTTTTGGAACCAAGTCGGGGGAACTAATTAAGAAAATTGGAGAATGGTTCTCTGCAATTTGTTTAAGAAACAGGGACTTTTTCGGGTTTGTTTTTCCTTTTTTTTTTCCCCCCATTTTAGACATAGCAGAGTGGAGCCCGCGTTTGGAGCCGGCCATACCATCTACCTGCTGGGGAGCCTGGATAGCTCCTTGCCTGGCCTCCTGCAGTGTGGGGAGGGCAGAGGTATCTACCTTCTGGTTTTATTATGGGGACTCTTGAGTTAATATTTGTAAATCGCTTAGCATAGCATCTGGCACAGATGTGTTTGTTAAATGAAATAAAAATTTTATCTAACAATGAGATTCACTGGAAACATTTTGTAAATACATAAGAGAACACTTTGCCTTGGTTCAGAACCAAGAGTGACTCATGTACTTTTCGACTTCACCTGGATGAGAGCCGCTCCATGGTCCTCATCTGAGTCCCGTGTTCTTGACAGCTTTCTCCACCTCGTCAGTGACGGTGAATTTACTTCCCCTCCACACTTTGAATTGTAGAAAGTTGTCCATTTTGAACAATCTGTGTCGCTGACCACCTTCTACTTGGCTAAAAATGGAACGTCGCCAACCCAAAGGCAAACAGACGGCTCACTGGGTTGTGAAGTCCTTCTGTGCCGTACAATCTAGATACAGATCATCAAATCAAGACAAGGGACGTGGGAGGTGGGCCCCAGCCGAGCTAGCTGCTGGATGCGATGTGACTGGACATGGAAGCCCCAGCACAAGTCCTCTCACTATGATCGATCTGGCCGAGACCTGGTGTCCACTGAGGGATCCAGCCACAAGTCACTGTCAGGCGTCATTATACTGTCAGGGGAGCTTCCTCCAGACAGGCCAGATGCTTTCCATAATTCCAGGCATGTGAGCAAATTTCCAGGCACTGCAAGTCACCGTGCCCTCTGTCCCCTCAAAGGCACCAAAGGACTGTTGATTCTTCTCTGGGGACACATCCATTAAGTGTCGTGGTATATTGCAGGGGTTCCAGCATCAGACAATATCTGATTTTGTCCTTCCTCCCTGTGGCCCTGCTTCCTGTGCCTTCTGTTCCTGCTCTCCTGTTCATTACAGGACTTCAGAGCCCCATGCTGGGCTCTTCTGGAGGGCAGTTTGCACAGGTTCAAGGGGAGAGAAGGAAAAGAAGTTGCCTGCTACGTTTAGGAAGACCTCAGCGGCAGGCATGGCATTGTGGGAGCTCACCCCACCTGCTGCGGCACAGCCTCACCCATTGGTGCCCCATTCAGTGGCAAAAACCAAATGGGGAGGAGGTTCCATTTGAGTAACTCCTGAGAATCTCCAAAGTCCTCTCCCGCTCTGTTGTCTGGGAACTCCAGTCCACCAGCCGGATCCAGCTGCCTACTGACAGCTCCACAGCGGGTCACATGTGCATCTGAGGCTGGATGGGCTGAAACCACCTGCTGAGGTGTAACTGCATGTCCTGGCCCCAGCCTGAAACTCATCCAGGTCTCCTGCGCTCAAGCTGCAGGTAGGTCTTACCCTGGATGCCTGTCCTGCCCTCACCCCTTCCTAAGAGACTCCTAGTTCTGAAACTGCCCCAGGCCCTGCACTTCCCTTTACCCCACCCTTCACCCCACCATCACCACCCTGTCCACATGCCCATTGCTCCTCGTGATTACCTGGTCACCATCTAAGTGGACTTCCCTGCAACCATCCCTCATCAGTGGGTCATCTTTGGAAACAGACCAGAGCCCATCACTGTCCTGTCAAATCCTCCAGTGGAGTCCCTCACACCTAGATGACATTCTACACTCCCTGCCTCTGGAAGGCCTGCAGGTTTTGTCCCCGCCCACCTCCCTCCCATCTTCCCTTCCTGCATTGACTTTTGTCTGTTCCTCAGTCATATCAAGCTTCTTCTTGCCTTAAATCTTTGCAATCACTTGTCCCTCTGCCTAGAAATCTCTCTCCTGGCAGGTCAGTGGCTGGCACTTCCTTGTGGTTCAGATCTCAGCTTAAATGTCACTCCTGCAGGGGGCCACTTTGACCACCAGATCAAAATCAGATACCTCATCCCTCCCTATAACACCACCCTGTTGCGATTCTCCAAAGAGCCCTTAGCAGCAGCTACCATTTTTCTGTTTGTTTACTCATTTTGCTTCTGTCTTTGTCCCTGGCCCCCCTTAGAGTATCTGATCCAGGTGAGCAGATCTGTCTGGCTCATTGCTAAATCTCTGGCAGTTAGAGGTGTGCTTTGCCCGTAGTTGGTGCTCAGTAGATACTGATCAAATGAGTGAATAATTAGTCAGACCACTCTGTGCTCTTCCTTAACCACGTTTTTGGCTAACTGGGGAAACCAGTAGGGGCTTTGTTCTGGCAGGACCTTGTAAGGAAGTTTTCTCAGCCTCAGCACAATGGCCATTTGGGGCTGGATTATTCGTGGTTTTGGGGGCTCTGGCCATTGGAGCATGTTTACTAGCATTCCTGACCATTCCCCACTACATGCCAGCAGCAAACTCCACCGCCATCCCCAGGTTGTGATGACCCAAAATGTGTCCAAACGGTTCCCAATGTCCCCTGGGGAGCAAAATTCTTCCCCCGCCTCGCACCGCTTGAGAACCATCCCCACTGGAGAGCCATCCACACCTGCACATGATTGATGACACCCATCTCAAAGTGGGGGTCCCCAGACCAAGACTGTGATGACTGGCAGGGAAACTGGTGTATCCACGGGTGCAGAGCTCAGGCTGCGGGGCGGAGGGTCTGGCCCTGCTCCCAGCTCCCTCACACACCCGCTGGGTGAACTGGCTTAGCTCTGAGGACGTGGGCTTCCTTATCAGAATGGGGTGTATGTCCATGGGGTGGGTAGGAGACCAACCATGGGTCTGATGGGGATGAGTGGATGCAGACAGAGGTGGACGTGGTGACAGCAGGGTGTAGGAGCTGGACTACAGCAGGGGGCTCCGTGCAGCCGCCATTTCTGTCCCTTTCTGGAGGGGCGTCCTCTGTGCTGCAGATGCGCGCGGCGGGGTGGAGAAAGGGGACTTGGCAGTTCTCCACTGAGGCTTACATGCACATCCAGCTGACACACTGGCTCTAATCCCTGCTCCTTTGACACTCATTTTCTGGTTTTCACAAAGGCCGACTGTGCTCTGAGCAGCTGCAGCTGGTCGGGGCCCCTGGGAGGCTGTGGGAAGGGTCGCGGGCACCACTGGCAGCTGCAGTGCCTGTCTCTGTCCCCTCAGTGCTCAGCGCCCCCGCCAGTCCCTGGGCAGGGCTGTGCAGCCACAGGGACTCCCTCCGCGAGGAGCAGAGGTCAGTAGGGGAAGGGAGAGGAAAAGCAAGACGTAAGAAAGAGCATCTGCTTTCAAGAGTTACCTCTGAAGTCCTCTGTGAGGTCCAAAATCCTGACACCAGCAAACGCCTGCCCTGGGTGGAGGGAAGCCATGGGCCTGGAGCTCTCGGGAGACTTTCAAGTGGGAGAAGGAGAGAAAGCCTTGTCCAGTCTTCTCTTGGCTTTAAAACAACGGAGGCATGGCCACCTAGTTAGGTGGCTCCTAGGAGAGATGCACATCATTGTTTCCAACACATTTTAAATTACTGTAAATAGTGCCTAAAGTACTTGTCATACCTGTGTTCCGCGGGGACGGTGATGGAAGGAGGTGGAGCGTGGCTGGCGCGGGGACCAGCCTGGGCAGATGTCCGCCTGCAGGGCCAGCTCTCCTGGGCAAGACTCCTCAACAGGAGTGCGGCTCTTGGGGACGAGGGGGGCTCTGCCAGGACTGAGGCACAAGGATGTTGAGGGTCTTGGGAGCAGAAGCAGGTCTCCGTGAGAGCTGGCAGGGCTGGGGAGCCGGCCCAGGGGCGGGAAGGGGGGACCTCAGTGAGCAGGGATGCCCACAGGCTCTGTTTTCTCCAGCCCTTGTGTGTCTCTGCCTGGCGTCACCTGCTCCTGATGAGGAAGCAGCCTGTCCTGGGAGAAGATGGTGGTGGGACCCAACTTCGCAGCCTCCCACGCGCACCGCCCCAGGGGACAGTAATCACTGCTCCCGATGTCTGTGCGTTACGCCCAGGGGTGGACTCCGCCGGGGTCGTGGACCCCGTGTGGGGACTGACCCCATGGCTCCTGCTCCACCCCTGGGGCTGGGCCCTCTCTGAGCCCAGGGGAGCTGAGCTGTCATAGGAAGGAAAGTGAGAGGTGTCAGCAGCCAAACGTGGCGGGTACCACTGCCCTGCGTGGCTTCACGCCAACACAGCAGCTCTGTGCTCCTCAATTTATTTCAGTTCATTCAGAGAGGAAGGAGATTCAGCTAAACTTTTTTGGGGGGAAGTAATTAGGTTTATTTATTAAAATTTTTTTTAATGGAGGTGCTGAGGATTGAACCCAGGACCTTGTACGTGCTAAGCATGCGCTCTACCACTGAGCTACACCCTCCCCGCCTCAGCCAAACTTTTGAATTGGCTTTGAGTAAACCTGAGAGAAAACAAGAGAACTTGACTTATGTAGACCTGAGCTGCAATGACTCGGGCTGGAACCGCTGTTAGAGACTCAGAAGCAAAAGGTGGGGACGTACCCTGTCCTCGCTGGCTCCCAGGGTCCTCCCAGGAACCTTGACTGAGGACACCCACGGGGCCCCTTGTCTCGTTCTTTGCTCTCCCGGCTTCCCTGCAAGACTCAGCTGAGTGCCAGTGAAGTGGCTGGAGGCAAGATGAGGAAGCTCTAGTGTCCGATGTCGCCTTTACTATCATCACTGCAAAGTTTTAAGAACGAATGTACCAGCAATTATTTCCTGTTAGCAAACCCCAGGGAAAGACTGCTTGAACCATGTTATATAAGCTCCTGGTCCTGGACCAGTCACCTGTGGCCAGCGACTGGAACTCTGTGACCAGCTGGATGTCGTCCCTGGACCATCATTGTGGACAGGGACTCAGGACCAGAAGCAGCTCTGTTAGAATCACATGATTGGGAGGAGTGTTTTCCAGAGGGGCGGACAAGTGGATGGTGCCCTCTGCCAACTGAGATGGGAGCGGTGGCCAGAAGAGCTGAGGGTCTCCCCTCACTCGGTGGTGCACGTGGGTGTTCGCAGGGCCTCCCACTGTTTGACTCCAAAGCCCTCAGCATCCTGATGAAAAATGATCCTGATTCATATCTAGTGGTCATTTTGACGATTTTGATGGAATTTTCTAGTAGGCAGCCTAGAAGCCAGTGCTGTGCCTGCAAGGGGTAGGCTCTTAATAAATGTGGATTAAGTAACCTGCCAGCTAAGTGATCCCACACCACGTCATGGCTTCACTGCACTCATGTGGTTCTCTCTCAATTTTACACACTGAGTAAGGATATTCCCAAATTAAATTTTAACTATTTATGCATCCGAAAAAAAATTCATTGAACATTTTACAAAGGGCATTGTATTACTCAGGGTTTTATAGAGAAACAACTAATAGAATGGAGGGGTGTGTGTGTGTGTGTGTGTGTGTGTGTGTGTGTGTGTATGTGTGTGTGTATAAAGGCAGGGAGAGAGAGAGAGAGAGAGAGAGAGAGAGAGATTTAATTTATTTTAAGGAATCAGCTCATGTGACCAGGGGGCCTGGCAATTCCAAATTCTACAGGGCAGGCCTTCAGCTGGAGACCCAGGGAAGAGAAGATGGTGCAGCTGAAGTCTGAAGATGGTATGGAGGGAGGATTCCTTCCTTTTCAAGGGACCTCAGTTTTTCCTTTTAAGGCCTACAGCTGATTGGATGATGCCCACCTACATTATGGAGGGTCATCTGCTTGGTCTCAGTGGTCTCAAAGTCCACTGATTTAAATGTTAATCACATCTAACAAATACCTTTGCAACAACATCTAGACTTGTGTTTGACTTAAAAATAGGCACCATAGTCTGGCCAAGATGTAACATAAAATTTGCCATCATGATGTTGAAGGTGGATTTCAGTACAATGGAACATTTATGCTGTTTTCATCTTTAAGGATATCTTTCCTTGTTTGAATTAGTTTGAAGACAGAAAGTTTTTGCCTTCAAATGAAACCTGTGGTTCTTGTATTTTGTACAATACAATAAATAAGTAAGTCTTAAGTCTTAACATTAAAAGACATTACTGGGATAAAAAGATTGCAATTTGTATAATACAGAACACAAGTTTTTTAAAAATCATGTTCCTTTATATAAAGAATTTCTTAAAAGTCCTTTCTTAAGGAGAACACTATTATTATAGCAGAGGGATAGCAACCGCTGTAATTAAGAGTGAAAGCATTTTTGCTGGGTCAGTGTTTACTTCTACGTCTACATATTAACTTTCAAAAATCTTCTCCTTTGGTGTCCTAACCTTTTATAGGTGATACATTTTAAGCCAAAAATAAAAGGCTTTTATTTTTATTTTTGAAGCTTTTGCAACTAAACAAATAAGGGAAAAAGTCCTAATGATTCACATGTTGGCATATAAGGTAGATTCATTCATTCATTCATTCATTCATTCTTCCATGAATCCATTTTTCCATACATTCATCCTTCAAATAATTATTGAAGACCTAGCATATTCTGGGCACTAGATTAGGTACTGGGTGAGCAACATGAATAAGAGAGAGCTACTACCTTCAAGAGGCTTATGCTCTAATAGGGGATAAAAGGATTTAAAAATAATGGCTCTACGTGTGGTAAGAAATATGGAGCTGATCGTTCTGGAGTACATTGGGAAGGCATCTAAGAATAGATACATTTAACAGAGCCCTTATGATATCAAGTGGTTTACAAATGATCTCATTTACTCCCCAGAGTGCTCTGGGATGTAGGTTCTACTGTTACCATCCCCCTCCTCTTACAGGTGAGACAACTGGGGCACACAGGGTTGGAATACCTTGCCCAAGATCTGACAGCTTGTACGTGCAGGAGCCTCCCCCTTGGTCTTGCAACCCGTCCAATAACGACCCTGCTGGGAGAAGCAAGGAAGTGATGGGTCTCTGTGTGTTGTACGGAGGTGGGGGGCACTGTAGGACGCAGCTGTTCAGGGGGAGTAGAAGAAAGACTGAGTGAGGGTGGTGTGGGCATTGTGAGAAGAGGTTGGGGGGGGGGTCTGGGGCCGGCGCCTTGGATTAGGTGGAGGACTGGCCAAGGGACGGGGGGAGAAGGAGTCTAGCACGACTCGGGTACGTGGTCGACGAGGGCGCTGTTACTGAATCGGGTTGGTGCAAAGAAGGCAAAGGAGGTGTGGTGGGAAAGCTGGCAAGTGTCAGCTGTGGCATAAACCTTGTGCAGTTGGTGGAAACACCCAGAGTGGCCGTATGCTTTGAAATCCCCGCACACTTTGAAATCTCTGAGAAGTATTTCTGCCCTGTCCCTCTGCAGCTGTGCTCAAGCCAGGAACCATGGCGCTGCCCCAGCTTCTCCTCGGCCAGCCTGCGGGGGGCCTGTGAACTCCCTTCAGATCATCTGCACACAACCAAAGATGGGCTGTAAAAGCCAGTATCCAGGGGTAATATGGAGGGAGAGAGGAGCCTGACGTGGTCCCTGGGTCACTCAGCTGGGGGCCGAGGGCAGAGGGCAGAGGGCACAGGAGGAGGATAGGGAAGGGACTGCCCCTCCCAGCTTCACTCACCAGGAGTCAAACCCCAGGCCAAGCGCTTCATCCAGATGGACTCTCAAAATACAGGGAATTTACCCAATTCACCCAGCAAACACCAGCTTTACGCCAACTTCCCTGTTCCACGTTAGCTAGCGTCCTAGTAACTATGTGCCCTAGCGCGCGTGGAAGCTATAGCGTCTGGGGAAAGAATGTTTCCTTCTTCCAGGCAGGAGGTACTCCCGACGCATCGCTTACTGAGCAAGCTGAGCAGTCAAAGTGGCCATGAACCTTCCAACAGGGGCCCTCAGAGCAGGGGCCCGCAGCAGGGTGGCGCAAGGAGGCGGCGGGCTGTGATACATTCGATTCAGTCGGACTTGCTGAAGTGGCTTCCAGTCCACGTCTTCTAAAGTTTGTGACTTATTCTTAAGACCACACTGGTCTTTTCAGTCACAGTGGCTTTATGGGTTGTTATGGGTTGAGCTGGGTTTCCCCAATAGATGCTGAAGCCCTAACCACCAGTTTCTGTGAAATTGATCTGATGTTGAAATAGGATCTTTGCAGATGATCGAGTTAAGATGAGGTCTTTGCGGGGTGGGGAGTGGGGGGGATGGTTAATTCAGTATGACTGGTGTCCTTATAAGGAGAGGATCCTTGGACACAGAGACAGACAAGCACAGAGGGAAGACGACGGGGGTGGGTAGAGGGTGGGAGGGGATGGAGGGATGTCTGTTTATAAGCCAAGGAGACATGCCTGCAACAGAGCCTTCCCTCACAGCCCTCAGAAGGAACCAAACCTGCCAGCACCTTGATTTCAGACTGCCAGCCTCTAGAACCATGAACAAACCTTTATTTAAGTCCCCCAGTTTGTCGTGCTTCATTGCATCAGCACTGGCAAACTAGTAAACGAGTTATCTCAAAATTTGAGTTATTGGAATCCATCATTCCTGTATCTGTGCTGGGAAACTGTCATGGCTGCTAGACTGGACCATCCATTAGGTAAGATTGAAAGGAAGACTGTGGGCCCACTGGGAGTGTACAGTCAGGGGCCAAAGAGCGTGGACCCTGCTGAGCAAAGCTGGCGGGATGGTGCGGGACTCTGGCAAAGTTGCATTTTTGGTCATATTCCACGGTGGAACGGCCGTGCAAGCCAACCAGTCTTTCATCCCAGAGCCTGGTGTCCTGGGGCACGCCCTCCACAGGCTCTGGGAAGTGATTTCCTGCTGGGCACCCGAATCACTGGAGCTCTTGTCCGAAAGGCAGTTGCCAAGACTCCACCGGACCTACCCAGCCAGACCCCGGAGGGAGGGGTGGAGATGAGCTGGTGAAGAGACAGCCGCAGGGCGTGGGCTGCGGTGGGCACGGAAGGGGCCAGCGCTCTCCAGGAACCAGGCTTCACCTCGCTTCTGTCAGAGAAACTGCAACTCAAAAGCAGTGGGCCCCCAAGAGGGCCTCCATCTGCTGCAGGCTATTTCGGGAATCCTGTGACTGTTAATTTAGTTAATCATTGATGTGGTATTTAATAAAACTGGCATAGTTCCTTTTCTCTCCAATTATGAAACACTGCTATTCCCTACGCACCCCTTCAGCCTTTGCTGAGCCAATTAACATCATTTATTCAACAGGAATCTAGATGGCAATGGGGTACCTCAATCTGCGCACCCGCTGGGCTTTAACATTAAATTTACTTCGGCCGAAAGTGATGAGAGGCAGCCCTGTGAGGCCCTGGGAACAGTCATGTAGCCAGAGCGGATGTTCTCTGTCACATTGGGGTTTTCTCACTTTCTAAACAGAAGTCACGGTAACTGAGCGGCACCACTCTGGGCGAGAGTAGGCTGCAGGTATTAAGCGGGACCTCCAAACGGATGTACGTGCTGCAACAAGTGGGGAGAAATTGTTAAAAATTCAACAGTGAATATTCTGGATCAAAGTAAAGAAAATATTGGGTAAAGATGATAAGGACCAAAGTAGGACATGGTGTCCTCCGAGGTGAGGTGAAGTATGATGCCACAGAAGGAGACACGAATAGGGAATCAAAAAATCAGGTTTGGGGGGAGGGTGTACCTCAGTGGTAGAGCATGTGCTTAGCATGCATGAGGCCCTGGGTTCAATCCCCGGTACCTCCGCTATATAAATAAATACATAAACAAACAAACAAATCTAATTACCTCCCCCCCTCAAAAAAAGAATATAATTAAGAAAAGAAAAAAAGAAGATGTGGTATATTTACACAATGGAATACTATTCAGCCATAAAAATGACAACATAATGCCATTTGCAGCAACATGGATGTCCCCAGAGAATGTCATTCTAAGTGAAGTAAGCCAGAAAGAGAAAGAAAAATACCATATGAGATTGCTCATATGTGAAATCTAAAAAAAAAACAACACAAACAAAGCATAAATGCAAAACAGAAACAGACTCATAGACATAGAATACAAACTTGTGGTTGCCAAGGGGGTGGGGGGTGGGAAGGGACAGACTGGGATTTCAAAATTTGTAGATACTGACAGGAGTATGCAGAATAGATAAGCAAGATTATACTGTACAGCACAAGGAAATATATACAAGATCTTGTGGTAGCTCACAGTGAAAAAAATGTGACAATGAATATATATGTTCATGTATAACTGAAAAATTGTGCTCTACACTGGAATTTGACACAACATTGTAAAATGACTATAGCTCAATAAAAAATGTTAAAAAAAATTAAAATTCAGGTTTGCCTCCCAAATCCAGCCAAAATGCTACTTAATCTTATCACTGTTTTACCAATTATGAAAATCAGAATAGGAAGGGTTAAGCTAGAGAACGTGTGTGATTTTGTACAGTGTAAGGCTGTCTCAGAGCTGTCTGCATTAAACTTCAGTTTCTTTTATAATTCAAAAGAATAAGCTGTTCTTCAAAGCATAGTTTCTATTTTGAGAAATTACTGAGAGTGATTTAATTAAAACCACGTAAGGTGTGTTGACAATCTTCCAGAAGCGTGGTGACAATTGCTGACACCCAGAGCATCACTACTTAGTTGCAGTCTGTGGACCACCAGCCCTGACGTGACCTGGGAGCAGGAAGAGATGCAGAAACTCAGGTCTCACCCGCAGATGCGCTGGACCAGAACCCTCATTTAATGGGTTTCTGGGTGGATTATATTCACATTAGAGCTGAGAATCCCTGGTCTTGATTACTGGATGGGGGAAGGGGTTAAGGAGTATTTTGTTGGCTTATAGAAAAGTAGACATATTCCTGAGAATATAATAAATATATATGCATATACAATAAAACATAAAATACTATAGTATAACATAACATGATGTAACATATATATTCTAACAATATCTAATTGGGTTAAACACTCATCTTTTAGAAAGCAAATGGACAGTTCTCAGAAAACGGCAGCACAATTGTGAGATCTTTCTGAACCCCACATAGATACAGACATCTGCAAGGCAGAAGCAAAGTGGACAGACGACATTGACAGAAAAGCTAGGTGACAAGGGATTCCAATAACCTCCAAAATCCAGTTGATGGGGACATATTCCCAGCAGCGACCAGGTCTTGGTATTATCAGCGTCTATAGGGGTGAAGCAGAGGGAAGGAACAGGGCGTCAGGTGACTTTAGCAAAAGGGAACCCTCCAAGTAGCTAACAGGTGTTCACTGGAAAGCAGGGTGGGACAATCTGAGAAGAGTAAATTGGGATCTTGCCCCTGCTGCAGTCGCGGGTAACCGCCCGGAGCCCTCGGCGGGTCTGCCTGAGACGGTCAGTCTAGTCTCTGTGAACCTTTCAAACCGAGCCCCCTTTCTTTCCGTGTAGGGTCCCCCATTGAGGAGAAGCTGCCAGAACAGAATCCAAATTGAGCAGGATGAGGACACAGGGATGAAGGGGGAAGGTCACAGATAAAAACAGGAGAGGGACACAAAGCCAGGAAAATCTCAGAAAGCAGCTCCGCGTAGATATGTATTTTTTCATGTTATGTGATAACAATTCTTAAAGTTCAGGGTAACCAAATTCATGCAAAGATGAGCGACAGCAAAGCATAAGGTCAACTTCCATGCAAAGTTACCATAAAGGAAAGAGATTAAGAAATGGAATAACACCCTTGAGTACTAAAAAACAAAGACTAAAAATAAACAGATCAAAATCATAACAGGCCTTTTCAAAATGAGCTCAGAGATATTAAGAAAATTATACAAAATGTCAATGAGAAAAACTCAGAATGAGGTGACATAACCCAAGAAAGAATTAGAAATGAGAAGGAAAATCATTTTGCTGTGAAGACTGTAACTGGAAGGAAAACCAAGAGAAACCGAATAGAACTGACAATGCCTTCAGAGAAATGAAAATTAAAATGTCTTCGTGATAAAGTTTTTATCTGTATTTTTGGGGGACCGGAGAACCACAGACTACAGAAGTCCAGTTGTTAGAAGGCCACATAGCCTGACACTGAAGACGCTGGCTGTTTAAACTAGGTCCCCCTACTGAGGGCCACCAATGGTAACAGATCTAAGACCAAAAGTCACCACTTCTTTTTCCCAACTAATTGTACTTTCTGCTGTTCCATTGGCCCTAAGTCATCCAATTAAGGTTATAATGTTATGTAATCATTGCTAAATATTGTATGTGTGTGTATACATATGTGTGTATATATAAATATATATGTAGTGATTTCTATGTATATGAAACATAAACATTCAAGAATAAGTTCATAAAAATTCACATTTTTAATGAAGATACTGAGGACTGAACTCTCCACCACTGACCTATAACCACCCTCCCCCACAAAAATGTTATTTAAAAAAAAAGAAATGAAAAATGATACAGAAAGTATTGGAGAGAAAATAGCCAACATTGAAGACAGACGGAGAGGACCTAAAGCTTAGGGAACCAGAGTCGATGGAGAAGGCAACCAAATCTCAGTACCAACAATTACAGCCCAAGAAAGATGTCTTGCAATTACAAAGTTTATACCTGAAACTATATGTTGAAAGGATTCTCTGCATGCTGAGACTGTCAATATAGAGCAACCAACACTAAGATCTTCTAATAAGATCACTGGATTTTAAAGAAAAGAAAAAAAAAAAAAAGAAACTCTGGGCAAAGGGAGGACTTGATATACAAGGAAAAGACAATTCCATTTCTGTTGGTTTTTTTTTTTTTTTTACACCATATAGCTTTGTACCTGAATACAGTAGAGTGGCATATTTAGTATACTCAAGGAAAGCAAATGGAAATACAGGATTTTATATCCAATAAATTGCCATCCAGTATTAAGGACACAGTAAACCATATGAAGAGGAAAGCCTGCAGGGATGATGGCTCCCACGAGCCCTTCCCAAGAAGGCCACCAAAGCATGACTTTCAAATGGCCAGAACGGTGGTCACTGGACTGGTAGGAAGCATTCATTATCTCTGTGCTTCTGGGACGAAGGCTCAGCGAAGGTTAGAAGGGAGAGGGGATGGGGCGTAAGGCCCAGGTGGTCTGACAGCCAAGGTCTGGCACAACCATTGGAGAGTCAGGAGGTGTGTTTATTTCACTATCTCCGCCATCATAGTTAGTGATGCTCACGCAGTTCTGAGATGTGTGTATAAGAAGGGATAAAGCCTATGGGTGATTGCGGGGTATTCTGATTCTACTGTCCCCTGTATTTTTGGGAATGTGGATTCCTGGGGTGGAAACAGGCTATGTGGGTGTAAAATAAAAGAGATTAAGTAAGAGCACTTTAGCCCTGAATTTGAATTTAAAATCACAGTACGGACTCAAGAGGCGCTTGCAGGCACACATACACACACACACACACACACACACACACACACACACTCTCTCTCTCTCTCCAGACTGTCTGTGGGAAGCTCTGCAGGTCTGCAGGTCTCAATTGTTCTTTAGATACATTGGAAGGAAGAGAAAGTTCGGCAGGGAAAACTGTTAATTAAAAGATTTACCAAGTTTTAAAAAATGGGTGAGGCTAAAATTGTAGTGGATAAGCATACACATCCAGATGGTAAACCTATAAAGAAATGCAAGGAAGTTTTTGCTGCAGAAGCGGAGATAATGGTCGCTTTTGGCAGAAGCCCAGTGAGGGGCTGGACTGGGCTGGGGATGAGCTGTGGTCCAGGAGGGACCTGTGGGCTGGGTGCAAAGTTCTTTTTGTTGATCTAGGTTGCAGTTACAAGGTTCATCGTAAAATAATTCACCAAATCACACATTTGTTTCACGGGGGTTCCTGGATCTGTGTTTCACTCTTCAGTGAAAGGGAGAAGGGTGATTCCAAACAAACAGTAACAGCAACCAACGTCCCCTAAATGGTTAATCCTGCTACTGTCCCCGCATGCATTGCGTATTTCAACCAGACGGGGCACAGCCTGGTACGAACAGTTCCCAGACTGTATCTCAGTTCTGCCTGAGTCTTTGCCCCTTGGGTGACCTTGGGTCTCTCTCAACAGCAGTTTTATCACGTGTGAGGTACGTCCAACCACACTCATGCATAATTCACAGGGATGCAGAGCGGCTCCAATGAGAAAATGAATGTGCAAGTTCTTTGTACCCCGCAAAACGCTCTGCGAACACTTGTTCTTGTTACTGATGTAAAATCCAGAACAGTGAGCTCCCCACAGCAATTGTGTGGCTGGTGTTTCACCCTGGCTGGTCCAGTCCCCTCCCCCAGCCCTCTTGTGAATACCTGATATATGCGACATGTACATTACCACTCTTGGGAAGGCCAGCTGAACAGGTATTTAATAATGAGGCTCTGTCTTGGTATGAACTTTAAGGGAGTTGAAGTTCATGAACGCTAACGTTTCCTGGTCTGCTGAAACTCCTATCTGTAAATCACTAAATGTTTATCAACTTTCCTCTTTGCTCCAGGCTCCGACCAAGTACTTGAGTCCATCAGTGGGAAAAACAAATATTTCCCTGCTCTTGGGGAACTTACATTTTAGCAAGAGCAGAGAGACAACCCACTCAATAAGGAAAGTATATAGAATATTTGAAGGTGGTAAGGATTATAGAGGACAGAAAAAGTGGATTAGAGTTAAGAGGATTAGGAGAGCAAGGGTGGGGGTGGGGCTGCAATTTTGTGTTGGGTGGGCCGGTTGGCCTGATTGAAAGGTGACATTTGAGAAGAGACAGAAAGAAAGTGAGGGACTGAGCCTGGTGGCTATCTCGGGGAAGTGCATTCTGGGCAGAGAGCACAACCAGTGCAAAGGCCCTGTGGCAGACTCATGCCTGGCTTGTGAGAGGGACAGTGGGGAGGCCAATGTGGATGGAGTGAAGTGAGTGTGGGGAAACAGGAGGAGATGAGGCCAGGAAGAAGGGGGGTAGATGGCAAAAGGGCTTTTGAGGCTGTTGAAAAACCTTAGAGACTTAACTTTTCTCTATGGAAATGGGGAGCCATGCAGGGTGAGAATCAGAGGATGGACATGATGGGGTTTGGGTTTTTAAAGAATCCCTCTGGATGCTGTGATGAGAGTGGTGTCAGGGACCAGGAAAGAAGCAGGGAGATAAATTATGAGGCTAGAGATGCAGGCCGCATGGACTGGGACAGTAGCTAAGGTGGGACACAGTTGTCTGGGGTCCCCTCTCAAGCCCTGAATGCAAGTAAGAGTGCCTGGGGAGGCTGGGTCGTGCCTCCTTGGCACGGCTGTTGTCTTCTCTCCTTCAGGCTGTGGTCTTCTTGGCCAGTCTCTGCTAAGTTTCATCTCCAGTTCTGATGTGCACCAGAGAATGTCAATCAAGCATTTCTGGGTGAGACGGGCTCCCAGAATTGTCCCCTCACCCTGCAAAGCAACAGAAGTTCCTTTTCTTTGAGCAGCTCTGCCTCTCCCATTCACGATCTCCCTTCTCTCTCTCTGGATATTCCTTTTGTTGTCAGAAAGCCGGTGCTGGTGTTTTTGGGGAAGCCTTTCCTCTGGTTGGTTTGCTGATTCTGGACTGCATTCACACACACATGTACACACCTGTGATAAATTCCTGTGCTGTCCTGCACTTCTAAGTGTTAGCAGCCCTGGCAAGCTGGTTAGCTCATTAGAGATCTTAATTATAGCCACAGGCAGTATGATTGTACTGTAATCTCTCCCCAGCCATAAACTCTTCTGATGTTCAAGGCTAACATCCGTGGGTTTACATCAGATTGTTACATCCAGCACATGGTAGATCCTGAACCGGTCTCTAAACTGGCCACCATTCGACCACTGGCTTCTACCAATGCTTTCACATTTGCTGTCATCCCTCACACATTTTCAACCTGCTCACTCAATCTCAGGAGAAGATGTCATCATCATATTTTTTGAGATGCACGTTAACACGTGGCACATACATTTCTCTTTTTCGCTTTCATTGTCTGCCAACTCAATAATGTAAAATTAAAAAAAAATGCATTCACTCCAGTTTGGATAAAGATAAAGTGTGATTACTACACTCATGACTCAAATGAGTGGGATATGAGGGTGTTCTCAAAATTGTCGGGGTTAGGGTTTTTAAATGAACGTATTAAGTCTTTAAAGACAAATTTTACTTTTTTTTTTTTAAAGGTATGAGATGTATGTGGTACGAAATTTCAAAGATGAGAAAGGCATTGGGTGAAGAGGATGTCTCCCTTCCAATCCAGCTCCTCTTCCCACAGCAGACGCCACCATCAGATTCCTGTGCAATTTGCAGACACAGACTCTGCATTTACAAACGAATGCGTATGCCTGGGACACTGTGCTGTACACCAGAAACTGATACACTGTAACTGACTATACAATAAAAAAAAGAAATTAAAAAAAAAACAAGCAAATGTGCAATATAACACTACTTAGTGGGTCTGCCCCAGGTGGGCGCAGCAAATGCTGGCTCATTTGATGTCAAAGGAAGACATAATTCATAAAATAAAGAGGAAAAAAAACAAGGTCAGTTGTGTGAGCAGCATACAAAGTTGCACTGATGCTTGTTTTATTCTGCACATTATTTTTTAATAAAAATGTTTGTCTTCGTGATAGTTTATAAAACAGTGCAACAGGTTAAATGAAAACATTAGCACCTCAGACGTCTTTTCTTTCTCAAATGATTTGGGAAAAATAAAATGTATCCAAATAGAAAAAAAAAATGCATATAACTGAATCACCTTGCTGTACACCTGAAACTGACACAATGTTGTACTTCAACTACACTCAGTTAAAAAATGTATCCAAATAACTAAAGGAGAATAAAGAGGTCTTATTTATTGAGTGCTTACTAGTTACCAGGCACTGCACCCAGAGTCCTACAGCTAATTTTCCGAGGCCAAGTGTATGTAATTAACTCTGCTTTCTAGATGAGGAAGCCGACCTCGGCCAGAGAGGGTCACTCGTTCCAGGTCTCACAGCTTGGAGTTCCGGGTCTCTTTTCTACCATGTCACAATGTGTAGGAAGTGGTAGAAATTCTCTTCTGATGGAGCATACCTGATGTTTTGGAGGTCATATCGCACAAAGGATTCTCTCCGTTAAAGCAAGAAGATTCATTTTGTTTTAGACCTGTGGCTGCAGATGGAATAACAATTTCAGGCAGAGGCATTTTGCAAAGTGAGGGGCCTGGGTGGTTTTGTTCTGGAGGATGATGGCCATTACTCCTAGGGTTTTCAGTTTCCCTTCTCACTTACTTCTGTATTAGCACATGTCCAAATCAGTCTTCGGTGTCTGGAAAGTCCAATTGAATTCTTAACTCTCCGATGAACATATGCATTGACATAGGGAAGGGTGCTCATTGTAAGAATAAAATGGGAGTGGGAGAGAAGGTCAAGGAGATACAGTTCTAGAATGGCGAAGAGTCTGTCCCAGTCAGCGGGCAGGGGTGGTGGGGGACTAGGTTGCAGACATGATGAAGGAGCAGCCCTTAATATCTTAAGAGTGCTTCTTCCATGCAAGGACCCTTTCCTACATACGAGGTTCAGCTGTCGAAATCAGGAAACTGACATTGGTACATTTACACCATCAAATCATCCAGACCCCGGCTAATAGCCCCGACAGTGTCCTTCGGGGGTCAGGAGCCAATCCAGGATCACACATTGCATTGGGTAGTCCCGCCTCTTCAGTCCCCCCATTCTGCTCCACATCTTATCCTGACCTTGACATTCCTGAGCACATCTTTTCTCAGTGCCTCGTATCAGGAGGCACATGTTGGCGGTATGTGCCACTCCTGGGGATGTCAACATTTCTTATCGCTGATTAAAATGATGGTTGTCAGGCGTCATGGCTGTATAGTTAATTGATATGCATGGTAAATGTATTGATTAATAAGTAACATTTAAATATCCTGTGGGGAGGTACTTAGAGATTATAAATATTTTATTCCTCATCAGACTTTAATTCTTCAGGCTTAGCATCTGGAGATGCTAATGACTTTTTTTTTTGCCTGAATCAATTATTACTATTTTGGTTGCTAAACAGTGATTTTTTGATTCTACGGTTTCTTTTAGATTGGTTAGTTGGCATTCTACTATAAGAGACCATCTCTTTCTCTTTTACTATTTAATTAATTAATTACTAATTGTTATGTGTAATAGATTCCTGTTTTACCCAGAGACATTGAATCCTTTACTAACATTTTATCATTTTTTTTTTCCTTTGCTGAAATTAGCCCAGACTTGGCCAATGGGAGCCTCCTCAAAGTGGCTCTTGTGTTCTTTTGATGTGACCCCATCATTCCTTAAGCACTCCCGTATTTTTTGGCACTGGTAGCTATTCCAGACTTATCTTGTATTTCTTCTGCCATAGTTCTGGGGTCCACGAAAATGGCTGACTCAGTTAATGGCTGAGCAGTTAATTACTGGGAGAAGTATGCTAAAATCTCCCACTATGATAGTGAACATTTTCATTTCTTTTTGTAGTTCTGTCAATTTTTGTTTTCTATATTTTCAAGCTCTGTTAGTAGGTATATTTGCCTAGTGAATTATACTTGTAGTTTATATAGTAACCTCATTTCCAGGAACAGGTTTTTGCCTTAAAGTTTAGTTTATCTGTTGTCAATTACATATCCTAGTTTATTTTTTGTTTAATGTTTTCCCGTCATTTCTTTTTTAACCTTTTCCTTTCAATCTTTTCATAGCCATATAATTTAGTGTATTTCTTATAAAAAGAAGTAGCTGAATTTTAAAAAATCTCATCTGAAATATGATTTGGTATTTTCTTTATACCAAATGTATCCAACCCTCTTTCAGATTGCAGTGATAGATACAATTGGATTTATTTCTAACATCTTCAATTGTGCTTTTTATTTATTCTGATTTTTCTGTGTATTCCCCTCCTTTCTTACTTTCTTGGAATTTATCATTGAGTAGTTTTTCTTATTTCTAGTTACACATACTTTTTTCTCTTTTATTTGTGTTTACTCTAGAAATTAATTTTGATGTGAATATCTGCTATTTCAAAATCTTGACCACTGTAAGGGCACTAGAACAGTTCGACTCCAATTATTCCCCTCCCAAATGACCAACTATGCATATCAGTTCTGTCTTTTAAAAAAATGTAATCCCCCAAGAAACTATTATACTTTTATGTAGTCAGTTTTGTTTAGATTCAACTACGTATTTGTCAGTGTCTATGCTTATAATTTTTTTTTTATTTCACACCATCAATGTGCAATTACTCTCATTCTGCCTGAAGTACATTCATTATATTATCCTCCAGTGAAGTTTTTTTGGTAGTAAGCTTTCTCAGTTCTTCATTACCTGAAAATGATTTTTCTTGTGCTCATTCTTGAAAGCTATTTTTCCTTCCCACAGGATATAAATTTTTATTTACTTTTACTTTCTCCCAATTTATTGAAGATATCATTCTCCTGCCTTCTAGTTTTTTTAAAAAATTATTACTGTTGCTGGAGATTAGCTGTCACCTCAATTTGTCATCCCTTTGAAGGCTGTTGGCTTTTATTTCTTTTCTCGTGTATGAATATAGAATCTCAAAGATCAAAGACATTCTCAACTGAAAATTGCACTATGATTTGTTAGGTGTGGATTTCTTTTTATCCAGCCTGGTTAGGAACTCATTCAGCGATTATCTTTTCAAATATTGTGAGCCTCTCTTCTTTTTTCCTTACAGATCTGTGATTATCTGCATGTTCAGTTTTTTCACTGCCTCCTCCATGCTTCTTAACTTCTCTCTTCCAACCCTTAGTGTCTCTACTCTGGAGATTTCTTCTAGTCTATCTTTTTGCTCACTAATTCTCTCTTTGGCTGTGTCTAATTGAATTTTTAATTTAAATTATTGTGCTTTCACTTACATGAGTTTAGTTTTGTTTTTTAAATATCCTTATTTATATTTATAGCCTCTTATACCTAATTCAAATCTTTAATTTTTTTTTTAAAATTTCCTTACATTTATTAAACTACAAATTTTATCCACTAAGTCAAATGCTTTAGTGGCTGAAATCTTTGCAGGTCTGACTCAGCTGGTTGAGGATTCTGCTTTCTCTGGGTCATGTTCCCTTGTTTCTGTTTTGTGATGTTTGAAAGCGAGCTTCTTCCTTTGAACTTTATTTATTTTTTAGGAGTTCCTTGAGACCTGGCAGATGGTGGCTACACCGGAACAGATGTGCACATGCTGAACAGGGTTGCCAGCTTCAAGTCATCCTAACCTTAATTCTCAGTGTAAGAGTTTTCAGACCATCAAGGTACAATCTCAGACTTCAGACTGTGTGGTGGTTAGATTATTATTGCACATTTTCAGAGTGGATTTGTCCCCCTCTTCACCCAGCACCAGTTTTGGGGACAATTTCCTGTCAGTGCTCTTTGATGAGAGCAGCTTTACTGCTGGTTTCTCCACACACCTGTGGGGCCCTACTTTTAGGCACGATTCAGTTTACCCCCTTGAGAGCTTGCTGGGCGTCCTCTCTGGTTCACTGTATCTTCTGAGGCCATGGGAACTGAGGCTCCAGTTCACTTTGATTGTATAAGTGCCCTTTAACCCTGCTTTCCTGCTCCGACTACCTCTCAGCGTTGCCACTTTCTGTTGTATTGGTTTCCCGGGACTGCAGTAACATCACCACAAACTGAGGGGCTCAAAACAGTAAAAACTTATTCTCTCGCAGTTCTGGAGCCTCGAAATCTGAAACCAAGGTGTCAGCAGGGCCGTGCTCCCTCTGAAGGCTCCAGGGTGGACTCCCCCCTTGCCTGTCCCTGGCTTTGGGGGTGTGTCGGCAAGCCCTCGCGTTCCTGGGCTATGGCAGCAGAACTCCAGTCTCTGCCTCCGTCTTCTCATGGCCATCTTCCCTCTGTGCTGTGTCTCTCCATGTCCAAATTTCCCTCTGCTTCTCAGAACGCTAGTCGTGGGGCCAGGGCTCACTCTAATCCAGTATGACCTCACCCTAACTTGATTATATCTGCGAAGAGTCTATTTCCAGATTAGCTCGCATCTGCAGGTTCTGGAGGAGCATGACGTTTTGGAGGACACTGCCTAACCCAGTAGCTATGTCTATCACTTTTGTCAGCCAACTAGTGCCCTAAAAACACATTTAAATTATTTTATTCAGGATGTTTTTATTTATTTGTCTCAGCAGAGGGGTGAAAAACCTCAGCATTATTGGGTGACACTTCAGAAATAAAAGTCTGTGTGTTTTTCTCTATTATTTTTGAGATGATGATGGTAGGCACCAGGATGACAAGATCCGTGCCCACCCATTCTGCTTTGTGTTCTCAGGGCCTAGCATAGCAGAGGGCAGGTGTTCAATCAACGTTGGTAGAATAAGTGAGCAAATGCTTTAATAAGTGACTTTTCAAGAAATAACCAACACCGAGTTACAGAATTTGGAACAAGAGTATCTTGAGAGCCTCCTCCCCAACCCTCCAGTTTAACGCTGGGGGCTGGATAGTTTTCTATGTTCCTTGAATTAGAAGCTCTGCTGGCTCACATTTTTCTAGAACCCCCTGCTGCTGCTCCCCAATCTTGTCCGTATCCTCCTGATCTGCCAGCTTCCCTCCTGTCATGATCACACATCACTCAAAGCTCCAAAAATGTCCCCTTTTCCTCTTTTCCCAGGAGGTTGCAGCCATGCATCACTGTGCCAAAACTGTGCTAAGGGTTTTACACGTTTTATTGCATGTAATCTTCACCAACAATCTTACAAAATTGGTACTGCCGTATGTCCTGAGCATATCACCACCACTACCATCCTCATCAGTATCATTTTATTGATAAGGAGACTGAGCCCTTGACAATCCAACTCAAGAAAGGACCTCCACTCTTGACTTATATGAGGTACCTATTTGGTTAGGCTTCCACCTTCCCAAGCCTACACTCCTTCCTGCTCACCCTCTGTGTCCTGAATGGGTGTCTTACTACCTGAATCTGAGTTTTCCTCGATGACCCATTTTTCAAGCCCCTTTTAGGTAGAAGCCAGTTCTGACACCGTTGATCATAGAACTAGGAAGAGGCACAGCCATCCTCCCCTCCCCTGACCACTCGTTCTTGACCTGCATGCTCTTCTATTGCCAACAACTCATCTTCTGCTAAGTCCACACATACTCGGTTCTCTTACGCTTCCCTATCTCTTGGTATGGTCTCCAAACCTCCAATGTGCCCCTCACTCTGCATAAACAATTCTGCATCAGTTTTACAGCATCCCTACACAATGAGATTCCTGTCATCAAATCTGGTGCACTTTTTCATGTTTATAATGTTTCTACATCTTGATCTTCTTATTCTTCTTCTCCTTCCATACCCGTGATGACCTTGTTTCCATCATCCACCACATCAAATTAAAACGCTTTGCCATGGAACTTAAGTCCACCACAGTCTAGATCTTCCTTCCTCTGTGTCTCACTACCTCCGGACAAACCCTGGTTATACACATCTGCTGGCCAGTCCACGAACGTGCCATGGACTTTGCTTCCTCCTCATGGCTGGACTGTATGACCGAACTAATTCACCAGCCTCCTACCGCCGTAGGTGAAGTCAGGAATTAGACTTCCACTATAGCTTAAGATCCTCTGACAAGAAAGAGCCGTCCTCGGGAAGCTACTTTGGCCCCCATCGCAGGGACAGCTTCCTGACCAGTGAGTCCATGAGAAGGCCCCACCCTCACCCTTCTGTAGATTCCACATTTTCTGCCACCGCTGACTGTCTTGGAGCATCCATTTTCTCCAACCCTGCTGCTGACACTCAGACATAATTTCTCTCAGGACACACAATATGCACAGAAGGAATAACAGGAGGGAACAAGAAAGAGAGGAGGAAATTCAAGACTAAGAGCGAGAGAGAAAAGCAAAACAGAATGGCGAAGGAAAAAAGGTAATAACCGTAACTACCTAGCGAACCATTACTATGGATTTAATACACACCAGGCTCTGTCCCAGTAACAGGGACAGATTCAAAAGCAAGGACCTATTCATGAACAAGAGTCAAACCTCCCCAGAACAAGCTGCAAATACGGCGCGGCTAACTCAGGTTGCATACGTAAGTCTTAACGCAGGTAAGGGATGGAAATGGATGCTGTTCCTGCAGAAGCAGGTGTCACCTTCTTGGGGAAAATAAAACAGAACATGGCAAATATTTCCTCCCTGGCCTGGACCTCTCTTTGTTGAGAGCTTTGTGTAACCAGAGGTCTTGTTTCTAACTTGAGTTCAGCAATCAGAAATCTGCTTGCAGTAAGCTGTTGTCGTCTCTAGAAAGCCTCGAACCAGATAAATGGTATAGTCCTGCTTAATAGAAATGATCATTTGTGTTAATTTCTACATTGAAAACATAATATTTCTCTTAAAAGTTGAAGCCTGGTTGGGAAAATTATAAAAGAAGATAGAAAGGAAAGTAAGAACTATGAAAAATTGGGAAACAATCTGCCAAGATAAAATACAGAAAGAATAAAAAAGGATTTCTGGGCCTATTTTGAACAAGACTTTGTTACTATATAGCATCTTCTCTAGTCTCGGTAAGTATGACTAATATAATCCATTCATGAGTGAGGCAAGAAGTGTCAGACGCAAGATAATTTCAAATGGTGGAAATGCCATGTCATAACGAATGTGAAACAAATACCTAATTTAGAATATAAAGAGGTGTAAGATCCTTTATTATCAAGAATCAGCTTTGTTTAATGGACAGAGCAGGGCTCCTTTTTGTTAACACCATCTTTTTTTTTTTTTTTTTTTTTGAATTTGAATGAAAACCTCCATCTCTGGAGTCCTGGTTTCTCAGTTACACCACTTTGAATCAACCAAACCCATCCACCCCGAAGCCTGGTGTTTTCCTAGTTAAGGACTTATAATAATATTAGATGGATCAGAGGTTGTTGTTGATCGTGGCATCATAGATCCCTACATGGGGATCGTCTAGCAGGGAAACATGGAGATCAGAGTGAATGATCAGAGAAACTGGACCACCCCAAACTTTATGGCCTTCACCAACACAGAACAGTTGACTGAATGATCAGTAATGGTGCAACGAATTAACCTATGGTGAAACCCATCAGAAAGATTTCATCAGAAAGATCTGTTTAGGTATTTTTGGCTTATTTGTTGGAGGTAGTGATGGTGGTGGTGGTAGTGGTGATTGTGGTGATGGTACCACCGGTGCTGGTGGTAATAATGGTGGTGGTGGTGATGGTGGTGGTGGTGATGATGGTGTTGATGGTGGGGATGGTGGTGAAAATGGTGGTAATGGCAGTGGTGGTGATGGTACCAGTGGTGCTGGTGGTGGCAGCAGTGTGTGTTAATGACGCAAGAAGTCAATAGTCCCAGGTAGAGTGCAGGGGAAGAAAAAAAATTCCATCCTGAGAAGATCTCTTCTATGTTTCTGGAAAAGATGAAGGACATTGCAGGAGCTACCTTAGGGAGGACCATTACCCTCCTGTCATCACAGTTCTAACTTAGTTTAATAGCTCTTTTAAAGGGGGAACCAGTATAATCCACTGTCCTCAGAGTCATCAATGATCCAAATTACCCTACCTCCACTTATGGCTTGGACAAGAATTGACATTAAAAGAATTGTGCTGATCTCGGACTTTGGAAGTGGTATCTCGATGTGTTGTCCTCCCTTCTGGTGATGAGATCTTTCATATCAAACCTTCATCTGTAGAAATCCACTTGGGTGCAGGAAATGTCAATTATTTGATAGTAAATCATCTCATTGACAAGACAACAGGACTAGTGGTTACCTCCACACTCTCACTGCAAGCCCCTCAATCATAGATAAGATTGAGCCCCTCATGAAGAGGTTGATTCTGTATAACTATCCTCAAATTAAGAATTGAATACTCCTTTGTCCACCAGCATCTGTTAACAAGGTCCCTCAAAATGGCAAGCACAGTAAGCCCCAGATCCATGACATTGTCCTGGCAGGCACCCTGCTCATAAGTCCAAGAATAAGCAACCCATGCAGGAGTCCTCAATGGCAAGATGATGCTTTCACTTAGGTGAAGCTATCCAGACCGCCGTATTGTCTGGGATAGCTCTGAAAATGTTTAGAATTTTTTTTTTTTTTTTTTTTTTTGCTTGAGGATCTGCTCCTTGGAGGGGAAATCTCTGGTGGACTCATAACTGTTCTGTTCTTGGGTGTCACCAAACAGTGCAGATTTTCACCACTCATCAGACAACCAGCCTCATGTGCTCACTCAGGTTTATGAAACTGAGAGCAGCGACCAAGGACCACCTGCTTGGCAGTTCATGACACTCCTCAGACTGACAATGACAATCAGTCCAACGGCACACCTGGTGGGTCTGCCGAGCTGAGCCCAGGCCGAGAGAACAAGCTGAGCATCACTAAAGATGAAGGATGCTGTTGAGAAAGGAAGGTTTTGAGTTCATGGTGCAGGAGGCGAAGAGGCACAGGCTGAAGATGAGAAGCACAGAGACACGTGTCTTCTAACAACTCACTCAAATCCTGTGCTTTCAGTAGGAAGCCTCACTGGAAGATAAGAAGAAGCTTCAAGACAAGTGCAATGAAATCATGAACTGGCCGGATGAGTTAGTTTACTGAGAACAGGAGTTTCCAAAAAGAAAGTTCTGGAGAGCGTCTTGCCAACCCAGCCTCACAAGTCTGTCCAGATGGCCGGGCCATGCCTAGGGGGACGCCCTAGGGCTTCTGAGGGGCCGAGCTCCTTGTGATGGGTCTGGGTCCACCATTAAGACCAGTAAACACATATTCCCCCCAGCTAAGCAAACATGAACATAATTTACTGCCAAGTCTGCACAATGGCAGTATTTCAGTTGTATCACTTCCTGGGCGTTCTGATCCTTGGGTGTCCATTTAGGAAAACTTTCCCACTATGGGGTCTTGTAAAAAAGTGGAAAATAGAATTCATGTTCTTGAAAATAAATATCTATTTAAAATCATCACCTTAGGAAAGGAAGAAAATCAGTCTCTCTTCAACTCTGAATGAGCAGCAACAAAGATTCTCCATCATTTGGAAGGTGCCCCGAGGTCCTGCCCTGGGGAAGACACAGGACTTGCAGCCCTAGGATCTCAGGCAAAAGTGTGGTTATATAATTCTTATTGCTAGTGTAGAAGACTGACTTTTGAGGGGTTTGAAATTCAAAGAATTTATCTCGTGGATTGTTCTGAAACGAACATTAAGCAAGTTAATGATGGATGTCTTTGTGAAGTTTTACAGAAAGTTTAGAAGTGTTTTTCCTGAAGGGGGTTCTTAAAGGAACCCTTGAAAAAAATCGGAGGAAACTCAGACTCAAACAAGATCAGGTCACTTTAATTCAAGTCAACAACTATTCCTTGAGACGCTACTGGTGGCCAGGCACCCGGCCAGGTACTAAGACCCAGCAGTAATATACAAGCTTGATTTATGTAAAGACTTCAAATTTGTATTATGAAGCCTCAGGATTTGCATAAAAGGAGCAAAACAAATCAGTGGCAACAAAACCTATTAACCGAGGAGAAAATAAGGTAGACCAGGGTGAAAAATTCTGTTGTGTTACTTTCCTTCTTCTTGTTGATGTTAACTTTGTAGTTTGCTCTTCATTTCTTTAAATTTGAAGTTCTTTTTGATCTTGGGAATATGCATGGGTGATTTATATTGTGACTTTGTATTATAATTTTAAATTTTTATCAAAGTAATATGTGTACATAGTTTAAAGGATCCGGTGGGACCAGCAGGCTCAGGATAAAAACAATGGTCTTCTGCCCCTCTCCTCCTCACCCCCACGTCCAATTCCAAGACGTAACCAGTTTCAGCAGTTTTAGCTGTCTTTGTTTCTCGTGCTCTTCCATTTTTCAAGATAATGAAGATACACTGCCCTATGTTGATTTAAAAACTTTGACTATACAATGACTTCCCTCCGAGAGAGAGAAAGACCCTCTATCTTTGGTACCCCAGCTTCCTCTGTGCCTCCCCTTCCCACATCTTCCCAACCTGTGATGCTACAACTTCTCAGATCAGCACTGTTACTATCTTGGATATATTTTGGCAGGATTTATGTTATTCATGGCCAAAACACATCCGTCCTGTGATAGCGTTTCCTTTCTTACACAACTTTTTATTTTTCCTGGAGCCGATAACTACCTTGTCTCTCCTGATTGCTTTCTATCTGTCAGTGATTTACTCCTAAACTCTGTCAGAACTCCATGTAGAGAAACACTGATAATCCTTCAGGTTCAAGTTTTTATTGGAGGATTCTCTCAGCTTTGGTCTTCTTGCTTTTCATCTGCACTGGTTATTTTTTCAGTCCTGCAGCACAACTGCTGTGCTGGGCCTTTTTTTTTTTTTTTTTTTTTTTTTTTTAACTGTCATTCTGGGAATCCCTTCTCCCCTCTCCTACTTTGGAGACCTGCTTTCTAGCGCTGTTCTTTTGTGTGTGTGTGTGTGTGGTTCTTGCCTTTGTTTTGGTGGAACACATCCTGCAGTAGTTTCCTAATAAAGAGCCCTCAGGGAGGGGGGGAAATGTTGGGAGAAGCTGCATGTCGGAAAATGTTTTTATTCTGTTCTCAAACTTGATTGGCCTGGTATAGAATTCTAGGTTAGGAATACTACCGCTTAGAGGTTCGAAGTCATCACTCCCCTTTCTCTTTGATCCTAGAGTTGCTCCTCTGAAGTTGAAGGCTGTTTCTATTCCTGACTCCCTGCTGGTGACCTGCATTTTCTCTCTGGAAAATGTTAGAATCTTTTCTTCCTTCCTGGATCTAAATTTCCCAGTGGTGGGCTTTGGAATGTGGATTTATTTTACATTCATCTGTGCTGTTAAACGCCTCACCCCACCCCACTGCCCCCCCCAAAAAACCCTTCAGTCTAAAAACAGATCTGTCAGTCCCTGGAACGTTTAATAAACTTTCTGAAAAAGTAAATTTCTCTCCTTCATTTTCTGCCTGCTACCCCCATGGAACACCTAATGAACCTCTTAGGCTATTAAACCTGGTAGATTGAGCCCCTGATTTTCTTATTTCTTGTCTCCCATTTCATTTATCTTTGTAGCCGTCTGCTTTTCTGGAGATTATTTCAGCTGATAAGTTAGGCAGTCCCTGAGAGAGGGAGGCTTTGAACATCAGGAAGAACAGGGCCAACCGTTCCTGAATTGGGGGCTGGGAGGGCCTCAGCTCAGGACCTGTCACATCTGAAATGCAAGCGGAGGTGTGAGGGGAGATGCAGTGAGTCTGCGGTTCTATGGAAGAAAGAAAGAAAGAAAAGAAAGAAAAGAAAGAAAAGAAAGAAAGAAAGAAAGAAAGAAAGAAAGAAAGAAAGAAAGAAAGAAAGAAAGAAAGGAAGGAAGGAAGGAAGGAAGGAAGGAAGGAAGGAAGGAAGGAAGGAAGGAAGGAAGAAAAGAAATTTAAAAAAAAGGTATATTTAGAAAGTGGGGTTGTAGCACATTCTGTTTTATAACCTGCTTTTTAAAAACCTTAATACATTGTGGGCATTTCCCCCCTCTTTATTGGTACTTTTGAATTGGTTGGGCATAATTTATTGCCACCTGGGAAACTCTTGTAATGTCTCCCTCCTCAGTGCCCCTCCTCCCCACCGGCCTCCAACCAGGGACTGTTCAGCGTGTTCTCTCTGTGGGTTGGGGAACTTGGGTGATACTCAGGCCTTAAAAAGGAGCACAGGGTATCGGGGCTAGACAGGCACGGCCTTCAGGCGGAGGACCCAGGGAGGGAGCTTGGTAATAGTTCATACGAATGTTCTGGCGGTGGGGGAGGAGGTGCCCATGGGGCTCCGAGGCACCCGCTGTGGATGGGACACATTGGCCGGCCTCTGATCAGTGTTGTAAAGCACCTGATTGCGGAGGAAACCCGTGTGGGCATGCGCGCATCTGTGTAGCGTGCCCGTGTGTCGGCAGGTGTCTCTCCTCCCAGGCCCACCTCCACATCTGTGATGGCATCACTTTTCAGGCTGGGAGGGCTCCTTGCCTGAGCCCTCAGCCCTCATCTGTACTCACGGATGCCTTTCTGGGTTCCAGGTGGCCCAGGTGCATGGAGATCCTGCGAGGCTGGAGAGCAGGGCATCTCACCTCCTGACAGGGGCACTCGTCAGGGCAGGGCTGGGCCTGGAGCGCGGAAGGCGTCAGTCTCCTGCCTCTGTGCGCTGCGGCTGCAATGAGATGGCTCAGCCGAGAGCGAGCGTGCTAGAAAAATGGAAAATTGTTTTCAGAAACTGAGCCAGGGAAGCGCAGATGCCCGTGTTTTGCTGTTCCCATCCGTGTGTCTTCGCTGCCTAACATATTCCCACAAGATGTTTAAAATGCTTAGGCATCGTGTTTCATCAACATCCCTTGATGGAGGGTGGGCGGTAAGGAGGCGGCGAGGCAGCTTGCTCTGGGGAGATGCTCTATTCCAAGCGCAGAGCGAAATCTGGACCGCGGGGGGAGGGCGCTTCGTAACCAGGATTAGTTCAAGTGGATTTGGCAGGTGCAGAGACACTGCGATGAGGTCACCGTGACTCATCCATCCATTCAGCAAGCGTTTATTGGGGTGTCCCCACACCGGGCCCTGTGCCCCGTGCTAGAACAACACTGAGGAAGGTCAAGTATTCTCGAGATGGCAATTTGAGATTAAAAGAAGACATTTGGAAGGAAAAGAAACAGGACATAGTAATTTTGATACAGAAAGAAATCAAGGTAAAAGGTACTGTGAACATAAATCCTAACTCTGACACATGAAAGTTACAACTCTGAAAAATGCTCTTTGATTACTACATGAGGAAGCAGGGGACTTAAAAATTTTTTTTAATTTAACTTTTTGGATAGATAATATATTTGAGTGATTTAAGTGTCCAAACAATACAAAAAGTTAGGGCCTAAAAAGTCTTGTTCCTCCCCCGGACACACCCATGTCTCCCTCACCTTCTGGGTAATTATTTTTATGAATTTCCTGTTTATCCTTCTAGAGTTTCTTTATAACAATTTAAGCAAATATGCATTTTGATGATTTCTTCCTTTTTTACATACATAATTGCAAACCTAATGCAACAGGCGTGTCAGTTTTCTGGGCTATGCAGCAAATCAGCACAAAGTTAGTGGCTTAAAACAACGCACACTGATTGTCTTACAGCTTCTGTGGGTCAGGAGTCTGCGTGGGCTTAGCTGGGTTCTCTGCACCGGGTCCCACAAAGGGGGAATCAGCACGTTAGCTGGGCTGCATTTTCATCAGAGGCTCGACTGAAGAGTGATTTGCTTCCAACATTTTTCAGGTTGTTGGCTGACTTGCAGCCATGAAATCCAGGGTGGTTTTCTTCTTCAAAGCCAGCCAAAGAGAATCTCTAACCTAGAGAAGGGCCCCTTTTAAGGGATTTCAACTACTTAGGTTGGGACCTCCCATCAGGCTCCCCTTTGATTAACTCAGAAACAGCTGATTTGGAATCTGAATTACATTTGAAACATCCCTTCACCTTTGCCACATTCCATTGGCTAAAAAGCAAGTCAGGCTCTGTGCACTCAAGAAAAACAGATGATGTTAGGGTGTGGCGCACTGCCTTAGGGCGTGTCTGTTATACCAGAAGTTGGCCAACTGTAGCCCATGGGCCTAATCCAGCCGGCCAGCTGTTTGTGTAAATAAGGTTTTATCGGGACACAGTCGCTCATTGGTTTGTATACTGCCCATGACTGTTTTCTTGCTAACAGGGCCAAGCTGAGGGATTGCAACCGAGAGCGTGCATGGCCCGCAGGCCTGAAATATTTCCTATCTGGCCCTTTGCAGAAGAAAGCTATGCCCTGGCCTACACCATGCTTTTCCTCTCACCATTAAAACTCAGTATCCTCGCTGCCAGTGCACACAAATCTTCATGCTTTTTTACACGTTTCTAGGCATAATGTTCCATTTATGCATGCCATTTTTCTTGTCGTTTATGGGAAAGCCTCCCCTGGGGCTGTTTAATCAGGTAACTATTTCTGAGTATCAAACTGTTCCACTTAGTATCTTAAAACAACACCTGATGATTGCATGAGTCTAGGTCAGCCGGGTGGTTCGGGTCCGGGCTGGGCTCCCTCAGGCATCTGCGGGGGCTGCAGGTCGGACAAGGACCGCTGCCTCTGGGGTCGGCCAGCTGTCCGTGGGGTCTTTGGTCCTGCTCTGGGTGGCCTCTCGTCCTCCAACAGGCTAGCTCGGGTTTGTTTGCTGAGCAGCCCCAAGGCTCTGAGAGCAAGACTGGAGCACGCAAAGTCCCCTGAGGTCCCCGCCGAGAACTGGCCTGGCGCTGCTTGCTTCTGCCACTGTCTGTTGGCCATGCAGGTCACAAGGCCAGTCCAGACTCAAGTAGTGGAAAAATAGACACCAGCTTCTAAAGAGGATTTCAGTGGTAGGAAAAACATCTCTTCTTGCTTCTCATCCATCAGGGATCAACTGACCCTTAACCGTGGTTACCATGGGTCGGTTACTGCTCTGGGATTCGTGAATGACACATGGCTGGAAGCAGACAACCCCGTCTGTCCGCAGGAGGAACATGAAGAGGGTTTTTAATCAGAATTGTTCTTAATCTATAGATAGATTTGGAAAGAATGAACGCCTTTCAATTTTCAGTCTTATAATTCATGAACATGTTATATTTTTCATTTATATCTTCTTTACTTTTTCTCAGTACTGTTTTGTGATTTTCTATGTGGACGGCTTGCAAACTTTTATTTGAATTGTTCTTAAGTATGCTATGTTTTTGATGCTGTTACAAGTGGAATTGTTATTATATGTGATATTTTTCACCTTTTGTAGTTGTCCCACGGTTCTTGGATAGTCTGTTTCATCTTTTTCACTTTTTCTTCCTTTCCTTTCAGTTTTGAAAGTTCCCGTTGCCGTGTCTTTGGGCTCGCTGACTCTGGTCATGTCCAGTCAACTGATGAGCCCATCAAAAGCGTTCCCTGTGTGTTCTTGGTTGCTAGCATTTCCTTTTTGATTCTTTTTTTAGAGTTTCCGCCTCTGCTTACATGACCTACCTGCTCTCGCATGTTGTTCGCTTTTTCCGTTAAAACTATTAGCATATTAATCATGATTATTTTACATTTCTGATCTGATAATTCCCAAAATCTCTGCCACATCTGAGTTTGGTTCTGAGGCTTGCTCTGTCTCTTCAGTCTATTCTTTGCCTTTTAGCATGCCTTATAATTTTTTGTCAAAAGCTCGACATAATGCGTGGGGCAGGAGGAATTTCGATCTTTAGTGGGAGGCTTATATTTGGTGGCACGTGGTACCTGCCATGAGCAGGTGACAGGCCATAGCTGTGATATAGGAGGCTAAAATTCCCTCTAGTGTCCTCATTTATGCCTCCCCATTCTCTTTGGGTTTTCCCAGAGACTCCTTAAGTCGGGTTGAAGGCTTGTGGCTCTTTTACCTTTAATCTCTCATCCTCACGCAGGAGCCCTACGGGAGTGGTGGAGCTGTGTGGGAGTGTGGTGTGCATCCTGTAGTCCTGTGAGTAGGTCTCATTCTTTAGTGAGTTTGATTTAGGTGTTTCCTCTCTCTCAGGCTGATTGAGCTTGGTTTTTGAAGTTAGGATCCAATAAAATAATTTCCCTTGGAGGCAGCAGGCCTCTGTTAAGGAGAACAGGATGCTCTGGGCATATTTCAGAATGGTTACTTTTTACCTCTCCCTGCTGGAAGCAGGAGGCATCTTCATAGTGAGAACCTGGTACGGATTCTGGAGGTAAAACTCCCCGTGGTATGGGGGTTCCTCTGAAACTGGACCCCCTTGAGGTTTTTAACGCTCCATCTTGCCCACACTGAGCCCCCAGCAGTTCATCAGTTACAATGTAAAGTTTTCCTCCTGATAGGGGATCCAGCTGCGGGCTTCTGCTCCTCTTAAGCCGTAGTTTTCTGTATCTGCCTGTCTGTTTCTCCATTTTTCAGGGCAGCAGTTTGCCCTGTGTCCTCAGTTCTCTGCTGGATGAAAGAATTGTTGGTTTTCAGTTCCTTCAGCTTTTCTTTTCTTTCTTTTTTTTTTCTGTGAGGATGAGTGAAGACATCCAAGCTCTTTATGTGCTGGGTTGGGAACTGGAGTCTCTGCACAATAGTGTATCTGTGTGTGTATGCATACACTTCACTGATTTTTAAATAGTCAATCATTCTTGCATTGCTGAAGTAACCTTGATTTTTGCCATGGTGTATTACCCTATTTATGTATAATGGAATTCAACTTGCTAATACTCTGTTTAGGATTTTTCATCTATATTCATAGGGGAAGTTGGCTGGTAGTGTTTCTTTCTTGTAATGTCCTTGTCGGATTTCCATATCAAACTTATTTTACTTCATCAAATGAATTAAAAAGATGTTTATATTCTATGGAAAGATAAATGTCATTTCCCCTTAAGATATTTGAATGCATTTGGGCCTGGAGTTTTTCCTTATAGGAATGCTGACTTAGAGATTCAAATTTTTCAATACGTATAAAGCTATTCATATGTCTTTCTTTCAGTTTTGGTAAAATGTGCTTTTTCTAAAAATTGTATATATTTTTTATAAAATCAATCTTATAATTTATGAAATGACACCTTTTGCTGATATTGATAATTTGTGCCCTTTTCACTTTCCTTACTGAGTGGTTTAAGGATTTATTGTTTATTAATTTTTTCAAAGAACCAGCTTTTGTTTTATGTGGACTTTTCCATTGAATATTTATGTTTTGAACCATTATTTCTGAGTTTATCATCCCTCTTTCTACATTTGGAGGCCTAATTTGCTTTTGTTCTTCTTGAAATCTATAGATCACTCATTCAGCCTCTCTTCTTTTTTAATATATACATTTAGTGCTGTAAATTTCCACATGTACACCGTTATTTAGATCCTATGAATTTTTATGTCATATTTTTATGTAATTTACTTCAAAATATTTTCTAAATTCCACTGAAATTTCTTCTTGACATAGAGGATGTTTAGCAGTGAGGGGGTTAATTTCAAATGTGGTGATTTCCTAATTGCTGCTGTTTTTTTTTCTTATTATTTTTTATTTCTGACTTAAGTCTACTGTGGTCAGAGAACATCCTCTGAATAATTTCAAAACTTGTCAAGACTTTTGTCAAGAAATTTGTCAAGACTTACCTATAACCTAGTATGGTCAATAGTAGTAAATGTCTTAAGTCCATGGTTCTCAAAATATTTGGTCCCAAGATCCCTTCACACTCTTTAAAATTACTGAATTCCCAAAAGAGTGTTTGTTACTGTGAGTTGTTTATGTAGCTATATTTACTCTATTAAAAATGGAGAAACTTTTACAACATTTATGTATTACTTTATTTAAAACAACAGTCACACAACCATTCCATGCTAGCTTAAATAGCATACTTTTATGAAAAATTTGCCTTCAAACCAAAAATATTTAGTGTTGAGAATGACATTGCTTTACATTTTTTTCAAATCTCTGTGATGTCTGCTTTAATGAAAGACAGATAGACTCTTATATCTGCTCCTGCATTCAGTCTGTTTCAATATGTTGTTTTGATTAAAGTATGTGAAGAAAATCTAGCTCGAAATATGTAGTTGGAAAAGAGAGGAGTATTTGAACATCTTTTTCGGATCATTGTGGTTATCCTTTAATACTGCCCCAAAGCTTAACAAATGGTAGTTTCCTCAAGATTAAGTGCAATGTGGAATTTGAAACCATACTCACGAAATTTTTATGTTCTGAAACATTGAAATTCATGATTCTATCTTACATAATGAAAAGATATTTTATCCATGCATGAATTTGTACCATCATGCATTGATCATTTGGAAAATATTGGTCATTGACTTATGTGAATCTTCCAAATGTTCACACATTTTATTGTATAATATCAAAAAATCATAGTCATTAATATCATTAATCTTATCAGAAAAGCCTTTAAGTATTGAGTAGTTATCAAGCTCATGGTGACAGATTCAAGTTTTTCAAAATTCTAATTTTCACTTAAACTCAGATTTCGTCATTGGCAATATATACTGCGGTCATTTTCCTTGAAAAGATGGGTTCAGTTTGTATATTTTTGAGAAAATGTCTGGCAATTCAAGTCTGAATAACCATGGTTTGTCTGTCAATTGTTCTTTCAAACAATAATGTTCCATGAAAAAAGGACGCTAGTTCAGCTTGCAACTCAAAAGAACGTGCAATTACTTTCCCTTGAGACAACCATTGTATTTCAGTTTGCAGAAGTGTTTTTTATGTAATTTCCATTATTTCCTACAGAATATTAAAACAATGTGTAATCAAGAGTCAAGATTTAATAGAATTGATCATTTTTACTGCTTGGTCCGGGAACATTCCTGGGTGAACCTTGTTTGTTTGTTTTCTGCACACGCCTGTGGTGACGGAGACGATGACTAACAGCGCACGTCGGTGCCACGGCCTTGATTTGCGTTGCGGCCCATCACCTATTTCACCTCAAAAGGGCAAATGTCAACACCATAAAGAAGGCAAATAGCACCCTAATATTATTTGAAAAGAATTCTGACCTCTTGAACCTCCCGGGAGGGTCCTGGAAGCCCCGTGGCCCACACTTTGGGGAACACAGGATTAGGAGGGGGTTCTTGTGGGCTCCCAGTTAAATGCCCGTGGTCTTTCTCAGGGCAGCTCTTACCTCGTGTCAGAGCTCTGGGTGGCCCTTTGGCCGTCTGGCTGCTCCTTTGCCCCGGCTACTCTCAGGCCGTGCCCTTTACAGATGGGCGAATGTCTCTGCAGGCAAAGTGGCTGAGACTGGCAGATGCCATCTTTTCTACTTCACTCTTCCCTGCGGTCTTGAGCTCTCCAGTCTTGGCTGAGTTGGTGGTCCCTGAATGACAATGTTTGATTTGTTGGAGCCATGAAACTACAGGACACTCTGCTCCGTTTCCCCTCCCACCTCCCTCTGTCACCCCGCGTACACATCGCTGAGTGCCGAGAGGGAAAGCGCGCCCCGTGCCAGCCTGCCCGCTTTGATTTCCCTCCTCTGGGGGATCTCGGCTCCTCAGGTCCTGGCTGTCTGGGTAGGTCTTAAAGTCTCCGAAAGGATACTCTTTTATGTTGTTTTTCCGTTTCTTCGGAGGTGGCCTGGGGTTCTCTAAGCTACTCCCTCCAGGCTGGGAGACCCTCCCCTCTGTCCCTGCACGGCTGCACTTATCAGGGCCCTCTGGGCATGTCGCCCACTTATTTGTCCTCACTGTTTACACCTGTGGAGGGAGCAGCAGCTTCAGAGCAGAGAGGCCGTGCTGTTTGCTTTTATAGTCTTATGACCCTGCACGGACACTGGCATACAGTAAACCTTCCATAAATGTTTCAGGAATGAATGAGCATTTGAATAAGTGAACACAGCGGTTGGCAGGCACTGGTGACAGGAGACGTGCTTTCAGAACGGGTTTGTTTTGCTGCGGGAGAGGAAAGGGGGGCACTGATGCTTGCTGATCTCCTATTATGTAATCAGAACACCTTCAAGGTGCTCTCACGTGCGGAGTTGGGATTTAATCTGATAAACTTGGAAGCTGGGGGCCATCCAGGGCTGGGGAAAGAGACGGCCATGGTGGCTTGTCAGGATGGAACAGAGTCACTGGATAAAACGCTCAGCAACACAGTCCGATCACCACTTATCAACCTATTGCCCACTCTGCTCCTTTGCGGCAATGGTGATTTTTTTTTTTTAGCTACAAACTATGGTAAGAAAAAGAGGATTGATTCGTGCCTTTGCACCACAATAAAGCATTTGGACCTGTTACTCGATTCTCACTGAAAGCACTGTGTTAGCTTTCGACGGCTGCCATAACAAGACTCCACAAGCTGGATGGCTTAAAGAACTGACTTACTGTCTCACAGTTCAGGAGGCTGCAAGTCCACCATCAAGCTGTCAGCAGGGTTGGTGACATCTGAGGCTGGGAGAGATTCTCTCTGTTCCTCTCGTCTCATTTCCAGAGGTTTGCTCGAAATCCTTGACACGTAGAAACATCACCCCAGTTTCTGCCTTCACCTTCATGCAGTGCTCGTCCTGTGTACACGTCTGTCACTAACTGTCCCCTTTTTATAAGGACACCAGTCCTACTGGGTTAAGGGCCCACCCTGCTCTAGTATGACCTCCTCTTGACTAATTACATCTGCAATGACCCTTTTCCAAATAAGGTCACATTGTGGGGTAGTGGGGGTTAGGACTTCAACACATAAATGGGGGGACACAATTCAACCCATAACGCCTTCCTAACACCCCTTCAGGCATGACAGGTACCATGTCTACGTCTGTATCTGCATCTATATATTTTTCCGCCCTCCCTCCCTCCTGTGTGTGTGTTTAAATCTCAGTCATTTCCCCATCACACACAGCTGGGGACATGGGGAATCTAGGAGAAATCAATCTCTGACCGGGTCACTGCCTTCAAGGGGCTTACATTTTATCAGGTTATAAGCGGACAATAAGCGGCTAAGCAGATGGAAGATGATTCTTCTGGAAATCTATGTGTCCCAAAGTAAATAGGCTAAGCTAATGCGTTCGAGTCTGGCTGGGGGCGGGGTGAGGTGGACCCCTGTAGAGGAGTCTGCTCGGAGGAGGTGAGGAGGGGGTCAGCGGGAAGAGTCCTGCAGAGGGCACTGCCTGGGCAAAGGCCCTGTGGCAGGACCAGCCCCATGTCTTCAAGCGAGGAGGATCCTATGGCCAAAGAGTGTGAACTGTAAGGAGCAGCAGGGGATGTGCTGGAGGGGCAGGCCGGGGTCAGATCCTGCAGGGCCCCAGGGGCCGTGGCAAACTTTGCATTTTATTTTCACTGGAGTGGCAGCCCTTTGGTGGGGTTTAAGTGAAGCATGCTGTAGTCTGCATGTGAAAACATCTGAAGTGTCCTTGCATGCCTTATTATGTAACGGAGACCAGCCGGCAGGCAGAAGGTTGGAGGGCTTCTTCTAGGTTACAAGCTCTTAGGGGTAGGCTTTGACTAAAATAGACATCTCTAAACCCTCCTCCCATCAAGCAGAAGGCAGAGCCCTGCCTTCCTTCTCTCCTGGGATGCTGGGAAGGGAACTCGGTAATGTATGCAAAGTCCTGTATGCTTTCTGTATACAGAGAAGAAAGACTGCCTCCTCTAAATCCATTTCCCATCTAAAGCTTTCCGAGTGGATGACGACTTTTCCAGCCCAGTCTTCTGTTCCCTTCGCCACCCCGAATTGGTTTCCCGCAGAAAAACAGGTCACACGTAGAAAACGGGCGGGGGGCATCAAACAGGAAAGCCGCTCCGTTTCAGCAGACGGCTGGTGCTTCAGGGGTCTGCGGTGGCTGCATCCACAGTCTGGACTCTCTGTGACACAGTGACATTGAAAGGAGCACGTCTGACCCTGAATCGCCCTCCTGCCTGCTCCACGTGAGGGCTTGCTAGCTTATGGATTTGTATTTGGATGTGGGACCCAGACAAAGTTCCCAGTCGTTCTTTGTGCCTCCTTGAAGAGATGGATGCTGACCTTCCATACGATTCTTCTAAGGGCACGGCTTAGAGACACCAAAGCAGGGACTCTGGCTAGAGTCAAAAACATTCACGTCACTGAACCAAACACACCAGGAGCCTAATAACCTGCTTGTGTGAGAAGGAAAGTCAGTCCCGCCCTACTCTCTACCCAGCACGTGCTGGATGTGCTGGCTCCAGGCGGTGAAGGCACGTCCTCAGGCTCAGAGGAGCCATCCCCAACGAGCTAGAATGTGTCATTTAGAACTGTCTCATACACATTAAAGATGTTAGAAGAAAGAAGCCAAGTAAAGTTAATTTCAACAACATATTTTATTTACCTTAATATATCCAAAGGATTACTATTTCAGTATGTAATCAATAGAAACCATTATTAAAGAGATGTCTTCATTCATTTCCCACCATGTCTCTGAAATCCAGTGTGTATTTTACCCTCATAGCACATCCCCTGTACATTTCAAGGGCCCATAAGCACATGTGTTTGGTGGCTGCCATACTGGACAGTCCAGCTCGCAAGTGGATTGTTTCAGCCCCTTTGCCCTTTCTGTCTGGGCTCCTAGAAGAAAGGCCAAATAGGAAATTGCCAGTGTTCTGAGCGATGTTCCATCTCCGAGGGAGATCACCCCCCCCCCAGAGGCCTTCTCTTCCTCCCACCAACCGTGTGGATCTGGTGGGGGCTGCAGGCAGAGAACCTGTGCCCTGGCCTTGGTGGTCAACCTAGCGATGGGCTTGCAACCTCAGCTGCCCAACTAGAGTCCTTCTCTGTGATTTAAAAACCTGTAAGTGGGGAGAAGTCTTTGCCTCGTCTGGTTAGAGGTGTATGGCTGCAAGGTTTACATAGGATACACGGCTCTGCGTGCAATCCGCTTCCTGGGCCAGCTGCCCCGAGGGAACGAGGACAACTCAGAGAGAGAAACGGGGTGTGTGAGTATGTGTGTGTGTGTGTGTGTGAGAGAGAGAGAGAGAGCGCGCTCCTGAAACAGCATAGCTATCGCGGGCCACACTCTGTCCTATGGGTTTGTGAGCTATTAATTTTCCTTTCCACTGAAGTCATTTAGAGTTGGGTTTTGTCCCCCGCAAAACTCTGGCTACTGTTGACATTTTTGAGGAGCACAAAGCTCTTCTCCAAAAACTCCTGCCCTCTCTCCAAAGCTGTGGGGCTTGGAGGAAATACAGATCATTCGAACTACAGATTGAAAACACAACATCGGAGCCATCTTGTATTCAATTAACGCCTGTGTTGAGAGAGAACCAGCCTCCTTGAAGAGGACAGGTTTGACTGCGGGGTCCAGTTGGCCCTCCGCCGATGCGCTGTCGTCAGTGAGATGCAGCTTTTCCTTTATTCCAGTCCCAGCAGTCCTCTGAGCAGTGACTATCTTTTCAGCCAAATGGTAGAGTGTTTCTGTGAAGTGTTTACTTGCTTAATTAATCAAACCCTCTCTAAACTCAGCTGTTTTGTGCTCGAGAGAATTTTAGCTTCTAAGAGCAATAAACATGTCACTTTAAGCATCATAGTCGGAGCAATGAGAGTAAATGACACTGTTCCCATCTTTCCTTTTGGACTCTTTTTAACTCAGTCCTGTTAAAAGGCCTTCAACTCAGCCTCATCTTGATGAGTTACTCTTGCTGAAGAATTTCACTTACTGTGAGACAGTAAATTTCAAGTCAGTGCTCCTTGTACACCCATCTAAGCGATGCTTAGCTACATAAATCCTGTTTTCCCCATGCTGTGGTATTCAAGGATCCAGAAAATTGTATATGGCAGTGTTCTAAATATTGTCACACAGTCTGCTCTCTGGAACTTCCAAATCCTATTTAGCTGTTCAATTCTTCCTTGCCCTGGATCATTTGAGAGCCCGGCTTCACCCCGGAGCATGCTGCGGAGAGATGTTTATGAAGCTCAAATGTTATATAACCCAGTTCTCAAGGCAGGGGGTGGGTGAGGCGGAATGCACGGGAGAAGACGGGGGGCCTTAGCGACGCAAAATGTCAAAGCAATGGTTTTCAAGGGGCACAGTCCACTTCTTCTTTATGCCCAGGCTGAGGATGCCCTCGCATTGGCTATGACCGTGGAAACTGCTCTCTGAAATCCAGAACTGCAGGTGGTGGGTTCTGGTCTTGTCCAACCTCCCAGCGTGGAGGCAGGTACCAACTCTTTCCTTGGAAACGCTGTCAACACAATCTGAGGTTGGATCAGGGGAGCAGCCCCTGCCCTCTCAATTCTCTGACACTAAGTCAGTGACTCAAGGGAGGAGACACCCTGGAAACCTCTGCCCTCAGGAAGCGCCCACTTGATCAGGGCCTTTGTAAGACCTTGGTCAGGGTCTCTGCCCATCCCTGTGTTCACTCAAAGGCATCCATTCTCACTCTAGAAAAGTCCCCAGAGTGTTGGGGCGCCATGGCTGCAGGGAGCAGCCTCCTGCCCTGTGATGGGCTCTGGGGGTGGGCTTCACACCGGGACGCTCGGGGAGGGAGAACCGCGGAATCGCCTGCAAGCACCCCGCCCCTGTCAGCCTGGATGCTGTATCCCAGCTCTCAGCGCAAAGTGCTGGCAGTCGGGCTCTCGCCTCCTCTGCCGTGGGTCACAGAGGTCATTTCCCGTTCAGCCTCCTCTCGTGGCAGAACGCCCCCCGTGTATCGGGCCAGGTGATTCCTGCCTGTGTCTTCTCACCCCAACTTTGCCCTCCAGAACCATAATACATGATAAGCACGTTCCTGTCCTGTGGTTTTGGCGATGATTGACTCCTCCCAGCCTGCTCTTTTTAGGCCAAACATCCCAATTCTTTTCATCAATCCTCATCCGGTGTATTTCTACTCCCACTTGTCTCTCGGGAATTTATGGACGAGCTCCAGGTTGTAAAATGAATCAGGCTCCCACAAAGTCCCCGCCAGGCTTGAGCTGGGCGGGTGGTCTGCTCTGCGCAGAGTGGGGCAAGAGAGTCCACTGCCTTCTGCAGGGGACAGGCCTGCCACTGGGGAGGCTGGATCAGATGATCTTTCCTGGCACTTTCTTGCAAGTTTCACTAAGTAATCGAGTTGTCCCCTCGAGCCGTTGCCTTGAGCCCGTGGTTTCTTGCACCTCGTGTTTGACCTTTGGCGGAACTCAAGCCTCCTTGGGCTCTTCCCTCCCGCAGCTGCTTATCCTTTGTGCAGATTCAGACGTGGAGCTGAGCCCCATTCCTTGATTTCTACAACCATCTTCTATGTGCCTGGCTTCCCTGAGCCCTGGGACTTCTGATTCCTAAAGTCCCTGACCAAACTCGCCAGCCTGGGCTCCAGGGCCCTCCCATCTGCCTGTTTTCTCCTTTGCCCTCTGCTCAGGTGCTCTCCCCTCTGGCAGCAAACCCCCAAATCCTTCTCCTTGTCATATACAGAAGGGCTGTGCTCTCTGTTTCTCACCCCCACACTGGACTGTGGGCCTTTCCCCGCAGACCGGAGACCGATCCAGGTCCTCTGCTCTGTGACAGGGCATCTGCTTCAAGCATTGCACCTCCTCCCGCCTCGCCAGTGTCTTCAAGAAGAATGGGGGTGGAGGGATTTAGCGCCACTGCTACGTGGGTTGCACACCTGATTCCCTGCCCCTAAGAAGCCAGGACTGCAGTTGTCAGGTTAGGTTTTGTTTCCAATAGCAAACATTTCCTTCCATTACAATTGTTAATGTCATCAACGTTAGAGGTCCTGGAGGCATTTCCTGTTCTCCAGGGAAGTTTCTGGAACATTCCAAGGAGCTTCACTGGCCCCCCCAGCACTGCTAAGGAGTCAAGAGTGGTCCTTCTGGGTCTTGCTACTTCATGGGGCCACAGGAACGTAGTTTCTGTGGGGTGCGCCCTCTGCCACCTCTACCCGAGGCCAGGAATGATGCCTAAGAGGTTAATATTTACTCTCTTTGTCAAGGCTCCAGGAATACTGTGTTGGGAGACAAAAATATTCCTAATTGTCTAGGAACCACTGTGGCTTAAAACCATTCTTTTGGCTCCAGGGCTCAATCTTGGATTCTCTGGAGGTTCCTTTAAAAACCTTTGGATTTGTGGCATCTTCCTCACTCATTCATCCAGCCCACGTTTACGAGTACCTGCTATGAACCAGGACCTTGACCATGTACTAGAACACAGCAGAGAATGACACAGAGTCTTTGGCATCCTTGCGTTTACGGCGCCGTGGGGAATACAGACACTGGAGCAAGTTAACACAAGTGTGATGAGAATTCCAGCACGGAAAACTCGATCTGCACATCGGTTGCTCTCTTTAAGGAACGTGGTGTGTCTTCTCCTCTGCAAGTGCATTTTAAATCGTTCATTTAAGACTTCAACATACCTCAGGAGGCTTGTTCCCAGGTATTTCATATTTATTGTTATGACTGTGTATGGAATTTTCCTCCCATCACATTTTCTGCCAGGTTATTATTGGTGTAGAGCAAAAGCTATTGATTTTTATAGATTTATTTTGTAAACTGGACACTTTATTAATCTCCTTTATTGTGTTTTAAAATTTGGTAATAGCTTTTCTACTGCGAGCAATTTTCACTGACCTCCGGTTGGTGTTCTCTTTCCAGAACGGCCTTGTCTCTTCAAACGCATTGAGAGTAAAAGCTGTGTATTAAAAAACGCTCTGGAGATAATTCTCTCCTGCTCCTTGGAGCAGGTCCGCCTCTCAGGGACGCCTGTTCTAATTCATCAGAATCGCGCCTTTCTCTGCAACCCCTTCATCCCTTGTCTGTCCGGTGAGCTCCCTCCTTGGAATTCTTACCAAGGAGCGTTTGCTCACGGCAGGGCTTTGAGGTGGCAGTTTTCAGAGATCCTGTGTGTATGTGGTCAGATCTTCAGGCTCCGGTGAAACAGGTACAGGAGAGTGTGAGCTTTGATGAAGACGGAGGTTGGTCCCACGGCACTCGTGTGAGCGTGACTCCTGCCGTTTCATTTAAGCAGCCATCACCCTCACCTCTCCCCTAAACTCTCCCTCCCTCGCCTGCTCCTCTCAGCTTCCAAGTGGTCAGCATCACCTGCTGGCTCAGGCTCTGCTCCTCTGTGGCCTCTGAGAGAACGTCGTCCTCATGATGAGGCGCGCTCTACTGCTCGGCTCACTCCTGAATTCCCAGCAACTCAACCTCGTTTGGCCCTTTCTGGGCTCTCAGTAAATATATGAATGAACTCAACAGCCTGTGAGGGCCTGCTTGGTGCCAGTCACTGAGAGGGCGCTGGAGACAGACGTGGGTTCTCCCACCTCAGGGGGCAGGCTAGTGGCCAGGAAGTACAGGGCTGGGCCCCCCGGAGAAGTTTCTTTCCCTGTGTGGGTGAGCTCTCTGTTCCCTGCAGCACCCCCACTTCTGTCTCACGGGTGGCTGGGAGCCAGCACTGAGCTGGCTCAGGGTGAGGACCCCCGAGCCCCTGCTCTGCTCGGCACACCTGTCCCCCACCCATCGGCCACCATCTTGCTGTTATGGTGGGTCCCTGCTGCTCTGTGTTTGGAGGTTTGAGGTCGACAGAAATAATCAATAAGAAATCTGTAATATGAATTGAAAAAAGTTTTTTTGTGAGCCAAACTGGGAACTGTAGCCCAAGAGGTAGTCTCTCAGATAACTCTGGGGAATCGCTCTGGAGAAACATGGTTTCAGCACAGTTTTATATCTTATTAGAACAAAGAACATCAAATAAGTCAGGGATACATTCCTTCATGCTTTAAAACAGATTTAAAAAAGAAAACCAGCCAGTCAGTGTAGCCTTGGCACCTAGAAAGGGAATTTTACCATTGAGGGAGCACCGGCATTGGCGTCCCAGGAAGGAAAGATTTAATATTATAACATGGACATACTCCACTTCCAGTCAATACACTACTTTCCTTAATGACTAAAGCAGATGTACAATGTATGTTTGAAAGGCCACAAATTGGCTGTTATAGTTAGCATAAAATTCAAGTTAACTCATGTATAAGCCAGAATGACTTTCCCATGCCTCAATATGTGAAATTTCTTTCACTAGCATCCTGTCCACTTACTGTCCAGGCGGGCTGCACTGTCACAGGTGTGAGACTGGAGTGAATGGGGTGCCCGCAACTCCTTCTGCACCATCTCTGTCTACACTATAGCTCACACCAACTCTTGCTTCTATCTGCGCTTTATCTCCTATCAAATCCTCAAAGTCTTGCTTATGTACTGTTTTGTTTTCTGGTCCATGTATTTTTTTTTTTATTGAAGTATAGTCAGAGTCCATGTATTTTTCATATGTCTAAGTCTTTGGTGGCATTAATCATTTATTGGGAATTTTGAGAGAAAAGAGAGTTCAAGAATTGGCTCAAGTTATCTTAAAAAAAATCTCCATTGTGATAATTAACAGTGATTATGAGATACGTTTTCCTTCAAATTGCTAATAGAAGAATTTCAGTCAATTGCTGCTACTTCTAAGGGTTTTTTTTTTTTTAGGTCAACAAGATGATATCAGATACCATATTTACTTGATTCACAGGTACACATTCCTTTACATTGTACACGTTTGAAATTGGGTTGCACACTACAGGGAGTGGCTTCCTACAACCTTTGTTGTCCTGACAACAGTGAGGACGTCTTTGTCATCAAGTGCACAGCTGTGAAGTGAAACTGTGTTTATTTCTGATCGACTGTTTGGACCATGGCGACCTCTCTGTGGTTCAGTCAACAACACAGTAGAGGACCATTTGAAAAAGGAAGTTAGGCCCTGGTGGTTGCCTGACTGTCATCGACACTTTCTGGTGAGATCCAGAAAGTTCCAGTATTAAAACCTGCAGAATTGGAAGGGAAATTCAAACATTAAAAAAAAGGGAAAAAATGCTGTGTCAGCAGCATGAATATTGATGACACTAAATTGGAAAGAAATCCATATATGATAGACTGTAAATGTGAAAAAGATAGGAGTACCTTCAACAAATTATTCCCCTTACAGAGTAAACATCTATATCTAAATTAGCCTAAAAGAGTTCTTTCCATAAAATTAAAACTCTTAGGTACTAGAAGGCATAGTTTCATAGTTTAATTAATTGGCAGCTTGTTTCTTTTTTTTTTAGTGGTAGATGAAATTATTTATATTATTACTATCTAAGATTTAATGAAATCATGACACATCACCATGAAACAGATCTGCAGATATTTTCATGGTCTCTCCCCTGGTTTTCTCTTCATGTACCCCTCTACCCCATGCTAGAATATTTAAGAAATAATGCAATTTAAACCCTCCTACACTGTTGATGGAATGTAAATTGGTGCAGCCACTATGAATAACAAGATAGAGATTCCTTGAAAAAACTTAAGACTTACCATATAATCCAGAAATCCCACTCCTGGGCATCTCTCCAGAGGGAACTTTAATTCAAAAAGATACATGCTCCCCAGTGATCATAGCAGCACTATTTACAGTAGCAAAGACATGGAAACAAGCTAAATGTTCATCAAGAGATGAATGGATACAGTTGTGGTGTATATATATATAATGGAATATTACTCTGTCATAACAAAGAATGAAATAATGTCATTTGCAGCAACATGGGTTGACCTAGAGATTATCATATGGAGTAAAGTTAGAGAAAGACAAATATCACATGATATCACTCATATGTAGAATCCAAAAAGATGATACAAATGAACTTATTTACAGAACAGAAACAGATTCACAGACATAGAAAACAAACTAATGGCTACCAAAGGGGAAAGGGGGAGGGATAAATTAGGAATTTGGGGCTAACAGATACACACTATTATATATAAAATAAACAACAAGGACTTACTGTAGAGCACAGGGAGCTGTATTCAATATCTTGTAATAACCTAAAGTGGACAAGAATCTGAAAAAGAATATATATGCATATGTATAACTGAATCACTTTGCTATACACCTGAAACATCGTAAATCAACCATACTTCAATTTAAAAAAAAAGTAATAATGCAGTTCAAATCAAGAGATTCATCGTCTGTCGAACTGCAAAAAAATTTAAAAAGGGGCTGTCCTCATCCCACACTGCATGTTTTATTATCCAGATTTATTTATTTGTCCTGATAGGAAACAAGCAAAATCTTCAAAACCCATCCAGCAAAAATCACACAACCCTTGATGTGAACGGAGTGCCTGTGGAAACTGTTGAAGAGGCAGGATTCTGTGCCTCAGTGTCCGTTAGGGCAGCCCTGGAGGTCACAGGGGCACAGGGGAGAGGGAAGTGCGGGCGGTGGGACCGCAGGGAAGTCACGCTGAGGGCTCCAGCCATGGCTCTGGCGCTGGGATGGGGGAGAGGGCTCAGATTACACATGGGGTACATTGGATAAGCCTGTTTCTGCAGAAGTGTGACCCTGGTTGATTTGTTGCCTCAGGCTTTGTGGCGTGATTTTTCTAGGTCCTATTTGTCCACAGATGAGGTTGTGAGTCCAGCGTCGTGGATCCAAGCCTGTCGCAGCCCGCTGGTCCTTCTCAGCTCCGTGGACACAGGTTATACCTCTGCGTCCAGCCATCCTTCGTACCGATGCTCCCGCTCCCGAGGCAGAGCAGGGCTCAAGCAAGAGTCTCCTCTTGGAAAAACAACTGGAAGCCCATTTTCTGCTAATGATGACGGAAGAAGACATTCTTTGTGGATCAAGCGTGTGTGCATGCGGTCATTCTTCATGTGCTCACTCACTCACTCACCCCGGAGGCACTAGGCATAAAAGACACCTGTCCCCAGTGAGCTCACCTCTGGAGAAGGCGCTGGATGGAGACACGTAGATTAGAGCCCACCTGTGCTGAGGTAGCAGCGCCACCACGGAGGCACGAGCACCGTGCTGCGGGCACCCAGGGGAGGCAGGGATTACTTCTGCCCGGGGTCCTGGCAAAGCTCCCCATAAAAGTGCTGGGGGTCGGCCTTGAAGTGTTGGCTGTGTGAGGCCTGCCAGTGGAAAAGGTGCAAGCTGGCATTTCAGATTGCAGTAGAATAGGGGATGGGCCGGAGTGCCAGGGCAACATGAGACTCTGCTCTTATAAACGTTAATAACAATGGTCTCCATGCTTAGGACTAAGGCAGGTCATAACCTTGTGGTTGATCAAGTGCCCAGGGAATGTGGTGATGGCAGGACCACATGGGTCCTCGGCAACTGGGTCTGACACAAGGTCTGTCACAGTTTGGCGTTCATTGACTATTGAAGGAAACAAGAGACTCATGTATGAGCAATTCTCACGTGCGTGCTAGCTAAGGCAGAGTTCTGGTGCTATCTGATATTCTTGAACACAAAAGAAGAATTCCTGCTTGAGTCCCCTGTTGCATAGAAGTTGGGTTTCCACACTGAGAGATCACGTAATAATTTTACACATCTCGATGAAAAGGCAGGTGAGAGACAATTTGTTGGAATGTGGTGGGGGGCGACTTGAAAATTGTCCAGTAAACTGACTATACTTCAATGAAACGTTAAAAATAAACAAATGAAAGTGCTCCAGTTGTTCAGTTGTTTTGGACTTTGTGTCAAAAGTCTTTTGTGAATTTCTGGAAGGAATGAACATTGTCTTGCCTAAAAGCTGACGAGAGCCAGGACATTTGTCACATGAGAACATGTTTCCCTCTTTAGTGTCGGGCTACGGATCCTTTCCATTTGCTGCCTTTACTTTTTGAAAATCTTTTAAAAGTTGTTGAAAGTTGGCATACGCTCCTTTCATAACTAGAAGACACAGGTCCACAGGGATTCCCACTGGAGACGGGGGATGGTCACTTTAAGAGACTGATGCCTTGGGGAGGCAGGAACTCAACTCCGGCGCAGAATTTAGCAGGTGCTTGGTAAACGTTTGTTACACTGAATTAAAGTGAAGATACAGGGGAGAGCCCAGACGGAATAAAAGCAAGCTGTCTGCTTCATCATTTTGTCAGGAATCCTCTCACTCCCCACCCCCCGAATTGCTTTCTATTGCTGCTGAAACCAATTTAGTGATTTACAACAGCACAATTTTCCCTCTTGCCATTCTGGAGGTGAGAAATTCAAAATGGGTTGGCAGGGCTGTGCTCTGTCTTGAGACTGTAGGGGAGAACTGGCTTCCTTGCCTTTTCCAGCTTCTAAGCCCCCTGCATCTCTAGGCTCGTGGATCCTTCCTCCACGGCCAAAGCCAGCAGCGGAGCATCCTAAAATCTCCCTCCTTTTCTGTCTCTGTTGCCTCTGCTTCTGTCTTTACATCACTTTCTCTGACTCTCCTGCTTCCCTCTGATAAGTATCCTTCTGATGACGTTATAATCCAGCACAATCTCCTCATCTCAAGACCCTATCTTAATCACATCGGCAAAGTCCCTTTTGCCATGTAAAGTAACATATTCACAGGTTCTGGGGATCAGAGGAGCCAAGCAGGACCCTGTGGAGTCTTCCCGGGACAGACCCCATCCCTATTTCCTCTACCTGCCTGTCTGTAGAAAAACTTGTCTCCTAGGCCTTTCCCAAGCGCCAAAGAATACATTTAATCAGAGAGGCGAGAAAATGCAGAAACAAAGGAGAACCGTCAAGCTAGACAAATAATAAGAGTTTAGGCATAAAACAGAGCCAAGCACATTTAGTCCTCGAGGGCTACGGAAAATATCCTGAGCCACAGTCTTGAGCTTTTTGCAGACACTGAAACCCCCACCAGGTGGAAGAAGTTACCTGCGTGCTGCAAGAGACCCCCAGACGGGTTGGAAGCAGAAGGCTGATGATGTGGAGCTCGCTGCCCTCACCAGCAGCCTGTCAGAAGAATGCTCACGAGCTGATCAGGCACCCTGCAGCCCTCTCCCTCAACGGGTTCCTTTTTTTTTTCTTCATGCTTTATTTATGTTTTTAATAATGAAGTACCATCAGTTACAATGTGCCAATTTCTGGTGCACAGCACCGTGTCCCAGTTATGCACATGCATACATATATTCGTTCCCCCAACAAAGGTGTTCTTAGAAACCTTCCCCTGAAAGCCATGGGGGAGTTCGGGACTTTGGAACATGAGTGTCCGTACTCCTTGTTTGGCCTTGTAATACACGCTGCACTTTCCTTCCCCACAACCCGATGTCAGCAGATTGGCTTGGCTGCTCTCGGACGAACGGAATGACTCAAATCTGGTTCAGTAACATCAGGGCACCGACATCCTGCCCACCTCGTCCCCTCACGTTGGCTGTAGGATACTGCCTCTTGGTTGGAGAAAGACAAGAATACTTGTGGATGGTTTATCTTCTCAGCTGTAGGAAAAGGCACTGATGACCATTCAAGACTAGATGACGTGTCCGCTTCCTAGGAAACAGATCTGGTGGGGGAGGCAAAGGAAACCCCCCTGTGATGAGCACTGTCCACAGAATCCTTACTTCTACTAGAAGATTGAGTTTCTTGAGAGGCTTTTTTTTTTTTTTTTTTTTTCTTTAAAGTAGCCCAGAGAGGAAAAACAACCAGTTCTTACTTGGACGATTTTTTTTTTCTTTTTTGAGATCTTGTTTATCTTAAGTCAGAGCCAACAAAATGGGGATTTTGAGATAGTCCTGGACAGTTTCTTCTTATAAATAGAGCCCGTGAAGACAGAGTAAAAGTGGGCTGTTTGCTGGCATGTCCTGTCATACGCCCCTCAAATCTATACATAGATTTCTGTGCAAACACAGATATTCAAATGCAAATGTTGTTCCACAGAAGAATGCTCTTAAGTCCCAAGCACTGTGTTAGGCTTGAGGGATGTACACACTGATGAGACAGTCCCGGCACATCCCTGGTGAGGTCGGCACTCCAGCAGGGGAGAGAGCAGTGTACAAATAAATCTGTTTAATTGCCACTTGCATTAATTAGCACTTGTGGATATTAAGTTCCTAAAAGGGAGGGTGAGCAGTAAGGGAGGCAATGGTGGAAACAGTGCTAATTTACCAGGAACAGCATCACCTGTCACACTGCTGGCGTATGACAACGTAGGTGAGAGGTGGGGACAGGGCTCCAAATCCAGGTGCCTCCATCTTGTTCACAGGTCCCCATGCACTGAGGCCTCAAGGGAGGCTCTGGGAGGGTGGTCAGCACCCTGGCATCACCTGCTCCCACTGCCCCTTGTCGTACCTGGGAGCGGGGCTGGGGGCGTCTGATGACTGTCTCACAATTTCTCAGTTCCCGTTGCACGCCTCTCTCCTGTCTCACGCCGAACAAGCTGCCCCAATTTTTCCACACTGAAATTTAATCATGGCCAAAGCAATTTGAGATGAAAAAGAATCCCCTTTTTTTCCCACTGTATAAACTGAATTCTTAGTGGTACATTCTCTTAAAAGGAAGCCCAGTTTTTCTTGAATGTGAATTCAAGTCACATGACTATACTCCTGAAGCCCGTGCCTACAGCTTATATGGAGGCAGTGAAGACCTCCTCCTTTGCAAGGGAAAAGAGGCTATGATGTTGTCAGCATTCATCCACATTTCAGAGAATTCATAGTTTTTGGATCTCACTGGATTTGAACAAGAAAAACAATTTGAGTTAATAGAAGTTATATAGAAACACTTATAAATATTGTAAGCACAGACACACTCCTAGTCAGAGCTCCTATCCTCATTTCTCAGCTCTGTATTATCAAACTAAACCCCTGGGTACCCCTCTGCTATCATGTCATCCACCTTCAAAATCATTATATTTGATTTGCAAAAAGAAATACTTAGCAGCACTAGTTACAACAGTCAAGACATAGAAACAACCTAAATGTCCATTGACAGATGAGTGGATAAAGAAGTTGTGGTATATTTATACAATGGAATACTATTCAGCCATAAAAAAGAATAAAATAATGCCATTTGCTGCAACATGGATGAAACTGGAGATCATCATTCTAAGTGAAGTAAGTCAGAAAGAGAAACAAAAATACCATATGATATCGCTTATATGTAGAATCTAAAATAAAAGACACTCAAAAACTTATCTACAAAACAGAAACAGATTCACAGAAATAGAAACAAATTTATGGTTACTGGAGGGTAAGGGGTGGGAAGGGATAAATTGAAAGTTCGAGATTTGCAGATACTAATTATTATATATAAAATGAATAAACAACAAGTTTCTACTGTAGAGTACAGGGAACGATATTCAATATCTTGTAGTAGCCTATAATGAAAAGGAATATGAAAATGAATATATGTATGTATAGGTATGACTGAAGCATGATGCTTGAAACATGTACACCAGAAATTGATACATTATAGACTGACTTTACTTCAAAACAAAAATTAAAAAAAAAGAAATGCTTCAAAGTATTGGGCTAAACTACTAATGAACCCCAAACATTTGGTCTCCCCACCCGACTGCATTGAGGTTTTGTCTGTTTTCTAGAAGCTTGTTCTCAGCAGACAGGTTTGGGCATGTAAACAACCACTGAGGCTTTGGGTGAAATGGCTTGGACACCAGTTAGCAGCTGTCCTTAGCCCAGGATGCACATTCAAACACCTGGGGGCTTTTTAAAACTGTGGCTGCCCCAGCCCAGATGAACTATCTTGAATCTCTGGGGATGGAGTCTGGCACCTGCAGGCTTTGAAACCCCCCACCCCCCAGTGCTTTGGCAGCACAGGGAGGACTGAGGACCCCTGGAGTAGAAGATGCAATGTTTCAGCTAGATGATGGCCATCTAGACTCCGCCGTCACCTGCAAAATTAAAACAAGCCAGTACTACCAGAGAATCTTGGGTAAAAAGAAAGAGGCATTGATATAATAACAAGAAAGTTAAAAAAAAATTGACATGCTATTTTCCCTTTGGATCAAATTTACTTTAGGGACAGACTTAAACCAAATTTGCCAATAAGACACTAGTACTGATTTCCAGGGGATTTTATGAACCCACATCATTGTCCATCTACTTAGAAGGTCCACGCAGCTGTCCCTGTCTGTGTGCAGAAATGCAAACATGGGTCTTTGTCATCAGTCCCCAAGTGAGGCTCAGTGCCTTCTGTCTCTGCCCCCTCCTCCCACCGCCAAGGTAAGTCAGTGAGGCCGGTCACTAGCGGGTGGAGGGGACTTTCCCGGAGGGTTTGCTGGCGGAGGTGCAGACAATGGGCAGAGAGCAGAGACAGGTGCTCTGAGGCCCGGCTCTGGGCTCCTCCCTCTCAGGTGGGGCAACCTTTCTGCCCCAAAGCAGGTGCCCACCCACAAGCAGCCTCAGGGATGTGGCTGCCTGGCCCCACCCACCCCGCCAGCCACCCACTTAGAAGGCTCTGAACAAAGACCGGCCTCTCCTCTGAGGGCTTCCCACGCCAGATCTTCAGGTAACAAGTATTTCCCCACCTCACCCACCGCCCACTGCCCCCGTTTGTGTGTCAGCGCCTGTCTCCCGCCTCCGGCCTCTCTCTCCCTGCCGGCCTGTCTGGCTTCCTTGCTCCATCCATCCACCCATCCATCCATCCCCCGCATGTTTATCAAGCACCATGTGCCCGGCCCTGCGCTGGGGGCTGGGCATCAAATGCGGCGGCGCCGGCAGTGAAAGCAGCCGTGCAGCCCACCTTAGGCCAGAGGGCAAGTCAGAAATTCATCCCAGGACCCCATGAACAAAGGTGAAGCTGTGACTGAGACAGGGTTCAAAGAAGAGGTATGTGGTCCTCTGAGGACTCGGAGGTAAGGTCAGGGCGTCAGCGCCGAGCCCTGAAGGAGGGGTGTTGCTCACAGGGAGGACTGTGCGGGGTCAGCACTGACCGCGGAGGGATGGAGGGCGGTGGTGTCTGTCGAGTGAATGAGAGAAAGGAAGTGTGCGTGTGCAAGAGCTGACAACGCAAGTGTGTGAACGTGCCAGGGCGTGTGAGTGTGTGAGCCAAGTGTGCCAGGGGTGGGAGCACCGAAGGGCAAGTGCGTGTGCGTGCAAGTGTGTTCGCGGGTGCGCGCGCGGGTGCTTGAGGGCGGGGGCCTGCAGGTGTGGGTGCGCATCCGGCTGGAGGCGGGGCGGGGCGGGGCTGAAGGCGCGGTGGGCGTGGTCAGGAGCTGGGGCCAGAGAGGTGGGCGTGGTTTCTGGTAGTGGCGGGCTCCGAGGGAGGGATCATCCCACAGGGGCCTTAATGGATCCCCCATCTCTTCCTGCCATGTCTGGCGACGTGTAGGCAGGAGGGACCTGGTCTTTGGCATGATCTGAGCCCGATTCCAGGCCCGATCCCGCCCCTTCGGGTCGTGTGAGCCTTGTGCTCTGGCTTCAGTTTCTTGGGCCCAGAGGTGGGTGGGCCCCTAGAGCTGGCCAGTGCCCTTTTCTCCAGTGGCCTCGCCACCGTGTCCCCGTGGGTCGCGGCGAATCCTCACAGAGGCGGGCTGGTCTCCTGGGCAGTGGCGCTCTGTCCCTACTCTTCCCCCTGAGCTTTGCTCTAACAGCTAGCAACGGGAGGCGGCAAGCCCAAGGACCCTTCCCCTCGGAATGACGGTGTGGCCCCTGCTCCTCCCCCACCCTTGCCACCGAGACTCGGACCCCGCCTCCTCCAGCCCCTCTTCCCAGGGCCATCCTGGCCTCTGCTTCTCACCTTCCTCAGCTCGGCCCAGCAAGCCCACGGCTCCTGTCCGTGCTGCACGGCAGCGTTGGTCTTGACTCAAAGATTCCACTTGCTCTGTGTCACAGGGACCTCGTGCCCAGGCTCCCTGGCCGTCTGGGCAGGTTTGGCCACTGAGAGGCCGTGGAAGAAGACTAGAGAGCATCGGGGGAGGGGAGAGGCCAGGAATGTGCCCCTGCTCTGCTCAGCATCCCAGCCCCGCTCAGCTCCACAAGGACCCCTTTGCTTTCTGTTTGGATTGAAGGCCCGGCTGTGGTTTTGTTTTTCCTGGTGCAGCTCTGAGGGACCCATCTTTAAAAGATGCCACAAATCTTCCCCTTGACCCTGCCTCCACTCTGACTGCCTCCCATCTCTCCTCTTTCTGGTACAAAACTTCTTGAGGAGGTTAACACCACTCACTGCCCCGTGGCTGTCCTCCCGTGTGGAATCAGATACTGTCACGGGGATGCTGCCCATCCTTCACTCTTCCCAAACCATCTCACGGGTCTCTTGAACTCTTAGGACATTTTGCTCATGCCCCCAATCATCAAAAGGACATAAAGGATGCAGTCCGGCCAGTACAGAGTTTCCAGACTTTTATGAGGCTCTAGTCACAGATCTAGTTCCCTGACTTTTCCAAGCGTGGTGCTGATGGTGGTAAGAAGGAAAATGATTGCCATCATCTAGGACCTGTTCTGCACACAGTGTGTGCTTGGCACTGCTCTAAGTGTGCCGTGTGTGTTAACAGTTAACATTTAACCCACATATCTATCCTGTTTACAGGCATGGGGCTTATCCCCACCCCTTTAAAGGAGGAGGTGAAGGCCAAGGGGTTTCAAAGGCAGAGAACCCACTGTCCCCTCGTGCTCTATTTCAGCTTCTCCATTCGGCTTGGCTCCTTTGTCCCACCGTGGTCACTCTCCCCCGGTGACCTGTGACATTGTGTTTAACATACAGGTATGAACTGAGGGAGCGAGAGATGGCAGAGAAAGGCTCGCATCCCAGTCAGGGGAGCTTGGGGCCTGGAAGTGTGTCAGGAGGGGTGCTTCTTGCCCAGGAATGTCGCAGCATGTGGAGTCAGTGGGGGTCACCTTTAATCACTTAAAGAAATTCAAAGTGTGCGCTGGGGAAGTACTCCAGCCAGGTCAGCGAGCCAAAGGGAGATCTCGGGGAGTGGAAGGCAGAGCTGGAGGCTGAGTGAGCTGACAGATGGGAGGCGGTGAGGACAAGTCCATATTGCTCCCAGCTGCTGTCGGGTGTCCTCTGTGGTTCCCACCACAGCCTCTCCGACACCCCATGCAGTGGGAGCTCCTCCACCCCTGGCCTCTGTGGATCATGTGGGGCCAGCGTCACAAAAGGTGTTGGGCAGCTGGCCAGGGATGCCATGCTGCAGGCAAAGCACTTGGCTGTGGGTGTGGTGGCCCTTGTGGAACCCCTGCCCTCCAATGCCAGGTACCCTGCATCCTAGCACACACCGTACCTCCCCCTGCCACCTGCCTCGTGGTCTGTCCACAGCTACATTCCTGACCTCATCTCCTGCCACGTTCGTCCCCACTCATCCTGTTCCAGCCTCACTCGCCTCTTGATTTTCTTTCGCCAGGTGTGCTCTGCTTTGCGCCTTCTGCTGCCTCTTCCTGGGGTGCTCTCCCTCCTCATGCCTCTGTGGCTCACTCCCTTGCTTCCTCCAGGTTTCTGCGGAACTGTCCTTATCTCAGACAACACAGAGGCCCACCCTACCCACTCTATCCTCCTTTACGTGGTTTGCTTATCTCGTAGGCCTTACCCACCCCCCACCCAGTGGATTCTGTCCTTATTAGTTGCCTTCCTTCCCTGGTGGGTTGTCAGCTCATTGAGGGCTAGGATTTGGAGGTTTTAATGCTGTAGCATTAAGGCCTGGAACAGTGTAGGACGTATTCAAAATATAAAAAGACAGATGAGTGAGACAACTTATTGCAACCTTGTATGTAATAAAAGAAGACTAGAAATCACAAATTTCATGACTGGTGACAAGTTGAATAAGTTGTGGTAAATCCAAATAATGGAGTATCACACTGTAAAAGAAAGACGTTTTTTATAGGGTGTAACGGACTCATAGTATTAGGAGATGAGCAAAGACAAGAACAGCGTCTACAGAATGCGGCCCCACCACTGTGAAAGGGAATAGTGTGTGTGTGTGTGTGTGTGTGTGTGTAAAAACAATGGAAGTATAAATCTTGAAATTAAAGGGAAAAGGCTCCCTCTAAGGGAAGGGAAGGAGCAGGGTAGAAAGGGGCTGATGGGTAGAGAAACTAGAATTCTTTGAATGTACCATTTTGTACAAACTTGACTTCAGAAACTTGTAAATATTTTACATAATTTTAAAGCAAAATCACAGTTAAAACAATTCAGGAAAGTGGAAAGAAAAATGGTACAAATTCCACAACGTAGGCATTTGATTTTGTAACTACACACAAAAAGAACTATTTCAAGTGATTTCAGAGCACAGTAATTTGATTAACATCCCTAGAATGATGTACTGTCAGGACAAAAAGAACCGCTAAAGATAGTAAGTGGTTTTCAGCTATTGTATTTTTTGGGTAGTGTTGTCATTCTTATTCTGAGGCTGCTGTTTGTGTAAAGAAGTGAAGAGTAATGCTGGTGTCACTGAAAACCAGAATGTTCAGTTTGGGAGAGAGGAGACACAGAAGTAGATTAATGAGTTTTAGTAAAAAGCCTGTATCCTGAATCTCAATTGGAAGTTAGTGGTATGAATCAAGATGTGTTTTATTTTAATTTTAAGAAAATGCCCAAGCTTTATGGAAAAGCTGAGAAACAACAAGTAAGCCAGTGTTAATTAGCACCCTCAGAACCCTGATTGTGGTCTCTAAGTACCGTTGCCCACTGAAAGGAGCCAGGGCTCCTTGGAAAGGCTGATACATTTTCTGGGACTAGGCAAATGCAGAGTAAGTCTGGAACTTGTCATGACATCAGGTAAAGACACCATCAGAGATTCCCACAGTCACATCAAAAAAACTCAGGATTCGAAGAGGCAACAGCTAAGTCACAGTGACAGAAAGTAAGTCAGTGTTGCCTGGGGGCCCAGATTTGGGGGAAGGTAACCAACTGCAAAGGGATCTGAGACCAAGAGCTTGCTAATTTTCTTCTTGAAGAGTTCTGGGTCCCTTTGTGGGAAGGGAAGTTCCTGGTGAGCCTGGACCACAGATTAAAGTTGATGTGCCTGGAGAGCTTTGTGATGGACTGGGCAGGTGACCACCTTTGGCCTTTCTGGAGTGGCCAGCTGGGGTGCAGCCTGGACACAGGAAGCAGAGATGGAAAACTGCGCTGCATAGGCTGCCGTCTCCTCTCTGCCCTCCTCCCAGATGCCCGGCTTCTTTTCTCAGCTCCTGACCTGTAGTTTGAATTGTCTACTTGAATTCTGCACTGGATGTCTCCTAGGCTCTCACCTTTCCCACATCCCAGGCTAACTCCTTGATCCACTTCCCTTGCCCCCTAAACATTAGAATTACTCCAGGCTTCTCCATCTCTGGGAAACATTGTCTCCTTCCTCTCAGTCGCTCAACTCAGGACATGGAGCCAACCTTGACTCTTTCTTTTTCTTCAGCTCCCAACATCTGGCCCATTAATGTGGGCTGTCAGTTCTGCATTTGAAGTAGGTCTCAAATTGTCCTGTTTTATCCCAGTCCACCAGCACTGCCCATATCTCTTTGATCCATGACAATGGCTTTCAAATTTGTGCCTCTCTGATCCCCTCTGCTCACAGAACCCGCGTGCCTTATATAGCAAGCTAGAGTCTGTCCTTCCAGACACTTTACTGGCTTCCTGTCACACTTATTAAAAACTTGAGTGCACCCTGAAGGGCCCTGTTGACGCCCCCATCCCTCCAGAGTCACCTTGTATGCCGCTCTCTTTCCTTATGATTTCTTAAGCATTCCAACCTCTTCATCTACCCAAGGGTCTTCACTCCTAGTGGGTACTTGGGATGCTCGCAACTGGAGATGCAGCCTCACCCCAACACGCACCCCATCCTCCCACCCCGGGGGCCCCTTAAGGACTCAGCGTGATGTCAGTTGTTCACAATGTCTCCGCTTTCCCCAACCCCAGTGTAAGTCCCTGCTGTCCTTGACACCACCTCGTGCCTTGTCACCCAGTGCTCACTTCTGCTTATACAAGTACTTATGGGTTTGTCTGTTAATCCTTGTCACCCCACAAGACTGTAAGGTCCAAAGGACCAGAGTCCTGTTGGTTTTGTTTCCCACCGCTTTATCCCTCATTGAGGATCTCAGTAAATATTTCAGTGAATGAATTAATGAACAAATGAGGCTCCACACCTCTAACATCGTATCAGTCCTCTCGCTAAATGCCTTAAAGAGCCTCCGGTTTCCAGTGAGGTTCTAACTCGAGTCTGGAACCCAAGCTGCTTCCGTCCTGGCCTCCAATCTATTTTTCTAGCCTTGTTATCACATACTTTCACCTCATACTCACATCGGCCAAGCCACCATTTTCTTGGCCTCTGCAGCTCCATTTTTCCTATGAAAACCTTTATTGTCCTTTAAAGGTCAGCTCCAGCCCCACCTTTTGTGCTGGCGTCTTTGTGTTTTCTTGCTTCTAGAAGTCTGTCACATTTGCTTGTGATGCCTTCAAGCAAAGGCTTCTTCCTGCCTTGTGGTAAATCAGGTGCTTTCATATCTTCCTCTTCTGTGAGATTAAAAGAAGAAAAACCCCTTGGTTGTTTTTGTAGTTGTGGTTTTCGTATTCTTCTACGTTTGTAACTCATAGGAGTCACTAAAGACACGTTTGTCAAATTGATGAAAGCATTATTTCATTAACGTATTATCCTCTGCAGTTATAAGATGCTGCCTGCTGGGTCTCTTATTGATGTGTGTCTATTTGTTAGTATGAAGCTTCCACAAAGGGATGTGCTTTAAACCTTGCTACGGACTGATTCTCCTGGGGGCTGGCTCTTTGTCATTCCGTGGTGGGGACCTGGTGACAGCAGCTACTGGGAAAAGCAATGAGCGTGGAGAAGCCAAATCCCGGCCCCCGGTGCATGAGGGCCTTCGCATGCCTGGTCTGAGTTGCCTCTGCAAGTGCAGAGATGGCGCGACTCCAGTGCTGAGAAGACAGACCATTTCCATTTATTTTACTTTATACTTTAGGACCTAAATATAAATATTCCAGCTATTCATCTCAGCGTGATTTGGATATGGAAACATAATCAGAATTGTTTAAGAGGCAGAGGGCGGCTTCTATTTTGGTCCTGGCACAGGAAATTCAGCCTTTGTCCATTTTTACAGTTTGATTTATGGGAGGTTAAAAATTCGTAACACAGGAGCTAACCTCGAGCAAATATTGTTTCTCGCCTGAGCCAATTCAAACGTCCTCTGAGCTCGGGTTTCCTGTTCAAAAGGTTTAGAAATGGAAGCTGAGCCCTGGCTAACCTGTTTGATCTACTGAAAGTCATTCGGCCTTTGCTGTGTTCTGGGGTCAGCAGGGGCTCAGCCTGGGTGGCCGGGGAGGGACGCGGAGAGCCCTCGCCTTTCAGGAGCACTTCCTGTGTCAGGTGCCTTATGTCGCTGTCTTATTTAATCCTCCGGTAATCCCATGACATATGGTCTTGACTTTCCAGAAGCAGGAACTGAGACAGGTTAATAACCTGCCTGACTTTGCAGCCTGGCGAATGGCCAAGCTGCTGGGGGTGACCGCAAGGCTGCGCTGGGCTTGTGGCTGCAGATGGGATGATGGAGACGCCGTACCACCCAGCTTCCCAGAGGCCGAGATGCACAGACTCCAGGTCTGCCTTTCCTATCAACCCAAAGACTCCAAAGGGAGGGGGCAGGTCTCCATTTTCTTCCTGACAACAGCACACCGGAGCCCCGTGCTTTATGAGCTGTGGACCCATGACAGCGTCCAGCATTCAGAGCGTGGCTACCCCATTCGCTGGCCAGGGGACAGGTCAAACCCCTCCCTGTGGACTCTGCTGGGAATACTTCACTATCCCTTCAGCTCACCCAAGATGCTCGCAGACCCTGTGTGCAGCCCCGGCCCACAGACTCCTCTAATTGTCTCGAAAGAGCTTCAGAGCCTGAAGTCTGCTTAATTGGTCCTGGGACCCCCTTGTTCACTGCCTCTCCCCACCAACCTGCCTCCCTCCCCTCCCACTCTGTCTGCGGGGATCCCAGTGACACAGTGTACCTGCTCCAGAACCCCGGGCTTGGAGGGATCTTGTGTGTGGGAGTTCAGGTCCCAGAGAACAAACACAAACCACGCCTGGTCAAACCTCTCTGCTGACTCTGGACCACAGGAGCCATGAGATAAGAAACATCGACACAGAGACCCACTGACGTAAACAGACAGGGAGAGCAGGGTGCAGGAGCACAGGCAGCTAAAAGACATGTGTGAGTTTCTCCATCAGTCCTGGGCTCAGTCAGGAGCTACCACAGCCTAGGGATTTGATGGACGGCTTCAGCTTCCTCTTCCTCCCCTGAAAGCGAGGACGCAGATTTCACGGTTCACGTAGAGCTACCTGATCAGGTCTGACAAGTCCCCTTCCCCTTCTCATTAAGAGACCACGCAGCGTCAGAGTCCCTGAGGGCCAGACAGAGGCGTGTGGGTCCTGATCGCCCTTGACCACAGCCCGGCGTGCAGCGCCTGGCTCATAGCAGGTCCTCGGGAGATCGTTGTGGCGTGCAAAATGAGTTATGTAAAAAAGGCCACAGAAGAGAAAAAACCCAAATAGTTTTCAGTTTGAACTACTAAAAATAATAATGGTAATAGAATGTCAACCTAAGATGATAATGTAAAATTAATTTAACAAAGACTAGGAAATAATTGAGAGCATAGGAAAAGATCAAATATAATACATTTTGTCTTATGTAAGGAGGAGCCAAAGTAATTACTTTATTCTTGGCTTAATTAGGGAATTACATATTGAAAAAGATATTTGAAAAAATTAAAAGTATCCATTGGTATAATTTAAAAAAAACCCCACAGTGCACATAACACAAAATGAAAAAGGAATCTAATAACATAAAGCAAGGTGAGAGACTTATGGTCAAACCTGTGGGTTATAATAATAAACGTTGAAAGGTTTAACTCTATTATATCAAATAAAAATCCTGTAATAGGAAACAGAAGTTGACTTTCTGATACAAGAGGTAGACATGAAGGGGGCTTTTTTACAATTTAAAATAAAGGACTAGACAAAGAGAGAGGCAAGCTTACACAGCAGAAAGGAAGGTGACAGTTTCAACATCAAGAAAATAAAGACATCGTCCAAAGAAAACAAAAACACTAATTCGAGTATTCATCCTTATGTTCATTGCAGCGTTACTTATAATAGTCAGGATGTGGCAGTAACCTAAGTGTCCTTTGACAGGTGACTGGATACAGTAGATATGGTGTATACATACATATATATATATATAAATATAAATATATAAACACACATATACACATACATACACACAATGGAATATTACTCAGCCATAAAAAACAATAGAATCTTGCCATTTGTGAAAACATGGATGGACCTATATTTTTATTATCAAGCTAAATGAAATAAGTCAGAGAAAGACAAATATTGTACGATTTCACTTATATGTGGAATCTGAAAAGCAAGACAGATGAGCAAACACAGCAAAAGAGAAACAGACTCATAGATACAGAGAACAATCAGGTGGCTGCTGGAGGGAAAGGGTGTGGGGGGAGGAGTGAAATAGGTGAGGGAGGTTAAGACGTAAAAACTTCCAGTTGTAAAATAAATAAGTCACAAGGATCTAACGCACAGCCTAAGGAATGCCGTCAATAATACTGTAATAACTTTATATAGTGACAGATGGTAACTAGACAGAGTAGTGATCATTTGTAATATATGAAGGTATCGAATCACTATGTTGTACAACTGAAACTGCTATAATATTATAAGTCAATTACATTTCAATTAAAAAATTAAAAAAAAGAAAATCTAGACATTGATTAAGAAGCCTTAGATTTGTAATAAGAGTCATGTTATGTTATGAAAGGTAATAATACTGAAAACAGTCATTAGCCTCATGCACTGATAAACATAGCATTGGCGTCTGTAAATGAAAAGTTTAAAAGCCAAGAAGAAATTGTCAGAAATACAGTCACTGGGGAGACTTATCAATCCCATCACTCTATGAAGATCAATGAAAAGGAAGTAAAGTTATATGAGTGTACTAGTTGCCTATGGCTGCTGTAACAAATGTCTACAAACTTGGTGGTTTAAAAGAACACATATTTAGTCTCACACAGTTCTGGAGGTCAGAGTCTGTAAGCAGTTTTATTGCTGAAATCGTGGTTTCAGGAGAACCACATTCCCTCTGGAGGTTCCGGGAGAGGAATCTGTTTCCTTGCCTTTTCCAGCCCTGGAGCTGCTCTCCTTGGCTTGCGGCTCCTCCCTCCATCCTCAAAGCTAGCAGCATGGCATCCTGCATTCGTCTTCACGTGGCCTCCTTCTGTTTTGAATCTCTTTCTGCCTTCCTCTTACTGTCACAATATTGTTATTGCATTTAAGGCATCCCTGGATAATTCAGGATAGTCTCCCCAACTTAAGGCTCTTATTTACAGGGGGTTGGGTATGGCTCAGAAGTAGAGAGCGTGCTTGGCATGCATGAGGTCCTGGGTTCAATTCCCAGTTCCTCCATTAGAAACAAACAAACAAACCTAATTGCAACCCCCCATAAAAATGTCTTTAAAAAAAAGATTCTTAACTTAATCATACCTGCAAATCTCTTTTGTCACATAAAATCATGTTCTCAAGTTCCAAGAATTAGGACTTGTATGTCTTTGGAGCCATTACTCAGCTGATCACAATGATAACAGTAAGTCTCTGTAAAGATCAAGCTCACATCAGTGGGACTATTTACTTTCAAGTGTCTGTGGAACATTTACAAAAGTGGCATAAATCTCGCTTTATAAACACCCCAAAGCAAAAATTATTTGCTGACATAGTCTTCTAAAAATTCAAAATATATAATAAACATTTAGAAAGAATAACCCAAATTGTTTAGATAGTACAAATAGAATTAAAACACCACCAAATATTATTTCAGATTATTTAGGAAATCATAAAAATGAGCACTGCTAAGTCTGTGAGAGGTGTCTGGAGAGGTCGATTTTCAAAACAAAATTCTTTCATTACAAAATAAAAAATATAAATATGTAAATAATCATTCGATGCAGGAAATTAGAAAGAACATGGCTTAGATAAAAGCTGAAGTTAACAAATTAGTAAAGCAGTAGGATTAACAAGTAGAACAAAAAGTGATTTATTTGCAAAGACAGTAAACAAGTGTAACCAAGGAATAACTGGAGAAATCACAGCAAAACAAAATTAGACATGAAGGATGAGAGCCTCTATTATCACCATGATATTGCAATGTTATTTTGGAGGCTCTGGACTCAGCATCAAAATAAGGAATATGCACTGGATATGAAGAAGGTGAAAGCATAATGGTTTCCAGCCAATATGATCGCATACAAACACTGAGATGATCAAAGTGATATGTAGACTATTGATAGAATTCAGTGGCTAAATAAGAAAGTAATAAAGAAAAATCAAGTCTTTACAGTCTCTATAACCACTTAGAAAACATAATTATTAATATAAATATTATCATTATGCTAACCAAGAAATGTGCAGTAACAGTATGTTACATAATATGGCCTGGATGATACGACTAATTATTCTGTGTGACAGAATTTCTCAGTTTTCCATGATTAAAATAATTCCAAACAAAATCTCTATAGTATTTTTGGAGAAATTTGCCAAAATAATTCCAAAGTTAATTTGGAAGAGTAAAGTGATCAGAATAAATTTTTAATATTTGGAAATGGAAGTATTACCCAGTGAAGTGGCTTTGGCAAATATTAAAAATTCTATAAAGCTATGTTAATTTTTAGTCCATTTAGCTCTATTATGAGAGAAGGAATTTGACTCTGTGAAGCTGGCAAAGGCAAATAGTCAGAGAAGTTATGGATTTTTTAATGGAGAGCACAGACAGTACTCTTCAGACAAAATGTACTGCCTGATGAAACACATGGGGAAAGACACTCCCTGGCATCTGTTAAGAGGGGTTGCAGCAGGGCTCTCCATCTTATGAGAGGTAACAGCCACTCTACTTGGCACCCCCGCTCCCCCATCCACAGAATAGATGACCTGTCGATACACAGACAAAAACCCTGTAATCTGATTTCTAAAATAATCTATACCATAACCATATAGACCAGCAGCAGAGAGAAACAGCACCAGAGATCCAGCCTTCTTTCTCAACCCTAAACAGAAAACCAAGGTCCACCAGGCACAGGAGGAGACGTAGACCCTCAACTGAGAATGGCCTGGACCAATGAACAAAAAAAATAGACCCGAGAAGAAACAGGGTAATTCAGGATACAAAATAAAAACTAAGAGCAGTACTCCAGTTAATAGGGAGATTTAAATGTTCGAGCTCATAAACCAAGAGCAAGGGGATATGAAAAAGAAAAGAAGATTGTAAAACAAGAGCACATTTTGGGGATTAAAAAATAAAGTTAGGGAAATCTCTCCCAAAGATTAAAGAGATGGAAAATGAAAGAGACATGATAAGACATAAGGGTCATGTAAAGAGAACAGACAGAACAGTGGAATTATTAGATAACATATAGGAGTGATTCAAAATTGACATGTAATATAAAACATCAGTTGAAAGGGCTTGGTCCACAATGAATTATAAACGACTCCACCCTAAGGCACATCTTATGATCTCTTTGATCATGTAGCTGTTCCTTTTCCCTTTGCATGGATTTCTAAAAATTGTAAAGGTAAAATGTTAGCCTGTCTCTAGAAAAGTGCTCAAGGATTGAACATTTTGCATCTCATGGCAGATTATCTAGTGTCAGCTTATCACCATTATCACCACCATCACCATCAGTACCATCACCACAACCACCGCTGCCACCACTACCACCATCAGCACCACCACTATCACCACCAACAACAGCACCACCACCACTACTACCCTCATTACCACCGTCACCACCACACCACCACCATCATCACCACCACCACACCTCCACCACTGCCATATGGGTCTAAGGCTAGAAATTACATTTTCCAGAATCCCTTTCCTTGTGCAGTTTTGGTTTAGAGCTTGGCCATGAGAAGAACTTATGCAAAGCTGCAAGACTGGAAAAATGAAAGTGATAATCACCACTTTTAAGCTTTGGCCTCAAGAGGCATCACACATTTCCACTTGCCTTCCTATGCTTCTGTCACTGCAATGAGGAGAATATGCCCCAACTGGCCCTGGGTCCCAGAAGGAGGATGCAAGTCACCTGGAGCAGACCCACCAGAGCCTGAAGTAAGAGCCACCCCTGGCTGACTCACAACCTGAGCAAGAAGGATGTTTATACTTGCGTGGAACTGAGGTTATGTCATTGTTTGTTACACAGCACTTTTGTGGCACTAGCTGACTAACACAGGTGCACAGACTGTCTTACTTTTCTATCTTTTTTCCCCATTATTCTATTTTCTTCCCTTACTTTAAAACATAATTCATTATATGTATAATAGTGAGATGTCCCAAATACTTTTTGGAAAATAAAGTATTAATAAAGTATGAAAGAAATATTTTGGAGAATGCTACTTTATCTCTTTTATTTTCATGAGTGGTTCAGATATTTTTTAGAATGCCTTTGTGTGACAGTTCTTAATATAGTTTGGAATGTAGCCATTAAGAAGTCTAGGGTAAAGAAGTCAAATGAGTATAATGTCAAATCACTTCACCTGTGGAGAAAGGAAGAATTCTGGAGCAGGAAGCCAGGTGGAATATTGCAAGCAGGTGATACATCTTAAAGACATGCAAATAAGTTAATGATCTAGTTGGGAGTAATCACTGGTGCATGGGTTTGTCCTGTTCTTTTTTTTTCCTAAAGGATCCCATGGTTATATATTTTTTACATCAACAATTTTCTTCTGCTTTTATTCTATGATTCCTTTTATTGTTTTAAGATTCATTTCAGTTATAAATTCTAAAAGATGAAATCCCAAAGTCATAGCATAATGAAATCTTCAGCGGAATTATGTTATAAATTATTACAATTATCTTCATTTCTTTAGGTGAAAATGCTAACACACTTTAGAATGCTTTTTATGTATTGTCCCTCATTCTCCAAATTTAACTTTTTACAGCTTTCTGTAAATGAGATTGGAACATTGTTAATGTTCAGTGATCTGAGAACACAGCATCAATTGATATTGATAAAAGAAAAAAATCAGTCACTACCAATATGAAACCCTGGGGAAATCAACTGAAGTGGAAAACTATATATTTTGTGCAGAGGCTTTAAAACAAAGGGAAAATTATGGCTTTATTGGATCTTCCCTACATACTGCAAGCATATAGCAGGTCCGTGTAATTTATTTTTTGAAGCTACTCAGTAAGTCTGTGCTGAGATGCACGGAGCACTTACCATGAAACAGGTCATTAATTCTCCTTCCATTTTGCTACCCTGAAGCAGGTGATAATTATTAACCTAGCAACATGGGGAAACAGCTAAGGCGGACTCAGCCCTTGGGACGGGTAGATGCTGCTAATTGCATGCGGACGATCTGATGTTTCTTCCTCTTTTGTAAAGGTAACCTTGTTCCCTTCATTATCTGAGCCCCGTGCTGCCATGGTGCAGTTTGCTGTAGAAATGTTTGCCCTGCTCCAAGAACCTTTTTCATAATATTTTTGCATTTTGTACAACTGGGTGTTTTTTGTTTTTGTTTTCCTTTTGAGGGCAGGCTGGGTTTGAGGACTGACTGGGGAAAGGGTAGGGAAGGAGGTTATATGGGGAGTGAGATGGGGGTCTCCCAGACAAAGCTGAACTGAAAATAGGAGCCACTTTCGACACAGCCCCCCTAGGAGCCTGGGCAGAAGCAATGGCTCTATGCATGTGGGTCAACCCAACTGGCTGAGTCACCGGAGAGGGAACTGAGGCTGGGCCACAGGGGTGTGGCATTCCGGGGCCCCTGAGCTGCGGTTCTGCAGAACCAAGCAGGGGCATGTCTGGCCTGCCAGATATCCCAGGTCCCGTCCAGTGACAGGAATATCTACACCGAGGGACCAGACATGGGAAAGGGGCAGCCTGCATCCGTCCTGTTGAGGCGTGAATCCAGCTTGCTGAAAACACACAGTAAGAAGGAACAGAGGGGAGAGGGCTGGTGGTCAGGGAGCTGGGGGAGTTAGGAACCACATGGCCGGCCGATGACCACAGCAACAGCCAAGGGCTGGGCCTCCCAGAGAACTGGACAGTTCTCCTGATTTTCTCTCTACCCTGGTGAACTTGACTGGCGTGTCGTGACTGAGGCACGGGTGGTGAGGGAGCCCTTGTAGTCTTTGGCCCGGGAGGGGGAAGGGGGGTTCTTGCAAAAGGAAAAAATGTTGTTACAGAATTAGAAGAAGGCTTGAACAGTATGATTTTAAGACTAAAGATTCAGCCTAGTTTAAGCCAGGCTAAGGCGGTTCCAGTGACCATATGCGAATGAGGTACATAAAAGCCTTTCCAACACCTCGTTCTTTTCCAAAGCTGAGGAGTTCTGGAAATGGTCCATAAAACACACCACTGAAAGGTTATGTCTGAAGAACAGAATTTATGTAATGTCCTCACATACATAGGACAAGAGTCACATTCAGAGCACGGTGAGCGGTAAAGGAAGTTGGGGATGTCAGGGGACAAACTGGCAGGGGTAACTGAAGTTAGAGACGGACTTAGCTAGCTAATGCCACGTAACAAGTTACCACAAACTTAGCAGCTTAAATCTATAGACTATGCTCTCTATTTGCAGATTCAATATCTGCTAGAATTTTGATACAAGTCAAGTAAAATTTACATGGAATCTCGAAAAATCAATCATCGCAGTGCCGTCACTGTCATTTGCAAATATCTGCAGAATGGTAAAAATTGGTGTTGCTGGGTGCACACGTTCCCAGCGGAGGTGGAACAGATGATGCTCTGACTTCTTGTTTCAGCCCTCACACTGCAAACAAGAGTCCTCTTTGTGGCCTATTTCGTGCCACATTTTTCACATTTTTGTGCTTACTGGTAATTTCACTGTTTAAAGTGCCCCCCCCCCCCCGCCCCCAGCAGAATGCTGAAGTGCTGTCCAGTGTCCTGAGCACGAGAAGGCTGTGATGTGCCTTCTGGAGAAGATACATGTGTGAGATAAGTTTCATTCAAGCATGAGTGAGTGTGCTGTTGGCTGTCAATTCCATGTTAATGAGTCAACACGTGTGTTAAATACAATGTCTTTAAACAGAAACACATGTAAAATAAGGTGATGTGTTGATCGGTTGATGAAAATGTAGTGATCAGAGTCTGGCAGGAACTGACCTCTGTGTTTCTCCAGGAGCAAAGGCATGAGTTCATTTCTCACAGTGACATCACAGAACACAACTATCGTGAATAATGAGAACTGGCTACATTTATTCTCTCCCAGTTCCTGCAGGGCAGGTGTCTGTGCAGGGCTTCCCTTGGTCCTCCGTTCAGGGTCTCAAAAGCTGCACCCCACTTAGGAGCTGGGGGTCTCCAAGCCTGTGTGGTTGTTGGCAGAATGCAGTCCTTGTGGCTACAGGACTGATGTCGTTTTCAGCTGGCTGGTGCCTGACTGCTCTCAGCAAGGGGAAGCTGCGGTAGTTCTGTGCCATGTGTTTCTCTCGCAGCCCAGAAGTTCACTTCTTTAGACCAGCAGGCGAACCTTTCATTCCAGTTGCCTGTGAGGGAGTCTCACATAGCCTAACGTAACCACGGGAGGGGTTAACCCACACAATGCAACCTACCCCAGCGAGGGACATCCTGCAAGCTGGTCACAGGTTCCACCCACACTTGAGGGGAGAGGATAACATAAGGGTATGACCCACTGGGGGTCACGTGAAGGTGTGTTTGCTATAGAGGTATATCAAAACCTTCCAGAAGATTCCATGCAAACTTGGGGAAGATGAGATGTTTACCCAGGAAACATCTAACAATTCTGAAATTAACATTGGCAGAAAATAGATGTGTCATCGAGAGTGCAGGTTGACGGGGAAGGATGCTGGTTGGACACCGGGGTCCTGTCCAGCTCTGTCACTAACTACCTGCAGTCAGATCACGGGGCCTCAGCTTTGCCCGCTCGGTGTAGCGGGCCAGCTGTTCAGAAATCCATGGACCAGGGACCTGCAGACATTTTAAAAAGATTAAAGCAGTGAACTCAAAGAATCTCAACCAGGCTATAAGTGCCCAGGGAGGCCTATTCTGTCCTATTTTGCTTTGTTAAGAATTCTTCAAGGGGCCCCTCTTTCAGGGTACAATGTCAGTGGAGTGAAAGTGTCAAGGCCCAGAATTATGGAAATAATTATATTCCCCGTTAGCTAGGTCTCCGTCAGTGCACATCGAGCCCACAGTCTGTGGGTCGCTCCCTGACAGGCCCATGGATGAGGAGCTCAGAAAGGTCTGTTCCACGTCTGGAGCCTGTGGTTCAGTAAGAACTGGGGTGAAGGATGGGCCTAGGACACCCAGAGTTGCTCAGTTACGGGGGTACGTGTCATCATGGTTATCCCAGGGCACCATAATTATTATCCTAGGATCTGATGGTCCCCGTAGTGCTACTGAGGTAGCCTTAAGTTCCTCAGGCTTCCTCCTCAATCTAGAAATCACAACAGGAATTGGGTTCTGGGGTGGCCCCCCAGTGCGTTAGTGCGTGTGGCCTAATTACGCTCTGTTGGGGAGGACTACACACCAACAGGGCTCTGTCTCTTTAAGAATTACTTTCAGACTGCAGTCCCTTTGTTTTGTTTGTCTTTCATTTGGAGTCCAAAATCCATTAGCCATCGAGCCCCCGCTCCTGCAAGGGGCATTCAGACACGACTGCGGATGGCAGGACAAAGCTCGGGCCTTGTGCTCCGGGCCAGGTTTGCCCGGGGGCCTTCTTCTGACAGAGCCTCTTTCGCTAACATTTGCTTTTCCAAAGTCATCTTTCCCGGACAAAGGCTTCTTTCTACATAGATGACTCCTAATGACCTTTTTTTTTTTTTTCCTCTAAGGATATTTGTTTCTAAGCCTTACAGAAACAGAGTCCTAATTCTAAATTCAGTCCAGAGGCGAGTGACTCTCTGCAGAGACACGGAGCGTTAACAGCGTCACAGTCTTGCCTGATCAGACCAGCTTTCCTCTCTCAGATTCAACGTTACTTCTCTGCAAAACAAAGAGACTGAGTTAGATGACTTCCCGGTTCCTTTTTCCTACTCTAAGAGGCGGAGTGGGGAAGCGACCTTGCTCTCTACCTGGACGCCGGCGCTTCAGGTCGCCAGACGCGCTCACCCAACAGCTTCCTGTGCCCCAGGCAGGCCGGCTGGATAAGAATCACAGGGTCGGGGCAGGAATTTGTGTTTGTAACAATCCCCTCTCCCCGCCGTGGCTTCCATGAGCAGTTACGCTGAAGATCAACTGGGTGGCCTTTGTTTCAGCTCGTGAGAAAAAGCAACCCACTCAGAAAAACAGGAGGAAAACCTGCTTATTCCGCTGGTTAAACAGTCTGCCTCTTCTCGGGGACACAGGTGAGCTGGTGTGTGGCCCAGAAAGAAAACACAGCAAATCACTATGGAAAACAGTTGCTTTTGCTGGAGCAAGTGGCCTCCCCACCCTGCCAGCTTTCACCCAGGCTTCAGCCCCTGTGATGGGCAAAGACAAGTTCATAAGGTGCTGACCCCGGAAGGGTGACAACTGCAGAAAGCAGAATAATTTATAAACTCACGCCGCCCTTCTTCATTCTGACGACTCCATCCTTTCGGCCAATCTACCTGAAGGTGATTGAACCCCGCTTCTATTTTGTTTTATTTTATTGGAGGATTGGAAGGCAGACTTCCTATTCATTTACCTAGTTTTCACCCATGAAGACACAAATCAAAATTCTATCAGGAAAGTAATAGGCGCCACTTATCCCTGTTTTGAGGACGGATGGAGGCTCGGTGATCATCCTGCCACGGGAAATTGAAGGAAGTCAATCTTTGTTTCATTGTCCTGAAGCTATTTCTCACAGAACTCAAGCTCCCCCCCCCCCCCCCCCCCCCGCTTGGATTAATGAAAGCTTCTAGTCCTGGTACTCTTTATTTTGGAGGAAAGATAAATAATGAAAGCTCGGCCTGGTGATGCCATCATGAACAGTCAGTGCTGGGAGGCGTTGGTCCTGCTCCCTTCTCTCGGGCTGTGGGGTACCTCGCCTCCAGGAGGACTCAGGTGTTCATAAGCGCATCCAGCTCTCCCAGGGGGATCACGCTGAGACCTCAGTGTGCTCCGTGCTGTATTCTAACACCTGGTTGCGGTGGGGGGAGGGGGGTCTTCCAGGGTTGCCGGCTCTCCCAGGGAACCACTGGGGGATGGGCTCTGGGTACCACCCCGATGTGTGGTGGGGGTGGACGCCGCCTGGTGCAGCGCGGCGTGCTTCATTTGCTTCCTAGCCGTGTTCGTCTGCTTTGTTTTGTTTTGTCCTCCTGAGAGCTGCTAAGAATGGTGCCGAGTGAACAGAAAACAATCCAGTGATTTGGATTAGATGAGTTCAGTGACATGGAAAGCTCCAACCAAGCTTCTCAAAAGGGTTTTACAGTTTCAGAAAATGAGCTGGGGACGTATTTTGGCCTCACCCAAATACCATCCTCGATCCTGCATCTCTTTTCATGACAAAATCTTTGGGTTTCCAGCCTTCACAGCTTTAGAACATGACCTTCCTAGGACACCTCCCTTATCCTGTGCTTAGAAAGAGGTGGTCAGTGAGTTGGGTCAGTAGTTGCCTCTGCTCTGGGCTGTGGTTGGAGCGGTCTGGTCTGAGTGAGGGGATCAGGGTTGGTATTTGTGGGGAAGGAGGTGAGAGTATGAGATTATGGACCAGTGGGCCCAGGCGCTCCCTAATTCTACCTCTCGCCTCCCCATGAGGTCTCTGAAGCGGGCATTTACTCAGAGGAAAATCTCAAGGGAGCAGCACACCAACAGCTGTAGCTCTGATTCCACGCGCTAAGCTCCAGCAGACTTTGGGCCGAGAAGGTCCACACCAGATGGTGAACCAATATGGCCCGAAAGGTTAGGCCAGAGAAACCATTTCATTCTGAGGCTGAGACACTGTTCACTCTGGATGTCTGTCTCAGGCCACTCAAAGGTCAGGGATGCTCACGTGTGAGCTTCTAGCCTCAGCCATGTGGGGAGAAAACAAAGGGAGCTTAGAGAAGCCAAGGAGAAGTGGTCTGGGAATCCAGCCAAGCTGGTGGAAGGAAAATTCCCAAAGAGGAGATCCACACCCTCTGCTGGACCTTTAACTTCTTGACATTCCGGCTACGGTCTTGGGGTGATTTCATACATTTCACCTTTGTCTCCCCAGGTGAACTGGGAGAGGGGGGATGTGGAGGAGCAAGGCTTGAGTCAACAGTCCCTCCATCTTTGTTTTCCCTCTGAGAGCCCAAGGGACTTAACGCTGGACTTGGGCTCAAGCAGGAATGTTGCTTTTCCTGTACTCTGGGATGTGGATGTGAGCAGCATTTCAGGGGAGAGCTGGCCACAACTTCATGGGGTGGCCCCCCCCAATCTTTACTGACATACCTCACATCCATAAAGGATCAGTGAGTGCCTTTTGATAGTTCCACCAAAAGCCTTCAAGTTGGCCAGGATGTACCTTCAAATGAGGCTGCCTGATGGCGCCTGCACACCAGGCAAAGAAGAGCCCTCTCCGCTCATTGCACTCTGTCCTGGGGTCCACGGAGAGCCTCTAGGGTGAGTCCCATAGTGGGACCCCCAGAACATGACAGCACAAGCTAGTCTGATTCTGCAAAATAAAAATGACACAGAACACATACACCTACTAGAATGGCCAAAAGTTGGAACACTGACAACACCAAATGTTTGCAAGACTGTGGAGCGACAGGAACTCTCAGTCATTGCTGGTGGAAATGCAGAATGGTGGCAATGCTACTTTAGCAGACAGTCCTGTAGGACCCAATTGTCCCCAGTATTAGAAGCAAAGCTTCTCCTAGGCTCCTGGGTATGTGTTTGGTTCCCAGTCTGGCTTCCTTACGAATAACTAGGTCCTTCAGGACTTCCTGAGTGCCCTCTGCTTTGATGACAAGGCCACAATTCCCATTTCAGAGACAGTGTCTGCACACATTGACCGGCCAACACCAGCCAGTTATTTCTGTTTCAAACCAGAACACTAATTCGTGATGATTTCCCAGCAGCCTCGAAGAAATCAACCACAATGCAGGATTTGAAGCATATGAACAAAACTCACGTGGGTAGCTTCTTCCCAGACAGCTGGGGCCTCCGCACTCAACAGTTCCCTGGACACGGCTGGATTTGGTGAAGGTCAGCTTTGCTCCACCGAGACCACGGCCATCCTCTCGCTTTTATTTCAGACCCTTGCGGGGTGGTGGGCCACAGCTGGGCTCGGGCAGGGTGGGGGTGAACAGCTGCCCGGCCTCCCACATATTCAGCCCTGAGGTTCTGATAGAAACTGTGAGACTGGCCTTCACAGGGCCCCTTTGTTCTTGTGGAGATTCCCAGGGCAGAGGCCTGATAAGCTGTCTTTATGACGCGGGTGGGTGATTGGGGCTCCGGGAGGGAGGAGCCAGGGCCCTGATTTACCTCTCACCTGCAAGAGAAGCGTCAGGAGCGCCGGCCTCTGCTGAGTTTTCACATGTGTCCCAGGACCTGCGGTTTCCGGGGTCCCCAGGTGGCGCTGAGAGAGGAAAGTCGTGTGACCCGGGGGCTGGGCTGGCGTGAGCAGCTGTGTCAGTGCAGGGGCAGCACAGGCGGATTGATCGTGGACACAGGCTGTTACGTCCGCCAGTGCTTGCAGTGCTTAAGGGGGGAGCCCAAGGGACGTTTATAAGGAAACTCGCTGTGTGAGATCACTTAGGGCGGAGACAGGCCGGGGCTGAGCCAGCGTTGCTGCTGGATTGCCCGCTGGGGGCTCCTTCCCCAAAAGCAGGTCTATGGGGGCTTGGCAGGGCAGAGTTTAAAAGGCTCTGATGCCCATAAAAATGTGTAGCCTTAATGAAAAAACAAGGACAGGTTAAAACACACCTGCTTTATGTAATGTCTGCGCAAAACGAACTTGGTTAACGTGCAAAATGCGATTGCTCCATCATAGCTGAAGGCAACAGGAAGAAGTTCTTAATCTGCAAGGCTCCTAATTAGACAAGTTACCGAACTGGATGAGAGCCCACCTGCCACCCCAGCTCCCGACTCCTGCCTCTGCGTGGTCCCCCCAGAGCTGGATCCCACGGCTCCGCCTGCATACACACACATCTCCCCCCACAGGACTGGGAGCCACAGGGATGCTGTGTGGGGGCGCGGGCACCAGCTCGTTACCCGGCAGTCTTGCTACTCATCCTGTTTTCTCAGAACGCGCTTGCCTGGCAGCTCATGCCAAGTGGGAGAGAATCAGTTTCTGCAAAAACCAAACACAAGATATCAAGGGATAGACTTCCTTTGCTTCCCAAATGGAAGACTCTCGGGACAGAGGTGGCCCAGCTGGGCAGCGGTCCACACCATATCTCCATGGGCATGACTGTGCCAGCTGCAGTGACATTTATTAAAGGCCTCCTGTGAGCGGGTCGCTGTGCATGAGGAAGGCCTGAACATGATCCGTGTATTTAATCTTCTATGAAAAATTTCCCTCTGGGCTTCTGTCAGCTAAGAGTCGTGTGTCTCATTTTGATACAGCAGCCCCTCCTATGGCTTCAGACTTCTCTGCGGTCCCACCGCCGTCGCTGGGCCTCAGTTTTACTTTTGGTGTCTGAACTCTTGCTTTAATGTCCACCTGGGGACACCAGAGTCTCCAGGACTGGGGTCCCTGTGGTCAGTCTCCTTGGGGCCTGGAGTCCAGTGACGTCCCTGCTGCTGGGCGGCCTGCCCCTCAGACCTCTGCCTGTTCCCTGTGGTCAGACTCCTCTGAGGCTCCACAAAGCTCCCACGTGGGCTTTTTGTTTTTCAGTTGAAGTCTAGTCAGTTTACAATAATGTGTCAATTTCTGGTGTGCAGCATAGTGGTTCAGCATACATATACACACATCCATTCATTTTCACATTCTTTGTTACTATAGGTTACAACAAGATATTGACTATAGTTCCCTGTGCTATGCAGTAGAATTTTGTCCATCTCCACATGGCCTTCTGGTAACAGAAGCATGTTTCCTTAGGGCGTTTGCTTTGTACTGAATAATCTTTCATTTTCAACTTTCCAAGTACTTATCTTCCCTCTCTGAAGATTCCGTGAAGGGTCCTCACTCACAATGCACCATGTCAATTTGTTATGCATGTGAATGATCTCGCTTAGTTCCTCTAACAAAGCATGAGTCCCCACTTAACAGAGGAAGGAACGGAGGCTTCCCTTTCCCAAGGTAAACCTTGTTGGGGACGGAGGTCACACAGCTAGGAAGTGACTGAGCTGGGATTCAAATCTGGGCCCATGTATCCTGGAGTCTGAGTCTTGTCTGTTGAGGCCCACGTCTACCAATCATGCTAAGACAAGATCATGTTCCTGCTCTTCTTGTTTTTTTGTTTTCCTTTTAAATATTTTAAGGATTGCACACTTCAGTGAATTGCCTTAATGGTCAAGGAGGTGAACTGTGTACACCTGTCTACTCCAAGTGATGGCTCGTATTTTATGTAATCAGTCTGTAAGATTCTGTGTTCTCCACAGCATATTCCTATCTGTTTAGTAGTAAGGATAATGCTTTCATGTAAAGTGTCCACAAAAAACTGATGCTGCAGCAAAGTGGAGCACACTTTCCCTGTGACTCTGTCTTCCTGCTGGACCCTCTACATACCCCTATTTAAGGAGCACTGAAATATTTCATCTGGAATCCTTCAAGATCATAACCAGCTGGAATCTGAGTTAAAAATTCTCCTCTCGGCTGGAAAGACTCTTAGCAACTGAGTTCAAGTCCTCGGATCTCACTCGAGGGAGTCGCATTTAGTTAGCCAGTGGTTGTTAGTATACAGTTTGTGTAGGGATTGGGATTAATAAAAAGATAAATAAGACAAAAAGAGTTTCCTTCAAGGATCTTATTAACTTATGCGGGGGTTAAGACACATCCTCAAGTCACAGCAAAGCATAGATGCTTCTGTGTTGTGAAATAGATTCATAGCACAGACTCAGAGGGAGGTGTAAGAATGAGAGTCCACTGTAGGTATCGGGAACCTTTCAAAGGGGCACAATGTGTGACCAGCCCCTGTGTCCCTTCTGGGAAGAGGTATCTTGACCACAGGGGCCGGGCCAGAGTGGGATCCCACATGGAGCTCCCAGACTGCCAGCAGCACCGAAGTGAACACACACATCCATCTTCTTAAAATCATCCACACCCCAGAGAGGCTAAGGCTCTTGCTGCCTCTAACAGTTAAGCCAGCCCCTCCCATAGTCAACCTCGTGTCACATCCTGTCTCCTCGTTTGCACTGCAGATTCCTGACTTTAGCACCTGTTGTCCTGATTTGGCTCCTGGGGGTCACTGAGCTGCTAACTCTGCTTCTCTTGGGTGGGGTCCAAGGTGTGCATCTAGGTTTTTTGGCACAGCATGTGCCCCAGTTTGGACCGCACTAGTCTATGCCTAGGGACAGCCCTGGAATGGCTATAATCTTTATGTATGGCGAATGTTAACGCTGCAGTTGTTTTTTCTGGATGGGAATTGGTGCTCCCCTTTTAGGAACAGATCACAATTAGTGACATCCTGGGAAGACTTCCTGAGCTGTTTGGGTTAAGTGGGGGATGAAGGGAGATATGGAAACAGATGAAAGAGGAGGACAGTGGCTGGGTGTCTACAATAACAGCCATGTATTTTCCTCACTGCAGGGCCAGGTGTTAACCTTTGTACTACCCCATGGGCCAATTTCGGTACAACTATCAAAGGAAGGCTGTCTTTATTCTCACAGACTCAGTGTACAGAAGCAGAGAAGGAATAAAATCTAACATGAAAAATAAAATCAGTCTAGTACTAAATTGAATTGTAATTCACTATAATATTTCCTTTTACTTTGAAGTGTAGTTTCCGTAGGTTTTGCGCGCAGTTGAGGTCCCGTGTTCACTGAGTTTGATCTCCTTCTTTATCATGGAGTCCGGGAACACTTGTGAAACACTCCAGAATGGCAACTTTGGCTTGAAATTCTCTCCTTTTGCAAGCATTTTCTAAAATGACGTATTTTGTGCACTCTTTACCTGGATGATACAGGCAGCTTCTCTGCCCTTCCAAGAACCAGTACAGCCTGGCTCGTGCCCCCAGTTACACGGCCTGAAGAAGCTCACGTCCTGCCCAATGATTTCTGTAAATTTCTAACCTGCTTCCCTATTATCTTGGACCAAATACCCCATCTTTTCACTTGGGAGAGACCTCTTCTCCAGCAGTGTCTTCGGAACTGAAAATTCTCTGGTTGAGAGACTCTGTACCAGGGGTTCATTGGGTTAGTAGCATTGGTCCAAGAGCCTGAAATGGTGCTCGGGGGAAAACGCCGGGGGTGGTCTTGACAGTGAGTCTAGCTCACTGATGCCTTCATGTCCTGGCCTGACGGGGAGGCCTCTTGTTAGCTGTGTGTTCCGCTCAGTGGGGAGTCGCAGTGTGTCCATCCCACAGAAAAATGGCTAATTGCTCTCCGTTTCAGAAGGTATCCACTACCTGGTGATGCAATGCCCGTGGGCATTTCGCTGCCAGCGTGCAAGTGTAAACGCTGGATCATGGAGAGATATTTAAAGATCTTCTAAAGATAAACCCAGCATGTGCAAGCTGGAAACAAATTTAGAATCAGCGCTTTTGGTGGTTCTTAAAATACAGGTTTGAATTCAAATAGTTTGAGGGGTTTCTAAATTCCACCTTTCAGGCCTCAAGCCAAATTTGTTTCAGTTGAGTTTGGAGTAGGACCCTGGTAACTACATTTAAAAAAAAAAAAAAGATTTGTAGGTAGTTTTGTTGCAGACTCTTAGTTCCAAATCACTCAAGGGTTAAAAGTTCCTCACTCTGCAGATGAAGACGCTGGAAACGAAACGACTTCACTGATGTTACACTAGCTGATACCATGAATTGCTGTTTGCTAGGGAACCCAGGAGATGGGACGGGCTGTCCAGCCATCACCCCCACCTCGGGCAGTGTCCCGCTCCCAGCAGGCATGCCATGGTTGATAGCATGGGGGTCACACGGCTGGTAGGTGCCTGAACTTGGCTGAGGACTCGGGGAAAGGCAGAGCTGAGTGGAAAAGCACCTGTGTTCCGAGACCCTTATTTCAGAGCCTTGTTTTGCCAGTTACGAGCTGCGTGGTCTTGAACGAGGACCTGAACCTCTCAGTTTCATATTCTTGTCGGTAGCAACCGAGCTGTGGCGAGGATGAAGTGACAGTCAATTGAAGACATTTAGGGGAGTGCTGGGCACGCTGCATACACAAAACAGAAGCTGTTTTTATTTTTGTTACAACCCAATGTTCTTTTTGGTAGTATGTTTTGCCTATAAAATTTTCCACCTCTGTGTAATAAATGTTTGAAGACGCTATAGAGAGGACATGACAGCAATGTGAAGACTCTAATCGACGTCCGGAATTTCTTATTACGCAGGACACAGATGGATGTTTTTCAATTTTTGAGTCAATTTCTCACCCTATCTCATTTTAGTTCCCTTCATTACTTCGAAAAATTTCCCCTCGAACTGCCAGAGCGAGAATCAGACCCATTTATTTTTCCATTTTCTGTCCACAGACAGCGATGCCCTTCAATTTCTCTCCCTTTATGGTTATGAACGTTTTTCCTACCATCTTAATCGCCATCACACTCTGTAGCGAAACATCTAACCCTTAGAAGTACTCACGTATACAGATGGGAAACTTCTGACTCTTCAGCATCGTGGCTTTTTCGCAAGGTTTCTGGAGACTTTTATCTCTCTTAGGAGTTAAAACACAACATTCTGGAATGGCGCTGCTGGAGCCGGTCTAAGGTATATTGTCCAAGTGACCAAAATGAAATGATGCCGGTTCCTGGTGAAGTCGGATCTCCTTGTTGGGCCAAGGCCTCCTTGAATCTGGAGCTTAATCAGAGAGGCAAATCCTGGCTTAGACAACAGGATCCCTGGTGGTTCCATGGACCTGGCAGTGCCTTTGACAGCAGGAAAGCAGACTGACTGTCCCATTCAAAGTCTGACCTGGGGAAGGTGACTCAACTCATGATTTTACAAGTGAACTATTGCCCATTTTTGAAAATAGCTTCTCCGACCTCCTCCTATGTCTGCCCCCTTCTGTTCAGATAATAACCTAAGTCTTAAAATGAATAGACTGAAAAGAAGAGGGTTTGTTTATCAGTGTCTTCTTCGCGACAACCCATGCTGCACCTGCATTTTCCCTCCTGGATTCTGTATTATACATTTTCAAAAGACCAGCACTCTACGAGCAAATTCCTTAGCTTCTGCTCTTTCTGGCTCTCACAGAAATAAATGTTGCCCAGTCACTATCACGAGACCCATTTCTGAGATCCTGGATGAACGTGACAAGGATCTGTTCTTTGTATTTTTCGCTTGGCTTCTTGATGAAACGGGCGTGGTGGTGTTCAGAGCCGGATGGCAGTCTCCCGCCTCTGTCACCCTGCCACCAGACCTCCATGACTAGAATTCCTCAGATCAAGAACAAAATCTCCATGTCGTAATTAAACAATAACAGGATGGACTAAATGGGAGATGGGTAATTAAAGTGATGGGGGTCCAGTGGGAAAGCACATGACAATGAGCCCAGCTCTAGAGGGAAGAGAGGGCTGAAGCCTGGACCCACAGGCAGAGGGCCAAACACATTTACATCGAAGGTGGCAGGTCTGTAGCCAAATATAAAAACAGTGAGATAAAGACAAAATTTAATAGTCATGAACTGATTGAGAAACCAAAAACTACTTCAAAGAGCTCGATATAAGGCAAGATAAAATGCTAATCCCAGACGCTCAAAGAACAGACTAAGTACAATAAACAAATTGAACTAAAACTTTGCAAAAGAGAAGCTTTGCTAACAGAATTGACCCAGGCCTGCTCCTTCCCAGGACCAAGCTCTGCAAAGAGCATGCGGCTCCCCTGAGCCTGGGCAGCGGCCCAGCCAGCAGCCCCAAAAGAGCCCTACAGGCAGGGCTTGAGGTGGCCCACTTTTTAAAAAAAAAAAAATTGTGAAATCATCAAACTATCTGTCCATGCAATAAAAATAGACAACTTCCTGAGCCCTGAGGTTAAAATGAAACAATCCATGCATAGAGGTTGACATCAGAGACCTGCAAAGACGTGCTGAGAGCTGGAATATTCGCCTGTCTCAGGAGCAGCCTGCCAGTGGGAAGGCAGCTGGCTCTGGGGCCACTTAGAAAAAGCAGCCTGAGCTGGGGAGAGTGTAGCTCAGGGGTGGAGCACATACTTAGCATGCATGAGGTCCCGGGTTCCATCCCCAGCACCTCCATTTAAAACAAACAAACAAACCTAATTACCTTCCCCCGCAAAAGAAAACAAACAAACAAAAATCTGAGAAGCATAACTCACTGCTGCGGTAGAAACATGACACGATGGCCCCTTTCCCTGTCGTCATGACTACCATTTTCTTGCGAAATCCACCAGCTGGAGCCCATACCTGCAGCTCACTTTTCGTTCCCAATCAGTCCTGGTGGTCCCAGTTTACGGGCCCAAGCTCTTCTCTCACTGACTCGCTGTACCCTCTGCCCTGGACCCCCAGGCTTCCCAGCAGCCAAGCCCTAACTGTGCTCACATGACTCTTGCCCTGGGACCCTGGCAGGGAAAGGCTGGTGAACCCTCAAGGTGGTGCTCTTGACCTAAGGGGTGTGTGGATTGATCTAGGGTGGGTTTGGCATCAGTCCTGCGCTGGTTCCATGGAGAAGCACCCCTTTTTGCCCCTCTCCTCAGAGGCCCACCATGGCAGCCAGGACCTGGCCCTTCTCCAAGGGGGGCTCCATGGCATGGCTGAATATCTTGCTGCACAGCCCTATGACTTCTGCCCCTTTGAAGGCTCTGGGCTTCCCCAGGAGACACCAATAGGAACCCCCTGAAACACAGAGGTACCAAGACCCTCAGCCTTCTCTTGACAGGGGCATTGGCTGCAGGCCATTCACTCCCTAATCATGGGAAGGACCTCAGACAAGAAGCTGGCTCCATTGTCTCTACTCATGTAGCCACCAAATGTCAGGGCCAAATGCCCAGAACCCCCTCCCTTTCGTGGCTCTCCTCTGGTGGCACTGAGGTGCTTTGGTGAAACCTCAGACCCCACGCAAGGTCCCCCCGGATTCTGCTGCCCTTCCCTGGAGGAACTATGGGAGGACCAGGTCCTGGAAGAACCACCCGCTCTCCCTCTCTACTCTCTTTTGGACAGAAGTGGGTGGGGGGAAGCTTCTGAATTCATCCCCCTCTCCCCTCCCCCTTGGGTTTTGAAGCCACTTCCTCCCCCCACCCTGGCTGTGCCCACACTCCTGGGCTGCGCCCAAGACCGGGGAGCAAGCTCTACAGGCAAAGACCAGCCCGTTGCTGCACGGTTGCCAAAGTAAGGCCATCCCACGAGGTCTTTGTGTTGACCATCAGTTGGCCTTCTCCCGGCAATTCTCACATCCCCGTGCGTGTCTCAAGTTCAACACTGTCTAACCTCTTGGTGGTTTGTTTGTTGAGGAACACAGATACGCAAGCGACGTGCAGACTCCTCCCCACAGTTCTCTTGTTCACGGTGGGGCCTGTCCTCACACAGCTGAGCCTGCTGTGCACACAGCTCCTGGGCTCAGTTTCCCCTTCTTTCTCCCAGTCCTTGCACAATGGGCTTCTTGTCAACCTCAACTCAGTGCTTCCCTCCCTCCTCCATAAGCATCTCCTCTGAGCATCTTAACTGAGCCGCCACCACCTGTCCCATCACGCATCTCTCTGTCCTGACCCTGCGTAATTTCCACTGCAGGGCTCATCATGTCACCAATGATCTTTCACTCATTTGTCTAATCGGTCATTAGCTATCTTCTCAGCTAGAGTGGAAACTCCACAGAGCAGAGACCTACAGAGTCACAGTCACTGAATTGTTGGTGCCTAAAACATTGCCTGGCACCCGGAGGCTGCCTGGCGGGTGTCTGCTAAATGAAAGAATGGTTTTAAACTCTTTGAGGACCAGGGCTGGAAACCAAGCCCTCCACCCTTGCCTGGCGTCTGGGCACAAAGCTGCTGTAGCAGCTTCGGCATGGACAGAGGGGGAATGTGTGTTCTCAGCTCCAGGCCTTAGACTGCTGGGCATGTTTTGATGGAAAGGCTGTATCAGTAAAAGCAGAGTGATGCCATTACTGATTTGGCATATTTGCAGTCTACTTTCAGGATAAAGTGGGATTATAACTGAATACATTGATATAAGGGATTCTAAAAATTTATGATAAATCCTGGGATTAGCACATATTCATTTAACTCTCATCCTCAGTGATGGAAGTGTATGACGAAACAGGTACATGGAGTGTGGCAGCCACAACCGCAGCCACAACTCACTGCAAGGACTTAATTCCTCCACAATAAAAAAAGGTTGGATGTGAACAAAGTTGGGAAAAAAAAGCAGGAATAAATTTTTTTTAAATCAACAAGAACTAAAGCAAAATATCTTTTGATTGACTTACAGTTGGCTGGAAACATATCTGAACCTCAAACGTTTATTTCTCAAATCTTCCTCTTAACCGAAATTTTAGCATGTGAGGTCTGTGTCTCCAAATTTAATTTTCATTCAACAAGACAGGACTTTGGATACCTATTTTTGAGGACAAGAGTTTGCTATTTTTCACCAGAGCTGGGACTTGGCATCATAGCTCAAAATTTAAGACTTCTCAGGAATTAGAAACTCCCCCAGAACCAGCTTTTGCTGTTTAATTAGCACCATCTGATGCCCAGGAGCAGGCGACAAGGAGCCAGAGCGCCCAGCCACTGGCCACGCAGCCCCTCCGGCAACTGCAGACCACCTGCTGGCCTTGTGCTGGTGCTGAAGTCCTTCTGAAGGTCAAGTGTGTGCAGCAGACACGTTTCCTGGCCTCTACTCCTCATTCTGTGACTGCGCTTCCGTGACAACTGTGCTCAAATGCTTTCCCTGAACGTGTCTGTGAGGCCCTTGGAGTGAACAGGGAAACCTGCTGTAGAGAACTGGGTTTTAGGCGACAGTACTCCGAGGTTTCTGAGGCAGGGAGCACCCTCTGCGAGCCCATCTGTTCAGGCTGGGCTCCCGCTCTTCTCCCAGACAAGGTGAACTTGCAAGTGCAAAGACCAGCTCTTAAAGTATCTTTGAGTGGACATCCGACCTCCTGGGCTGCTGTCACCACAGTCTTCCAGCCTTCCGCCACTTGCCATCACAGGAAGTGGTGGCAAGCCACGTGGGGAAGGTGTCAGATCTGCTTTTTTTAAACTAACACATGCTTGCTGGAGAGTATCTGGAAAATAAAATAAAATGACTCATAACACGGCAACCAGAGGAGGTCCTCATGTACGCTGATGCTCTGCTCTCAGGTGCATATGCTCTGAGGCTTCTGTCTTCTTGGAAAATTCACCCCTTTTCAGGTTGAAATGCCCTACTTGATCCCTGATAATTTCCTGGCTCTGACGTCCAGAAATTGATCTGAAGTGAACAGAACTAGTCCAGTTTACTTTTGATTAGTGTTAGCGTGGTCTGTCTTTCTCCACCCTTTACTTTTAGCCTGAGTTTTCATATTTAAAGTGGTTTTCTTGTAGACAGTATATAGTTGAGTATGTTTTCTTTTCAATCCATTCTGACAATCTATCTTTTAACTGACTTGTTTAGACCTTTCACAGTTAAAATGAGGTGGGAAGCCCCATGAAAAGACTGGCAGGACCCCCAGGCAGGGCCACTACTTTCCTACCAGTGCCATCCGGTTCTCTGGCCTGGCAGCATCATCTCATTTTTTGCTTCTGTAAAATGGTTTGCTTCTAGGAAAGCAGAACTTACCCCTAAGATTCTATTGGCTCCTGAAGCTCACTCCTGACTGGTCCATTTCTATCACTCCTGATTGGTCCATTTCTAACACCTCATTTGCATAAAGCTCATTCTTGTTTGGTCCACTTTATTACACCTTATTTGCATATGATGTTGCAAAGTGTAGACTGGCAGACTATAAAAGCCCGTGTAAATCTACAGACAGGGTCCAGAGCTTGGAGTGTTAACTCCTCTGGGCCTGCTGGCATAGTAAACCTGAGTTCTCCAACCCTCCGAGTATTGCTTGGTCTCTCTCCAGCATCCAGGTTGCGGTCACACTGAGCTGTAACACACTTTGCTGTAACAAAAAGTGATTCTTGATACAGATGGATTAACATCTGTCATGTCTGTAACTATTTTCTATTTGCTACTCTGTTTCTTTCTCTTTCTCTGTCTCCTCTCTTGACCCTGGGCGTCTGTAAGCATTCCTCCTCGGAGAGTGTGTCTTCAGCTCTGTCCTCTGTTATCCATTGTTATTTTTGTTTTTAAGTTGAAGTGCAGTCAGTTACAGTGTATCAATTTCTGGTTTACAGCACAATGTCCCGGTCCTGCACATATTGTCCTCCACTGTTATCATCCTGGGGGCCTGTTAGAGTGGGGAGGAGGCGCATTCTATAATTTAAGGATTAAATCTCAATCTCCCAGTGGGCCTGTGCCTTAGCGGACCCTTGCACGTGTCACTCCAGGGCTGTGGGTTTTCCCCTACCTCCTACTCCCTTCCCCAGGTAGAACATTCTCAGTCTCTTCCCGTGAAGCCCTGACCCCTCCCTGTTGTCTGTTTTCCTTCTCCCTTGGATGGGAGGCAAGAAAGCTAATGGGGACTTGAGTGGGAGGAACACATTTCCCCAAGTCGGGATAATGTTTCAGAAGCTCTGGCAGAGTATTTTCCCCTGGGGAGGACGGCTTTGCTAGGAAACGTCTGAGCAGATTTCACAATGATTACCAGAGCCAAGAGATTGTGCTCAGATCTTCACCGTGAGAACCTGGAGGGCTCCTGCAGCTAAAACCCACAAAAGCGTGAGAGCCCCCTGACTGCAGCCTCCAGGAATTTCACTCTCTGATGTATTCATGCTCAGCCTCCAGCAACTCATCCAAATCCCCACTCAAGTGTCCTCTCAGTTGACGGCTCCAGCAGCTTCTGCCCCAGATAAGCTGATCTCTGTGGCCCTCCCGAATCTCCTGTTTTTCCAGATTTAGGGTGGCCTACTGCTTACAACCTCAGTCCTCTGATGTGTCCGAGATCAATCATTCCTTTTCCATTTGTCCAGCGTTTTGTTATAAGGACTGAATGACGATTTCCAAGCCTTCGTCAAGAGCAAACACCATTAGTCCCAAGATAACCCTTGTTTGTATTTTGTCAAATTTCCTTCCCATTTTTACTACATATTTATCTTTGGACTTACAGGTATTAATACAAATGTTTATTGAGTAAGGATAGGAGCCAGGTGCTGCTCCAAAATCTTTATATACACATTCACTTTTATGTTTCTCTCCAGCTCCCGGATATTCCCATTTCACAAATGAGAAAACAAGCCTTTTAGCATGTATGTCCTGCTGAAAGTCATGGGGTTAGTAAGGAGCAGAAGCCAGGATGGAATTTTTAAAGGGTAGTTCTGAATAGGCAGATGATGGACAGATGCATTAAAGAATTGGGCACATAAATGGATAAATATATTCCAGCAAAAGAGAGATTGCCTTTAGTTCTATGGATAGATCTGTAAATGAATATCACATTTTTAGCATTTTCAGAAATGATAACAAATCCTTCATTAAGGATGATTCTTAAGTGGTTAAAATCATAATTCTAATATGAGTAGATAACAATCTCACGGGAGAGTTGTGCTGAACCCACAGGTGAGGAAACCGGTGGATAACAGACCTGGTTTGAAGAGCTATGTGGACACAAGACATGCAGTCAGTGAGCAGAGGGACGCTGAAAACATGGTTGGTGTTCTAGGCACGAAACTGGTTCATATTCCTGCAGGGCAATTAAACTCCACCCTGCAGGGTGGTCTTGTCTAGTGGGTCAGTCATCAAACCTCCTCAGTTCTCCTCCAGAAACCCGGCCGTGTCAAGCTGTTAATCCAACCAGCATGTTCCCTCAGAGTCAGATGACCTTCAGACAAGCTCATCAGAAACTCGTTGAGCCTAATAGTAAAAGTAATGAGATCATCTTTTTTGCCTTATTTCTGAATTTTGAAAACTTTTCCTGCGTAGCTGTGATTTTCATTGTCTTCGTAATTGTGCATAATGAGGGTGTTGCCACAAGAGAACTGTTAGCCCTAAAGGTGAAGACCCCAATTCTTGTCGCACCCAAAGGAGAAGTTTACAGTCGGGAGACGGTGCATTGTGTAGCGACAGATTTTAAAAGATTTATTTAAAAAGAAAGGAAAAGTGCACCCCCAAGAACGGGAGGCGGTGACCCGAGGGGGGAGAAGCGGGGGTTCGGGTCGCCCCTTTCTCTCTACCCTCGCTCACAGGTGGTCTCTCGACTGATTGACGGCCCTTGTCCCTGAAGTGCTTAGTCATCTGGCCCCTTCGTGCACGTCCTTGCCCATGGTGTGCACAGAAAAACCCGTGCGGAGAAGTGGGGTTAAGTCATGTCCAGTTAAGTCCTTCTGCTACTGCGCAGTCATGGCTGTTGGGTTTTAGCCAGTTTTTTGTTTGTTTGTTTTTCTTGCTGGTGCTCATTTAGAAGAAGCAAAGCCCCATTATGCTGGAGGTGGGCACACAGCCATCTTCCGGACCATCCTCCCTCTCCTCCACCCATCTGCCCGGGGCCCCCACTTCTCTAAACCCCCGACATCACCACCTAGAATGCTGCCTGCACAGGGCGCAGTCTTGGCCCTCTGGTACCTGGCCTGCATCCTCTTCCCACCATTGGGAGGAGAGGGCGGAGGTTTCTGCTAGGGGGCTTCATGGCGGGGGAGGGGAGGGGGACACGGCTCTCTGTGCTGGGATTCATCAGGGCGGGGACTAAACCTGGAATGGCCTGTGTCATCCACGCAGGCCACAGGCTTCCCAGCCTCACCTCTCAGACTGGAGCAAGCAGCTCCTGATTGTAGGAGCACAGGGCACCCGCTGAATCCTGCAGGGAAACTCTTTGCTTTCTCTCCTGTGTCCTTTCCCTGCCTCCCACAGCTCCTGGCTCTGAGATGCTCTGGTGTGAAGTCTTTAGTCTTGCCCCTTCCCTCCGAGCTGGATATGCTGACCTGAGTGTTTCATTTTACTCTGGGGTGTGTCAAACAGGGAGACCAGCTTCTCCCTCCCAGGTCCTATTCCTTAAAGGGGAGCCTGTGTTGCGTTTCACCAGTGAGCAGACAGCGAAGTCCTGCCCCGGGGGATGCCAGCCTCTGCTCCCTGGCATCCAGGGTCTTCACCTGCACCTAAGTGGGGCCGGGAAGGCCGTGCTGTCTACAGAAAAAGGGAGAGGAGCAGGGCGTTCCATCCTGGGCTCAGCAGAGTTTACAAGACTGTTTGCATCCAGCCCTTATCAGGCTCTGCTCAGTGAGTAAAAGCTTTGCTTGGAACCAGGATCGGTTCCTGGCATCTGTTCTCAGTTGATTGAAAATGGTACAAGGAGGGTATTGAAAACCTCCCCCAGGTTTCCACAATTTTTCCAGAGCCAAGACCCCGAGAGCAAGGCTGCCTGGGGTGAAGGAACATGGAGATTCTTGAGTCATTTGCAAACAATTGTGCATGGCTTTGAGCTGGGGCTCCCGTCAGAGTAGACTCTCAGGAAGGAGAATTCGGTGGCCTGCCTGTTACTGAAACGGGGGATTCTGTGCTCATGGAGGGAACAGGGGACTCGGGCAGCAGAAACATCTGGATGTGCATGAAGTCAGCTCACACTTTTTCATCAGCAGAAGCAGATAGAATCAGAAAAGCCAGCTGGGCTGGAGGAGACGTGTGAGGCAATCTCGCCCAAGGAGCGTCGCCGGATGTACCTCGCCGCTCACCCCCATGGCAGTCATCACTGCGCGAGGCCCCCTCCCCCGGGCCCCTGCTCTCTACTCGCCAAGAAGCCCCCACAACTGTCCAGAGCGGGTGCAAGGATTGAAGCCCCTTTGTCATCCCTCTGTAGTACAATCAGCTCGTTCTACAGAAGGAACATTTGGAGAGTTCATGCACAATACACGGCCAGGCTTCTCTCTCCCAGGGCAAGGACTGATTTAAATCAATTTCACTAACATTTCAGCTTACGCTTCTGGTACGACCAGGGAGCGCATGAGAGTGACCCCTCCAACTCCAGTATATGAAATTATAGTGTCTTTCTTTCTCCCTCTGTCTGATGAAAATTGTGCTTTATAAAGTTACCTTTGTCTCCCTCTCCTTAAAAGAACTTGCCTTGTACAATGGGCAGAGCCTTGTAGTTCTTCGGAGTGAGGAATTCAAGGAGTTAATCTGCCGGAACCTGGAAGTGACAGGAGATGGGGCTTCCTCCAAGGTGCACACAGATTCTGCAAGCTCTTTCTCCCTTAAGAAGTCCCGGTGGTGCTTCCCGGACTGGAGGTCTGGGCCTGGAGCAAGGTGATGTCTAGAAAGAGACACAAGTTCCACGGGCTTTCAGAAGTGGGAGCGGAATCGCTTTCCGAGAATCAGCGCTTGGGCCACACAGTCAAGCCTCTCTTGACAGGTGTGCAGAGTCGTTTTGAAATGGGCTCACTCGCACCCAGGAAGAGCTGGGAGAATAGGCAGGCTTCCGTGGGCTGCTCCTAGCAAGCTCGCTGTTAACACACCGCTTCCCATTTGGTTTTTTTCCTCATTTTTGGGGCTGTTATATCACGTATATGCCCAGGGCTCCTCTCTTCTGTGCCACGGAATCCAAGGTCTGTAAGAAGATGTGGGTTATCTATTTAAAACTGAGGGACTCGAGTCACACTGGGGGCCCAAGTCTCACGGCTGTTGGTGGCAGTGCGGACCCTGACTGAAGGGCTGCTGGGCTCCATTCGAGGGCCCCAGCCTTTCCCTTTCTTAGGACGAGCACCACAGCCAGCCCCCCTGGCTTGACAGATAGCGCAGTGACACTTGGTGATTAAACCTGCCATAAAGACAGCTTGAGACTCATTAGGAGGAGTTGGAGATGATTGGAAATGCTAATTTCCAGACACCCAAGCACTTCATTCTGGTTGGCATTTTTCATGTTGCTCTAGAGGCTGTTGAGAAATGAGGGACTGAACACTGAACAGTCAGGGACAAGAACGACCCCCAGCAGGACAGCATAAGCATTGCTTCCCTCTTCTTCGCTACGGCCAAAGGCTCCCAGCCATTGGAGGTTCCGTGGATGCTTTTAGGGTTAAAGTGAACTTTTAAAACTGTGATACTGGGATAATAACAAATACGTATTTGGTCTTTGTCACTGTTCCTGGCACAGAGATCCTAAACCCTGTGTAATTTTCTAAGTGATGAGAGCTATAAAGGTGTGTTCTGTTACATTAATGAGGTGACTTTTGGAAACTGCCTAGGGTTGGGGACTGGTTACCAGGGGAACCTGATTTCTGGGGAGGGGAGAGAGGCTGCAGATTGAGTTCAATCACCAGTGGTCAGTGATTTAATCAATTGTGCTTATGTAATAAAGCCTCAATGAAATCCCAGAAGGACAAGGTTTGGAGAGCTTCTGGCTGGGTGAACACGTGGAGATTCAGGGAGAGTGGTGCACTGAGAGCGGGTACCAGAGCTCTGTGACCCTTCCCGTCCCTTGCCCGGTGCATCTCTTCCTTTTATAATAAAATGGCCATCTAGTTAGTTAAAACGTTTCTCTGAGTTCTGTGAGCCTCCTGAGCAAATTAATCAAACCCACAGAGGGGGTCGTTGGAACCCCCAATTTATAACTATTGGTCAGGGGCATAGGTTACAACCCAGATTTGTGATTGGCATCTGAAGCAGTGGTGGGGAGGACAGTCCCTGTAGGACCGAGCCCTTAACCGGTGGGGCCTGACGCCATCTTCAGGTAGACGGTGTCAGAACTGAGTTGCAGTGAGGGTACCACGCTGGTGTGGGAGCACTGCTTGCTGGTGGCATAGAAACCGCTCCCCCAGCCCACACACTGGGGGGCAGAACCCTTGAAGCCTTAGTTAGTGCCAAACTTCCACTTCTGGGAAGCTGGAGTAGGTGCCGAATACAACTAAAAGCCCTGGACATTATGTGCAGAGCACCCACAGGGAGCCCCTGAAGGGTGGGGAGAAGGCAGACCAGGACTCATTTCCTGGGTTCCCTTTTGGCCTCATGCATCCCAGATTTGGGGTCGAAGAGCCAGTAACTTGGAAAGGTACCAACAAACAACACCGCAACCAGAGCCTGTTTCCTCTGGCCCAGGGACCAGGAGAGGGCGGCCTGTCAAGACAGAAAACCTAGAACAGTAACTGCCCTACTCCAGCCAAACACCAAAGAGAAACCTGTGCCCCCGCCCACCCCGCTGGCAAAGGCAGAGCGGGGAGCCCGGGCCGCCGCCCGGCCGGGCTGTGCTGAGACGCGCCAGCGGCCCATCATCAGGGCGGATTCAGACGGACTTCCCTCCCCACGCGGCAGTAACGAGGGCCACCTCCCCACCACTGGCGTGGTGTCAGACCAGGCCTGGTGGGGAGTCAGGCCTTGCTCTACCACCCAGAATTGATGAGCCACCCTCCCCTTGGTGTCAGTGGGGCCGTAACAAGTGATTACTGTGTCCCAGCCAGGGGGGCGCCTGGGAAGGCCTGCGGGTCCCAGAACACCCACCCCTTCCCAGCAGTAAGGACCCTCCCCACTCAGGCAAGGCTGCAGCCCCGCTTCTCCACTGGTTCAGTGTCAAAGAAAACCAGCTAGAGCAGGTCTGAAAAAGACCCAGTGTCTCAGAACATACTACCCTAAACGTCCAGGTATCAGTGGAAAGTCTCTCACCACATCAAGAACCAGGAAGATTTCAAATATCAAATCCGAGGTGTCAATCCAGCAGTCCCGCTCCTGGGCACGTATCTGGAGGGAACTCTAATTCAAAACGACGCCTGCACCCGATGTTCACAGCAGCACTGTTTACAGCAGCCAAGACATGGAGACAGCCTACATGTCCATCGACAGATGACTGGATGAAGAAGCTGTGGTGTATTTATACAACGGAATACTACTCAGTCATAAGAAAGAATAAAATAATGCCATTTGCAGCAACATGGATGGACCTGGAGATCCTCATTCTAAGTGACGTAAATCAGAAAGAGAAAGAAAAATACCATATGATATCACTTATATGTGGAATCTTAAAAAAAGAAAAAGACACAAATGAACTTATGTACAAAACAGAAAAAGACTCAGAATAGAAAACAAACTAATGGTTACCAGAGGGTAAAGGAGGCGGGGGAGGGGATAAATTGGGAGTTTGGGATTTGCAGATACTAAATACTATGTACAAAATAAACAACAAATTTCTTCTGTAGAGCCCAGGGAACTATATTCAGTATCTTGTAGTAGCCTATAATGGAAAACAATATGAGAATGAGTATGTACACGAATATGCATGTCTGAAACATCATGCTGGGTATCAGAAATGACACAACATTGTAAACTGACTGTACTTCAGTTAAAAAAAAAGATAATAATAGGTGTCACGATCAAAATGACAGACACGTTTGAATTACCTGAGACAACACTGGTGACACCACCAAGAGCAGAGGAGGATGTGGAGGAACTGGACCGCTCACACATCGCGGGGCAGCGTCAGGTGGTATGACCGACGTAGAGAGCTGCTGAGCAGTTCCGTATAAAGCTAGACGTGCAGCTACAACTGATCAGTTGCTTTCTTGGGCATTTAGCCAAGAGAAATGAAATTAAACACACAAAAATCTGTAGACATATGTTCATAGCAGCTTGAGGTGCAATAGCTCCAAACTGGACAAAACCCGGACATTCTGTAGTATGTGAATGGCTGAACAAACTGCGGTGCATCTGTGCCACAGGACACGAAACAGCGATGATACTGCTACTAATAAAGGAAACTACAGGTACATGTAGCAACCTGGAGGACTCTCTAGGGAATCATACTGAGTAAAACAATGCCAATCTCAGAAGCTTACATACCATATGATTCCGTTTATATAACATTCTTGAAATGACAAAATAGCAGAAATGGAGAGCAGATTAGTGGTTGCCAGAGGCTGAGGCGGCAGTGGGAGCAAGAGGGGCGTGGGCGTGGCTATGGAAGGGCAGCATGAGGTGGTGCAAATGTGTACCCTGGCTGTATCCATGTCAGTATACCGTGTGATACCGTATTATGGCTTTGCGAGATGGTACCATTGGGGGAAAACTGGGTCAAAAGGACACAGGGTCTCTCTATATCATTTCTTACAGGTGCATATGAAGCTACAATTATCTCAAAATAAAAAGTTTTATAATTTAAAAAAACAAACAAACTCATTTTTCTGCTTTCAGTGAGAGTGGCCAGCCAGATTAAGTAGTTTTGATATTTCTAGAATCTAGCATGGTACCCCTTTAATACACGTAATAAGTGTCCTTTGCCCTGAAATGCCTGGTGCAAAATGGATCACAAGTCAGAACGGCTGCAAAGGGCTTTGTCTACCAGAGCATCGGCATCCTGCACGCCGTCCCCTTGCCCTGAGCCTCTGTGGGGACGGATGAGGGTGAGGTTCTGGTTTAAGACACTTACTGGCTTTTATTTCTCGGGCAAGGTATTTGAACTCACTTGTCTTGTTATTAGTAAAACATGCATGATAGCACCTGCCTTCCAAGGTTTGTATAAAGATTAAATGAGAAAAAGTGTGACAAGACAGACGGTGTTCGTAGTGATCAAGTCATCGGTAGCATAATTATTGCAACAGAGAAAGGAGGACAGAGTCAGTAGAGATATAATTTTTGCTGAAGAGTGTATACAGGAGGAAATTGTTCTCTGTTCTGTCTTTCCCTTTATGCTTTCTTGGGATTTATCAACTATTTTTATTATTCCCTCATTTTCCTCTATGAGCATTTTTGTTGCACATTCCTTTATGATTCTCGTCGTGATTAACCTAGAGGTTATCATACACCTCACTTGTGTGCCAGGCAAGAACTCTCGCCCCAGGAGCAGAGGCGGTGAACGTGGGAGAATCACTCACTCGAGAGGAGAGACGCAGTGTCTGTGGTGACGTCCCCTTCATGCTCTGTCGTGCCGAGGCTCTTGTTCTAGCCCCTTTACGTGGCTTGGTTGTTGAGGAGATCAGTGCTGAAAAGAAGTGTTCCATCGTGAAAAGGACACTGGGCCGGGGCCAAGGGGTCAGGCTGCTGTTCCCATCGACTGCCAGCTCTGCCTCCCTGGGCAGCGCACGCAACTTCCAAGCTTAGTCTGTAAAATGGGTCCAGTGAAAAATCTCAGAGTGATTGTGAGACACAAATGAGGTAGAAACTGAAGCATCTCACCCCAAATGCTGCATTTGCTCATCCTCAGACTCCCAGGACACTCCCCGAATCAGTGGGTTTAGACATGGCAGCCATTGACTTGCAGATGACCCCCGCCCCCTCCTGGGCTGGTAATTGATTTTCCCCAAGACTGCTCTGGCGCTGCCTGCTCTAAGCCCTTGGCATCAGCAGGGGAAGATTCATGGAGTCTGGCCTATTATGAGCTCCATGCTTAATGCCTACCCTCAAGTTAGGAATGAGGGGAGGGGGTGCTCATTCTTCAGCGGTACCCCAAAGCTATTAACATTTCTCTTTGCAGACTGTGCTCCACCAAGGATACCTTTTCCACTTGACCTTATCAGTCTTGTCTCCAATATTAACACGCGTGTCCTGGTCTCTTCCAGGGCCGGGTACCAGCTGCCCCGAAGCTGTAAGCCTTGTTCTCTCCTCATTTCCTGCTCAAGGTCTTGTAAGAAGTCAAGTTTATCTCAGCACTCACTGAACCTTGGCCTTTGCCTCCACCTCTTAGCTAAAGGTGACTCCTCAAGAACCCAGGGATCTTTTCTCAGTTGAATCTTGCTTGGCTTCCCTGAGGCCCTGGACCTGGTAGGCAGACCTGCCTTCTGGAGGCTCTCTCCCCTTTGCACCTGTGGTTTTGAGTCACCTGCGTTCCCCAGCGCCTCTGTTACAGCTCCACTCCTCTGTCTAAAGCACACATGCCCCAAGGATTGCTCAGTCCTCTGCTTTTTGCTTTTTCCCTTTTTCTATGCATACGCTTTCTTTCTCAGGCCATCAAATACTCCCAGAATTTCAACTATCACCTCTGTTCCAATGGCTTAAAGGCTATACCCCCATTGTCTTAACTGGCACATAAAATTCACTGTGCAGAGATGCAAAGACAAAAGAAATGAGACTTAGGTCACATTGGGAAGGCAAACGATGAGGGAAATATTTAAAAAGAAAGTATTAAAAAGAACATAGGTGCAAAAGAAATTGAAAGTAAATGAATTTGACAGCCCTTTAAAAAAATTCTTAAACTGACTGAAAAGCAAAATCCATTCGTGTGTATTTTAAAAGGCTGCGTTAGTCAGCTTGGGCCGTCAACAGACTCTCACAGACCGGGTGCTTCGACAATGGAAATTTATTTTCCACGATTCTGGAGGCTGGAAATCCCGGATTAAGGTGAGACCACCTCTCCTGGCTTGCAGACGGCAGCCTTCTTGCTGTGTCCTCACATGGCCTTTCCTCTGGGGGGCGAGGGAGAGAGAGGGATTTCTGATGTCCCTTCCTCCTCCTCTAAGGACTGCAGGCCTTGCAGATTAAGGCCCCTCCCTAAAACGGCTCTATTTCCAAATGCAGTCTCACTGGGGATCAGTGAGGAATTTGGGGGGGGTGGGTACAGTTCAATCCACAGCAGGGACCCACTGAAAACAACAGTGGCGTATCTAAAATGCCTGATATACAACGTAATCATTGACAGTAACACATAACAAAATAAAAAATAAAAGAACAAAGGCAGAACCACTGAATACAAACAAAGAGAAAGAAAGAAAAAAAATTACATGAAAGTAAAAGTCCAGGAAAAATTAATGGGACAAAAGGACCTGTTCCGATTTCTAAAGGACAGTGTTCACGGTGACGGATGACTGCAAGGGGCCATTCTTCTCTGAATAACCTTATGTAAAAATTAAAGGTCACGTTATCAGAAAATCAAGAAGCAGAAGCTGGAAGCCGAGCGACAGGGGGAGCCTTCGGCGCAGCCACCGGGGGAATTTGAAAAATGATGACGTCATGTGGTGAAGCCACTGTGTGCCAAAAGGAGTAAGTTGATGTTACCTTTTCATCACAGGAAGGTCTGATCAAGACCCATTCGATGCTGAAGGGACTCTCCCCCGCCCCGCCATGACTAATTTCCTCAGATCCTGCTTGTCCTTCCAGCCCACACTCCATGGATGAAATTCTTGGAACCACACAAAAGTGGGTGGGAGACACTGATGGCAATTTTGCAAATGAAGAGCCATCTCCTGCGATGGCCCCGTAGCTCTGCCAGATCTTAAGCTGTTGATGATTAGAGCATTTTCAGAAATTCCAGATCCAGGTGTTCGTGAAGTAGAAGTAACTCGAGCCATAGTACTGATGCATTTGCAAAGGCCCAGGAAAACACCTGTACTCCACAGCAGATCTTGGCCCCCTTTTCACACTGCATCCATGGCTTTGCAAAGCTAACCTGTAATCGTGCCTTGGAGACGCTGACAGTAGTGCTGAGAACCAATCATTAGACGAGGCAAGAAGGAGATGGTGAAATCCAGACTCCTGGTTAGGGGTGATCTTCACTTCCATCCAGTCCTACCTGAGTTGATGCTTAAATCCCACCGTGGCCTTCCTGCGGGGGTCGGGGATGGTGGGTGCCAGTGGCAGAAGAATCATTGTAATTCAATGCAGTCTCTTCCTTGTAGCTCTGACCTTTGAAAGTTCTTCATTCTTTTATTTCTGACTCCCTACTTGTCATTGTAGCTACAGAAAATAGTCAGAAAAAGGCTGATCTCTCTTCCACATGGATATCAGTAAGAATCCAGTCCTGGAGACAGAAACCACACTGTTTAACTGAATAGGGAAAGTGTAATATAGTGAATTGTTCTTTACTAGAAGGAGGTTAATGACTAGCAGACATAAAAGAGGACTCCCGGGGGTTCGGAAGAAGCAGGTACAAAGAATCGGCCCCCTTCCTGGATGAAGATGGACGGTAAAGGAGCAGGAGACCAGGAGGGCCCACCCGCAGCCACCGCCGGGCAGCAGGCCTCCAGGAGAGGGCGCGGCTGCCGCAGGGACGCTCAGCAGGGAGCTTGCCGCAGGGCGCCGGCCAGCGCAGCGCCGTAGGAGCCCCGCGGGGACAGCGGGGGGAGTGGGCAGGCTGGTGGGGAGAGCGTGGCCCCCCCCCGGGGGGGGTAGCTCCACGCTGGCACCGACTCCTCTGCTGGGGCTGCTGGGCTCCCAGGCTGAGTAATAATGAAAACGGGAACCCAGAAGGGGAGGGTCTTCCCGCTACCGAGGCCCCCAGGGGCACTCAGCGCCCCCCTCTGATGCACCTCACAACCCAGCAGCCAGAAGAGGAGAACCGTTTACAGGGTCCAGGTCAGCATCACACGGCTGGACAAAGACGAGCGGGTTTGGACCCAAGAGACAAAACGGCTCAACACGGCAGCAGTCCTGCTGTAACGGAGTCAGTGTGTCCTTCTGAGTCCTCCATGTTCTCTCCTTTCCACCCGCACTCTGTCTTCAAAAGTCATCTCTAAACAGATGATCTCAAATCCAAACCTCGTAGTTTCCCAACCCCAGCTCTGTCTCTCCAGCAATCTACGGAAGAGGTCCCCTGGGTCTCCCACTGACATTTGAACCCATTGCATGTGCGGTTATTTTTGCTTCGCCCAAACCCTCTTGCCAATGAAGTTCTCCTCCTGCCTTCATGCTTTAGCAACATGGCAAATCCCATCAGTACAGTTGTTCATCTTCTACTTTGTCCTGGGAAACATTTCTCCTTTCCGACTCAACCCACTTTAATTCTGACTTACTCTCTTGGCTGCCGACGTTCATGCTTCTTTGTGCTTCCAAGTCCCCTCAAACGCCTGCGCAGACTTGAATCACGCCTGTCTTCTGCTCCAAAGACGTCCACGACTTCACATCGCCTACAGCAGCCTCTCCCATCATGTGTTCCACAAACACTGGTTCTGCTTTATGCTAAGACCTTGTACGAGGCTTCCCCGTGCCACTCTCCCTTTCCTTCTGTTCCACCTTCCCGGTACATGACTTCTACTCTCATGGTCGTCTCCTGCAAGGCAGCAAGCGTCACATTTGTCTGCAAACAATAGAAAGTGGAGAGGCAGAAGGGTGGAGGGTGCCCATTTCATGGCTCCATCAATCCTTTCATTAGCCTTCTGAGACATCCCACCCAGCGCTTCCTCCTCCAGCTCACTGTGCAGACCTCAGTCACACGCAAGCTGGGAATGTGGCGTTTGGGTGAGATGTAATGCTACCCCAGTAAAATTCTGCTAAGGAAGAGGGGGAGATGGCTTCTGAACAGGCAAGTCGCATCCTCTGTCTTATTGCTCTAAGGAAGGGATTCAAGCTCCTCAGCTCTACATGCCAGGACTTCCACAATCTGGTTGCAACCTACTTTCCAGTGTTTTTTATTTGTTTGTTTCCTCCCACCCAGACCTCTTCTCCAGCCAAGTTTGTGTATTTTCTGGTCCTTGATTATGTCTTCAAATCTTTTCCCTCTGTGCCTTTGATCATGCATTTGATCCATCTTGAGCCACCTCTTCCCGCGTGACTGACGGGCACGCTGCCCATTTTCTAAGTCAAGGTGAATTTCCTTCTTTTCATGACTTGGTTCATGTTCATTTTAAAACACAAATAACAGGAAATTCTGTTTTGAGTAACAAAGAGTGTTTTAGGACAAACTCCAGTAGACACGGTGTCCTAAGTTCCAATTTAAATGTTTAATCAGGGTTTCATATTCCCTGCTGCCCAGCTCAGCACTGAGCCCTGGGGGCTGTTCTGGTCCTGGCGGCTCACATCTGACTCCACGTGGAGCCCTGGTGCATTTCCCCAGGACGTGAGGGGTGACCTGGCAGTGCTCGGTGTCCCCCGTCATCAGTGTGGACCAACCTGGCTCCTGCTCATACTGATGCCTCCACAGACACTCACTGCACTCTCACCTCGATGCCTGCTCCCAGGACGGGCTACATAATTATTAGGGTCCAGATTAACGGTACTGCTTATCTGTGTTCCTGGCTCCCTGAGTTTCTCCTTCCGGAGGATTTCAAGCACTCATTACATCCCTGATGCCCAGCTCTGGTGAGTCTTTAATGAACACAATGAAATCTAAGAATGCAGAAATGAAATGACCAGTGATGCCTTGCTTTCTTCCAAAGTTACTAAGGCGCCTTGAAGGCATCAATTTGGCCACACCCTTGAGAGCCAGGTTTATGATAACATTCCCATTTCACAGATGAACAGAACTGATACTCAGCTACGCGTGTCACTGCTGAATCACACTGTTTCTTTGACATTGATTCTGCCTAACCCATCACCTGAATTCCGATCAGCTTCTAGGGGGAAAAACAGGTTTTCTTTTCAGTCCTCGATAATTCCTAGCCTAGAATATTTACTTCATTGAAAGCAAGTGAACTCAAGGTGAACCTGTTGTCAACTCAGTGCTGTGGCTGCCTTTCTTCTCAGCTCAGAAGAACCTCCCAGACTTGCTCCGTCACAGATAAGACATCCAGGGGAAGGGAAGATTGCCGGTGCCTCTCCTCACAACACCAAACTGGAGCAGCCCAGCCAAGCCCGTTTGGTACCCGCGTATCCTCTGGCCAGGACGTAGTGGATGCCAGGCTCCACTGCCCGAGGTCTGGGAGTGAGTCACCCGCCCCCATGACCTGAGGCCTCTCATCCCTCACTTGCAGGGCTGGTTTGAGGAATGAATGAAGACACAGAGGTGGAGCTGCCTGCATACGCAGCAAGTGATAGCTAGTGTTGTCTCTCCTTCTAAACTAGATCGAGCTGAATGGAGGAGAACTTAAAGGTAACAAGCTTTTGTGGAAACAATGCAGGTCAAGGAGAGAAAAATAAGAATCTTTTACTGTTAGAACCCTGGCAAGGAGAGGGCTTATGTGGAACTGTAGTGACAAAGGTTAGGCTCTCCATCCTGTCACCAAGTCTCAATTTTCCACCTGTTTGCTTTCTTTAGAGTCAGTAATTCCACTCCAGCCCCCATGCCTGCCCAGTCTCTTTCTGCTCTGTAAATGACCCCGTTACCATGCTGCCTGCAGTTTCTAAACTGGCACTCTATGCTGGCGTTTCTGTACCACTGGTGAGAGTTACTGTTTAGCATAGTAAAAGTGCAGTAAATCGGTTTCTTCTTTGGGGGAGAATTTAAAGAAATGTTCAAAGACACATTTTCTTGGATTTATCTAAGACCTTGTGCAGAAATCAAGTAACAGGGGTGCAAGCAGAACGCATCTTCTGGAATACTCATACGGAAGAGATATGGATTGAACTAACTAGACACTGCAGCTTTGGATTGCAACAATACAAGTGTCATGCAGACTTGTTGATGGGCAGCTGGCTGTCAGTTGCTCATGAAATCGGTTTGTGTTTTTGAGAGTCAAGGGTCTCAGCTCTGGGCTCACCTGTGGGGGACAGGCAACCTCTGGCGCACCAGTCCTCTCGTCCAGAGGCAGACTGTGATAGAACATAACACCCCTCCTCCCTTAATGCAAGGAGGTTTGTGAGTCACGAGAAGCGGCTCCCGAGGAAATACGTGTGCAGAGATGTCCTCAGCGCTGACAGAGGTAAGTAGCCATGGGTGTTTAAGACAAGGCGAACAGGTTTTCTTTGTTTTGCTTCACCTTGTTTGCATGTACCTGTCCTCAGGGGTAAAATGTTTTTCATAGTTCAGTTCCTGTTTAAATTGGAATTGGATGTGTTTGTCTGTGCAAGGAACTAGGGGTGTTGGGTCCAATTTCTGACCCTTCTCCATCGAGGCCCATCTCAGGGCCTGTCCTGGAGGAAGGCTAGCTGACCGGATATGAAAGTCCATCCTGCTAGGGTCCAGGCCAGTACCTGGGTCAGGGGCTTATTTCAGGCGTCCTTGTTTGGACTGGAAAGGAGAGTTCAGCCTGGGACCATAGAGCCTAAGTGGAATTTTCCACTCCCCCCACGAGAATCTAAAATTTGGGACAAGTATTGTTTCCTATAAAGACAAAATGAAATAAATGCAGAGTTCGCCTCGGCAAAGAGGCCCCCAATTCCGTTGCCCTAAAAAGGGTGATTTTTACCTGAAGAGAGTAGACAGGGTAAAATGACACATACTTGTCCAACTCATAAGAGACTGATGTATAAAACCAGAGTGATTCTCTCTGAATTTAGGATGCGAAAGTTGAGTCAAACATGATTGATTCTTCACAGCTCCGCATCTCTTCTCACCCCAGCCAATCCCATTCTTTGTCCTATTAAGAGCTGGCTCCAGCAGCAGTGGCAGTGGGACAGGAGCTGGGAACTGGGGGTGACTGGGCTGTTGGTGGGAGAGGAGGTCCAGCCTCTGTGGATGGTAACATGGGGAGGAAGAGGCCGGATCAGAGCTTCAGGCAGTAGCAGAGTACAAACTGCTTATTGAGAAACACATGCAGCCCCGATCCAAGAAGGCTAAGCAGAAAGAAACACATCTACAGAATAGCCAGCGTGGTCAGTTCTAGATACTGGAGCGCCTTAGATTTGAGGCGAGAAACATAAGCCATGAATTCTGTGCACATGGCTAACTATGAAGACAGTGTAAGCTATGGCCCTTCCTACAGCTTTAAAGGTACAGAATTAGAGGCTCTCACAGCATTGAGAGAAAGCCATGAAGCCCACAAATCAACCAATGTGTGGCTTTGAGGATAACTGTCAAGAAGGACACGCACTTTTTGTTTTTTTGAGTAAAAGTAAATAATTCAGAGCTACACATTCCATAGACAGAGGGCAGGATGTTTCAGAAGGCAAGAGGAAGGCCCACAGCAGGTGTTGGAAGTGTTCCCACACGTATGCCCTTCTCTCCTCTCTGCGGACAGATCTGGCATTAACTTCACTCCCTATTCACAGCCCCGTGGGCTCCAAGGACAGTCTCATCTGTGGTCTTGCTCGTGTCCCTGCGATGGCTGGTGAGGCTGGGATTTTTCTCACAAGGTGCTTGCTACACATTTGAACCGGACATTTCCGAGACTTTTAACCGTCCCCGTGGTCTCTCCTGGCTTCCGACAACGCATACTCACCCACTAGCCCTGGAGGATGCTGTGCCTGGGGCCAGAGTGGACCTCAGTAAGCCTCTTCCCTGCTGTCAGTGTGGGAAGCAGGCTTTTCACTAGGTCCTAGAAGTCATTAAACAAACTCCTTTCCATTTGAAACAGATCCTCATTGTGGAGAAACTCAGGTTATCAGGTGAAACCAGCCACCTCTGCAAATAGCTTCTGGGGAAAACTGCCTCTGTGGTTGGAAGCAAGGCTGCTGGGTGTGTGTGTGTTTTTAACATCAACACTCATCTGTTCTCAGCATTCAGTCTTTGTGGTGGCGGTTTACCAGCTGTGCACCCCGAAGCCAGGGAGTTCCCCTTTTGGTCCTGCTGGGAGCTAGAAGGGAGGTGTAGAGCGTGTGGGCAGTGGGATCTGGCCCCCTTCCCACTCTGTCACTGGGCAGCTCCACTTGCCTCTGCTTTACGTATCGCACCTCTGAGAAAACCTTTATTTAAAAAAAGTTTCAGAGGCTAAAGAACATTGGCCAACGTGGGGTTTGAATAAGGTGCAAAAACAGACTGCTTCATCTCTCAGGCACTGATTGTCCCTGTGATTCAGCTCCTGGTCATTCTGCCTCCTCTGACCATCAGCCAGGGGCATTCGATTGTGATGAGATGAAGCTCTCAGTTTGTACACTCATCGGTCAACTGCTAGGAACTAAGAGCCCTGTTCTGGACCTGTTGTGCCGGCAGGAATTTCAGGGTGGGAGCTGGTCTCAGAATGTGTACCTCCTCCTATGACAACCCTTATGCTCTGGTTGGAGATAGTGGTGTGTTAGTAAATGTTTAACACTGAATCTTCAGTAGGGGAAAGAAAGCCTTGGTTTGCAGCATTTGCTGATTACTGTGGTGTAAACATTCCCCACGAGGGCAATTTCAAGCTACCAACCAGATATCACTGAGCGCAGAGCTGGGGGGAGGGGTGCAGCAGCACACTGTCACATAGTGTATTTCCATCTTAAAGATACAAAAATATAAATGACCTCTAAGTGGAGATAATTAACCTACAGTACAATATTTAGGAAGGGATGAGTTCTGAACACTCGTTAACTTTTCTCTTAATTTACTTCATTGTAAGTTTGCATTATCTAATTTATAATAATGGCTGTATTTATTGAGCTTGCTAAATCCCAGAGTGTTTCCCAATCTGCTTTTGTGAGCAGAGCTGACTGGTACGGACTCCAGGACCCCTCTGACTGAGACCCTGTTGTGAAGTGACTTAAGCTTCGAGACAACTTGCTTCCTTCAGTCTGAAAGCATGAGGTTTGGGGATTCTGCTGTGGGGAGTGTGAGAGCCAGTAAATACACTTTAGCATGAGGGTAAATTTCCAGGGACCTGGTACTGCTTCTCAAGAAAGCTGTAGCGGAAACTTCATCTCAAATTGTGAAATAATGAACATTTTTCATTCTAGGTAAAAACTAAATCAGTTGTGCAGTTCTGCTGGGCGCCGTCATTTCTGAGTTGGAAGGCTGAGGGGCTGTAGGGAGACTCACAGTCCAAACCAGGACGCTCTTGCCCAAAGCACAGCAAAGCCAAGCTACTGACACCTGGTTGTGGTGAAGGAAAGCACAGTGTTTACTGCAGGCACCAACCAAGGAGAACGGGTGGCTCATGCTCAAAAAATTGGAACCACCCAATGACTGTCAGGGAAGGGTTTTTAAGGGCAGTATTGGGGATGAGGGTTGTGGGGTACGTGATCAGCAAAGAGGTGTCTTTCTGACTGGTTGGTGGTGAGGTAATGGGGTAGTTTCGGGAATCTCCATCAACAACCTGATTCCAGCCAGTCTGGAGTCTCCATGCAGGTGGTCAGCCTGCAGTTAACCTCTTCCATCTGATGGGGGTTTCACTGTCTGCAAAACAGAGCAAGAATATGGTTCAGAATATGATCTATAGCCCTTGAGGAGGAACTAAAGGTCCTTGACTTTGTTTTATAGCTAAACTATGACCATTTTGTCTGGCTTAACTGTTTTCCTTTGTTTTTGCATTTTCTCACTTCTCTGATTAAATTTGTTCTTTGGAACTCTGGGGAGGCCGAGGAGGCTAAAGGCCCTCTACAAACAAGAGGCAAGGGATACAAGGGTCTGCTCCCAGGAAGGCCCCCAGGGTCCTGCTTGGTTGGTTTCAGCAGTGCCTCCTATTTATCGTAGGAGGAAACCGTAGAAGCAACTGCCTCTTGACAACAGCAGGTCCCGTCTGTGACCGTGGTGGGTTCCAGGCCCTACTCCCAACAGATGTCCTTCTCAGCTAAGAAATGCGAAGGTGTCCATGAACCTTTGCAGAACCAGAGATGGAAGCCAGCTTAGACTTTAGGGGACTTTTCCTGCTGCAAAGACACAGAGCCAGCTTCTCACATGCCTGTAATGTGAAATCAGCTGTGAGGATGAATGTAAGCCGGGAAAATCCATATTTATTATTATGTTGTCTGTTACTTTACCCCCCACTAATTGCTTTCCTTCTCTTTCTGGGATTTTAGAGTAGACTTGTTCTAAGGCCCAGGAAACACTGCATCTCAGGTTCCTGGCTGAGAGATGCTGCTTGTTGAATAGAATTTGCTTTTTCTAAATACACTGAGGGAAGGGCTGGGGAAGGGCGTTCAGGGGAGTGGCTGGCTCTGAATTCAATCTCTAGCCTGAGGGGTTTTGCATTAGACCCACTGTTTATTCATGAACCAGTGTTTTTTGTTTTTTTGTTTTTTTTTTTTAAGTACACAGTACACCTATTGCCTTAGGATGGATACATCATAGAAACTTACACAGCAGAGCATCATGGGTCTCTTAAATCTTGGGCGATATGAAGGCAACTGTTGTCTGTCAGCGCATGCTGTGTGTGGGGTGACCTTGACTTCGTCACCCATGTAAAGGATCTCAGGTGCACTCGGGTGTCTCATGACCCGCACTTCTGCAAATGCCCTTCTAATTTCATGAAGTTGCACTATGCCAATCATGGAAGTTTTATTTTATTCAGTCCCTTACCCCAACCACCATTATGCAATTCATTTAAAAATATTTAGACTGACTTTCAAAGCCTACATCCCCAACCTGCGTTCTCTGCAACTGTAGGAAGCCTGGCAGTCAGGCAGCCCTGAATTACTCATGAATAAAAAAAAAGATTCAAAACCAAAAATACTTCCATTCATACTACAAGGCTGAACCGTGCCTTCGGATAATAACAACGTGTTCCAGAGCGAGAAATCTGTGTGTTTGAGAAACGTGTGTGTGTTAACTATTGACGACACGTGCCTATCACACCGAAGTGGGAATTTTTCAAAAAGGAAGTCATCACAGAGGACCCGAGGAGCTCAGAGAAGCCCTTCCAGGGAAGCCGTGTGGTGGGCGCTTGTAAATAGAGGCAGTGAAGATGTCCATGATTTTAGCTAAAAAGAGAATTTCTCTCTCTGTGGCCTGCCTTTGAGTATCGCCCATGACTAACAAGCCCTGCCATGACTTCTTCCGTTAAAAGATGCCTTTAGTGGAATTTATGTAATAGAATTAAAATCCAGGCTTGTCCAGGGACATTGTTTGTTAGAGGCCTCGTGTATTTAATTTGCTTCGACGTTGATCTGCCACATTCGGGACCCAGGGGACAAGTCTGAAACTGCCAGTAGGCAGACAGTCGGATCTAGACTCTCCCCATTGGCAAGGGTCTTCCGGCTCATTCATGACAGCTTCCTGCAACCCCATCCCCCCGGGCCTCGGCCTGGATGCCCGGCAGACGGGGACCTGTTTGCTGAATCTCAGGCAGTGGAAAGGCACCCTTAGAAAGGAGGGGCCCTCCAGGGACAAGGGACGAGGGTATCCGGTGGCTGCAGGTCCATTGCTGTCGTGCTCCCGAGGGCTTCAAGCTGGCTGCACTTTGCATCCAGTTGCGTGTGTGGATTCTTTTGTTTATTCTTCTCCTTACACATTTGTTCTTTTATTATAATAGAAGTGAAACATGTTTGGATGTTCTAACAATACGGATGTTTAAAGAACAATGAAAAAATAGCCCATTACTAATCCTTCCTACGATTTCCATAAATAACATACTTTAATTGCCCTATTATGCGTTTAGTCCACTTGACTGAAATCTATCACAAGTGTATACATTTTCTTGAGAAAACTTGCAGAGAAACGTGTCCTATATGTACTGATGTGGAATACGTCTGTGACAGCTTTATACAACTTTATTTTAAGTTTTTCATAATTTTAAAGCAATCTACCTACATAGATTATGAAAATACAAATGTTTGCTATCATACTAACTGCCTGTTTGTTTTAACTTTCTTTTTCAGAAAAATAAAATTTGAATTTAAAAATCAGAAATATTTTGGAAAAAGAGGAGAAATAAATATTCCAGACACTTGCAATTGGTTGTTAATCCAATCGAAAGCTAACTGTAGCCTCTTGACAGCCAACAATAAAGAAGCCATGATAAGTTTTACGTTTTTCATTACGTGATCAGACAAAGCCAACTTGGTTATTGAAAGCAGACATTTTTCTGACGCTAAAATCCACGGGGAGTCCATTAAGTTGATCCTCATACACGCTCAGGGGTGTAAGACAATCCATCAGACAGTGCCTTTTATTGTGATTTTGCAAAAGTGGAGGAAGATTTTACACATGATCTTATAGCCCTTCGGGCACAACAACAATGACAAAACACCAAAAACCTCAAAGCTTAATCAAGAAGTTGCTTCAGGTAACAGCAAATCTGTCAATTCAAGGAGAGAACGTGGATTTGGGGAAGATTTCAAAAGGGTTGTGTTGACCCTTTTGCTTCTGCTTAGGATGCAGAAAGATGGAAAAGTCACCTTGACAGCAATACACTAGAGAATCTGCAGAATCATAACTTTTCTTAACATCACCAGAGAGCTGCGACTGCAGGGCAAACACACTAAGGAAATTCTAAGGAATAATCCAGACACCAAAGGTCACGTATTGTATGAGTCCATTTATAGGAAATACTCAGAACAGGAAAGTCCACAGAGACAGAAAGCAGATTTGTTTGCCAGAGGCTGGGAGCAGGGGAGGGTGGGGAGTGGCTGTCTGTTAGGTTTGAGTTTCCTTTTGGACTGATGAAAACGCTTGGGAACTAGATAGAGGTCATGGTTGCACAATCCTGTGAATGCATTAAGTACCACTGAACTGTACACTTTAAAGGGGTTAATATTATATTATATAAATTTTATCTCCATTTTTTTTTTAAAAAAAGGTGGGGGGAAAGACTGAAGGAGGAGGATCTTCCAAGAGAGACAGGATGTAAGCCCTTGCTTACCTGGGACTGAAGCAGTTGGATGCCAGATAAGCCAGACAAAAATAATTAAGCTAAAACGTTTAACATCATGCTAAAGGCTACGTGTGGACCAGTGTGGGAGCACAGATCCCCTGTGAGCGGCAGACACAAGAGGAGTTCACACCACTAGCCAGCTCTGCTTTGCAGACCTCATGGGGTGCTCACCAGAAAGATGGAGGTAGGTCAGGAAGCATGAGAAACTCGCCCTCATGGTGCAGCCTGATGGAGGGGAGCCGCAGCCTCCAGGACAAAGAAGTGACACCCCATCTGGACCCTCCCCCGCCTCCACTGCAGGGCTTAGCTGAATCAAACTAGAAAATGACAAGAGAAATATATCTGGGAAATCCCTGAGTGCTTGAAGTTGAATGGCACACCTCTAAGGAATCCATGGGTCAAAGGGGAAGACACAACAGCAATTAGATTATATTTCGGAGTGAGTGAAAATGAAAACCATATCAAAATTGTAGGATGCGGCCAAACCAGCACTTAAGGGGACTTATAGCCCTCAGTGCTTAAGTTAGGAAAGAAGAAAAGTCTCAACTCAGTGATTTAAGCTTATACTTCAAGGAGCCAGAAAAAAAGAGCAAATTAAACCCAGTGCAAACGGAAGAAAAGAAATAATATTAGCAACAAAAATCAATGAAATTGAGGATAGAAATACAATTGAGAAAATCCATAAACCCAAAAGCTTGTTATGTAAATAGTCAATACATCTGTCAGACTGAACAGGACAAAAAAGCAGTAAATATGATCAATTTTAGGAATTTGAAAAGGGAACATCATGTTGTTAAAAGAATGGCTGCTCAGACCTCATGCCGTGTGTACCCACTGGGGAAGAAACCCTCCACCCAGTCGTTCAAACGAAAGCTCAGGAAGTAAATCTTATTGGTTCCAATAAACCTGTTCTGGGTCATGTGTCCATCACTGAACCAGTCTGACCCCAGGGGTGCAAAGTGATGACTGGCTTCCTCCAGGCCCCATGTTCAGTCTTAGAGCCCGAGACAGAGTCAGCCTCATCTAGAGCCCATGGCCTGAGAAGGACAAAGTGGACTCAGGCCGCCGACAAAGGAGAAGCTCGCACGCATGGAAACACGGACTCCCCGTAGATGGGCCGACGGCGGGCGCTGGCCCTCTCAGAGGTTACAGCAAAGAGCGTGCAACATTGTTGGGAGGCTCCTGGTTCCACGGCTCTTCCATACCAGTAAGAGCGGCGCCAGGACTGGGAGGGGCAACCTTGCTGCGCCCCAACACCCACACCCCAGTCCCAGAGTTAACTGATGGCTCGTTACGCCTTTTCAATGTAGAATGGCCACACCTACCCGCGGCTCACTTAGCCCTCCGAGTGTCCAGCTTCCCCAGGAACAGAGGACTCCTGATTTTGCAGTCCCTGGGGGCAAACTGGAGCCACCTGGCTGCTGGCGGATGAAGCTGGCCGAAGAGATTCAGGTGTTTCTTCCATTAGGTGCTCACTTTGTGAACGAAACACATTGCCAGCCTTATCAGAAACAAAGAATGCTGTGGCCATCGGGTCGTCACCTGCCACCCCCACCCCCCGCCCCCGACAGTGAGCAGAGGGAGCTCAGGATGCAGATGAGCCGGCAGCCCTGTCTCTGCAGCCACCCCCACATGCACCCCCCAGGGGACTCAGGATGGGAACGAACAGGAGACCGGCCCCAGAGAGCTGGGTGGTCATTCAAAGGAACGATTTCAAGGAGCCAAGACATTTGCACTTTCTCATACAAAGTGCTCAATTCCTTAACTTAAGAGGTCTGGTTTTCTTTAACTAACGTAATCTTTTGATGTTCTGGCTACCTGGTCTTTGCTGCAAAAAACTCTTATATATCCTGGCTCCTCCTTTGCCTGGGTGGAACAGTCTCTTAGAGCGATCTTAAGTCCTCCGCCAAATAAAACTTTTAGGCTGTGCATTTTATTTCAGTTGACACCTTGCATTGTCTGTGTCCTCTGTGTTGGTCCCACCAGCATAGCTGGGTCTATAAAGAGACCCAGCTTATAAAAAGGGCCACCTGGCACCCAGAACAAGATGTCAAGTTGCCTTTTAAACTCTCTTTCCTGCACCAGAGACAAAGAACGGGCGGCTTCTCTCCCCAGGCAGTTGCCATGTGAACTATTCTGTAATTAGCATCTCCCTCCCTGTTTCTGGGACACAATCCTGCTTCAGACGGCGTACATCATCTTTTTGGCTTCATTAAAAAGAGCAGCAGTTTACTTATTAAATGACACACAGTGTGTGGGAATTGAGTGTTAACTGTCAGAACAGGACTGATTTTGTTAGAAGCACTGTTTCCTTCTCAGTAGGTTGCGAGCCAGAACCTCATTCTTTTCTCCGGCTCCAATTCTCTTCACGCTCACTTCTGTAAAGATAACAGGAAACACAGCACCCAGGTGACATCTACGCGATGAGTAACTCAGCTCAGTTTGGCTCTTGCTGGGGTGGGCCTCTGGGTGCTTTGGAATTGTCCCTCTCAAGGCATCAACAAATACCTGTTTGAGGATAAACTCATTAGGAACTAAGATGGCAAATGAGAAGAGGAGGTATAATTTATAGTGGTGGGTAAATCAGTGGGCCATTGCTTAATTCTATCAAATGCTAAATTGCTTTTTCTCGTGCCAAAATAATCCTTTGAAGTTAAACATTTCAAGTTAGAAAAAATATCTGCACAGGATAGCAGTTGAAAAGGAGTCGTGTGTAAACAGAAAGACAGACAGACTGGCAACGCTATGATTAAGTGGAATCCTCAAGATGCTGAAGTTACAAACGGGCACGGTCTGACAGGACGGGCTCCAGCTGCACTCTCCACTGGGGGAGGTGTTGGTGTTGGCCCCACCTTCAGGGGCTGATGGCTGAGATTTTGTCTCACGGACAAGTCCAGGGGGCCTCAGCCTCCTCCAGCCACATCCCAAGTGACGGCTCATTCCTGGGAGTCTGGGAGGTCAGGACGGTGAGGATGTCCACGTGATGGGTTCAGGGGCAGGATATCCAGTGGATGTCCTACAGACCCCTTTGATCTTTTGTCTTCTCTGGAGCAAAGGTCCATGAATACTGGGGTCCCAGGAAAGAGTTGGGGTTCAGCCTTAGTGCTTTTAGAGCCTGGAAAGATGCTCTTGCAAACAGAGCACATTGAGTCCACGGGGCATATATTGTGCCGACGTAGCTCTCCATCCAGTCCGCTGCCCCAGCTGGTGCCTAAGCGAAAACTCCCCACCCACTGTCTGATCCATCATGACACATCAGCCCGCTCACCCCCCTGATGTCAGCAGGAACTAGATCTCTGCCCCCAGTGACACAGGTTTTGTGATGTATGATTCCAGTCCCAAGGACTGTGCTGAGCTGGTGGAGACATGACACTAGATCCTCACAGCGGTCAAAAGTGGAAGCCAGAGCATCCAGTGGGGAAGCTTCTTGGTTTGGCCTCTCAAGGTGTTACCGAGTCCAAACTCATTCTGCTCAGACACAACAGTCCAATTAACCAGGAGACGAGGTGTCGGGGCAAGGAGTAACGACTTTATTCAAAAAGCCAGCAGACCAAGAGGATGGCAGACTAATGTCCTGGAGAACCGTCTTCCCCAAGTCAGGATTCAGGCTCCTTTTATACTAAAAGGTGGAAGGGGGTGTGGTTGGTTGCGAACACCTTGATGTTGGAATCGTTTGTTCTTGCAGCTGCCCACATAGGTCAGGTCACGTGTAAACCTCCAACAAGACAAGTGTTGTCCTCTGTGCTGTGATTTTTTTTCTCCCTGTGAATGGAAAAGTGTTCTACCCTTACAGGTCAGAGCCTTGAGAACAGGCTCTCCTGTAGATCTGAGGCTCTAGGCAACACTGTTCTACAAAAGGCGCAGACCGAGCAGGACTCAGCCCAGGAAGCAGCGCACAGGGGTAGAGCCAAGGGAGCGGATCTAATGTGGAGGCAGATTTGTTCTTCTCTATTGCAAAGCCTTCAGATTCTTGCTCTTGGAACGGCCTCTGGGTCCAAGACATCAAGAACTGTTTCCTGTGTAAGTTGCCGAATTCAGTGGCTTGTTGATGAAATCTGACCCCTCCCTGCCTCCCCCTCGAACCCTGGAGAAGCTGACAAATGAGCTGTCTGCTGCGCTGCCCGTGGTCTGCCACTCCCGCGCTGGGCACTTTTGCTTCAGCTGATGCTTCTCTTTTGCCTCTTGGCAACAGAGATTTAATTTAATATAGCAGGGGAGAGGTTTTAGGCCAACTTCCCTGTTATTCATTTCTCGGACGGTACGCTCAAAGGGATTCTTTTGCTGTTTTCGAAATTATTAAAAAAAAAAAAATTGCCAGCCTTGTCTTGGTGTCCATCTCTTTTCACTAGTGTTGCCCAGAAACTACAAACCCTCCCTTCTGAGGTCGCTGGCGAGTCCAGTCCCAGGTCAGGGGCAAAGTTCCCTCTAGTGCCGCTTCTGACTGCATCACACTCATCTCCAGGGCCTTCTGGTCGCGAGTGCCTTCCGTGCATGGGCGGGATCTTCGCGGTTAGTGCTCCGCCCCTGTTATCTTATTTTTCTCCTCTGTTTAATCTCTGTGTTCATTTCCTCTGTGCGCTTCTGAGGTTGCTCAAGTTCATCTTCAGCTTTGCTGATTTGATTTCCTCCCATAAGGAGCTTGATTTTTTTCCTCTCGGGTGAATTTAATATCTGCCTCCGTTCTTCACAGCTCCAAGCTTGTTTCCAGGACGGTTCTTTCTTAACCTCTTTGTACGGAGACTTAAACCACAGCCGTGTCTTCTTCAGCCAAACAGAAAACACTGAGCAGGTGTTTTCTAGAAGTTCTCTCTGGTTAGTAGAGTGTGTATGTTTGCGTCACGGAGCAGCTTCTCTCCTGAGGGCTCTGGGTTCAGCGGTTGGGACCCCAGAGGCCTTTGGGGCCAGGCTGGTGTCAGGAGTGGAGCCTCTGGTGGAGAAACACTGAGAGCTGCTCAGCCGACTTGTCCACAGAGGCTGAAAAATCCCTATTTCTAGGTGAACTGCCTCAACTTTTAAACGTTAGGCCAACCCAGTGAGGGTCCAAACACAGCCGGCTTCGTGGAGAGTGCTCTGCCCCCGGAAAGCCTTCTCCTGTGGGGCAGGACTTCCCATGAGTCTCCGTCTGGCCCCTGACAGCTCATTCTGGAGTAAAGAAGGCTTTTTCAGGCCCCTTGATGGGGACAGGATGCACAGGTCGGTCCGTGCTGCCCATTCATCTGCCTGGAAGCAGAGGGGTTGTTCCATAGGATGCTGCCTGTGAAAGAAGAGAGGCAGTGGTGATGCGAGTGATCACAGGTCCCTGCACAGCACACGCCAGGTGCCTTGTCTGTGTCACATCCTTCCTGCTGAAGCACTCAGCGAGGCGTCTAAGCGCAGGCAACTCTCCGTAAACCTTCATGGCTTTTGTTATTGTTACCGATGCTATTCATATTTGGAACCCCCAGGTTGGGCTGTTGCCCTGAGATGCGATTCGCACAACGCCGGCGACACACCGAGCCACCACCATTGGTGCTGACTGTTGCTTCTTCTTTTTTTCCCTCTTCGTCCTCCTTCTCTTCATCCTTCTCTTCCTCTTCCTTCTCCTCCTCCTCCTCCTTCTCCCGATGAACAGCAGCCTTTCCCCCCGGGGTGCTGGGCCCAGAGCACACGGAGGACAAGTGGACGGGCAGGCTTTTGAGCGCCGGGGCAGCAGGCACCGCGCTAGGCCCTGCGCACGAACGCTTCCTCATCTTTGCAGCCAGCTTGCAGAGGCGGTGGTGCTTTCTCATATTTACATACAAAAAGGAAACCGAGGCTCTGAGAGGTTAAATAAAGGATTTATAACCGGGCTGAACAGGACAAGGACAGAAAATTCCATATTAAATTTTAGGACGCGCAGGCCGTTGGGAACATTGACAGCAGCAGTTTGAGTGGAATGACAAAAATTGGAAGCCACATTAACGTGGGCTGCAGAGGAAATGAATGCTTTATAGCTGGCAAAAATAATCATTAAGAAAGTAAGCAGCATACTACAGGCTAAGAAAACAATTTATGTGGTAGGATGGGCATAGGATTCGTCTTACTAACCTACAAAAATCTTTTATAAAGTGAGGGACAAAAGAAATTACATTCAAATATAAACACCGTCAACGACTATGACCAGGCAACACACAGAAGAAATCCAGCCAATAAAGAAGACTGGAAAGCTGAAACCAAGTCTGAACGTCTAGTTTTTCACTCGTCGATGATAAACGCCGGGACTAGAGAGGGTAAAGGGAAGGATGCTCTTTCCCTTCTGCTGGTGGGCATGTGAAATACTACAACCTCTTAAAAAAATGCAACGTAGAGCAGATTTTAAAATTTTAAATATTTATGCCCTTGACTCACCAATCCTGCACTTGTGTGAGCATCACACGCTCGTGCTCACAGCATGTGCTGGCTACGCCACTTCCTAGCTGTGGGATTCTCAGGCAAATTAATTTCAACGTGCCTCAGTTTCCTCATCAGTAAAAAGGGGGCAACCAAAGTACTCATCTCACAGGACTGTTGTGAAAATTCCAACTTCCCCCTCAGTCCCTGAGTTCTGGTTCCCAAAACCGGGAACTGTCCTGGGTAAAGAACGTGACTTCATGACAGTGACTTCCTCCAGCCTCCTGATTGTCATTCTCGAGTCTTCTGTTCGCACAAATTGCTGTCACCCTTGCTGGCTGCCCAGTTATTTTCCCCTTGGGAAGCCATGTTCAAATAAATATCTCCATAGTTTTCTGCCAGTCACACCCCTCTGGCTACCCTTTCAAGCTTGCCAGTCATGATAATTTAATCCACCCGGCTTCTGGTGATGGGGTGCTGCCTCCTGCTTGGTTGTTTTGGGTTCCTGTCACTCCCACTGCTGTCAGCAGGCCCAGGGCTGGTGGCATCTCCTGCAATCCACATTGGCCAACGGAGGACAATTACTTCTGTGCTTCTACGTGTCCCTGGTACCCCTCCTGCCAGCACATTTCTTACTGGATTGATGACTCATATTTCCCTTGAGCCTTCCTGGGAACACAGGACTCTGGCAGCTTTTCTGTCTTATTTCTGTCTTTCTGTCTCTGCTGAATGCCCCATGAGTTCAGCGAAGTCTCTTGACTCTGGCTCAAGAAAACTTGAATGGCCCCAGGCCCCATGTAAGCTCTGGGAGTCATTTTTTATTTAAATCACTGTTTGGAAATTGTTCTGTTTTTCAGAAATTGTTCTCATCAAGCCTTATGGAGTTTCAACCGATAAACATATAGTTTGATTTTTCAGCCAAAGACCCAAGGGGACCCCGAGGCAGATTTCCATACCTCGTGACTAGGTGGCTCCCCGCTCCCGGGTATTCTGTGAGCCCCAGTCTCACGTCCCCTCCGCTCAGCCGGTGTCCGATTCTGCTCCCGCCCCCGCTCCGTGGCCCACACGCCGAGGAGGAAGCCTGAGGGCTGACGCTCACCCAGTGGCGGCCCTTCTTTAGGGCCGCGTTCCTACTGACCACCGTGCTCCTTACCTCGTCCGGGTCGTGAGCTGCCTCCGGCAGGAGGGTCATGCGGACCACGTCTTCCCGGGGCCAGAAGCAGAGCTCTGGAGGTTTCCTAGCACACATCCTAACTCTGCGACTGGAACAGGAATGCTACTGCCTTTCAAACGCTGATTGTCCTGCAAGCCTGTCAGACTCTCCTATTCACTTCCACGGCTTGTTGGCGCCTTCTCTTAAGAGTTTTTTTTTATAAACGACTCTCATATATGCAAATAAGGATGAAGTTCCTTCCTTTCCAATCCCTATGCTTACTATTTCTTTTCTTTTTCTTGTTTCTTTAGCTACAAACCAGAATACATTTTTGAGTGGTTGTGATAATAAAGGTTATATCCTTCCTTTGTTCTTGATTTCAGTGCTAATACTTCTAGAGACAATCCTAAGGGTTAGTTAGGATTCATTCCAGTTCAGCTCCATTAGGGTTAGTGCACGCTAGAGGCCTGTAAAGTTCCTTCTTGTTCCCAATTCCATGAGAGTTTTCACATCGTAAACTGGTGTTGAATTCTGTGCCTGTCCTAGCTGCGTCTATTGAGATTTTTCTTTGCTTTCTTATTATTCTTTCAATGTGGCATCCTACAATAATATATTTTCTGCTTTTGAAATAAGCATTCCTGGAACAAACCTGCATCATGTTTGTTTTTTTTTTTCAATACAGGGTTGTTTACGATGAGCACATGTACCTTCATAAATAAGGCGGGGCCATCTTTTCCTTTTCTTCTCCTCCCCTGGTCCAGCTGGTGAAAAGGGTATGTGCTAAATGTTTCAAGTGAATTTGGAGAATTTCTTTCTTTTTTCAGTCTCTTAAACAGTTATTGAAAATAGGTATTTTTTGGGAAAGTATGGAAAAATGTACCATTAAACCACCCAATCCTGCTGCTTTTCAAACAGGAATCCGATCATCAAACAATTTCTTGTTTTTAATGTGTTTTATTTTAATAAGAATTCCCATTTCTTTCTGAATTGGTGCTAGAAACAGAAGAGAAACAAACAGGGTTGCCTCAGAAGCCCAAGATGCAGAACAACAGACAAACCTAAAGAAACAAAAAAGAAATAAAAAAAACCCCTAAAGAAACAAAAAAGAAATAAAAACACAAAAGTATCAGTGAAATGAAAAATAAAGAAACAATCAAGAGACTCAATAAGATCAAAGGCCAATTCATTAAAAAGTCAGTGAAATAACACTCCCTTCACGGGGAAGGGTTTTGCTGGAAGCTGGTCTCCCGAGGGCTTGAAGCCTCACTCCCTGGTGCTGGGGGCGAGCGGCGGGAGCCAGGCACGCTCCCCAAGTGACCGGGTGCCTTCCCCAACGCTCTGGTCCAGCTGTCCTGCCTCCCCCAGGATCCTGCCCTCCCCCAGGCCGCCTCTGTTCACACACACACACACACACACACACACACACACACACACACACACACACACACACACACACGCACGCCTGACGGCTCTCGCTCCTGCTCCACTCGGAGCTCGACTGGCCGGAGCAGGGCCCTCGCCGGACAGAAAGCTTCCGCGCGCTCGGTAGCGTCAGCCGCCGGCCCCCGCCCCGCCGTCGGCTGCTCCCAGAGGTCAGGGACCACGTGCCTTCCTTTCGGTGTTTTGTTTTTTGTGGATTTTACTTTGCAATATGACACTATGGAATGTGTCCCGAGTCCTACACTTTCATTATATATTTTTAGAAATGTTTCCATTTTTACTGTTTTCAAATCTGTTGGCGTAAAGTTGCATGTCGCAGTCTCTTAGCTTTTGAGTAACTCCACCACACCACCATCCTAGTCCCGTTTCTATTCCTTGTATTGTTTTTGTCTCTCTTTTTTCCTTTTTTATGATCATTATTATTTTATTGATTTTTTAATGAATTGGCTTTTGATTCTGTTGATTCTCTTTATTTTTCACTTTATTAATATTTGCTTTTATGCTTTTATTTCCTTTTTGTTTCTTTAGGCTTGAGTGCCTTTTCTTCTATCTTGAAACAAAACTCATTTGTTTAAGAATGCTATTTTTAATAAAAGCATTAAGGTTATAATTTAAACCCCAAGTATCAACAGCTATATCCTTTCAGTTTTGAAATATATAGTATTTTCATGCTGTTCAGTTTTAGATACTCTGTAATTTTCATTGTGAATTTCTTCATAACCTATGAGTTATTAATAAATGTAAATGTCTCCATATCTGGAGAGGAAAAAAATTGCCTAAAACATATTTTTTATTGTTAATTTCCAGTTTAATTGCCTTATGCTTAGCAACTATGGTTTGCATTTTATTGGTTCTCTGAAATTTATTGAAAATTTCTTTGTGATTTAATGCATGATCAAGTCTATATAATTTTAGTTATGTTCTTGAAAAGAATTCTATATTTTGGAGTGATGGGAGATTTTATATAAATTCTTCTCATTTTAATTTGACTGGTTCTAATTTTTGTACTATATATTTGAAAAGCCAGTTTCTAATACACAAATGTTGATATCTCTCTCATATAAAATTCAGTGTATTTGGGGGCAGTATGGTTAAGGCATACAAATATGTGATTCTTCTGCTTGGGTTGTTCCTTTTAGTGATATAGAATAATATGCTTAGAAATACATAGGTCCTTCTTTATCCCTACTAATGCTATTTATCTTAAATTCTCTCATCTAATATTAATATTAACTTTTTTGCTCAACATTTGTAAGGTAATCCTCTCCCTATCTTTTTATTTAAACCTTCATGCAGTTTTGTTTCCTTGTGTTTCTTTTAAGTGGCATTAGCCATATTTTAAAATATTTTACCTCATAATCTCTATCTTTTAAATGGCAAGTATAATCCATTTATACTTACTGATATTATGATGTATCTGGATTAATTTCTCCCATCCTATGTTTATTTTCTATTTATCATCTTTCCTACTTATCTTTTCTGTTTTCTTTTTTTTTTTGTCTTTTCCTTCCTTTTATTGGATTAATGACATTTTCTATATTCATTTTTCTCCTTTTTTTTCTCTGTTGGTGAGCCATAGGTTGTATTTTCATTAATCTAGTGATTGCCAATAAAGTTTTAACCTAACTGTAAGGTTTTTTCTAGCAAGTTCTATAGTAATACACTACATCCTATTCAAAGTACGGAAAGAATTTTATCATACTTTTACCCATTAAAAAACCCCACACTCATTATTGTCCTTAAAACTTTCTATTTCATCCCCTTTTAAAACACAGACACACAAATTATTTCTATAGCCAAGAACAGGATACAATTGCCACTGTACTTTATATTCATTTCTGGGCTCTTTGTTCCTTCAGGTACGGGACTCCACCTTCTGTGCCCACGTTTAGTTTTGCTGAATGTATCGATGCTCTTAGTGAAATGCAACAGAAGATGGCTTTAGCCAGTTAAATAGGAGGGACTCATTTAAGAGATGTTAGATAGATTACAGACTTGTGAGGAGACCAAGCTTCCAGCCATAACGGACAAAACCATTCCACAGGGCTGATCTGATTAAAAGAAAAAAAAAAAGACGAACCCTGCCTCTGCTACCTATAAGCGCTAAATATTTAAGGCAGGTTCCCCAGGTGCCCCGTCTGCTGGCAGCCCGACCAGCAGCTGCTGCCTCTTTCACACTGTACCGTTTGAAGGATGTCGTCATGTGTCACCCACAGTCAAGCTGCTGGGAGTTGCACTTCCTTACTACGGGCGAATTATCAACATAATTTTAGGAATTCTTATAGACAGACTTGTATCTTCTGCCCCATTTATGTGTTAATTCAATCATTTGTATCAGTATGGATTCTCAGGTATTTATTGTATATTTCGGGTTGTAATTCAAAACTGCTTTATTTATTTTCTTGTTGAGTTGTTCCGGCTTTGGCTACAGGAAGCCCTTTCAATTGGTTCCTGTGCCCCTTGGATATAAGTGTTTGGTTTTTTGGTGGTGCTGGTGGTGATGGGTTTTTTTGTCTTTGTTTTGTTTTGTTTTGTTTTGTTTTTTAGTACGTCTTTACTCTCTGGCACCACAAAATACTCAGGCTTATCTTGCATATTTCCTGCCTGGTCTTAGATTCTCTTTTCCAAGGAGCCCGGATCCTGGTGTTGGAGAATGGTATTAGAAACTGAGATCTGGAGGCTACACGAGTTGTTCTGAGACTTTTTATAACCTGTCCTGGGACTGAAGAGATTGACAATAATGACGTCCAATCATACCTCCCTGTTTAGTTTTAGGGCTTGAAGACAGGTGTTTCTCTCCTCTTTAATAGCAACATTAAACAGCAAGCTGGCACCATTTGGAGGCATAAGATTTTCCCCTGAAACTCAGTAGCTGCTCCATGTTCCTTATGTTGCAATAATGTAAAATTTATCTTTGTGAGAAAGACACTCACAGCTTTTGGTAAGAATTACTTGAGAACAACAATTAACTGTCACGATTTGTTATTATCATGGTTGTTCTGAGGTGAAAAAGCTCGTTTACTGTAAGATAAGTGTTACTGGACTAGACATAGAGGAAATCTGAGTAAGGGTGCCCCGCCGCACATAGAATCTGGCAGGCTTCTCCAGAGGACCCTTCCTGTGCTGTCCCAGAGGAGGGGAAAGGACAGTCAGAAGCTATTGATGGAAGAGATGGGAGATGGTGGCCGTGCAGGGGACTGGACAGAGGCACAGCATCTCTGAGAGAGAGGATGGGGCAGCCGTGGGGGAGCAGGGGATGTTTGGTGAAGAAAGTACATTTACAGAAGACAGGCATGGAGAATTTCTATGACATAAACCTGTGAACGAGGTGCCGGGAGGAGGCAGCGGCTCAGCTGTGCTGGGATGGGTTGGGCTGTGGGAGGAGTCATGGAATGCCCAGGTCATCTCTACAGGTTCAGGTGTTATGGATCATGTCACAGGTGCACCACTTCTGGGCACCCCAGCCTGCCTGACACCGGTGTGTTTGTTTTGACTCTGGAGGAAAAGACACAAACAGAAAGTTGGTCCCAGGAGGTAGTTTGGCAGCAGAAAGGGCAAGCTGAGAGATGTTAGGAAGTGGTGACAAAGTTGACATGACAACAAAGAAGGACAAACGGGATGAGCTGGATTGGACAGGGTCTGCTGAGAGCTCCGGACGGAAGTTGACCTGAGCAGGATGTGCAGGTGAGATGAGAAGGAGCCAGGAGTTCCAAATGTGGGATTCAGGGATGCAGAAAGGTCAGCTCAGGTAGCCAGAGGATGCCCTGGAATGGGGTCCACCCAACACAGGGGTCCTAGTGACAGCCAATCAGAAAGCATCTTCTGTCCTCAAGAGACAGGGCAAAGGGGGAGATTCAGAGCAGCTTGGGGTGAAATGAATCAACTTGCAACAAGACAGTATTGGCCCGGGAGGCCAGAGTCCTGGGGTCACACACAAGCAATCTGACTTTAGACTGTTAAATTAACATATCTGGGCCTCAGTTTTCTCATCTGAAAATTGGGTGGGAGGTTAATTTTCAGGTCCTCTCCTGATTCAGTGATTCTCATTTTGACAATGTGATCCAGCTGTGTATTGGCAATTTCTCTACCAAGGTGCAAACTATGGGCCAAAGTTCATCACCATAAAGCAGAGAGTCTTGGTCCTGGCTCACACCAGAATCTCCAGGGGTCTTTCCTTTTTAGAATTCCTGTGTGATCCCAATAAACCTGCAGAATGAGGAATCATTGCCTTAAAGCAGTGGTTCTCAGACTCGAGGGCTTCTTAAAACACAGGATGCCGGGTCCTTCGCCAGCTTTCCTGACTCAGTAGGTCGAGGGTGGGCCCTGGAAACTCGCATCCTAACAATTTCCCTGGTGATGCTGTGGCTACTGGTCCCATGATACTTGGAGAAAATGAAAGGAAAATGCTTTTTGGTTCTAAATAACAATGCAGGGTTGTAGTTTTCTTTTCTTTCTTTCTTTTTTTCTTTTTTCTTTTTTATATATAACCTGTATTTTATTTTATTTATTTTATCATGTTTTTTACATTTTTGATTGAGGTATAATCATTTTACAATGTTGTGTCAAATTCCAGTGTAGAGCACAAATTTTCAGTTATACATGAACATACATATATTCATTGTCACATTTTTTTTTTGCTGTGAGCTACCACAAGATCTTGTATGTATTTCCCTGTGCTACACAGTATAATCTTGTTTATCTGTTCTGCATATGCCTGTCAGGATCTACAAATTTTCATTTTTTTTTGACTCAGTGCAGGGAACTAGAGAGAATTTTGTGGCAATGTGTGTCAACCCCTGTGCACGGTGGGGCACCATGGAGCTCTCAGGGGACGGCCAGTCTCCATGCAGTCACCCCATCATTGGTTCACTCAGCAAGTACTGAGTGAGCATCAGTTTGTGCTGGACACTCTGCGAGGTGCTAGGCTTAAGCAAAAACTAAGACAGACTTGGTCTCTAGCCTATCCGGAGAGATGGATGACCAAACGAGTAATTGTGATAATGAGATGTTATGACCAAGGGTTTGCAGGAAGGTGTGGGGTCACATGATAACCAAGTTGGTTAGGATCGTTGTCAGTCCTTCAGAGAGGAGAAATGAGATGGATGAGTGGATGGATAGATGGAAGGATGAAGGAAAGGATAGATGAATGGTGGATGGGTGGATGAATGAATGGACAGATGGATGGGTAGATGGGTGGATGGACAGATGAAAAGAAGGAGGGAGGGAAGAAGGAAGGTAAGGGGGCTAAATGGGCAGATTTACAGACAGATAGACTGACAGATGGATTCCAGACTAATTAGAGTCTCTACAACTATTTAAAAAAAATAAAAAGCATGGTGCCATGCCCAGGGGTGTTATTCAGGGTTCTTGGTTGCAAATAACAAAAATAATCTCCAAATATATTACCCGGAAAAGGAATTTACTAGGAAGCAATCAAGACTCAAAGAATCAGAAGGAAGTCGAAGAGAACCAGACTTGGAGAATGGGCAAGAATCAAGGCTGCTGCGAAAGTCAGCAGAGGACTAGCCTTCAGCCCAGGGTCCACCGGACGCCACGTCCACCTCTGTGGAGCATCACCACGGCTGCCGTGGAGAAGCCTCAACTGTCCTTGTTCCTGTGCATCACTGCTTTTTCTTTTTTGTAATAAAACTCACTTGACATAAAATTCACCATGTTAAGCATTTAAAGTGTACCATTAATTAGCATTTAATACATTTATAATGTTTCCCAACCATCACCGTTACCCAGCTCCATATCATTTCATCACCCCCAAATAAACCCTGTGTTCATTAAGCCATCACTCTCATCCCTCCTCCCCCAAGCTCCTGGCAACCACCAGTCTACTTTCTGTTTCTATGTATTTGCCTATTCTGGACATTTCATTAGTGGCATCACATAGTACATGGTTTTTGTGACTGACGTCTTTCTTTCACTGAGCATAATGCTCCCAAGTTTCATCCCTGTGTGGCATGTGTCAGTACTTCATCCCTTTTCATGGCTGAATAATATTCCACTGTACAGATGGGCCACATTTTTGTCTGTGTGTTCATCAACTGATGGACACTGATGTTGTTTGTACCATTTGGATATTGTGAATAGTGCTGCTATGAACATTCATGTACAAGTTTTTGTGTGGACATGTGTTATTTCTCTTGGGTCTACACCTAGAAGTGGAAGTACTGGTAATTCTATATTTAACTTACTGAGGAAAGTTCATGCTTTTTTAAAATACACTTCAGATTTAATGCTGGGTGTGCAATCTGATTGGTAAAGCCAAGGATCTATCGTGCCGTGTGGCAGGGGGCAGGGGTGTGTCCCTCTCCCAGCCCATCCTCTGCGGGCTCATTCCTAACTCAGCAGCACACACCTGACATCGGCCAGCTGCTCCCCCGGCCTCAGGGCAGAACCGTGGGCTTTAGTCCTTGTCCAGCTGTGTACGTGGTCCACGTGCATCTAGCATCTTTAACTTTGTTGATTCCAATGACTATTGCTTCATGGTTTAAAGGGAATGAGATTTCAACTGACATTAAAAAAACCTATTTACCAAGTAAAGTAAAAATTCGTTTCAAAAGAGTGTTCAAAGCATCTTTTGTGGGAAAGTGATACGAGATTCTGAGGGTAGAAAAAAAATTGGAACCATTTACCACGACAACTTCTAGACTTCCTTCTAGGTGAAATTTAATATAGATAATGGGGTCACTGTCGTCTTCAGGGGGGATGAGGACAGGACAGCCATGAGGTGTGACTGCACCTTCGGTCACCTGTTGGGGAGACATCCGGGAAGTACCAATGAGTCACCCGCTTCCTTGAAGGATAGACGCACAGCATCCGTCTTCTCTTTATAAGTGCAGAGTCTCTGGCAACATTTGGGCAACAGAACTCACTCAGTTCTCACCTCTGACATTTTAATTCCTGGCTATTGACGGAGGCCCCCTGGGACCGCACCGCCGCTCACCACCACCGGACTCCTGCCGGGTCAGCGTCTGCACAGCGCCTCACGGCGGGCGGCGCTGAGCGGCAAGGGCCTGGCGGCTGGCATTCCACACTTTTTCCTGGAATCTTCTTTTAAGGGCAACATCCATAAAGGCAGAGAAGCACATCCTGTATTCCTGTCTTCAGGGATGATTTCTGCTCACGAGACTGCATTTGATCTATCGCCAGGTGACCACTGGCACAGAGAGACAGGTGCAAAGCAGGGTGTCACAGAAGTTGTGCTGACTGGGGTCGAGGGGCTCCTCCCCAGGGGGGACACGTGCCCAGACTTGGGGGGCATTGCTGATGCCAGCCTTCTTCATCGAGCCTGCTTAGCTCATGTCAGAGTCCGGTTCCAATGAGACCCACGTGGCTGCTTCTCAGCCGCAACAATGACTCAAGAGGAGTTTTGCATAACACAGAAGTGAATTTTTAAATCACATCTTTAACCAAAATCCACACTTACCTTCTTTTACCTGTAGGACCCACTCGAGAGCTGTAATGCAGCATCAGTGAATAAGCGCAAAAATGCACTGTATGAAAACATGATTGCCGAGTAAATGTATCATAAAGCAGTGATTCTCAAATATGCTAGTGCAGTAGACTCGCCTGGGGAACTTGCTAGAATTATCTATTCAAATAGAATTATCTATTCAGCTTCATCTAAACCCCCTGAATCAGAATCTGTGGGGAAAGTCAAGAACAGGGATGGCATGCACAGTTGTGAAGTCTGCACACTGCACAAGAGCACCTGGTGGAGGAAGCCGATGGAGGCTGAAATCCAGGCCACGGTCAGCTTGCCCACCATGTGCCCTGGCCCAGAGCTGAAGCAACCAGAAGAAGGGACATTTTTCAGGATTTATAACACACACACACACAAAATTCTCTGTATGTTAATTGACACCTCACATGGATTGTATTTTAAAAAAAGATAAAAGCTGCCCAGTTAATTTTGAAGCACAACCTGGTCTGAGCACCGTTGGGTCTATAAAGCGGTGTTCAGAATCACTGGATTAATTAGAAAAGGCCTTTTGGAGGACACTTTTGAGAGGTTTAAAATACATCTCCCTGTATTGTTGGATATGTACTTAATGAGTTTTTTCTATTTCACTTCTCCTACAGGCTTTCCTTTTGAATTTACTGAACGATTGTAAAAAGCACTACGCAGTACGGACAATAGTCATTTAGTGATCGTTCAATACTTCAGTTAACAAAATTCTAATATCCTACTAATTCATGAGAATTTTCAGCAATTTCACCAGCGCTTAGACAGAAGCGAGCAATCCCAAGAAGATGGTCATGACTCTGACTGTGTCCAGCGCTGTGCATGGTATGCGACCTCGGAGGTGATGACGGAGCTGTTCGAACTGCATCCCTTGGTGTCACAGGCAGTGACCTTGTGTAGGTTGTGTGCTTTGCTCGAGGGCACACAGAGAGCTGGACCTGAACTGGAGCCGCATGTCCATCTGTCTTAAATGCAGGTGAGCGTCTTTGTGATTGTCTTCTGAGCCGGGGGCTACATCGAGTGCCAAGAACATACAGATGTCTAAGGCAGAGTTTGTGTCTTCAAGGAGCTCATAGTCCAAGCAGATGGCACCGATCTACTTACGGACTGAGTGTAAACACCAAGCCTTATGTCACACACCGCACATTCTATTTGAACCCCTAGATTTTGTTCTCACACCCTCAGAAGTGCACATGGATGAGACAACATAACTACTGTATGGATTAAAATGGCCAGCCTCCTCGCTACCCGGAGAGGCGATGAAATCCAGCGGCCCCTGAAAATGCCCCAGCATCCTGCGGGAAATCACCTCAGGAATTTCCTTACTCATTTTGAATATATTTTCTACCTAATCATGGTGGTACAAAGGTAATTTTGGTAGCTGGGTCACCTAAAGGAATATTTCTTGGGTTTCTACATTTCCATTGTAAGGAAAAAAGGAAGGAAGGAAAGAAGGGAGGAAGGAAGGATGGAAGAAGGGAAGAAAAGGAGATGGAAAAATGAAGGGAAGGAGAGAGGGAGGGAAGGAATGAAGAAATAAAGGAGGTGGGGGAGGGAGGACAGACTTGCCTCGGTGAAGTCTGGGATGGTACAGTAAGAGACTCGGAGGGGGATCCCACAGGCCAGCCCACACCGGGCACGTCACTCATCAGTTCAATGTGCAGACAGACCTGGGATGCAAAGATAAACAAGACTCCTCTTATCTCGAGGACCTCAGTCTGGCCGACCCACCTGGTGGGCAAGACAGGCACGCAAACCAAATTACATTACCGTGTGTTAAATGTCTCAACAGAACGGAGAGCACAGGGCAGGTGGGCACATGGAGCGACGGCAACAGGGGAGAAGTCTGGGAAGATCTCTAAGAGAATGTCTGCCCAGGGGGTTTGAAGACAAAGACGGTCTTCCAGGTGGGCAAGGAGGCCTCAGTTCTAACTGATTTTTATAGCCCAAACCTACGCTATCCTTTAAAACAGGCCTTCTCAGACGTTAATATGCGTGGTACAGAAGCCGTGTTAAAATGCAGGTCCCGAGCAGTAGGTCTGGGCTGGGGTCCCAGGTCGTGGACCACACTTGGAGCAATGAGACTGTTGAGGTGGCTCCTGCGGGTGAAGTAAGTTGAGGACGCAGCCGCGAACTAGACCAAGCTGCTCTCTGTCCCCATGGGACTTAGAGTCTGGTGGCAGCACAGAGCGGGAAGGAAGCCCCGTGTCGCTGCGGTCTGACCTGGACTTTTCCTCTCTGTGATTCTCTCCCCCCCCCCCCCCCCCCGCGCGCACCTTCCCGGCCGGAGGGGTCCCCGGCTTCCCGGCTCCCCTGGCGCCTGGGGGGGCCTGGGCAGCTGGCGGCGCTGGGGGGAACGCTTCCCTGCCTGGGGTGTGAACACAGCTGCGCTCTGACGTGGGCCTCGTGCAGCGGGCGCCTGACAGGCGCTCTGGGAACAGAGGGGCGCAGTAACTCCTCGGACGCTCGCCGCACTCCCGCTCTCGGCCCCAGACGCGCGGGGCGGGCACGGGCCTCCGCCCGGAGCCGCTTCCAGGGCGCTTGCAAAGGCGGCCCGTGAAGGCGCAGGTTGAACGGCGCTGTGAGCCGCCTGCGCGCCGTGCGCGCGGTGGGCGTGCGCTCGCGGGGCCGCGGGGGAGAGGAGGAGGCTCACTTCTGGGCACTAGGGGCGGCGGCCGAAGGCAGAGGCGTTCTTCCAGACAGGCTCGGCGCGGCCCAGCCGGACCGCGCTGCTTCTGCTCCGTGAACGTGCCCCGGTCAGGGCCCCTCCCCCCCCCCCCTCCGCTGCCACAGCTCCCTCTGCCCGGAAGGCCCTCCCCTCCTCCTGCCTGCTGGGCCACTTACACTGACTTTTCTGCTGGGTCTTCCTTCTTGAGGCTTAAGGTGGTCAGCCATTTCCTGGGACATGAGATTTTCACTGCACAGATGAGGACAGCCCCTGCCAACCGGAATCGCTGGTCACGCTGATTGTGGCTCCCCCGACTCAGCACTCAGCAAATTGCGTGTCCTTTGTCTCTGCCCTCCTTACCCGGAGGCAGTGGCTCCACAGACAGTCCTGGCTTAAGTTCCTGCAATGCCCCACGCAGTCAGCACGTGGTAAACACTCGTGAACACCCGCATGGAAACTTGGTCCCTGAACCCTCTTGGAAAAGGAGTAGGAGTTTGTCTAGTAGAGAGGAGAGGGAGGAAGCTCTGGATTTGGAGGGCAGCATGTGCAAAGGTCCAGGTGCATCATGCTGGAGGGGCCTGAGGAGACCACGCTGCCCTCCACTGTTTCTAGGATGTGAGGGCACTGGGGCAACACTTCCCCAGAGGAATCCCGGGATAGGAGAAAGAGGACAGAGTAAGGAGGGCCGTGAATGCGCCAGGCCAGGGAGTTTAGACTTCTTTCTGTAGATTTCATGGAAATATAGGATCATTTCAAGCAGGGGTCAAATTTGGGCTTTTAAGATGCTGCTCTGACAGTACTGTGTCAGGAGGAGAACTGTGAGGCCCTTCAGCTAAGGTCGTGGCAGAGGCGGATGGAGGGGATGCGGTAACATTCCAGAAATACTCCGGAGACTAGTTAATCCATGCTCGTGACTTGGTTGTGGGGGATGGTGACCCAGGAGGAGGCGGAGACCAGGGCTGCACCCACATTTCTCATTGGTGAGTGGAGGAAACGAGATGAGGAACAGGTTTGGGGAAGAGCGAGGGTGTGTGGTTTGGACCAAGCTGGCAGCGGCTTCCGGTGACCTGACACGTGGTTAGCTCTGTGCATTTGGAGCTCAGGTTAGAGTTCTGGACCAGAGCGATGTTTAATTGTCATCAGCTATAGATGTTAATTAAAGGCGAGGTGTGGAGGAAATTGCCTGGGGAGACTGTGCAGAAGACGGGGAGAGAGCTCCCGCAGGACTAGGGGAAGTTCGCGGTGGTCAGGAGGTGGAGGAAGAGAGGGGAGAAGGAGGCCAGAGGGAGCGCTGTTCAGACTTGGAGAGAGACTTTCAAGAAGGCAGTGTTTTCAACTGTGCGTTCTGTGCGCATCTGGCGGAGAAGTCCGGGCACAACGTTGGGGGACCGGAAGGAATTTGCGAGGTGCCCCAGCGGAGGGCACAGTGAAGGCAGGGGTGCTAGGACCAACCGCGTTCCCAACTTCTCCTCCCACAGGGACTGTGGACACAGGGAGACGGGAGCTGGGTCACCCCCGGGACCTCTCCTTCTGTCCCAGGTGGTTTCGCCATAAGGGGCATCGCTTCTAAGTAAGAGCAATAGGAGAGGCTTCCACGCCGGTCGGCCAGCTTTTCTTTCAGATCTGATTCTGTACCAACAGCCGTGTGCCTGGGGCAGGTCCTGTAGCCCTTCTGGGCTGTGGCTGCCTTGCATAGACTTGGTGGATCTGAGGCTGCTTCCAGCTCTGGTAATCTCTGGGTCTACGGCCTTAGATTCTGAGGTGGGCCGCCCCTTTGGGGGTCTTTTTAAAGTTCCTAGTCATTACTTCAGGGCCCACCCAGTGCCTGCCTCACTGTCCTCTCTCAAGCCAACTTCCTCTGCAGACTCCCTGTTTACGCCCCCTCGTGCTTTGTCTAGAGTCTGTCCAGCAATGCGGGTGCCAGTTCCTGACCCCAGCTCTACATGAGTTGCTTGTTATTGATGTGAAATTCACGTGACATAAAACGAACTACTCTGAGTGTGCAATTCAGTGGCAGTTAGTATATTCACAATGTTGCACAAGCCCCACCCCTTCCCAGTCCCAAAACATTTCATCACCTCAAGAGCAAGCCCCACACCCATCGCTGCAGACTAAGTATCTGTGTTCCCGCCAAATTCACATGTTGAAACCTAACACCCAATGTGATATTAGAATGCGGGGCCTTTGGGAGGGGCTTAGTCATGAGGGTGAAGCTTCAGGAATGAGATTAGAGTCCTTTTAAAGGAGGCCCCACAGAGCTGAGCTCCCCACTCCTTGCACCATGTGAGGACGCAGCAAAAAGACAGCTTCTCTGAGGAAGCAAGCTCTCGCCAGACACCAGATCTGCCAGCAGCTTGATCTCGGATTTCCAGCCTCCCGAACGATGAGAAGTAAATCTCTGTTGTCTTTAAGCCACCAGGTGACGGTATTTTTGCTACGGCAGCTCCCAAAGACTAAGATACCCACTACGCAGTCACTCTGTCTCTACCCCCTCCCCCGGCCTCTGGCCATCACCAGCGTGTCGTCTGCCTCTGTGGATTCGCCTCCTCTGGAAATTTCATTTAAGTGGGAGCGTGTCCTGTGCTCTTTGTGGTGGACTTCTCTCGTTAGCATAATACTCTGCAGTTCGTCCGCACTGTAATAGGTGTCAGTCCACCATCCCTTTTTATGGCTGAGTCATGTTTCTTTGTATGTCTACACCACGTTTTGATTATTTATTCATCTGTTAATGGACACTGGGGTTGTTTCCACTTTTTGGCTATTGTGAGTGATGCTGTTATCAACGTGCTGGTTTGAGTATGTATTTCCGTTATTCTGAGCATGTACCTAAGAACAGAATCGCTGGGCACCTTTGGTCATTCTATGTGTAGCTTATTGAGGATTGAAATGAGTTTACACATTCAGTGGTCTAAGCTGCACGCCAACTTGTCTCTCAGTCTCAGATGCCAAATTCCTCGGACAGAGACTCTAACTGGCCCAGCAGGGGTGGGCGCCTCTCCTGCTGGTGGGGGAGGGGACAAGGCTGGGGGCTGATGGAGGCGCAGGCACACGGGGCTGCAGCACCGCAGTGGAGAGGTTCAGTAGGAAGAAAATAAGAAAAGCCCTGCAGGGACTCCCAGGGGCTGCCTGTGGCCTTTGGAATGCAGGGCTCTCTCTTAGGCTCCCAGGAGTGGGTGGTAATTTTTGAACACCTGCTTCCATGATTTACTGTGTCACCAAATTTGACGCGATTGTTTCTAATATACTACATAAAGGTGTAACATTACCATAATAATTTGGCCGAATGACCATTTTCCAAATCATTCCAAATGAACAAGATGAAGCACTCAGCATCTTTATGGGAAATTGCTTTCTGCACAGCACGCCTGTAAATAGGGGACATTAATAATACAACGCTGAGCCCGCCCGCTGCGCGGGGTGAGAACAGCGTCTTATTGCAGAGGGTGCCATGAATAATTGATTCCTTTGCTGATACCAAAAGGTAGATTCTGTTCTTAAAATACATTGACATTTTCATTCATGACAGACACCCACTCTATGTTGGAATAATAAAGACCAAATTATGTTTCCTCAAAAAAGAAGGATTTCCACATATGTTAGAACAAAAAAACAAAACAAAAAAAAAAATACAAGCTGCTTTACACAGTGAATCACTTGTAATTATTTTTAAACTGTTCTGAATATGTGGTTTGATCTGGAGACAGAGTCTAGTTGCTTAAGGTGGGGAGGGCTCTGTCATGTGCCTCAAAGTCCGAAAAAAAATGTCCTCAGAAACAGAACCTTAGTGTTCTTTAAATCAGCAGTTTGTCACCATGTCAGAGAAGAATTGAAAAATTACTCTCATTACTCTTATGATAAAAAGTAAGAACTATCCTCTAAGAACCTTTCATAACTGAAAGGTCACCCACAAACCATGCAACGCTATTATCTCTTTTGCAAAAAAAAAATATTAAAGACAAATATTTCCCCGAGGCATCGTGAACTCTCTGTAAAGTATGATTCATAACATTATATTTTATAGAAGCCACAATCTGTTTCACCCTAACTCTTGAGTTATTTTCGGTTTTTCTTCCATTTTAAATAATACGGCCATGGCTGTTTTGTGTGGAAATCCTTGTGTTTTGAAATCATTTCTCAGGTTAGATTTCTAGAAATCCCATTAGTTTCAGGGAATGATGGAACGATTTATAACCTGAACAACAGTATAAGAGAGTGTTCTTTTTATCCAACTCTCATGACTGTTTGGCATTTTTCCATTTTTCAAAATCGCTCATGGTTTAGTACACAGAATTGTACCATATTATTGTATGTGATTGTTTATAATTGTGTATTTTTATTGTTTAACTTATTTTATCTCAATTATTAGATAAATAATTTGGCACAAAGCTAGGCACTTGTCCAAATCTTTATCGTTTGCCATAATCTGTATATATTTGACTATGCATTTGTCCATTTTATTGAAGTTTTAGTGCCTTTCTAGTAATATGTATGAGATGGCTAAATATTAATGATGTTTCTATTTTTCATTTTGGTTTGAAACAATTTTTAAAATTAGACGTCCGACTTTTAGTTCTATTTATGGCGTGTTTTGACACATACTATTTGAATTTTGATGGATTCAACTAAATATATACTCAACTGTCTTTGAGATAAACTCTAGTGTTTAAACTTGGAAAATCCTGTGACAATCATGGGTTGGAGAAGTATATTTAATGTGTATTTCTAAATTGGTAACGCTTAGACTTTTCAAACACAAGCTTCTGTAACGTAATTGAAATTTATTGTGCGGGAAGTTGTTAAGTCTGGATCTAAGTTGCTTTTCTTTTTTTTTAACAAATCATGACAAGCCCTTTGATAAAAAGATTCTATTTCTACCTGATTCATAGTTCCCCCTTCCTAGGAGATTGCATTTTGTTATGAAGTCAGGCTGGCTTGCGCGCTCCCTAAAGTACGGGGCGCCAGGCTTGGCCTCCCCGGGGAATCTCCCTGCTGTGCCTTCACTGCAGGGTCTCACGGCACAGCAGCCCTGACCTTGGGAGCTGGCCGGACACACTCAGCCGAGCCTTGGGCTTCACAGGGCAGCATCAGTATCAGCACCAGACAAGGTCTGTCTGTGCCTGTGGTGGAGCGAGACCAAGACAGCCCCACGGCCGTGGCTGCACACGTGGGGCAGAAGGAGCACATTGTCCAAACTGCACGAGGGGTCCCCGCCCCCTCTGGCTGATAGGACAGATTGCCACCTCTTTGCCACTTTCCGCTTTCGGCCTCAGTCTAGATACGATTTCTTGTTAAAACCACAAGAATGTTCTTGCTTTCTGACAGCACTCAATTCTGAGCATTTAGCCTGGGTAAAAATTAGACTAAACTGAACTAAATGTCTAATTTAACTTTAAACTTAGTTTGATTCAAGATCTTAAAGAATCACTGTAGGGGGCACTCAGTTTTGGGGAAAAATTCTGCTTTTATGTCCGGAGCCCCGCCCCCACTGGCTCCTCTCTGAGACCCCAGTGCCCCCTGGTGGTGGAGGGAAGGCTCTCAGCTCCCAGGGAGGTGTGGCAGGTCTGGTGTCCCCTGGGATATAAGGTGTCTTTGTCCCCACCCTGGGTGTTCTGGCCTCTGGAGCCGGAGGGCTCTTGTTCAGTTCTCTGCCAGCTCATTGGGGCCCTATTTTGACCCCGTGGCTTCCCCTTGGCCTCTCTGATTCTTTGCCTGTCCTCCTTCTCCGGCCAAGGCTGGCAGAATCTCGTTCAGGCCCCCAAGATGGGCCCTTCAGCACACCTGCCAGCCTCGGCTCCGTGTCACTGGTAACAGAGAGGCTCCAACGCCCAGACATAGCACCCACCCTCTGACCAGCACCGCCTCCTCTGACCAGCACCGCCTCCTCTGACCTACGTTGAACCACATCTGTTGTCACCCCTGCTGCCAGGGTCCCCTAAAGGGATGGGAGCCAGCACCCTTCCACCCCCGATGCTTCCCTAAGCATTTCCAGCACGCTTTCCAGAGCAGTCAGGTCTGAGAAAGAGATGCCAGCTGCTCCCACCTGTGCCTTCCCAGGTCCACAGGCAGCAGGGGAAGCCTCTCCCACCTGACAGCCCACGGCCCATGGCCCTTGCCCACCCGGCCCACCCGGCCCACCCGGCCCACCTGGTGCAGCCCAGCTCTGGAGAGTTATGCTAATTCCTTCTTCCTCAGTCCTGCAGGGCTGTGGGATGCCCCAGTCCCGTGAGCCTATTTTGAATTTCATAAGCTGAAATCACCTTTTTTCTCTTTGGATTCCTTCTGTTTTCATGTTAATTCCAGCCCTGCCTGCCCCTTTCTCTGGGAGCCAGGCAGAAGGAGCTCATGCTCCAAGAAAAACAAAGGAAAAAAATCGCTTTCATAATATTCAAGCTCTTTCTTCGGATCTGCTCGTCCTTTGGTTCCCCGTGGTGGGGAGGGTCTGCGCGGGCAGGGGGCTGGAGCAGGGACGGCAGTCTGCACCGACACCCCAGATGGCAGCAAGGCACTAAGTTCAAGTTAAAAGGAAGGGAGCACGTGGAGGCAGCTCTGTTTCCCTTCCTTTTCAGTTCAGGAAGTTCTGTTTTCCTAATCCACCCAGGAGACTTTCTCTCTCTTAATGTGATTGACATACGAGTTCTGCATAAACCCATGAACCAAGCGCCTGAGTCAACTGATGCCAGTCAGCTGGTGCAGAGGCGGGCACCGGCCCACCCAGCCCCCGCCACACACACACACACACACACACACACGTGTCCCTGACAGGTCTTTGCCCGCTGACAGTTTCTCACCTACATCCCGCTGCCAATCTGTCCATGAGATGCTTGGCACGGTGGGCCTTGCTGAGTCCAAGCCCAGGGATCCCAGAAATTCTGGGGATCCACGGGATGGGGGAGGGACCACCGGAAGGATGGTCTGCAGGAGGACACAGGGGTCGTCTGCAGCTGCCCGTGGAGGTGACACCGCATGCACGTGCCCTCTGTGGGGCTCCCTCGTATGCCTGCTCACCTTCCCCACTCCCTCCCATACTTCTCAGGGTGACCCCCCCCCCAGAACTTCTCTGTACTCAAGTCTGTGGCTGGGCCTGCCCTTAGGGGGTCCCAAACTAAGACAAGGGCTGACAGCTAGGACCTGTCTGCACAATGACTAAAACAGGAACAGAGAATCCCCAGGGACTGGATGTATCAGAACAGGGAGGCTGACCCAGAGCCCTGTCTCCATGAAAAAATGCCTGTGTGAAAGCCAAACATGTCAAGTGGAAAACCACACGGCTGTGGGGCTTGAAGGCGAGGGTCGGGTGGGGCTGCTCGTGAGGCGTCTGGTCACTTCCAGGGACACCGGTGGTTGCTCTTATTTGGCCCACTGACTTCTGTGTCATGCCACCCGGGCCCTGAGGGAGGAGAGGAGGCTGTGACCTGGGAGGAAGCCCGGCTCCGTGTGAAAGGGCTCACTCAGCTGGGGTGTCTTTGGGGTGATTCTCAGAGCACGAGTGAGACTGTAGGCAGCTGAATGAAGCGTGGACAATTAGAAGTCCCAGGTCTTACATAAAAGTACAGTATAACACAGGACACTTCTAAGAAAATAAAATAGTTTAGGCCTATTTAGATATTTTTCATCTAAATTCTGGCCCTTCACCTCTTTAGAAATAGTCATTTCCCCATGACTTTACCATGAAATGAAAGATCACACTAGGGGAGATGCTTAGAATGAGATCCATCAATCTGATTTCTTTTGCTTGTTTCTTTCCTGCTCCTTTATTTAACTTTGAGTGGGTTCTACTCTGACCGTCAGAACCTCCTCAGCTCATGTATATCCTAGTAGGTGAATCTGATGCTGCTCATGTGGCATTGCCCACTGCCTAGATGACTTCTGGCTGCACTGTGAAGTCTGTTCTTAGGACTGTTTCTAAGGGAAGAATTTGGGCACTTAAAAGAAGTTCTCTCCAGCTCCATGGGCTGTGCTCAGACAACTGACCTTTCTTCCAAAGGAGGAGGCTGGGAAAATTTGAAAAGCATAAACATCGGAGACCCAGGAAAAGGCTTCCTTAGCTATAAACCCAGTTTTAAGGAAAGCGTTCCATTGTCACATCTAAGAAGGCAAGGCGCCTGACTCGGAAAGCAGACAGAGCCTCCGGATCTGCTGGGGCACAGCGGCATGCGCACATCTACAGGCTGCCCGCTTTGCTGATTCTTTATCAGCTGCCTGCTTAGAGGAAGGAGCTGCTGTGCACGTGGCCACTATTTGAACTGTAGGGGGAGCTGAGGGATGTTCGTCCAGCTGGCAGGAGAGGGGTCACGTCTAAGGGCAAAGCACAGGGGTCCGGCCAGGTCTTACCAGGGAGGGTCAAGAAGGCAGAACGCTCTTCTCTGCGGCTGCAGTCGGGAGGGGGCTTGACCCGCATCACGAGAACCCCAGCTGTTGAGCTCCGGATGGCAGGCACTTGACCTCAGACACAGGAAGGGCTGGAAAGGAGCTTGGAAAGTGGGACACTTGTCTAAGCTCTCGTTACAAATCCCTCCCCAGAGGCAAACGGGGCTGATAGCATTCCTCTGCGCCTCCCGCACCATCAATTATTTTCTTTTCCACAGGACGGCATTCCATGAACTTTGACAATAAAAGACAAATGAAACGGAGAAAGAGGAACGATTTACAAAACGCGAAGTGGCAGCCTATTTTTCTCGCTGGCTTTCTAGCACGTGCGGGCTCCTGAAGAAACAGGTCAGGGAGAAATTTAGAGAGAAAATTCAGAGAGAACCAGAGAAAAACTGAGGGGCTAATGTATGTGTGTTAATATGTGTATGAGTGTGTGGTGTGGGGGTGTATTCTGTGTATGCGGTATACGTGTTGTTGAGTTGTGTGTGTGGTTGGTGTATCTGTATGGTGTGTGTGTGTGTGTGTATGTATGTAGCAAGCTTACGTGATCCCAGAGGTTTTACCCACCAAGTTCATTATCAGCAGGGACTCCACCTACCTGAAGTCACTTGAAGACACTGGGAGAATGAGAAGGGTGGGAACATTTCCTTCATTGCTCCCACCTCCTTACTTCCTTGTAGTTCACCTGCTGTCCACCTTTTACAAGAGCCCAGAAGCCCTCTGTGGCTGGTCTCCCATCATCTTCTCTCTTTCTCCTTCACTGTCCCACCTGAGTCCTGGTTTCAGCTACCCCTGCTCCTCATGGAACAGAACTTATTCTGAAGTCAAGCTGGCAAGTCCGCCTGACCTTGCATCCTCATTATTTCCAGGTCAAGCACGCAGGACAAGCAGTCCTCGTTATCACTGATACTGACCGTCTCTTGATCACGTACGCCTTCTGCCTTTATGCTGAAGCAGCCTGTCCTCCACCTCTCTCTCAGTCTCTCTCTGTCTTTCTATCTCTCTCATGTATATATGCACAAATGCACCAGCAAACACAGACTTCCCAACCACACAGGATGGAGCGTAGTCTCTGTCCCAGTTGGTCTCCCAGGATGGGAAGACCTAGGAAGACCTGTCCTGGGAAGGAGGCTTACCATGTGGTCCAAACTCTTGTCTCTCCCAGTCAGGTAGGTTGCCCGGATCCTGCTGGTCTCCGTGAAGCCTCGGCTCCCATCCCGGAAGGACTTGGTCACCACCCACTTCAGAGACGACTGTCCATCCTTCCAGCATGACTCCATTCCCTCCAAGAAGCTCAGCCGCCGGTTCAGGCACAACTCCCCTGGGCCAGGTGTGTCCTGAGCCTCACACAGGAGCGAGGCTGTGGGAAGGGCTGTCTTCAGTCTAAAGGTGAAGCCACGGATGGGCTTCCCTCCTCTCTTTGTCACTGTTGGCTCTCTAGACCTCGACCTGCTCTTGGCGACTAAGGTCCGGAGCAACTGCCTTCTCTAGGTTCCTCTAGAGCCCTAGAGGCTGGGCGCCCTCCTCGGCTGCACTGCCTGCCATTGGTTCTGTTTCTGGGAGCAGTTTGCTGGAAATGGTGAGCTTTGCTACAAGCAAAGTAAACAGGTGAAGAGTGTCTCTTATGCAGATGCATTGCGGTGGCCTTGGAAAGCCTCCTGCTCCGGAGAGTTTCTGCTGATTGGCTGTGCACGCCAGTCCTCTGATGACTTACGTCCTGAGCAGCTGGGTTTATGGATGCTCAAAGCGACTGTCAGTTTGATGGGGTATCTGGTGCCCTTGTCCTGACACACAGACCTGGTGTCATAGGAGTTGCCCTTCCCTCTCTGGGAATTAAGTTTCCACCTTTTTAAAAAGAAAGAATTTCTAATCTTGTATTAAGGTCCTTACAGATATCTCTCTATGCCTCCTAATCCTTTCTAGGAATTTTCCTGAAAATGAAAGAGTTAAAGTCATCAGTAAGTGTTAAATGTAAGCTGCAGATCACCGTTGGCCCCTCATTTCTCCTGCCCACCCTCTTTGCTATGTCTGGGGAACGTAGAACTTTCCACAGGAAACGTTGAAACTAAATTCCTTCTCAAGCCACAGGTGTTTCTGAAATCAGCAGTGACCTCTGGAAGTCGAGGGCCATTGCTTCCAAATGACACGGCTCTGATTTTAGGGTTTGTAACGAGCCCAGGGTATAGACATGCAATGTTAGCAGTCTCTGGTCCCAGTTCAAGTATGCAGGAAATACGATTTACTTCTTTCTCTGGCTTTATATTAATTTCTGTCTTGACCCTCAGTTCTGCTGGAGTGGAGGAAGCAATCTGTCTGCCTGGGCCTCCCTCCCTTCTTCCAGGCAGAACGCAGGTCCTTGGGGAATTACGTGTTACTGTGTGTTCTACTAAGGATGGAAGGCAGGACTGTCTAGATTTTGGTCATCACCTCGTGCAGAGGTGCCCTCGTCTGCCCGGGGGGACTGCTCTGCACAGGCCGCTGCTGGGAAAGGAGCTGGCCTGGCGCTGCCGGCGGCCTGGCACCCACGGCTGGGCCGGCATGTCTGTTGAACATCATGTCACCGCACCAGCACCACACAAGGGCAGTTCTGGGACCATCAGACAAGCCTGCTCTGTAATCATGTCTGAACACAGGCAAAACATGGCCACTGTCTAAGCCACAAAATGACCAGATACCCCCTCTGGTGGCTGACATCCTGACTGCTGCTTCTTGGCCAGTGACAGCTCAGACCTCCCTTCACCGTCCTCCTTCTGTCTCCTGGGAGCATCCAATCCAGATGGGAGTCCCGCTTCCTAGACTCCCACTCGAGTCACCCAATACAGGTGTCCCTATTCTAAAATAAATCCTTTCCAGCACCTCTTCCTGAGGTGCCCGTGGTCCCTCCGTTTACAGCAATGCATCTACAAAGCCAGCTGTGTCTGACCACACACGTGCTCCCGCTGGCCCGGCTGGAGGGCACTGACGCTGCTGCCATGCCCTACCTGTCTGCCCAGCTGGCTCCTTCCGTGAAGCTCTCAGCATCGAGGTGGGGGAAGAGACAGGCTTCTGCTTCAGCGGCCCCCGGGACGCAGACATCCCCTCGGCTGGACTGCAGGCAGCCCTTCCTGAGATACCCACGTTTGCCCTCTGTTTATTTCTTTCCCATCTCCTCTGCCCCCAGTCCAGAAGAATCCTTCCTGCCACTGAGGAGATCCTACTCCTGTTCCTCAAACGTTCGGACCATGCTTGAAACCCTTTCGAGTCCCACAGGCTTAGACTTTTCATGTTTACTCTGTTCACTGCTCATTTTTGCCATCACATTCCTCCTTCAGCTCAAGGCTACATAGATCAGCTTGAATGGGGGTACGGGTGGAGAGGAAAGTGGAAAATAGGAAGATAAAGGGAAAATAATGTGCAGCTATCATTTTATTTCCATTAGAATCTTTTCATTGCTCGTTTGGGGCTTTTTAAATAAAATAAAAAGGCCAGTAGCGAACACTCAAGATCAATGTGATTTTGAGAAAGCCTCACTTTTTATTTTCTTCTTTAATCAGTTGCTTTTCAACTTTATTTAATTTCAATTGAAATACAGTTGACGTGTAACATTCTGGACGTTTCAGGTGGCAGCATGTTGATCGGATACATTTGTATGTTGCGAGATGATTGCCACCACAGTGTGAGCTAACGTCTCTATCACATCACATAGTTACCCTTTTTTATTTGCCGTGGGAACAATTAAGACCTAGTGTCTTAGCATCTTTGATGTTTATACTGCAGCCCTGTTGACTAGAGTCGCTACGCTGTGCATTCGATCTCCAGGACTTATTTATCTACTAGTTTCCAGTTTACACCCTTAAACAACATCTCCCCAGTTCTCCACCCTCAGCCCCTGGTAACCACCATTCTACTCTCTTTTTCACAAGTTCAGCGATCTGTTTTTTAGATTCCACAAGTAAGTTACATTGTACAGTATTTGTCTTTCTCTGACTTACTTCACCTTATCTAATGCCCTCATGATTCATCCGTATTGTTGCAAATGGCAGGACTTCCTTCTTCCTTGTGGCTGTTTTATATTTCATTGTGTGATATATTTATGTATCGCTTGTCTTCTTCTTCCGTTCTTCTGTTGACAGACACTTAGATTGCTTCCATGTCTTGGCTGTTGTGAATAATGATGCAATGAACATGGGGGTGCTGACATTTCTTCCCAGTCCTGCAAGAAAGCCTGACCTTTGGTCAAGAGATATCAATACATCTCTGCTGATAATAATGATGTTCAACAATCACAGTCCATGAGTCATGCAAATATTCTGGCCACACCTTTTGAAAGAAAAGGGAAATCTTTTTCTGTAATAACTTCTTAAATTTCCTTAAAAAAAATACTAGTGGAACTGAAGAGGCAAATTAGAGGAAATTGGCTCTAGGCATAGAAATATTTGTAACTTAAATTTAGATATAATGGGCCAGTTTGCTGGAATCACACGCTAGAAAAAGATCAGGAGATCACAAGCCAGGAAACTCTGTACTGTGGCCAGACAGAAGGGCGCTTTGCTCAAGTTCTGTGGGTTGTGGATGGTGTGTCGGGAGCAATCCGGAGCATCCTAGACGTTCAGCAGAAAGGAGTGCCCTGCTGTGATTCTGTGCTGTTACAGAGAGCTTGGGAGGGGACAGGGGTGGAGAGTGGTGTTATGTGGTTATGGGAAAATGGTGTAGAAGTTGGCTGGAAGGGGTTTTAAATAGACATTTTTATGAGAAAGGAGAGTGAAAAGTTTTTTCATACAATGTTTTTCGATCAGCGATTGAGGAAATTCATGATTGTTCAAAGTCTTCTTCCTTCCCTCCACTGTTGGTTAAGGATCTCATTAGGAAAGACCCAGGTATTTGAGAATTGGGTCTTCTGATGGCCCTTCTTGAATCCTGGTTCTTTTCTGTACCTCCATACTCAGTTAACAAAATAAGTAAAAGTGTGTCTCCACCTTACCAAATCCCGGTAACTCTTTAAAGCGTGTGGTAGGTTCTAGAAAATTGCTCATTTTCCTCTGTTTGCCTGAAACACTGTTTATTCTTGGCAGTCCTACTGAGAATTCTCTGTGTTAAAAAAAAAAAAAAAAGACTCACTGAACATTTATCACGTTTTTGTCAAACCGAACGATGTTTTTGCAAAATATTTTTATATTAGTCCTAATTCACTGGGTAGTCTTTGTAATTGACCCCTGGCCACAAGATCAGTGTCTCCAGCTGGGAAAATAAACATCCCAGCTGCCATCAGCACGGGGCAGGAAACCATTAGCCTGTCACAGTGTCCTGTTCCATTGGCATCAGCTTGAAATTAATGGTAAGTTACAATGAAATACAAGAGGACTGCCTGTGTCACATTCAATAGCTCCTCGGTCACCCTGGAGCCTGAGCAGCTGTATCCTGCCGGCATGACTTTGAATTCGACTCCCTGGCATGATGCATTTTGAAAGGCAAGTCCCAGCTCCCCTAATTAAGAGCATCAGAGAAAAGTCTTATGGGACTACGTCCCAAACCCTCTCGAACAGTAGACGGGAGACCTCCCTTCACACGGACCCCTTCTGTGACCATCTGCACACTCTGTGTCTGGGTGTTTCAATTTGAAATTGTACCGGGACTCTCAGCTGGCCTCATTCTGTGGCCTCACCTTGCACGGTGTGCACCTCCAGGTAAAGACACTTAGAGACCTTGCATGGAGGAGGGGTAAGTCCCTTGCTGCCTGATGTCAGGAAAATAAAGACATCGCCAGACTCTGCAGCAAAACTTACACATGTTCTGACATCTAAATGGCTTCTCTCTAGACGTTCTGACTTTTGCATAAGTTATTCAAGCTAGAATTTTCTCTTGATTCTCCTGGTGTCCCCAGCACAGGGGGAGTCTGCCTGCCAGGCACCCCAGCTCTGGAGAACTGACCAGGCCTTTTTAATAGCTCAGCAAATAGGACCTTTTGGGCGCGCTGTAAGCCAGCTTTCCATCTCACAGTGAATACATGTCCACTTGATTTCCACTGCTCTCTTTTTCTTAAGTATTTTCCCCACTGTGAACGTCATACAAGGACAAGATAGAAAATTTATGAAGAAGAAACACTCATCTCCCAAAGTCCTATCAACCAGAAACAGTCCTGGTGCAAGTCTGGTGAGCTGTGTAAGATGTTTTTCCAGGACGAGTCTGGAAACAGTAGAGCACGGTGGTCGAGAGGCTGCTGCTGGGCTCAGGCAGCCTGGTGCGCGCCCCAGCCGAGCCTCCTGGTACGGTTACTTGGACTGCGTTCCCTAACGCCCTAAGATTTGGCTTCTGAATCATTAAAGTGGGAATTGAAATGCTATCTACCTTAGAATAAAATGGATGGAAACTTTATAAGGGATCCTTATAAGGATTAAAAGAAATAGTGTATGTGTGTGTGTATATATATATGTGTGTGTGTGTATATATGTATATATAGCTCTTAACAGAGAAGCTACATAATAAACATGAGCTCTTTTATGATTATGACCACAAAATACACTGACTTCTTCTACTTATCATTCTCACATAAGCATTTAACATATGTAAATATTATTTTAACAGTCCCAGGATGTTCCATATGCATTTTGTTCTTGTTTAACAAACATTTGCCGAGTATCTGGTCATCAGGGAGCTGGTAGCGGGGACGCAAAGATAAACACAAACACCGCTGCCACGAAGACGTCACCGACTGTGGGGAGATAGGCGATCACAGTGCGATGAGGCTGAGAATATTAGAGATTTGAGCAAGAAACCCTTAGTGCTCACAGGGGAGGTGGAAACACAGATAGACAGTTCTCTGCGGGAGACGTCGGTAATTCACACAGCCATTCCTCTGACGCTGGACATTTAGATTATTTCCATTTTTCCACTGTTAAAAAGGCTATGAATATTATTAAAATTAATGTTTGGAGCATAGATTTTTTTGAGGGTCGTTTTTTCTTCTTTCTGATGGAGTCCCCAAAGTAGAAATGACTGCCGGTGCACTGTCAGAAGCAGCTTGTTGTCGCCACGTTATACTTTGGAGATCACTGGACAAAAAAACACAACTCTGAAAACAACCTCTATGTTGCTTAAACTTACATTTATTTGTTTAGTAGGCATGTTATGACCTTGTCTCCGTATCTTTTATCTTTTCTAGTTCCCCCTCTTTTAGAGCCATGCTAACCTTCTCCCTGTCACCCCAGCTGCCAAAGTGAGCCCTCTATTTACCATTTTGTAAGTTATTTATTATCCATTAGCCTGTTTACCTCTGGGGTTTCCACAGTTCCTCTTGTTGACATTTGCGAACTCAGAGTGAATTAAAATATTAGCTCTTTGTCTCTTACAATTATTGTAAATATTGTTCCCTAGTTTGTTGACTGCTTTTTGATTTTTATAGCCCATGCTTTCCTGGAATGCCCCTACTTGAGGATGACAGTAAGAGGGTAATCGCAGTGATACAACTGTGTTTCTCAGACCCACCTGGCCCTCTAATGCAGGACCTTCTGCCTCTATTCAAGCTGTTGTGTGTATTCTGGGCTCCTGGGTCCTTCAAATGGAGAAAATGACCCATCTTCCCTGTGGACCCTGTATGTTCTGTTACTTGGCCTCTGTAGTCTGAAGATAGGACCGGACATCTGTGTCTTGAGAACGTTCTGCAGGGGATTCCAGCACCGTTCTTAATTAAGAACTTCTGGTCTAGAGCTTGAAACTGAATGCAACATGAGAAAAGTCAACACAGAGAATGTCAGATCTTGCGTTGAACAAGAACTCCAGCAGCACACTAAAGGAACGGTGTCCCTGGCTGAGCCACTGCTCTGCGTAAGCAGCGTTGGTGTTTAGCTGAGGGCAAGCTCGGGAGGGGTCCAGGGAGACAGGGGGCTGCCAGCACCGCTGATCTGATGTTGGCTAAAGGGACAGAATTGCAGTGTCAGAATGCAGGAGCTGATGGCTTCGATGTGACAGACCTGTAAATACTTAATTACTAGCAGTAAGTAGAAGCCTTGGGGTGCCTCATTTTGGCTCAAGAGAAGGAAAAGGACATTTTCTTGCAGTCTGAGCAGCTAAAAGGTGGAATCAACTACCTCAAGAGGAATGAGTTCCCCGTCATGGAAGGTGCTGAACTGAGGCAGCAGGGCACGGGGGATGACATCACGGGGGACACAAGGATGAAAGTCAGTGCGCCCAGGGCCACTTCATCTCCCTCTTTTAAAACCCTACCAACCCCATCACAGAAGGAGATTGTGGGGTCCACAGACATCTGGCAGGTTCCTGCTCTGAGGCCCCTCGGGTGCCTGGCTGCTGCCCTTTGAAGATAACGAAGAGCATGCCTTTCCTGACGCACACCTGCCTCGGCTGAGATAATGATCACCTGTATGATCCCAGAAGCCTGACCACCAGGGCCGGCCGCAACCCCCTACCAAAAAATCGCAACCCTTCACCCAAATGCCTGGCCCTACCCTGCCAGGACCCCCTCCCTTCCCCATGATCTCAACATCAGCCAATCAGAGACTTGTGCGCAAGCCGGCCACGCCCCTCGGCACCTGCCGGAACCCTCCCTAATGAAAGACCTCAGCAACCACCCTGGGGCTCCCGCGGGCACCCCTTGTCTGTGTGGCCTGCTTCGTCTAGGACAGGGCCCCTAGTAAGCACCTTTTCTATTTCATCCTTTGTAAATTCTTTTACCCCCCGCGCACTGGACCCTCAATCCCACAGCAGAAATGAGTGTGGTTTAGTAAACCTTTCCTTGTTTCCTTATTTGGGATCATTAACTACTCCTTCCTTAGTACATTATTGAGCTATTTCTGGGATCCATGTCAAGCTTATTGCAAAAACTCATCTTATTCACCTTTTGAGGGAAATAAAAATGACAATTGCTCATTCACAGTCCCCTTTCTCCCTGGTCTCTGCAATGCCTCGAAGTTGCCCCTGCCCCATGGTCCACCTGAAGCCCCCCATCAACTGCCTGTGCGGACGTGGCCCTTCCCATCTTCATGTGGTGCTTTCGTGGCCTTTAGAACCCAAAGGAAGCAGCTTGATGGTTTTATACGGGTTGCCGTTAACGGTGCTTGTGGAATCTGGGGTAGAGCAACCAGGAGGCTGGAGGAAGTGACCCGCCCTAACGGTGTGCTGGTGACCCCGCACGTGACCCCAGAGAAATGGCCAAAGAAAGCAGCGTGCTGACAGTGACCCCGCACGTGAGTCGGAGGCAGAGCTCCTCCAAGAAGGAGCCGTTCTGCCAGCACGCTCACCGGGCGCTGGTGACTTATCTGCAAAAGTGTCGTGGGCGAGAGGTGCGGCGAGCTTGCAGAGGCTTTGGGAAAGCCAGCGAAGGTGATCTCCATGTAGGAGGAGGAGGCTGGCTCGCTAAGGACACGCACGTTAGCTGTTCCTAAAGGAGCAACGTAACCTCCAGGCAAGGGGTACCTCAGGGGGATTTTTAGTCAAGGAGGTGCCAGGTCAGGTTTCAGCAGAGTCAGGAAATTAGGGACGAGGGAGAGGCAATGGTGGAGTCAGGGGTGGGGTGGGTACTGGGGGTCAGGAGTTGGGGGTGGTGATGGGGTGAGATGGGGAGGTTGAGAATTATGTATTGAATGGTCTTTCCTCTAGGGAAGGAAATGCAGATGATCCGATGAGAGTGTAGGGGTTAGACAATGATTTCTTTAACAGGAAGCTAAAGTGGTGGGTGGGGAGAGGGTGTAGCTCAGTGATAGAGCATGTGCTTAGCACGCACAAGGTCCTGGGTTCAATCCCCAGTACCTCCATTAAAAAGAAATAAATCAACCTAATTACCTCTCCCCCAAAGCAAAACAAACAAATAAAATAATTAAAAAAAAGGAAAACTAAAATCTATTAAGTGCTTATAAATACCAGACTTTTAATACAGTGGATGGACCTGTGTCCCCACCTCCACCCCTGCTAAAAAAATATGTTCAAGTCCTGATTCCTGGTCTTGTAAATGTCACCTTATTTGGAAGTAGGGTCTTCGCAGATGTCACCAGGTCATGATGGGGTCATGCTGGATGAGGACGGCCTGGTCTAATGAGGGTGTCCTTGTAAGAAGAGGGACATCTGGGCTTGTGCACTGAGCAGGTGAAGGAAAGAGAGCCATGTGCACATGGAGGCTGAAGCAGGGGCAATGGGTCTGTCAGCCGGGTGCAGGGAGGATGCTGGAAGGCGCAGGGAGGATGCTGGAAGCCCCAGGGGCCAGGAGAGATTCTCCTTCAGAGGCTCCAGAAGGGGCCCCCTGCCCACACTTGGCTTCGGACTTCCAGCCTCCAGAGAGAATCAGTTCTCGTTGTTCTAAGCCACCTCGTGTGTGGTGACTTGTTCCGATGGCCGTAAGGCAACACAACTGTTCAGCCCTTCACACGGTGGTCATTTGGAATTTCCGTGGCGGAGAACCAAGGGCGAGATGAGATGAATGAGGAAAACAACGTGCCCAGCAGCCACGAGGGCCCGGATGAGATGGGAAATGGGGTGCCGCTGCTGGAGGGAGCGGCCCTGCCGACGCTGCTTTGCCTCGAGCTGCTCCTGAGTGGGCAGCCGGCCTGGAGAGCGCAGATGCTTGGCATGTTCTGGAGCTGGAGACCGGCAAGGCGGACCGGGGAGAAGGAAAAGGGAAGGAGTGGGCTGTGTAGGCGTGAGTCCAGGGTCCAGGCCGCGGAGGTGGGACGTGAGCCGGGGATTCCCAAGTCCAACTCTGTGGCCCGTGGGAGGGCTCCAGGGCAGCGATGCTTCCCTTTGTTTGGCTGCTCAGGGTAGACCCCCTTCTGACTCCTCTCCTCCTCCGGCCAATGCCTGGCCCAAAGCAGCAAAACAGCCCCTCGCCCTCACGTTCCAGAATGTTCCGGGCTGCAGGACTGGGTGCTGGGCGGCTGCCAGCAAGAAAACCTCCCTGCAAGAGAAAGACTTGAACTTCCAGATAACCGTAGAAAGGTGTTTTCATCGCATGGGTTTCGTCTTTTAGATGCCTTCTCCCTGGTGCGGAAACTTTACAGGATTCAAAAGCCCCCACAGACCTGTCACTCCATTGTCCCTAATGGGTCTGCTCTACCTTGGTGATCAAAATAAAGGAAGTTGTTTCTTCCAGACTTAAATCACTGTTTGCCGCCAGACATTTGTATTCTTGTGTTTTGTATCGCTAGGTATATAATTGGGAGGCATGCAAATTAGGCCAGATAATGAGCTGTAATTTCTCTGACTCTAAGGAGGGTATTTGTAATGAAAAGGGGTGGTTAAGTAGAATTTTAAAAGCTACTGAATAACACAAAGGAATAAATTACATTTCTTAGGAAGAGGAATGATTGCTTGCTTCAGTTAGCACCTGCAACAGTGGGCCTTGAATTTTCTGAGCATTCCTTGCCCTGGAGTGGGTTTATGTGCAGAAATAGAGTTAGCAAGCGTCTTCTGGGGCTGAAGAGAAATGCATTTGCGCATATCATTAGCCCAGGCCCGCCATGGATTTCCTGACAGTTTATTCAAAGCAGGAAAGAGAAATTTCTCTTTTCACTGGCTTCTGATGAGCCTGCTCTGCACACGGCTTTAGTGAATTAATGAGGGGCACGTTCACACTCAGGGCTGGGCTTGGTGGATGGAGCTGAAATAAATGAGGTTGTTTCTAATCTGTATTTGCAGTGCCCTCAGCAGCCCATAGGGGGCAGCAGCCACAGGGATGCTCAGGCCTGCTGCCTGGGTGCTGGGTCCGTCACCCTGCGGGACAAGGTCGTGGCTCCTGCAGGAGGCCCCTCTGAGTTACAGGTGCCTCGCCTAGCATGGCCACAGCGACTGCTGTGTGAGTTCCGCCCAGTGGGTCTGATTTTTGCCCCGGAGGAGGGTAAGGCTTGGAGAGTTGTGTCTGAGGACTTGGTTGAGCCCTGAAAGTATGAAAAGGAAGGGGAAACAAGAACTGGGGTTTCCTAGAGGCCAGTAGGACAGGAGGTAACAGGAAAGACAGATGACCCAGAGGGAGGGGGGTGCAGTGCAGCTGAAGGCCAGCCCCTCTCCTCCCAGAACCCCTGTTCTGCCTGGAGTGGAGTGTTTGTGCCTCGAGTTAATAGGACAAGTAGAAGCTAAAAGGAGGCATCGGCGTTTCAGCCCCTGCATTATTCAATCCCCATTGAACTTGACCTTAGGAACTGCCCGTTAAGTGATTCTCCAGAACACAGGTCCTCGAAGGGCTCAGTGGGGAGGGCTCTCTATGGTCCTCGGGGGAGTAAGGGGCAGACTGATGGAGCTGGAACGGGCCTGGACAGTGGCTGAAGGCAGAGCCGGTTGGCTGGAGAGACTGGAGGAAACAAGGGTCTTTTTGCGCACCCACCTCCCCTACAGAAGAGCCTGTGAGGCTGGCCACAGCCCTCTGCCTGAGGCACAGCCAGCTCGTCCGGTCCCTGTCACCTGGACTGATCAGTTTTTCCTGATCTTAATCCTGCTCCCACTCCCCACTCTGCAGGAATGAGTTCCTGACCCTCTGCCCTGCCCTGGTCTCTGGTTCTGAGTGTGTATCAGTTAGGACAGGCTCAGCTATGCTGCAGTAACAAGCAGTCCAGAGTCTCAGCTGCAGAAAACAGCACCGGGATGCTTCTCACTCATGGGACGTATTGGCAAAGGGCTCTGCTCAGTACAGTGACTCAGACTCAGACTCAGCCACCCTCCTGATGCCACCCATCATTGTGCCATGGAGAAGGGAGCTCTGGGAAGTCACGTGCCAGAAATCAAGTGCACAGCCTGGAGGTGACATTCATCCTCTCTGCTCACAACTCAGGGGCCAGAATGGGGCCTCTGACTCCACCCAGCTGCAGAGGTCAGGATGCCCAGTCCTGTCACTTACTGGAAGGTGCAGGACCAGGAGAAGTCAGTGGGCACCCTTGCTGACCGTACAGAGTGACCTGAAGTCACAAACTTTGACAATGTCACTTGTGTGATCATCCACGTTGGTTTAAGTTAAATTGAACACGTTTGTCCCTCCCTCTCCTGTGCTCCCAACACTCTGCTCGGCTACTCCCAGGACAGAGTAATGAACAAGACAGACACGGCCCCATCCCTCAGGGTGATTACAGACAGCGCTGGGGAGATGCTGGCTGGAGAGCGAGCTAAGGTCTGGCCATGTCTCCGTGAGCCTGAGACAGGCCTACACTCTCACTCCTTTGTTGATTTTAAGGAGAGCGGCGTCGAGGACTTTCTCTTCACAGAGAGACAGGCACTTGGGAGCAGGTCTCTGCCGCCTGTGTGTGGTAGCAGCTCAGCATGCTTCTTGGTTACAGAGCGTTCCCTGGCTGTCAGGAGCCAGGCTGCCTCTTAGTGTGCAGAGCTTCTGTCGGAGGCTGGGAAGGGAAACATTTCCCTATCAGCTCTGTGTGTGTGTGTGTTTGGGAAAAAAGAGCCCTCAGTTAAAAAAAAAAAAAAAAAAAGATGGAGACCTCAGATCCTTATTCCCCAGAGCCTTAGTGGGAAAAACCTACTGGGAGGCAGGGGGACAGCCCAGTCAAGGTTCATTGGCAGAAAAAGACCCTGAGTTCACCATGGGGACCTCCTGAGGGAGGAAGGAAATCTGTGCTGTTGAAGTGGGCTCCCACCAGGTCACAAGGCAGGAAGGGCTTTTCAAAATGTGGTCTGCAGAGAACCTGCACCCAAAGCCCTCACGTGACTGTCAGAAACATGTGTTTGGTCTTCACCCCCGACACACTGAATCGGAAAACGCTAGGGAAGACCCTGGAAATCTGCATTTTAAAATAACTAAGCTTCTCCTAGTGCTTCTCCAGGCCCAGAGATTTGCCCACTTCTGAATATTTGCAGAGCAGAGCTTGTTCTGACACAGCATAAAGGGTGTGGTTGGGAAGAAGATGAAGGTGGACCAGGAGCCATTCCCTTGCAGCGTGAGTGTGGGGCACAGGGCGGCACCGGCTGGGGTCTGGGCTGCGCGGGGTGGCTGTGCGGTGGTACATGAGCATCCACCAGACGATGCAGCGCCCGTGTTCCACAGCGACCCCTCGTGGCAGGGACAGAAATGACAGCACCATCGGTCAGATTTGGAGGCTTCATTCTTTTGTGTGGTCCAACAACGGGAGTAAGACTTTTGGAACAGAATGGCATCCGCATCCAGGGATGGAGAATGTTTAGATAATTTGTGTGGGACTAGGTTTGGTTTTGTGGGTTCAACAGTTAAATGCTTGATTTCCAGCTACTGGGGGCATGTGTGGAGCCCTGCACTAATGTGGAAAAATAGCAGAACTGAGTGCTCTGATACCTGAAGCAGGGGGAGCAGTTCACACCAGTACATCGAAATAGTGTCTGTACTTGGTAGGAGGTCCTTCACTGCACGGCAGTGACAAATGTCTGCTGAGCTAGCTTCCAGGCTCCCTCAGGCACAAACACGTTGTGTGGCTGGAGGGCTCGCATCCTACCTGCTCCCCAAATCTGTGAAACATTAGATCTAAGTACGTCTCTTGCTCCTGGTGGTGAGACCAAGGTGCTTGAGGTGGTGGGGGGATTCACAAGGGAAGATGGCTAAGACAGGCCTCCCCTTTCACTGAAAGAAAGGTATCGTTTAGGGCAGAGGCTGGTCCTGACTCCCCACCCTGATACTGGAATCGAGTAACGTTGGAATTGGGGGACTCCTACTGCTGCCACCTTGAGCCATCTTTGTTCTGTGCTCTGTGCCCACTAAGAGGGCAAACAGAACACAGCCTCCAGCTTGGTGGTACTTTTAGCATCCGTGGGTCAATATCCATCACTCATTGGCTGGTAACTCTCTTTATTCCAGCTCCTCTCATCACTGCGAGACATGTAATTAGAAATTATGTAATTCTTTTGTAAAGTGGATTTCTCACACTAGACCAATACATTTTCCTTTTGAGATGTCAGCTTATTGTTGGGGAAAAAGCATTAGCTTTTTCTTTTTCTTCAGTATCAGATCTCTGACCACCTGCTGAAATCATGGGAAATGTCACGAGAAGCTGATTTTAAAAGTGTGATAGAGCTCAGATTACAAAATGGGGACACTTCTAAGAACACTGCCCAGAATACCTTTAAAAAAACCCTGACACCTCTCTCTCTAGAGGTTTAATAAAAAGGATCAGGATGAATCACTCTGATGAGGAGGAGGATAGGTGGACGTGTCAATGGGATGGAGAGACCACACAGAATTCAGAGGGGTTCAGGAGGAAGCCCTCCGAGGCTGGATGAGTGACCAGAGGAGGACGGTAACCCAAAGGAAGGAGTCAGGGGGATGCTCTGGCATCTGGGAACACGGATATTACTGCCATCTAGACTCTGTGGAAGAACAGTGCATTCTGTACTAAATATACTATTTCAGTAAGAAACCAACCTTATTATTAACCTAATTGAGCATGAAAACACCAGGAAACTTGGTAGCAGGAGGGAAATCTCTGTGGGGCTGGAACAGCTCTGTGTCTTCATCGTGGTCATGGTTACACGAATACACACCTGTGATAAAACTGAACTAAGCACACACGCATGGATGTGTGTGAAACTGGAGAGCTCTGACTCAGGTCAGTGGATGGTGTTTATGCCAATTTCCGGGTTTTGAAATTGCACTGTAGTTCTGTATACGTGGCTACACGAGCCTCGGTGAAAACTGGGTGCACTTCACCTCTCTGCACTGTTTTTGAAACTTCCTCTGAATCTATAATTGTTCCAAAATAAAAATTTTAAATTAGGAAATTTTTTATTTGAAAAGAAACTAGAGTAAGATTTTTAAAAGTCTGCACAAAGGCATCGTTTGAGGGCTTTCATTCACCGCTCAGCAGGGGTGGAAATATGGCTGAACCCCGAACTATCCAGTCATCGCCACTTCGGAGATTCTGAATCCTCTACGTTTTCACCAACTGTCAGAATTATTTGGGTCGCCTTTCCCTGGGCCTGTGGTTCCCTCCAGCGCCGAAGAACAGCGCCTTCTGTTCTTCGGCTGAGTAGGAATAAAAGGATGAGTGGACCGTTTCCTCCAGCTCCTCTGCTCTCCTGTCTTGACTCTTTTCGCTATTAACAAATGAATTGAAGTGGAGGTAATAAAAAGAAAAACAAAGGAACAGCGATCCAGTAGTCTGCGGGGCTAGGTCTCTGTTGAAGACGAGGATGTCTGTGTTGCTGGCAGCGCTCAGCTATAGGTCAGTGGTCAAGTAAGTGAGGACTAGGAAAAATAGTTTGACCAAAAGTCCATGTTATTTGCTACAAAAAAGCATCAAGATAAGGTATGTCAAGCTGTCCGGTGAATCCACAGACCATCAGGACGGACACTGATTTCTTCCATGACCTACAGCACAATTGGAGCTTCTAACACACAGTCAAGGAGGCGTTGGCGAGGGAGCGTCCTGTCTCTTCCCGTCTCCTGGAGGGTCTTACTCCCGAGGGTGGGGCAGGAGTGAGGAGGGTTCCTCTTCCGGCCTGTGCTCTTACTTCGAGCTGCCTGTTTACAAGTGAAGCTCAGTCCTCCACCACCGACCTGGGGAAGAAGGCCCAGACCCCAGCTGCTCAGCCCTCGGCCAAGTTGGAACCTTCAGTGTGGGGAAGCGGGATAAGAGACCATCACCTTACCCTGACCCCAAACTGCGCTCTGCAACCCAGCTCCCCTGTGATAAAAGGGCTGCTGTCTTGAGCCCTTGCCTTTCTGGTGTTTTTATTTTTTACAGCTTCAGAACTCAAGATAGAAGAGACTCTGCCTGACCAACCCCTGGAAACTAAAAGGCAGTTTCTGTTATGAATAGCTCTGTTACCAAATGAGTAGGTGGGCAAAAGACAAAGAGAAAACATCTCGTTACCAACTCTTACTCTCTCAGATGCCTTTTCTTCAGTTATCAGCCAGTTTAAGTAAAAGCAGGACTGGAGAATGAAATGTTTAGAAAGCCAGCTTGTTGGTCCTGGTCTTTGCATTGAAATGATTGGATTTGCTTTCAGACTACTAGTTTCCTGAAAAACACTCGTTCCTTTGTACCGCTGTGTCTTTCGTGGGCTGCTATAAATGCGTGCGGCACCACGAGGCTGAAGTTTAATTTGTATCAGATGCAGCACTCGGCTGTATCTTGTAATTTATTGAAATGTTGTTTAAACTGTGAAGATCCAGGCCATTTGTCTTCAAATTATTTCCTTATCCTTCTAACCAAGCTTCTCCTTTTGTGTTTGGAACATCGGGGGAGCCCTCCTGTGGATAATTTAACAACTATAATTTGCTGTGCTTCTAAACCAGCATTCCGGGGTGGGTGATTCTGTCTGCTTTGTGAGTCAGCTAGTGATTCTGATCTTGTGAGGTGGGAACTTTAATTGAATGTTTATTGCCATGTGCAAAAACGAAAGTGATTATAGACTAAATCTTGGCATTGCCAAAAGGAAAAAAAAAAACACATTCAATTCAAAGTATTTCAAGGAAAGACAGCATGGAGAGAAGCAGTTTGCTTTGCCACAGAGCGGTTCACATCATTAGAAGAAATAGATGCTCCAATGCCGTATATTTCTCTATTTCCCTACAGTCAAAATCTAAACTTAATCAAACTCTCCCGAACAAGACAAGGAACTTAGCTTTAAAAAAACAAACACCTTTTTTTCATGGTGAACCGTAACATACCCATAGACAGAATTATTCACATAAATGTGAATAATGTTGAGCTCACCACCCAGATCAAGAGCTTTTTCACTCCCCTTCCAGTGCCCCTCTCTCATCGATCACATTCGATGTCTGTTGTCTGCTCATCCTGCAGTCTTGACCAGATAGTCAGAACTGCAGCATTTGTCTGCCTGGAAATATTTATAAATAGCCCTGACTCTTAGAAGACCTTCCCGTGGGGCGTGGAATACTGCATCGCAGGTAATGCTCCCTCAACACTTGGCTCCACGGCCTGCGGCATCCCTCTTGCTGTTGAAGAGTCGGAAGTCCATCTGGAGCAGAAAGACGTCTGTCTTCCTCCCTTCCTTACAGACGCGTCACTACTTTCTGGCTGTCACCCCGGGTGGGCAGAGCGTCTACACTTCCTTTCATGGTTGAGGAGCTATGACACATGGCTGATGTCATGCGGACGCTTCGCCCTGCCCCCAGCCCCGCCTCGGGCCGCGAGAGCCCATTGCCCTGCGAGCTGAGGTCGTGGCCCCTGCGTGCCCTCTTCTTGGGGCCTGGCTTCTGCTGGTCCAGCCCCCGAGCCCCTCTCTGTGCTTCCACTCCACTTGCGGTTTAGACTTTCTCTTCCTCTTGACTCCCCCTTGTTGGCTGGACCCTGGCAGCCTCCTCCCATCCCATCCCTCTCACCAACGCCCCCGAAGCTCCTTTAAAGGCTCCCCTTCTCCCGACTCACTTCTAAATGTGGTAGTTTTGCTGGACACTCCTGGGGGCAAGCTCATCCCCACGTGTCCGTGTCCCACACGCCTCTGAACAGTCCAAGCTCTTCTCTTGACCTGTACACCTCATGGCATCATCTCAGGGACCCTCTTGGCACCTCCCAATTTATACCCCAAACCCAGACTCATTGCTTCTTCTCCATAAATGGCCATCACCCAGTTCCACACCTCATGTTTCGGTGGGTCATGCCAGGCAGAAACGTATCCTGAAGCTTCCTCCTGTGCTGTCACCAAAGCCAAGCCAACTCTCTCTCCTGAAACTGGAATAGCTCCCTTCCTTCCTTCCCCACTATGGTGACTGAGTTTGGGACTATGAAAATCCCTCACCTGGATGCCTGTCATTACTAAGCAGGTGATCAGGGTGAGACTGGGCACCTGGTCACTGTCTCCCTGGTGCCATTTCCTCCCCATCGTCTGAGCTGCTGTGAGTCCGGTCATCCTAAAGCATGATCAGAATTCTCAAAAATGTCCCCTTCCACTATAGGATCAAACATAGTACTAGCATGACCTAGAGGCTCTTCACAATCTGTCCTCACCTCCCAGGGTCCCTCTCATGCTTTCCGATGCTTCAAAAACACACACTTGCCCCGCCTTCCATGCCTTTGCACACATGTCCTTGGGCCAGGAATGTCTAGCTCCCCACCCTTCTGTCTGACTGGAAAGACTTCTACATTTTCCTCAAGAATCTCCTAATCTCTGACGTCTCCCTTGGCTCTCTTGATCCAAGTACCGGTCTTCTTCTGAGTGTCTGCTGATTGCATCACACACCTGCATGAGGTGTGTGACGTCTGCTGGTCCCCAAGCTCCCCCAGGGGGCGGCTCTGCCTGTTTTTGTTGGTGGAGGGAAGTTCAGCCAGGACGGGACACATCCCATCTGACTCTGGTCCCCTTGGGTCCGTGTTCCTATGCTTTGGGGCTGGGTCACAGCAGTGCTGGAGACCAATGACTGTGTCATAAGGTGACTCTGGAAGGCATTTGACATAATCCCTGGGGGCATCGCAGCGCTGTCCCCCTGGAAACCCCTGGCCCCCTGGTGCACTGCTTGATGTACCAGAGAAGGACGTTTGAGGGTTTGGCATCCACCAGAATGGGGGTCATCAGGCCTGAGTCTGCGGCTCATGTACATAGTTTCTCGGCAACTTAGCCTAAGGAAAGGGTTAGAACACATCTATCCAGTTTGGGGTGACTTCCCACACATTTTCTAATGGGACTCTGGAGCTGCAAGAAATGGGATGAAGTCACTGGGGACAGGGTCAGACGGGCACTCATGGCCACCGCACCCGCCAACTCCACCTGTAGCCAGAAGCCTGCGTAGTGAAACACAGCGAGCATGGTGACCGGAGGGTTTCAGCGAGTCCTGAGCTCGGTGTGGCCGCCCGCGTGATTGGCCCCAGGGGTCCCGTCCAGCCTGGGGCATCGCTTCTTGACGAACAGGCTCAGAGGAAGAGGCGAAGGCCCGGGCTTTGCTGTCTGAGTCAGACCCCAGGGGCACGGCGTTCACTGCACAGGCTGCCCCTGAAGAGCCCCATGCCAACTGGACCATGTCCTTTCTTGGCAGATACACGCCAGGTGCTTGCCAGGTGCGGGTGTGGTCCTGACCACTGAGTTCTGTCAGCCACTTAATCTTTAAAACCACCCTGAGAAGTCGGAACCCTTATTCTGATTTTAAAGGGTGGGAACCTTTCAACTCTGGAGATGATGGCGATCAGCCTGAGGTGGCCAAGCTGGGGGAGTTCGGGTTCAGATCGTGACCCTCTGATGCCAGAACACACTCTCACAAGCCCTGAAAATGGGGACTCGGGCTGGGGAGACTTGCACTACGGGGGATGCCAAGGGCCCTGGGGGCTGCCCCCACGGGAGGACGGTTTTCTTTGAAAAGAGTTTTGAGCATGTGGGGGTCCTCCTCAGAGTGGAGTCCAGTCCCCTCCGTGCAGGAAAGACTGTGGCATGCGGCGACTTTCGCCAGGACACTCAGCCTCGCTGGAAGCCGCCCTAAGCCTTCCTGCAGAGCTGGCCGCACTCTCCGGTGGCGGCGGCCTCGAGGGAACTCCCACCTGCTCTTGAAAAGTTGGTGGAAAACTCTGTGCTCAGATGGAGAAAGTCTCAGCAGAGGGAGGTGGGGTCCAGAGACCCCAGAAGCCTCCCTGAGCCTGTTCAGAGGAGTTCCTGTCCTGTCCCCTCCTGCAGGCTGACCTCACAGGGACTCGTCCTCCCCAAGTCCCCTCGCTGCCGGGGGCCTGGGGCTCTCCTTGCAGTGACCTTGGGACCCGCCAAGGTGGCTGGCAGTGTCTCAGTTTTGATTCGGGCCTCTGATCTCCTGAGACCCTCCAGCCATGCCCACTGCCGACTGGGGCCAACTCAGCATCAGGGCATCAGCTGATGCAAGAAGTTTGCAGCTGAGCATCTTTGCTGTTCTTTTTTCAGTCCAAACAGCAACTCTATTAATACAGGTGACAGTGCACACGCCCCACAGCTCCGCCTCTTCCCAGATCCCTTCCGTGTGCGAACTTAGGCTGGCAGGGGACCAGGTGGGGCTCGAGGCCACGCGGCAGAGCTGTGACCCACTTGGTGGCCGGCCGAGCCGGGGGCCTGGGCGGTGGAGGCGACCTTGCCTCCTGTCTCCGTGACGATTTGCAGCACCTGTGGGTCTTCCGTTGGATCCGGCCGCTAAGCAGGTCTGCTCAGAGCCCCTTCCCCACGCCCTCCTTCTCCTTGTCTAATGCTGGACATAAAGTAAATACGGCGAGGAGGCTCAGGGCTGGCAGGTAAAGATTTTTAACATCAAATAAATTGACTCTCCTATTGCTTAGACAAAAGGAGTGTTTAAGAAGTTAATATCAAGATCTTAGTTACTTATAGTTTATTTGTATAACATTCTATTTATGTCTGTTAGGTGCACTCTGGATAGTTTGTTAACAAATATAGTGTCATTCAGCCTCTGATATTTTCTTCATCAATTTTGAGCCCCTGGGTAAATAAATTATCTTCAGGTACTGGCAGACACATGTTGGAATTGTATTTTATTTTTAAGTCAGTGTTTTATTATTAGCATTTTTCCCAAGTAAGTAAAAACACTTCATGAGAACTGTTGAGGTGGTGTCTGATTCCTGGGTGTACGATTTACTTCCCTTCCTCTTTTCGGGGCGTTTGGATGGTGGTCCTTGTTTTGGCTATTCGTGTCCTGTGTTTATTCCACAGACATGACTACAAGCCCTGCCCCCGCACCGCGTTTGGTGCTGGTGATTCAGGGACGAACAAAACACACACCCACTCCGCTCTCCTAGGGCTGACTTGTAATTCCGCAGAGACGGACGTGGAACCATCACATACACACGCACACACACGCAGCCATGAACTGCAGGGCCTCCCGTGAGGGAGACGTCCAGGAGGTTATAAAGGCACGTGATGGGGTCTGATTTAAATTGTTGGGAAGCGGGGAGGAGAGAGCAGTTGTCTCTAAAGCAAGGATGTTAGGCTGGGGTGGTGAGGAAGGAGAGAGGCGTGTGTATCAGGGAATAAGAAGGAAAGACTGGCAGGAGGGGGGTTGGGGACAAGATGAGGGGGCCGTGTTGCCCAGGCGGAGGGGAGGGCCCCAGAGACGGCCCCAGGGGCGTCAGGACGCCGCTCGATGTAGGTCTGGAGGGTCAGAGGTGCTGGTCCGCTGAGCGTGAAGCCCGGAGAGCGGTGGGCCCAGTGGACGGGTGAGGATGGAGCGCGTCCTTGGCTTCCCCTTCCCCCTTGCAGGCCCTTTGTCTTCTTACCTGCTGTACCTCCGCCCACACTTGCACTTGTAATCGTTTTCCCTTTTGCGCTGTGTGCCTCTTATAAGCGGAAGATTGCTACCTGCCCCACAAATCTAAGTCTTATCTTTTACAATCTGGAATTCAGACAGTTCTCTCTCCCTTGTTCCTGCCATGTGGTGTCACGCTTTCTCTCTGTCGGGGACCCATCCTTGTCCTTTCATTTTATTAGAAATAAAGACATATGTGTCTATTTCCCCCTTTTTCAGGTATTTAAAAGAAGAGATACTCTGTTCTTAATTCGGTTGGCCTCTCCTGTTAGGTTTATAAAATTGTGTTCATGCCCAAATTTAATTATCAGAGTGAAAAAAACCAACTAACAGTGAGGCTGCGAAGAACGGCCACCCCGACTCTCATGCCCTGATCTTGGCGAGTACACTCCGAGGTGATAAACCTGGAGCATCATCACAAGACCAGGTTTTGCTTATTCGCCAGAGAAATCATCTGCAAAAGTGGGTCGGGGTGTTTATACTCAGAATGGCAGGAGGCTTTACAGTAATCTCCTGTGCTTCTCAGTCCAAGTCCGTTAACACACTGCGGACTTTCCTCCCAGCTTGGGGCTCTTCTTTTATGTTTATTCTGTCTCCTTCTCTGTCTGCCTGTCTGTCTCTCTCCATCTCTCTCCCCTCCCCGTGCTCCCTTCCAGCCCTGATTACAATCGCGCGTGCTGCGTGCTCCCTCCAGTGGTACAACTGAGCACCTTCGCTCTGAGAGCAGAGTCCGGCTCAGGGCTGATTCTTGTCCCAACTCAGGCTCCTCCGCCCACTTGTTCCCCTGCCGTTTAGGGATGCTGTCCACACTCTGCACTCTGGGAGATTCTGAAGAATGAAGACCACATTGGGGAATGTCAAGATCAAAGGAGTTGTTAGCACGGAGTCTTACAAGAAAGGATTCGTGGGCTTATACACTTGGGCGTGCATCTTTGACCCGAAAACTCTATTAATTTTTCATCGCCCTCTTCCACGCTGATTATACTTATCTTTGCAAGTGTATTACACTTGGCTTTGAACTTGGATATCTTGCACTCTCCAGTGACTTAGCTAATCTTCATAATCCTGTTAAAAATCATCATAATTTATATCATTTGTTCAAACATAGAAAGATCGAGTGCTCAATTAGAATTTCCCTGATTCACTTATGGCATTTTAAACCCAAGAAAAGGAGAATAATTTCTTTGTACTACCATTTAAAATTTCAAGATGTTAGCTTGAACTTGCCGCACGAAGCCATGATGTAAGTCAGATTAAGGATTCTGCTTTCTGGGGGGCGTGTGTGCAGGTGCACTTCTAGTTTAAGCCCCTCCCACTACGGTGGCCAGCCTAGCAGTGATACAAAGCTGTAGCAGTTTAGCTGCAAAAAATATCTTTTTGCTTCAGACATGTTTATGAGGATAAATTAATTAAGACCATGTCTTTAAAGATATTTCACACCTGCATTTGGGAAAAAATAGAACTATATTACATCAAATCATAATAACAACAAAAAAAAAAATAGAATCTTACAGTTGAAACAGAGGTCCCAAGATCCACCTTCTTAAAGAGCGACTCCTTTCACACCATCCCTGACAAACGGCAGACAGACCTCAGCCAAACCAGTTAGCATGCTTCGGTTTGTAAGAAAGAAACCAGGACATCAGTCTTTGCAGTGAGGGACCCACCGATCCACTGCCCCGTCTCCATCTGGGGTCCTCGAGGGGACGGGCGGAGAAGCCGGTTGAATAGCCAGCTGCATGCATCACTGGGAACCCCGGTCAACCCTCCCCGGGGCGCAGGAGGGCGTGCTCCCACCCCTCCACCCATGGTCCTCCCACAACACGTACCGATGCTTCGAATAGTTGACACACAGATGTGAAACGTCTCGTTTCTTTTGTGACCAACCAGAATCTACCAGAGTCAACAGGAAATACTGAGGCCAAAAGTCCTGAGAAACTGTGGACCCACAGGCTCACGAAACTCTTCTCTGAGGAGCCATTTTTTCCTCTAAAACATTCTTCTTGCTGTGGCAACATCCCTCCCCAGGTTTAGCTAACTTGACACCCGGTCCCTTCATGGGTGGTCCTTCACTTGCACTGGGCTCTTCTCAGTTCTAACCTGTTATTACAAAGTGGGGGCTGTGGCCCAGGCAGGGGGTGGCCCTGCAGCCTCCCCGGGCCTCCTCTAGACGTGGTCAGAATTCAGATCTGCCTGTTTTCTGTCTCCAGTGTCCAGAGCTCAGCGTCTCTCCAAGATCTGTCTGGTCTGCAGATTTCCTCCCAAAGTTAACAGTTTAATTCCTTGATGCCTTTCCCTCTTCCTTCCAATCGATAGCCCCCAGTCGGAAACAATACTGAACCACCCAGCCGTGATGAGCTCTGAGTAGGCTCCGTCAGGTGAGCACCGTGACCGCGCTGCGGGAACGCCGACCAGGCTCCTCCTGACAGCAAGGGGCCGTCGTCCTCCCCAGGACCACTTAGATGTCCAAGTGCAAACTGGGGTTTGTTGGGGAGGCAAGGGAGTGTAAGTGCTGGAGAGGCATCCACAAATGTCCCCTCTACCTCCCCCTTCTAGAAGGTTTCCAGTCCTACAAACCTCTCTGCCTTGGAAGGTACCCAGACTGTGGCTGGCTGGGTCGCACTGGCACAGGCTTGGGAACCGGCCTTCCTTCCGGGATCCAAAGCCCCGCTCATGATGCTGGGTGACTTACTTAAGCACTCTGGTTTCAGTTACCCCTTCTGTAAAATGGGGATAATAATAGTTCCCGCCTCATAGCATTGCTGAGAGAATTAGGCGAGGTAACATACATACAGCTTGTACTTAGTAAATCATTGTCTTTGTTGAAATTCATCCCCAAATGCTCCTCCTTCTCACCTGCAGTCACTAATTCTATTTCTGTTACATGGAGAGACACAGAATTCATCTCTGCCCTCACCCACACTGCAGGCATCTGCAGGCAGCCCGCAAGCTCCCAGGATTCTCCTCCAGACTCCTCACTTCTTCAACTTTCCTTGAGATCTCACCCTCCTCACTCTGTCCTTCTCTTCCTCTGTTGATCTCTCCTCTAATCACCTTGCTCCCCCCACCACTGCCATCCTGTAACCAACCTCTCCCTCCCGCCATCAGCCCAGCATTGGATACCCCTGCCTAGATCCTACCCCTGTGCCCCCCACCTCTTCCCTGGATGACACCCACCTTCTGGAACCAGAGCCCAATTCCGAGAGCACGTCCTCCAGGGAAGCCCGGGTCCCTCGAGATGAGTGAGGGGGGCCCCAGCTGCTCCCTCTTTGTCGACACTTTGAGACCAAGAATCTCTCAGCAGTAACTTCCTGGTCTCCCCTAGCAAGCTGCAAGCTCCCAAGGGCAGCTCTCTGTCTTCCTGCCCTGTTACCCTCCTCCCACACCCATGCTGTCCCCTGAGCATCTGACACACGGGACATCTCCATCAGTGTCTGCAGAAAGCAGGAGCCAACCGGCCCTGATGCACCAGACAATCACGACAAATCCAGAGAGAGACTTCACATCCAGACCTGGGCACCTGGGACCTCCGGAGAGGAAGCCAGGACAGGGCTGAGGGTGGGGAGGAAGCCCGCTGAGCCACAGCTGCGCCTGCTGCCATGTCCACACACGGTGAGGCAGACGGGCTTCCTGAGATGCCGACCTCTTGCTATTTTTCATCCCTTATTACAATAAGGGAGGAAAAAGAAATTTGCAACAACAGAAGCAGCTAGGGTGCTCACCACATTGTTTTTCCCTTCCTCCCTTCCTCCCTTTTTCTCTTTCTTTCTCTCTTTCTTTTTATGGAGGTACTGGGGGTTGAACGCAGGACCTCATGCATGCTAGGCACACACTCTACCACCGAGCTCTACCCTCCCTCCTTGTCTGTATTTTTCTAATCTGCAAACCTTACCTGTGAACACACCGGGGTGGGGTGTATGTTTGTCAAACAGTTCAAGAAGGAATCACAGAGACATTCGGGGAGGGGCTCTTAAAAGAAGCCTGGTATTAGGGAGGAAATACATGTAGACAAGCTGGACGACTCAACGAGAGCAGGGGTAAAAACCAAGGATACAGACATTTTAAAGTGGCAAAAAATTTATTTCAAACATCACATATAAAGGCAGCCCCAAACTACAGCCCCCACCCCCACCCCCTACGTGCACACACAGCACATGAAAACAGCTGTGATTTAATTGATCAAACGAGGATCATTTCTATATCTGGGGGTGACAGCTAACAACTGAAAAAACCCCATCAAGGATTCTGCAGGTGGGTTTCACTAAGCAGGACACCTTAGTTTAATATGCAACAGCCACTAAAACGTTACCCTCAGGATTTCAAATACATTAAAGATTCGTACGTCAGGAGAGAGGCTGGGATCTTCTGAGAACAAATGAAGATGTGAAGAGTTACCCCCTCTTCTGGCTAAAAAAGGTTGTTTTTTTCGCCCTAAACTTGCCCTGTTTGGAACTTTGCTAGAGCCCATACCTGCGCTTCACTGAAGAAAACTGGGCGAGAAACGCAGAAACACACCATGGGGAAGCCAGAAAATACAGGTAAACAGAAAGGAATCCCCCAATTATGTCAACATTATGACTTAAAGACGCGTTTTATCATCACCCTTCACGATGTTCTCTTTCTTTCCTGCGCCCATGCAAACACTCGCGGTCTGTCAGAGCGCGAGAACAGTTTTCTGGCCTAAAGTAAACTGTGACAAGACAGGCTCCCATACCCAGTGCACCCAGGCCTACCCAGCCGGGTTTTAAACGTGCAGTGCGCGCCCCAGCTGCGCTCCGCAGGGGCTCCTTGGGGGGCTGCGTGCCTGGGAAACAGGGTGCGGTGTGAACCCGGAGCACAGCACACGTCCTCCCACATCAACCGATGTAGCTTTAAAACACGGTCTGCACCGCCAGTTCAGTTATGGGCTCAAATAGAGTTCTGCTTAAGCCGCGTTGAAACGGGTTTCCGGTCTCCGCACCCGCGCTCACGGGGCGGGAAGCCGCGCACAGCCGGCGCCCTGCGTGGCAGGGACAGCGCCGCGGGGCTGAGCAAATGGCCGGGGCGCTGATGGGCCGCCGAGCTGCGGGTGGGGCGCCCCAGCGCTCACCGGGCCGTCCCGCCTCCGCACGCACGGGCGGTCTGATACTGCACGGCTTGCTGGGGAGACCCGCTCCCATAAAAGGAATCCGCGGGGAGCGGGGAGTTTTGACCATTTTGGTTACCGAGGCAGCATTTCAGCCCCAAAAGCCGCATCCAGAGACCCAGATCCTGCGGAGTAGGCGGGGGTGCGGGGTTGTCACTCCTCCCTCCGGGCATCATTCATTTATTCGCTCATTCCACAAATGTCCAAGATCCACCGTGTGGGACGCCATCCTCCGCCCCAGGAGTCCCCCTTCTCTGGTGGGCCCAGGGGCAGTGACCGCAGGAAGAGGCGCCAGGCCCAAAGGAATCATGAAGAGTGAGTTTGCTCCTTCCAGGACGGGGCGGATCAGCAGACAGATTTTATATTTTACCCAAGTTTCACCTCCTCCTCCTGGCGTCCCAGACCCTCCCCCAGACGGCCCTACCCTGTGCCGCCCTCCCCCTCCCCACATGCCTTTGGGCCACCATCTGACCCACTGCTTCCTGCGGGCAGGCCTCTCTGCCGGACACACCTTGTCCACTCTGGACACCGTGCAAGTCCACCCTCCTGGGCCTCTATGACCTTCCCTGGGCATCCCGTCCTTAGTGCTCAATGCAGGCTGCGAGGGTATAACGACCGGCGGGTCTCCGTGTTTGTGGTGTCACCCTCCCAGGACTGGAACGCCACATGAGCAGGGGCTCACGCATGGGTCGCCAGCGTCTAGAACACTCTGGCACACGGTAAGTGCTCAGCTGACTGACACTGCTGCATGTGCCTGAAGATGGGTGGACAAGTAAAGGCAGACAAGTTATGGAACAGCCTAGAAAGCACAAAGGTGTGGTGCTCATGATCCACTGGAAACAAGTGGGGGGCCAGGGCCGTACTGGATCTGTGAGGTGCATTTAAAGGGCCACGCTGCCTTTTCAGGAGCTCCAGGCCACCCACACAGCACCATCCACCTCACACAGGGTGCAGGCACTAGTTTCCAGAACTGTCTGTCCTACTTTTCAAGCCCTGGCAACTGACCCCATTGGTATGTTGGTTATCTCGCCCATTTACCCTTTCTTCCCATGACTTGACTTTTCAGAGGATGCGTGGTGCAGCATACAGAGTGTCTGGCCCTGGTTTCTGCTCTGACTACCCTCGCCCCAGCCAGAACTTCCATCCTCAGCTTTGGGACTGGACCTCCTTTCTTCATCACTGTTCTTCCGTGTTAGACCTTGGGCCCTTGGCATCGCCTCACAGGCCCCCATGAAAAGCACACAAGGTCAAGGACACTGGAAAGACCTTGACTGGGGAGCATGCACCTGTCCCTCCGCCTGAACGGAGCTCTGAGGCCGAGGGTGCTGAGATGCTGCAGGTACCTGCCGTGACGACCCACATGTTCTTATTTTATTTTAAAAGGTTGACCCTCAAAGGTTCTACCTGAGTTGGGCTTCTCTGAGAAAATTTTCTCCACAAGGAGGTGACAAAGAGACATCTTACATTCCTTCTAATAAAAAATCTGCAAAACATAATGATCTGACAAGTCCTTAAATGGCCCCCGACATCTGTTTTCCACCGTCATGTATTTCATCCTGGGCATCCTTGGATGTTTTCGAGCGCAATGTCTTTGTGGCGCGAACATCGTCGCTAGGACGCCCTAGGTGACGAGGTGGGAAACCGCTGATGGATTTGACAGTCATGGTGCACGGGGCCTGGGGGACCCCAGCACCCACATGGGGGTGTCAACAGGAAGCAGGAACAGGCCTCGACAGGCTGTGTGAGTCACTGATGCTTGGGTGTGACTAAGCCACATTTGAAGAAGGACCCTCATCCGCAGAGCCAGGGAGAACCGCATTCAATGGTGAGATTCTCCAGTAAGATGGCGCCACCCGTCTGCTTTGTGACAAATTCGGTTTTTAAATCTCCATGTTCACATCCCTCTCTGGTCACTGAGGGGTGAGTATATTCGATGCTAATGGTTTTGACAGAAAAAACCTGTCTGTATAAAGAGCTGCCTTGATGTTCGTCATTGTTTAGAGCGCAAGTTTGGGGCAAAACCACCAGTGAGGTGTGATTAGAACTAAAACCAAAGCCTCACTCCTTTTACTCAGACACTGTAGGGCACTTCAGATACATGTCTCTGGAATAAATTATCCAAAGGGCATGATGTGTTGGTGGAGATTTTAGATTTCCCCCCAAATAGTGATTAAAAGAAAATCAGCTATTGGTGTCAATTTAGTATTTACCCCGTGTGACGTGATTCACGCAGCAAGCCTGACTGTCACGGAAAGTGTGGCCGTGGAAGCTTCACTGCTTGCCCCAGAGAGACTGCAGGAGCTGGTGTCAAATGGGAGTCCATCTGGGCCCAGGTGGGGCTGTCTCCACTGGCCCGTGCGACCCCTCCAGGGATGATATGCAGAGAATCAACAGCCAGGCTGGTCTCATGGGACTGTTACTAGAAGAGGAGGAGAACTTCAGTTCCATTGATCGTCAGCCTCCTGTTTGACTTTTAGCCATATTATCAGTAACTCTTATAATCAGGAAGCCCAGATGGCCCAGCATTCTCTGGCTATATGACCCCATAAGGGCCTCTGTACCTCCCTGAGACTCAGTTTCCCCACCTGTAGAATGGGGATGTTCAGAGGTGTCTAGATCAGTTGAATGGTGTTACTTTTCTCATCAAAGCCCTCCTATGGCTTTGTGTCTCACTCAGACTGAAAGCCAAGGTCCTGAAATCACCCTTTAGGTGGCTGCTTGGTCTGGTCCCTATTGGACCTCAGTTCCTACTACACACCCCTGCACTCACTCCTTCCAGCCACGTGACCCTCCTTCAGTGTCCTTGAACACAACAGCCACACACTCACCTCAGGGCCTTTGCACTTGCTGTTCCTTTCCTGGAATGTCTTCTCCACGTAGCCAGTCTTTCCTTGACTATCCTATTTCAAACTGTAACATCATATCCTCTTATCCCCCTCTCCTTGCTCGAATTTTCTCTATCTGCCATTCTTCACAGTCATAGGATGCCATGGAGTGCGGCTCAGTGGTCCTGAGAGCTGGGTTGAATGTGAGGGATACACTGTACTAGTTATCCACAGCTGTGTAACAAAGTATCCCCAAACTTTGTAGCTTAAAGCAATAAACCTTTATCATCTCGTAGTCTCTCTGGCTTAAGACTTTGGAGCAGTTGAGCTAGATGGCTCTGGGCCTGGAGCCCCTGGGTTGTGGTCAGGGGTTAGCCAGGGCTCTGGTCATCTCCAGTCTTGAGGGTGTGATTCCAGGATGGTTCACTCACACAGCTTGGCAGGCCTCAGTTCCTCGTTGGCAGTTAGCAGGAGACTTAAGTTCCCCATCACATGGACCTCTTCCTAGAGCTGCTGGAGCTGCCCATCTCTGGAGAGAGTGCACCAGAGACACACCAAGGCAAGAAGTGTCTTGTATGAGTTGTATGACCTGCCTTGAAAGTCCGTCACTTCTGCCATTTTCCATTGGTCACACAGACCCACCCTGGCTGTGTGGGAGGGGAGTACACAGTGGCATGGTTGGGGGCCATCTGGGAAGTTGGCTACCACAGAGTCACTATTCTTGGATTCAACAGTGGTTTTGAATCCAATATTGGTTTTGAATCCAAGAATAGTGATTTCCTCAGTGGGGGTAAGTTACTTAATCTTTCTGGATCTGGCCTTCATCTGTTAAGTACTGGCACTAATAACAGTATTTAGGGGTGTTTCTGTGAGGATTAAATAAAATAATACACATGTTATTTTCAGAAACATGTCTAGTAAGTGAGCAGAACATATTAGCTATACTATTTCAGTCCAAGTTGCAGGTGCAGAAGTGTTTTACACAGAGAACAACGAGACTGGACTGTGTTCTAGAAAGCTCACGCTGGCTGCAGTATTGAGAATGAACTGGAGGGGCCAACTTAAAGGAAGGAGACCAGGGAGAGGTTCTGGTGACGTGGACCAAGATGGGGACATTAAAATAAACAGAGGTAGACAGACAAAAGCATTTTAGAAGTCACCTTAAATTTATCACACACGTACCAAATTTCATTTGTTCTTGGCCTGTCTGGAATTGGTCACTGATCCACTAAATTGGGTAAGTGAAGTTGGACAACACTATTTGACATTCTTTAGAGGAAGGGCATTCTCCTGTCCTATTTTGTTGTGGATTTGTTGCTATGAGAGAGCGGAGTCAGTTGTGCTATTGTTCCCAAGGGTTTACCTTCCTGTGAGAAGACTATTCATCCCTGCCCCAGTGATGCTGGACTTGGCCATGTGACTTGATTCGACCAATGGCATATGGAACTCGACATATATATTCTTTTTCCCAGATCTCTTGAGTTTTTTCCTCCTGCCAAGAAATTGACATGAGGCTGCTCTCCAAGGCATCTCAAGATAAGGAAGAGGTGTGGAGTGGAGACATAGCACTGTAGTCACCAGCATGTAACTGAATGAGAAATCAACCTTTGTAGCTAGAAGTCCTAGAATGTAAGGGATTCTTTGTTACACAGCATAACCTAGTGATAGCTAACCAATGCAGGGGAAAACTTATTCCCCTAGGTTCCTAGTGCTATGAGGAAACTCCCTCTACTAGTTCAGAGGGAGCATATACACAATCTCTCTCTGTCATTTTCTGTCTCTCTCTCACACACACACATATGCACACACACACATGCACACACACACGCAAACACACACTTTGTATCTTCCCCAAGGAAGGCTCAATGACTGTCTGAATGATGAGCTGTGGGCAACCAGACATCCCTTGAGAACGTTAGTCATGGAGCAGAGCCACTCCATGCAGCCAATGGCATCATGGGTTTAGCTTCTATGCTGTAAACAGATGAACAGGACCTGCTTCAACCGGCTTCAGTCAGGCCTCTGCTCTGTTGATTCCAGCTTTTCTGCCTGTGCTTGGGGAACTGGTTTGGGGAATTAATTCTCAACTTCTAGCCTGAAAAATCAATGTTAGGGTTCTCTGCTGCAGCTCTACCAGTAACATCAGCACAATAGTCTGGCTCCTGTGTCTGTTCTCAGTCAATTCAGATACGGGGTAAAAAAGGATGTTTGTTAATTAATTAGCATCCTCCAATAATTTCCTGGAGAACAAAAGACCAGATTTCATTGCTTTTCAAAAATTCTCTTTGTGGTCTTCCTAAGTTAGGGGTCAAAATGTAAATGAACCTCTTCGGAATGGTCCTAACCCCCGCTGATATTCAGAGTCAGGCGGCAAATTGACTTGCCCAGACCCTCTTGACAAGCTTCACTAAGCTCCACTGACCTCTGAGTTTCACAGGGAAGGACCTCATTTGCTGACTGAAAACAGCATGACCCAGTGAAACAGACTTTGGGTACAGAAGATGTGAGTGTGGGTCTTGACATTGTCAGCAACCTGCTGTGTGACGTGAGCCCATCGCTGATAACTCAGAGCCTCAGTTCACACTTTTGCAGATGGGGATAAGGGAGTCTCCACATCCCTTGGGCTTTGTAAGTTTCAAACAAGACGGTATTTACGGATGGACTTGAGGGAGCCCAGCTCAGTGCAGTGCATTGAAGATGAATGTGCTAGAGTCATGCAGGACTGGATGAAACCTGAGCATACTTCCCACTAGCTGTTTGACCGTAGGTGTGATGCCCTGAGCCGAGGTTGCTCATCTGTGAAGCAGGAATAATAATCATTGACTTGTTGAATTCCATAGAATATTGTAAGCAAAACCCAGAACACAGGTAAGTGTTTCCTGTTAAATCTCTGACTTGTCCTTATGACCAGTGAGGAAGTAAAATGAAGGATGTTTGCTGAAGGGGTGGATGAAAGATTCACAGCATGAGACCGGAAAGCTCCCGTAAAAGATGGGCAATCATATAGGTCAGGGCTGGCAAATCCAGCCCACTGCCTGTTTTTATAAATAAAGTTTTATTGGGAGTCAGCCACACTCATCAGGTTACATGTTGTCATGGGCTGCATTCATGCTACAATGGCAGAGTTGAGTAGTTGTGACAAAGACTGTATGGCCCTCCAAGCCTGAAATATTTACTGTCGGGACTTGGGGGAGAAAGTCAGCTGACCCCTGCCCTAGACCAGTGGAGAAGGGGGAGCGGGGAGGGAGGCTCAGGACTGAGGGGAGTGATGAGAAAGGCGAGAGCCTGGAGCGCAGGCAGGGACTCGGGTGGGCCAGGAGAAAAGGCAGGACAGGCTCCTGGGCTCAGGGTCCAGAGGGCTTTGAGGTCCGGAACGATGAGGTTCTCTGTGAGGCAATGGGGAGCCACCGTGGGTTGTGGAGCCGGAGAGAGATGACGTTTCTTGTCAACTCAGGGCAGTTATTAGAGAGACTTAGCCCAGATCATCTGTGTCTCAGTCTGCTGGGGGAGGCGGGCTTACTTAGACACAAACAGACAGAACAGACAGGAAACGTGCAAAGCGGCTGCCTATTTGTAAAGGGTGTTGGCTTTCAGAGGCGCAGCTGCGATTTGTTTCCCTTCTTACTGGTGTGGGCGTTGTCTCCCCAGGAAAGTGTAAGCAATTAAACTGATAGTGGCAAAGCTCACAGTTGGCTAAGCGGCGCTTCCGAGAGTACGCGTCCCAAGGGCGGAACAGGTGCTCCGCAGAAGACGAGCCCTCTCTGAGCCCCTTGAAGATGCTGCCTTAAATCAACCAAGGCAGTCAGGTTTCTCTTCCCAGGGCTTCTCAGAACCTAGACTGTATTTTGATTTTCCTGGAGGGGATATAGGATGCTATTTCTCGCAAATTTATCCCGCTCTGTGTGTATGTGTGTGAAGTACACGTTAGTAACCATCTCGTGGAAGATTTTTATGCTGAGAAAGGCATTTTAGGAGACCTGGCCCAGGGGCTTTCTAAGCTCAACAACAGCACACCTGGATGACGTAGGGTGGAGGGAGGGTGTCTGTATCAGGGCCTTGCCGTTTCTCTGTTCTGTTGACACAGACCAGGAGACCCCCTATCTTCTAAGGAGCTTTGCAGTTTTCCAAGTAATTTATGTACATGTTGATTTCTACATTTGCAAGTGGATTCAGCGTGATTAGCAATTTAAATGGAAATTTTCTAACCGCTATGAATTGGCACCTAATTTGCATCTCTTGTCAATTACGTGTGGCCCTAACTCATGGCCCCGCAAATATTCCGGCTGTGATCACACGCTGGGAGGCCTGACACTGTTTGGGGATAAACGTGATCGATGGTATTTCAATTACTCTCATCTGAAGGTCACGGAGGCTTCTTGGGTGGAAAACAAAATTGATAAGACATTTGGTTGCAGTTGGCTTCATTCCATCCAACTCGAGATGTCCTTCTGAGCAGCGGTCTCAAATCAAAGCTCTTTCTGGATTAAGCAATGTCTCTCCCAGTCATCTGCCATGCCGTGTTAGGGGTTCCAGGCTCTGTCACCCTCTGTTTTCTTGTCTATTCCAGAGAATCACTCAGGGCTAGGCTGAAATCCTCCCTGCCTCATAACTGGGGCTTCACCTCTCCCCAGCTGCTAAGTAGAACTCGTGTAATTTGACCATTTGTTTCTCCTGCTGGTACTGAAGGCAGGAGGGCCCCAGGGGTGGCACCAGTGCCAAGACATCTGGTAAACCAAGAGCTCAAATCGCTGTAGGTGTGCGAGGCCCACATTCCCCGACTACAGATGGAGGTCAAGTCCCAGACTGACTCCACTCCGAGGGCACCTCAGGTATGTGAGGGGAGGTGGCTGAAGCCAGAAGGGCACTGTGGATGTTTCCAAGGGGGAGGGTCTTCCACGGGCATCCTCAGAACGTCCACCTTTAGAGCGAGGTCCCAGGCATCTCTGTGCCTCGGCTGCCAACCCTGTAGGCCATGGTGGACTCACCTTATCCCAGGCCCACCAGGGGCCGAAACTTCATTTTATCATCCACCATTTATCTGCACATATTTGCAGAGCCAAGGGGAAACCTGGAGGGGTTTGTTCCTGGAAGAAGAAGTTTATGACTGAGAAGGAAATGTTAGGAGCGTGGTTCTTTAAGAAAGGCCCACATAGAGGCAGGCGGCTGCAGGGAGGGAAAGCCTGAGGGGCTGGTGGACAGAGAGGGCTGGACGGAGCTTTCCAGACTGTCGCTCCGCCGTGTGCAGGCCTGGCCAGAGCAGGCCACCCGTCAGCAGACTCACAGCCCCGAGGCACACTGGTCTTCACTGTAGAGTCTCTGGTTGGAGGCAGAAGCTCAGAGTTCCCTGGACACGAGCGTTTCCTTGAGCCCTTGCTACGTTCTCCCAGTTAGTTCCTGAACTGAGTTTCTGCCTCTTTTCTAACCCGGTTCTCTGCTTCCCAGTCCCCAAGCTGAGGCCTGGCCCCTCCCTCGCCTTTCTGTCTTTCTGCTCATGTTCCTCAGGCCCTGTCAGCCGGCCTAACCCACCACACACCATGCACTCTGGGCCCATAAAACTGGAGACCCCTTGGGCGCGCACAGCCATCTCCCCAGCCCATCACCTGGGTGCGCTCTTTTGGCTGTGTCCCCTCAGCTCCAGCCTGCCTCGCTTCCTGCCCTTGGTCCTCAGATGAGTCCTTTGGTCTTGGCTCCATTGAGCTTTAGGTCTTGATTTGCCTCTTGGCCTTTGCCTTAGGCTGGTCCCCATCACGAATGTCCACCTTCACTCTCCTTCTGGAATTGAAGGTCAGCTGGACCTGTTGGCCATCAGTGAAGCCAAAGTACTAAGTGGTCCCTACTGGGCCCAGAAAGGCATGCGGACGCCCACAGGCTGCTCCTCTGATGACACTCTTCTGCTTCCTGGTTTCCACTGCTTTCCAGAAAGGTGGGGTTGCCAACGGCAAGTCGCATAAAGACGAGGTACTAACTGTGGTCCCCGCTCACCCGTCGTTGGTCTGTGGCAAGGCAGCCAGCTTGGTGGGAGCGCTGTGGCGTCAGAACCCAGTTCTCCTTCTCACTGGAAGCATGGTGTCAAGGAAGTTACTTGTGCCTCAAGTCTCTGTTCACTCTTCTGCAAAACTGAAAAAGAAAAAAGAAGAAGAAGATGAAGAAGAAGCCCTGCTCGCGTGCTTCACAGAGTCGCTGTGGGGGTGAAATTAAATTCTGTACCTGGGTTGTGAAGCATGAGGTAAACGTTCATCTACTAGTCAGGTCGAGTTACCACTGACGGTCACACGCAAGACTGACCGATGCCATCCAGCCTCGCCAGCGGCACGGCGAGCTCATGCCGCACCCGGGTCTCCTGGTTCATGCAAGTGAAGCAAATTTAGAAGGCTTTGGCGAGCTCAGCCGCAAGGTGACACGGGCGTCAGCACGAGACTTGCCCGCAGGGAGAAGGTCCAGGGGAGTCCCCGGGAACACCCTCAATATCGAGCCACGGTGGCCCCTCGGAGCCCACCTTGCTGGCGGCCACTTCCGTTCCCACAGTGGAAGGAACATGTATCATGGCCTCGGAGGGGCCCTCGCCAGCCAGCCAAGGCCAGCCCCTGACTGGCCCAGGGAAGGACAACGGGAGGCCCGGTCCTGCTCCACTCTGGCGACAAGTCTCTGCAAGAGGAGAGCAGGCAGGGGCTGCTGGTAAATGCCGGCAGGCGAGTTCCAGCAGCAACTGTGCCCCGAACACCAGGGGCCGTGCCCCGGGCAGAGAAGGTTGACAGGATTTGCCCGCCTCGCACTAAGAAACCAGCTCAGCGCGCCCAGGAAGGGCTTCCTCGGGCTGCGTCACAGCCAGACTCCCGTCCACGTGGGAATCTTGGGCAGCATGAAGACTGGGTCAAGGGTCGCACAGGGCCAGGGAGACCAGTCGGGGGGCTGGTGCAGCTGTCCCAAGAAGGACAGTGGTGACGTGAACCAGAGGGTAGCCATGGAAACAGAGACAAATGCACCAATTACAGAAATATTTAGGGACTGAGAACGGTCTTTTGTTTCTGTTTTTGTTCTTGCACATTCTTAGCCATTTACTGCCTATCTGGGTTTTAAAATCCCTCGGTAAATATAGTAAAAGATTTTCTTGTGTGTATTTATTTAATTCAGAGAATCAATAGAAGCGCTTCAGAATTCTTCCCTTGGGTTAAGAAAAATGTCATAGCGCTTCTTTTCCTGGGGCAAGTTTCTACTGCATTGACTAAGGAATTTAAAATGTGAGTTTATTCTCAGGGAGAAAACAGAAAACCGCCTGAATATTTCATAACTCAAGTCTGGTGTGCCATTCATAGTTAATGTCAGGAATTTGCTTGGATTTGATAAATTTTCAACTTTCATACGACATAAAAGTAAATAGAGGCAAGAACATGTTAACATAGCGAAAGGTGGTAGGGAATCAAGTTCATTGATGGTAAAGATTTTGTATATGGAGCAATGTTTTTAGACAATAACAGGGGATAGAGACATTTGAAAGAACTATGAGAAAAAGGAGGTGGAAAATGACAGGTGATGCTGAGATTACAAGCTGATAAAGCAGGTGGGTGGTGTGCTCTGCTAAGTGGTGGGAAGAGAATCAGAGAAAAGGCAAGGAATTTCTAGAAATCCCTCCTGCAGGAATGCTTGTGCGTGGAAATGACAATCTTGTGCAAGGCTGCACAGAGCAGTTTTGTTTGTAGCGGCGAAAACCCGAGGGGTCCCAAGAGCCCATCAGTGGAGGAGGGTTGTACTTCCTTATCACAGAAAAATAAACAAGGAAGAGTTGTAGATATTAATATGGAGCAACGTCCTTTTCAAGGTCAGAGGGCGAGAACACATCACAGAGTCACAGGAATCATTAGGAAAATAGAAGCCACACCACTCATTGAACAGAAAGAATTTAACATAGGGTATTAATGAAAGAAGTATTGGAGGACCAAGAAGACAAAAGGAGAGACCAAGGTCACAGATGTAGGGGCTCAGAACAAACCTCCCCAAAATATGCCCCCTTTGCTTAAGGATTATTTTGAGCTAAAGGCAGTGGAGACCCTGTGGTTTCAAGAGAAACTGCTTTCCTCCCCTGAACTACCTAGAAGAATTTAAATTGGAGGTTTTTCCCAGAGAAAGAATTACCAGAGAGAAATGTCATCTACGTGGCCACGTGTGTATGGCGGGGCAGACTTCCAGTTACATCTGCTCTTCTCCTTGTCCTGTGAATGGCCCTCCTGTCCTCGGAGGCCCCAGGTGCCCATCCCATCCCTTAGTCCAGGATGACGTAGCCCCCGCTTTGCCGTTCTGTCTCAACCTCTCATGTATGTGGGGTCTCGGGCCCCCTCAAGTATGTGGGATTCCTGTATATATGAAATCAATTTGATTTTTTCCTGTTAATGACTCGTGTCAATTTAGTTTTTAGACCAGCCAGGAGGACCTAGAAGGGTAGAGGGAAGTCCTCCTCCCCGACACAGAGAAGGCAGCCAGCACCCCCCAGGCTGGAGAAACAAATGGAAGAAGATGAGGTTATCAGAACCCAGAAATTCTGATAACCCACAGTGGGACCAGGACTCTGACTCAAGGCACCAGCCTGTGGTTAGACCTCAGGTGCTCAGAGGGGCCCTCCTGGTTCTCTGAGGGGTGGGGGGCTCTGGCTGGCTGGTGCTGGCATCTCAGGATCTGGTTGTGCTGGATGAAGCCAAACACTGAAACCAACAGCTACTGCCAGGTAAGGGGCCGCCTCCTGTCTCAGGTGGAGGCCAGGTGTCAGCCACAGAAGGCGGACCAGGTGACGGAGCCCACGCCCCTCTGCCTGCCCTCCGGTCTCTCTCTAGCACCCCATGGACAGTCTCTGAGGGAGCAGCTGGCCAAGCAGGAACGGGGTGTGCTGAGGTCCAGCCGCAGAGCAGGCTACGGGAGGGATGCAGCGAGGAGAGGCGCTCGCTCCAACGCCAGCCCGCGGGCGATTCGTGGTCAAGGGACTGGAGAGGCGTCAGCTGGGGTGCGGAGGGGCGGGTGCACAGGGCAGCAAAGGAAGCTTCATGTTCACACTCCCTGTATTTATCGTCTTTGATTCTCTTCCACAACTAGCGCAACATCACTTTGTATTTACAAAAATCTCCTTTAAAAAACATTTCTCACCCAGATGCCTATGAAAGAGAGACCTGACATTCTGACATATCGAGAAGGCAGACTCACAGGGGATAAGTCCCTTAGACGAAGGGTACGGTAAGCATCTTTCCCTTTTGGAAACTTCCTCTGAAAAACCTGGAGAGCCGGCACTGACAGGAATGCTGTCCGTTAGCCTGCTCTCTTCAGGGAGCTGGAGGGTGCCACTAACGTGCACTCCCTCCTGCCCCCGCAAGCTGGTGCCCGGCCCCGTCGAAAGTCTCATCAGAGCATCCTTGGAATCAGTGGCCATCTTACCTTCCTCGCCCTCCTAGCCTGCCTGCTCAGTTGCCATGGCAACTCCCAGGCTGGGAACCAGGGTGAGTGGTCTCCATGAAACGGCCCAGAGTTTAGGTGGGTGGCCACGGAGATGCTCACGTCTCCTCTCTCAAAGCCCAAGCACCTCCCTGGGGGAGGATCAAGTGTTACAATCTGGTAGGTTGTGCTTTACTGCTTTATCGACATGTTTCTGCTGCTGTGGATTGATTTTGCACCTGTCTTTGTCTTCTGCTTTAGTGATTTTTTTCTCCCTTTTTTCCATCCTTCCTTCCTCCCCCCATTCTTCCTTCTCTCTCTCTCTCTCCTGTATGTGTCTCTCTCTCTCCTTTCTTTTTCTCAGCAGAAAAAGACTGGCTCCCCAACTCCGTCCCAGCCCTCCAGAAATCTGCAGCATCAGTGTTTTAAGATTCACCTCGGTGTCTGCAGGTTTACGGGCTCTGTGATACCACAGGTGTCTTTATATTCTTTATTAGCCCTGAAACCACAAGCTCCAACACATTAGAACCTGTAGCAGGACGTGAATCCTGTTCAGCAAACTCCACTCACCCCCTGTGTGTCCCAGACCCAAAACAAGTTGGCCCCCAACCCTTGCAGCCTTAAGAGACTGAATCAAGACTAGTGGGGCTGGAAACGTGTCCTGTTCACAAGGTGCCAGGCTGGGATACGCGAGGGTCCTGCCAGCCCCGCTCTTCTAGGACAGCACAGGAGCCCCCGGTGTAAGGTTGTGAAGGGTGCTTTGGAAAATGGGGGGGGGCTGTATTCTAAGTGAGGGGGCACCTGGTCTGCTTCCGATGGGGCTGCAAGTTTTCAAAATGTCTTTCCTTCCCCCGACCCAGCTCTCCCAGTCTGCAAGCCCCTGGGGGTGGAGTCAGAAAAGACCAGTCAATTGCAGAAGTGCCCTTTCCACCTCTGTTCAAGGACCCCTTCAAATATATTCAAAACCTAAAGAGATTTGCTTCCCCAGTGAGTAGCCGACCTCTGAAACCTGCCAGCCTGGTGCCCAGAATTCCCGGAAGCTCTGGAGGCCTGTGTTCCTGAGTGTCAGGGACGCGGTGACATGCCAGCTGTGGGGAAGGCCAAGTGCTCGGCCACCCGCCCTCCCCACCCAAGCTGGGGCTCCCAGGGGCCAGACAGGCCCAGGCTGCTGCCAGAAGGTGAGCCCCAGGAATATAGAATGATGGAAAATGCCAAAAGAGGGCTACCACACTTGAGTGTATCATTCAAGTTTACATCGAACAAATGAATGCTTTTAACACAGAAAAAATGCAATTAAATTATTCACCTAGTAAATATGGAATTAAAAAAAAAATGAAACACAGCTCAATGGGCAATGGGACCAGGTGCCAGGCTGCATGGGGCACGGGGCACCCTGACCTCCCGTTCTGCAGGTCCCCGCGGCCAGGTGTGTGACCCCCGGCAGGAAGGGAAGCTTCAGGTGAAGCCCTTGTTGCCGCAGTGGCCCTGCCCCCTGCCCGCAGCCCCATGCGGTCCCTGCTCCCAGCCAGCAGGTGAGGCTCTGGCCCAAGGGGTCGGCTACGGGGAGCTGTCCTTTGAGGATGGCCCCTGAACAACTGCGTCCTGACTGTGTGGGCTTGATGTCTGAGAACTGCCGCTCTGTCTTCTCTCTGTGTAGAAATGCACAAAAGGGACAGATTTCATAAATTCAAGTTCAATGCCCTGTGAATCACAGAAGTGACAGCACTTCCCCACAAGCCCCGCTCCATCCGCAGCCATGCAGCCTGCAGCCCTCGGGGCGCCACAGCTGTCAGCTCTGGTCCCGGGCTTCCTCCCAGGATGGGGAGAGGCCACGCCAGGTCAGCCCTCAAACAGACAGCCCCTGAGGAACCACTCTGACTGTGACTAGTCGGCTGGAAGAGGTCCTGACAGTTCAGAGGGGTTGCCCGGGGAACATTTGTCACATTCCCCCTCCCCTGCATGAGAAGAGGAGAGAAGGGCTAGTGAGACAGTCCCTTGGTCCAGAGCATCACCATCCCCCGTGGTGATTCCAGGGCTTTGCTCCCAAAACAGCGATGAAATCTACTTTCTGATCCAGCTGCATCTTTACACGCAGACCCTCCCCCTGCATTCTGTCCTCTCCCTGCAGGGGGAAGTGGTTGGTTTTCAGTCACCCCACTGCTGGCACCCACCTCCCACCGCAGGACCATCCCCCAACCCCCCACCCACCCCTGCCAAGTCTGGACACTTGCTCCCTGCCCTCCCAGGAAGCTGGGCTCAGGCACATGATCCGGGCATGGTCAACTCGATGTCGCAGCCCAGGCTTCCCTCCGGTAAACATAGGAAGCAATTTGGCAAAGGTGCCCCTTCCTCCAGACAGCCAGTCCCAGGCCAGGGGGTCCGGCTCGGCGATGGGAGCGCAGGCACCAGAATTAGATCGTGGAGCAGGTGATACTACACCTCGGAAGGCAGCGCTAGGACCCGGTCCAGTTGATGGTCTCCAGCGTCTGGCGATGTTCCCGGCAGGAGCATCAGTCATCTGTCCACGATAGCATTTCCCTCCCTGGGCTGTTCCTTTAGTGAGAGTTCGGTCGTGGTCTGAGCCACCAGGCCCCTGAACCTCACCCAGATGTCACCCGGCCTGGGTGTCCATCCATCTTTGATTCTCCAAGATCCCTCAATAACGCTCCAGGAATCTCCTTTTCCACCTGCAGCAGCCTGAGTCAGTTTCTGTTGTTTGCATCCAAGAACCCCAGCTGCATCCCACCACTCAGAGCATCACACTCCTCCTCATCTCTTGCCCAAGGCCTTTGCCCTTGCTGTTCCCTCTGCCAGCCACACTCTTCCCCTCTTGACCCCCAGCCTGGCTCTCACCTCCTCACCCTCAGCCTCATCCCACTTGCCCTGGAGGCCGTGCCTGACCCCACATCTCCCTGGTGTCCCTGTTGCCCCCCACCCCATCTCTCTGCAACACTCGCTAAACTCAAGTGTAATTGTCCCGACACCTACCCAGCTGTGGTGAGACCCTAAGTTCCTGAAGTTGGGGTGCCGATTTTCTTTCTCTCTCGGGGTCTTGGGACCAGCAAGTTCCCAACAGGTGGCAAACCTCGTCTCCCTGTTGCAGGAACAGCCTGAATCACATCAGTCTCCTGCAGATTCTCTGGCAAATTTGCCCCAAGACTCTTCTGCCTGACTTTCTCGTATTGCAGGGAGTTTTCAGGGTTTGAGTGAAAAGCTCACTTGGATGGGTGGTTTGTGGCCAGAGTCAGGCTGGTATTCCCCTGAGGAGGGTCTTCTGGGCAGGGGCGAGGAGGCAGAAGTTTGCTGCCCTTTCCCCCACCTGGGAGAAGGCAAAAGTGGACTTTTCCCGCCGCCCTTGAAACACAGTGGCTTCCTCGCTCAGGGATTCACCCCCTCCAGGCTCAGGAAGCAAACAGAAAAGACGGAAGAAAGAAAAAGTTACATATTGACATTAGTGATTCATTGAGTCAGTGTTTAAAACCATTTTGGTGAGTTGTTACATTTTTGACGTAGAATTAAAAAGAGGATGCCAACCTTTAAATTACCATACTATATTAATGTCAGCAAAGCAGCATTTATATTGCGGATGGAAATAAAAACTAACACTAGACACAATTTCTTAACATGTATGTTGATGACATATGTAGACCAGGTTTACTCCACATTAGTCAGTGCATGTGGATCAAATTCCCCTCAAAATGGCAAACTTAGATTGATTTTTTTTTTTAAAGTCTGTGGATATTTGCTTATAAGACATACCTAAAAATAGACATGGAAATGTTAAAAATAAAAGTAAGGCAAAGACATACGTGGCAAACACGAATGAAAAAGAAGCAGGAATGAAAATGTTCAGAAAGAGGCAAAAGAGGATTCAGGGGAAAAGCATTAAATAGGTCAAAAGACATAATTTTATATTTGTAAAAGATTCCACATAAATTGGGCTCATGGGCATAAATCTTCTTCCTTTTTTTAAAATGCCCTTTTGTCTTCCTGTGGACAATTCATTATCTGTCTCTCACATGTACATTGCAATTCCCCTCAATTTGTCTTTTGAATTTTTCCAGATATTTCGACTTTGAAACATTTTGCCAGATTTAAAAAAATAAAGCCAAGGGTATTAATATATTCCATCACGTCTTTTGGGTGTGAGTCCTGCTCAGAAAGGCCTTCTTCATGCCCACGCGACAAAGGTAGGCTCCCTGCTCTCCACCAACAGTTCTAGGTTTCATGTTTTACACTTAGATCTTTGATGCATCTGCAATCTACTCTGGTATAAAAAGGTAAGTAAAAACATGGTTGTGTTCTCCAAGACAAAGAGGCAGCTGGACCCGCCTTTCCTCTGCTGACTTGCAAGGCCATTTCTCTCCCGTGCTGAATCCCTGCATGAATTTTGTTCTACTTCTGGACTCTCTGCTGTGTTAGTGGATCATGGATCTTTCCATCTAAATAACTCATAATTCACAAAGCAAAGATTTTAAAATACACAAGGACAATTTTATAGAAGCCAGATTGTAGGGGTAAGTTCTCATGCACCGCTGTCTCTTTACAGCCCAGCAAGTAGAGAGAGCACACAGACGAACAGGGTAGATTTAAAATTGCACAGTTTATTTTAAATAGTAAATAATCAGCTACGTTGCAAACTCTTTATCTGTGAAGAATTTACAAAGAAGCCTTTATAAAAAGTGGTTACCTGCTGGCTGCAAAGACAGTATCTTTGAATTCCCAGAAGCAGAAATCTCATGAGTGACCAATGATCACTGTAACAAATTCCTCATATAAGGTGAGATTAATAACACTGGTTAAACAAAAAGGTCAGCCCATAAAAAGAATAAATCCATATACTGCATATTTAGAAAACACACTGAGAACTCTAATAGCACAATGACACTCTTCTAGTTTTTTTTTTCCCTTCCTGATGAATTTTACCACCATTTTATCAAATTCTAAAGAGTAATTCCAATGAGATGATAAAGACTTCATTAAACCTAAAACTTAGTTTGGAAGAAAATTACATTAAACATTTTTTCCTTCTCATCCAGTATTGGATATCTCCTTCCATTTTTTTAAACTTTCTTATCTCCCAGTAGTCTTACTGCTTTCTTCATGTAGGTCAATAAATTTTACAAAGCTAGCACAATTCTGACACCAAATGCTGACTAAGACAATACGAAAAAGGAAACTCTATACACACCACATTCACAAATATGGAAGCAAAGTCCTGAATAAACTCCTGGCAGAAAGAATTCAGGGGTGTATTAACACAAAAGCTTAGCCAAACTAAACAGAATTTATCTTGGGAATTTTATCCTAGGGAATTCATGTGAGTGAAGTTAATAGCTTCCTTGTCATTGCATCCTGTGACGACAGGTGTCATTTTCTTCCCTCAGTTTGGAGGCTGTACTGAAATACCTGGTCACCGGGCCCACCTGGGACTTGCCCAGGGTTCCCTGGAGCACCACGAGGAAATAGGTAGTTATTGTCCACAGAGTAGCTGAAACCGAGGTACAAACAAGACAGCCGAGTGAGCGTGGGTCAGGAGAAACCTGTTACGTTATTAAGACATGAGGAATGGTTCAAATTAACAGTGTTTCAAATATGAGCCCCAGATCAGCAGCCCCAAGAGAGGAGGCTGATTTCCAGGGACCAAACGGGCCACTCACCTGCTGCCCTTTCCTTCCTCCGAGGGCCTCGACGTGCTCACGGAGGCAGCTGGGCCACCTTCGGAAGCCTGGCGCCAGAGGAGGGGAGGGGCAGAAGCTTGTGGTCCAGCTTCCGTCTCCCCCGCGGGAACCCACGCACACACTCTTTGCCAGGCTCGTGCAGAGCTCCCCCCTGCCCAGGCTGGGGGTCTGCGGACAGACGGCCACATCAAGGGGGAGTCGAAGCCCTCTTACCAGACCAACATCTCAGGCCGGTGAGGGGCCAGGAGCAGGGGGTGGGGGTGGGGGTAAGCGAGGGCTCCCCTCTGCGGGTGAGGAGCCAAGAGAACAGAAATGCACCCCTCAGGTCGCGTCCTTGCTCTAGAATGTCAAGCCCGAGTCCCGAATGAAGGGCTTAGGACAAGGCCCCGGGTGTGGAGGATGAGACCAGGGAGCCGGGGCTGCCCCTCCACCACCTGCAGGGGAGGGAGCATGTCTTTATTCTCAGCCAGTGACTCTCCTCTGTAAACGGCAGCCGGCCCTTCACCACAGCAGCCTTGGAGCAGAGCAACCTCCAAGCAACATGGATAGAAAACTCAGTTCACAGTGACTGATCACGTGGATAAAACAATCTCTTTGTTGGAGAAATCCATGTTTCAGGAATGTAAGCGCTCTCCCCTCCCCTTCCTCCTGTTTTTGGTTCTGGATTCTTTTCCTTTCTCTGATTAAATCTTGTCGTCTTCAGCCCTTGACCCTCTCTTTGACATCTATTTGTATAGCACTTGGGGGCACGGATGGGAGAAGGAAACACCTGAAACTCAGAAACACACATCTCTCTCCCTTAATTATCGTCATGCCAGCATCCTGGATCTCTTGGTCAGTCTTCCAGGGAGGTTAAAAATAACCTACAAGTCTGAGAACACGTTTTACTTGCCTGTAACAGTTCCAGCAGCTGCCTACACTTCCTTCCCCGCTGTCAAAACAATGGTGCATCTATTGACAAGGAGATAGATCGAAGGTCCTGAAGATGTAAATTGCTTGAGCCCCAAGACATCAATAACATATCCTATTCTCTCCTTGTTTTTGTCTAATATTTTAATTTACTTTAAGGTCCAAACTTGTTTCTTTATATCCCTGGGCTAAGATGGCCATGCCAATGCGTTTACCTCTGTTTTCCTTCCTCCTTTCCTTGTCTGGCCAGCTGCAGAGTCCACCTGCAGGGTCTCCTTCCTACAGCCCAGAAATGCTTCTGAGTCAGGACCTCTTTGAGAATCCGAGGAAAGTTATAGGTCCTCCTTCCAGAAATATGACAAAACTGAATTTCCATTCCAGCCTAGGGGCACATAGAACTATGATAACGACTGTCCCTGGGCCACTAAGGGTCCGATTCCCTCAACATTTAGGGAGTTAAAGACCTGGACCAGATCCCCTGAAATGCTGATGAAAACATGCATATTCCCAAACCGACTGCATCAGAATCTGTGGGATGGATGCCAGGAATCTGTGTGTTTAACAAGCATCTCAGGTGACTTCTGTCTACAATGAACTTTGAGGAACATTGCTAGGGGCCCCTCTACCCCCAAATCCCTGAACTAATCTAGTTATTTCCAAAACTATTCAGATTACTTTACGCTGAACTGACCTACCAGTCCAACACCCCATTTCACCAGTCAATACATTCTTAGCTTGACCACAGCTACAGATGGAGAACTTGGAGCATCCAGTATCTTATCCTCATCATTCTCCAAATCAGTGACTTTAGCGTACTTTAATGTCAGCTCTTGTTGGTGAGACTTTCGCTCTTGAAAAGTCGCAAGTCGTTTAGATAGCTTTCCTTGAAGCAGCTCTTATATTCAAGCTACAACCATTAAAAAATGATAATTAAGTTCCCAGCGGAGGTACCAAGACCTCAGTTAAGTCTTGTTTGGGTTAACATCAAATACTGTCACCTTCTCGGCCATACTCATTCTACTGCCAAGAGTGATATTTACAGATTACTGTAAGTGAAAATTTTAAACAGAATATTTAGGAATAGAGAAAACACATTAAAACTGGACTCTTCAGATTTTTTCCCATTGAACTACCCTAGCAGCTGAGGAGAATAAACACAGACCCCAGGGGTCTGGGATTTGAAGGTGCTGTGACAAGTTTTGTGTTTCACCATAAAAATTATTGAAAATTGTACATTCCTCAATATAACTTACCTGTTTTTAAAAATGTGTTTCCCCTCAAATTTTCAAGTAAAATTGTTGCTCCATGAAGGTAACTCATTTCCATTCTTCTAGGCACCCGTCACATGCCGTTCTAAAAAACCTGACCTTATATCCTTTATATGTGTGAGTATTTTTAAAAATTTGTGTAATATCTTCACTGAAAACACTGATATCTGCTAATTACATTATTGCATAAGACCTCTTTATTTCAGCCAGACTGTTCTGATCTCCTGCTTCCTCTGCTCTTTCCTGTTCTGAACTTTCATTGGGTTGTTCCCATCTTAGCACCTCCTTGCAAATATCCCATCCATTTCAAATTATTTATGCATATTTTAAAACACGATGTCTCTATATTCCTCCCACTTACCTATTTACCACTCTATTTGGTTCCAGCCCCATTCTGGCCTGAACAATATCGCAATCCTAATAGCTCCCCTTCACCACGTTCTTATCTGAGGAAGTCCTCGGCAGGCGGGACCCTGTCCCTTTGCTCTCTCTCCATGAGAATCCAGCCAGACACAGAGGTAATGCTCAGTGAGTACTTCGCCATGGATAACACAACGAATGCATGAGTCGCCCTTTATTTGAATTCACTTTTAAACCATTTGGTTGCTGACTCATGTTCATCCTCAAACTGCATGTGATTTGTCTGAAGAGAATCGAGCAGGATGCGTTGACGAGAGCATCGCTCAACGAAGCTTTGGTTCGTCCTGGCTCAAGTCCCATGAATTCCATTCATGGCAAGGACAGCACCACCATCTGTCCCCTCACGTTGTAATTCCTCGAGCAGCTCAGTTGTGGAATCTATTACCATTTCTGTCACTGATAAGCTCTGTGCTTCACTTACGTGATGACTTTCTGCAAAGGTTGCCCTCTTTTCCCCACCGTGGCTCCACAGATGCTGAATGCAGAACGGCTCCTGGAGATCCGATCACTAGTGATGCTTCTAGTGGTACCGGAAATTGCTGGGTGAATTCTTTTGGGTCCTTCTGCCTTGGACACTGCTTGTTAATACGAAGGAAAACAGCTGATGTCGCTCACCTGGAAGTTCTCTGGGTACCAGGTGAACAATTTTCAGTCGCTTATTCTACAGGTATTCTTTTGCGAAGTACCTGAGGCAAGGATTCCAGATGAAGATGGTATGTGGTCTTTACCCACAGGTATTTACAGTTAGTAGGTGAGCCCACTTTAACAGTAAACAGGAGATGCTTTAAGAATATCATGTGTAAATAATAATAATAACAATAATAATATAGAAGAATTTTCTCTCCCTCAGTCTTGCAGTGGACATTCTCAGACTGGTGCTTCTCACTATTGTCCAGACATTTTCTCTCTCAACCTTTTGCTTTTCCTGACCTCTGGTTTCAAGACCTTCTGCATGGTCCCTGCGTGCCTGCCCGCATCCCCTCGCTTCTCCAGAGCATCATTTCCCGTCTGGGTGTCCGTTGGAACGCTCCTCCTTCTTCCTTCTTTGGATTACTACCCTCTCTTAATTTACTTTATTTAAAAAAAATCAATCTGTTTGGTATGAAGGAAACAGATTGGATGCAAGGAGCTGTGTAAAGCAAGATGTCTGAAGAGCGTGTCTTGGAGATATTTTGGGGTAATCAGAACGCTTACTGAGTCCTGGGGCTGTGCCACGCCCTCTCCTAAGCCCTGTGCGTAGATTAATTCATGTGATTCTCAAAGGGGCCACGTGCGGCAGACATGCTTATGCCCAAATTACAGAGGAGGAAAGCGGCGCAGAAACGTAAGTAACTCAGGACCACCCAGGGCAGAGCGAGCCCCCTCCCTGCGCGTGGGAAGCAGCTCTGCCCGCGAAGCTCTCACTGCACCCCCCACCCCCACCCCGCCAAAGGCCACTCGGCGCCCGCGCTCCTGCAGCTACACTGCCTTCTGGGTACTTTATTCACGGGATCTTCACAACAGCTGCAGGATGTAGGAATGATACTGCACTGTTTACAGACGGGGACGGTGAGATTGAGAGTGGTTAGAAAAGTTCCCCACCATCACAGCGCCCAAAGCTAGAAAAAAAAACCCAGCATTCCAAGCCCGGAGCCCGCGCGCCTGGCTACCCTGCCCCGGGGGTGACGTGCGCATGCGCGCGCTTTAGATGCTGACATGCGCGTTTGTAATTACAGACGCGTGGGACAAGCTGATGCGGTTTCGGGCCATCAGTAACCCCTGACCTGCACAGCATGCACCTGGGGACACGTCAGGCATGCTGGACCCCTGCTTGCTGATCAGAGCATGAATGCTGCCTGGGTGTCAATCATTGATCTGATTTTGCTACCTGCATAGGTTTAATCCATTTAAAAAACAAAAAACCTGCCCAGGTCTCTCCTTGAATATTCGGGTTGGTTTTGTGCCGAGATTGTAGTTCTTGAGCTGTAGGCGGAGGTTTCCTACTATTTCAAAATAGTACAAGTTATTATTTTTTTTTTAAATTGAAGTACAGTTAGTTTACAAAGTTGTGTCTATTTCTGGTGAACAGCATAATGTTTCAGTCATACATATACATACATATATTCCTTTTCATATTCTTTTTCATTAAAGGATATTATAAGCTATTGAATATAGTTTCCTGTGCTACATAGTATAAACGTGTTGTTAATCTATTTTGTATATAGTGTTTAGTATCTGCAAATCTCCAACTCCCAATTTATTCCTTCCCACCCTGGCTAAATGTCCATCGACAGATGACTGGATAATGAAGAAGTGGTATTTCTATATAATGGAATACTACTCAGCCATAAAAAAGAATAAAATAATGCCATTTGAAGCAACATGGACAGAACTGGAGATCGTCATTCTAAGTGAAGTAAGCCAGAAAAGGAAAGAAAAATACCATATGGTATCACTTATATGTGGAATCTAAAAAAAAAGACACCAAAGAACTTATGTACAAAACAGAAACAGACTCACAGACATAGAGAACAAAATGGTACAAGTTTCAACATTAAGTCTAAATGTTTTTACTTGTAAAAGTGAATGCTTAAATGCTTCCCATTTCTGGGCTTTAATTATAGTTGTATCAAAATTTCATTATCAAAATAAATATGACGTGTTAAATCCTTGAGGTTACAGCACAGACACGGTAACTGAGAGGTGTGATCAATTAACTCGCACATAACAGTCCCTCCATTAGCGGAAGCTCTTTTTATGGGAATTAGTATCACTATTACCCCCTGACTCACTAAGTCTTCAAGGCTGGCCTCTGAAGTGGGTGGTATGATTTCAACATTATAATTTTTTTTATTTCCCACCTGAAGTCAGGCCATTTCTCCAAGAGAAAACTCCTGATTTGGTTGTCACCAGGACTTGTCAGGAGACTTCCTCAACTCTGCCTTCAGGTCAGCTCTGTGCTGTGTACCAGTGGCCTCTCCTTGAGATGCTGGGCAAAGCCCTTCTTAAGCAAAGCTCTTCTATCTTCTTATATAGGCTCATAACCAGGCTGCCCCCAGACCACTGGGAGACCACAGTGCATTTAGGAAATGTGGGGACAGAACTGCAGACACCAGAGAGCTAATGACATATTTCAGTTCCCCAAGTGTCTATTAATTGTGCCCTTTGCCTCGATGTCACCTGAGGGAAGTCTTCCCCGGTGGTGTGTGGCCTCACTGCCCCCGCCCCCCGCACCTTCCTTCCACCCACCCACACTGTCCTGGGCCCACCTCTCCTAGGACTTACCCCGCTGTGACCCTCCCCTGATGAGTTGTCCGCTTTTGTCACTAATGTGTAAACTCCCTGAGAATCAGCCTGTCTCTTAGAATTCCATCACCTGACACAAAACCTACCTTCACAAACGATATCTGAAATGAATGAATCTTGATTGAATTATTTCCCCAAAGCATGTATTTCTCTTTGAAATGGTGGTTTGTTCATTTCCTGTATTCCACCGGAACGCTTTCCTGTATTGCAAACATGGACCATCACGTTGTGACTCTGGAGCAGACGTGTCTAGTGAGTGTCCACTGACGATTGTACCACCTCACGCAGCAGCAAGAATGCCCAGAGCTGGCCTGTGACCCTGGGCTGGGGACCAGGAAGTTTTCCAATTCACCTGTCTGCAGGGCCTCCTTTTCCTTGTTGAGTTGGATGTGGAGGTTGATGACTGGTTTAGCTGTGTCCCACGGGCTGCTGCTTGAGGGCGGTGGGAGAGAAGGGCTCGTAAGGCTGGGACCATTACAAGCATTCCAGGGAACGTGAGAGAGGGTGCATTTGATGACAGCGGTGGGTGGAGGACAGGGACTCAGGAGACAACAGGACTGCCGAACCCCAAACAGCAGGGGCCCATTCTTTGGCCCTAAATACCCCTGTGGTGCCAGATTAATTCCCCTGGTTAATGAATGATATTAGCAGAGCAGAAGAGGACAGGGAAGAAAGACAGAAAGGAACAGGAAATTTGGAAAAAAGGAAAGAGTGAGGTGGGGGTGGTAAATGAGAAGACGGACAAACAACGAGAGGAGAAATGAAAGGGATGTATTTATTTATTTATTTAACTCCTCAACCCGACAGTAAACTTCCCGAGTAGAGGATCATGTCGTCACATGTTGTAAACGTCTCCTCCCCCATCGTCACTCATGCTCAGATGTTCAGTGGTCGGGCATCTTCAACTCAAATCTACACAGACATTCGTGAACAAGGGCAGGGCGGTTCATCCCCCACAGACTGACATGTGCAGCCGCTTTCATTTGCATCCGACACAAAGGGAACATTTTACACTCAGTAATTCATGTAACAAGGAAGGCAGCTTTTTTCGCTAGAAGTAACTTAAGGAGGAGAAAAATAAAGGTCCAGGGAATTTAAAGAAACAAGATTAACTATGGAAGTAATACTCTCTCTCTTTTTTTTAATTGAAGTATACTCAGTTACAGTGTGTCAACTTCTGTGTACAGCATCATGTGGGAAATAATGTTCTTTGCCTCCTTATATTGTTACTCCTGATGGGTGCTCACTTCAGTGCTGACTTCTCGGATTATACAGACACCCAGCTCCATTTCAAGCAGCCTAAACACAGGATGAAAAAAAAATTAATTCTCTGTTGCAGAGGGTGTTTGTCAGGAGAATGGCTTCCCCAAAAAAGGAAAAGGGGAAAAAAAAACTCTAAAATTCAGAAGAAATGGTGGTGTCAGCAACTTAATGATAAGATGGCAGGAGGCACCGGGGACTTGGGAGAATTGCCTGACTTTGTTAGATCAGCCCCATTTGATGTATTGGACTGTGGCAGAAGTTTCTAGAATGAGAAAAATAGACAAGTTACACTCAAACCCTGGGTAAATCAAATCTGCTAAGCTCTTTAACTTCCGTTTTTATAGAGTTCTGAAAAAAAAAAAAAAGTAATGAGTTTACTGACATGGTTGTGGAGAGGGCAGGGGTCAGCTTGGGGTGATCAATACCAGGTATAACCAACGACCCGGCCAGATTCCACCGTTCCCCGAATAACAGTGTTTCATTCTACACCTTTCAGTTCCTCATACAGTTTTGCTAAGAAGTCAAATTAAAAATGATCTGAAGGATCATTTCTTTAGGAAAATGTTACTTCCACAAGGGGCACCGGGTGTCTGTTGCGATCGTACACGTCTGGCAGCGTAGACAGCACCCGTGTCGGGGGTGATGGGGTCTGACACACGAAGAGCATCCACCCTTTCTGCACAGGCAACTGCCCCCGTGTCCGTGAACCACTTGCAAACCGTAAGACCCAACTTTGCCTCCTCGCCTGCTCTTCTCACACCTCTGCGTTTGTTTGTTTTTGCCCAGATGATCACAGAAAGCCTGGAAAAACCTCGTGTAAACCTCTCCTGCTCCTTTCGGAAACTCTGTCGGGAAGCTACTTCTCCGTGGCTTTCACAGTATAAAGTGTTAATGATATGCAGATTAAATGTCATTATGAAAGATAATTTGCATGCGCACACAGCGGAAGGAAGGATTCTTAATTTTTAAGTAATAGCACAAAATGTCTCCCTTATCTTGGGTGCATTTCAGTGCATTGTTTCCCATTCAGGGTCAGCCCTGGAGAGAATCATTTCAAAGCTTGCAAAGAATTTGGAATGTTGGGGGCATAACCCTTTCCTGAAGGGTTAAAGGTTTCAGAAGAGCTAAATCACTCTGTGGGTCCACCTCCTCTGGAGCGCACTTCGAAACGTTAACGTTACATTTAACCTTATCAGCCTGACCTTGAGGGAGCAGAACAGTGGCTCTAGACAAAAATGATGCTTTCCATAAATTTGCCCCTGGAAACGCTTCCCAAGCCCCATATCTCAGTCTTGCTTGGAGGCGACTTTTATATCTCATGCAGCTGAACACGAATCACTTATTTATGGACATTTGACGTTTGCTGGTGTGGTAATTCACTCTCTGGACATTTGTCATATTTATTTTAATCCTTCCTAGAATGCAGTAGAGAATTTAGGGCTTTTTAAAACCTGCCTATATATGGAGGCATTTTTTTCTTTTTGTGAATGCATTCATTAGCTAAGTGGGTTTTTTGGACTTTTTTTATGATGAAAATACTATTTTCATGCACATGGAAAGCAAATTCAAACAGTCCAGAAGGAATACAATGAAACATGTCTCTTTTCCATCCCACATACTCTGTTCCACTGTCCAGAGATAACCACTATCAATAGCATATTTTTGGAAAATCTCTATACATAGCATATATCTGTATCTATATCTATGATACACATGCATACATATACACATATGTGTATATACATATATACAGAAACACAATTTTTCATGGAGCTGGGGCCATTTGTATACTATGTTTCTTTTAGTTATTAATATCTGGGGATTGTAACCATATCAACACACACTAATTATCTCACTGCTTTTTTTTAAATCTTTAAAAACAATTTTTTTTTTAGGAGGGGAGATAATTCGGCTTATTTATTTATTTATTTATTTATTTATTTATTTGATAGAGGTACAGGGATTGAGCCCAGGACCTCATGCTTGCTAAGCACGCACTCTACCACTGAGCTATACCCTCCCCCACTATCTCACTGATTTTTGTAGCTCTGAAGTTTTTGACTGCGTGGAAGTAGCTTAGATTGTTTAATAATTCTGCTGCAGATGGGCATCCCAGTTTCCAGCTAGTACAAACAATTTTCCAGGGAAGGAGCCTGTCTTCAGCCAACTCCTTGTATTTATGGCTGCGTATGACATTAACCCTGATTTCCTGAATCATCACTCTGCTCTGAAGTCAAATTTTTATATCTTAATTTATGACTTCTTTGGCAAGGAAGAACCTAGGACTGTTTTTATCCAGTTACTTTGCCCACTTAGCACTAGATAAAATCATAACAAAGACATGGTCCATGAGCAGCAGGCTGGAAATTAAGTTAAGAAATACTACATAAATAAGCTAGAATTCAATCACAGAAATTAAATTTATTCTCATTTCTTTGCTTTTGTTTTTCTTTATCTGTTCATCCTAAGCCATCCCAGGCTGGAAAACTGCTGGCTTGGTCTCTGGAGCTACCGTTTCCAGGAGCCTTGCTCTGTCCATATGCGCCAGACCGTCGTAACTCAGACAAACTGGGGCTGCATCCGGGACTGACGAGACGTGACCAGCCACTGTAGGTCCAGATGCAGGAGACAGGGAGAGGGGCTTCCGAATGGCTGGCTAGTCGTCAGGACAGCAGCCGAGGTGGATGGAGTGAAGCTCAGTCTTCTGGATGGCAGGTGTCCAGTGGCACCACGGGAAGGCTGAGGCCTAAGGCATGGGTGTCCCAGGGGTGTCACCAAGTGATCCTAGCACCCAGGTGCTCTTGGGACCAAAAGCCCCTCTGGGCTCTGGGGCTGGGAGGGGCTGGAGAGCTCTGATAGCTTCTCCCTTTCTCCGGTAAGCTCGTGGTCGCTCTCTGGAGTAGCTTACCTGGTGCTCCAGGTACATGGAGCATCAGCTCCATAGCCGTATTTTAGCTCTTCGGGGCTACCTGTAATCAGAATAATTTATGTCTTTCTTTGCCTTCTTTGCCTGGGAGTGTTGAGAAGCATAAACACATTTTCTCGAAGGTATAGCTTGAAAAAAGGCTAATTCAATATCTGAAAGGAGATAGAAGCCATTGGTAACTGCAGTTACCTCTGAGGAAAGGAGCTGGGGCTGGGGAAGCGGGGAGAGCAAGAAAGAGACTGCTTTTCCACTGAAAAGCCCTCTGTACCTTCTGAACGTTGCGTTGCGTGTCCTACCTAATCACTAAAAAGTGACTATTTAGTCACTTCCAGCTTAGTACTCTTGAACATGAGTTCCTCGAGAGAGAAAAGCCAGCTCTACTACGAACGAAGGGCTGGGTCCCCCATGAGACGGGCGATATCTTTGATTAGAGTGGAAATACCAAAAAACAAGGAAAAAGAGGAACTGAATTCACTTCCCTGTGCCTTTATTTTTGCTCCAGGAAACCTTTTGTCTTATCTTGGAGACTCTGTATCTGGGTCTCTTCTATCCTTGGTGTTTTCTCGATTCTTATGTGGAGGCCATGTCTCCTCACACTCTATTTGGACCCAGAGTTTACTGGGGTGTTCTCCAGGGTCATGTTAGGGGTTGAGAATTGGGTTTTGTGGCCTGAAGCCCTTGGCTTATCATCTCCCCTTGTGGACCAGGTAGTGTTGCTTTATTAAGCTGGGAACATGCTAGAGACCAATCTCCCGTCTTTGGCCGGAACACCATGGTAAAAGCTAGATTGGAGAAAGCAACTTAGGCCAAGGATGTAAGTGGGGCTTGACCTTCTCTACCTGTGAATGTAAGAAGGCCGATTCCCCAGAGCTGACCTGTGACAGGTAGGGACAGACACTAAATCTACACCTGGGGGCTCATCCCGTCACTGATGAAGTGAAATCTAACCCAGGGAAGTACTGGGCTCTGGTCCACCGGGCTGGCTGCCCTGTTCCCCAGGGATGCAAGCAGAGGGGACAGAGGCAGAGCCTGGTGAAGTTTGCTCCTTGCCACCTGCAAAACTAGAAGGAAATACCATATTCATCAAAGACATAAATAAAAGCAATTGTCCTGAATGGAAGAAAGAACAATAGATGTGATTTAAAAGGGCTCACAGTTGTAATTCTAAGAGCTATTTCAAAATAGAATTATCTGGACTCTGGTTGACTCGATGTAGGAAGAGAGCAGACAGAAGGGAAGAAGGATTTGTCTATTATCTGCTGCTGGTTGGCTGTGCTTGCACAATAATCTGGTGCAGAATATATAGAGAGAGAGCTCTGAGTTCCCTACTCAGTGTTGGCAGGGATAGAGACTAAGACACCATGAGAGGGGATGGAGCTAACTACCGTGAGCCAAGAGGAGGAGAAGGTCCAAGACCCACCACGGGGGCCACCAGCCTTCTGCGGACAGATGACTGATGAGGGCAAGGGGAGGCCATGATCGGGGGAGGGGAGGGGAGCATGGTTTTGGGATTTGTGTTTGGAGGTCCTGGCAAGTGATGTGCCTCTGGGCCTGTGAGCATCTCCTTCCCAGACGGCCACCAGCATGAGTCAGCCCTGCTTTTCTGGGGCAGCACGGGGAGCCGGAAGTCTTGCCGCTTAACCAGGCCAGCTGGTCTTCTTAGAGAAAAATTTTAAGCAGCATGGAGCAGCCAGCAGGATCCATTGAAAATCCCAGTAAGAAGGGAACCCAAAAGCCTTGGATTTTTCCTCTTGTCCCCAGTGACCTTAGGAAGGCAGATTTAGGCGACTGGAGGAGGCTGGAGCAAGAAAGATTTTCTATGACTAATGGAGCGAAGTGTTAGATTACAGAAGCACAGTGTAACTCAGAAGGGGGAAACAGGAGTCTTACGTGGCTATGCCTCTAAGAGAAGCAGCAAGAAGCCAAGGAACTTTATTCTGACACTTGTGCAGTATTCACACAGAGGACGGGCCCCCAGAAGCCAGCCGTTGTATTAAAAGGGTAGAGCCATCCTGAGTGACCACACAGCAGACAAAGGGAGAGCTGGCGACACACCCAGCAGCCTCGCCGCCCACAGGGCTTGACAGAGGCACAAAAGCACAATTGTTTCCATCTCTCTTAGGTCTGGCCAACTAGGTTTTAATTAAATGGGAATAATAGGCATCTCAGTTCACCTGGGGAGGCGGGGAAAGTGGGGTGAAAGGAACCCACGTTTCCATCAAATTCGCTTCCTGGTGCAGAGCTCCAGTCACTGTAGTTACTATGACCTGTTTCTTTCTCTTCCTTCCCTGCAGCTATCTGAGGAGGAATTTAATCACAGTGATTGAGTTAGTAAAGGAATCAGAAATAACTTTTGCATACCAAGCTTTTTCTTCCCCCCACCCGCCGCCCACTCTTCGCACACCGCCACTGAAGTGAGGATTTCCTATCATTTCAGTTGTGCGAAGTCCTGAGCTCCAACACATCAGGCCTTCGTGTCCTTGAAAAGAGTTCACCTAAGAGGTGAAACTGAAGTTTTAAGGAGAGACTTAAAACCATCTTATATACAAATCTTACCTGAAAAGAATATTGACAGGAAAGATATTTCTAGAAATGGAATTCTAGAAAATAAGAAAGACTTCTAGACTGTCATACCTGTCTCAGACATATGCTAGCGATCGGCCATTGATCATGAGTGCTGGAATGACGGGGGGGGGGGGGGAAATAAAAGCCTTTAGCTATTTTTTTTGCCCCAAACAGCAAACTCCACCGAATGCTCGTTGTAGTGGTTGTTGGAAAAATGAGAACTTGAATTGTTTCAGTCTTGTTGTTTCACAAAAATCAGAATTAAGGCCATCTGAACTGGGATATTTTTTGCTGGTTTCTTCACTAAAACCATGAACTTGAATGGACAATAGAGTAATAGACCCCCTTTTTTTTAATTGAAGTATAGTTAAGTTACTGTATTATGTTACTTTCAGGTGTACAGCGAAGTGATTCAGTTACACATTTTTTTGTCAGATTCTTTGGCACATATCATACTGAGTGAAGTAAGTCAGAGAAAGACAAATATATGATATCGCTTATATAGGGAATGTAAAAACCACTACAGTTAAATGTATTTACGAAGAAGTAACAGACTCACAGACGCAGGGAACAAACAGATGGTTCCCAAAGGGGAAAGGGGGAGGTCGTATACATTAAAAGTGGGTCCTTTTATATTTCCAGGCTTCAGACCACTTGAATGAGGCTCGCAGGCACCACAGATGCGCACTTGTCTCCACCAAAACCTACTGCGTCATCCACCATCCACAAAACTCCCCTTGGAACTGGTGTTTTTAGTCCCTTCTGCGTGTCCTCTGGGGCAGGGGCTCCTCCAGTGATGAGACAATGGACAATAGAGGAATAGATCCTGTGTCCAGCCTCCCCGGGACTCTGGGAGTGTGAGTGGGGGGTCTTCATTTAGGAAACCCTCCCACCAGATAGAGAGCTTCAATCCCTGACCACCCGGCTTCAGCTGTGTCCAGCCTCGTTCTTCCTCTGTCCAGTTGGCCCCCTTTATTCTGGACTCCTGGCCCCCTCTCCCGTTATGGTGCCTGCCCTCCGAGCTAGAAGCAAACATTGATTTCTTCCAATCTCTTATCTCAGCGGCTTTTCCTGGATGGCGGTTTCCTCTCTCCCATTCATTTGTGATTCTTGGAACAGCTTTCCTGGTAACTCCCTTTCTTGCTCCTGGTCCTCTCTCCTGGCAAATACCCGCTCCTGTTCTGCATGGGAGACAAGACCCAAGCCTGCACCTGAGCCTCACAGAGAAGCACTTGCTCATTTCACAAGTGGGGCTCCAAGAGATCTAGTCCCACGGCTCGAGAGAACCAGGTTAGGCAGTCACGCATTCATTCATTCGTGCAGTATGTGTGGGCTGGACATTTCCTAGGCACTAGGCAAATTTGCCTCTTCAGCTATTATACAAGAAGCTCAGTAGAGGGCACTCCTGCATCACAACAGCGAAGCCCGGGGGCCGTGAACCTGAACCCAGGGATCCAGTTAGAAAAGGCAAGTCATCACACACAGTCTATGCGTGCTTGTGCACACACAGGCCCCTGTTCTCATACTCACCCTGATCCACACGCAGCCCTGGATGGGAGGCTCCCCTTTGCATTTTATGTCATTAACCTTCTGAAAGCAGACAGTAACAATGGAATATATTGCTCTCTTCGCTGGAGCCACTCAAAAGTCACTTGAATTGGTGGCACACCTCATTTCTAAGCCATTAAAGGGTGGGGAGGGGAAAAGAGGATCTCTTAGGATACAATTTCAAAATCACTGCCAAGTGAGTGCATCCTGCTTACCTGAACTCACTGAGTTCTTTTCTGGGTGTGGAGTCATCTTGATGTGGAAGAGAAGAGAAAGGACATATTGCTGCTGGAAGTGAAATTCATCTCAGGTAAGGCACAAGGTGTGTTATTCTTTGGGAAACGTTTTATTCTGGTTAATGTAAAGGAAGAAAGCGACACACCACAGCCAGGGTTTTTCACTCAGCGGAACGCTTGCCCATTGGGAGACCATCAGGACTCCGGTGACTGTGTCCATTATAAACCCGGTTTCTTTGCAGGTATCACAGCCAACCTTTAACTGCTTCCTCGGTGCCAGGCACTGTGCCCGACGCTTGACGGGTATCACTGCATTTCATCTTCACAACCACCACCTGTGGGAGATACATTTTAGAGATCGGGAGCTTGAGACACGGTAACCTCGTGGAGACACGGTAACCTCGTGTTGCCACGTGGCTAGAACGCGGTGGGAGATGGACAGCCCCACCCAGTCCGTCTACACAGCCTGGGCCGTTGGCCGTGACACCATGTCCGCGGTGCAAAGTGGGCCTTGCATTTCTGACATCGTGGTAAACATTACTTTCCTTTTCATAATTTCAGTGTTTTTCAACTGAAATTCATACTGAAAGGAAAGTTGACTCAGCTAGATGACATTTTTTTTACATGTTAGAAGTTAAATTATCAGCTCTAAATTCAACTTTATCACCTGGTGAGTGAAATTACACTGTAGCGCTGTTGCTATTCAGTTACGGGGAGCTGCTGTTTAATGGCCCTGTTCTGGAAGGCTCTATTAATGTCTCTTAATCTGCTTTTTTCTCCTGGACAACAGACAGCCCTTCATTACTAACCCCACCACGGGGGTGCAAAGAGTGGGGGCTGCCGTCAAAGCCACGCTGGCAGTAATCAGGACAGCACCAAGAAAGCACGTCGGGTGTTTCACTCAACTATCTCCCTCCTACCATGCTTAAAATAAAAGCAAGACCTGACCCGGTGGGGAGGTGGGGAGGTGGGGAGGGAGGTGGTAGATGCAAGTAAAGGAAAGGAGTCCAACGTTAAGATATTTATGGGAGTCAGATCAAGAGGGTACCAGTCTGGTCTGTCTTTTTGCAGATGCCTGGGTCCCAGGCTACTAGTCCAAGTCCCGTCTCGAGCTGCCACCCGGCCTAGCCCCTGTGTGTTGCACAGAGGAAGGAGGGAGCAGAAACAGCCTACGAGGAGGTGGCTCTCTATGGGACAGGTCTTGAAGACAGCCAGGAAAATCACTCCAAAAACACAAAAGCCTGTCTTCCCAGGGTTCCCAATAACCAAAATGAAAACTGATCGATATAGAGGAAAACAGAAGAGAGATGGAGTGAGACCTGCTTTAAAGACTTCTTCTGAGCTCCTGGATCTAGCCATACCTGAACAGAACCCTAATCGTGAACTTTTCCATTATGTCAGTGACTATATTTCCATTTTTATCCAGCTCAATTTGACTTGAATTTCTGTCTTTCATAACTGAATTCAGGTTGCTTACAACTTCCTGCCCCATCAAATTAAAATAGTGTGTGGGTGGGGTGTGGCGTGGGAGAGGGCACGCAGGCCCTCAACCCTTGGCATGAAAACCGCTGGGCTTGGAAGAGGCGGTCTGCGTGTAGATTCCACCTCGGCAAAGTCACAGCACTTGGGCCTTGGTTTCCTCATATTGCGGGCGGCACAGAATGATCTGCAAGGCCACTTCTAGCCCTGGAACTAGTCTGGAGGGCAGATGTCGACAAAGCTTGCTGTCACCAGGGGAGTTTCAAAGAAGGGATGGCTTCTCCTACTGTGTGCATGGGATCTACTCACATGGTTTAGTCCCAACAAAGTCACCTATTTCATCACAGCTTGGGAACGGAAGGTGGTAAAGGAAAGTATTTCTATGAAATTCTGGGTTTTGTTCATAAATGATTATCATTTTCATTTCCACCCCTATTTCCATCTTTCTGCCTCATAAGCTGGAGCTGGGAAGAAGCCACCGTCCATTCCGCCTTTGCTGCCTTTGCTGAGAGCAGCTCAGCGCCAGGTCTGTGTGAATCCCTAAGGCACCCCCAGTTTCCTCCTCATCCAGAGAGGGTGAGCCTTTGTTATGCATTTAAAAACCAGAATAAGACCACTAAACCCTAGTGAGGGGAGATGGAAACCTGGCACCCGGCGTCTGTGTTTGTTACCTGTAGTGCCACGGACCCCAAGCTACATTTTGTTTCAGCCCCCAGTGCGTCTGGAGAGCCAGGTGCAGGAGGAGTGGTGTGCCTGTGGGCAGGTGGTTCCCAGTTCTCAAAATAGGGTGGTAGAGGGTGCCCTGCTGAGATGTTGACACTGGACCTGTGATGTCAGCAGAGCCGGTGGAAATAAGGCACCAGAGAGGCTGTCCGGGGCTAGTGAGCTGTAAGAGTTATCTGGGGCCGACAGGTCTCCTTGTGCCCCCATGGCAGACTGGGAGGGACCCACCGCTGGCACCAGGAAGAGAAAGCTAGGCCTCCAGGGAGCCCTGGGCACAGGCCTGGGCCCCCAGCGCGCCGGTGGCCCGGTGGAACCCCCTGGAGATCTGGCAGGGAAGCGAGCCAGGGCATCAGAGAGGGCCAGGGTCCGGGATACCGCAAAGGGCAGGAGAGTGAAAGCGCGCCGGGCCGGCGCACCTCGGCCAGCGCCCTCCTTTCCCTCTCCTGGGGGTCGGGGGACCTGACCCACCGCCCTCACTCCCCAGCGGGGCACTCTCACCCCCACCCCGACGCTCCCCAGCCCCTCCCGCAGAGCTGCCCTAGCCCGCCTCGCCCTGGACTCCGGGCCGCGCCGAAGCACGCAGGGCCGGGACTCCCGAACCGTCTCCCCGAGGCCGGCTGCGCCGCCCAGGGCTGTAGTCCCGCCGGCACTCTGCCGCCCTGGGCTCGGGGGCGGGGAGTTCCGGGAGCCGGGAGCTATTTTTACAGGATGCGTCAGTGGGCCCGGGAGGAAGAGCCGGCTCGGGGCCCATTGTCTGGGCGCGGCGCGGGAGGGGACGCCGAGGGCGATTTTGAAAGCTCCTAAGGGCGCGAAATCAGCCGCGCAGCGGGGAGGTCCACGCCCGACCTCGGCCGCGGGGTAGGCGGGGCCGGCGGGGGCGGGGCCCGCGAGGGGGCGGAGCCGGGCGCCCTCCAGCCGCTGCAGGCTGGCGGCGGCGGCGCGGGGACTGCGGGGACAGCGAGGCGGCCGCACCGGCAGCGACGCCCGGGGAAAGCCCGCGCCCCGCCTGCGCCTCCGAGGCGCGCCCCGGCAGCGGGAGCGGCCTCGCGGCGCCGCCCAGGCACAGGCGAGCGCTCGGCGTGGGGAGAGTCGGCCGCCTTGAGGAGCCCGGGCAGCGGCCGGAGCGCGGGGGCGCGGCCCGAGGAAGCCGCAGAGCGAGCCCGGGTCCGGGGCGGGCGCCGGGCGCGAGCATCCCGCGCCGCGGCCGCGGAGGCGGCTTCGCAGGAGACAAAAGCCCGCCGAGAGACGCGATGCCCGGCCGGCGCGGGCGCGGGCGCGGGGACCGCGGCGTCTGAGCGCGCCCAGCCGTGCGCCCCGGGGACGCTCAGGCCGGGCCGGTGCCCGCGGCGGAGGGCGGCAGGCGGGGCCCAGGTGCGCCCGGCCGCGTCGGGCCCGTAACTGCTCGGGGGGCGGCGCCCTCCCGCCGCAGCCGCAGTGGCCGGCGCCGCAGCGAGGAGCCATGGGCAACATCTCCTCCAACATCTCGGCCTTCCAGTCCCTGCACATCGTCATGCTGGGCTTGGACTCGGCCGGCAAGACCACGGTGCTCTACCGGCTCAAGTTCAACGAATTCGTGAACACGGTGCCCACCATCGGCTTCAACACGGAGAAGATCAAGCTGAGCAACGGCACAGCCAAGGGCATCAGCTGCCACTTCTGGGACGTGGGCGGCCAGGAGAAGCTGCGGCCGCTGTGGAAGTCCTACAGCCGCTGCACGGACGGCATCATCTACGTGGTGGACTCGGTGGACGTGGACCGGCTGGAGGAGGCCAAGACGGAGCTGCACAAGGTGACTAAATTCGCCGAGAACCAGGGCACGCCGCTGCTGGTCATCGCCAACAAGCAGGATCTGCCCAAGTCTCTGCCAGTGGCCGAGATCGAGAAGCAGCTGGCGCTGCACGAGCTCATCCCGGCCACCACCTACCACGTCCAGCCGGCGTGCGCCATCATCGGCGAAGGCCTCACCGAGGGCATGGACAAGCTCTATGAGATGATCCTGAAACGCAGGAAGTCCCTCAAGCAGAAGAAGAAGCGGTAATGCGCCGGGCAGCGTTCTGGAGCGAGGGGGAGCGAGCGAGCGAGTCGGGAATGAATGAATGAAAGGCTGGATGGATGAGCGAGAACCCGCGCCCGCGAACAAAGACAGCGAACCAAAGCGATGCTTCGAATTTTTAAAGCGGAATCTGCAGCCAAATGCAGGACTAGTGACTCAGCCTGGGTATGTAGGCAGACTTGCCACCCCGCGCTCGACCTGCCCCCACCCCAAGCTCAGGGGACCTTTTGTCTGAACGCGCCAGAGCTACTAATGGGATGGGGGGCCCGCTGGGGAGTGGACGTGCAGGTCCTGCCGTCAGCCATCCCCGCCGAGGTGGAAGGCTCAGATGTCAGAGACAAAAGCGATTTCTTCCTCCTCCAGCAGGGCCAGAAGTTCAGGCTACCCCGCCCTCACTCGGGATGGCACCTGTGAGTTACCTGAGGTATGCAGTTCCCAGATCCCCGGGAGTCCCCATCTGGGGGCATGATGACAATGGGAGGTGCTGGGGGAACAGCCTCCCCTTGCATTCATGGGCTGTGAAAGCTGGATGATTTTATGTCACAGGGCAGGCCCCTGTGAAAATTCATTTGTCCTGCTCTGGGCCCAAATGAGCTGGTGGTTTGGGCCTAAGAGGGCTGCCTGGAACAATACAGCTGGCAGGCAGCCTGAAGGCACGGGGCACTGCGCTGGCCTCAGCGGCGGGGGAATGGCCTCGAAGATGCCCCTTTCCTGGTGCTTTGTGGTAGCAACGGAAGACCAGTTTTGTGGAGAACTGCTTTTCAGCCTGGAATCAGACATCTTCCAGATGGTTTGGACCCTGTCCATGTGTAGGTCATTATCATACAAAGAGACCAATAAAAATTAAAAAAAAAAACTGTTGGAGGTGGTGGCCAATGATGCATTTACTGTTTGCAGGATAGGTAAAGGTGTTTAAAGGGTAAGGCTCTTGACGTCATTGCTGGATGGGGTGTGAGTGTGTAGATGCGGGGACCTCCCTCTGCTGCCTAATCGGCATACATTCCTAGACCCATATGTGTGGAATCTTGAATTCTCTTAGCCAGCCTTACTGAGTGGTCTGTGGCAGCACACCAGCGGCAGATGTGTGCTGAATTACAAGCTGGTTTTTGCACGGGATGTCTCTTGCAAGACCGCTTGATGATGGGTTTTGCTTTTCAGACATGTTTTCTTTCTTTCTTTTTTTAATCTGCTACGAATGAATACTCACCTTAGAAATACCTGATTTAGGAAAAAAGACTTGGCTCTGCCCTCTTAGATCCCTTTACACTGCAAGTGGCGACATGTCAAATTTCTAATTTGGTTCATGGTGGCCTATCTGCTTTAAGTATTCTCATGACAGACGTCTCATTGGAGTATTTGATGTCACGCACCAAAAAAAAAAAAAAGCCCACCTTGTTGCAAAAGCCGACCTCATTGCATGGATTTAAAGGCGAGGGAAAAGCACAAGGAGGTCCTTCCTGATTCATTCTTACGGGAACTGGCCGGAGAGCAAATGCGGACACAGTGAGTGCCTGAGATAAAGAGCGTGTGACGTAATGGTCACCTGTTCTCAGGCTCCTCACAGTTTACTTGAAAGAGGCTTTGGAAATAAGATAAAGCGAAAGAAGAAGAAATACATATTTTTAATAATGTAATTTAAAAAATCCTTTATAATCAGGACTGAGTCTTGGTTTGCAGAAGCTGTCATTTACCCCGAAACACAGTATCAAAAGGGAAGTTTAAACTTACTGTTTGATTTTTACTTCTTCTTTGAAGCCATGTTTACAGATAGAATAAGTTTCCTCTCCCCCTCCCACCACCGTTTTAAATTTTTTTGTGAAGGAGGCCTTTAGAAAATGGACATGATCATATGTGAGTATGTGGGTTAGTCAAATTATAAATCCATGCCTATGGTCCGTTGCACTCAGAAAGTTAAGTTAAGAACCAGAGGTAGACGTCCTGGCTTCCTGCTTGAAACCCAATTCTATGAAATATTTGAAAAGGAGAAACCTAGCAGCCCAGCTTCCTTCTCTCTTTTGTTGATGTGTTTGGTACCCCTCCGATGCTGGTCTTTTTGTAGAAACTCAGTAGAGAAACAATAGCTAAGCAGCGTTGACAAGCCTGCAAGATTTCAGTTTACGTACCGACAGCATAGTCACTGGTTTCTGAATGGGCTGGCCCCATCATCTGAAGATTCTGTATAGAATTATTAAAAAAAAAATCCATCTTTCTTTATTTTCTTCACATGCAACAATTTCTTAAGCACTTTGACATTTTGGTAGTTCCACACTCTTGAGAGAATAATATATTTATTTTGTGACATTGCAGATGCCAAATACTGTAACTTTCTCGTGTTACCCAGACTTAGGTTCAAGATCACTGTTCACATCCCGTCTTGCTTTACAGGTGATGCGAAATGAGTTTGTTTTTTGCATTCTCAATACTTAAGGGTGCAGTCAGCTGTCAGTAATTGTGCAGTAAAGCCCTGTGGTGTATCAACCAATAGTTAAAGAGTCTCGGTTGATTCCTGTAGTGTTTGACTAATAATAGCCCATGTTGTCTCGGACCACGCCAAGGAAGCACAGATCGAACCACCTTGGAGTGGTCACCCGGGGAGGGGTCCGACCTCACTGTCAGTGATTTATTATGCCTCCTGCACTTGGGAGAATGAATGGGTTCCCCGCAGGGGAAGCTGGCCTCCCCCACGAGCTTTTGAAATGCTCCCGAATAGATACAGGGAGGCCAGTTTTGTTTCAGAACAGTTCTCTTCGCAGATTCTCTGTCTTGGTGTTGGGACTATGTCTTCTGGTTTGTTTGCGTTTCTACTGCTGTAATTCTGTCCTGATCATCCTCCTCTTCTGTTCCCGTTCCCTTTTATATGCATATACGATGCTGTGAACAGAAATAAATTATTTATACAATCAAACGTTTGGGGAAATGGTCTGTGGATGGTTTTTCAAGTTGCCGCTGTTTGTTTCTAGGCCTCTCCTGCTGCATGGAGGGGCGGAGGGCGTCTTGCTCTCCTGACGGGGTCCGGGGCTGGATTAGCCATCTCTGCTTTTTTGGTTTAAGGGTCTAGCTCTGCCCTGCGTGGAGGATTTAGAGGCTCGGATACAGGAGTCTGTGTGTCTCCACTTGGACCTGTCCCCGCCCTGTCAGTGGTCCTCACAAATCCTTTAGGAAAATGACCTCAATGGCCAGTTGGTCCCCAGCCTCTCAGTTATTAAAAAAAATGTCATGATTGGTAATCGCTTCAGATACATTATCTGATTATGTAAAACTGAAAATATCCACATGCTATTGTGACAACATAGAAGTCACCACACTGCTCAGCACCTTGGTTGCTCTCTGCTCGGATGTGGGCTGAGTCCGTCACTCTTGAACCCACAAGAAGGGCTCCAAGACTTGAATCCTCTTAAACAGTAGGTGTGGTGAGACCCTCAGGCTCTGTACACACCAGTGGGAAAAGGTCCACTTTCTAAAGAGAAAAATGATTGGGCCAGAATCAGTAGACCCTCTGACAGGTTCAAAGCATATCTCACAGAGGTCCTTGGAGGATATTAGCCACAAAAGATCCTGTTGCAAATTCTGACTCAAGGCCCCATATTTTGCCAAAGTGCCTTAGCCTCTGTGCCTCAGTTTCCCCATCTGTAAAATGGGCTCATCATGGTGGGTGGGAGGAATAAACACCATAGCGCATCGCACAAGTGCCTGAGCAAGGCTTGACTTGACCATTACACTGCAACAGGAGCTAAAGTTTCAGAGCCAAATTGCATCAAAGGGGCCCAGATGCCTTTTCTAAACACAGAAACCTGAAAAACGCTTCCAGGAGTAAAACTATTAGCAATCAAAAGAAGCAAAAATTGACCTGCTCCCTTTTTTTGGTGCAACCTTCATTTAACATCGAAGGAATGAATTCCCAAGGAGCCAGGTGATACTTGATACCTGCGTGACATTGTTCATTTTATGTTTTCCAGGAAAGGAACCACGAATCCTCTGACCTCTAACAGCTGCAGAGGCTAATTTTAGTCCAATGCAACTGTCTTCTTTTCCCCCCCAAGTTTTGATTCTTCACTTGTCAGATGGTAGGCATCTCATGTTACTTCTTTTGTGCATTAACTTTACCTCTGTCTCCAGTCTGTGCCCTTCGGACAATTCTGTACCAACATTGTAGGCTGTTTTGATGTCATTTGTGTGGCAGTAAGGAAGGCTAAATTATGTGCAAAAAGCAGAAGATAAAAGGCCTGAAATAAAAAAAAAAAAAAATCAAGAACACCCCAGAATTTGATTCCCTTTGATTTCCCAGCTCTCGGCCTGTCCAGCTTACCTTTCCCCTTCCTCCTCCCTGTCTGTGTGCCCATCTGATGCCCACAGTTTGGCCTTGACCTGCCAGGAGGCAAACTCACTATCTCAGCTGATAGGAAAGCATCTCTATTCTCCCCTCAAATTTGTGCCTCATCCAGGCTCACTCCTCCTAAAAACAGCCTTCTCCTTCGAGTTTTCCCTGGCTCGACTGAACCCTTTTTAAAATAGAATTTGCATAAGACACTGGAGCACTTCATGCATTGGTTTTGCAGAATTCTGAACTTGCCATGGGGGTTGCTCCTGTCGCTGAAAAGAAACTGCCAGATTAGAGGTGAGAATGGCAGAGCTCTGTGGTTGAACCGCACCTAAGTTTTCAGAACGTGCAGTGGGCTTTTCTTTGAATGGTCTGACCTTCCGGCTGTGGGCGTTAACTTCTCCTAAAGCCAGTCTCCCTGTGAGTGAACGGTGCCAGCACAGCGCGGAAGAGATAACCAAAGCAAATCGTGGTTGAAGTCGTACCTGTAGCACGGATTTGAGAAACTGAGCATCTCTTCTTTCGCATTTACTAATTAAAATTGCTCTCACATGGTCATGTTGAGCACAGCTCTGTTTCTATTCCTGCTAGTCCTGGTACGAGCGATGGCGAACCTCTGAATCTGCGCTGGGCGCCATCACCGGGCTCGGTGTTTGGTCTGCTTGATCTTTTTTCCTCGCAAGAGCCCCAGGAGAACAATTCATCAAATAAATTAATCAATCAACTGTATCTGCACTTGTCCATGAGGAAGATGAGGTGAGAGAAGATGGGATCCCCTCCCAGCTGAGGTCAGGGGCTGTTTAGGGTGAAGCGCAGGCCGAAGCCCCGCCCCCTCAGGTGCGTGAGACCCGGAGGCTGAGCTCCTCCCCCGCCCCCACTGCTGCTCACAGAGCCCGCGGGGAAGGGAGCTGGGACCCCGGAACCAGGGAGAAAAGGGTGGAGGCTGGTGTCACCGGCCCGCAGCCCCAGCCGCCTGCACCATCCTGACCAGGAGGCCACCTTTTTCCATTCCCTACCTGAGAACTCAGGCACTGAGAGCCTCGGCCCCAAGCTCAGTGCCTCGCCTTCCCTTAGAGAACACAGCCCAGTATCAAGGAAAACACCATCCTGTACCAAGTTCCATCCTTGAAGAATTTTCTTTCTGGTTTTCCATTCAAGAAACTGCGTTGGGGTCAGTGGCTCCCTGCTCTATGCAGGGGCTCCGACAGACCTCGGGACAGACACTGGGGCGCGGAGGGGGGTGTCAGTGTTCCCACACTGGGATCTGAGTCCTCTCACCTCTTCCACCTAAATCCCTTAACTACACCATGCGGCTGAGAATTCCTGCCCTGCCCTTCCCTCCGGGTGATTCTAAAGATAAAATGAGCTCATAGAAAGGACTGGCCAACCTGCAAGGCAAGTCCAGACACTTGTAACGGTTGCTTGTCGAGCCCGGACAGGCCCCCTTCCCTCCGCACGGCCGCCCTGGCTCTCAGGGCTGTTCTGTTGTGGACAAGCCCACGGCACCGGCTCCCTCTTCATCTTCCCTGATAAGAAAACGTCCACTTCACAGAGCCAAACAAAGGAGACTTCGAGGAGGAAATCATCTGTCCCTGGGAAATTCTGGACACAGAGCCACTAGTGGAAGGTTCCACGAAGTGACTCTTAGGGAGACTGAGCCTCCTTACGCCTGTCGTTGGCAGCAAATCTCATTCTTCTGGTAGCTACTCCCCATTATTGACATTTCCTGAAATGCTAACTCCCTGTGCAATGAATTTCAGCACCCAGGTCTCATAAAAGCTAAAATAATTTCAGTGCCTAATTTAAAGGTCATCAAGGTAAGAAGTGACCATTTCAATAGCATGTTTCATAAATGTATGTTTGGACCCATTATTACAGAGGTGACGTTTTGCATTGCTATATAGTTTGAAGTGTGCTGGGAAGCCACATTCATCATGTGAAAAACTCTGTTAAAAACAGTATCACAAACAAAACTACGACATCCACTGTACTGGGGACACTTCACTCTTGGATGCCAGAAAGACTTACACTGCGTTCTTGTCCTCGGAGGGCTGATATTACAGCCGGTGAGTCAGGGCTGAAATATCAGGTGAGGTGTTGACTCTGATGTGAACCATCCTTCAGCTGTATTACCAAAGAGAAATCATTAATCCAACCATGGCCACTCTGACCATGCCACACCAGCCTTGGAGCAAAACTAGGAATAAGAATCTATGACTGTCAGGGTGCACGTAATTTGGGGACCTCCGGTCCTCCATCAGTATCCTTCTCCAGCTCTTTCTGAATTCCCCTGGGGGTGCTCACTGTGTTAACGCCCACCCCCTCCTCCACTTTCTCCTCTCGTGGAGGTGTCTGTTTCATAGACCTTCTGGAAGCTAGGATCAGCATGGCGGCCAGAATGGCTGGCCCGCAAGACTGCTGACCCTACTTGTGTTGTTCCGTTCTCAGAGTCCAACAGACATTTCAGTGCAGGCTTCCTTAGTTCTCCTCCCATGTGTAAGGGACTCAGAGGTTCGAGAGCCTGGTGACGATCTGAGTGGCTGGTCCTGGGCCATCTCAGAAGCCCCTTATCATGAAGCTTTGTCCTTGAGCTTCTCTTGGGTGTCTCAGCCCTCTGGTCCCCTCCATGGGGTTCTTCCCAAGAGATACCTCAACTGACTAGAAATCTGGGGACAAATGCAAATCCTAGTGTGGACCCCCAGGAACCTAAAAGCGGATATGTGATCTGCCTTGGAATCAGCTTACTCCCATAGTATTAGGAATTTCCTGCAGAGGTATTAAAAAAGACCACTTCCTCCTGAAATTCACTCTAAGCCATATTTCTGCCCTTCTTGCATTTGTTTAAAAAGTTGGGATGATGAGATCAGGGGTTGAAGATTCTAATTTAAGATGAAGGCTTCTGAAGCAGACACCGTGGGTAACCCACACACATCCATGCATCTGTCCTCTTTCTTGCTGGCAGAGCCTCAATTTTACTCGGGGACACCCTCTGCCTCATGGCTATGTGCTCAGGGAGAGTGACCCTAAAGGCAGTTTAAAGGGAGATTGGTCTGAACTGTGGATTCAGAATGCATAAATCCTTCTGGCCACTTAGCTTAGGAAGGATCGTGTGCTACAGTTCTGATGGATGAGACTGGAGGGAAAGTCTTCTTGGAGAGGAATAAGTGGATGGGCTTTGGAAATTTCCCCTCATGTTTTAAAATTAGACACAGACACCATATAGCTCTCCTTTGCTGCCTCTGAATGTCAGGGAATCAAGATGTGTTGCCTGGAGTGGCTGCAACCATCTTGACACCACGAGGAGAGCCAACCCACACACTGAAGATGGCCGAAGTGAAATATGGAAGGAACCTGGGTATTTGGTGATGTCACTGAACTGCTGAAATAACTGACCCTAGGCCTGCCCAACTTCAGGATTTGTGGTTACGTAAGAAAACAGGTCATCCTTTACTTGGGATTTCAGCGACCTGTAGTTACAAATCCTTAACTGATAAGATCCATCAGATAGCATCACCAGCCCTTGATGGTACAGAACATCTAGGGCTCCCCCCACCCCACCCCGAGCTGCTGTGTGAGAGAAACTGCTCCATTACCTCTGTGCCAACAGATCACAAGCAGATTGCAACCTGCCTGGATCGGCCCAGGCTGGAAACATGGAAGGACAACCAGCTCAGCTCAGCTCCTGCTTTCACAAATACCGCCAGGGATCCAGGGACATTCTAGCAGGGAGAGTGTGGCACACCCTGAATGTAATTCAGAGCAAGCAGCAGAGACTATCATGCAGTGTTAAGCCCTGTACCCACACTCATTCTGGCAAAAAAGTGATTAACATAATATGAATTGCTACCATTCATGGAGTGTTTGTTCTATGTTAGACAATGAGTTAAGCACATTACAGAGTCATTTCCTTCCATCCTCTCTGAGAGCCTATGGGGTAGATCTGTGCACTTGCCTGCACTACCCCCTGCCTGCAGTAGACAGACAGACAGACAGACAGACAGGCGGATAGATAGTCACAATTAAGGTTATCGACCACTTATGGAGGACCAAGCAGTGAACTACAGACGTTAGGCAGACGTCCTGTTTGCATCTCACAATAAACATTATGGGGGAGGGACTATTTTTAGCATCACCCTCTTTTATTTCACAGGTGCGGAAACTGGTGGAGATGCTGGGTGTCTGGCCAGGGTCACAGAGCCATTGAACAGAGTGAGGATGTGCATCCAGGCAGCCTGACTTTGGAACCTGTGTGCCTACCACCAGGCAGCCCTGCAGAGCCTGCAGCTGGGGCCTGGCACCTGGTCGAGGTCCCAGAATATTTGTGAAATCCAAGAGCTTGTAAGTGGTGGAGTGTCTCCACCACGGCAGCTCAGAAAGATGGCAGAGGGCCCTCGTAACCAGCGCCTCTCAAATATCAGACACACGCCGCTCACCGGGACGGCCTGCTGCATCCCAGACCCTGATGTGGTGGAGCTGGGAGTCTAGCTGTTCTAGTAAGTTCCCACTGAGGCCGCGCTGCTGTTCCCTAAACACGTGCCGAAGCCGTTCATTCCTCAGGAGCCACCAAACCTTGGCTTGGCATCACTTTACAGCCCCAGAAAGCTTCGTGCCTGTGTGTGTTGCTCTGGTCCCTCCAGGGAAGTGACACTCAATTGCGGGCAGTTTTGTCCCCCCGGGGACAGTGGCAATGTCCTGAAACATCTCTGGTTGTCACAGCTGAGGGGAGGAGTGCTGTGGGTGTGCAGTGGGCAGAGGTCAGGGCATCCTACCCTGCAGAGTCCAGCCCTCGCAGCAGAGAATGATCTGGCCCAGAATGTTCACTGTCCTGAAGCAGAGGACCCTCCTCTCAGGCCCTCGCCGAGGTGTCTTCCTCTCCCCAGAGTATCTCCCCGCCGCCCGGCTCCGTCTCTCCTGTACTCCAGGTCTCTACACCAGCGCCCCCTCTCAGTGGCCATTCCCCCGCTGTCCTATTTTCACTGTAACCCACCCTGTGCTCTCTCTCCTTCCCTGCGTCATCTTTCTCCACGGTGCTTGTTTCCACTGATATAATATGCATTCTCCTCCATTATTTCTTTATCTTCTATCTTCCCCTGTGGATGAGTTTCCTGTTGCTGCTGTAACAAATCACCAAACTCAGCGGCTTAAAACAGAACAGATTTGTTATCTGACAATCCTAGAGTCAGAAGTCCTAAAGTCAAGGTGTCAGCAGGGCCCTGTTCCTTCTGGAGGCTCTAAATGGGAGGCTCTTTCCCTGACTTTTCCAGCTTCTAGAGGCCACCCCAGTTCCTTGGCGCAAGGCCCACTTCCACCATCGAAGGTGGCTGAGCAGCATCTTCACATCTCTCTCCTCATCCAAGCCTGCTGCCTCTCTCTTATCAGGACCTGGTGATGACACTGGGTCCACTCAGATAGCCCAGCATAAGCTCCTGTCTCACGTCCGCAAAATCCCTTCTGCCACATCAGGGTCACATATTTGCATTGCACAGCTTTCATTTCCGAGTCCTGGAGCCTGGGACAGTGCCTGGCACTAAATACTATGCATCGTTTGTTGACTGATGAGTGGCTCTTGGTTTTCAGAGGACGTGATAAGAATACTAGAAGCAACAGAAGACATCCCACCTGCCAATAAAAATGTGAATAAAGGCTGTAAGAGTCAAATTGTAAGGTTAATTCACTCTGGATGAAAATCAAGATATGAAAAGTAAACTTCGAGAGGCTGAATACTCCAAGCCAGAGTTCGGGGTGGACAGAGCAATCGGTGATTCTGCAGAAGGGTGGAGTCCGGCTGAAGGGCCCAGCTCAGCCAAAAAAGCGCACAAACACGAGCCCTGCAGGAAGACACCAGCCACACTGACCCAGAGCTTTCCATAGGCCACCGATGACCGTGGTGGACAGAAGACACCAGTAAACGTCCTCTTGGCAAGTTCACCTCTAATTGCAAATTTAATTCATTGCTGTTTAGCTTGTGCATTGGGGCATTAGTTTCCCGGGGCTGCTGTGATAAAGTAGCACAACAGAGCGGCTTACACAATACAGATGTATCATCGCCCAGTTCCGGAGGCCAGAAGTCCAAGGTCAAGGTGGCTGCTGGGTTGGTCCCTTCTGAGGATGTGATGGAGAGTGCTCCAGGCCTCTGTCCTAGGATCTGGGGGTTGAGATGGCCTTTAGGGTTCTTTGGGTTGTGACAGCACTACTCCCATCTCCACACGGCCTTCTCCCTGGGTGTGTGTCTCTCTGTGTCCAAATTTCCCCTTTTTCTAAGGACCTCATCACCTTGGATCAGGTCCCACCCTAAAGACCTCATGTTGACTTGACCATCTGCAATGACCCTGTTTCCAAATAAGGTCTCATTCACAGGGGGACACGGTTCCTACGAATTGAGGTAACATGAATCTGAGTCTCCAAGTTTGATCAGCTTTGAGACAGATACGGAGGAAACCACGAACTATGGGAAACTACCAAGAAACGGCGGCTTTGGTGGCAGCCGCCTGTGCTCCAGTTTTCACACGTGGCCTGGCACCGCCTTTCCACCCAGCTGTCCACATTCACCGGGCTCTTGGATCTCGTCAGGACTGCATAATGCCTTGCAGCTGAGTTGCATGGTAAACGTCAGGGCTGGAATGCTGTCCCGATACACAAGACATTGACATGCATGTTTGGATGCATAAAAATAAGCCTGCTGTCCTGGGAGGGAAGTGGGTCAGATCTCACGGCTAGAAAAAATCTCAGAGGTCTACCTGTCATTGTTCTTTTTTCCCTTGATTGATTTTTCCTTAAAATGAAAAATATGCTGTGACTTAGTGACAGTGCCGGGGGGACAGCATGGCGTAACTTCAGAACAGGTGGCGGTCTGGGAAGCAGGTATGTGTAGACTCAAATTACAGCTCATGCATGCCATTGCTGGGCAACCCAGAATAAGTTTCTTACCTTCTCTGAGGCTGCATCCACAGGAGATGCTCAGTATACGCACATCAGTCTTGTCCCACGTCAGTCACTGACTCACTCTGTGAGCTTGAGCAAGTCACCTTACACTCACAGCCTGTTTCCCTATATTTGAATGGTGCGCAGGACCCGCCTCGCAGGGCTGCCAGGATTGAATATAACCTATCAGGTGGCATGGACACCCCTGGAGACACCTGTACGGGACATGCATGACAGCTCCCAAAATCTCGGTGGGTTGTTTATTCTTCAACAAGTATGGAAGGTCTTCCAGTGAGAACTGCTCAGAAGATACACGGGAGTCTATCCTTTCTACCTTGAATATTCCAAAACATGGACATGGACGACATGGAAGTTGCTTCTCTGTTACCAATTTCCGTTTGTGACATCATTTCCTGAGCAAAGCAAATTAATACTCATTCTGAATTTCTCCTGTTCTTCTCAGTAAGATATTGATGGTCTCAAGACAAATTTTTATAGCTGGGGCTATAGAAACAGGCATTATTTTGTCTTTTATGTACTTTGCCAGGTGAAGCCATCTCTGTTAAAGGCAGTGATATAAATGAAAGTCATGTATCTTTAGGTAATTTAATCAATTATGACATCTTTTAAAAAATATAATAAAATCTAATTTAAAAATGGGCAAAGAATTTGAAGAAAAATTTACTCAAAAGAGAGATACAAATGGCAAAAAGCACGTGAAGAGATGTTCAACATCATTATTTTTTATGGAATTGTAAATAAATCCACAAAGAGACACTGCTTCACACGCTTGGATGGCCACCGTAATATTTTTTTGAATTAGAAAAAAGTATTGGTGAGGATGTGGAAAAACTGGAACCTTCATTGCTGGTGGGGATGTAAAATGGTGCAGACCCTGTGGACACAATTTGGCAGCTCCTCATGAAGTTAAACATAGAATTACCATCTGACCCAGCAATTTCAGTCCTATGTGAACACCCAAGAGAACTGAAAGCGTGTTCACACAAAAACTTGTACACAGCAGTTCATAGCATCATTCTTCCTGATGGCCCAAAAGTGGAAACCACCCAAATAACCATCAACTGATGTGTGGATAAGCAAACCGTGGTCTAGCCACACAATGGAATATTATTTAGCCATGAAAAGGAATGGAGTTCTCATATTTCCTACAAAATGAGTGAACCTTGAAAACGTGCTCAGTGAAAGAAACCAGACACAAAGCCACACCTCTTCTGATTCCATTCATCTGAGCTGTCCAGAATTGGCAAATCCCTAAAGACAGAAAGCAGACTAGTGATTGGCAGGGGGTAGAAGGTGGAATCACAGGGACGGACTACCAGTTGGGTATGGGGTTCTTTTTCAGGTGATGGAAATGCTTTGGAATCAGATGGTGGTAATAGTCACACAACATTGTGAATATCCCAAAACCACTGAATTGTCCACTTTAAAACTATGAACTTTATACCGTATGACTTAGGTCTCAGTGTTTTTAAATAGCAAAAAACCCTGCAGAAGTAATACCTTATCTAATAGGTGGCTGGAGTTATGCTCAAGGATGCTTATTAACCACACAGTCATTTCTATTCATCTTGACACAATGGTAACTTGTATCAGTTTACATTTTTGTATCCAGCAGAGTGCTTTTCTTCTACCACTAAATTTGATCAGTCCAGGAAAGCGATACCCAAGCGTATTTAATTAAGCTCTTAACGAGGACTGTGTATGAGCTGTTTCTGCTTTCATTGCCACAGTTGGACCCTCAAATACTAAGTCACATTTGAGGTTTCCTTCGGTAAAATGCAAAGGTTGTTCAGGTCTGGGAGAAAAGAGCCAACCTGATGCATTGACCATTGATTTCTAATATTTCTCCTTTCATTTTGCAGATCTTAGGTGCTCACCTTCACAGGACTATATATATATTTTTTCAATTGAAGTGTAGTCAGTTACAATGTGCCAGTTTCTGGTGTAACCAGGACTATGTATTGATTCCAGAACAGCATTTCAGTGTGCAATTTATTACCTTGCATCCAACCTTACAGTAAGCTCAGGGCCCTTATCCCAATTTCAGGCTCTTGGCCAAATGAAGATGTTTGAACAACCACACGTGGATGTCTACTTTGCACTCTCCTCCTCCTTGAAGGAACTCGTATTACAATTATAATTCACTCACGGACTCAGTAGGCTGCCAAAAGGGTTCTGACCCTTGGGTTTCTGAGTTCTTCTTCCTCGCTTTGCCCGCAGACCTTGGCATCGCCATCCTCTTAAAGTCATATTAACTCTTCTCTGCCCGGTATCCCTTTAAGATTGTGATCAACTCCATTCAAGTTGGACAATAATCTACCATTCTTCTCAATTTGCTCTGGAATTAACAAATCCCGTAGATCACTGCTTCTCATGCTGTACCATGCAGGGCACTCACCTGGGGACTTGTTAAAATGCAGACACTCAGTTATTGGGTCTTGGTGGGGCCCAAACGGCTGCATTTCAACAACTACCTGGGGATACTGCTGCTTGGGTCTGCAGACCATCCTCCGAACAGCAAGAAACGCAGCCATGGTTTCCGCCTCGCAGGGGTTAGAAGGTAGATTTTTCACTTGGAGCCGCTGGATCCAGTGTAGATGGGGGACAATATGGAAGGGAGGTGCACGTTTGTGCCAGGAGAGGCCCCCGGAAGTGCATGGATCTGCCTGAATGAAGTGAATATCACCGTGGGCTCTGTCAGCATGTGGTGCTGGGAGGGGCACAGAACACCAACTGGTTGCTAGTGTGGCCCCAGGTATTCGTGAGACTTATGCGAGACTTAATCTATCATATTTCCAGGACATTCCTAAGTAGCCATGACCTTCCTGCCAATCAAAAGGATCTGTATAATTCACAGACTCAAGATAATTGACCGGGCCATGAATATCTGCATGGCAGAGGGTCATGCACTGTCATAGGAGCGCTGACAGCTGGTACCTACTTCCACTGCGTGACCCCTCCTGCATCCTCCCACCCACACTGGGCAGAGCCTCCTGGCTCCTGGCACAGGATGTCCCTGGATTGAGTTGGGGCCCTGCCACTAATGCTCCCCAAGGTAACTAGAGGGGAAATGGGGCAGTCCTGAGAGGCTGTCCCTTCTCCACACTCTCGCTCCCCTCTGGGGACTGAAAGCAATGATTCCAAGACAACAGAGTCTAAAGATGGGAGCAGCCTGGGGGGGGGGGTCACCTCTTCCTGGAGAATCATGCTGCTCAGCTGGCCCCAGCTGCCACGTGAGCTGGGCAGAGACCTCTGTCCTGTCAGACCACTGAAATGTCAGAGTTATTTATGGATGCAGCAAAGCTGGCTATTATGAGCCCCTCTACACCGCCCCCTCAACCAGCACAAGAACCCACAATGCGTGGCAAGCAGCTGGTCATCAGGAAAGTTGGGGACAAGGAGCCTGCCTGTGCAAAATTCCCTCTAGATCTTAGGGCTTAGTTCTCAGGGGTCGTGTTCAGTGACCATCTCTTTTTGACTCCATCACAGAGTGCATCTGCCCGCGGGCACCCCGGGGGCCTTCCAGGTGCGCCTGACCTCCTGGCATCAAGGACAGTGTCTCTCAAAGGTCAGCATCGAGTGAGCATCAAGTTTATTTAAAGCTAGAGTGACACTGGCAGGTGTATATAATTATGCTCCAGCTGCAAAATGAGATGAAGATTAAAGGGCATGCTGGATGTCACCTGTCCTGGGAGGTGCATTGGCTTCCTGGGGCTGCCATAACCAACGGCCGTGATCTGGATGCTTTAAAACAATAGGAGTTTATTCCCTCTCTGTTCCAGAGGCCAGAAGTCTGATCTCGAGCTGTTGTCAAGGTTGGTTCCTTCTGGAGGGTCTGAGGGAGCCTGTCCCAGGCGTGTCTCCCAGCCTCTGGAGGCTGCCGGCAGCCCTTGGCGTTCCTGGACCCGTAGGCACATGGTTCCCGTCTCTGCCTGTCTTCACCTGGCCCCTCCTCTGCGTGTCTTCTCCCCTTCTCTTCCCTTATAAGGACGCTTTTCTTTGCATGGTGGGTCCACCCTAACCAGGGTGATCTCACCTCAAGGTCCTTAATCACATCTGCAAAGACCCTCTTTCCAGATAAGGTCACATCCACGGCTTCTGGGCGGACGTGTCTTTTAGAGGGTCACCACTCAATCCGGGACAGGGGGCGGTAAGGAGATGCAGACTCGCAAAGGAATTATTGAAATGTTGACTGACCTCAGAGCACCATGAGCCGGGGGGCTCCAGGCGGCTGATGCCCGTTCTGTGTGAGGATCTCCCAAATTACACAGACGCCGTCACCCGCCTGGGAGTCTGCGGCAGGGCATCGCCTGCCCTGATGTGTGCTCTGCTGGAGGTCAGTTCACTGCTGAGAAGGCAGACTGCTTCTCAGTTTAGTCTGTTTGTGTTTTTAGGAGCCCAATACTGAGCACCTACACTTGAAGGAACAGCAGGAATGTCTTCCCAAGTGGCAGGAAGCAAGGCAGGCCGCCCTGACCCTCAGGGCTGCTAACCACGTGCCCACCAGGGGTTTCATCAAGAAGTGTTTGGCCCAAAGCAGCCAAACCCCCAAGTGCAGGAGCAGGGTGGGGCCCACACTCTCTGTGCCTTGGGATGTTGGCTCTCAGTTCTTCGTGGAAATTAGAACAGAACGGACTTCATGATACCATTGTGAGTTTTTCTGATGGAATTCTACTTAGAATTACAAGATGGCACTGAGGCCTCGTGAGGATTACCGGCAGTGTGAATCAGGAGGTCACGTGCTCATGACTGAATCTGATTCTTTTCTAGTACCTGAATGTTTGGCATGGGCCTCCCCGTTCACCGCGCTAGACCATGAACACACGTGTCCTGTGCGCCTGTGGATTTCTGACCGTCAGAGCCTCCGCAAGTGCTGGTGACTTTTCTCATTCAGCCCTAACAGTGGTGGGTACTGTGCACAGCGGAGCTGCTGGAGGTGACTTCAGGCCCCTTGACTGTTCATGGAAGCACCTGCTGCTGCCCCAGTGCCGGGCTGAGGCCGTGCCAGTGGGCCACGTGCCCGTGGTCAGCCGGAGGGCGCAGCTCGCAGGAGGACGGGGACCAGCAGGGGATGGAGAATGGTCACGTGAGCAGGAGGTGTCTGCCCGTGGCTTGGGGTTGGCTCTAGGGCGGACCACGGAGGCACTGCTGATGCCGGCAAGCTCCAGTGCCCGGCCTCACGGAGACAAAGAGAAGAGGAACAGGCACTGAAGCCTACTGACAGCGGACCGCCCTGCTCCGGGCGCCCGGGAGGCTGGGGCAGTAACAGGAACAGCCCCCACTTACTGAGCCGGAACTAGCCAAACACGCTGTGCTTTTACTTCGTTTCATCTCCGCGGCAGCCCCGGGAGGTAGTGTGTCAGTCAGGGCTCTCTTTGTTACAAGAAACAAAGTAGGTCAAGTTCAAACAGGGGTGATGGGAAGTACGTGGGGTGGCTCAGAGAACTGGAGGGAGAACCACAGAAGCTCGGGCATCCTTAGGGGCCCGGGGACCAGAAAATGGGCGTAGGTCACCCCCAGCACGCACCCCACCTCTGTTCCCACCATATAGTGATTTTCTTCTTTTTTTCAGTGGAAAGTTCTTCATACAACAGGAGAGCAGGCAGCTTTGGCTTCCGTCATGAGCTTTCTCCAATGGTCCAGCAGGAGATGATTCTAGAGAAAGACTTTTATTGTCCCGCCTGCATTTGGGGCTCAAGCCTGAGCCAATCCCTGTGGCCAGAGGATGGCCCATCTGGGACACACGTCCACCCAGTGAAAGCAGGGCTCTTAGTGTAAGAAGTGAGGGAGGTACTGGAAAAATACATTGCCCTGGACGGATGAAGCACCGAGGCCTGGAGGGGTCACACAGCTTTCCCAGGGGTTGGAACCCAAGTGTATCTGATGCCAACATCTTGGCTCTTATCCCACCGTGGTGATGTTTTGGGCAACACCAGTGTCATCCCAGGCTCGACATGCTCGTGGGAAAGCCCATTTGGAAATGAATGGCTGAGCACAGGGGTGACGTTCAAAATAATGAACCAGTACGGTGTGGGCGTTGCGTTAGATTCCTCAGCCGCTGTAACAAATCTCCACAAACTTCCTGGCTTCAAACAGCACAAGCCTATCACCTAATGGTTCCAGAGGCTTCATGTCCCAGGATCAGTCTCGCTGGGCTAACATCAAGGTGTTGGCAGGGTTGCATTTCTTCTAGAGGCTCCAGAAATTGGACTTCTCTGTGGGACCACTCTGGGGACTGTTCAACACCCTTTCTGACTCCTAGAGGACACCCCTATTCCTTGGGTCATGGCTCCTTCCTCGAGTCACGCTGACCTCTGCTTCTGTCACGACCTCTCCTGCTCTCACTCTGACCTTCCTGCCTCCCTCTGATAAGGACCTTGTGACCAAGTTGGGCCCACCTGGATCCTGCAGAATTGCCTCTAGGACAGGACATTGCCATGGACGATGACCTGTCCACGGGCTCTGAGGATTAGGATGTGACCATCTTCAGGGCCATCAACCAGCCCACCAGAGGCGTTGACCAGTCAGAGCGGAGGTCGTCTGTGCCGCTGGGGCAGGGGCTTGGAGCCCCCTGCTGCGCCAGACGTTACCCGTGGACTTGCTGGATGCTGGGGAGGTCTGGGGGCAGCAGTCGGCAGAGGGGGCAGGGGCTTTGGGCGGGGGCTATCAGCCAACTGGCACGGAAGTAACTTCACAGCGTCGAGTGGCTGTCATGTTGAGACCACCTCATCCCAGCCAAGGGTCCACCTGGGAGAGAGCAGGACTGCAGGCTGTCTGTGGAGTAGGGCTGCCTGCTGGCTGGCAGGTCAGGGCACTCCGGCGGTGGGGGTGGGGGTGGGGGTGGGGGCACCAGGATCTGCAGGAAGGAGGGTGGTGCTGGGTCTGGGGCAAGCGTTACAGTTGCTTCCCCTGGAAGCAGCGAGACGGGGCCAGGCAGAGCCCGGGGCTCGAGGTGAGGGCATTGCAGGAGGCCAGCCAGGGTTCAGGTTTGGTCCACGTGGCCGGATCTGGCCAGGGAGGCCGAGGGAACTGAGAACAAAGGGGGTCTGGATGAAAGAGGGGCTTGCTCTCCAGACCTTGGGGCCATTGCAAGACTGGGGCTCCCTGGGTCAGGGAGGCTTATTTATTTCATCAACAGGGGGGCCCTCGTGTGACAAACAAAGACGCCAGCAAGCGATCTCTCTCCTACAGGAAGAGCAGCTTCCAGAAGGGAGAGAACCTCCCCCTTTGCTGGCCTGTGAGCCTCTGTCAGCCTGGCTTGTTGGACCCACTGAGACGCAGGTCACCACAAACCATCCCCAGGGCGGCCGGGCCCGGGAGAGGCTAGACTGGCACTGTGAGGAAGAAACTGACTTTACTGAAGGCCTGGGCGGGAAAACCCTCCGCCCTCAGCTTTCTCAGGCCCAGGGAGTGAAGCAGAGCCTGCTTCACAGGCAAACAGCCCCCGCAGCCACCCGGGCCTTGTGCTCAGAGGGGCCCAGTAGTGGATCGAATAGTGTCCCCAAAAGATACCCCTGTGTCCTTGCCCCCAGGGCCTGAGAATGTGACCTTACATGGAAAAGGGGATTTTAAATAGGTGATTAAGTTACAGATCTTGATTCAAGGTGGACACTCAATCCAGTGACTGGCGTCCTCAGAAGACACAGGGGAGGGAGATTTGAGATGCAGAGACACACAGAAAAAAAGGCCATGCGAAGATGGAGGCAGAGACTGGAAGGATGCTGCCACAAGCCAAGGACCACGCGGATGGCCGGCCGAGGCCAGAGGCAGGAGAGGGGCCAGGAAGAGATCCTCCCCAGAGTGCCTGGAAATGACCAGTCCCGCCGACATCCTGATTTCAGACTTCAGACGTCTGGCCTGCAGAGCTGTGAGAGGAGAAATTTCTGTTCTTAGACACTTGGTTTGGGCTCACTTGTTACAGCAGCCGTCAGAGCTAACACACACCACACGCCTGGTTTAACGCTCCACTCGGCGCTGCCTCGGCATCCTTAGTGCCCTTGAACAAGGCCTCACGTTTTCTCTTTGCTCCAGGTCCGCCGCGCCCTGGGCTCAGGTTTCCACAGGACAGAATAGCACCACCCCTGCCCCCAAACCCTGCTCGTCGGTGTCTCTTGACAGCAGTGAAGGGCCTCTCGACGCAGCAGAGGGCCCGCAATACCCCGCTCCAGGCTGACGAGCCTGAAACTCCTCCAAGTTCTCACCCAGGCGGGACAGGAACTCGTGTCTGCCCGGGGGTCCTCTGGAGGAGGCTGAGCCCTCCTGGCTTCTGACGGTTCAACAAGCCTAGACGTGAGCACAGACCACCGCGCGCACGTGGCCTCTGCCCCCAAGACCCGCTGCCCAGGGCTGGCGGGGGCGGCCTGCCGGCGCCGTGTGCTGACTTTCCAGGGTCTCCTGGGCACAGGCGTTGCTTCGAAGGAGCCCAGGGAGTATTTTCTTGTAGTGTCTGTTGTTATTTTTCGCATGGAAGGTGAGACGATCTACTCTCCTTGCGTTGGCGGGAGCACTAGAACATCTCTGCAAGAGCCGCTTTTCAAAATGACAAATCTCCTCTCCATTTGAACTGAACATGGTGGTTCCCGAATATGGTGGCTTCTCCTGAGTTCGTGGCATCCGGGAAATGGCCGTGACCCGTGGCCTCTGTTACTGCAAAATTAGCATCTCCAGCTTTCCTTGCCGTGGTCACGTGTGGTGACGGAGGTGGAACTGCGCTGTCCTGCAGGGAGGCCCCAGGCCCCGGATTACCCAGGACGCCACGGGCGGGTGGTACCTGGCCTGGCCTGGCCTGGGGCAGCCTGGTTTGGTCCATCTAATTCCCGTGCGTGTCCAGGCGGCTGCACTGAGAGCCGGACGCCTCCCAGCATGAACAGGGCAGCGGGGTGAGGCTCAGCCCATTGTCGTGCTGTGTGGCTCTGCACCGGTTTGTCCCTCAAAACTGTATTCCTGTGAACCCCAAACCACAAAGAGAGCTAGAAGGCGAAATGGTTTCCTCTGGGCCCACGACTGAATTGCTAGCCATGAAGTCTCCTGAATTTGTATCCTACGAGGGGCCAACAGAATGATTTTCACAGGCTGGGCCCCGAAGGTGTGCAAAGCAATGACTCCCTGAGATGGGTTTTCACGCAGAAGCCCCTGGACGAAGGGTCTGACCCTGATGTGTGCGTGGTCCGAGCCTTCTGTTGTCCTGTGCGGAAATACACATCCAGAGAGCGGGAGTGTTCATGAGTGGGTGATCGTAAGTGGGGCACTAGGGAACGATGCATGTCTCGGGATGACACTAGACCGCATCAGCCTGAGGAAGCTCCCAGCTCTAAAATGCTGTGCTCTGTGCTGTCTCGGAGATGCATTCCGTCAGACTCTCGGAGCTGGGCAAACTGGTCAACACAGGACTTCTGGTTCTAACTCACATGGCAACCCTGCTCACGCTCGAGTTGTGAAATAAAATGAACATACCCCGTAACACTGGCACCTGAATAATTACTGTCTCCCCGTGTAGCCCAGGATTCCTCAGGCTTCCAACCATCAATTCCGCGTCCTGATTCCAGACTGGAATGTAATCAATACTTACTAGGGCAAGTGTCTGCCCGCAGCTTGCTGAGCCCAGCAAGTAAAATGTTTATGACCTGACAAACCTGTTTTAACTGTTCTCTTTCAACACTTCTTCTTTTTTTTTTTTTTCACAGCCAACCAGCAATGGCTCAAATCTAAGCTAATTTGTTTAAGTATAACTTGTAGAATCTATGTTCCAAGAAGCCTGAAGATACTTAAAATCTAAGAATTAAAATTCACGTGGAGAGGTAGGCGTTCTCTCCCCATTGCTCATTTGTGACTATCTCAGGTAAATTCCTGTTTAAAATGAACTCCTTCAACATCCGCCTTGGGCCCGGGAATCCACTCCAGGGCTGAGGGGAGCCAGGGCCATGGGGGACCAGTGTTCTTTCCAAAAAGAACTCTTTGAGGAGGAGCCAAGACAGACTGACCCTCCATGCAGCCCGCTCAGGGCACCCAGAGCCCTGCTGACACCTATCGCACCCTGACCACATCTCACGGAGACTCCCTCCCCGCTTCCAGCCGGTGGTCCCTCCCTGACAGACTCTCTTGTGTTTCTGTTACCGCGATACTTACCTCCAGGCTCAGCGAAGAGGAGGAACTTTCTCTGCCTCTTCATACTCAGATGAGGTTCAGAATCACGGAAGGGCATCAGTGCCTACGCCCCCGAAGAGCTTCAGCGTCAGACCCCTGGTCTTCCCCGTCCGGGCCCTTCTAAACAGCATCCGCGGTTCCTGTGTGCACTTGGCCTTGTCTCGTTCCACTAACAATCGGGTCCGTCATGGCACATCGCCGCTTGCTGCCTGGCTCTCCTGGAGCTGCTCAAAGCCAGGGATGGGCACTTGCTCCCCTCGGTGGTTCCAGCGTCCAGAACGTGCCTTTATTTTCAGTGTTACAGTCATGCGGGTGGTGGAGCAAATCCACAAGGTGGAGGATGCCACAGGGGATGGTGAGAGGAAGCAGAACCGTGCCTCCCTCCACCCCAAGGCTGGAAGTCAGGGCACCGGCGAGACTGCAAGCAGAGCAGGGGCTCCCTAAGCTGTTGGGGGCATGGACATCGGAGTGCATGGCTTCCTACTGGGGGACGCACCACTGGTCCCAGGGCCAGGCCCGTGCACTCCCGGGACAGGCTTATGCCGGTGACAGCTGGGAAATCATGGCCTGTCCTGGGGTCTGTGGTCTCCGGGCTGCTCTGAATGGAATAAGAGGAGTTTTATAAAAGGCGTGTAGCTCAAACACAGAAACGTGGGTGTGGAGGGGAGTCCAGTTCAGCGCCTCTAAAACGTCTCTGCGACTGCCGGTCTCCTTGGATGCTTGCTACGTGCACAGGTGAGCGGGCCCTCGCAGCTGGCCCGGGGGTCCCTACAGCAGGGGACACCAGTGAATGGTTGTGGACTTGACTGGAGGTAGACTGAACTGGGACAGAGACAAAGGACCTGCCTGAAGGACCCCGCAGACCGGCACCCAGCTTGTGGCCATGGGCCAGGGTGACACAGCAGAGGACCGAGGATGCCAATGACTATGCAGCCACCCTTGTCCATGAGCAGTGACAATGCCAATCCTTATAACAAGTAGGTCACCCCTGGCTGGCAAGGTTATGACCCCAAAGATCCCTGCCATAATCCGCGAAGCCTGTGACTCTGCTTTGTTGCCTGGGAAAGGGGTGAATTAAAGTTACTAATCAACTGACTTTAAGATGGGGAGATTATCCGGGATTGTCCTGGGGCCCCAGCGTCATCGCAAGGGACCTCATAATTGGACGAGGGAAGCGGGACAAGAGAGTCAGGGTGATGTAACCCTGAAGACAGGTGAAGAGAGGAGCAGGTTGGTGGCTTTGAAGGTGGAGGAAGCGGCCATGAACCAAAGCCTGTGGGGGGCCTCTAAGAGCTGGAAAAGGCAGAAGAAGGGGTTCTTCCCTGCTGGAGCCTCTAGACAGGAACACAGCCCTGCCATCACCTGGATTCCAGCCCAGTGGGGCCCGCGCTAGAGTTTAACCTACAGAACTGCAAGGTGATAGATGTGTGTTGTCTAAGGCGCTGCAGTTGAGGTCGCCTGTCACCGCAGCGGAAGGAAACTAACCAGCACTTAAGGAAGTCAGCGCTGCAGCCCCAGCCGTGCTTTATGGAGTACGCCCGCGTTTAGTTCTACTGTCATGACATACCAGTCGCATCACAGAAGATCTGGAAGACGCCTGTGGCACTGGGTGGACGACTTCTGTCCTGAAGACGTGCCCTTGAACGTTTAAGCCTTTTTCAGCCAGGCTCTTGAAACGTGTTGCAGACACTGGCAGAGGAGAGCTGTGTGTGGCTACCTGAGGGCTGACTTTGCATGGATCTGGTCGGATGGGTTCGGTATGTCGCTTCCACTGTTCTGCACACCATCATAGAAACCACAGCGACGTCGCCGGCCCGACACCATCAGTTCTCCACTGCGCGGTGAGCGTGCGTGTAGATGATAACCTCCCGAGTGCAGGACAGCTCTCGCCCGGGCCCTTGGCCAGCATTCAGAGCGCAGAAAACCGTTACAAGAAGGGGAGAGGAAAAGCAAGTGACTGCTCATCAAGGGACAGGTTTTTTAATCATACTTGAGAAGAATTTTTCCTAGAGGACAGTGGCTAAATTGAGTGTGCGTTGCCTAATTATTCGGGGACTCCAAAAGTGATGCTTTTAAGTCAAAAACTTTAGAAATTCAGCCTAAGTGCAGACCACCCTTCCTCCACGGTGAAACTTAAGGAAAATGAGAGCACAGAGGTTGAGCCCAAGAGTGTCTTCAAGGGGAAACCCCTGGGTGGCACATTCAGGCCACCGGTTTTATGCAGCTGAGACACTGGAGGATGGACTGAATGCCCCTCTCTGAGTTCGTCCCCGGAGGAGGCGAGGTCAGGGGTGATTAGAGGAAAGCGTCACATGGAGAAGAGGATGGGAGAGAGTCTAAAGGAAGGAATGGAAGTTTCTCAACGGGATGTGATGCTTAGAAACAGGTTCCATTCAATGATCAAGCACTTGCATTCCAGACAGTCACTTGGTACCTGAGACCCCCAGGCACAGGCTCCAGCACTCGGATGGCCTCGAGGACGCTGCAGATAGAAAACCGAGCTCCAGGACGATGTTACACGTGCGGCCTTCGTAAGTGGACAGCAGTGCGGAAGGAGCTCAGAGGACGGCATCACTAGAGCGGGTGCCCTGGAGAGATCTCTGCGGGAGGTGCCCTTGGAACTTCTGCCCGCAGGAAACACCCATCCGTGGCTGTACCTGGCTGGCCTCCCCATCGCTCGCCTTGCATCTGTTCTCTCCATGGCATTATTCGTGCCATCCCTTTCTTAGAGCCCGTGTCTCATCTCACCTTAGGCAGTGCGCCTCCCTTTCATCTTCTCTGTGTCAGTGGGCTATTGGTGACCTTTGAGAGGCTTCATGCCCCACCTTGAGCTTCCCGGGCGAGGCCTGTGCTGTGTTCTTGGGGAGGAAGTGGTCTCAGAGCTGCACCAGAAGGGCCGGTTGGAAATGGTAACATTCAGGGGTGTCAGTGACAGAGGGGAGCAGTGGTGGACACCGGGAGGCCGTCCAGGAGGAAGCATGCTCCAAGAGCTGTGAGGGACATGGGCACAAGGAAGGATGAAGCCAGGGGGCTGTGGGTGAGGGTCCTGCTGTGAGGCCGCACGTCTGGCTGAAGTTCGTGCCTACTGGGGCCCCACAGACCGCAGTCCATCCTAGCCTGCTCAGCGGCCCTAACACAGTGCTGTAGAACAGGCAGAGGCTCACCCGACAGGATTTGTTCATCGCCGATCTGGGGGCCGGAAGCCCTGGGTCAGGACGTGGCACAGTGGGCGCCGGGCAGAGCCCCCTCCTCGCTTGCCGATGGCCAACTTCTCCCTGTGTGGAGAGAAGCCACAAGTCTCTGGCGTCCCTTCTGAGAGTGCTAATCCCACCGTGAGGCCCATCCTCAGGACCTCAGCTGGGCCTGAGCCCCGACGGCCCCGTCGCAGCCACCACCACGGGGAGGGCTAGGACTCCCGCAGGTGAACTCAGGGGGCCAGAACTCAGCCAGCAGCACAGTCCACAGCCATCGGGGTAAAGGACTAACGGCACAAATATCACCTTTCTAGTCATCAACTCTGGGGAGGAGGGAGGCCCACAGGCTTGAAGACGAGGAGGAAGTTGGGGACTGTCCACAGTGTACAACACGGAGCCCGGAGAAGCCGGGAGCCATGACGGGTCACGTGGTGAATTAACCGGAGTCCAGAATCTGACCCTCAGCCCTGCGGGCTCAGGGACTGTCCCTTCCGGGACCCAGAACTGATGCAACCATGACGCCAATGGACTAGTTTCTAAGAAGAGTCACCGTCGCCAAGTGGATTGGAAAAGCATATGAGCCTCGTGGATGAACTCCCTCCTGCGTTGTTCAGGGAGCAAGAGGTCTGAGCAGGGTGCTCTCCTGGGCTCGTTCCTCGGGTGTGTTGAAGGTACAGTGACTTCCCACTGGCTTGTCCCTCACGGTGATTATGTTTCTGCTCTGATTCATCAGTACTGATTTTAAAAGTTAACTTTGAATTGAAAAATTCCCGATAAGGGAATTCAACCCGTGACTATTAACTCTAACATATAACCCCACATGTAAATTAGTGCGGGGTCCATTTCTGCTACTTGTGTTATTATACATTTAAAATCACTATTAAAGATAACTAACTAACCAGTTTAAATTTAGTTCTTAATAAAGAAACATCAGGCTCAAGTCTTTTCTGGAAAGTAAACTTTCCTTAAAATCTGATAAAAATTCGGGATTTTTAAGCAAACCGCAAATTTGATTAAAAGCAAATTAAAAAGAAAGCTTAAGTGTGTGTGTGTGTGTGTGTGTGTGCCTGTGGTGTGGTTTTACAAACCCAGTGGTTCTAGGAAATATTTGTAAGTGGCTAGTTCTTAATGCTTAATAGCTGGCACGTGTGTTTATAGTGACGAATTTAACCCTAGCAGGAACTTAACCCCATCTCCTAAGAGTGAGCCTTTCTGAAGTTGAAATCGCCAAGTTTTTCCTTTCATCTGATTAATGAAAGGGTTCCTGGACCTTTCGTTCCTTAGATAAGGTGTCTGGTGGTGGTTGTAGCCAGTTTTGCAGCTTGTAGTGATTGGGGTAAAAGTGAGACAGTATCTGAGTTCTGAGACTCCTACCCTCACTCAGTATCTGAACTCTTTGAGATCCACCCACCCTCAGTCCCCTCCTAGAAAGGCCGATCCAGCTACAAATGCGCCCTGCTGCAAGTTCAGGCGGTGGGACTGCGCTCACGGATGCAATTCGGAAGGCAGGCTTGATTTATTTTTAATAAAACCTGAGTGTCGAGGTAGGGGTGCTGGCTCCTCCAGGCTGTGTGGGAGAGGAGCTGCCAAACGGGTTCGTCTTGATAAACTCTCAGGGGAAATTAGCCAAGTAAAGAAAAGAAGAAAGTCTAAAAGAATTTAGGATGGACGGGGGCTCACCCTTGTGAGTAAACAAGCTAATCAAGTTTCCAGCGTCTTTGAGGATCTTTTGCACAGCCTGAAACTCTGAGACTTGGCAGGAGGAGCGCGAGGGTTCACAAGGGAGAGGGTCCCTGTGTCCCCAACCCCAGCCCCCTCAATGCCGGGAAGTGGTTCACGTGTGCGGTGAAGCCCCTGCCCCTACCCGTGGTTTAGCACGCTGCTCTGAGGATGGATTAGTAAGTGATGAAAACAAAGTGCCCAGGAGCAGCAAACTGGAGTCTTGTACAGCAAATTCCTGTGGATTTGTGATACAAAGAGATAAAAGAGGCATTTGACTTAAAACTGGTTCTACGGCCAGCATGGGATTTTTAATTGCTGATAAAACCAGGACTGAAAAATATCCAAGATTAACCTTTAGCCTTTAGCAATGAACAACCAGATTGCAGTCCAGACCGCGTAACTGAGGTTTGTCTAGAATTACCACGTTCTGTCCCGTGTGTGCCACGAATATCAAGTGACAAGGTTCAGACAAGAATTCCCCTCAGTTTTACGAAAGAGAAACTAAGATGCTTGCCCAAGGTGACAAAGCTAGAAAGCACAAAGCCAGTTCTTGGCGTCAGATGCAATTCATTCTCCACTACTCTGAGTTTTGAATCCGCTGAAGCAAATTGAATTGTGTCAGATCTGAAGTTTGCCGGGCGTGCGTCCTCCTCAAAACGACACAGTTCATGAACAGTTTGTAAGTTAAGAGTTCCTCTGCATGGTGTGAAGGAGAGAACAAACTCCAGAATTTATTTTCTCCAATCTGAGCTAATATGGCTTTGAGGTGTTGAAATATGTTGATTCACATCCACTGTGATTACTGATTTATTTGCATTCATTTCTATCAGCTTATTTGCACTTTTGATTTACTGTGTCTTTTTGTTTGTTTGTTTGTTTGTTTCTGTTTTCCTCTTTTTTGCCTCCCCTTGAAATGATGGTTTTCTTTATTTCCTTTCTCCTCTTCCCCTCTGATTTGGCATTAACATTTTTATTCCTTCACCACTTTTCTTAAAGTTTAAATATACCTTCTTGCTTAACAAATTGTGTGATAAATCCATCTCTCTACCCTCATGAATGCTACAAGGACATGAAGACACGTAAACTCTAGTCACTCGTTAGTATCATCCCTGTTATTGTCATATAGTTTTTTAGTGGAATCTTATTTCTGTGGCTCCACAATTAGTCATTGCTCTTGCTAGTTCCAGATAATACTTGTATTAGTTATTTATTGCTGCATAACAAATGACTCCCAAACTTAGCAGCTCAGAACATCAAACGATTCTTGTTTCTGCAGGTCAGGAATCCAGGAGCAGCTTAGCTGGATGGTTCTGACTCAGGGTCTCTCATGAGGTGGCACCCAAGGTGTCAACTGAAGCTACAGTTATCTGAAGTCTCGACCAGAGCAGAAGCATCCAGTTCCAAGGTCACTGTTGTGATTGTCAGACTCCAGGACCTTGTAAGCTGAGGAACCCAGTGGCCACGTGGGCCTCCTCGTAGGGCTGCTCACGCACGCAGGCAGCTTGCTTTCCCCTGGATGAGTGACCCAAGAGACGGAGAAAGACGTACCCAAGAGAGAAGCCATGGTCTTTTTATAACCTAACCTTGGAGGTGACCTTTCATTGCTTTGTGTCGTATTTGTTAGAAGCAAGTTGCCAGTGCCAGCTCACACTCAAAGGAAGAGCATTATGCATGGGCACGTATGTAAAGGAGCTGAGATCGTGGGGTGTGAGGTCGTCCTAAAGGCCGCCCACCTCAATGTGTAAATACAGCCATTTGCTCAACAGTTCTCTTCGCCATTACTTCTCAGCCTATCAATTAATAATCCTTCCAGTGAAGGTCTATGGATGGAAAATACTCTGCCTTTGCCATAAAATGTCTTTATTTTGTACTCATTCTTGAATGATAAATGATCTAACTTGATTTATGTTGAGAGTCCTTCCTTAGTCCATTGAATATTAAATTCCATTATTTTTGGCTTCTATTGTAGCTGACAATAAATCGGCTGTTACCTCATTGTTCTGACTTTATGACTGTTTTTAAGATTTTTCTTTGTTATTGGTGCTCAGCAGTTTGACTGTGATTCATTTAGGCATAAATTTTGTTTTTTTAGTCCTGTTCAGAATGTTCTGTGAATTTCCAATTTGAGTAGAATTACCAGGTCAAATACCAGAAGTCCAGTTGAATTTTACTTTTAGTTGAGTACAACCCAATATTGCATGGGGCATTCTTCTACTAAAACAATTATTTCTTCCTTATCTAAAATTCAGATGTAACTAGAAATTTTGTATTTTTTTTTGTTAAATTTGGCAACCTGAAATCTGAGGATTCTTGTCTTTCATCTAATCTGGAAAATTCTTAGCTGTAAGCTCTTTAATATCACCTTTCCTCTAACCTCTCTATTTCTTCCCCTTGAATTCTTATCGAATATATGTTGGTATTAGTTCCCCAGGGCGTCATAATGGGGGACCACAAAGTGAGTGGCTTAAAACGACAGAAATGTATTCTTTTACAGTTCTGGAAGCCAAAACTCTGAAATAAAGATGACAATAGGGTGGTGTTCCCTCTGAAGGTTCTGGGGAAAAATCCTTCCTGGCCTCTTCCTAGCATCTGGCAGTTGTGGGCAATCCTTGTCCTTGCTTGGCTTACGGCTGCATCACTCCAATGCCTGACTCCGTCATCACATGGCCTTCTCCCTGCATCTCTGTGTCTCTGCATCTCTATGTCTTAACATGCCTTCTTATGAGGACAATCATCATTGGATGAGGGTCCATGCTCATCCAAAGGATCCCACCCTAGATGACTAAATTTGCAAGGATGTTATTTCCAAATAAGGCTACATTCTGAAGTTCTAGGTAAACATGAATTTTGAGGGTCAAAATTATTAAATTATTCAACCCAGTACAATGTTAAACATTTGAACAATTTTTTAAATGAAAGTTTTTGTGAAACTAAAAGACCAATGGAAGATGTAGTCATAAATTAAGAAGAGAAAGCTTACCCACATTTATTCCTCGGCCCACCCTTAATTCAGACCGTCCCTCATGTTTTTATTTGTTTCTTTTATCAATTCGTTTGTTCTGTTTTCATCATGTATGATTTTTCTAACATTTTTTATTTCTTCTTTCAAAGTGCTTTCATAGCTTTGATCGTACAAAAATTTTTTTTGTTTCTTTAGATAATTGTTATCTCAAGGACTTGAATTACCACAGGAGTATCACCACTGCAGGACTAATGTATACGTTACCAGCTTAGCTTAGGCATTTCTGCTCCACACAAGTCATACATATTCAGATGGATCCTTTTCCCTCTCAGAGACTTGGACAGAGACACATTGGTGGGTGGAGTTTTTTGTGTCCTCTTCATTAAGGGGGTTGGAGTTTCAAGAATCTCACCTTTATGCAGTGTTCTCAGTTCCAACTCTCCATCCAAAACCTCATCTCCTGTCTTTCTTTGGTGTTGACAGAGGCTCTTGCTGCAGAGAAGCTTCTGGATCAGGTAACTCCTGGGTCCCGCCCCAGTGCCTGCTGCTGCGAATCACAGTGCGTTGCTCTGGCTTAGGGCGCCTCTTTGTTTCTAGCATCTGAGGGTCTCGCTTTCTTACCTGTTAATTTAATTACGTATTTAAAGTGAGCTTTGTCACACTCGATCTAACGTTTTTAGGTATTTGTGGCTGGCGTCACTTCACGTTACTTGGCTCTTGCCAACTAGCCAGCACTGGAAGCCCGGTCTCTGGGGTTGATTGAAACCAAGATAACTAGCTCTCCTGGATGCTAGCTCACTGTCAAAGGTGGATTCAGTGTCAATCACCTGTTTTTCATGTGTGATGTTTAATTTTAGTTTAAGAATCAGCTAAGTTCTTCACTTAGGTTAGTGGAATACCTCAAAACGTGGTTCCAATATTGAAGTAATTGCATGTCACTCTGTGTTCCCTATTTCTTCTCCCCAGGGGTTGCTAGGAAACCTGAGAGGAACGGATTCTACAGCCATCAGACACTTGTTTGGCATCTTCAGAATATGGTGATTTTAATTAGAAGTTTAAGAAGTATGGAGAGGAGAGTGTACTGAGAGGTCCGGGAGTCACTGTTGGGAGACCCACCTCTGCCTCTAACCAGTTAACTGTTCCTATCAGAGAGTCAGACTGCAGCCCCTCCTCTGCCACTAACTTGGGAACCAGTTCTATCTCAAAGTTTTCCCTCTGCCAGGCAAGGACATTGGTTAGAATGCCTTATAAGCTCCTTCTGGGTCTTATGTAATATGTAAAGATTTGGAGTGGGAGGAAGTTGGGGGGCCAGAGGTCTTTGCAGCTTGGAAGCCATGCGGAAGTTCTGATGGGCTTGCGCTGCTGGGGCACAGAAGGCCTGTTCCCAACGCCAGGGCGGCGCCCTGCCTCTCCCAGGCCTTGGCCCTTGCCTTTCCCCTTCAGCTTTCTTGGGGTCTATCTGTCCTCTTGGTTGTTCCTATTCTTTTGGTCCCTGTGAAGTATATCTGCTCTCACAGCTTCAGCCAACACTTTCTCTCAGTCCTGGCTGTCTTCCCTCTGTTCTTGTCCTCTGTTTCTGATGGCTTCCACTGCACTGGCTGAGACACCATATTCCCAGCAGAGCCCCTCATGCTCCTGCAGGAACCCCCTTCTCTCCTACTGCCCCGTCTGCTCTGATATCACCACGCCTAGCAAGAGCTTTAATGGCTTCAACCCCTTTGTTTCCAAGCCCCAGCCGCTTTACTTGTGCAATGTCTTCTGTGCAAGTTGCCTGCGTTCAATTAATAGTTTTTGAGTTGGGGCAGGCACTCTACTAGGCACAGGGATAAAAATTAAGAATAAGGAAGGCAGATCCCTGAGATAAAAACAAAGCAGGTAAACAAGGTAACCATGGCTTGTCCTCCATGATAGGCTGATAGGTGTCCTAGAAGAAGGGGGTGAGGTCATGAATGACAGGGTGGATGATGCGGGTCAGGTTACTTAGGGCGCCTCCACGGAAGAGCTGAGGCCTGAGAAGCAGAAGGAGCCACAGGCAAGGTAGTTCCAGCAGCAAGTGCAAACCTGAGGGGGAAGGGGGCCCAGTGTATCATCTGAACCCCCGACCCCAGGTGGCAGGGTGGCAGGGCCTGGAGGAGCCTGGGGAGGAGGGGCCAAGCGGAGCCCAGGCTAGACAGTCCCTGCTCATCCCACCGCAGCCAACTCTGCTTAGTTCCTTATCAGAATCCATTCTAGAGCCAGCCAGCGAACGCCTCTGACCTCAGGCTTTCTCCACAATTCAGCTCCCACAGCTCTGCCAGTTTATCTTTCTTGAGCACTATTTTTTAATGGTACTTTTCTCTTCAAGCTGTTTTAAAATTTTTATTGAGCTATAATTGGTACTTAATATACAGTTGTCCCTTAAACAATGCGGGAGTTAGGGACACTCACCCCCTGCGTGGGTGAGCATCCGCATATAACTTACAGCTGGCCCTTTACATCCATAGATACCGTCTCCACTGCTCCACATCAACGGGTTCAGCCAAGTCGGACCTTGCAGCCCTGCGGTATTTACTACTGATACAAATCATTAGTTTCAGGTGTACGACACACTGGTTTGGTGTGCGTATATAATGTGAAATGGTCCCTACACCATCCGTCCATCACCACACATAGTTACAACTTTTAAATTGTTCCCTACATCTTAATTTTGCCTCTCCAATTAAATTTTAAGAACCTTCAGAGTAGGCACCATATCTTGAATTTTCTCTGGACTCCTAACACATTTATCCCAGCACCAAACAGTTCCTAGTCAAAATATCCTTGAAAAAAAAAAAAAATGCAGCACATCCATACAATGGAATGCTATGCAGCACTGAAAAGGGATGATGTATGTGACAATTTTGATGAAACTCAAAAACAATATGCTACATAAAATAAGAAGACACAAAAAGACTACAGATTGTGTTATTTCATTTATACAGAATGTCTGGAAAAGGTAAATCTGAAGGGACGGAAAGAGGTTTAGTGGTTTCCTGGGGGTGGGGGCGAGACTGGAAATTGAAAGAGGGTAAAAAGAATTTTATTCAAGCAATGGAAATGTTCTAAAATGGAATTGTGATGCTGGTTGCACAATTCTATCGATTTTCTAAATGCTATTAAATTATATACTTGTGCATAAGTAAAATATCCACATTTTATGATACATAAATTACATATCAATAAATCTGTGTATACACATACATATATTTGCTGATTTAGGAACTGAAATAAGCAACAGTTGACATTGATTCTATAGAAAAAAAAAAATAGTAAGCCTTTGCAACCAACTTCGCCAGAGGGAGAACACATTCTGATTCCAGGTGATGGAACAGACCTGGTTGTAAGTGCAGGAACAAAACCCCTCTAGGAAGATAAGAGCAATTGGTCTGTCCCAGGGAGTTACAATCCCCAGTAGGAATGTTGAGGACTACATGCCTTGATTTTACATAACCACCCAACAAGCTTCAACCTGTAGTTCAGTGTTGGAGTGACATCCAGCCGAGGGGCTGCTTCAGTTCTCCGGCAAATTCTGTCAACCACAGGAGATAAATCCATCTTCATCCCAATACAAATAATTTCCTCATGAATTAGAGGAGCTAGTTTACTTAAGGTACATACATCCTTGTGTGTGTATATACATATATTTATTTATTTTACACCATCTAATTAAATTTCCCAGTCTGTCCCTCTGGAACAGACACTTCTGTCTTCAGGAAGCCAAAAATCAGAACACAAAACAGTACCACGAAACAGTCTGCTTAATCCTCAGTCCCCACCCCTGCTCTGCTCCCACCGCCGTTTGCCTGGGATCAGGAACGGAACCCAGCAGGAAGTAGCCAAAGACTTTCCTCTGGGCTCCTGGTCTAGTCCCACCAGTGAACTCGAGACCCGGGATAGCCCACCTGTGCCAGAGGTTCAACTGGGTACAAGGGAAACCAACACAAAAACAGGGACCCTGCTGTCCAGGATGTTCCCAGAACACAGTGCATTTCAAGAAGATACCATGAACCAATTCAAGGATTTCAACCCCTTCTCCCCTGAAAGCTCTTAGGAGGTTAACCTGACATGGGGACAGGGGCTCCGCCATCTTACTCTTGGTGGTGCCATTGCCCCCACCTCTTACCCCATGGTTGATCTCATCGATGGGGAGTGAGCAAGGCATTGGGGCTAGTGCAGTTCAGCCTGTCATGAGCTCCCTGGTTTGGCATGAATGTGAGTGGTGAAAAATGACACGAAGGTGAAAAAAGCTGAAGTCAGGAGACCTGGGTCTCCTGCTGCTGGTCACCCACGGGCCTGCTGCGTGGGCGACTTGTTGAGGAAAGGAAGGCTTGAGCGGGAAGGCCATGTAGATGATGAAACGTGTTCGCAGACGAGAGTGCCACAGAGGGAAACAAGCCTGCCCACGGCACCGCGGTGAAGCTGGACAACACATGGACGGCTCAGCTAGAGTGGGGACAACGCGTTGCCTGGTTTACTCACACCCCACAGAGAGTCTGTGGAATTAAGAGTCAGAGAATCGTTTCAGGAACTTTCTCTGCCGACTTGTTTGTGAGACGTTGCTCCAGGGCCGATCAGTGTGAGAAACTGGATGAGGAGCAGTGAGCTCAGACGTCTTCGTGTTTGTCAGAGGAATGTGTGGGTGACGGTCAGACAGCTCTGGGGTCTTTTATCTCTCGATTCTTTCAGACCTTGGGGAAGCAAAAAGTCAACTAGATAATTTTTTAAAATATTCATGTGTTAGAAAGGTAAAAATATAAATCCTCTGAAATACGATTTTTGTTCTTCTTACTTTAACTGTTATCCTATACAAACATTTGAAAATTGTAACACTTAACCAAGTAGAAAGCCAAAACCAAGTGTTTTTACTGTTTTTTTTTTTCCAAAATACAAGCAAACATTAGAATATAAAGGAAGAATGTCAACAGAATGCTTTTCCATTCCTCCACCCAACAGTGAATTGACTTCTCTCCCAGACCCACCTCCCTCTGAGCCTGGCACTGAACAGAAAGAAATTAGGTCAAGAGGTCGTCTCTGGAGATGCTCGAAATGCCTGCAGAGCCCCCAGCCCACGGCTTATAAATCCTTCACCCTAACCTGGCTTGAGTGGACCCATCCATCTCCACCCGTCCTTCTCAGCTGCCTCCTCGGCCACCCTCCTCTCTCTGCATTTAAGATCAAAACAACCCCATTCTTCACGCCCTGCCATTCAAGCCCACAGAGATTCGGGTTAAAGACTCATTCCGGGACCTGGAGATGGTTATCTCTCCTTCACCATCTACCAGTTGTTGTTGAGAAAGATCTTGAGCCAGCAAAATCATCTTGTTAACACAAAACACAAAATTTCCTCTTCATTCTTTACTGTTAAAGAGCTTATTTCGTTGATTTTAAGCTGCATTAAAGTGAGAGTGTCAGAGCTACTGCTGGGCTGCACAGGTCAGGAGAGTGGACCGTGCTGGATTGTCTGTCCCTGCAGGTGGGCCCCTAGCTGCAGGCCCATCTTTGCAAGATGAAAAGGGCCTTGCCGTCCCCAGACCTGAGTCCCCAGTGTGCCCTTACAGTGACCTAATGATAGAGTTCTTGCCTTCGAACTGTGGGCCCCAAGCCTTGCTCCGTTTTCCATTGGGTCCTCTGTCCAGTACAGCTGTCAAGTCTTTACACTCTGGCTCAGCTGGCTTTGCTGAATAGTAGTTGCTTAAGCACTTTTTTCTTTTTTTTTAATTTTTTTTCCCATTTTAAAAAACTGACATATGGTCAGTTCACAATGTTGTATGAACTTTGTGATAGAGCATCATGTCTCAGTCATCCAGTTACACACATAAACCCCCTTTCATATTCTTTTGCATTACAGGTTACTGTGAGATCCTGAATATAGTTCCCTGTGCTCTACAGCAGGGCCTTGGTGTTTACCTATTTTATATATAGTAGTGTGTATCTACAAGTCTCAAACTCTCAGGGCATCCCTTCCCACCCCCTTTCCCTCCTGGTAACCGTAAGTTTGTTTTTTATGTCTTTGAGTCTGTTTCTGTTTTGTAAATAAGTTCATTTGTCTTTTTTTTTAGATTCCACATGTAAGTGATTTCATATGGTATTTCTCTTTCTCTTTCTGGCTTACTTCACTTAGAATGACAATCTCCAGGTCCATCCATGTTGCTGCAGATGGCATTATTTTGGGGTTTTTTTGTGGCTGAGTAGTATTCTGTTGTATAAATATACCACAGCTTCTTTATCCAGTCATCTATTGATGGACATTTAGGTTGTTTCCATGTTGTGGCTATTGTAAATAGTGCTGCTATAAACACTGGGGTGCAGGTGTCTTTTCAAATTAGAGTTCCCTCTGGATATATGCACTGGAATGGGATTGCTGGATCATAGGGTAAGTCTATTTTTAGTTTTTTGAGGAATCTCCATACTGTTTTCCATCATGGCCGCAACAACCTGCATTCCCACCCGCAGTGCAGGGGGTCCCTCTTCCCCACACCCTCTCCAGCATTTGTCACTTGTAGGCTTATTTCTTCACAGCAGGCTCACAGGAGCCTTTTATTTTCTCACCTCCTTTCAAGCCCCCAAGCGGACCCTGCTGCAGCCTTTCCCAGACGTGCTTGACCCCGACCCCTTTTATTACAAGTGGAATCTCAAGGAGCTTGCATTCCTTGCTGGGTCTGGGGACATCTGCTCTCAAGGATTCTGCAAGTTAGATAATCCACAAAAAAGCAAAGGCAAATGCATCGTGTGGGGGGTGATGTCCCTTCAGCAATATTATTAATGATACATTTTAATTGCTTTTTTTGGTACGATGTCTTTGAGACTTAGTGTCAACCTCCTATTTCAGGAACACCTCCAATCCCAGTGGCCACGTTTCAGGTGCTCTGTGGCCACATGGGGTGCGTGGACCAGGCAGAGCAGTGATTCCTCAAAAGGCATTCAGGCTTAGAGCCTCAGGAGGGGAGGAACACAGAGGGCTTTGTGACCTTTGGAGGAAGCACAAGAAAGGATTCCGGCGGCCGCTCTCCCCCACCCCCTTTCTCCACTAATCCTCTTCTACTGCATTGATTTGTTTCGTGAGTTGAGAGTGAAAATGTTTACCCCTCCTGCCTTGAAGGAATTTTGAAAGATTTTTTGGGAAGGAAAAAAAAAGTTTCAGTTCAGCCTTCTGAGCCCCGCCTCCCATCCCGGTTGGTCACCGAGAAAACAAAAGCCGTCGCTGTTAGCTGCCCTCCCTGTCCGGTGACCTGCAGGCCGCTGAGCCACAGCTGCAGAGTTTGCTTTGGAAACTTCAGCTGAGAAAACCAAACACGTGAGAGAAAAGAGAGAAGTCTGTGTGACTTGGAGTCAGGCTTATCTTCAGAACACACTCAGTGTCTGGGGGGAGAAGCTTCCCCTTTTTTTCAGAAAGAAAAGTCGATGGTTAATCATCTTGTGAAATGTGAAAACCAACGTGCTAAGCAGTGATATGTTTTAATGGGCCAAAAAATAACTTGGATAGACACTGCGGGCCAAAAAAAAAAAAAAAAAAAAAAAGCCACGCTCTTTTTACCCATCTAAAGGGAAGAAAAAGGAAAACGCAAAACCTCATTATCGACTCTCAATAGAGGATTAACAGGCACTGAGCAGAGAAGCTTCCGGAGGCTGGCATTCCAGAGACATTCATCAGGTTCTCGAAAGGAAGCATTTCAACCCCACTGAACTACCCCCTCATCTCGTCTATATGGTGGGAAGACTACACACACACACACACACACACACACACACACACACACACACACACACACGTCTGATTGCTCTAGTCTGTCTCTGCAGAGATGCATTAGAAAGGATCAGAGGCGGGGGAGGGAGCTGGCAGAAGCCTTCGGTGGGTTGTAGGTAAACTCACCTTGTCCCCCCCTCATCTTGCCCACACGGTTCTTGTCCTTGTGGCCAGCTGAGGTGACTGGGGACCTGGGGAGAGGGGCAGATAGCAACCCCCCAAAGGAGCAATCCTACAGCTCTACCCTATGAGGTTTTCTATTACTCATCAACCCAGTAGGTGGAAAAATTGAATATTCAAGCGACCACTGAAATTTCTGCTGCGAATAAGTTTTCAACCACTGAATGGTTGAATTAAGGGAAAAAGGTCACCACTACCCTATAATCCCGGTCATGAAAATGCTGGCTCTTTCTTGTTTCAGACTGGAAGATTCCGTAGGCGGCCAATTTGGGTAACCGATGCTGGCTTCGGCATTGTGTTAGCGAGGCTCCGGAACGCGGGTCACTGCGGCGGACCCTTTCCGTGGCTGCGGGCGTTGCTGTGACTCGAGGTGAAGTAAAGAGCCCTCGTTCTGTGGGAGGCAGTCCAAGCAGCTGACTGCCCTGTGGGTTAGTTTCCCAGGGCGCTCACACCAAAGTGCCGCCGACTGGTGTCTTCAAAAGACAGGAAGCATTCTCTCCTGGTTCTGGAGGCCAGAAGTCCGAAACCAAGGCTTGGTTCCTTCCAGAAGCTCCAGGGAAGCACCTGCTCCGGGCCCCCCTGGCTCCCGGCGGCGCACACACCGCCGGAGCCCCCATCCCGCTCGCCACGTGGCCTGCCTTCTCTGTAGCTCTGTGTCTTCACATGACCTCATAAGGACACCAGTCGTTGAATTTAGGGCCCACACTAAATTTGAGATGACCCCCATCTTAACTAATTACATCTGCAAAGACCCTATTTCCAAATACGATCGTACTCAGAGGTCCCAAGTAGACAGATTTTGCGGGGTGGGGGGTGTGGAGGGGAAACTATCCAGTCCAGTAAATTGTAATTCTTTCACCCCGCGATGGAATTTTCCCAAACTTCTAATTGCTGTTTTTATCACTGCAGTGTCACCTTGGCAGGGAGAAAGGGTTCCACTCAACTCCACGGGGCATTTAAAAGATGTCTGTGTCTCAGAGACAAAACCTGAAAAGTCTGTGAGGCAAGCAGTTGTGCGACATGTTTGCAGGGCAGGACTGAGCATTGACCAAGGGCCGGGGGACCAGGAGGGACAAGAGCACTGACCTCTGCCCATTCTCCGTGGAAGGAAGAAGAGGAGGAGGAGGAGGACCGTGATCAAACACCCGGAAGACCCACCAAGGGCACGGGGCTGACAGTTACTACCCCGCCCTCCCAGGCGCACACGTTTGGGTGGAGAGAGAATGCCCCCAGATGGCAGGAGAGGCTCCAAGCCCCTGTCTTCCTCCACCTCCCCCGGCGAGGCGCTTCCTCATTCCTAAACCTCAGTCTAAGCATGAGATGTTACATGGCCTGTCTGGGCAGCTGCTGCGTCTTGCTCTGGCTTTGCAGCTGCGTGAAACACACTGAAATGTAATGGTAACTTACAGTAAATGGTAACTTAAATATAAGGGGGAAGGGGTGAGGGGTGGGCATGTTTCTTAGGAGGGATGATGGAGAAACCCCTCCCCCAACCTCATCCCTGTCAAGCGGCATCTTCGTTCAGAACTTAGAGCTCCCTTTTGGATGAGGACTCTTTGCAGTGAATTTCGTCCTGGGCCGCATTCTGCACCCCCTTCCCCCTGACCTGGACCCCCAGCTTTCCTTGGAAAGCCCCAACTTGGAGGCGGCCACATCCGAAGGCAGAAAGGAAGGAAGTTGATCAGACCCATCAGCAAATGGTCGACTGAGGTCTTGTTTCCTTTTTATTTTCTTTCTAGTGCTCATTTCAAATTTATCTCTCTCTCCTCTGGAACACAGCTTCTTTTTTTAACCCTCAGGCTAACGTGGAAAGAATTTGTTTAGTTTGCAGTGGTGCCGTGGCGTAAACCATCGCTGGGTGATTCAGACACACCAGGCTGCTGACTCGCCAGGGGGTGGGACGGGGAGTGCCAGCGGGGCGAGCCAGCTGTCAGCTCCGATTGTGATGTCACGAGGTTGAAGCTGACAGCTCAGAATGTGAACTCTCGAAATCAGCCCTTCACAGAAGAGCCGGCTTTTCTCTAACAATGTGTTTTATGTTTGTTGACAGAAGGGGGAGATGGAGAAAATAGAAATCACTGGTGGGTAAAGGATTGACTTATAGGTCAAGCTTGACCGCAGAGGCACCACCCTACATTCTCAAGGATGCTTGATGGAGCCCTGACCCTGCAAAAAGGCAAAAGGCATAAGACACTGAAAGCATGACTCATGCAATGCTAAAAGCTGCTAAGCTTAAGGTTATCTTCCGTGGTTTGGGGACATCTTAATACGGAGAACTGGGCTCTAAGAAATTCCATGAAATCTTGGCTCACTGCTCTCAGTGTCTCAAAGCCCAGTGTTAAACAGGTCTTATTTGCACTTTGAAAAGGAGCCAGGTTGATGCAATGGAAAAAGCTCTAACGCAGCAAGAATTAGAGTCCTAGCTGCTAACCATCTACCTTGTATGAGTGGCGTGGCCAGGCTGTCCTAGGCTTTTGTGAGTGTGGAAATGTATGTAAAGGTCTTTGCACGGTGCCTGGTACGTACAGCGTGTCTGAGAAGGCGAAGGCCCGTTGCTAGAGCTTTGATGGCCCACTGTGGACTTGTAACAATACATCGCTGGGCCTCTGCCCAGATTAAGACTTGCCTTCTTCATGTCCTTGGTTCTCGGAGCTCTCCATAGACATCCCGTGAGCTGCTTTCCTGATGGAGCTGCGTTCCCTGGTAGCCAGCAGGATTCCTTTGCTGGAGACCCAAGTAGCCCATCTGAAACAGTCAGCTGTGTTTCTTTCCCATGGCTGCTGTAACAAACTACCACAAATTTGGTGGGTTAAAACAACAGGAGTTTATTTTCTCATGGTTCTGGAGGCCAGAAGTCCAAAATCAGTGTAAATCAGGGTTCTGGCAGTGCCGAGCCCCCTCCCGAGGCTCTAGGGTAGAATCCATCCCTTACCCCCTCCAGCTTCCTGGGGCCGCCAGCATTGGAGCATCACTCCAGTCGCTGCCTCTGTGTCACAGCCGCCTCCTCGTCTCTGGGAGTAAAGTCTCCCTCTGTTTCATGAGGATCCTTGTGATTATCCTTAAGCCCCACCTGGACAGCCCAGGATACTCTCCCATCTCAAAATCCTGTATCTCATGGAAAAGACCCTTTTTCCAAATAAAGTCACACTCACAATTTACAGGGTCTGGGACCCGATGTCTGTAGGGGCCATTTTTCATCCTGCAGCCGTTGTCATCCATCAGGTTGGTTTGTTTTTTGATCTACATTGGGTGGGGTTTTTGGATGATGAAGCTTAAAATGTTCATTCTGTTGATTTGGCGGGACCCACATATACAAATGGCCACCACATCTGGGCAGGAGACAGACAAAAGCAAGAGACAGCCAGGACCCTGGAGTTATTGGCATCTTTTCAGCTTTGCCCCACCTTTTGCTGTCTTGGGTTTCCTGCCGCCCTAGGGCTGTATCTGGAGGTACAGAGCAACTGTATGATGCTTTGGATGGGAAAAACTTTCGGCCCCCCGGGAAAGGAAACACGCTGTGAATGTGTGATTTTTCTCCATAGCTAAGTTGAGAACAGCATGTTAAGAAATATTGCCCCAAACCTTTCCTCTCCAAAGCACTTAAGTTATTAAACAATTTTGACAATAGCATACGTTACCTTGGAGTCATAACCATGCATTACTTAGGTGCACAGTTTTGCAGAAATCTGTCCCCCCTCCCAGCCTAAGTGTTCTTTGGTGTTTTAAGAACACATGCAGGAACATTAACCACAGGAACATGTGTTCAACCTGCTCTGTAAAATGCTGCTATTATCAAAATATAAACTTCCAGCCTATACCAGAGTTGTTATTTCTTTTAGATGCTATGTAGATGTCTGGTAACAATGTCTTTTATTGTGAACCTTCATTAAGTAACAGTGGCGTTTTGATCAGTTGCAAAACTGCTATTTCTGTGTAACATTTATGAAATAAAAACAGAATAGCGTTGGTAATTCACAGCTTCCCTACTTCTTGCTAGCTCGCCCCTTAAAAAAGACATCTGGGAAAGAAATAAAATTTTTAGTGGAATCTAGAATTTGTTTTTCAAAGAATGAAACTAAAAACTCAGATAAGCCCCCAAAGCTATGGGACTAAACAGCCAATTTGGGAGGGGTGGTGGATGGGGTGGGGTGGGGTGTACCATACAAAGATCAAACTCACTCTGGAAGCTCAGTAGAAACCAAAACACTGTAGGCATGTGATAGTGTGTTTTATCAGTGGAAACCCAGTTGGAGCTCTAGACAAGAGAGACTTTCAATCACAAAGTGTTACATGTATACACAGTAATCAGGGAGCCTTTTCCATCACAGCAGGGACTGTGTGATCATCTGAAATGGTCAGCTGGCTGGAGACCAGTATGAACCAGGGTGGATCTCATTTCTAGGGAAGAGAAGATGGTAACTGGGGCCAGGGTGGTGGTGGGGAGGGGAGAAGGAGAGAGATTTGAGAGTTATTTACAATTCTGCAGAAACGTGGTGGTTTGGCTCTGAGTTGGGTGGATGTAAGTTTCGATTCACTGGGACAGTCCTGGTTTATGCCTGTTAATTCAGGATGATCATGAATGGCTCCTCCCTTAACTCCCCAAAGTGACTGGGTTCAGACAACAAATTATGCGGTCATCCTACCTATGAGGCTTAAGGGAGAGGTTGGTGTCAAGAATGAATTCTGAGCCTCTGTCTTCTGCAGCTGGAAGGATGGCTGTGCTCCTGCCTGAGAGAGTGAACGGGAGGAAACCATGACTCTGGAGGGTGTAATGTCAGGACCAATTCCTCTGGGACACTTCCGTGGGCCATCGGCATCGGCATTTATCTGGTCAGTCAACCAAGTAACTGCTGTCCAGCAGTGGAAGTAAAGACAGGTCCCACCCACCACCTTGGGGTGGTCTTACTGGCCCCTCTGTGTCACAAGGTCACTGAGGCTCCCTGATGGTTGTGGCCTCAGTTCCCCAACCATCCACTGATGCGGGAAACACGTGCTGGTCTCGTGGGCATCGCACACCCTCTCCCCATCACCATTTACTCCCTGAATTATGTGCACCGTCACACACATCCCTCCAGTGCCGGCTGATGGAGGAGAGAATCTAATGAATGAAGCCCGGACTGGGCTCAGAGCTCCAGTCCAGGTACAGAGGGGAGGCTCCAAGAAGGAGGGGAATAGGGGAAAGAAAGAGTTACAGCTGAAGGCAGGGCAACAAGAACGTGGGTTTCTGCTTCCTTCTGTTACGCCCCACGACATGCGCTTGCTTTCTGCTCAGCCACATTTCCCCGAGAGACACTTGATCCCTGTGTGACTTTACTGCTATAAACCTCTCTCTTATGCTGCAACGCCTAGCAGGGCAGGGACTCAACCCCGATCCCCGCTGGCCACTCTCTGATGGCTTCCGTCATTCCCGCCCCGCGCCGCAGGCCAGGCCGCCCCAGGTTCCCAACAGGGCTCTGAAGGGTTTCCATGTCGCCGACCGTCTCATAAGAACGCGATACCCTTTTATTGAGCAATCATCAGTTTACAGGAGGAGTCAACTCTTTTTCTCCAGACCAGACTATGCCTTTTCTTACCGATCTGTGGGATCTCTTTGCAGTCATGGTAGCTCTTTGTCTCATTTATGTGCTAAATACATTTTTCCAATTTATCATTTTTCTTTTGATTAGGTTTAGGGTATCTCTATTCATCGTTAAACAAAAAAAGGTGATGTAAGAAACAAGGCTTCCGGGAGTGCACGCACCCAGTGAAGGGCTCCCGCCGCAGCACCTCATTCCGCCTCCATCTGCACCTGGAGAACCACCTTTGCGCTCCGCACCTGCTTTCCAGGTGTTCGGGGAGGGACTCCAGGCCTGGTGGGAGCCCGGAGACTGGAGAGATGGTGCCCTTGGCTGCTGGGATCAATGTCTCAGCTTCCCTTCTGGTTTCTGAGGGCTCCCGGGGACTCTTCCGCGCTGGGTGCTGTGGTGACAAGTGGGAGCTCGGAACCCCCTGCAGCCACCGAGCTGCCAGGAGAGAAGCCAGCCCGAGACCCAGGGCACACAGAGGGGGGATTGCGAGGCTGCCTTCCAGGATGTCGTCTGTGTGCCTGGCCCGAGTGTCTGACTGATGGATGCTGCAGTGCAGGAAGTTGGGGTGAACTCCATGCCTGCCCAGCCCCCTGAGCAGGAGTGGGGCGACTGAATCTGCGGGGCAGCTGGAGGATGTGGGAGAGGATGCCTGCTTCTCATCCAATTCCCCTCTGAGTCCAGAAATAGGCGCACAGCAAGGAAGTCGCCCCATTCCAGATGGCAACTGTCCCAGAAATGCAGGTGCCCCGCGTGGTGTGGACATGCACACACATTAATAGAGCAAGTTCCATTCGGGCTGCAGAAATCTGGCTTCAGGGAAGCTTTGGTTCTCAAAGGGTGGAGGGATTCCAGGAACAGGAGGAAATTCTCCATGTGCTAAAGAGAACCCCCAAGGGGTAGTTGCTTGGGTTTGAAGGGCAGGCAGCCAGTGAGGAAGGTGAGCATGAGGTTTTTCTGGGTGGAGGAAGGGATCTTTTGTTCCAGCTTCCTCAACCCACAAAGAACCAACATATGTCCACTGAACATACCCCCACAGCCTCGTATCCGCGCAGGGAGTGGGAAGATCCTGAGTGACGGAGGAAGTGGTCCAGACCACAGAGGCTCCGTCCTCAGGGTCGGGGCATGAACAGAGATGCTTAGAGCCCCCAGGAGAGCAGAGTCTGCTGCTTCACTTCTTCCGTGCTCCGCGGAGGAGACCTTGGCAAGGGCATATTCCAGGGGAGCAGCGAGTGGACAAGGCTCACGGGTAAGGCTGGCATCCTGGAAGGAGGCAGCTGGAGTCAGCCGGCCACAGCCGTGGGGTTCCCTGGCGGAGGAGCCACAGCAGCGGTCTTTCAGCTCGCCTGGATGTCACTCAGGGAGAAGCCTTCCCTCCCATCCCTCCTCCGTTCCTCCTGTTCTTCCACCGTGAATGCTTACTGAGCACCTACTATGTACTGGGTGACTCCAGGGATGAACAAAACCAAATCTTTGCCTTCATGGAATTTAGATTCTGATAGGAGGAGACAGCTAAAAATCCAAGAAACAAATCTGTGCTAGAATACCACACAGTGATAAGTGCTGTGAAGGAAAATGAAGAGGTGAAGGGAGAGGGAGGGAGGGAAGGAGGTGGGGGGGGTCCATTATGGGCAGCCTCCCTGTGGAGGGATGTTGGAGCCATTGATCAGTCCCATTCATGTCCATCTCCCCGTCCTGGCCCAGGACGGCTAACTCCTCCCTGGGGGGGACTCCAGGGCTCGCTCCTTCACTGGATGTGCCTGAGAGTTGGGGGGGGGCAGCCCAAAGTGAGTGCCATGATTTGAACCAACATCCAGGGCTCCCCTATACAGAGAAAGGAAGAAGAGAGATTTGTTAAGGGTGACGGGTGTTCTGGAGTGATGTTCCAGGAAAACCCACTCTCTCTGGGCCTCTCTGCCTGTGGGGAGCCGGTCCTGCAACCTTGCCATCCCTTGCTGCTCCCACAGCCCTGGCAACATTTCCCAAGGGCTCAGCACCCAGCTGGGTACCACTATCCCCGAGCCACCCCTGTCCCTGCTCACCAGCCTCCTTCCCAGGCAAGCACCTTGGATTCTGCATCATGGCTCCACCAACCCCAAACCTGAGCACACAAACGTGCCCCCGGCACCGGCACTCAGCAGGAATCACCGGAGACAGGCTTCTCCCCAGACGTCAGGACGCAGAGATGGAAGACTGCCTCTCGGCGCTGCGGCCGAGCCCACTGAGATGATTGCACTGGGGCTCATCACGTTTTATACTCTGGAAGCACAAGTTATGCATTTTCACAAGGCATGTAAGAGCCATCGGTACATTTCACCAAAGACAGGCACATTCATAGTGACCCTAAAAGGATATTTTTAAGAGTAAGGAGTGAAGTCTGGGGAGACCTGGAAAACGACAGTTGGGCAGAGGAAGTGGACTCCTGCACTCTGTGTGTGTACCGTAGGGTGGGGAGCCCAGAAGGAAGAGGGTAGGAAGGGGAAATGGGCCCCCAGGGACCAGGGATGAGAGCAGCTCAGAAATCTGGGAGAGGAACCCTCCACGCACCGTGGCCATCGGTATGCGGGGCCCACCGCACAGAAGGAGAGGTTCAAAAAAGGGCAACAGGTGGAGCTGGACATACATGCCCACACAGCCCCCCATCCCAGGAAAGGGGGCCACAGACTCCCCTTGAGGTTAACACAGGAACGCTCAGGTCTTATTCTCTGCCCCCAGCGGGATAGCCCCACCCCCACTCCTCCCAGTTTCTCCTGGTCTTTGCCAGCAGGCAGGCCTCTGGTGTGTTAAGAAAGAAAGAAATCTAGAAGGGACAGACGGGGAGTTTGAAATTTGTAGATACTGGCAGGCATATGCAGAATAGATAAACAAGATTATATGGTATAGCACAGGGAAATATATACAAGATCTTGTGGTAGCTCACGGTGAAAAAGAATGTGACAATGAATGTATGTGTGTTCATGTATAACTGAAAAATTGTGCTCTACACTGGAATTTGACACAACATTGTAAACTGACTGTAACTCAACTAAATATAAGGAAGGAAGGAAGGAAGGAAGGAAGGAAGGAAGGAAGGAAGGAAGGAAGGAAGAAAGAAAGAGAGAAAGAAAGAAAGAGAGAAAGAAAGAGAGAAAGAAAGAAAGAAAGAAAGAAAGAAAGAAAGAAAGAAAGAAAGAAAGAAAGAAAGAAAGAAAGAAAGAGAGAGAGAGAGAGAGAGGGAGGGAGGGAGGGAGGGAGGGAGGGAGGAAGGAAGGAAGAAAGGACGAAAGGGAGAAAGAAAGAAAGAAAGCTTTCCTCAGCAAGCGTTTGCGGAGTGGCTCTGACATCCCAGCGCTGCGGCAGATGTGGAAACAGGGAATGAAAGGCCAGTGCTCCCCTCTCTTGGCCTTCACTCTCTGGGCTGGAACAGACTGAAACAGCAATAAACCTGTTTAAGTCGGGTGGTGTGCAGCCCTGTGAGGAAAGACAGGGCAGAATAACTGGGTAAGTAGGGGACGTCCAGGATGGAGGATGGAAACTAGACCGTCCGGGAAAGCAGGAATCCATCCAAACTGTGAGATTTCAGCTCATCAGATGGTCACGTTGTTTGGTTTCATTTCACAGAGCGGTGGGTTCTTCCAGTAAACGTCCGAGCTTGACGCTTAAAGAAACCACAACGGAACTGACCTTCACTTGCTGAAAAGGAACGCTTGGAGGGAAAACTACACCTGGTGTCCTCGAGTTCCTGAGCGGTACACAGAACCATCACGTAGTCCCTGATTAAGGCTGACACGAGCTCCAGGATGATTTTTTTTAACCTTAATATTTCTTTGGTTATTTTGATGAGGTTCAAAAAAAGGCATCACGTGGAGTTGGCCCAGTTCATCACCTTTAAGCAGAACGATGCCTGCATTTCAGATCAGCCCCCTTTATTTAATACCTCTTTTGAGCTGCGGGCTCAGAGCCTGGGGGAGATGCAAACATGGATGAGACACAGCAACGCCAGAACCTGTGCCCCCAGCAAGACTCAGGAGCCTCACCTGCAAGGCAGGAGAGCGTGGACCCCACAGCAGCCCAGTAACACAGAGCTGTTTGGTGCTCCATGTACCCCCAGCGGCATTTGGGGTTCCCTAGAAATCTCACCATCTAATGCAGGCTAATGGTCTGCAGTCTGAACTGTGGTCTCCACTTCACAGGGCTCCACGGCAGGCGTCGGTCTCCTTTTGCATCCTCTCCCATCACCAGTTCACTCGATCCCAGAGGGTATCCTCAAGCCTTGTAGCCCTTCCACCGCTCCACCCCATCACCCCATCTTTGCAGGTAACTGAGAATCTTAGAGAGAGAAGCGTGAATTCCTTCAACTGCCTGCCGCTGACGAAAGGTCACCCACACTCCTCTCCCTCTTCCTCTTGCCTGTGGCGTGGCCAGCACCGTCCCAGGGAAGAACAAATCTGACTCCACATTGGATCTGTTTCTTTCATTTTAACCTTTGTGTTCTGTTGTTTTTGCTACAAGTTAAGAATGTTACCTAGAGCCTGAAATAGACAGGAAAGCCCATTCTCCAGGCTCTGCCCTTTAAGGGTATAATACCTTCCATTAATATGAAGATGAAAAGATGCAGAATAAAGAATAACATTCTTCTTGCTGGAGGTTTATAGGAACATCGTGACCTGAGCTATTCGGACAGCTGCAAGAACAAAGGATTCCAAAGCTGAGAAATTTGCAATAACTAACCACACGCTCTCCCCTTTTAGAATAAAAGAAGCCTGAATTGTAACTTGGACAAGATGATTCCTTGGGACACAAGGCCACCATCTCCTCTGTCTGCTGGCTTTCCAAATAAAGCCATTATTCCTTGCCCTAACACTTTCTCTCTCGATTTATTGACCTCTCACGCGGTGAGCAGTCCCAGCCTGGACTCAGTAAATGGTACCTCCATGGGAACCTGTCCTACAGGATGTACCTCCATCATTGCTCCCCATTCTTACCTATTTCTCAACCTCTTCCTACAAACGGAGTCTTGCTCACTCCCAACAAGTACATTCATGTTTCATCATCCCCAAAGCACCTACCTAGTTTTGAAAAATGTGAAAGTAGAAAGAAACTTAAAGGAGAAGGGAAAAATGGACACATTTCCACCCTTGTTTCAGGGTCCAGCACACGGGGGCATATCACGGCATTCCCACACACGCCCACGTGTTTGTTCGTCCTTAAATCCCATCAGTACAAAGTTGCATATCCTGTTTTGACCTAAAATTATATCATGAGCATTCTCACATTTTACAAGAATTCTTTGAACAAAAATCCCAATAGCTTTTAAAAATATTACCTTCAGTGGATGTATCACACTTGCCTTAAACGTTCCCTCCGAAGACTCCTCAGTTCGGCCGCCATGTTTCTACACCATAAGTAACACAGAGATCGGCAACTCGGGTGCACAACTCTCCGTCCTTGTTTCAGCTCTCCTTCAGATACGTCTCCGGAATGGAATTACTGGATCACAAGGTATGAAATTTATTTTATGCTTTTGATACCAATTGTTAGATTTCTTTCCAGAAAAGTTGGCCAGTTCACGTTTACAGCTGCAGTTTCTGATTCCAAGAAGCTTTGCCAACATAGCTGTCGATGCCGTTTGCCTGTTGATTTAGAATATTGTACTGCTCTTATGCAGCTAGCATTGACTATTAATTAAGGATGTCAACCCTTCTCTTTCATATTTGTTACCAGTTTTTCCTCACGTTTGTTTTCTGATGCAGAGAAATGTTTTACTGTAGGTATTTAATCAAATATATTGATTTTTAAAATTTAATATGGAGATTTCTTTAAAAACTAAAAACAGACTTACCGTATGATCCAGCAATCCCATCCTGGGCATATATCCAGAGGGAACTCTAATTTGAAAAGATACATGCACCCCAATGTTCATAACAGCACTATTTATAATAGTCAAGACATGGAAGCAACCTAAATGTCCATCAACAGATGATTGAATAAAGAAGACATGGATATAGATATAGATATACAATGGAATACTACTCAGCCATAAAAATGAAATAATGCCATTTGCAGCAACATGGATGGACCTGGAGATCATCATACTAAGTGAAGTAAGTCAGAAAGAGAAAGAAAAATATCATATGATATCACTTATATGTGGAATTTAAAAACAAGCCACAAATGAACTTATTTACAAAACAGAAACAGACTCAAAGACATAAAAAACAAACTTGTGGTTACCAGGGGAGAAGAGGGTGGGGAGGGATAAATTGTGAGTTCAGGATTTGCAGATACTAACTACTATCTGTAAAATAAAGGACAAGGTCCTACTGTACAGCACAGGGAACTATATTCAATATCTTGTAATAACCTATAATGAAAAAGAATATGAAAAGGAATATACATGTGTATGACTGAATCACTGTGCTATATGCCAGAAACGAACACAACATTGTAAATCAGCTATACTTCAATTAAAAAATTAAAGTTAAAATTAAAAAAAGTAGAAAAATAAATTTAAGCTAGATTGTTTTCCAGTTTTCTGTGGTTTTCATCTTTTAAAAAACGTGCTTAGAATTTTCTTTCCTATGCTATGAAATGAGGATCTAATTTTTTCCCAAATTGTCAATTTTCACACTCCATTTATAGAATAATCTTTACCCGTTGATTCGCAATGTCTTTCCTTTTGAGTGATATAATAAGTTCTTAAATATACTAGGCCTATTTCAGGGTAATGTCTTTAGTTCTGTTGATCTGATTTTCTTGTACGAGAAAATGATGATTTTCTTTCTTTTTCCTTTTTCACTTTTAGAATTTAGTAGCATTTTTTACATTGTTCTAAAAGAGCTATTTGTTTCACTCATTTTTTTCCAAGATAATCTATACTGGTTTTGTCAAGATAAAAATATTGCTTTGCAACTGTATTTGGATTGCACTGGACTGATAAATTAACTTGAAAGACTCTTACTTCTTTACCACATTCTGCCTTCCATCAGAAATGTGACATGTTGGCCCATTTATTCAAGTGTTATTTTTTGTGTCTCATTATAGTTTCTAGCTTTTTAATTTCTCCAACACCTATCTTATTAATTTTATCCTAAGCTTATATATATGTTGGTGCCGTTGAGAATGGTGCTCCTGTTCCACGCTCGTTCTGTCTTCTAGTTGGTTTTGCTGTATGACACAGAGCTACTGTGTTTTTCCCGCTTATATTGTATTGGTCTTTTTTTTTGTTTTTAGTCCAGGAATTCTAAAAGACCTTCAATTGATTCTGTGAACTTTCCTGGGCACAGTATTACGGAGATGCAAGCAATGATTATTTTGCATTTTTAACTCCAGTAGTTATTAATCATTGGGGTGAAGCTTTCTGTGCTTAAAGAGCTTCCAGGACAATTTAAAATAATGATGATGAGAGAGAGAAAAAGGACGCTTTCTCTAGAATTTATGCATATGATTTTGGTTTTTACACTGAAGTTAGTGTGCCATATATCTTATTTCCTAATACTAAATTATTCCTGCTCCTCTAATGTAAATTCAATTAGATTTAAACATTATCTTTTAAAAGATGTTGTTTAATATATTGCAGCAATTTTTTAGTCATTTGTGACAAAGTCTATATAGTTTACTTTCTTATTCTAACTCCGTCAAGTTTGAGTCTTATATTAAACAAGTTTCATCCAATAAACTAAAGCTAACTTTTATTATGTTTTCATGTTCAGGGTCAGTTTGCAGAGCCATAAACTTTCCTTGCAAGCTTACAAAACTCACCGAGAGAACTCTTGAGGCCAGGACACTTGGGGGCAATAGTTCTTTTTAACCGTTTGCATTTCTACATGATTATGGTCTATTGAGGTTTTCTATTTTTTCTTGAGCAATTTTGTTAACATCCTTAGAAGGGAAATCCTTCGTTTCATTGAAAGTCTAAAAGCTTCAACAGCACATCCTGAAAGTAAGTTTTAATCTCTTGTTTGGTTTTATACATCTTTTGCACTGTCTTTTCTCTTTTGATTGATTACATTTGCCAGAGATGGACACATGAACTGAATGTTTGTTTAAAAAAATCAACTGAAATAATTTTTCAATCCTTGTAAATATAGAGCGTTTGTCAAAAGAGAAGAAAGGTGGTAACTTTTTGGATGTGAAGCAAAGGCATCTTGAAAAAGGAGCTTGTTTTCCGTGAACTGAAAGTGTGCTGCTTCCGTGTGGGTCATAGGTCAATAGCCACCGGCTCATTTCAGAATTAAACAGTGTGAGAAATGAACTGTAAGGGAGCACATTAGTGACAGCAGAAGAGAGGGACGATGCGGAATGGAGCAATTATTTAGTGTAAAGAAAGCAAGGACCACGGTGATTAGTAGCACACTTTTATTGTCAGAGTCACTATTTCTTTGCACCTTGACAATAGACCAGTGTCCTAGCTATATGTCTGCAAAACAAATTACCCCCGAAATTTAATGATAAAAGCAATAATTTATTGTGCATATGAATTCTGTGCATCAGCAACCAGGACAGATTAGAGCAGAGATGTTCTGGCTCTATTCCATGGTATTCGGGTTCTCACTTGGAAAACTCAAAGCCTGAGGCCTGGAATCATCTAAGGATGCACTCATTCGTGATGGTTCATGCTGGCTGTTGGCTGAGGGCTTCAGTTCCTTTCTCTACGGTCTGCTCCTTGTAGTCTCTCCCCATGACCAGTGTGATCTTCCTCATAGCCTGGCGGCTGGGTCCCAAGGAGAAGCATCACAAGAAAAACAGGTGGAAGCTGCACCTTCTCTTGATCTGGACTCAGAAGTCACACAGAACCACTCCAACCATCCTCTATTGGTTGAAACTGTCACAAAGCCTCCGGGTTCAAAGGATGGGGAAGTAGATTTTCCTTCAAGATAAGAGTGACAAGGTTTTGGAAGAGTACGTGGCACCAGAAATGATTGCAAGGCCATGACTGTAAAACACAACCTGCCATGACCGAGAAGGTTCCAGAACAACGGCAAAAGATGTAGTTCCTTTCTCTCTCTAGATGGGGGTAAACAAACAAACCAAAATAAAATCAAAGAGTACTTGAAATATCAAGTTGCTCATCAATGCAGTAAGGATGGTAGCTCTTTTAATATCCATCACCCCAGTTGAATTTGCACCTTCCTTAATTCACTTACTCATTTCTTTCAGAATCTGTATCATATGCCAGGCACCACACTGGCCTCAGTGCTGTACTGTGTAGTGGGATGTGGCGAATAACTGCGCTGTGACAGAGTCACAGATGTCTGTTCGTATAAAGGTGGGCACCTGACCACGGCGCCGTGTTCTCCTGAGAGGCTTCAGGTTATATAACTCTGTCGTCTGGGCTCTGCGGTTTAGCCCAGAAGAACATCGCAACCCTAACCGCGGCTCTGCAGGTGAGTCAGGTGAACGTCACTGGGGAGGGACAAAGTGGCGTTGGGTGGTGGCCAGCATGTGGCCGTGTTGAACAATGAAGACGATCCCTAAAGGCAGCAGGGGGCCCCTGGGGACTTCTCAGTGTGAGGGACACGACCCGAGCTGTGCTTTAAAAAAAATTCCTCCAGGGAGGAGGGTGGAAGGTGGATTGGTGAAGCAGGTGCGAGGGAGCATTTGGGAAACCAGTGGAGTGGAGGATGTTGTAACACAGCACACCGCCCACCCTGTTCACCGACTGCGCGGGCGCCGAGCTGCTCGATTCTCTCTCGTAGCTGCTGAGGTGGAACAGGGACGACCAGGAGGAGCCAGGAGAGGACCCAGGGCAGGGCATCCTGCAGCCTGCTGGGAAATTACAACAACCGTGCTGGTCACATGAGAGTCACTGCCAAGTGCTTCCTCGACACCGTGCCGAGCCCTCTGCAGAACTCACCGCTTCACAACCCAGGGAGGTGGGCGTCCATACCTCTCGTTTACAGACGAGCCACCTGAGGTTCAAAGCGGCTGAATCAGGTCCCCAAGATCCCACTGCCACGAGTGGCAGAACCAGGACTGAATGTGGCTGATCGGGCTACTCAAAAGGCCGCCCAAAGGGGAACTGTGGCTTTGTGTTTGCACGTGGACCAGCACTGCTCACCAGGCGGGGTCAAGGCCAGTGAGGTCTCCTCTGGCATGAATTAGGCCACCCCCCACTCACCTACAGGGCAGGCATCCCTGGGAACCCAAGGACGGGAGCAGGAGGCTGCCAGGCGGGCTCCCAGGGAATGGAGTGTTGAACACTCTGTTCCTGAGCGTCCCAGACCAGTGCGAGCCTGTGATCAAGGAGGCAGCAGGAGTAACTCAGGACCGTTGGATGAAACCTTTCTCTCCAAGAAGGGCTGGTGATGGATGATCCCACGACGTGGGGGAGAAAGGGGTTTCACTTTTGCTTTGATGAAGCTGAGGCAGGTCACTGGGGTGGATTTGTCAAGGGAGCACATGGGCAAATACGGAGTCAGGATGCAGGGGTTTGATAAAGATCAGTGACATTTCTTCCACCCTCTTCCCGGCCCCTCCATCTCCAGTAACTTGGCCTCCAAGGGCACAGCCACCTAAAAGGAATCTCTGAACAGACCCTGGCCCACTCTTTCCTGGTCCTTGCCTTCAAGCGTGTGGGGGATGTTGGCGCCAAGGAGCAAGAAGTCAGCGGTGCCAGGCATCGTTGTCTGCGGTTCCAGGACTGTGGCTGCAGTTGGGAGCCTCCTGTTGGTTTCTGAACTGGGCGGCTTGTAACAGAACTGGCTTTTACCTCGCGTGCTTCTGAGCTGGACGGGGCAGCTGGAAGTGGACTTGGCCTCTTGGTTGTCTCCCCTCCAGGAGAAGGTCACACCTCACAGAGCTCAGAGACTCTCTGGGAAATAATTTACTTTCTTGTTCGGTCGACTGGCTTTCTCTGAATACCTGGCTAGGGGGTGTGGGCTGTGAAATCTGCTGAATGGATGGGTGGTGGACAAATGAATTCCACCAGATGGTGAGAGGGTCTTCATGGCCGTCCTTGGGGCAGCTGGGCAGATTACCTGATTCCCTGGAGACCAAGATTGGTTTTTTTTCCAGCATCAGTTTAGCTGTTGTAAGAGGTTGCTATCAAATGTTAGCGTTTTCCAAGTCATGGGGACTATGGTGGTGTGTTTAGCAGTGCAGAACGGTGAGGGAGACAGTCCTGGGAGCTGGGCCTTTGGGGTGATTCTGGCCTCGCCTCTCACGGCTTCGTGACTGCGGACAACTCACTTTACTCTTGGGTGTGTCTCCTCCCCAGCGGTGGGGAGAGTCAGACACTTCACGTTGTAAAGTCGTGGGACTATCTCTGTCAAACACTTCAGCCTCTGCTCAGCACCGTTCTTGGCTCCAAGTGCTCAAAAAAAGAATGTTGCCTGCGATTATTGTGTTGTAAGGTCCACTGCCAAATGCCCTGTTTGACCCGGTGGCCCTTCAGTTTCTGTCAATTTCCTAATAATGGTCCGGTCTCCTCCTATCTCTGTAGGTGAAGGATGATTGAAAGGAAGACACCGAATCATGTGTGTGTGTGTGTGTGTGTGTGTGTGTGTGTGTGTGTGTGTGTGTGAGTATCTCTATTTTCACGAGTTCCACAGAATCGATGTTGAGTTGGATTCCGCGTGTCCGACAGCAGGGGAAGGATTAAGTCATTGTCAATAAGTGTGCACCATGGGGACGGTTATTAAAAACTCGGATTTTTTTTTCAGGAACATTTAATGACATGAAAAACATGTTAAGCAAAAACGCCGAGAAATAAAATGTGAGCTGCAGTACGATCTCATGTATGTGAGATACATGTGCCAAGTAAAGGGCTGAAATGTGCTGTGTTGGTGATTCCGGCTGAGGGGCGGGGCTTTGGGGCACAACACGGTTATGATGTCACCCACTGGTGGTGAAAACTGCCGAGTCCTGGCAGAGCTGATGTTGGTGAAGGCCTCCAGGAAAGGCCTGGAAAAGCTGTCAACTGCATGATTCTCAACACTTCCCAAGTTCCTCTGAGAAGCACGTTTTCCCCCTCAAAGTGTTGATAAAATTGTCTTGAGCCAGTCCACGTAGCAGTCACTGGTTATCTTCACTAAAGCTTGTGCAGAAACAGGAAGGGGGTGGCGTGAGTGAGGACGTAGCTCCTTAGATGCAAAACAAGTAGTTAGACTGGGAAGTGGAGAGGCCGGGCAGTGGGGTCGGGGGGAGAGGGAAGAGAGGAAGGCAGGCGGGGATGAGGGAGGAGGAGGAAGGGTGGGGAGGGGGTGTCGACTGCATCCTGATTGAGATGGAGGGGCCGGCCCTGAGGATGCTCTGATACCTTACCGCTCAGTGTGGTGGTCCCACTGTCAACATCCCTGGGAGTGTTAGAAACAGCAGGTCTCACCCTCTAGGGCACCAGGACCTGCATCTTACTGAGCTTCTGGGGGGAGCTGCACGCATCAGAGATCAAGAGGAACCTTAGTGAGAGTTCAGGTGGCTGGCTGCCTGGCGGGGAGAGGAAGTGGCGGCCTGGAAGGGGAGGGGAAGGTTGGCCAGGCTCCCTGTGGGCTGTTAGCAGCTGCCCCAGGCACGAGGCGGACAGTGGGGGAAGGCTGCTGGCATCTGCTCCAGGTGAACCAGCTCAGCCACATCTCAGACCATTAAGTTGTCAATTATTGAAAGGTACTTCATTTTGGTTCCTGTGGTGTCTGCTCCATATCTACGCTCACTGAGACCAGGAATCGTTCCCGTAACTCAGCTACGACAAAGAACGGAACTTTGCCACGTGCAGCAACGTGGGTGGACTGGAGTGCATTGTGCTAAGTGAAGTAAGTCAGACAGAGAACAACAAATAATGTCACTTACAGGTGGAATCTAAAATAAACAACAAACTAGTGAATATAGCCAAAGAGAAGCAGACTCACAGATACAGAGAACAGTCTAAGGGGGGGAATCATAGGAGGAGGGAGTGAAAGCTCCAAGCTATTAGGCATCAAATCAGCGACAAGGATGTATTGTATGACTCAGGCAACAGAGCCACTATTTTACAATAACTGTAAAAGGAGGATAACCTTTAAAACTTGTGAACCACTATATCGTATGCCTGTAACTTATATAATATTGTAGGGCAACCATACTTCAATTTAAAAAAGAAAGATGAAACAAAAAAGAAACATTCCTGCTCTGCAATAGAGAGAGGAGGGGAACACTCCTGGGTTTATTTGGACTGTTCAGGGAGAGACATTGGCTAAGCTGGCTTTCCCCCAGGAGGACAGGAAGCTCGCCTCAAAAGCAGGTGATTTTCTGAGTCAAGGAGTCCTTACTTGGGTTCTGTATCCCCATCTCTTAGGGAGTGGAAGAGAACTTCCATTTCTAGAGTGACATTGTGTCCTGAAATGTCACAGCAGCCGTGACAGAAGAGAGAACTCAGCATCCTGGGGGCAGTGGGGTGGGGGGGCTTGGCCAGAAAAACCAAGTGCTGCCTTCCTCTGTCTACTTGTGTGGCTTGTCAAACAGACAAGGGGCGCCTGCTGCGGGGAAGAAAGGTTTGCGACTCATTAATAATGTATCACTTTACCTTCTAAATCTTAATCATTTTACATTTTTTTCAGCAGCCTCAGGGCCACCTCCAAAGCTGGTCTCTGACTGATTAAAAGAAACATCGGAGGTGAATGGGTGTGTTTCCTTCCTCTTCGGCCCAAACCACCCCCTCACGCCACCCCTGTTGGTGGGGTACCGGCCCCACCCAGCGCTTCCGGAGGAAGCGGGCTCCGCGGGGAGGTGGACTGCCTGTCCCAGAAAGGAGAGGGGTCGGTGGCACCCGCACCGAGTGGGTGGGGCCGCGAGGGTGCAAAGCCCGGGGCGGGTGCTCGCTTGCCCTGGCATCTTAATCCCACCCTATTGATTGCTTCTGGGCCCTCTCTTTGACGTCACGCAGCGAGACAGAAACTCCGTGCGAAGTGAGCGTTCCTGCCCAAAGTGCACAGACCCAACAGACCCCGCTCGGCGTGGCCTCCTTCCCCGGCAGTAAGAGGACTGTGCAAGCCGCTTCTTTCCTTGTGGTGGAAATGCCAAGGGCCAGAGAAAACCTAGGAAGTTTCCAGAGGAAGCTGGAAACTCAACCCAAGGGAGATGGATCCTGGGGACTAAACCAGACCCCTTGATTTAAAGGGAAGCTTCAGTCCTTGGTAGGCAGCTGGGCAACCTTCCAACCACCCCTCCCCCCAACACTGGGCTGTGCCCCAGGGCATGGAGCCAAGGTCCTGAGTTCCCCAAACTCCCTCCCACCTGGAAGCCTTTCTCCCCCGACAGAGCTCAACTGCCCAGGGAACCCTCCACAGGCTGCACTTGGCTGTTCTTGTCCGAATCTCCCTGGAACCTCCAGCAGCTTTTCCTGTTTCTCCTCCCACCATCACCAGTCAGACTTGGGCCAAGTGTGACCGGATCCCCTTCCCCCACCCTCCACCCTGTCATCCCAGTAGCCCACTAACCTGCAAGAGGGACTTCTATCTTCCTGTTACAAGAGGGCCTGTGACCCCAGGTCCCCTGGGCACCTGTGCACTGACTGGGGCAGGAGGAGCCAGCTCCAAGCACCTGCGGACCCGGACTCTGGAATTCACCCCAGTTAATTTGTTTGACCGCTCGTGTTGCTTGCATCTGCATCAAGAGTGGGTTCCCCTTCCTAATTCTGAAGGGTCTCCTTTTACCTGTATTTGGAAGACGTGTTTCTCCCAGGGCAATGCTTTCTTCTTATTTATTTAAGTGGTATAGGCAGGGGTACAGGGCTAAACATCTGTACCTGGTCTTCGTTCCTTACTTAAATTCCACATGTATAAATAGAGAATTATGTCTAATTCAACTTTAAACAAATACTGTGGTTAATTTTGAGCAATTATTAATGTGTGTGGGAATACGATTTGAAAATTAGTACCCCCAGTCTGTGCCAGGGAGGGTGTTCGCTGCACTGGGCACAGAAGCCCCTTTCTGTAGACTGAAGCACAACAAGGTAGCAAAGATTTGAAACTTGCTTTACCCAAACTTTATTAGAAACTGAAATACCACTCATAGTCCTCCCACCCAGCCCCCCTCCTTTGCACACTTGATCTTTCTACTGGTTAGAATGCTGAATCAATGATGCTGGAAATATTCGTTTGACAAATATGTGAAGATGTGACAGATGTGCTCCCTGCCGTGAAGGAGTTCACACTCCAGTCATGAACGGCACTCGGGCAAAGTGCAGCATATGACTGAAATATCTAACAGGGAGACCTGCCTCCTCCGAGGGGTCAAGGCATGACCCTCTGATTATATTGATTCCAACGTGTGAAGAATGAGGGGGAATCAGCAGATTCCTGTTCTAGGAAAGACCTTCAAACCTCCCGAGAACGTTCACGTCTCTGTTTTCAATTAAGCTGTTTCCCAAAACGAGTTTTCTTCTAGATTCGAGGTCTTGAGGGAAGCAGGTTCTAAAACCATTCACCAGGCTTCCCTGTATAGTCTGAAAATAAGGATTAGCTTTATCTGGCAAAACAAACTGTCTTCAGAATGACTAGTACAATTGTCCTGATTTTCTATCACTGCTGTAACAAATGACCACCACTGTGGTGGCTGGAAATAACGCAGGTTTACAGTTCTGAAGGTCAGGAGTCTGTCTTGGGTCTCTGGGGGTTAAAATCAAGGTGCCAAGGGGCTGCCGTCCTTTCTGGAGGCTCTGGGGAAGAGTCTGTTTCCTCCCTTTTCCAGCTTCGAGAGGCCGCTTCCTCATTCTTCAAGGCCGACAACAGCAGGTTGACTCCTTCCCACATTTCATTACTCTGACTTTCTCTTCTGTCTCCTTCTCCCGTGTTTAAAGCTCCTTATAATTATATTGGGCACACCTGGAGAATCCAAGACACTCTTCCTATTTTAACATCAACTGATTAGCAACCTTAATTCCATCTGGAACGTTAATTCCCCTTTACCAAGCAATATAACATATTCACAGGTTCCTGGGATTAGAACACGGATGTCTTTGGGGGACCATCACTCTGCTGACCACAGTAATATTGTGATTATTGGACATGTCGACCTTTTGTCCCAGGGTTGCTCTCTACAGTGCAACATGTACTGCTGGGAACATCCATCCTCATCGATCAAGGCTTCTAGCCTGCTCTTTGATGAGCCCCACAGTCTCTGTTCTTCCCATTACAATAGCTCTTTCCTCTCCTTGGGACTTTCTGCGAACTTCATCATTATAAAACTTGATTTTTCCCTCTACAGTCTACTTGTTTCTTCTCTAATGATTTCATGGCTTTTTCCCCTATGGTTTCTAAAATCCCTGCCACTGTTCAGCCTTTCTTATCCTTAGAACTTCTGAATTTTGAATAACCACAGAAGTGCTCAAACATGCATAAACCTCTTTCAGTGGACAAATGGGAACAATCACAAGCCTTAGAAATACTTTCACACGAAATATTATTGTAAATTTGAAGTCAGCGACATGCTTAAAGTTACATGGTACAGAATTTCTAAGTGCAGATTCAAAAAGATTTAGTAAGAGCTCAGATACATACAATTTGCACATCCGGTTTCTACGTTCTTGTCAAGTCAACACTCATGAGTAGGCGGGTCTTGGCCATGATCACATGAAAGCCACGCTCTGCTGAAGCGTGGAGACGCACTGCTGCGTGTCTGCCGTGTGCACAGGAGGACAAGAGTATTTCCTTCCCAGCGTACATGGTCCTTATACCTTATGAGTAATGGTCACATGAAAAGCGTACGCAGTTGAACTTTGGGGAGATACATCATCGCCTTACTCATCCATTCCACAAACCTTCACGTGAGCTGTTGGCATGTTTGCATGCTAGTATCAAGATCATGTGCTGGTGTGTTGGCTGGGCTCTTTATGATTTCAAGAAACAGAGACAGCAAAGCATAGGTTGCCATAGTTACCAGAATTCAATTTGTTTAGCTTAAAGATGTCTAAGGGTACAGAGAGAAAGGGAAACCCATATAAATGCTTCCACGGAGGCTGCTCCCAGCTGAAGTCAGTTGAGCCTCCTCTCTAGTGACTTAAGTCACACAGACTTAAAATTGGCTCTTAGAAACTAGTTATCACCAAACACCAGCCCCCAGGCCCACGTCTCCTGCTTGCTACCTGAGTGCACTTCCATTTTGTTTGCTCCACACTCTCCCGTCTGCCCTTCGGCACATCCCACTTCCTCCTGAATGTTGTCTGATTCCTCTACCTCATGCTTTCTGCTTACTCCTCTCCTCCTGTGGCTTCTCCGCTCTTGGGCACTAATAGTAGAATAGGTCCAAATGCCTTAGGTTTGAATTTTCCCTGAAGAAGAGCTGAGGGACTCCGTGGGTGCTGCGTCCATACTGGGCAGAGCTTTCTTGCCAGGGCATCACATAGGCTGCTGGACCAGGAGACCGGTACTGCTGGAAACCTCTGGCCCACTCAACCTCTGGACTTCACTTTATGAAAAAAAAAAAACGAGTGTCCTTATTACTGAAGCCATTTCAAGCTGGGGTTTGCTCTTATCTGCAATCAGACATAGTACTTGTTTCACAGTTAAGCCTTCCTTATTCGGGACCACCTGAGTGTGCATGTTCCAAGGGTGAGCGTGCAAAAAGCAGAGTGAAACTGTGCTTGTGAAAGCCATTTGAAAGCTTGTGTGTTCACTGTTAACACAAAGCTGGTTAATGATCACTAGCCAGCATGCCCAAGGGAGAGGCGCGCAGGGCACCGCTCAGGAAGGTGGCGGGAGGGGTCGATTCCCACGAGATTAGACACCACCTGGGGAAGCGCTTACGTTTCACAGGGACCCCTTCCCTCGCACGTATCCCCTGCAGCTAAAGAGTCTACGTGTTCTCAAGCTGTATTTCCATCAGATCAGATGCTGACCTTTCCCCAGGGGAAAAACCATTCTCTTTAAAAATGATCTCCTTGCAGCCTCTGTATTGCAACAGGCTAAGGTCATGTTTGGGTTGCAGTTAATAATGAGCAGTTTAACTGGGGGCCGTGGCTGTGGAGGTCAGAGGTTAACAGCCAGGTAGCTGCCGCTGCTGCCGGGCTTTGCTTCCAGCCCACGACCCCCGCTTTCTGGTTTGGGAGCAGAGCTTCTGGGGACGCACCCCATCAGAGGTGATGGACCCTTTCTGTCCGTGCTGGTTAATTCTCTGTGTCAACTTGGTTAAGCTATGGTGCCCAGATGCTTGGTCAAACACTAGTCCAGATGTTTCTATAAAGGCATTTATTTGGATGAGCGTTTAAATCAGCAGACTTTGAGCGGATGACTGCCTATAATGTGAGCCTCGTCCAGTCAGTTGAAGGTGTTGGGGGCCTTGCGGTGCCCCAGGGAAGGAGGGATTCTGCCTCCAGACCACCTTGGGATTCCAGCTACAACATCCTCTCTTCCTTGACTGTCCAGCCTGCTGGCCTACCCGGCAGATTGCAGACTTGCCGACCCCCACAATCACATCAGCCACTTCCTTAAAACAAATCTAACTGTATCTGTGCGCATACGTTCTGCTGATTCTGTTTCTCTGCAGAAATCTGACTAATAGACCACGCAAAGGCATTTTCCTTCTTCAAATTACATTTAACCTTAGTTAACCAAGCGAATCACATCAGACAAACCCCAGCTGAAGGACATTCTGTGAAATGTCTGATCAGTACTCCAAGTCGTCAAGGTCATCAAAAGCAAGGCACAAGGCACAAGGAACGCCTGAGACATTGTCATGGCCAAGAGGAGCCTAAGGAGGCTCGGTGCCTGAATGCAGTGTGGGATCCTGGGACCAAAAAAAGGACATTAGGTAAACTAAGGAAATATGAATAAAGTATGGTCTTTATTTAATAGTAAAGTGTCTATATGGCTTCCCACTGGCGGGGAGAGACATTCAGCCAAGGAGCCCAGAGACAAATGTGTGACGATGATGTGTGAGGGGCCTCAGAGGCAAAGGACAGGCGCTTTTGTACATCAGATATCCAGAAAGGTTCTGGAAGGAGTTTGAAGATAAGAGGGGCGTGGCCAGGATTAGCTTCTTAAACCATCATTCCAAGTGATGCACCTGCATTCCAACGTACAAAACACAGCTAGTCAGTCAGAATGCCCTGAGAAGAGAACCTGTTTCATTCTCATTGCCAGCCAGCCAAAAATGCTGGGAGGAAGAGCGGGAGAGGGTGCAGGGACTTTGGTCCTGGCAGGGGGAACCGTGTGTGTGGCCTCTTTGCAGGACGGAGCTGGCCTCAGTGGAGAAACTGAGCGGAGGCCAGTGTGGCCGGTGGGGAAGGGGCGGGGCTCAGAGACGAGCGAAAAGCAGGCAGCGGCGGGGCCTGAGCGTCCGCTCTCTGAGCTCAGAGTGCTTTCTCACCTGTACCAGGAAGCCATCGTCGAGCAACCTAATCTGATACAGCTTTTAAAATACATGTTCATGATTGAATCTTCAGACATTATAGAAAAGGATAAAGAAAAACCATCATCTGCAGTCCCTCTATTTTGAAATTACACTTGTTGACTTATTGGTATATTTCCTGCCATCTTTTTATTCAGTTGTTTTCTTGCTCTTTTCTTTAAAAAAAAAGATTATATATTATATAATGAATGTTTTTCCATAACCTAAAAGAGTACAAGTCATCTGTCTGCGTAACATTCCGGGACACAGCTGTGCCACAATTTATTTAGCCATTCCCCCGTTTTTATTGTTTCCTTTTGTTCTTGCCATTACAGATGGCATCATGGTGGGCTCTCTTGTATGTAAAACTGTCCTCTCTGTAATAGCTTTATTATGGTCACTGTTAGTGCTGCTTGATGAAATTCTGGCAAATCGTGTTTTACGATGTGTAATGAAATATACCTTTAAGGAACCCCCAGCCACGGGACTGGCCCGGAATCTCATTGCTTGAGGTCATGGACTCACAGCCACGGCGAAGCCCCTGAGAGTCCTCTTCACCTGGCCGGGAGCGTAACCATCACAAATGTATTTCGTAAGTCTTGCCAAAGACGGTAACATTTTCCACAGAAGAAAAACGCCCCGAGTTTATGCATAATTGTCTCCATTTCTGTCATCCTTGCTCTTATTGATGCCATCTCTCTCCTTCTCATTTTACTATTTCTTCTGTGAAGAAGCAGTTTTGTCATTTTGGTGCACCAGTAGCCATAAAGGAGCTCTAATATTCAACCAACGTGATTCGTTTTTGTGTCAGTGCTGTGGGGCGGACACCGGTGGGGGGGGGAATAAACAGGGCAGGCGGAGACAAAGGTTAGCAGCTCAGTCAACCCACGAGGGATGTCGGTGGTGCTGGCATCAATCTACATGTGACGTTAAGACCACGAGTGGTGCTCTCTCTGCTTGACGTGGAAACCTGAGAAATTCCCCCACTGAACTCAGCAATTGTCTAGAAGCGAAAACAGGTCAGATCTGTAAGAAAGTCTCCCAGCAGGACGTCAGCTCTGCAGGCGTGGCTCCCCCCCGCCTGGAGCTCTGCTGAGCTCAGGACACAGAATGGCCAGTGCAGGCATCATGCTCTGTGTGGGTCACACCGGTGGCCACGCTGAGAGCAGCCTCCCAGCCATTCCATTGCCATTTTAACCGAGGGGTGACGTCCATACGTGGGGTGTGGGAACAAGCTCACACGGGTCTATGCAGATTTTCTTAAAATATCCTTTCCAAATTTGCATGGATTCACGTGTAGATTCCACCAAGACGTGAAGTGCTTTATAAACGTATGAGTAATTGTAGTATCTGTTTAACGGAGTGTGTGTGTCTGTGTGTGTGTTAATTACGGGGGGAAAACAATTTGCCTCTTCCAACTTTTTAAAGTGAACTTTTAAAGGAAGTTTGTTGGGTTTTTTCAATTTGGAGTGCTTTTCCTGTTTTTCCAAATTGCCACTCAGCAGGTAAGACGAATAAAGGACACAGGTATACATATGTTCTTTCTAAGACTAAGTGGATGGATGTCAAATTCATGTTATGATTAAGTTACAAAATACAGACTTCACAGATTTTTATTTTATTCAGATGAGCAGTGATACTGTAAATTTAAGTTGATCATCAGTCGGGCCACTCAGCAGCACGGAGCAGGCAGACCACGTCACTTCTTGAAAAGCTTCCTTGTTTCGACTGCTTTCTCGCCGTGCTCTCCTGGTCCCCCTCCTCCCTCACTGGCTCCTCCGTCTTGGTCTCCATGCTGGGTCTCACCACCTCAGTTCACTGAATTTCTTTCCTGGACTCCCTTCTTCTCTCTTCACCCTTGTTTGGTGCCAGGACCTTGAAATGCATCCAAGGGCCAATGACTTCCAAATGTCTTACCTGCAGATCAGATGGCTCCCCACCACTCCAGGCCCACGTGTCTGACTGTGGGCTTCACGTCTCCCATGGATGCCCGATTACAACCTCAAATCCCACGTGGCCAAAGCGCAGCTCCTGGTTCCCTCCCCACCAAGGCTCCCCTTCCCCTGAACTTGACCGCCTCCCCTTTCTCAGTCCCCGCACAGCCACCCTGGTCTGGGGCACCCACACCTGGCCCACGCAAGTGCCTTCCTTCCTGCCCCCTTGAAGACAGGGTGATTGCACGTACAATGTTTCAATCAGTTGCCGAAACCAATTATATTGCGACTTTGAATTTATCGCTCTTGTCGAGTGCTGAGCTCCATGGCTCTTTGACTGAGCCTCTCTTCTTTTGTTCAGATTCTAAATTAAATCAGCTTAAGGATAAGTGGACAAGGACGGAACAAGCTGGCCACTCGTCTCCGTGTTCACACGCTTGGTGCACAATTTAAACTGCTGATTGCATTAGCTACGCAATATTGTCGTGACATTTCGGCAGCTTTCCATTTGACTGGGGTCCAGCGCACAGGGCTAATTCATCCAGAGATGATGCTGGTCATTTTCCATCTGTCTCACGTGCTGGCACTATTTCTCTGAGGCAGAAGACCCTGCCAAAGGGTCAGGCTACATCATTCTTCCTCTACTTGTACACATATGGCTTTTAACCTGTAGTGCTGGGTGTGCCTCTGGCAGCCTGTGGACAAACTGGGGTAGTTTCCTACGGTTCAACATTACCTACCAAGGATCAGTCTCACATTTCTCTCTCCAAACTGTTCATATCTGCACATAATGCCAGAGGATGTGTACAGGAAGGTATCCTTGCCCTGGACATAAGATCTAAATCTAACTACGTGACAGGAAGCCAGCAATTTAGGCAGATTTCATACCCCATGACGTCCATGGCCAGGATCTAGGGTTTGGAGCACATCTCCCTTCCAGGATAGGATCCCCTCCCATCAGGTTTTCATAAACTGGTTTCCTTCCCTCAGTTTTTGGGATGTGCCCCACCTCTCCCCACCTCCTTCCCCACTTAGAGAACAGAAGCTTTTAGAGCTATTATTTTTATACAGCACCCTTTTCTCTCTGCCTTTCTTTCTTATTGTGAAAATACTAGGCAATGATTCTATCTACTCCCGCCACCTCCCCTAAAAAGTGGTAAAGGAAGACGAATCAGCAAAGGGCGTCAGACATCCCTGCCTCCAGACAGAGGCCATTCTGTCTGCAGTGAGAAAGAATTGCATATTGTCTCGGTTTAACAGATTTCCTCTTGGCCTTGTTTATGTCCATCCATCCGTTTAGAATCAAAATTGGTTCAGGACTTAGCGGTCAGGTGGTCCACTGCAGAATGCTTGGTATCCAAACCTCAGCCTCCAGCAGCACCTGGGAACATCCTGCAGACACAGTTCCCGGGCCCTCCACCCGGAGACCCAGGTTCAGTAGGGTGTCATCAGGTCCAGACATCTGTCTGTTTTGAAAGCTCCTGGGGTGTCCTGGTTATCAGTCACATTGGAGAACCTCAGAGAATTTCTGCATCTCAGATCTGGAAATGCCTTGGGGATTTGTTAGTTCAAGCCTCGAAAGGAAAACAGGCCCAACCAAGATCACATAGCCAGGCAATGGTTTTGCTGAAACACGTGGAGAGATGTTCACTTATGCCCAGTGCAAAATTTCTCATTCCTTTTTCTTTTTTAATTGAAGTAGAGCTTCTGTACAATATTTATAAGTTACAGGTGTACAATATAGTGATTCACAATTTTTAAAGGTTATACTCCACTTACAGTTATTATAAAATATTGGCCACGTTTGTGTCGTACAATACGTCCTTGTAGCTTATTTTATACAGTGAAAAGCTGAAAGCATTTCCTCTTAGATCAGGAATAGGACAAAGATTCCCACTCTCATCCCTTTTACTCAACATAGCTTTGGAAGTCCTAGCCACAGAAATCAGAGAAAAAAAAGAAATGAAATGAATCCACATTGGAAAGGAAGAAGTGAAACCGTCACTGTTTGCAGATGACATGATGCTGTGCACAGAAAAGCGTAAAGACTCTACCAGAAAGTCATCAATGAATGTGACAAAATTGCAGGATACAAAACTAATACGCAAGAATCTGTTGCATTTCTATATACACTAACAACGAACTATCAGAGGAATTAAGGAAACAATCCCATTTACCAGTGCATCAAAATGAAGAAGACACCTAGGAATAAACCCACCAAATTTCCTTAATTCCTAGTTGCTCTTGAAGAGGCAAACCCCCCCACACCACGAAAATCCAGTTCACCAAGCAGTGACCTCCTGGAACCAAGGAGCCTCCCAGGAGCCCGGGTTTCCCCAAGAAGTAAGTGTGATGCTTAAATCAGCTACTTTGCTGGCCCAGCAGACTACAGCACAATTACTGCATTTTCACTTTGGTCCCAGAGCTTCAATTTGAAAACCTGATGCAGGGCAGGCAGTGGATATGAAACTTACTTGAAATACAACATGACGTCTTAGAGAAAAATGGCTCGCTAAGCTGGTGATCCTAGTGAGAGCGTCAGCACTCACTGGACACTTGCTGAATGTTTTTAGGCCAACTGGGAAGCCATTTAAGTAAGAGGGGAAAGGATGGTCTCATCTTTGCTTTTGTTCTGTTGGATAATTGAATCCTACATGTTTATTGTCGGTGAAGTTTGATCATTTTTAGAAGGTGTTTTAGGTTCTGATAAAGTAATTTTAACCAATGTGTGAATTTCTTACATTGTTTACATTAGATTCTTCCCCCTCATTGGAGTCAGCGTGAACTACACACAAAGCACAAAGATGATCAGTCTTTTTTTCAGTTTTTTTTTAGCTTATAAAAAATGCTGTAATTTACCTGTGGTCACAAGTGTTACTGACATGGTACACATAAGAAGTAGAAATCTACCACCTTATTTTCCAAAAATCCTTACTCATTGCATAGGTAAAACATGGAATGCCATGCTGTTTTGAATTTTTACATTATTAATAAAATGGAACAATTTTGTTCACGCTGTTTACCGTTTTCAGTTCCTCTTCTGTTAGACTAAATCCACAAATAAAGAGCAAAGTGTTGGGTTTTAATTTCTTTGGATAAAGACAATTTTACATATATTTTCTCATGTTCATCTTTCAGTGTGTGTAGTTTTGACATTTGAGGAAGCAGAAATGAGAAGAAAAGACATTAATAACGGCACCAAGGGCATGGCATATACCAGAGAAAATGTGATGACTTAAATAAGGATGAGCCGTGTTAATCGGAAAGTAAGAAGTCAATGATTAAAACACATCTGAGACTGTCTGGGCTAAACCCTTGTATTTACCCACCAGCCCCAGCCACAGAGTAATGCAGAGTCAGATGCTTTAAAAATCAAGTTTTGTCAGATGCTCTCCCAAGGCTGTCTCTGACAGCAGTGAGTCTGCCCCTCTCCAGAGCAGGGCTTCAGAGAAAGAATGCCAGCTATGCAGAGGAGCAGCCAGGAATGCGTTTGCCTCTTAGCCCCGACCTGCGGGTCAGAAGGAGACATCCCTGCAAGGGAGCCTTAAAGCAGAAGATAAACATGATGGGTATCAGGGAGCTTGAAAGAGAGCAGGGGCCAGGGTCCTGGCTGAGCAGCTGGCCAGCCCCAGGGGAGCGCGGGCACACGTTACCCCCACATTCCACGGTGCTTCACACGCGTTGGCTCAGGTTTTTGTGACACTGGACACTGACTCCTGGGAGCGGAAGTGCTCGCCTAAGGTGCAGAGCTGGGGACTCTGTGGGTGGCTGAGCAGAGACCCCAGGCTGGTCTAACTTTTTCAGTCCACCACGAGAAATGCTTTGACTGGTCATCTTGAAATGGAGTAGTAATTGACAAGCCGTTCAGAAGAGCCCCCTGTGTCTCTGGTGGGAATAAATCAAAGACCAGGATTTTCCTTCTGAGGGAGGTAAATTGAGGTGGGGGAGAGTGTGTTGAGGCCGAGCAGGTGGGAGACAGCAGCCTTCCTGGACTTGCCCACCCGCACGGTTGGAGGACCCCACCAGCAGAAAGCTCAGGCCTCGGTTATCCCCTCGGTCACGGCCCCCGCCAAGGGCAGAAAGGATTTCCAGGACTTCACTTAAACCCGCCTCCTCACACAGTCATTCAAGGCTCCGTATGCTCTGGCTTCTGCTGCTTCTCTTAAAATCCGCTGCACATGAGTGACCCCAGAAAAGACCCTGCTGGGCCCCCCGCGGCCTCCTGGTTCCCTTTCCTGCCTCTGACACGTGAATGATCATGAACGGAAGTTAATTATTACAGTTAATCATGAATCCATTGTATCTTGGTGTCCGTCAAGTTGGGGATGGCAGGAGCCTCCTTAAATTGGCGGCTGAGTTCTGAGACTCGACTCCAGTCTTTATTTACCTCCTGGCCCTTTGTCATGACAGGAGGTTCCAGGCTCATCGACCTGCCCCACACCTGGATCAGCCACTTCTCGAAGCAGCCATGCTGCTGTCCTTTGTCACCAGACTTCTTAACTCTGCCAGTCTAGGGAGCGTGCACTGGTCTCTCACCGTGGGCATAGTTTGCATTTCTCTGACACTTTCACAGCATCATGCATGTTTGCACACATTTATTCACCAGCTGGGCTTCCTCCTTCTGCGATGCCTGGTCATGGTTTTGTCCAATTTGTACGTATGCAGATGCAGGCATGCACATATCTGCATGTGCACAGATATGGATATCCATCCACATGTCTATGTTGCTCCTGGATTTACAGTTCACTATTTATTCTGCACATTAGTCCTTTGTCCGCTATGTGTTTTACAGACATCTTCCCCTGTTTTCCAGTTTATCTCATCACTCTACTATGGTTCCTCTTAGGGGACAGAACTTTTTAATTTTATGTGGACAGAAGAAAAGCATTATTGTTAAATGAAACACATTTAGAGGGAAAGTCACAGAAGACAAACGTGCAGCTCAGGGGGTTGTCACGAAGGGAACACTCTTGATGTTGGAAAAAGAGCACCACCAGCAGCTCTCAGTCGGGTACCAGCTCCCCTGCTCCCCTGGCAGCTCAGTCGGGTACCAGCTCCCCTGCTCCCCTGAAGGTAACTAACTGCTATTCTGACTATAAAGGCAATCCTCGCCTTTCCTTAAAGTTGTTCCTCAAACTTTCATCTCTGGTCTCTATCATTTACTTCGGTCTGTTTGGGGGTCGATGAGGGGCTTTATGTAAAGGGAGCTACACAGGAAGCTTTTCTGTGTTCTTTCCCTCAACTTTCTTGGAAACTGGCAAGGTCATGCTGAAGCATGTGTGGGAATTGAAGGTCCAGCCATAGCTGAGACAACTGCAAGAACTGAGCTGCAGGACTCAGTGCTATGGGTCAGCAAGACTTCCTGCGGAGTTTCCACACTTGAGACAGTGCTTGTGACCTCCCAGCTTGTGACTGCACCACAGTCTCCTCACCCACCGCGTGGCTCTGGGCATCTGCGTGATTTCCGGTTGGCGGCTATCACGAGTTAAACCGTTCTGACATCCTTATGGGCAACTCTTGTAATGTAGGTGAAGCATTTCTTTCGGGATATGTCTCCAAAAGGGAAGCTGCAGGTAGGTAGTTGTAGGTAGAAGGTCTGTAAATTCCCTTCTGATCCAAATAACACAAGTTTATGTCTTGGATTCTGTCCCATCGTAATGTGTTGCCTTATATGACTTTCCAGTTGTCCTGAAACCATTTATTGTAAAGAGCACCCCTTGCTCCCTGCTCTCTAGTGCCATCTTTGTGATCAGTTAAGTTGTTCACATATGCCGTTTCTCCTACTCGTCTCCATCCACAAATGCCTCTTTCGTGTCCCAGGTCGAATCGCCCTACCTCCTCGAAATGTTTACTCTCTCCCTTCTAAGGGTCCCCATGTGAGTTGCACACCCCTCCATCACCTGTCACATGGGAAGGGGCTGTGTCTCGTTCATTCTTCTATCTGCCCCAGATCTTCTGCAAATTAATGAATGAATGGGTGTAAAATCAGCCATCTTCATCATAGTTACACTCACATTTAGTAAGCGCTCTAAGCACTGTGTGTTTATGTCTGATTTATTCCTTGCAAGCTCTTTGTGAAGTAGGCACTTCTGGTAGCCCGTCCCACTCACGAGGAAGACAGATCCTCATCCGGGTAACAGCGCTAAGAAGTGGTCAAGCCAGGAAGAAATGCTGTCATTCTGGGGCCAACAGCTGCTGCGACGAAAGTCACACATTCAGATCATGAAGGTGTCATTGGTGGAGACTGCACCCTCAGGCTCTCAGTTTGGACCTGCCAGGCGTCTCCGTTCCTTCCCCACCATCAGAGCACACACACTGTAGAGATGGACTGTGTCTACAGGCATCTGACCATCTGATCTCCCTAGAGGCGAGGTGGGCACCATTGTCACCCTCAGCTGGCTGGAGGCTGCACACACTTCTCCGCCTGGGGGCAAATTTGCACATCTGTTTCTTTTCTAGGCTGTATATCAACACAGCCTAGCTCCCCCTGTTTCCTCTCCTTGGAACTCCATCCGTGTCATATATTGTGTTCAAATTTCCTTCTTTTGTGTAGGGATTCCCCTGTTTCCGGTCAAGCTCTTACTTTTTCCTTGTCTCCGTTGCTGTTTAAACATTCAGCGTGAATGTCAGGAGAGGTTCCCACCCCCATGACCGCTAAGCCCCGGAGCCTCACCGAGGTTCCCCTGAGGGGCAAAGAACTGCAGGCACCCTGGTAGCATCTTCTGGAACCTATTATAGCATTCACAGAGATGATCGCTGGTCATTTTCTTACAAGAAATCACCTCAAACCAGCCAGTTGATTAAAAAAAGATTGACAGGACTTCAGAGAACAAATGTAATCTGTAATTTATAATGCAAAATGTAATTCCTCATAAAGGCACTTGTTCAGAGGGGTGGTGTTCTGAAGGGTCATTTGCTTATTGATTTATCTGGAAATCAGAAGACCTTTTCAGTTGAAACTGTGGTGTAATAATTGTTAGGTCTACCAAATTTTGTCTAATATAATCTCAGATAATAGTCCATTTTAATGAAAAAACATAGTAAACAAAGCCATTTCATTGTTAACAATTACACAATTTTGAAAACATATCCGTGACATTAAATACAAAATCATTTCAGAAGTAGAGGGCGACGCAAATGTGACTAGACTTTTATGGAGAGATAAGTAGCAATTCTCAACATTTTGAAGGGCTTTATAGAAATGTAATATTATATCTGGTTTCCCTTAAAAAGCAAGGATTCACTTTTTCTTAAACAACTGAATTGATGACCCTACACCACCAAACCCACCAAATATGGAGCTGATATTGTCAGGTTTAATACGTCTTTTGAATAAGAAGGCGTTAAAGCCCTTGGTAATATGCGTTACTTCCTTCTATCCTGACAACAGTGATGAGAGAAGGCTAATTATTCCCATTGTACAGAGGTGGACACTGAGGTCCAGAAAGGACCAAGCCACCCACTAGTAGGCGGGAGAGACTGGATCCAATTTATGCTCTTTCTAACATCCCCACGTTGCTTCACCAGGAGAAGGAACTGAACAGAAGAGAAGAAAGAGATGTGTGGGCTCTAGTGTGAGGGAGGGGGAGAAAGGGGTCTCTCTCCTGAACTCCTCCGCCCGGAGCTGTAGCAGGTGGCGTTTCCTGAATGTTCATCCTCTGGCTGGTGCAGCACGTGTCTTAGTCCATTTAATCCACAATCACCCTATAAAGTAGATACGTCTGTTCTCACTTCCATTTTGCGTGTGAGGAAACTGCAACACAGAGAGGTTAAGCTGCTTGTCCAAAGCCACACAGCGAGGAGGCAGGGAGACTGAGTGGTGCCTCCCGGCAGCAGCTCCTGTGCTGGCTGCCCCCCCATCCCTCACACCAGCCAGGAGCTGGCTTCAGACAGACAAGCTGAGAGACAGTGGCGAGCTGGCAGACAGAGTAGCGGAGTGCCCAGCAGGGGAGCAGGGCTACTCCGCCTGCAAGGCTTCTCCAGAGAGATGAGGTGCCATCAGGTTGGAATGAGAAGGAGCAGCGCATGAAGCCCAAGGGGAAGAGCCTTCACAAGGACCACCGGCCAGGGCCAGCTGGCCTCACCGGCTCCTGAGTGACCTGAGCTGACCACCCAGAAAGCCATCTCTTCACAACTCTTCCCTTCTCTTTGCCCTGGGGCTTCCTGCACACAGGAGCCCGAAAGGATATGACGGCGTCTGTACATCTGGGGACATGCCAAGGTCTTGGGCAGCATCCCAGCAAAGACCCACTGTGATGGGGATGCTGGCAGAGGCTTGGCCAGCGCTCCTCTGAGAAACAGAACCAGTGGGAGATGGATGGGATAGGTAGATAGATAGATAGATAGATAGACAGACAGACAGACAGACAGACAGGAGAGAACCAGGAAAGCAGGTCGTACAATTCGGTCTGGATCTGAAGCCTGAGAAGCAGGGCTACAGATGCCCAAGGGCAGGAGCAGAAGGTCATCCCAGCTCAAACCGAGAGCCAGTTCCCCCTTCCTCCACCTTTCCGTGGTGTTCAGGCCCTCGAGGGATTGGATGCTGTTTACCTGCTTTGGAGGGTGGTGTTTTTCACTCAGCCCACAGATTCAGATGCTAATCTCTCCTGGAAACACCCTCACAGACCCACCCAGAAATTATACATGTTACCAGTTACCTGGGCATCCCTGGGCCCAGCTGAGTTGACACATAAATTACCCATCGCCGGCTCCTAAGGCTGGGAGCTGTCGGGCAAGCTTAGGGATCTGAAAGATCAGAGAAACACTGTGGACAGTGAAAGAGGTGGAGAGAGAGAGGAGTCCAGGTGGCGCACTTAGTTCTCGCGCCCGTGGAGAGTCACTGGGGGACTGATGCAGAGGAAGGAAGGATCATTCCTGAGCACCATTTTTTAAAGGACCCCTCTGGGAGGGGAGGAAGCTCCATCTGCTGCTTCTGGGGTCCCAGCGCCTCCTGGACCACACTCTGCCCTTCCCGCACCCAGGCGCTCAGCTCTGGAAGGGAGAGGCTACCAGTGGGGCGGGTCCCCTGTTATGAGTGAACTGACTTGACCAATATCCACATGGAAACTCTGGAATTATTTTTTCTACCTTAACTTTACACTCACTCTTTTAAAAGAGCTCAGTTGATTCTGTGTCTTGTTGGTCATGTGGAAAAACATCTCTTGCCATCTTAGTTTCTCAACAAAAAACTGGCGTGTTCAACTAGATTTTGTCTCCAAAGAGGGAAACTGAATTGTGGGTTCTGTGTACATTTCAAATCTTAGAAGGAAGCAGTGAATTTTAAGCACAAAATGAGGAGACATGAACCACTGGCAGGCTAGGGAGGCCGTTCTCGACGTAGTCCTCATAAGTTGTTTTGATTTTAACAGCGTAAATTTCAGTTCCCCCATTATGAAATCAATCATGGGGGTGTATTTCAGAGCAATAAAATGGCCCCCAAACGTCTGCTTTCTGGTTGGAATTATTTTGCATTCAAAACACGCAGAAGTACTAACATACTTTCCAAAAGGACTTGGTCAAAGATAATAATGAAGGAGGGAAACCCTCAGTCACTGAGTTCCCAGTATCCCCAGGAGAATCCCACTGCGGGCCACGTCACTAACGATCTCCTTGGCTTGCGGCATCTGTGGTTGGAATCACATTTAAGCACTGGCATTCCTTACTCAGCAGTCAGATTGCCCACGTTGATCTTAAAGTCTAAGCAAGTTCAAAGCCTGAGGGCGTGGGTCAGATCAGATGGTGCAATAGGTTTTTGTAGTTTGCATTGAGCAGATGCTCGTCATGAACCCCTTCTAAGGAATTACAGCAGACCGTCCCTCATAGCCAGCTTCTCCCGACTCTACCCCCAGAAACAAAGGCAAGATTTAAGAGGCTCTCTGACCCACAGGGCTGCCATCACCTCATTTCATGCTCATGAAATCAAATGACTTTATTGTTATAACCACATCTCCCACAGTGCAATAGCTGAGGATTTGAACCCTGCCAGCGGGACTGAAACAAGCCTGGTGGCCGTCTAGTGGCAATTCCCAGACCCAAGACACAGCTGGAGAGACCAGCCCTTCTTCTCCCTGCAGATCAAGCTTTTCAGGGCTCACACGTCAAGATTTTCCAGTTCATCTTCTTCCCTCACTTGTCCCCTGGCTGCCAGGGGACGTGCTCCCAGAACGACTCAGCCAGCGTGCCATCTCAGTCAAGCCCCAGGGGTTTGGTGACCAGCTCCCCAAGCATCGCATTGTGCCTTCAGGTGGGCATCAGTTCGTCCCCACGTGTGCCGAGGCTCCCGTGCTGGGGCAGCGGCGCTGACATGACGTCCCGGCGCTGGCCTGTGCGGCTGGTGTTGGTGCCTCTGATTGAAGCCTGGTGTCTGAATCACATGCCAGAGTCCTCGCAGCCCTGAGGCAGAGGAAACCACACCCCCGCCTGTCTGTGGCCATGCACAAAGCAGGATTTCCAACCCTTTTCCACAGAGAGAGCACCTACTGATTGTACTCCAGGTTTGGACTCTGAAGGACGCAAGATGGGTCTTTCCAGACCTTTTGATGGCGAGGCTAAGCTGTGGTAAGAGGGCCGGCCTCCTGGCCACGCGGCCTTGGGGGTTTGGGTGGCTCGAGCACTGCCAGCTGCTGACCCAGAGAACTGGTCGAGCATCCTTTCAGGGGCTGGAGCCACCCTGCATCCCGGCAAGGGGACACTTAAGCGTTCCCAGGGTGAAAGGACAGGTGGGAGGCGAAACTCTGGGCAAAGAACACTTCAGGGCTGAGCTGAGGCAGATTCGACCACGGATTCCAGAAAGCAGCAACCACGGAGGTCACAGAAAAGCCCAGAAATGAGCGCTGAGCCAGCGAGCCTTGTACTTCTCCAGAACGGCTGGGTTTCAAGTGCGACGCCTGTCTTCCTTTGCACCATTAATACCTGGGGTGCTGTGATTCTTTGCACAACAAACGCCACTCTCCAGACCCATTTTAATGCAAGAAATCGCACTAGAGCCTCTGTCACTTATTTAGAAAAATGACCAAGTTACTAAGTTTGCTCTAATTTAACTGGGAGATACTCACTCCCTGTGAGATGTAGATCCCCTGGGAACCGTGAAAAGTCCCCTTTGAGGTTTGAGGACGGCGGCAGCTTACAGGAGCAGACTCGGGGGAGGTGGGGGAGGGTTCCCGCCTGCTCAGGACCTCGCTCATCGAATGAGCTCCTCTGGCGTCTCCTGTAGGCTGCTTCCCAGGGGACCGAGAGGTGGGGAGGCTGGGGTCTCGGCTGCTAAGAGCCTTCAGTATGGCCGAGCCTATTGACAGTAAAAGGGGCAGGGACATTTGGAGGTGACTAAGCTCTGGCCACTCCCTCACTGTCCCTTCGTCCACTTGCTGAATTAATCAGACCAGGGTCAGCCAGGGCTTTGTGTCCTCCTGCTCATGACTCCCGTCTTCGAGACGGAGCTCAGCGCAGGGTTTTCCTGTGCAGAAGCTCAGCCGTTGGAGATTATCTGGGGGCTTCTGGGAAGTCTCTTAACTTAGAAGGCCTTTCCTTCACAGTGACGCTCTGCTTACATCCACCATTTGCGCAAACCCTGCTCTCCCAAGCAACGCTCTTCTAGTGTGAGCACTGATGGACACGCTCCATGCAAATTTACTTTATGTACTTACATATTTGTGTATCTTCTGTATTCATTATACTTCAAGGGAGTGTTAATAGACCAGCCGGATAGAGGTTTAGGTAATTAGACCACATATCATATAATAAAAAATAAATTAGTGCTGGCCGGTGACATAAAGGAAACTAAGAGCTGTGAGTCACTGTATCCACCCCAGTTCCAACACTGGGTGCGCTGGCTGACCCTGGCCGTCAGGGAAGATTTTGCTCTCCTGTTGCTCATGTAGCAAACTTCCACAAACCTGGTGAGTTGCAGAATGGGTTCAGCCGAGTGGAGCGCTGCTGCCTGGGGGCAGAGTGGTGCCGGCTTGCCTTGATGGCCCTCTGAGCCCTGGAAAACAGTGCACAGTGACGATTAGTTGCACGTGGGTTCACGTGTTTGAAGGCAACTATTTCAGAGATAAGAAAGATTTCAGCAACTTAGTGTTGTGTGAGCAAGCATTCAATAGCATTGCCAGTGACTTCTGAACAACTCTTCTATATTCTTCTGATTTTTCAATAACAGGGTATTTGTTACACAGCCATAGATAGCTGATGCAATGACTTTGTAAAGTTTATATACAGCGAGTGGGTAGGAGAGTTGGACTTTGAACTCAGGCAGTCTGGCTCCAGAACCGTGTGTTTAATTATGTCACCATTCTGAAGGGATTGATGTCTGTCACACTACAGGGGGAAGAGCCATTAGGGTTGGGGTTGGGGGCAGGGATGGGCAGAGTGGCATTGGGTGTTTCCAAGGCCTAATAAGGCAAAGGGTTTCATGCCTGCACAGCTGTGACCACTAAGATGTTCTGGAAAGGGCAGGCTTAGCCCTGCCCACAGCTGCTGTCACCATCATCAAGACATGGAGCAGAGTAGGGCCCCACCAGCTCCAGCCTGCCAGACCTAGAGTGGTCTGAGGGCTGTGACCCTGCCCAGGTGTGCTGGGGTGAGGCTGGCTTCCACGTGTGGCCTTCTGGCATTTCAGACTGGCCTTACGTCTAAGAGTGTGTCTCAGCCTCTTTGAAACTTCAGTGGGAACCAGACACCCGGCTCTTGCCCTCAGCTTGCCCAGGCCCGGCTCGCCGTGGTTCCTGCGTGCCCATCTCTCCAGGATGAGGCTGCTCCGGTTACCCTGGCTGGGGGCCAGCTTGGAATCGCAAACCCTACCGCGTGCCTGGCATTGAGTCCAGCCACTTCCCGAATCTCCTGCCACCTGATTCGATCTCCTTTGATGGCGCTGTAGGAGATGCCAGGGTGACCTCTCTCTCCCCAGCAGGTCATAAAAGCTGCTTCCTTTCCCCCCAGGGCTGAGAGAGCTGCCTCCCCATCCCAGGAACCAGGCTTGCTTTCCTCCAAATCCCAAACACGTGCAAACTTATTGTGTCCAGTGGAGGAAGTGCCCCACCCTGATTCCAGGGATCAGCTCTCCAACGGCCAGTAACTGGTCTATTTAGGGACTGGCCAGCCTGGCGGAAGCCAGTAGCAACTAAAAATAAGCCAGGGGAAGATGCCAACCCTAGTGAAGGCCGAATGGCCCCAACCCTTGGACAAACCACAGTGGCTTGTAGGCTGACCCTTCTTGGGCACCAGGCACAGTGGGTCCACTCCTTCGTTTTTTGAGCCCCTCTGGAGAGCTTGTCTGAGGGAGGAGGGAGACACTCAGTGGTTCCAGCCTAGTGGTAACCAAATATCTTTTATTCTAACGAAATGCTCATTCTTTCACTGAATATTGGAAGGGGCAGCAGAAGGAGAAAGAAGGAGATTGGACAGTCCTCTGCCTGGCCCCCAAGGTCAACGGGATGACATAAATGGCTCATGAAGTCAGTGGGGACCCCGCCCTAACTTCGTCCTGCCACGTCTCCCGTGCCATTGTTAAGCTGCGTGAGAAGGCTAGGGTAGCACTTACGTCTGCTCCTAATGAACACCGAACGTATTTATCCCATGAAAGAGACTGTGCCCCACTGTCGAGGTGTCAGGACGTGACCCCAGATCTCGCCTCGACCACTCACTGTGTGCTCCGTTGCCGTGACCTACACTGCTCCTCTCCCTCAGTCCAGAAAAGCACAACCTTTGAAATGAATTTCTTTATATGCATATGCTGAGCCATCCAAGTACGAAGCAGCTGGGGACCTGGGTTCCAACATGGAACCACCACAGAGCTCAGTGTTCAAGTTCAGTGTTTTGTGAATGGCACACTGCTAAGATGGAATTTAAGGTTCAGCTCCCACGAACAACACCAGGAACAGTTCCTTCCCATCTGCCATCTTGTTTTTACCAGATGTCTCCAGAATTAAAGAGAAGCAAAAGGAACTTCAATTGTATCATTGGGGGAGCGTTAAGCACACCAGAAACTACAGAAAGGTGCTGAGATCATTATTTGAGATTTTAAATGAACGAATGTTATTGTTTATTTCATTAGGAAAGACAGCAGAAGTGAAGGAAAATTTCTGCATCTTTTCAAGATGCATGTTTAAAGTATTTGGGTGAAAAAGATGATGGCATCTGACTTTGAAATACTTCAGCAAAAAGCATAGATTTTTTTTAATGGCAAAATGTCAATAATTGTTAAACCAAGATTCACAGATGAGTGTTAGACTAGTCTCTCTACCTTTCTGCATCTCTGAAAAATTCACAAGGAAAAGTTTTAAAATCAGTTCTTATTTCTTTAAGGAACAGAATTTTTCAGGGGGCAGGGTGGGTAATGTTAGTCTTTTCTTCTTCTTATTCTAAGTACAAAAAGATGCAGTTTATTGTAGGAATTTTTAGGTTATACTGAAAGTCCACGGAGAAGAGGATGAAAGTCACCTGATATCAACACCCGCGGACAACACAGGGCTGAGCCCTGGTGATACTCAGATGCGTCCTGCCTTCGACGCGTGTTACAAACCAGTGAGAATCATGTTTGAGAAAGAACCCATATGCACTTGCCTGTGTCTAACTGGCAAAACAGAAATGCCAATCACTCAACTTAATACATACAAGAGCACCCTGTACCACTAAAATCGAATTTAGCACAATTTTTATGAGTTAAATATATTTCAATTTTTTCCATAAACATTTTACTATTTTGGAAGTTATTGGGCATTTATTTCACTCCTAGCTTTCTGCTACTATAAATAATGATGTGATTTACATTTTGGTGCATTAATCTGTATCTGAATTTCAGATTATTTCTGTAAGTGGGTTCCCCCACGTGAGAGGATGTCAACATGCTTAAGGCTCTTGACCCACGTCGCTAAATTATTTTTCAAAGATTCTCTTCTCTCACCTGTGGTAGTGAGATTGACTTTTGAGGCACTCGCTCCAGCTTTAGGGACCCTTTCCTGAATGCAGTCACCAGTGCAGTGCAGGAATGTGCCTGCCAGCTTGCATTAATTTACTTTGATTTGGGAAACGCTTTCAATATTTTATTATCTCTTGAATGCCTCCTTTGTGTATTATTTGCCCATATATCTTGGAGAGCTGTAGTTTTTTTCTCATCTTTCAGTATGAACATCTTTGTATTGTTTTTTCTGCCCCCCGATTGTAACAATAGTATCTGCTTACTGTAGAAAATTTAAGAAAGAAAATCCAAGTCACTCTATAAGCTCACCACTCAGGGATAAGGGTGACAGCTATTCCGGTAAGTCTTCTTCGTGAGGTCTTGCTTTGATGAGATATACACGCACACCCCAGGTGCACACACACACAGATACACAAGTGCATGCACATTCACATGCACACCCAAACACATGCATGGGAACAGACCCCTACACACACACGCACAGGTGTGTACGCACACGCCTGAGAGTGCCTCATACCTAAATTTCCCCTTATATATTTACCATTATTTTCTGAGCATTTTAACAAGTCATTAAAAGATCTTAGTAAATACGTTTGTACTCCAGCATATCATTTTTCACAGGTAAAGAAATTAGTTAACATTTCCTTATTATTGGACATTCAGATTGTTTCCACATTTTTACAATTCTAAATAATGCTGTGATTAACATGTTTTTCTATAAGTACTTGATAGAGATGAAGAATTTTCATCTTTTATCTCCACTTATTTGTAGTCAGCATTTTTTCTCAGGATTTTGTTTGTTTTGGGTTTTCATTCTAATTTTAAAATTCAAAACAATCGTAGGACTTTTGTGAGTCATTCCGTCCCATGGCTGACCCTTCCCATACAGAGAGCATGTTCTCCCTCTCTGATCCTTTCTCTGATGCTTGTCTAACTCAGAGTTTTCCTCGTTTAAGCCTTTAGTCATGAACATGTGGACCACAGAGCACACTGGCGCTGCCCTCTTCAGCACAAGCCACTGAGTGGTTCAGCTTTCGTACCTGCGATAGTGAATGAAGACTGAAACTCCACCCTCCGAACTCTACCAGCTGGTTAATCATTACTGTTAGTTCTCAGGCTATTGTGAGTTTGAGATGTTTTGTTTGGGTTTGTTTTGGTTTCATCATTAGTTAATGGGCAGCTGGGGGAGGGCTTCAGAGGCAACCTCCATCCTGACTTTGTGTGGGAGGGGCTGCTGGGTTGGAGGGTCCTGTCCTCCGGCACGTTTTCGCCCCTCCTTGGGGGAAGCATCTTGCATCTGTTGTGGAGGTGGGACTGGTTTGGAATTAGGGAAATCAAACACTTGTCTTAAATAACTAGGATCTGGGACCACCGAGACTGATGACCAATGATGGCCACCAAAACCCTTCCGCAGCATCTGGGAAAGCGAAGGGATGCTATTAGCACGTGTAATGCCTCCTTCGTGAACCTGCCCCACCACTGCTCCGATGGAGGAGCAGCTCCACGTGGATGACAAAGGAACCGAGAACATACAGTGGGGGAAGGGCAAGCTCTCCAATAAAATGTGTTGGGAAAATCGGACAGCTCATGCAAAAGAGTGAAACCAGACCACTGTCTTATATCATACACAAAAATTAACTCAAAATGTGTTAAAGGCTTGAACCGAATTCCTGAAACAATAACACTCTTAAGAGAAATTAGGGGGGTAAACTCCCTGACATTTATCTTGGTGATGATTTTTTTGAATCTGACACCAAAAGCGAAAATAAACATGTGGGACTACATCAAACTAAAAAGCTTCCACACAGCAAAGGAAACCATCAACAAAACAAAAGGCAACCTACTGAATGGGAGAAAACCACTGTAAGTCATGTATCTGATAAGGGGCTAATACCTAAAACATGTAAAGAGCTCATACAGTTTAATAGCAAAAAAAGAAACAGCGTGATTTTAACATTTTTTTTATTGAGTTATAATCATTTTACAATATTGTGTCAAATTCCAGTGTAGAGCACAATTTTTCAGTTATACATGAACATACATATATTCATTGTCACATTCTCTTTTGCTGTGAGCCACCGCAAGATCCTGTATATATTTCCCTGTGCTACACAGTACAATCTTGTTTATCTATTCTACATTTTGAAATCCCAGTCTGTCCCTTCCCACCCCCCATCCCCCTGGCAACCACAAGTTTGTATTCTATGCCTATGAGTCTGAAACAGCATAATTTTTAAATGGGAAGAAGATCTGAATAGATATTTTCCCAAAGAAGGCATATAAATGGCTAAGAAGGACATGAAAAGATGCTCAACATCACTAATCATCAAAGAAACTGAAATCGAAACCACAATGAGATTTCACCGCATACTGGTCATGATGGCTACAATCAAAAAGACCAGAAATAACAGACACTGGTGAGGATATGGAGAAAAGGGAGCCCTCATACACTGTTGGTGGGAATGCAAATTGGTACAGTCTCAAAAAATTAAAAAGAGAACTACCCTATGATCCAACAATTCCACTTCTGGGTATTTTTCCCAGGAAAACGCTTGATTTTAGCCAAAAGGCAGGGAAGTGATTCCAAGGAAAACAAAAATACTAACTCGAAAAGATATAGACATGCCCAGGTTCACATTATTTACAACATTATTTACAACAACTAGGTGTCCGTCCATGGATGAATGGTAAAGAAATTGTGGTATACATATATACAATGGAAAACTATTCAGCCATAAAAAAGAATGGAATCTTTCCATCTGTGACAATATGGATGGAGCCTGAGGGTACTGTGCTAAGTGAAATAAACTTGAGACGTTACTCCTACCATGAGCTGAGACATTGATTCTTTCCTAACTTGAACTGAAACATCGGCTCTTTCTGGGTCTCAAGCTTCTTGCTGACATTCGAACAGGAACCGCACCACAAGCTCTTCTGGGTCCCCCAGCTGGCTAACTGCAGACTTCAGCCTCTATAACCACCAGAGCCAATTCCTTGTAATAAATCTCTTTATACACGTATGTTATATATAACATGTGTATATATCTATACATCCTGTTCCTCTGGAGAACTCTTATTTGGAAATAGGTTCCTTGCAGATGGTCAATTTCAGACGAAGCCACTCAGTGGCTCGCCAACTGATATCCACTGATACCCAATATGAATAGCGTCCTTACAAAAACGGATAAATCCGGATGTGGAAACAGACATGGACAGAGGGAAGATGCTGTGAAGACAAAAGGAAGGCGTCCCCTACAAGCCAATGAATGCCCAAGGCTGTAAGAATGCAGGAGAGATGCCTGAAATAAATTCTCCCTCGCAGCCTTCAGAAGAAATCAACCCTGCCGGCACCTTGATTTAGGACTTCTGGCCTCTGGAACTGGGAGACAGTAAATTTCTGTTGTTTAAACCAGCCAGTATGTCCTTCTCAGTTCCGACAGCCCTGGCAAACTAGTCCGTACATCTAACTCGATCTTGGCATCTACTCTTTAGGGGGCCTGAACTGACAACTAGGGAGGGCAATTCACACAGACACAAGCAGAGAGGATGCCCTCTTGAGCTGTACCACAGGCTAAGATGCTCAGCCCTGGAGCTGCCTTGATTCCAGCAAGTGAATCTTTAAAAGACTCCCCACCTCCCCGCGTCTTACGGTAAACTAGGCAGATCTTTTTTCTTGCCAGCAACACTTGGTTCTCAGTGTCTGTCTTGTTCTGTGCTTAGAACAGTGCCTGGCACGTGTCCGCACTCCATAAATGTGCATGGGATGATGTTAGGAAGCAGAGGCAGGTCTGGGGATGCTGTGCCTTGTGGCAGCCACACTCAGTGCCTAAGGATGGCTTTCCCCAGAGGTGGGATCTTGCAGAAAGTCATAAGAATGGAGGTCCTGAAGCTCTTGATGTGGGGGTATGTTGGACCAGACTGATGACACTCCCAAGAAGTCTGCTCTGGAAAAAAACCAAAGAACAGTCATCCCCCTCATGCTTCTGAGGGAGGACACCCACAGCGTTCCAGTGCCCCGTTCAGGCACTGGTCTGCTGCTGATTGCTTTTTCTGTCAAGACCTGTTCTTTATCAGATCCCAGGTGGATTGCAGCAGATGGGGCTCTGCTATGAACCAGGAGAGATACTGCACTCAGGAAAAAAATGTAGGTCCTTCAGAACATGCTAATGGTTGGGGGCTGTTTAGCCTTTGGTCCTAGAAATCCCCCCCCCCCAAGAAAGGTAGGGTGATTTCTCACCTTCAGGTTTCCTAAGGAGCTGTTCCTTAGGAATGCTGATCTGGGTGGAATTAGAATGGAATGTTACAAAAATCTGCTGTGCTCGGTGGGGGTGGATGGACAGCCCTGGAAAAGATGCTAAAAAAAAAAAAAGTGCATGCTCATCCTGCCTCATCACAACTCAGCCACTTAGCATCCCATCCCAGACGTTTGTCTTCTGTCCCTGGGAGAGGAGCCAAAAAAGTCAGTCCCATTTGTCACCCTTGCTGGTGGCCTCGGAGGGCTGCTTGCTATTCCAGGCGGCGTCCCACCAGGGGACCCTCCAGAGACAGTCGGCCTGAGCTCTGTGAATCACTGCTGGTGTCTGTGCTGTGGGGCGCTGCACAGATTAGAAGCCGAGTAGAGGTTAGGGTTTCTGTACCTGGAGACTTGACATTGTTAGCACCTGCAAAACACACACTTTCATTTTTTTTCCTTTTTAAAAAAAAATTATCAAAGTCTAGTCAGTTCACTGTGTTGTGTCAATGTCTGGTGTACAGCATAACATTTCAGTCGTACATACATGTACGTAGATTCCTTTTCATATTCTTTTCATTATAGGCTACTATAAGATGGTGAATATAGCTCCCTGTGCTGTACGATGGAAACTTGTTTGTCCATCTTATACATAGTAGTCAGTATCTGCAAATCTCGATCTCCCATTTTATCCCTTTCCATCCCCTTTGTCCCTCTGGTAACCATAAGTTTGTTTTCTGTCCATGAATCTGTTTCTGTTTTGTAAATAAGTTCAAATGTGTCTTTTTTTTTTTTTAATTTCACATATAAGTAATATCATATGGTATTTTTCTTTCTCTTTCTGGCTTATTTCACTTAGGATGATGATCTCCAGGTCCATCCATCTTGCTGCAAATGGCATTACTTCATTCTTTTTTATGGCTGAGTAGTATTCCATTGTATAAATATACCACAGCTTCTTTATCCAGTCATCTGTTGATGGACATTTAGGTTGTTTCCATGTCTTGGCTATTGTATATGGTGTGGCTATGAACATAGGGGTGCATATATCTTTTCGAATTTGAGTTCTTTCCAGATGCATGCCCAAGAGAGGGATTACTGGATCATAGGGTAAGTCTATTTTTAGTTTTTTGAGGAATCTCCATACTGCAAAACATACACTTTCAAAAACATAACATCACTGTCCTAAAAATCGAGATGATGTGCATTTTCCGACAGCACTGGTCTTCCTTCCTTGCCTGTGTATCTGCTGCCATCTCTTCTGGAGCAGAAAACACCCCTAGCCCCCCAGCACCAGGACCACCTGTCCTCTCCAGAGCTCCAGTGTTGCTCCAGAGTCAACTGTTACAAGGGGGAAGTGTCTCTTGACAACCCTCATGCATTTCTCAGGTGCTAACAGAAGTCTGAAAAAATTTAAACAATTACAGAGGAAGCTGAAGTCTTCAAACAAATGTGAGTGGCAAAACTTTGCCTACAAAAAGTTTTAAAATGTATAAAAAGCTAAATCGGACTTCATTATGCATTTCTCTCAATACATTTCCTGAAAGTAGAAATGACATGATACATAAAACCTGGCAATAACACACAGGCGCGAATTCAACACTCACATTGTTCATGGGTCACTGATGTTGGGACACCAGCGGGCACTGGGTTGTCTAAAACGTCTGCTCCTGTGAATTTCTTTGAGCGAATAAGCAGGACACTTCTCAAGGATCCAGCTTTATAATATAGATCCCTTGGGGCTGATGAATATTTCAACTTTCATCAGTCCCTGGGATGTTAGAATAAATGTGTCAATCAGACCTGTTGAAATGTGGGAGACACGCAATGCAGAAAAGCAGGAGCAGGAGGAGAAGAGGGGTGTGTGTCCGCAGGAGAACTTGGCACGTAGAGGGGCCCTTCACACAGCAGTCTCCCTCCTTCCCTTCCTTCCTTCCTTCCTTCCTTTCTGTCCTATTTTCTTTCTTTTCATAGTTTTATTATGTCTCGCCTCATATTTATTTTTATTAACATCGCTCTGAAAGACAGAGGGCCTGAGTCCGCCTCTGTCCACAGCAGAGGATAGATACACCCTGTCTTCTCTGAGCAGAAAGGCTGTTGGTGTTTCACCGGTGGAAATTTACTGATCCAAGGGAGCCCTAGAAAATCTGGAGAAAATAGAAAAGAAAGCTAGACCCAAAGGCAGAAGAGTAAAGATAAGAAGGGGGATGCTCAGCAGAGGGGAGCCCCTCATAGGAGGAAAGCACGAAGCAGCCCCTCCCTGCACCCAGCTGACCCCCCTGCCTCACTTCCCTCTGCTGGAGTCTTCGCAGGCAGAGCTTTACCTGCGAGCCTGGAGATCTTCTCTGGGGTCTTACCTACCGCCCAGAGAAACCAGGCAGGGCCCCGGGAAACTTCCAGAATGGTGGGGAGGGCTGTACTGTGTAAGTAGTGCCTCTTCCATCCTCCTCCTCCCCCTATCTCGTCCTCCCCTCCAGGGGACCGCATGGTAACAAGGCTTGGAAATGGACCAGGAGCCTCTATGATTCTGTGCATTTTCTTTCACCACAAATCACAGACGTGAAAATTAGACAACAGCACAACAGGAAGGGGTCACCTTCTCCAACCTCCCTCTTTCTATACCCTGTGTCCCACACTCCCCCACAAAGGAAGGGAATAAAGATGAGCGGGATGGACTATCTATTTAGGGCTGAATTTTCCCTCCTCTTCCATTCTCGCCGGCCCCTCTACATAATTCCCAGCTGGTACGCACACGTCGCTGAAGCCATTCTTGGCTAATTGTGGAGACAATTAGCATTTGTTACTTGTTTAAATGAGCCAAGTGGGTAATTGTTTCTGGCCGGAGCCACTGGGGACACAGAGAGTCGTCTGTGTTTTTAATTTCTGGGTGGAATCTGCACTCAGGGAGCTCCTGTCTGCAGCAAGCCTGGAATGTGGCTCTTAGAATTGAAATGTCCTGTCCCCCTGCCCAGATCATCCAGCTACACCAGAGCTGAGATCCACTGTCCCCTTTAGGGGATGACCATGGGTTCCTACAGGATCCCAGTCCCCGGGGAGGGGACAAAGCTGCCTGAGCCCACTGTGCCCAACACCCAGCCCCGGGAGAGCGTGGGTCTGCTGTGTGCACGCACCCTGAGCTCCACAAACTCTCATCACTCAGTATCTGGCGGTGCCAGCGCTCCCACTGGACACCCACCATCGGTGTGACACAGGCGGCTGGCGCTGGCCTTCCCCATCAGGACTGTTCTCAAAGCAACACCTCACCAGGGCAAGAGGGCGGAGTTGCCCTGGCTTTGCAGCTTTCGGATGGAGACTTCTCCAGTGGCGTTTTCTCCAAGCCTCCCCAGCCGTCCTGATGCCCACAGTGTAGATCAGATCTCTCTCTCCAGTTTCCCCATGGAGTTTGCCACGACTTGGATTCGATGAGGTGGTGAGCTCGACAGGTAATTCCAGGGAAGTCCTTACGGCAAGCCTGCTGCTATTTCTGGGTAAAGTTGGGTAAAAGCTATATGCTTTGTGTTGTTTTGTTTTGAAGGACTTGAAGGGGTTCAGAACATGCCTCCCCAAAATACGCCACTTGGCACACGGATTATTTTGCGTTAAGGGCAGTGGGAGCACCAGCAGACACAGGGGAAGCTCTCTGCCTCTCCTTAAGTACCTAAAACAAAGTATACATTTCCCTTTTTGTAGAGGAAACTTACACTTAGAAGGAAATTTCCATTGGTAAGCATACCTGGAAGAGATCTATTCCCAGAGAGAAGGTTTTCACCTGAGCCGCTAAAGCACCTCACCAGTATTTACAGCATTTCCAGCACACCCCCCCCCCACCGCTGTAAATGGGCTCCTCCCCCCCCCCTCCTGCCCCCAAAGTCCCAGCTCCGCCCCTTCCCTCAGCTCAGGATGGTGGTTAAGCCTCTGTCCTCTGAGAGTCACCTTGACTCTCCTATTTTGTGAACTCCCATGTGTACGCACACGTTTAAAGTCGTTGATTTTCTCCTGATCACCTCTCTTACTTGAATCTAATTCTTAGAGCAACTGGAGAACCTTGGAGAGTAGAAGAGAGACTTTCCCTCACCTGCAGTTTCAAGAAAGCGAAAAAATACTCAGTCCTTCTTTATTAAGCAGCTGGGTTATTCAGCTACGCCAGAAAGAGAGAAAATGTTTGTTATGAGTTGTTATGAATACTTTCCAACAAGTGAATTTCTTTTAAAGTTGTCTGGATGATGGATGAATTGGGTGTGTGTGGTGGGGGGTGGTTCTCTGCTCGGAAAACGGCGTCACTGGCTCGAGGGGCTAATCCTGCTCGTGACGTCACCTCTTGCCTGTCACTTGAAAGTGGTGGGAAAGCCAGAAAGGGCTGCTCACCGCAGAGTTTGGCTGTGGTTAGTTAGTTGTTCAATTCTGTGAACTTTTTTCTAGAATATTCGTCTCCTAGAAATAGTGGGAATAAGAGAAAAGGGCAAATTTTTGGAAACACCTACTTGGCACTGGGTGCATCATTTCTGTGCCTCATTTAACTCTCAAAGAGCCCCGAGATACAGCCATTAACATTCTCTCTGTAAAGATGTGGCATTTGAGGAACAGAGAGGTTAAGCCATTCATCTAACATCTCACAGCTGGTGGGTTGCAGACACAGGATTTGAATGGAGGCAATTGGATACCAAAGGCAGAGCGCCTTCTACTCTAAAACTGCACCCCAGATGTCAGAGGACCTTCTAGTCTTCCATCATTCCTGCAGTTCCCGGGGACTCCCCACTTCCCCATCCCTGCTGTCCAGGTGCCTGTGAGTCTGTTTCCTCAGAAGCACTGAGGAAACGCAGCCGCTCCAGTTAGGTAAGATGTGCATTCACATCAAGCATTTTGTGGGTTCACTGCACTTGGCTGAAAGTCAGGTTTAGGGGCAGGATCGTGAGCCCACAGCCTCTGCTCCTTCCTCCTTCCTCTCCTCACCCTCTTCTGCTGCCCATCCACCAGGCTCCTGCTTCAGGACCTCTTTCCACGTAGGCGATGGGAACATGCCAGGGGATAAAGATGAGCCGCGGATACAGGGTCGACTTCTCCCTGTGGGATCCCAGACAGCCTCGAAAGAGTGAAAATCATCCTGTTTCTTAAGAAAAAGCATCTACTGGGCTCTTTGTCCAAACTGCCAACTCTAACCTCAGCTGCACCAGCCACTGTAGCAGTAAGACGCTGACCAAGCTTTTCTTTCCAGAGACAAGCTGTTTTAACTGGAGGAAAAGGATTGTTTCATCTGGTGGGAAAAGTGGGATGCGATATTTGAGACATACTTATATTTAAAAAACATGTTTGTGTTGATCTGAAATTCCAGTTTAACTGGACATCTTCTATTTTATCTGGCAATCCTAAAACAGAGGCGTAAGAAGGGTAGTTAAATTTCATGGAGCTATTTTCCATGGAGGGTGGACTTTTAGAAGCTCAGAACTGCATTATAGTTCAATGCACAACTGTTTGCCAGGATGTGGTTTCTTAAAGCTTTTGCAATTCATTTTCCATGCATGAACCATTTAAAAAGTATTGACAATATTGGGTGAAAAGTGTTGCGCCAACTGGAAACACTGCCATCTCAATATCCGGTGTGTTTTTAAGTAAGCCTAGGGAAATGGCAGTTTCAGGATGCCATTAGCATCCATCAAGATGAGAAAAGAGCCCAAAGCCCAGGAAATGCCCTGCAAAGGCAGTGAGGACAGAAGAGGGAGAAAGAAAACCAAATGGGGCCGACTTTTCTGCCCGGAACGGCTCATCAGCTTTGGGCACCCCCTCAAAGCAGGCTTTCTTGCCTCCCCACCCAAAAGAGCATCACACCGGGGACCTGGAGCAGCCCCTGAAATGAAAAAGGAAAACAAACTAGCTCTGGGAATACAGACGTTGTATAAATGTTTAATGTGGCTGCATTAACTACATCAAGAAGCGCTAATGCTTTGTGAACAAAAGAGTTAAAGTCTGCCGCGTGGCGGGGATCGGCAAATTAGTACCTTGCGCAAGCTCTCCTGCTTCTGTTTCCAGTTTCCTGATGCCATTAAGTGGTGCCGGGGGAGAGACCTTCACTTGCATTTCTTTTACTCAAAACCGATGGGCTTTCCCATTAGCTTTATGAAAGCCACGCATGTTCATTAGCAAAAGGTAGCTTGGACTGTATGATACATAATCCCGCTCCCCTGAACGCTCACTGTTAACCTCGGACACATTTCTTTCTGGTTTTTTAAAAATGCTATTTGCGTGGTGTAGATGATTGTGTTCTGCACTTTTGGGGTTTTTTTTTTTTTTTTTTTGCACGTTGTCAAGAACTCTTTAAACATCATCTTAAATAACAATAACGAACTGGAAATGAAGTGGAAGGTGAGATGAGCAGAGAATTGTGTAATAAATGATCCTAAATTCTTGGTAGAGGTGAGCTTCAGATGCCCGGAGCCGAGCCGGGAGCTCCACCAGTTTGCAGAGTTCAAAATGTTCGTTAAGGAAAATGTAACAAGCACTTCAGAAGAGGACCATACGGATACCCCAGGGGGAGCTTCCTCCAGGAGTCCTCTTAGGGAAGATCTGTTTATCCTGCAAATAAGTTTGCACACAAGGGATAAGGAGACACTTTCATCCAAGCACAATTCTTCTAACATTCCCCATTGTAGGCTGTCATGGGCTCTTGAAGTGCAACTCTCTTACCAGGTCCAAAACATATTAGAAAATTAGCATCATTTTCCTTAGGTTTCTTGTGAATACACAGTACCCTTTTCTGTCCCTACTCGTGTGAATCCAGCTGCAGTGCCTAAAAGAATCAGAGAGCCATCAGCGCATAATTATGCTGTTAAGTTAATTAAGCAAGGAAAGACTGATGTGGCTCTGATCCCAGGGCACCCAAGGAAGCAAACAGAATCTGAGGCTGTAAATGCCCCAAGGTTACAAAAGCCAAACGCTTAGGATGACCAATCACAAACAGCCAGTGAGGCTTTAGGCCACAGCCCATCAGCCAGCCCCTTACTTTGCTTCAGCCTCTTCTCTCCAAAGGTTTCTCCCGGATCCTGTGGGGAGCGCGCTCCCAGCCACTTCCGCTTTGGGGCTGCCCCATTCAAATCCAGTTTTTCTCCAATAAACTCTTAAAATTTTTAGTACACCTCAAGTTTATCTTTTCACAGTGCCCAAGCATGAATGTATAAATGTGTTCATAATAGTGTTCTTTATAATTGCCAAAAAATAAAAAAAAAAAAATCACAGTGGTTCAGCATTAAACGGGTTGGCTAAAAAGCCTACAGAAGATGCAAATAACTCGCTCAGCAGTGGAAAATTATTCATCAGAAGCAGCCACGATGAAGAACATTTATTGATGTTAATTTTAAAAAGCTGGAGAACAAAGTTTACACAAATGAATATAATAGGGAAGAACAAATCTGACTCCATATGGGATTTGTTCCTTTGGCTCTGACCCTGTGCTCTGCTTCCTAGGCTGAGTCTGCACCTTTTGTAAGAGTGTTGCTTAGAGCCTGAAATAGACAAGAGAGCCCATTCTCGAGGCTCTGATCTTTGAGGCGAGAACACTTTTCCATTCATACAGAGATAAAAAGGTGCAAAACAGAGAATAACATTGGTCTTGCTGGAGGTTTACAGGAACATCGTGACCTGACCCACGTGGACAGCTGCAAGAACAAAGGATTCCAACACCAAGAAGTTTGCAACAACCAGCACACCCCCTCCCCTTTTTAGTATAAAAGAAGACTGAATTCTGGTTTGGGAAAGAGGGTTCTCCAGGACACTAATCCCCCATCTTCTTGGTCTGCTGGTTTTCTGAATAAAATCGTTATTCCTTGCCCCGACACCTCGTCTCCCAATTTGTTGGCCTGTCATGGCGTGAGCAGAACGAGTCTGGACTCTAGCTTTCAGATTTTATATGGAAATGAAAAGGACCTGAAGGAAACGTTTAAGATAATAATAGTCAAATTGGTGCATGAGGTGGTGGCTGCTTCTCCTCATTCCTCGCTTACATTCTGGGTTGTCTAAACTGCCCTTCTTGTTTCACGTAATTCTGGTTTCATTTGTTTGTTTTGCTACTTTTCGGTTGCTGAGTTATACCTCCAGGTCCCTTGACAGCCCGCCCAGACTTCTGCTCATCCACATCAAGTGTTCGCAAGCCTGACTGATTGTGTCAATCACAAAGCACTGTTCGTTCTTGGGCAAACTCTTTAGGCCAGTTATCAGTACCCAGAAAATTTGTTTGCACAGACCTCTCTGTTGCAGCGCATAAATTGACTCTTGCTAATTCGACATGGAAAAAGCATGAGCACAGATGGGGCAGAGTTGGAAAGGCACTCTCACCCCGGGAAGGTCCACCAGGGACGAGGGGGCGGCACCTCCCCCAGGACCCACCCGTTTATGGTGGCCTCTGGGGACACACCCTTAGTGGCAGAGTCCTGCCCTCTTTTCTTTCCTATCTTTGCTACTCGGCTGCAAAGGATGTTGAAACCTCCCCGTGAGGGGATTGAGAACTGAGAACTGAGAAGCTGGAAGAGCGAGGACCACTGTAGGCTAGATTGGTTGCTGGTCTGGAGGAGGGATGGAAGTTAACCACCCAAACCGAGTAATACAATCTGAGACAGCCTAGGACTGGGGACCCAGGACCCTGGGCTGCAATGCTTGCACTGGACAGAGCAACAGAATACAAAGAAACTATAAGGGACTAAAAATAACTGTGTGCATGGCTGCAGCTGGGGCGGGCATGAACAACAAGATATAAAAAGACCAAAAACTCAACTGCCACTTCTGAGGTGTCAGGAGTGAAAGCAAGGGACTGCTCATGACCCGTGCACACAGCCCCACCACGGGGACGGGCAGACCGCCTAAGCCGCCCCTCTGGCCCAAGCCCGAGACCCGCCCCTACCCTCACCCCATTTAAGGGACCAACTTGCCCCTGCTCAGGGAGCCAGCAGGGGCTCCCTCCTGCTGCAGCACAAGTCCCAGCGAAGCCTGGCCTGAATTTCTCATCTGGCTTCTTATCAATTTCTATTGATTAAGGAGGCCAAGAACCCAAGCTGGTAGCATATCCAGAAAGATGCTGAGTGTGAACTGGGCTTTAGTCTTCTTTTTTGCACAAGTGAGTAATTCTGGTCTTTGAGGCACAGTCCGGAGGTCGTGTTTTATGGGGGGAAGCCTGGAGGTGCTAAGCGGTCCTTTAGAGCATGGAACAGAATCCCAGCCCAAGGCTAGGAAGCCAAGGCACGGGTCTGGCATCAGAGCTCCAACCCACGGGCCAATGTCCCGGGCAGGGTACCGAGAGGAAACACATGCGGTAGGAAGAGCCAGGGCAATGGAGCCCGAGAGGTGGGTTTCCAGAGCCAGCCCCTCAACCCTGCGGCAGCTGCACTGCTGTCCCCTCCCCGTACGAGCTTATGTGGCAGCTCCGTTAGCCCGTGGCTGCGGCCCCCTTGCTGGGTAGAGTTGACTCCCCATCCCACTGAGTGGGCTTGGGGATGGGACTTGCTTTGGCCAATGAGATGTGAGCCAAAGTGACACAGCCCGCCTGTGCCCAGCTGACACTTTAAGACTCGCTGCAGGGTTTTGTGGGTTTTTTTGCTTTGTTTTTTAAGCTTTCTTGTCCTTTCCCTTCATCACGAGAAGATCTTGGCCCCCAAATCCTAGCTGTCCCTCTCAGAATCCGGTTGTAGACGAAGGTAGGAGAGACCACAGCCAGCCCTCGGCCAGCACGTAACCTGTGAGGGAAACAAACCTCTGTGGTTACAAGGGACTGATTGGAGGTTATTTTTTTTGCCAAAGACTTACCTTAAAATGCTGTCCCCACGAGCCAGGTACTTCATCTCTGGTGGAGCATTTACTAGGGCTATGTCACGTGGCTCTTTTGAGAAATGAACAGGGAGATGGGAGGAATGCATTTACCCCAAAGAAATGAAGGAGAAGCAAGAGCTGTGCTGTCTCCTAGATGTGGCGCTCCGGCCATTGACAGGGGCCAGTGGCGAGAGTGGAAGCTGCTTCTGTTTCGTTTTCGCCTAAATTATCACTTCCTTTCTGCCTTGGAAAATATTCTAAAAATGAAATGGTTAAAAGACATGCATTTTTTTTGATGCTTTGAAGAAATGCAATGTTCCCGAGGGAAAAGGCGCTCATTGTGGTTGAAATTACCCTCTTTTGTTGCCAGCCTGAGCCTGACCTCTTTTGAATGAGAAATTGCACAATGCTTCCAGGCCTCCCAAACTCAGATTTATTTTCACAAAATAGCTGAGCTAGAAAAACCTGCTTATGTCCGTGGAGCTGCTTCCGCAAAGGGCCACTGTGGTCCCTTTGCGTCTGTGGTGGGGAGGCTGCCCCCGGAACTGCTGACTCTCCTGCCGGCAGAGCGAGCTGGGGCCGTGCCCCTCTGTCACAGGGAAGAGCAGCTCTGACTCCATATTGGATCTGCTTCTTTTACTTTAACCTTTGTACGTATGAAAGTTGCCAAGAGAGCAAATCCTAAGAGTTCTCATCACAAGGGAAAAATATCTTTTAATTTATTTCTTTAATGTTAGATCTACACCAGGTGGCCGGTGTTCCCTAAAACTGTTGTGACCATCACTCCGTCATGTCTGCAAGTCAAATCACTACGTGGTACACCGTCTACAGTGCTGTCTGTTGATTACAACTTAATAAAACTGAAAAGAAAAAAAATTGCACCTAGAAGTGAGGGTTAATCTGATAAGCGAAAAACAATGAAATCCTAAGCAGATGCTCTGAACTCTCGTGGAAATGCTCCTTGGGTCCAGTTCCGGGGACGCTGTGAATCCTGCTCGCAAGCCTCGCTCCAAGAGGGGCCCTGACCCGCCTCCGGGGCGGGGAAGATGAGCTGGAGCCTGAAAGGTTCAATGCCTGTTGTCGCCTTCCCTGGACTCTCCATTCTGCCACCCTCTTTGAGTCAGGGTCCTCCTGCCCCAATGCAGTCAAAGCCCCCTCTAGCCCTTGATGGCCCACCTTCCCACAAAGACAAGAATTTGCATCAAGATACTTGAAAGATAAACACCAGGGTTGCTCAGTGACCCGCAGCCCCCAGGAGTGGTGTGGACCTTCTCAGGCTGTCCGTCTTATCACTGGTGGCTGGGCTTTCTCACTGTGCTCCGTCCTGGTCTGCCATTGCTCAGACGTCAGCTTTTCAGCAACAGAGACTTCAGAGAACAGTCTCACCCCCACACCGTGCTGGGGAAGCCAGCCGCCCCCAGGCCGTGCACGCTGCTGGGGGGGGGGGCTGCACGGGTTTCTGCTTTGCAAGCATGGAGCGCTGGGGAGCGGGTGCCTTAGGGTGTCAGGGGGAGGGGATCGTGGCGGGGAGGAGGGAAGGGGGGAGCGCATCTTTCTTGCGAAAGGAAAAGCCCCTTTCAGGTTGAGACATAGCTCAAAACACAGTTTTCCATCATGCAGAAAACCGGAGCGTTTGTCCCTTAAACAGCTCCTCACCCAGGACGGCGTATTTTAAACCTGCTGAAGTTTTCCCATGTGTGTCCTAGACAATAAAAGAAGTGCAGTTTTCACCCACAATTCGGCGATAGTTCAGACTGAGTGTGTTCCACGGGGGTCTCTCCTGAGCCGCTCCCACCCCTGGAGTCCAGTGTCCTTCCACAACTGCGCATTGACTCGAAGGACAAAATTCAACATTCGCTGCAGACTTTCCCAGATGCTTCGCATAATGGCTCGCATTAGCGCCGTTCCCGGGTTTGCTGGAGCCCGAGCGGAGGTGAAGGGGAGCCCCACACACGGCCCCGGGCTTTCCTGGCAGGGCCAGGAGCTACAAAATTAATGGCAGTTTCTCAAGGGAGCTGATGCCATTCCCTTTCAAGTTTCCGGGTTGCTGGGCGCGCACAGAAGCTCAGTAGGGCTGTGACCCAGAGCTTTGAAGTTTCCTGTCCCGCAGGTTGGGAAAGGCCATGTGATTTAGGATGGCCAGCGGGGGGAAAAGCAATAAAGCCGACCTCCCCCTCAAACAAACAAAGGGGCTCGGGCTGCGTGGTGGCCTCTGTGCCGGGTCAATGGGGGGGGGGCATCCTGAGGGGGAGAAATAGACGCAGGGGTGGAATCCCCACTACGTGCTAGGATGAGGAGACAAGTCTTTGCATAAGGACTGAAGCAATTGTTTTTTGTTTAAAGTTGCTCTGAAAGAAAAGAGGGTTTTGGGGTTTGTGGTTTTTTTTTTTTTTTTTTTTTTTTTTTTGGTAGGGCTCTTGGAAGAAAATGGGGGAAGGAACTCTGCTCATCAATACTGGGCTGTTGCCACTGGCACTTCCTTACGTGAGCACAGACCTGAGATCCTTAGTCAGAACTTGATCCTCTGCTGCCTGCTTTCCTCCCTGCAGAGCAGGCTACCCGCATTCAGATGCTAAGGTTTATCATCACTCGGCCAGTTCGGAGTTTTAACAAATTCCTCAAAGCTGCCGTCATCCCAGAGGCATTCTGTGATCTCCATGAAAACGGATTTAGGATATTTCTGATACTGGAGTCGTTTCCTGGATGTCCGCGGTGTGGATTGTGGAGGTGAGGTCCTCAGCCAGGAGAGGGGCTGAAACAGGGATCCAGAGAGAAGAGTGCCCAGGCTGCTGGCGTGGGAGCGCAGGTGGGCACCCCTACTGTAGCGGGTCCTGATGGGGTCACCGGCGGCACTAGACACACCCCAGGGGCCCCCCACACTCCCACGACGCCCCCCAGCACTCCCACCCGACCCATCCCACACACATGATTTCTGTGCTCAAGTAACTTTGGAAAATCCTGCAGACAACAACCCTGCTTGTCCCCTGAGGGACAACTCACAGCGAGAGCTCCGAGTGCCCCGCGGGCGGGGGAACCCTGCAGTTTTGCCTCCAGCGTGTCCCAAGGCCACAACGCCCCCTTCCCAGGTGACCCGGGCAGCGTCAGTGACACACACTGAGGAAGTGACACGCTCGTGAAGTCAGCTCCCTGCCACCTTGTACGCGTGGGCGTTTTCAGACTTCACTTTTATCATTTCTCTGCGTCACTGGCGTTTGGCCCTTTTAGCTTCCCAGGTGGTGCGGTCTGAGTCTGGCCAGTTGTGACCGGGTGGGGGGCAGTTCCCCCAGCTCAAAAAAATTTTTTTATTTTTCAATTTTTATTTCTTTTTTCTTTTTTTATGGAGAGGGTAGGAAATTAGGTTTATTTAGTTATCTATTTAATGGAGGTCCTGGGGGTGAACTCAGGACATGTGTGCTAGGCGTGTGCTCTCTACCACCTTCCTTCCCCCCAGCTTTGACAGGAGGACCCCACATGCCTCAGGCTGGAGGCCGCATAGACCTTCTCCTCATTTATTTGGTGAACGCGCCGCTGCTGAGCCTCCGCCTGCCCCTGCTGGGGGGGACGTGGAAAGAGCTCTGAGGGTGCGGCTTTCTTCCTGACTCCCCTCCTGAAGGTGACGGCCAGGCTTAGTCGAGCTTGAGTGGACACACGGTGATCCTACTGATGTGGTCAGAAACACGAGACTGCGGGCTGATGGCTTATGGGCAACGACAGGAGTAGAAGTCCTCTCTCCTGCAGTGGTGGGCAGAGATGCTCATGCAGTGATGGGGGAGATGAGAGATGCTCACCTGGTGGCGGGCAAAGATGCTCACTCAGGCCTCCCTCTGGAGGACGCAGCCAGGATATAGAACCAGGATCGGGGGGAAATCAGGGCCCGGAAGTCAGCTACCTGTGGCGGCACTTAAATTTGAAAATAATTGTTATTGGGGATCCTCTCTAACATGAGAAGGAAAGCTGAAAACGCAGAGATGGAATTTACAGAAGAGTCAACCCAACTTCACTTTCAAAGACTTAGACGAGAGAGACAAGCCCGCCCTGGGAACACACAGGTGCTCCTGGCCGTGAGGGCCAGCTTCCTCCCTGAAGGCTTGTCCCTGGGCGGAAGCTGCTGCTGCGACTGGGCAGAAGAACCAGTTCTGCAGGGAACCCCCAGATGATGATGCTTCCTCTTTCCAGGACCACAGAATACCTCGCTGATGAAGACAGCTACTGGTTGGGAAAATTATAATAGTTTATCATAAATGGGACTAAAGGAATGGCATCTAGACTTAAGCTTGGTTTTTATTTCCAACTCAGAAGCTTATAAATGTGTGACTTCAAAAACACCATAAGCCTCAGTCTTCCCAACTGTAAAATGGGTAGCTTTTGCCCTTGTTTCTCCTCTGGCTGTTATAAGGATTATGTGACTCTAACAAGTAAACCGCTTCCCCAGTGCCTGTCACATAAGAAGTGTTAATAAATATGAACTATTGAACATGTGTTGCACACATATCATGCATATGACACATAGCAGGTCCTCTACAAAGGCTTATCTCTACACGTGTATAAGTAAGCTATCATTCGTATTCTCCTAGAAAGATACCAAGAACCAAAACCCACTCCCAGCTGCCTTCATAGTAAGTTTACACCAAAAGAAGTTCTGTTTGTTTGTGGGGGAAATATTCTTGTATTTATGGACAGATGAAATGGTCCTCCCTGCCGTTTCCCTTAGGAAGCCAGCATTTAACCTGATGTTATGTTTACTTACTCTGTTGTGGCTCCGACCCCCTGAGTAAGTGACGGCTGCCTTGCTCGGCATCCAGCCGTGTTGGCACCCGGAGCCCCAGGAGTCAGTCGGCCCTGTGGGCTCGGCCAGCGGGAGGCCGGGCTCTGTCTCTGGTTGGCAGCCTTTCTCAGAGGTGGGAGGAGAGCCTGCTGTTTCTTTGTTTTGTGGTTGCTGTTTGGGGCTGTTCAGGGGCAGCAGGGGAGACGTTAGGGGAGAGGAAGTGGCCCTTTATTATAGTTTGTTTTAAACAGTTTGAAGAGCCTCTTTATTGCTCCTTTGTTCTGTTTGCTCCCCCTGCTTCCAAGCTGGAGGGTCTTTTCTTGGAAGCAGAAGAGGTTTGCAGAGTCCTAAGCAGTTGGAGGGAGGGCAGGGTAGGTGAGTGGGCAGTGATGTTTGTTAGAAACAGTTAAAGGAGAGAGGAGGAAAAAACGCCCGAGCTGGTACTTACGGTAAGAGATACCATCTGACCCTCCAGTTCAAAGGCTTGGCAGCATCAAAGGTGGTTTGCACCTCTGGAAATAAACCGTCTCACACTTTCTCAGACAAAGCAATTTCTTGAGGTGTTTGTTTAAAACGTCGATTCCCCAGACTCACCCCCAGGGAGTCTGTTGGAGTCTGCGTTTTCACCTGAGTACCCGGGGACGCTGGGGCAGAGGAGCCCCGCCAAGGCGCACCTGATACAGTTAGAGAGACTCCGGGGCCTGGGCCACCGCTGTCTCCGGGCCACAGGCAGCTGTTAACTTTTTATGATTACTTTGCTCTGGGTTCCTAACCCACTGTGGTCTCTGGGGAGCACTTGCTCTGGTTAAAGGGAAACTGAACAAAGGGGGTTAAAACAGGAGCCCAACCTTTTTGCCCTTCCTGGAAAAACCACCCCAAGCGCTCTGGCCAGGGGCCAGCTGAGGTCGGGCCTGCTGCGTGGGGCCTTGGGGAGGAGGAGACGGAATTGGTCCACACGGAAGATCAAGATCGAAGGATTGCAGGGTGCTGTTTTAACCCCTCTGAGCCCACAAGGCACCCGGGGGAAGCACATCGCGCAGAGCAAGAAGAGCTGCTGAACGGCCGGCCCCAGCCCCGGCCTGCGGAGTCAGGGAGGAGCAGCCAGCACGGGTGTCCACAGGTAAAGATCTCAGAGACACAAGCACAGCTGGAGAGACGGTTCACGAAGACAACAAAAGCAGAGCTGGGCTGACCTCACACCAAGGAAAGAGGCACATCTCCATTGATATTCTGAGGTCGTATTTTACAGAGATTGCATCCTAAGCTTAGTCACAACTATAAACAACATCAAGTGATCCACGAGGCTTCGACACAATGTTCAATTCACACCAGGGAAGTCCTGAGGCTCTTCTCTGAGGACTGGGGAGGGACAATGTGGTTTTCAAACCTGATACTGTCAGGCAAGAAAGGGCTAGATGATAAAATGTTTGGAAGACTCTGGTTTAAAATAAGTGAAATACATTTTTTTTAAATTGCAAGACTTCTGTTTGTTCATTGCAGATCGGTGGGTGGGTTTGACCACTAGACCCCTTCAGCAAAGATCATCTTTCTAAATTAGTGTCTCCTGGACTGGTTCTGGGGAATGCTGGACCACATGACTCCAAGGGTCCCCTGTAGCTCTGACAATCCCAGCCCACACAGAAGTGAGAACGTGGGAAAACACACAAGTGAAGCAGGAAGAGAGATAGGTGGCTGTCCAAAAACCTGTAAGCAGCTATTGCACAAAATAAAACACTAAATGTTAAAAAAAAAAAAAAAACATACATACTCACTCACAAAATAATTGCCTTTCTAGAGAACACATAATGTTGGGAAGAAAATCGCTATTGTGTGTCCTCAAAAATCGAAATGAAAATCAACCCAACTTGTATTTGGAGTGTACCCATTATAAAAAGAAATTACAGTGCCATAAGAAAAAAAAAAAGACCCCCTTTTAATAAGTGGCAAGTCTCACTGAGGGAGAGAATAAATGCAGTGACCTTCTGTGACTTCCAAATTCTACTGTACTGAGACTTAAGAGCTGAGATGCGGTAACACCCAGAGAGCAAGGCGGCACCCCCTCTCAGAAGAGCTCAACCTGTATCCCCTTCCCCCACAAGAGCAGGAGCCTGGGGATTCCAGGGACGCTGGGGAAGGGACCTGAAATGGGCATAAGCAAGAATATTTGTGCATTCCTTTTTTCCTTCTTCTTCTTTTCCATCTTTCTTTCCTCTATGTAGACAATCATTTGAAAAACTCAGAATCTTGGAAAATGAAATGTAATACTTAGGAATCACTACAGCATTACTAAGTTTTGCAAATGTAGTAAAGGTAAATTTGAGAGAAGACAGCTTTAATGGAGGCAGAATTGCTGCAAGGTTAATTTAAATTTAGAGAAAAAGAGAAAACTGTAGATCTCATTTTGCCAGGAAATGAGAGTATTAGTTCTAGCTTGAAATAGGCCAATACCTTCTTTCTGCTGCACCTCTGTCCTTTCCTTTACACTATAAGGTCAGCACATAGTGGAAATTCAGCAACTGGTATGCCTTAAATAGGAAACAATATTTTACTGTAAGGGAGAAAGGCTACTTTCTTTAAAGAACACTTAATATAAATCTCAAAGCAATAATTAGCATCATATTTAAAGCTGAAATTCTACAGGAAGATCCATTTAAGATAAGACCAGGAAAGGATACGCATTATCACCACTCCTCTTTAACATTATTCTATAAATTGTAGCCAATGCAATAAGACATGTGAGAGAAATAACTTTTAAAAATGAAAAAAAAGCCTATTGTCAGGAGACAACATAATTATCTACCTAGAAATTCCAAAATAGCCAACTAAAACTAGAATTATAACTAAAAAATAGAACTTAGAAAGGTATGTTTGATAATGGGCTGTTATTTAAAACTCTTAAAACTCAGCAATAAGAAGACAAACAACCTGATTTAAAAATGGACTAAGACCTTAACAGACGAACACCCCATGTCACCAAAAAAGACATTCAAGTAGCAAATAAGCATCGAAAAAGATGCTCCACATCATATGTCCATAGGGGAATGCAAATTAAAACAACAAGGTACCACTACATATCTGTTGAATGGCCAAAATCCAGAACGTTGACAACATCAAATGCTGGTGAGGATGCGGAGCAACAGGAACTCTCATTCGCTGCTGGTAGAAATGAAAAATGGTACAGCCACTTTGGAAGACAGTCTGACAATTTCTTACAAAACTAAACATATTCTTACTGTATAATCCAGCAGTTGCACTCTTTGGTATTTATCCAAAGGAATTGACAAGGTACGTCCATACAAAAACCTGCACACAGATATTTCCAGTAGCATTACTTGTAATTGCCAAAACTTGGAGGCAACCAAGAGGTTCTTCAGTAGGTGAATAAATAAATAATCTGTGGTATGTCCAGACAGTAGAATATTATTCAGCACTAAAAAGATATGAGCTATCAAAACACAAAAAGACATGGCAGAAACTTAAATGCATGTTGCTAAGAGAAAGAGGCCAATCTGAAAAGGCTACATATTATATAATTACAACTATAGGACATTCTGGGAAAGGCAAAACTGTGGAGATATAAAAAGATCAGTGAATGTCAGGGATGGTCAAGGGAGGGAAGGAGGGAAGAATAGAAAGAGCCCAGAAGATTTTTAGGGCAGTGAAACGATTCTATGTGGTATTCTAATGGTGGATACACGTCACCATAAACTTGTCCAAACCCACAGAACGGATGACACCAAGAACACACTCCACTGTGAACTGTGGACTCTGGGTGACGATACTGTGTCGGTGTAGGTTCAGGATATTGAAAACAGGGGAGGCTGCACACAGTGAGGGGAGGGAGTATTTCTGTACTTCCTGCTCAGTATTGCTGTGAATCTAAAACTGCTCTAAAAAAAGATAATTTTTTAAAAGAACATAATAGCTTGTGAGATGTAAATAAATAAATGCAAATCTCCTTATGCAACACCCAGTAGGAACAAAATTCACTGTGTGTGTGGATTCAACCAACAGTGGATCAAAAATATTTTTAAAAATTCTAGACAGTGCCAAAAAACAAAACTTCAATTTGTCATGCACTGATAGCCATTTACATAGCATTTACATTGTATTCGGTACTACAAGTAATCTAGAGATCGTTTAAATTATTTGAGAGGATGTGCACAGGTCATATGTAAATACTACGCCATTTTATATAAGGGACTTGAGCATCCTTGGATTTTGGTATCCGCAGAGTTCCTGGAACTGTATGTGTATACAACCTAGTATATTATGTATATATGTGCAAATATGCATAATATTTATCCAGGAATAAACTTAGCGAAAAAAAATGTAAGCGCCTATTCAATAAAAAAAAAAAGATAACAATAAAAGACATCTGAACAAATAACTGAAGAGGCCTGGAGAAACTCATCATGCTGCTGGATGGAAAATATCTTCGGTTCTATAAATATAACATTTTTATCCCAAATTGACTGCAGATTCAATGAAAGGCCAATCACTTTCCATTGTTTTCTTTAAATATACTGACAAGGCGATTCTAAGGAGAATCTGAAAAAAATAAGTGGGTGGAAAAACTAACAATTTCTTTTAAGGATGAGTAATGATCAAGCCCTTAAAACATTTTATAAACTTAGGGCAATTAAAATACTTAAATAAAAGAGACCGCTTAATCACAGACAGAAGATATACAAGAACTTAACATAAAAACAGTGATGACGTAGGTTAGTGAGAAAAGAATTATTACTTAGTAAATAGTGCTGAGGACATGGGTAGTGACTTAATTAAAAAACGGAATTCAATCCTTACCTCATGGAGTCTAAAAAACTTTAATTAAAGTAGCAAGTTAAAGAGTTTTAAAACTAAAAACTAAAAACGTGTATCTTCTTGATCTGCAATTAGGAGACACTTTCCAGGAACAAATGCAATGCAAGCATTTATTAATTTAAAGATCAATACTTTTAGGATCTGAAAAAGTTAAACATATAATTTTAAAAAATGAGAATGCTGCAAATTAAACCTACGGGTTAGAACTAAGATTATAGTCAGGATCAAATTTATAGCCTTAAATTCTATTATTATTAGCTAAGAAAAAATTAAAATAAAGAGAGTAGACATTCAGGAAAGGATGTTAGAACAAAACTCAGGAAAACTAGTATGAGAAAATAGTAAAAAGGAAATAATGAAGTAAATACACATATTAATAAATCAAAGGAAAAGTCTGACAAATAAATCCTTCTTTGAGAAGCAATTAACAAAACAGATGACACTAGACTCTGTTTGCATCAGGAGGGTAGGAATGCTGCCCATTGTGTTGGCCATGGGGTCCTCAACACCTAAAACATTGCTTAGAATTTAGTAGACCAACAATAAATACCTTTGAAGGAATGAAAACAGACACACAACTTGAAAATATAATGAAAAGGTGACAGAAAACATAATCATACAAAATTAAGAAAAATACGGAGATAACATGATAGGAAAGTTAAAAATGAGAACATTTCCTTATGTTTGAAAACCTCTGTGAAATAGAAAATAGTGTTTACCGAAATGAAGGCAACAAGAAAAAAAAATCTTAACATTATATCCGTGGGTAACTTGTTAAAATTATCTCCAAATAAGAATCTGAGGCCAGGCAGTTTTGAGTTTTTAAAATAAAAGTTAAACACCTGTGACTTTTATTTTAAAATTTGAAAAACCTACAATATCCATGTAATATTAACTGTTCCAAAGCATCTTTTTTAAAGTGTGGGGTGGGGGGTGGGAAGGAAGGGAAGGACAATTCATGCTGTAAATGTGATAAAGAATGCATTTATGATATTATAAATATTGGCTGTCTCATATCTCATGCTTAAAATGTTTTGACTACCATAAAAGTTTAAATTTTTTTTATGTGTCAGGAAATGCCATGAAGAATGATGAATGAAGTAACAAACTTGGAAAAATATTGGCCATGCCAACAAACCGTTAGAGAAAGGAAATAACGCCGTGGGGCAGCAGCTGGCATATTTTGAGATTTTAATGTACTCCTAAACTTGTGTGTTTGTTACTAAGTCCAAACTCATTCTGCTCGGCGCGAGACAGGCCGGTAAATCGGGAGACGAAGTGTTGGGCAAGGAACAGTGACTTTGTTCAGAAAGCCAGCTTACCAAGAAGATGGTGGACTAGTGTCCCAACGAACTATCTACCCAAGTTGAAATTCAGGCTCCCTTTATATTAAAAGGGGAATGAGGGTGGCTGGCTGTTGCAAACTTCTTGGTGCAGGACAGAGCCTGGAGGGGAGGCAGTAATGCTTTGCTCTCGCAGCTGTCCGCGTAGGTCTGGTCATAATAGTCCTGCAAATTTACAACACGACAAATGTTATCCTCTGCTCTGCAACTTTTTCTCTCTAGATGAATGGAAAAGTGTTATACTCTTAAAGGTCAGAGCCCTGAGAATATTTCAGGCTCTAGGCAACATTCTTTTATAAAAGCTGCAGAACAACCCCCAGGAAGCAGGGCACAGGGTTAGAGCCAAAGCAACAGATCTCAAATGGAGTCATATTTGTTCTTCCCTATTATGTGTTCTCTCACTAAGAGAATAAATGCAACCAAAGAAGAGATGCAAATGCATTTAAAACATATTTTTAAAAATGTAGACATCACTAGAGGTTTAAGAAATATTAATTTAAATAAACAAGACCAAATTTGCAAACATGAAGATAAAAGGTAATACCCAGTGTTGACCGGACTGGCAGGAAACAGTACTCGTGTACAATGCTAACTGGAGGTAAATCTGAATAACTTTATGGAGGGTTTTTGGCAACATGCATCTAGGCCTTAAAAATATTCCTATCTGTTGACTCTCAAATTCCACTTTTTGAAATAATGCTTTTTATCCAGTAAGCAATGCCTCCTCTTGGGATAACAGAGTGCACCCAAGTTTCACCAGAGATGTTCATTGTAGCGATGCTTCTACTCACAAATATGGAACCACGCCTGATATTTTGTTGATATAAATGTTTCGAAGAGTTTTCAGTCACACTTTCTCATTTAATCCTCGTAAAACCTCTTAGTGGTAAGTTTATTATGCCCATTTCAAAATTCCAGACATGACAAAAAGCTCTGGAAAGTTAAGGAACTTACTTAAAATCCAAGAGATAATTAAGCCGGAGCTGGGACTGAGCCCCGGTCTCCTGAGGTCTGGTTCACATGGCTTCTACCACGTTAGGACACTAGAGATGGATCTTAGAAGTTACCTGGTTCACACAAACCCCTAGACTGGATGAGTAACTAGACTGAGGAGAAGTAAGTCAGCCTGGTTAGCAAATGACTGAACACAGCTACCTTCTTCTGATACAATATTCTCAAGACTGCAGTAAGTGTTAGTCTATAACTCTAAGAATGAAGTAGAGAATGATTTCAAGAAGTTCCTGGGTCATAAGGAAAAGATCTGGGGGAGATCAGAGGGATTTGAGATACTCTAGAAGATTGTTTCAGCATATGTCTAGCTCCTTCAATGTTCCTCTCCCCAAACACAGTCTAAATTTCTCTTCTAAATGCCCACTGGGGCAGATGCATCCCCATTTTTGCCTGAGGAAATAATCTTTTGAACAGACCGAGGGGAAATAGTCATCAGGAAATGTGAGTCTTATGCCATTGAGTCTTAGCTCTGTTGTGTGCAATAATCTTCTGGCAGGCTTGTTAAAACTTCAGATTCCAGGGCTCCGTCTGTAATAGGTCTGACCCAGCAGCTTTGGAGTGAGCCCAGAGATGTTTTAAACATTTGGCCTGGACCAATCAGACGCAAAGAAGTCCTAAGAGCACAACTGGAGCAAGACTGCTCCACACTTCCTATTATTTCTTGACTTGGAATCGTAATCGTAGGCAATTTCCTTGAACTGATAGGTGTTTCAGGCCAACCATTCTCCCCGTGTCTTTGATGCATTTTAAAGCATTGTTCTTTCTTAGGCTTTTCCCAAAACCTACACTTGGCCCATTCACTGACGCTGCTCTCAAGTCCTTGTAACAGCTGACTTTGGCACTCCTCCCTTCATTTGGTGTTTGGAGAAGAAGTTAAATTACATTACATTCCCATATCAGCCGTTAGTTCAGGCTACCGGCAATTCATGTATTCAGTACATTGAATGGCAGCTCCCAGTGGTGCAGAAACTATATTACAGGGCTTGAAAAGACTTTCTTTGCAGGGGACTAAGATAGATGTGTCTCCTGGCCAGCACAGCACCACACCACACGCTCCTCTGGTTGTCATGGCCGGCTTTACAGGCGTGTGACCAGTGCAGTCCCACAGGTCGCCATGCTGGCCTTGCATTTGGTTTAGTGTTCTGCTGTCACCATCTTGAAACACATAATAACTTTGGAACAAGAGGCTCTGTGTCTTCACTTTCCATTGGACTTTGCAAATTACACACTGGTCTGGTTGGTTGTAGTCAAAAGGTCACATGTCAGATGTACAAGAAAAGAAATTTCATCTGGGGCTCTGATGGCTGGTGTGGTGGCACTGGGATGGCTGATCTGGGGTTGACATATTATTTTGTCTTCACTGCACAGTACCCTTCTCTCATTTCAGCAGTAATGAGTCCAAAGATAGTTCTTCCTTTTTGGACAACCAAAATCAGAGACAGGATAAGTACGTAAGAACAGGAAGAGCTCATGAATGGCTTGGGGGCAGCTCGGACATCTAGCTCTTTCCCTCCACGCCACCTCTATTTCTGCCATTTTAGCCCAGGAGGTCACAGAGTCATTGGTAATTCAATGCTTGAGCATAAGATACAGGTGTGGCTTTGTACCATACAAGCAAAGCTATATTCTTTGACTATAGGCTGCCACACAGAGCAACCCACCTGGTGCAGCAAAAGGCAGGAGCACCTCCAGAACCCAAAAGAAGGACAGGCAACCCAGCCCTGAGAGGTCCTGGAATCAACACGGGACCAGGAAGCCACTCTCTCAGCCCTGTCTGGGAGCCATCTTCCCTGATTTTTCCTCTGTGCACATCTGTGTTCTTCCTTCTATCTGAAGATTATTTCTTACTAACGGTAGACATGCGGCCACCCTAGGCACAGCTTTTCAAGGCCTCCCAGTTCAAATGCTCTGCAGATTACACAGAACCTCAAGGTACCAGTGATAAATTCCCAGGAGAGGAAATCAGATTGGTGCTTTGATCAGAAGCTGCTGTCTGATCCTGGCAATGGTGGCTAGTGTGAGTTACAAGATCAGTTACCCGCTCACAAGGGTTCACAGGAGCCAGCTATGGGAGAAGGAGGCAGATGAGATGTCCATGCAATGGTCACATGACACCTAAGGTCACGAAGGAAGAGTATGATCAATATGAAGTCCTGGATGGTGGGTGGGCTGCGGGGAAGGTGGGCTACAGATGGAGCTCACTGCCAGGTGCAATTTACAATTGAGGATCTAGTTTTTGGGCTGGGTGGTGAGTTCTTGTGTATTCATTTAGGATGTACATGCAAATAAAGAAACTAATTAACTAATTAAAGAAATTGATTATCATGGATCAATGATATTGATTGTGAGCCAAGGATTATGATTGATAAGAATTTATTCACCCAAGATTCATTAAAATAGAAACAACCAAACAATAAAACAAGGGGGCTGGATTTTGAGTTCCAGGAAAAAGAAGGAAGTCAAGTTTAGGAACACATGACTGCCAGCAGATTTTCTTTATATATATATCACTTACGCACACTTAGCTCATGTAGAACTCAAAATAATCCTGGAGTGTAGTATTACATATTAAACCTATTTTATAGATAAGAAAACTGACTAAGAGAGACTAACTTTCCCAAATCAGGACAAATCCACATTTCTCTATTGCCCAATCAATACTGGTAACCTCTGCTTCGAAGCGAAAAGCAGAAGTTTTTTCCCCCTCCTAAATAGACTTTACTTTTTAGAGAAGTTTTAGGTTCACAGCAATATTAAGCAGAAAGTACAGAAAATTCCCATCTCCTCCCTGCCCCCGTATACGTACAGCTGCCCCCATTGTCAGCATCCCCGACAGAGTGATACAGCTGTTACACCTCGTTAGCACCCAAAGTCCATAGCTGATGTTAAAGTTCATTCTTGGTATTGTACGTTCTCTGGGTTTTGACAAATGTGTAGGGACATGTATCCGCTACCATCATAGAGAACAGTTTCACTGCTGTAAAAATCCCCTGTTCATCCCTCTCTGCCTCTCGACCTCTGACCATCACCGATCTGTTCACTCTCTCCATAGGTTTGCTTTTCCCACAGTGTCATATAGTTGGAATCACAAATTATACGGTAGTCTTTTTGATTGGCTTCTTTCATATAGTAATATGCACTTCAGTCTCCTCCATGACATTCATGGCTTGATAGCTCTGAATAATATTCTTTTTAGCCCCCAAAAATATTCCATTGTCTGGATGTACCACCTACTAAAGGATAGCTGGGTTGTTTCCAAGTTTAAGCAATTATGAATAAGCTGCTGTAAATATCTATGTGCAGGTTTTTGAGTGAACACAGATTTATCTCCTCTGGGTAAACGCCAAGGAGTGTGATTCTGGATTGCACGGTAAGAGTTATGTCTAGTTTTGTAAGGAACCACCAAACCATCTTCCCAAAGGAGCTGCACCATTTTGCATTTCCATCAGCAGTGAATGAGAGCTCCTGTGCTCCACATCCTCACGGCATCTGGTGTTAGTCTTCTGTACTTCGGCCGTTCTAGTAGGTGTGTAGTACAGCGGTATCTAATAGTTGCTTTAATTTGCATTTCCCTGATGACATATGACGTGGAGCATCTTTTTATATGCTTGTTTGCTATTTGTGTGCCTTCTTTGGTGAGGTGTCTGTTTGCTCGGGTCTTTTACCCATTTTAATTAGGTTATTCATTTTCTTTTTTCTTTTTTTTAAATAGTACTAACTTTAATTTTTTTGAGCTATAATTGACATACCACATTAAATTAGTCCCAAGTGTACAACACAATAAGCCAGTATTTGTACATATTGTGGAATGATCACCACAGTAAGTCCAGCTGACGTCCATCCCCAGGCATAATTACAGATTTTCTTTCTTCTGATGGAGACTTTCAAGATCCACTCTGCTAGCAATTCTCAAACACGCCGCACAGTATCATCAGCTGTAGTCATCATGCAGTGAATCACATCCCCACGACTTAACTCTTTTATAACTGGAAGTGTGTACTCCCTGACCCCCCCTCACCCACCTCCGGCAACTGCATCTGGTCTCTGTATCTATGAGCTTTGTTTGTTGCTGTTTCTTTAGATTCCACATAAAAGTGAGATCACACAGTATTGACATTTGTCCTTCTCTGTCTGACTTATTTCCCTTAGCATAATGCCCTCAATGATGCCATCCATGTTGCTCCAAATGGCAAGATTCTTTTTATGGCTGAATAGTATTCCATTGTGTGCAGATAGGTAGACAGATGGCTAGATGTCACATTTTCTTCATCCGTTTATCTACTGATGGACACTTGTTTCCATATCTTGACTATTGACAATAATATTGCAGTGAACACGCAGGTGCACATATCTTTTTGAATTCGTTTTTGTTTTCTTTGGATAAATGCCCAGCAGTGGAATTACTATTTCATATGGTAGTTCTATTTTCAAGTTTTTGAGGAACTACCATTATCATATAACAAGTATATATATATGTATACTTGTGTTAAATTTAATTGATTTCTGCTCTAATCTTTTTATGTCTTTTTGTTGCTTTACTTTGGATTTAATTTGTCCTTTTTTTTTTTTTACTAATTTCCTAAGGTGGAAACTGAGATAATTGAAGGGAATTTTTTAAACATGCCTTGGCACCTGAAAAAGTTTGAATTGTGTATCTGCCAAAAGACGTGTTGAAGTCCTCACCCCCATACCTATGAATGTGTCTTTATTTGGAAACAGGATCTTTGCAGATGTGATCAAGTTAAGAAGAGGTGATTAGGATGGGCCCTAATCCTATCTGACTGTCGTCCCTATAAGAAGAGACAGACAGACATGCAGAGAGGGAGGATGAAAGGCATGCACACAGGGAGAAAGCTATCTGGCAACAGAGACAGAGATTTGAATTATGCAGCTGCAAACCAAGGAGTATCAAGTATTGCCTGCAACTTTTAAAAGCTACAGAGAGGCAAGGAAAGCTCCTCCCCAGATCCTTCAGCAACAACATGGCCCTGATGACACCTTGATTTCAGAGCTCTGGCCTCCAGACCTGTGAGACCATAAATATCTGTTATGTTAAGCCATCCAGTTTTGGACCCTTTATTCCAGCAGCCTTAGCACACTGACCCTGGGGAAGAGGAAACAAAAAGGAGACAGGAAGGCGTCCGGCACAGTAAGTGGAGATAGAAGACAAGGATAAAACGCAGTCTCTAGATGATAAAGAAATCCCCCACTGCCCCAGTACCCCTGAGACCTACTGTAAAAAAAAAAAAATAAATGAACAGCCAAGTGAGGGATACAGGAAAGGGTCCTGGATCACCCAGAGAAGAGCACCCCTGATGCAAGGACAAGTGTGGTGCCCCTGAGATTCCTGAAAAACAGCTAGACCCTGTATCTGTTGTCTTGGAAACCAAGTGGCCACCTGAGCCTGACGGGATGGTGGTGATTGGCGGTGCCTCCCCGGCTTCCCCCTCTTCCACAGACACACTTGAGCCATAGGAGTTTAAGACGGACTCAGTGCCCAATACATCGATGGGCAGGCCCTCGTCCAGCTGCTCTCGGCCACAGGCCTCCGACCAGACTCGCAGTCCCGTGTTACCCGTGCAGTCACACCCAGCAGCAAGTGAATTTTGTAAACTGATGACCCCTTGCAGTTTTTACATTATTAATATTTTTCCTCTAAGTTTAAATAATCGCAACCAATGAAATCTCCAGTGGATTTTCACTACTGACATTTAAAAATAAAATAGTAACACCATGCTTCTAAATCAGCCAATAGACTCTACGTGAATTAACATACATCACCCATTAAAACAAAACCATCAACAAAAAGTGCTTTTTAGCAGCTGAAAATTTTTGCATCCCTTCTTTTCTCTTTGAACTCGTATTTCCATTGCCATAAAACTTCATCTAATGTAAAACATTTTAGGCTTGAAAGTACCCTATTGATTATATGTCTCTGGATCAAAAAACAAACGTGCCCACGAACAGGAACTGAAGTATGTTTTTAATATCCTGTGTCCGTGTGCATCTAGATACTAAAAACTTCCTCTGGATCACATTATCATCACAATTATGGGTGGCAAAGAACTGATTAAAATACAGATAGATGCCACATTTTGATGGATAAATATTAAACCTCAAGGGGAAATGCTGTCAGAAATGTATCTCCTCATGAGATGCAAGAGCTATTCCCGTTTTCCGCTAAGCTCGTGTGTCTTGAGTGCGAGCTTCCTCCTGCTGGAATGAGCTGGGAGTCACTACGGAACAATTTCTGTTTCTCATTTTTAAAAACATCAGCACTGAGAATTTCGCTCTCGCATGCAGAAGCGATTTTTCAAACATTCTTTTTTATCAGTCAGTGTCACTCAATTCTTTGAATTGTCTGAGTTATGTGCCAAAACATCTAGTGCTTTTTCATCAAGAAAAAAACTAATTTTAATGATCAACCAACTGATGATTATTTTGGAAAGCAAACATTTGGTTACTACCACCTGGTGTGTGAAAGGATTTTTATCCAGTCGTTAGAGCCATTCATGTTTTCAAGACCCACACCTATATTGAAATGTCCTTTTGCCCCGTAGGTGGGAAAGAGGCAGCTCCTTTCTGAAGTACATGGAAGGGGGAGTGGGAGATGCCCCATCTAGGACGGTCCCTGTGGCTCCCAGAACTCATGCAGGATGCTCCTGGCTCCCTGGGAAGGGGCTCTCGTAAACTCTCAGGGAAGCGGAAGCCAGATGATGCCCTAGAGAGGGTTCCGTTTATCCTCCTGAGAGCCTTTGTTTACAAGCACTCACTTTGTGCTTGTTACCCCATTTTTCTAAACTAAGAAATGCACTGCTTCAGAATGAGTACCCAGGCCATAGAACTGTAAAGGAAAGCAAGGGTATGTTCAGCCTGGAAGCTGAGGAAGGAAGTTGCTGGCGAGACGCACCAGGCAGCCCTACGGCGCCGGTGGTGGGTGCACGGTGCTTATGACCGGACCCTGCCCCGGACGTCCCTCTGGGTGTCCCGCTGCAGGGGCGGCCCAGCCTCCTTGGTGAGGCTCCAGCTCACTGTGCTTTCACTGCAGCCCGGAAGCCCTGCAAGAGAAGAAGCCTCTCGTCGTGGGGACCTGCCCTCCCCCGACTCCCCCCTCGTCAGCCCGGGACATTTTCTCCCAGGTCTCCTCCAAAGGGCTCCGCCTTTCTTCCCCTTGAAGAAGTGAGGGCAACCAACTGTGCCATCCATTTGGAGAAGCCCAACGCAAGCTCCTCCCCTCCCCAGGCGCCTCGGGTTTTGGCATTAGAAGCCTGGACCGAGGGAGCCAGTGATGCAAGCATTCTCATTACTGAGAGTGCTGGCTCCCGACAGAGGAGAGCAATCTGGGGACCAGAGTGCCGGGGAGTGAGGGCGCCTCGGGCGCTGGTGCCGGCCTGCAGATGGCAGGTCCTGGCTCTGCGTCTCAGCTTGCTGCCCTCCCCCCGGCCTGTTCCCTTGTCTTCACAGAAGACACTGAGCTGCTGCACGGTGCCTGCCTCCAAACACTGATGGCCCCTGTCCTGTCTAATCCCCAGGTTTCCAAGCTGCTGTCGTGTGCTGCTGAAAGCCAGGGCAACGGCCCCGCTCCACGAGCCCATCACAAAGTGGCTCCAAGGAAACGTCTCCCGTGATGCCACTGCGCAGGACGCAGGGCTGGTGGTTCTGCCTGAGGACAGGCGGAGTGAGTCATTGTCACTGCACACCTGGTCCCAGCACGCGCACCTGAGGACAGACCACAGGAGGCATCACTCTGCCTTCCTGCCCTTTCTTTATCTAAGTGCCATCTCGTCAGCAGACAGATATCACCGCTCTGGTATGTGACCGCCAAAAGACAGATGCCGCAGAGATGCCCACACAGGCCCTGGGATCGGGAACACCCTGAGGGGGGACAGCAAGACAGACCGGGAGACAAGGGCTCGTTTCTTGAAAGGGAGTCAGGAGGCTCTGGCCGCCCCGCACGTGGTAATTCAGGAGGAGAGATGGCCAATCGCGGTCAATTGGCTGTTTTTGGAGACCCTCATGTGTGAGAAAATAGAACAGTGCCGTGGGGATAAAACATCGCAGCGGGACTCAGGAGCTGACCGGAGAGCCGGCTGCCGGTGACCAAAGATCACAGCAGAGGACCGCGCTAGCACGGAAGGCGGCCTGGGAGGGAGCAGACAGGCATCAAGCGCTGTCTCCCATCCCCCTTTGCGCCTTAATCCGGTACCATCTCCTCAAGGGGAAACAGGCCACTGGCCAAGCCCCGACGAACTGACCGCCCGCCTGTGCCTGCCCTGATGCGCACACAGGCAGAGGACCCGCGCTGCGCTCCCACCCCTTTGGCGTGTGGAACTGGGCGTTTCCCTGCTGGGAATGCAGCTCTCTTGATGGGTAAAATGGGCGTCTTCTAAAGGACCACCTAGACTTGAATTATTTGACAACCTTGCCTTTTTATTCCTGGAAACTTTATTCTGAAATTAGTGGTCTGGTTTTTTTACCTGTGAATTTTTCTCATTGATGATTTTCCCCTCTCAAATGGTTACATGTGTTTCAGCTGAGAGGCAGGTCTTATAAAGTTGTGGTTTCCAAAATGTGGGTGATAATCTTGCTTCTTCGACCAGAATCCCACACTGCACCCCACGGTGTGAGCAGTGCCCCTCAGAATGTGAACATGCTCGCCCGGGTCTCTGTGACCCAGTGTCCATCTTCCCCCTCTGAGTTACTCTCGGAGCTTAGAAGCTCTGGCTGATGGGGCGAGGAGATGCCACTGTGGTGAGACACACAGTTCACTCACAGTTTAAGAATTCAACAAGAATAAACTGAGTCCAGGGCATTGCAGACAGAGGGCGTCTCAGGGATTTGGGTGATTTGTGCAGCTGAGGCTGTCAGGAAGAACTACCCTTTCTGGCAAATTCTAATCTGCCTAAGACTCCATTTTCTTTCCACTGGCTGCAGAGGAACCACTGAAGCCAGGAAGCACTACCACTGGCCTGGAAAGAAACAGTGCTGCTCTTCATCGCTGTGTCCTTACGGAGAACCACGTGCCACTGTCTTCACAAGACAGATGTGGAGTAAAGCTGGCAGAGGGTCTGGGCCTCATTTTTCCATCTTGTAACACCTCCCAATTTCAGCAGCCCCCTCCGTGTTTATAGGTTCTCTTTGCCTGATATGTTTTTCTTAAATCTTTCTGAGCTCTCCTGATCTTTTTCATCTCCTGGCCTTGATGCCAATTTGACCTCTTCTGACTCCGAGACCAGCTGCCTGCAGCCCCAGGGAGCATGGCAATCAAGTGCTCCAGGAGGCAATTTTTACAGGCAGGAAAAGTGATTGCTCCCTTTTGCTGGGCGGAGGGGGGCGGAGCAGGAGGAATAACACAGCAACCGCGAACTCTGGGGTGCCATTCACCCGCGCTTTCCGGCCAAGGAAGGAATTGCTGAGGTTCGCAGCATCGCAGCAGGGAGACGCGTTGGTTCAGCCTCACTAGCACTCAGCTCTCAGGGTGGGTGTTGGGAGATGCATCAAGCTTACTCAGGGGCCCGAGTTCTAACCCCGGTTCTGTCCTCAGGACCAGCCACGTAATTCACAGAGCCCAGGGCAAAAAGAAAATGTGGGACCTCTTGTTAAAAAATTATTAAGAATTTCAAGATGGCAAGAGTAAATCGTTAAAACTAAGCCCAAGGCCCTTCTGAGAATGGGTCCCTGGGTGACTGCAGGGGTGGCCCGCCCGTGATGCAGGTCCTGTCGTATGACCTTGAGTCCACGGGATGTGTGGCCTGGAGCGAGTCCCCATACCTCAATTTCCTCACCTGGAAAATGAGGGCACAGGACAAAGAGAGTTTTCCAGAAAGTTCCACATCGTAAGGGGCGGTTCACAATGAGGCGAGGGGGAGGCAAAGAGGACTGGCACGTTCAGCCGACATCTTAGGCTGGGGAATGTCTAGAGGTGTTTTGGTGGCTGGGGAGCCCAGGAGTCCCACCCTGAGTTAGGGACACCGGAGCGCGGCCACGGAGGAACCAGTGGAGACCAAGCAAGAGCTCCGGCTCAGACGCAGCTGACCGCGGGGAGCAGGGCCCAGGCGTGCGGCCACAGCGGCTTCCCGAAGCTGATCCTCAGAAGGGACAGACAGGGCGCACCGACGCAGGCGGCCCGGGCGGCCCGCGCCCCCTTAGGGGGGTGGCCTGGGAGACGCCAGCTCCGTGCTTCGTAGAGTGCTGACCCCGGGAGGGCCCCCCATGCACCTCCCGCAGCGAGTCTCCATTCAACGGCCTTGCAGCTTCTGGGACAGATGGACGGGGTGTTGATAAGCAGACCCTGAGGCTACAGACACTTCAGAAAGGGGTCCTAGTATAATTAAAGGTACAGAGAGGATTAATGAAGCCCACAAAATCCTACCAAGGCGTCCGGCCCACCAGGCTGGCAGGTCGGCACACCACCTCCCACCCCTTTCTGAAAGGAGGGCCTGACCATGTTCCCGGGGGCACGTGCACCTGCCACGGCCGTCCTGCGCCACGGTGAGTCTAAGCCCGTCGTCCTGGCCTCCTGGGTGCCGACTTCTGAGCCTGCCACAAACCCGCAGGGTAAGACAGAGCAGCAAAGCGAGAAGCACAAGCACAAAGCCAAACAAAGACCTTGTCCAAACTTTAAAATTGAAAAAAAGATTAGCGACCATCAGTGAATGAATACACTGAGATGCAGGAAACATCTCAGCCTGGAGCAACGTGCAGTTTCTTGCGTGGAGAGACTGCTTCCTGGAAACGTGACTAATGGGTGATTTCGGAGTATCCCTGCCTTCCCGGCCTCGTGGCCGAGGGGAAAGCCAGGGTCAAGATAATGGTCATCCGCACTCTTCCGAGGGCTCCACTCTACCCACTGTTCTGGGAACTTCATTCTCCGCTCCTAGACGTCTCTCTTCCCAGCTCTTTCAAAAGGCCCCAAGGGCTGTCTTGGCTGTGGTCAACAGGACTGGGGGCCCCCTCGCTCCCGGATCCCAAGCTGGGAGCTGTCACCAGGGCCATGGAGCCTGGGAGCTGCTGCAGGTGGTCTCCAAGGGGACTGCTCCCTGCCTTGCCTTGGCGGTCCCAGCGCCAAGTGCCTGGGGATGCTGAGGACCCAGCCTCTCGGGGGCCGCGCCCTCCGTCACGGACACCAGACGAGCTGCAGGCAGGGCTCTGGGCCTCTAGGCCATTTGGTAACTCCTCAGTGCAGGCGGGGCCCCGCGTGGAGCCCTGAGAACATGAAATTACTAAGTGCAGCCCCCCCACCTTCAAAGTGTCCTCCTCAGCTCTGGCGGTCGGAGGCTCCCAGAAAAGAGCCTGAGGCATGAACAACGGAGATGAGTCTTCCAGGTGAGAGGCGGGTGGGAAGCGGAGTGCTCCCGCCAGGGAGGACCCGCCATCGTGCTGGGCTCCTTAGGCCTCCGCACTCGGCTTCCCCGCCCCACTCCAGAGACATAGGTGCAACCGCTGTTTCCTAGCTTAATTGCTAAGTTCACACAACACAGCCACTTTCGTAATTCATGGCTTTCCTACGTGCTGCATTTATTTAGTCACTTTCTAAATATCCCATATTTTGAAAGAAGCTACATTTTTGTTCTGAGTGTATATGTTTTAATCACTGTCCCTTAATCAGCCATGTTATCTTATTATCCAAATTTTCTGTGCTTCTTAAAATTTTCTATCCATCCCTTGACTTGCAAAGGAAACCTTATCTTGGTTTGTTAAAAATCTCCTAGGTGCAAATTTTTTTTATAGTGAATTTCTTCTTAGCTTTTTAACAATCTCTTCTTTAAATACATCAGCGCTATTTTACTTGGCACATTAAGATTCATGATCAGCAGTTTCATCATAATAATGCCTTCACCAACCTGAAATCATTTTTCCTGTTTAAGAATTTCCCTTGTGTCTCATTTTGTCTGATACAATTTTTGAAAATCCTGCTTTATTGTATTTGTGTGTGCCTAATATATCTTTGTCCTCCTTAAAAAATCTGCTGTGTTGTTTTGTTTCAGGTGAGTTTCAGAACAACCGTATACACTTAAATTTTCTTTCTGACCCAGTCTTAGAGCCTCTGAAAAGGAGACTTTAACTGTTTTGTTAATTGTCTCAGAAAGTATGTTTGCTCTTTTGCCGTCTTGTTTTTATGCTTTTTGTTTTTTCATGCACCCTTGATTATCCCCCTTCTTTTCTGTCTTTTGCTCTGTGGTGCATCTTTTTTTTTTATTACTATAATTTGGAAGATATATAAATCCTATTCCACCACCCTCTCCCCATCAGGCTTTTTTAAAATTGAGGTCTAATCAACACAGAGCACTGTGTAGGTTTGAGGTGATACATTTATACACTGGGATGTGATGATTACAATGGTGTCAGCTAACACCTTTACCATGCTTCTATTTTTAATTTTACTGAGGTTACTTCCAGGTTGTAAGATACTTCACTGTGTGTCCACACCATGCTGTCTCTTTACTGACTTCATATCTGTGAGTGTGACATCCCTTCCCTGCATTTAGAACCAGGCTGTGGAAGCACACATGATGTAAGCACACTTGGATGTAGAAAGCTCCAGCACCCGCCCCATCCTGCCCTCCCTGTCCACTCTGGTGCCGACAGAATCCCCTTTCCAGAGCCTCAGTGGGAGGGAGGGCCACTACCTACAACTTGGTGTCAGTAGGTGTCCAGCTAGACCTTTCTTGCCGGGAAGAGGAGGAGTATTTCTGGTTGACCAGGAGTTGCAGGTTGCCTCGCTGGTGGCTGCACTCCTTACAGAACGCAAATTAGCAGGACTGTCGGCGTTTGGGGGAGGGAAGTGACCATCTTCACCTCGGGGTGCAATTCCCATCCTGCCTGGAACTCACTGCCCCGCGCTGGCCAGCATATCTGGGAAGGGCCTGGCTCCCTCTGGTCTGACTCAGAGCTCTGTTTCAGAAGCCACATTGTGCATCAGCTAATGAGAGTTCCTCAGTCTGTCCTCATCTGCACCACCATTGGCAGAAATCCCTCCTCCACTGGGGCCAAGCTTTCATTGATATTCTTAGCTTCTGGTGCTGTAGCAATTTTGTAATTTTGTGTGTGCTTTCAGGGGTCTTTCAGGGGAGGATGGGAGCGGATGAATCAGGCAATCAGGCACCTGCTTTAGCTCCCGTATTCATCTAGGAGTCTGCGGGTTTGGCTCCAAGGGACAGAAGTGAGCCATGATGCTTTCAGTGTTTGTAGCATAAAGCGCATGACTCTCATTTCAGCAGATACCGCAGCCCAGCCTTTCTCAAACTATGTGTTGAGAAGGAAGAGAGAACAAAGATACCACATTTAGAAAGAAAAAAAAGCAGAGAGGGGAGAGGGATTCCAAGGTCAGCCTTACTGGAGGATCCATACATCCTATGTCCCTTGGATGTTCAAGTGCATTAGAGGCCAGGGGTCTCCTACAGCAAGTAAATTGACTTGACTTTGTTTAGACCCACACATCTCAACACTCAGCTTTGAAAATTTGGGGGAGGGCACCTGGGCAAGCCTAGCAGAACTGGTGTTTCTCCAGAGTACGTTAGGGGTTTATGGCCAGAGTGTGGGCAGGAGCGTCGGGGAGAAGAGGTAGCCCTGCCCCTCCAGCCACTGCCCAATGTCACCAAAGCCCTGATGTGAGAGTTCAGCTAAGGACGCACGGCTTGTCAGTTCTTCTAGACTGTTCACATTAGAGCTTCAGAAAGTTCAGAAAACAATATACGTAGGGCGTATTTTCTTAACCTTCCACAAGATCAGGGTCACTGATTTATAATTAACAATCTGTTTTCAGACAGCAACTGAAAAATGCTGCCTTGTCATGCTTCTCAATGTAAAAGAACGATCTATAGAGATACATGGCATCGTTAGTGTAGTTTCCTTACAGATTCATGTGTATCATTTCCTTTGCTGCTGTTAAGTGTCCTCTGTGTTTTTCTCTGCCCTTGGTTACCAGGAAACTCGGAAACAAACACCATGTCCTTTCTCCGAGTTACTTTCTCCAAGGTGTCTGGAGACCTCTGATGTCTCTGTTCACATGGTGTAACCTCTGATTTCTTTCTCCAGCTCTGTCAGCTCTTTCCAACTGACACAGAACACTGTGTAAGCTGGAGCTGTGAGGCGTCATCATTCGATACACGGACACACTGTGAAATGACTACTACAGTAAGGTTAGCGCATCTGTCGCGCTCACGTAATAACCGTTTTTGTGTTTCCGTGTGATGGGAACTTTTAAGATCTATGCTCTTAGCAATGTTCAACTGTACAATCCAGTATCGCTAACTGTAGTCACCGTGCTGTACCGTAGATCCCAGAACCCACCCGTCTCATCACTGCAAATTTGTACCCTTGGACCATCTTCGCTCATAAGTGCCCTCCCCGCCCCCACCCTGGCAGCCACCACCCTGCTCTAGGTGCCTCTGAATTTTTAAATCTTCAATTCACCTGTCTTACTTTATGATTATTTCTTATGCCATCAAGAATCCCTTGATTTGTTTTTCAAATTTAAGAAGAAAAAATGGTTTCTGTTTAGGGTAGGAAGGTAATTAGGCTTCTTTATGTATTTTTTTAATTAATTAATTTTATTTTTTGGTGGAGGTACTGGGGATTGAACTCAGGACCTTGTGCATGAGAAGCATGTGCTCCACCACTGAGCTAAACCCTCCTCCCAAGAATCCCTTTAGAACTAAGTAGTATTTAGATTCTCTATCTTCATGTACCGATCAGGCAATTAAGGAGCCTTAAGTGAAAAGCAACTTGATTTGTAAAAAGGAAGTAAAGAAAAATCGAACATTTCCCAGTGTAGACGCTAGAAACGAGAGCCCAGCATTGGAACACATGAGTTCACAGCACACACAGTAACGTTAACAAAGAAGAAGAACCCGGCAGATCTATTTTTCAGAATCAAGAAAATTTTTGACTATTCTGATTTAATACTTTAAGCCTCAACATTATTCTGAAACGGAGTTATTTTCATTTCCCTAACTGTTAACCAGCTGGAGTTTTTCCTTTTTGTTCTTTTTCATTATGGAAGTTTTAAACATACCCCAGAGTTGAAAATGATAATAAACCTACATGTGCCCATTTACCAGCTTCAAGTTCAACAAGCATCATTTTTCTAACCTTGTCTCATGTTGCGTTAACTGACATTAAGAAAAAAATTTAAAGCAGTCTCTAAGTCATGTTTTTACATACATACATCTCTAACAGATAACCTGATTTTAGTAAACTCACTATGCCATTATCACACCCTTAAAAATTAACAATAATTTTTATTATCATTGTACTCTCGTTCCATAATCAAGTGTCTTCAGTTTTCTCAAAAATCTCTTTTTATACCTGGTTTGTTCAAATCAGATCCCCCCAAAGACCCACACACTACATTTGGTTGCTGGAGATATTCTTAAGTAACATGACTTTCTACCATTTGGAATGAGCAGTGGGTAAGGATGTAAAAACATTTTCTTTGATTACGGAACTCACTGAGAATTCTACAGAATACATCATAAAACGGTTTCTCTTTTATCCTAAATTAGACAAGTGTAGGGGAGGAAAAATTTTCCTTGATCTTCTTAGGGACCCTGGTTGGATCTGAAAATTAAACTGACAAAGACAGATTAATAAAATAAAAGCAAACAATTTATTTGATGTAAGTTTTATATGACATGGGAGATTTCGTAAAGAAATGAAGACCCAAAGAAATCATTTAACCTGAGTGTCTCTATTCCTGGGTTTGGTGAAGCAAAGGGCAGTCGTGGAAAGATACAGTAAGACAGATGGAATGAGCTAAGTGTAGTTAAGTGGGAGACATGGCAAGACGTGTTTGTTGGATTCTTCCCAGCATCCATCAGTCCTAGAGACAAGGATGTTCCTTTCCTCCAGGTACGGGGAGGGCATCTCTCATGTGAGGGGCTCTGACTTGCTTCCAGGGATGATCCGGAAGTCCTTCCTGTACCTGCCATTTTCTCAAACCCCGTCAGCTTAAAGTATTCAATACACCAAAGTGCCATATTTTGAGGTAGCAGGTCCTAAACCCCATCATGAGAAAATAAAAAGTCATGATATCACCAAAATTATTTTTATTTAAATAGCAAACACAGTGCAGACTGAATTTCATATTCTCTTTGTATCACCCGATGCTGTACCAAAGCCATTTCTGTGTTGCTAGAGTCTGCATAATTATCATTTTTAATAGGTGCATATTATTCCACTTTCCTGGCCTCTATTCTATGGCTTTAACCATTTCACAACATTGGCTCAATTCATGAGAGGTATTGGAGGGAGGGATGCTAACCAAGGCTGGAAATTTTTTCTCCTTCCCTTTTAATCCTACATTTGACATTGCTTATGGGTCTATGGAGATGAGGAAGGAGAGTGGGGAGGGGGGTGCTGTCAGGGGGAGTAGAGAGAGGATAGTCGTTTGCTTGGGATGCTTTTGAAAAGTCTGTTTTCCTCCTCTGCACTTGGGTGGTGCACCCTCTTCATTGCAGGGCCAGCCCCAGGAAACCACGTGCCCACCTTCCTCCGAGACCAGGTGTAGTTAGAGAAGAGACCGAAATCTGCCAGTTTCATGTGTTTATTACAAGCCTGGAGTGTGCGGGCCCCAATAAGGAGGAGATGTGAACCACGCCCAGCTGTGCCGAGGAGACCTCCCATTCTGTCCCCAGCAAGGACAATGGGTGATGGGCATGGAATTCTGGGTCTACAGAGAGTCAAAGTACTTAATGTTAAATAATGTGGCATCGTCTTGATCACAAATTAATTATCTTAGAACAACCCTGTGCCTAATGACTGGACTTGCTGGGGTGATGTGAAGGAAAAAAAACACCTTCACCTCATTCATTGTGGCAAATGGCATATTCCACATAAAACAAGGGCCATAATCTGGGTACTTCTCACGGTGACAATTGTAAACTATAATATTTTGATAATATTATTTTTATTGTTATCCAAAAAAAGCTTTTCTAGGAATGTTTTTGTGCATTTAGATATTTGGGGAGTCAGAAATTTTCTTTCGGATTCATTTTTAGGAACAGGATTATTTGAGCTCAAATTGAACATTTTTTCAGAGAAAGAGAGAAAAAAAGTGAGTCGTGTTATGAGAACAACAATAGAACTAATTACCAAGATCACAAAGGTAAATATAAGACTCAGAGCCCCATTTATACACCAGACACAGAGGGTTTTAAACAGCAGGATACAGAAGTTAGAGAGGCTGAAGACAATTTTGTCGCACACCAACTTCTCGAAATGAATCCTCTCAAACACACCTCTATAATCCTGTTTTAACAAGAGGAACCTTCAAACAGGATTAATCAAGCCAAAGACTCCACTGGGAGGGGCCTGTCAGTTGAAGCTCCCAGAGATGAGGTCACGTAAAGGGAGACCAGCAGGGAGGTGGAATATCGGTACCACGTTGAGGAGGGGCTCAGCATCCTTGCACATTGATATTCCGAATCTAGCCCAACGCGAAAAGCCTTAGAAGTCAGCTAGTGATGTCCTCTTGATTTCTAAAGCGGTGATGAACAGTATCACTGGCAAAATCAGCATAACTGAGCCGGCATCATTAGCGAGGAAGTCAGCTGGCCCGCGCTGCATTCAGATCCACACGATTCCAGCTGTGAGCATCACTGATGTTTGTTCCGGAACATCAAGTCCTGTGGCAGAATCTGTGAGGGGCCGCCTCCCTGACAGCGCTAGGAAGTGCGAAGTCGAGCACGAGGGAAGGAAATACTTTCCAGACAGCAGCAGATGCTCCTAGATCAAATATTTCTGTGAAAAATCACAGAAGAATCAACTGATAAAACAGCAAAGGCTATTTTAGTGGCTTCCATCACGTTAAAACGACAACAACAACAAAAAGCCTCTCGTCTGAGCTCAGCTTCCCCGTCAGAAGAGGGACGGCTGAGGTGACATCGCAGTCGTGGATCTACGTGCAGTTTTGGAGCAGAGGTGACTGTGCTGTTCCACAAGGGATAATTTTACTAGCAGGGACGGGGGCAAATTAGAAGTATTACTATCCCAGACATGAGGCAGGAGAAAACAAAAAGACAAAACAAAAACCAAAAAATAGACAAAAGCAAGAAAGAGTGAGGGGTATGATGGGGGTGGAAGAGCGTTCTGGAATAATTCTTTTACTCCGTGGTCCATTCAGAGCTGGTTTGCCTCTTAGAAGAGGAGGAAACATGGTCTCAAATCGAACCCCCTTGACTACTGCTAAAATGTCACGGCATGTCGAATTCCTGCAGAGTTTTGGGTGAAAAAAGAATCAAGAATTGCACAGAACTGGCATTCAACTGAAGCACTTTTGCAGTCTTGAGGCCCTCCCTACCTCCGGCCTCCCCTACCTCCTACGTGCCACCCAGGCTTGAAACTCAGCCCCTTTAAGAACTCTCTCTCTAAGCTGCTGAGTGCCGTAGGTGGTCCAAAGGATTTGGAGCAGTGGTCACAGGGGATCCATCTTTGTGGCTTTCTTTCTCTTCTCACGTCCCTCCATCCCTGGGAGACAGAAGCTCCAAATTCTCCCTCATCCCTGCAGAGCGGCTGACTCTGCCCTACTCCATCTCTGAACCTGCACATCCACCTGGATCAAGATGCTCGCTCACCTGTGTCCTCTCCAGGCACATCTTCCTAGAGGCCCTCATGGATCTGAATACCGCAACATTCTTCTTCCTCTTGTTTTTTCCAGTGAGGTCATTTTTTTTTCCACCACCAGCTCTGAACTTAAGCTTTAAGACAAAGTCAACTGGGGCATCTACATGAGAGATAGACCGAGAAGCTCACCTATCCTGCGCCCCTGCCTCGTCTTGGTTTTGCCTTTGCTGTCCCCACCTCGGGGTAACTGGGACTGCTACCACCCTGCATCTAAAGAACTGGTCCTGCCCCAGTTCTGGGTTTTGTGGGAGGCAGAGCACAGATGCTCAATCACATCTCTCTTGTCATACTGAGATGAGATTAGAATTAAGTCACCTTTCCAGGCCCGGGACACAGAAGCTCACTGGCCATCACTGGAGGGCTCTGGATGGTTCTCCGAGTGTACTTTTACAGTGGCTCCTCCCTCACTCAGCTTCTCAAACCAGAAACCTGAGGTCCGGCGGTCACTTTCTCAGCCTCCTCCTCTCCAGGGCTCTGCTCTCTGTGGAATCAAACACTTCGTCTACCTCTGGGACATTCTCAAGCCCGTCCACGTTTCTCCATCCCATCACTACCTGGGTTCATCTCTCCTCAAAATCACCATGGTTGTCTCCCAGTGGGCTTTTTGGACCTTCTCATTTATTTCAACCCAACAATTTTATCTTTTAAAACAAAGGCAAATCTGGTCATGTTAATCTTATGGTTTTCCTTCTGTGTTTTCTGTTGAGTTGGGAATAGGAGTGACTTTGCACTTGGTGTTCCCTTGGCGTAGAACACACTTCCCAAGCTGTCCATGGGGCTTGATAACCTCACTTCCTTCAGATCTTTGTTCAAGCATCGCTCTGACCACCCTTCATAAAGCTGCAGCCCCCATACCTCTGATCCCCCTCATTCTCCTGTTTCCCTGTGGGATTCCTCACCGTCTGACCTGTGAGAGCTTGGCTGTTCCTTACGGGACCCCTCTTCCTGTTCCTCCCCTGCCCCCAGTGTGAGCTCCGTGAAGTAGGGACCGTGTACCTTCTGCTCGTTGCTCTAGTCTCAGTACCTGCGATAACGCACGTCGCACAGCAGGCACTCAACAAACGTTTGCCAAGTGCTGAGTTAAACAAAGCTCTCAGAAGCAGGTGGTGGGTCAGGATGCAAATCCCAGCGATCAGGCTCCAGAGGCCTTAGTGTTCGCCATTAACGAGCTTCCAGGTACCAGACAAGGTGCCACCCAGGAACTTAAAGTAAGACACAGAATACATTTTGGAAAGAATTACACATGGTAGATGCCATTAACAGATCACAATGAGTCCACAAGAGACCATGGAGACACACGAGGTAGGAAAATGTCATTTTGTAGCATTTGGAGGTGACAACTTTATACACCATCAAAAGAAAACACAGCTCAGTGCAAACCCATGCAGTGGTTTCCAGAATTATCAAAAAATGCTTCGTGGTAAAGGCTTTAAAGAGAAACATAAATATATTATTAGGTTCTGGGGGAGGAGACTTGTTGAACTCAAGCAAGCAAATAAGTAACAATAACCAAACAAAGGAAAACGTGGTGGTCTGCTTGTCCACGTCAGGTGCAAAGGGAAGACCAGTCTTCACCATCCCTTCCCCGCTGGTCGGGGGGGGGTCATGAGAAGGAAGGATCCCACCCTCCACCCCGTGGACAGGTCCCAGGCAGCCCAGGGATGCTGATGGAAGCATCCGGAAACTTAAAAGTACTTGCAGAAAGTGGATTCCTCCCACCTGCAGGGCTTGGTGGGGAACACCTCAGAGAACAAACAGCCCGTCATCACCTCGTTCAGCCAGACGCCAAGGGCCTTAGACGTGCCTTTTACAGAGACGGAAACTGACAAAGAAAGGCAATCCTCTACCTCAGTGCCTTGAAGTCAAAAATTAATAGCATTAAAAAATATCTTAACCATTAAGAAATTTGAAATAAAAAAAACCTCCCAAATAATAATTGATGAGTCTTTATTAAAACCTACAAGCCAGCTAAGCCTGTACCCAATAAATTTGTTTCTGAGTGACCAGCCTTCAAAATACTGGGTCATTCAGCAAGACGTGTGTCCTGGGATATTCATCGGAGCCTTCTGTGTAACAGTAGAAACCTTGGGGGACATCCAGATGTCGTCAGTAGGGGTACCTGTCAATAAATTACACAACCACTCAGCCACTCAGCCACCTTTTCCCCCCAACTGTTTGTCCATTTAATGTATTTGTTCCTCTGAACATCGCCAGGCAGGCTGGGAGTTTAAAGATGGGGGCAGAGGACTTGGGCAGAGACAGCGTGTCCTCGCTGAGTCACATTCAGCAGTCACATCGCTAGAACGCGGGGACGGAATGGCTCCAAACCCACAGCGCCCACCCCGCCACGGTGACGCTGTCTCTGACCCGAGAGAAGAGCTGAGTGGAGGCTCCCCAAAAGTTGGGGGGGTCCTTGTTTTGTTTGCATGTGTACCCCCAGATCCCGGGGGAGAAGCGGACAGGTAGCTGTCAATAAATACTGACTGAGTGACTGGGTCTCTGAAATTTCTGTTACTGAAAGCAAACCAGAGCGAACTCCGGCGTGAACCATTCGTGCCTGGGGAGGCCGTGCGTGCATAGGTCCACACACTTGCACGGGCCCACACGCGTGCACGGAGGCGCCCAGGCCGGGGGCAGGTGGGAGGCGCCCCCAGCCCTGCCCGCGGTTACCCTAGGAGAGGAAGAGAATCAGGACTGAGGGGTGGGAGAGGTGGGGGGGGACCCTTCTTGTTGAGAATAGCCTTGAGTTCTTTAACTATTTTGCAACAAGAACGTTTTCATCCATTTAATTTTTAAAGACACAAAAGATAAAGAGACTAAAAGGGAATTCATAAATAAATCCCAAAGCTGGCTCTCTGAGGACTGGCTGGAGAGAGCTCCGGTAAATCTCAAGAAAAAGTATACATTATACGTACGAAAACCAGAAATGAAAAACTGTGGCTATTAAACCACAGGACAAGACTGGACACAATGACACAATGACATGCCAATAAACTTTACACTGTCAATAAAGGGACATTTCATTCCTGCCCATATATTCAGTGAAAAAAGTTAATCGAAGGAGAAACAAAAATAGATTTATAATGATGAAAAGAATTTAAACAAAATCAAAAAGTAGAAAAAATGTAAAAAGCATTGCCTCCTCCCCAAATTCACTGAGGAATTCGTTTAACTTTTCCAAGAAAAGGGACTCCCTATACTTCATAAGTTCTTCCAGGTAAAGAGAGGAAACAACACTATTCTTTTTATGTAAAAACCTTTTTTTCTAATATTAGCACTTCTGTCAAAGATAGCATATTATTAATAGAGTTGCAAATATCCTAAATAAAGTACTTACAAATAAGTTCATAGATAAATATATAATTTTTCAATATGTCAATGAAGGCTTATTTCAGGGAGTCAGAGGTCACATAATGGTAGGAAATCCATTAACACAAACTTCAGATTAAAAGATAAAAACAGAAAAATGTCAACAGGTGCTGGAGAAGCATTAAATAAAGTTTAACAATCATTCTCATTGGTGAAAAAAAAAAACCCTCTAAAGGAACTAAGTACTCCATCCTGTACCGAATAAAGCATTAGGGCTAAAGAGATAAAAGTATTTCCAATAAAACCTGACGTGGAGTTCAAACATTGCTAGAGAAGTTCCAGCAGTAAGAAAAGGCATAGCTTTTATTTAAAAGACACAGCACAGAAAACAAAATTATCCTTGTGACATAACTGGGTACCTAGAAAACTCAAGAGTCACAAATTTAAAACGATCAAACCTAATAAGAGAGCCCATCAAAAAGGATGGATTTCAGGGGATGAACACAAGTCAATTATTAGGACATATACTAAGACTGACTTACAAAAACAGCCTAACTTGTGGTCCTTAAGGACGTTAGGAGTAGGTGGCTGATGAAGGGGGTCTTGCTGGACCCCCATGAACAGGATGGACAGTTGGCAGCTTGAAGCTGTCCCTTCACAAAGGGCTGAGCCCACGACAACATGAACTTTAACAGCTGAAATCTTTGTAACATTTTGAAACCTTTTCCTCTTTCAGTTATTTGTGTTGCTCTCTGTCTGTGTCTCCATGGAGATTATCTCTTTTAAAAAAGATAAGAAAACCGGCATCTGGGCTGGTGGTCTGGCCACCCCGGATGAGACCCAGGCAGGAAGGTGTCTCTCTTGGCACCCAGAGCACTAACCCTGGAGAGTGTGCTGTGGCCCCACCTGAGTGGAGGGTTGGGCGGGGTCTCACCTGAGCCCAAGGGCTGGTCCTGGTTGCTCAGCAGGAGGAGAGTCAGGGGATTGCCTGGGCGTCCGTCCTGCATGGCTCTGGGCCAGCTCAGGAACGCCGGGAGATGACCTCTCCTAAAGGAACGCACCTGCTGTTGCTTCCGCCGCCACCATCCCGCCATCCACGGACAGGCAGGGAGGGTGGCAGGCTGGGAAGCCAAGTAATGCTTCCTGGGTTTCAGGCAGGAAACCTATTTTTGTCCAGCATTGTCTGAAAGAGTGATTTTCACAACTGCAGGCCATACCTGTTACAGGATAGAGAATCTGTTCGGTGGTTTTGAGCAACATTATTTTAAAAAAATGAAACTACAGGGAAGAGGAGGCTAGAGGACTTCACAGTGAGAGCTGTGCTGTCGTGTGATATTTGGGTTTCAGGTGCATGTGTGAGTGTGTGTGGTGTGTGACTGTGTGTACCGGCTCATGATGGAAAAGTATGTCATCCTGTGGGTCAAAGGCCCCTTGTCCTTGGTTCTGGAGGAAGAAAGAGAGGACGGTGACAGAGGAGGGCAAACTCCCATAGGCAAGGGGCTCCAGAGTAAGGAGTTACTAGCAGCATCAGGAAGCTGGATGTAGTAAACACATCCTTACGTACCTGGAGGCAAAGCCACCAGAAGATGCTCCAGCCAAGCCCATGGCATCATCCTTGCCCGCCCTTCCTCTCTCAGACATGCATCTAAACCATATGCAAATAAGGCCCGCTTTGCCTTTAATCTGTATCCGGCATCCAACCACGTCTCATGATTTCCTCTGCAAAATGGAAGCCAGAATATAAAAAGCTGCTGCATTAAACCTGGCGTTGGGCGACTCCCTAGGAAAGACAACTTATGACTTTATTCTGGTTATTTACAATGAAATTTGTGACCCAGTGGAATGAAAGACAGCACACTTGTAAGAGCCACGTTACCCACCGTTTTACTTTTCAGCTGATGACACAGCCTCCTTCACTGTGATGCCCATGACTTCCGTGAAACTGGCTCTCTGAGACCACGACCCTTCAGCCTCGAAGCTCTCCTGCCTCCGTGGGGGCTCTGACTGCGGGTTGGGGTTGTGGTACAGAGACTTCCGTTTCTGCCTCAGGACCCCGGGCAACCTTGAGCTACCTCAGCCCCTTGGAGGTTGATGTTGATGGTTCTGATCGGCCCAGGGGGAAGCTACCTAGCTCATCTGTGCTGTGGTTTATCCATTTTTAAAAAAGGTGAAGCAGTTGTTATTCCCTGAGTCACGTTATATTTTTGTGACCAGTGGTAACACCCTTAGAATTATCTGTAAAATTTACATGGTGAAATCAATGATGCATAAAATTAAGCAGTATGCCATGTCTGCTTCTGGAAAATCTAGAAGAGCAGCATGCACTTTCTGGGGAGATTGTCAACGTGATCTTCAGATGAGACGCTGAACTTGCAGACGAGCTAGTGGTTGAGGACCGGTCAGCACATTGTGATTCCTGCTGGGTCACCAACCACATGGTGTGATAGGGAAGAACAAATCCGACTCCGTGTGAGCTCTGTTCCTTTAGCTCTAACCTCGTGCTAAGTCATGCTGGTTCTGCACATTTTGTAAAAGAATGTTGCTTTGAGCCTGAAATAGACAGGAAAGCCCATTCTCAAGGCTCTGACCATTAAGGGTAGGATACTTTCCCATTCATAGACAGAGAAAAAGCTGAAGAACAGAGACTAATATTGGTCTTGTTGGAGGTTTACAGGAACATCTTGACCTGACCCACGTGGACAGCTGCAAGAACAAAGGATTCTGACACCACGAAGTTTGCAACAAACAACCACACCCCCTCCCCCTTTTTATTATAAAAGGAGCCTGAATTCTGACTTGGGGAAGATGGTTCTCCAGGACATTAGTTGGCCGTCTTCTTGGTCTGCCAGCTTTCTGAATAGTCGTTATTCCTTGCCCCAACACCTCGTCTCCCAATTTGTTGTCCTGTTGTGCGACAAGCAGAATGACTTTGGACTCTGTAACAATGGTACCACCCACAGTCCTGGTTTATCTCATGAGCCCCACGACTGAGAAGCCATAACTACTCAGGAAGGTGTTGGAACAGTAAGTTTGCACATAACACAACTGGCTGCTTCCCAAGATGGCAGGCTGAGCACAGCAGTGGTTTGATTTCGGTGCTTTTGCATAAAATCCTCTATTCTATCAAATAAAATTGCAGAAAGATGTCAATTACTTAGAAATTGCAAGCTCTTCTACTTTTTTTTGTTTTGTTTTGCTTTCCTCATTAGCGCTTCTGTCCCTAGTCCTGTGCCAAATATTATTGTAGGCAGACAAAGATTGAATGATGTACAATTAACACGTACAGAGGACATTTTAAAGGACTGCTGGGAAAAAAATGATCAAACTGTAAGCATTTTATCTGGAGAAGAACTGTTTTGCTATTACAGCATCCAATGAGTCTAGTGGTGTTAGACCCTGGTATTTGGACAAGGAGATACCCACTCAGGGATGAAGTTTGAGTCCTCAGCATGAGCAAGTCTCACACGCAGGAGAGTGGTGGACATGAACTAGTTCAATTGCATCTTTAGAGGAAACATGAAATCTGTTTGTAAGATGATGGGCTGGAGTCAAAGCGGCATTCTGTGGCCGTGGAGTCTAGGATGCCAGCTCATTCATTTGTGAGTCATTCCTTGGGTTTGATCTCAGCTGTTTGTCATTCTACCTGCAGGCACTGCCTTGTGTTCAGTGTGGGGCATGCTCAGGTCTGCCCACCTGCCTGCCCTCGCACTGCTTGGCTCAAGTGTTATTTCTGAGAAGCTTTCCTCCAAACCCCCAAGGCAGATTTAAGTCCTTGTGCCTTTGAGCTCTTACAACACTGTTTACTTCCTTTCGTTTTACTTAGCACATCTCATTGCAACTGCCTCTTCCACTAGATTGTAAATTTCTTGGAAGTAGATATTTTTCTAAATTCATCTTGGAGTTCCTAAACCTGACATAGTAGCCACTTGTATTAATTAGCTATTACCAGGTAACAAATCACCCCAACCAACAAGTAAATAGCAGAGGCCAGATTAAAACCAGATCTTCCAAAGTCTACTTTAGAATTCTTATTTCTGTCCCCTGACTCCACTAGTGGTTAACACAAAAGTCCCCAAAGGTACTGATTGTGGAAATGAAATCCTAGAAAGGAGTGAATCGCATGCCAGTGAGTGCATTTAGGGACTCTGTTGGTCTTATCCCTTTTCCATCCAAACACCTATTTTGACTATGTGGGAGATTGTGTAAGGTGATCACCTGTGCCCTCAGGAGTTGCTACAATAGTTCTCAAAGTGTGGTCCCCACAGCATCGGCATCACCCACTCCCTGGGCCCCACCCCTACTGAATCAGAAACTCTGCAAATAGGGACCAGCTACTGTGTTTTCACAAGCCCCCCAAGTGATTCTGATGCATGTTCAAGTTAGAGAACCACTGATCTAGAAGATTCCAAGTCACCACCAGCCTATGGGTGCCCACTCTGATGGTATATGGGGCCAATGAAGTAAAGGAGACCTTAAATACGTCAAGACATCCTTCCCACGTCTACAGATACTGCCGTCAGAGTCAGGACAGGAGAGGATGGAGAACGGATTTATGCAGTGACATCTGGAGGGCTTTTATTGTTGTGACTGTCCATTTTTACATTTGGTGGAGTTAGGTTGGAAAGACTGGCTGAGCTGTCCTACTGAGCAGAAAGTCAAGGTGATTGAGCTCAAAATCCTTTTATGGTTTACCGCGGGCCTCCTCTTTCTCAGTCCTCTCGAGCGCTTGCCTGCCTAGGTTTAAATTTTCACGTTGGTCCCCTAAGCAGTTATCCTCAGTTTCATTTTTCCTGGCTTTGAGTGTGCTGAACCCCAAAACACAACATGTCAGGTCGTGTGATGGTTAATGCTTCATGACACTGTGGATCTGCATGTGTGGCCTTGGGGGAGGGAGTGGCTCCCCGTGACTCTGAGGATGCCAGGATGCAGGAATGTAAAGGTGAGTCAGCAGAGATGGGGCGGCCAGGTGAATGCGATGCTGCAGCTTCACCTCGTACTGTTTCCTCTCTGCTTAAAGAATCAGCCTGGGTGTCCTCTTCCGGGAAGACCACCGTCACAGGCTGGGGTAGATCTCCATCCCTGTGCTCACGTCTGCAGTAGTGATCATCATACAGTGCTGCAACCTTCTGGTTGTTTATTTAACTCTCCTCTGCTCTGGGTCCTTGAGCACGAGGTCCGTGAGTCAGGTCTTTGTATTCCAGCAGCCCAGCCCCGAAGGTTTAACTTAATGATTGACCATATAGCACTGCCCAGTAGATGTCTGTTGAGAGAACAAAGACTCCAAAGAAACTTTCAGACTCAATTCCTGGCAGGTGGGATCTAAGGAGGTAACCACATCAGGATACCTCTCGCCTGCGTTTGCAGCAGGAATAAATTCCGGACCATTGTGAGAATCAGCCTTCTCTGGGAACACCAGGTCACAACCAGGGAACACTGGAGAAACAAACTCGCTCATCCAAGGAGACAAGAGAAAGAAAATCCAAAGGAGAAAGATAAAAGAGGCCAAGAGGAATGCAGGTTTATCAGGAAACTCACAGCAAGGTGGTATACCAGTGGCTCCCTCTTTTTTAAGATTAAACTTTTATTTTGAGATCAGTGTAGATTCACATGCAGTTGTAAGAAGCAATATGGAGAGATCCTACTACACTTGGCTCAGTTTCCAGAGACAGCATCTTGCAACACTGGAGCCCAAGCTCAAACCAGAAACTGACATTGATACAATTGACAGGTGTTATTTCAACTCACCCAGTTTTATCTGTGCTGGTGTGTGTGTGTGTGTGTGTGTGTGTGTGTGTGTGTGTACGTGTGTGTATTTGTTTCCATAGAATTTAATCACACATGTAGGGCCATGCATCCACCGCCAGTGTCATAGGTTCCAACCTCACATGGCCCTGCTGTGACCACACCCAACACTTCCCATCCCCAACCCCTGGCAACCACTAATCTAATCTCCATGTCTTTAATTTAGTCATTTCAAGAATGTTACATACATGGAAGCATAGAGGATGCTAACTTTTGGGGATGGCCTTTTCCCACTCATCATATTTTCCTGAAGATCCATCCAAGTTATTGAATGTATCATTAGTTCGTCCCCTTTTACTGCTGAGTAGTAAGTCCACCTGTTGGTTGTGCCTCCCTTTGCTTAGTCACTCACCCATGGAAGGGCATCTGGGGCTGCGTTTCTCTGGGATAAATATGCACTCGGTCATCTGGTAATTGCACAGTTAGTGTTATAAGAAATCGAGTGGCTTATCTTTTAAGTGGTTCTTATGTCCCCTTGAGAAGGAGAAGATAAAAGTCTAGAATCAACCCACATGAAATCCCTCACCCTGAGACACCTCCTAATGGGCCCTGACTGTCCAGACAGCACCAGAGTAGAGAGCAGGTGAGGTGCCAGGATGGGAAACTTAAGGTGGCCCCTTCCCCCGCCCTGAGAGTGAGCCTCCTCTGGTTCCACGCCTAGGGCGCTGCTGACCCTGCCCTCACCCTGGGGAGCACTTTCCAAATAGTCACCTGGAGGCACTGGTTCCTTGGCCAGGTTTAAAAAAAAAAAGGGAGAAAGGGTCACAAGTTTCTACCATATGATCCAGCAATCCCACTTTTGGGCATATGTTGAGAAGGAACTCTAATTCAAAAAGATACATGCACCCCAGTGTTCATAGCAGCACTATTTACAATAGCTAAGACATGAAACAATCTAAATGTCCATCAACAGATGACTGGATAGAGAAGTTGTGAAGTTATTTTATATATATATAGTTATATATGAAGTTATGTGAAGTTATATATATATATATATATATAGTGGAATACTACTCAGCCATAAAAAGAATAAAGCAGTGCCATTTACAGCAACATGGATATACCTGGAGATTGTCATTTTAAGTGAAATAAGCCAGAAAGACAAAGAAAAATACCATATGATATCACTCATATGTGGAGTCTAAACAAAAAAGACAAATGAATTTATTTATAAAACAAAAACAAATTCAGACATAGAAAACAAAGCTACGTTTACTGCGGAGGTGGGGAAGAAGAGTGGGAAGGGGTAAGTTAGGAGTTGGAGATTTGCAGATAGACACTACTATACATAAAATAGATAAACAACAAGGTCCTACTGTGTAGCACAGGGAAATATATTCAGTATCTTGTAGTAACCTATGATGAAAAAGAATATGAAAAGAAATACATGCATGTATATGTATGACTGAAACATTACACCAGAAACTGACACAACATTGTAAACTGACTAGACTTCAATTTAAAAAAGGGTCACAAGTTTCAAGCTCGGCACGTTTAAGATTCTTAAGGAGATTGTTGGGCGGTTTCCTCCCTGGCTGCGAGCAGCTGCGCCCTGGATGAGATGCTGAGGACAAAGTGGACGGTGTGTAACCATGGAGATCTGTGGGAAAAGGGCTCGGAGGCTCCGGGCGCCGCTCACCCCCGCCAGCCTGGAAGTCTGCAGGAAAGGGCCCTGCCCGGTCCTGGGAGCTTGGCTGGAGAGAGGAAAGCAGGGAGGGTTAAACTAGACAAGCTGTCTTCCTGAGCTGGTGCTCAGGGTCTGTGAAATGAGAGGAAGGATGCTCAGGGGACAAGGAGGGTCTGTTTGTGGTTGGCTTTGCAGCCATGCGCATGCTCTGTGCGCTTCCTGAGTCCCGGGCAGAAAAGATGGGGTCCCTGGTGTGGGCACCCTTTTCTCCACGGGTGAAGCACTGACAGCCGCCTCTGCAACGTAAGTTGTTAATGCACCAGTCCCTGAAAAGCACGGCCGTCAGAGAACCTGCCCTCTGCGGACTTGGTCCGTGCAAGGATGGACTTCCGGGGGACGTCGGATTGACCACCCTCAAGGGTGGGCTGGGGCCCACCGCGGACACGGGCGCTTCCCCGACTTCAGGCCTGTGTTCATAAAGGAAAATCTCTATCAAAAACTACCCACAATTGTTTGAATTTCCCAGTCCAAGTGAAGCCACATCCCGCTGGAGCACAGGAGGTAGCTTGCATCCTCCCAGCAGTGGGGAGCTGGAGCGCTGGTACCCCGATCAGTGCTGTGCATCCAACAGTGCGGGCGCCGTGGCGGCGGGCTATTTCCAAACACCGCGGGATGCAGGAAGAGCTGTCCTCCACAGAAAGGCGGCTGGGTGTGAGGAGACGAAGCGGTTTTGTGCTTGGTGGGGAACTTGGCTCCTGGGTCTGCAGGGCATTCCACACGGTGTGGCCCGTGCAGTCGGCGTGTGGCTGGCTGGGCTCGGCGCATCACCGGGATGACTAAGGACCTTGATGGGGAAAGAGGTGGTGCCTCTGAGGCTGAGCACCGGCACAAGAGCCCCTGCCCAGGCGTCCGTTGCTATGGCGGTTTGGCAGTTTCCACTTCCTCAGAACTGTCTTGCTTTGACTTCCAAGGAAATAGGGGAAAGGTCAACAGACAATTGGGAAGTAAAATCCACAAGCAGAGCTGACAGGATCCTGTGGGTGGCATTTCTGCCAAGAAGTTGTGTGCCTGTGCGTGTGTTTGAACACCGTGTGTGGTTACGCACGCGTGTCTGTGTTCACCTTTCTGCGAAGGCGTCTGCACGTGTGTGCCTGTGTGTGGTATGTTTATGGAAGTGACCCTGTGTGTCTGTGTGTCTGACTTTGTATGCGTGTCTGCGTATGTGAGTGAGTGTGTGTCTACGCGTGCCCCTGCAGATGCGCGTGTGTCTGATGGCGGCGGTGGGGGGTTTGTCTGGTGCTCAGGGTGGGGCAGAAACAAAAAGAGAACCATGAAGAGAATCACTGGGCAAAGGGCTGAAGTCAGCGCTAGAAATCGGAGCAGTGTGCCTCTGGGAGAAGGATGCCAAATTCCAAAGCAAAATATGTCTTTGTTTTCTTGTTGTGACCTTTGCTGGAAAGCACGCCCCAGGCTCCAGCATCACAGGGCCCATGCAGTTCCTTTCCTCCTGAGGAAGTGAAAGGAGGTGCGGTTCCAGCTCTGGTCTACTTGCCTAAATGCCTGCCCAGCTGGGCTCCCCACGCGAGGCCTCAGCTCCCATACTTCCCCTTTCTCTGAAGTCCCTGTGTCTTCCTGATCTAAGAGTTTAACCTCTGTGGCCAGAGCGCGCTGACATGAGCTAAGCCTCTGGCTTGGTTGCACAGGGATTCTCAGCAGACTGGAATCCTTTGGGATGTTGCCAGCCATGATGCCAATCCTTGTTCTGTTTGGGCAAGAGTATGTGCGTGTGTCTGTGTGTATGTCTCTGTGTGTGTATCTGTGTGTGTGTCTGTGTGTGTGCACACGTGTGTGTCTGTGTGTGTGTGTGTGTGTGTATGGAGAAGGAGGAGAAACTGAGGACACGGGCAGCGGACAGCGGAGGGATAAAGAAACAGCAATCATTCCGCACCCTCACGTTCCCTAAAACCCTCCGGCTTCCGTCTTTGCCAGCCTCTTGTTTAGAGTCGAGAGTCTGGGGGCCAAGGTGCCTTTGTCTCACTTACAGGGAGACGTGTGTGTCAGTTACCTTCTGCCACAGAAATGCAGTGCAAACATCATGCCGAAACTCAGTGCTTTACTTACCATTCCACTTGTGTATCTATTTTATTAAATCATTTTATTTATTTTCAACTGTTGGGCTTGACCCAATCAGATCAGGGTCCTTACAAAAGACTGGGACCTTTCTGGAGACAGTGTGAGAGGGACTGTTCAGGAGGGAAGTTGAACGCTGGCTTTGGAGATGAAGAGGCCACATTGCAAGGAATGCAGGCGGCCTCCAGCAGCTGAGAGTGGCCTCTGGCTGACAGTCCTCAAGGAAGCAGGGATCTCTGTCCTATAACCCCAAGAAATCAAATGCTACCACCAACCTGAATGAGCCTACAAGTGGGTTCTCCTCCAGAGCCACCAGAAATGAAAGTAGGCAGGTGGCCACCCTAGTTTCAGTCTTGTGAGACCCTGAGCAGAAAAAACCAGTTGAGCCCTGCCTGGGATTTCTGCCCTACAGAACTCTGCACTATGAATGGGTTTTGTCTCAAGCAGCTAAGTTGGTGGTATTTGTTACGTAGCAGTAGGACACTCATGCAGCCCAGCTACTTTCTTTGACTGAGAAAGGAAGAATTCAGAAGGAAAGATCACATACTAATATGTTACTAAAGTAGCCTGCTACGCCTGCATTGATACTTGGTGTCCCACCGCGGAGAGGAATTGCCTAAATTACCATGTCTTCACCAGCAATGAGTTTCATTATTTTATTTTAATTGTTAACCAGTGAAAATGATGTCAGAGAGGGCAAACCTAAATAAAGGCCTGGAAATAATCAATGTTGGAGTAAAAATCCGCATGGACATCTGTAATCATTTCTTCGGCCGTAGTTCTACAAATGGAATAAAATTAAAGCATGTGTTTAATGATTTACATTAAATAACTTCAGGATTTTCCAAAGGAGTTTCCAACGGCCATGCAGAAGATTTCACATGCCTGCCAACACAAGTTTTGGTTGTTTTCTTGGGTTTTTGTGTTTGTTTAAATAAGATTTTTATTGACATAAGGCCTCGCATTAGTTTTTAGGGCTTCCATAGCTAATTCCCACAACCAGACGTGTATTTCACAGGTCGGGAGGCTGGAAGTCTGAAGCCGAGGTGTCGGTAGGACCATGCTCCCTCCAAAAGCTCTAGGGGAAGATCCTTCTGTTGGAGAGAAAGACATTTTCCTCTGCCCTTCTAGGTTCTTCCAACTGATTGAAGAATTAAGTTGACATGAGACAGATGAACAGGAGAAAAGCAAGCAAAAGTTTACTGGCGCGCATACATGGGAGGGACCCAGGAAGACTGAGCAGCTCCCCCGGGTGGTCGGAGCTCTCACCTTAAACACCATCTTCAGCTAAATACAAAAGAGAATGTTGGGGCTGTGGTTTGCGACATCAAAGGGGAGGACAGTGATTCGCATGGTGATGGAGAAGCAAATGTTTGGTAAATAAATGTTGGCTGGTCTGGGCAGAGACAATGAGACATAAGGTGGACTCTGATCTCTAAGCCCTGCCATCCCCCCACCCCTTCTCTGCCACAGATACAGACACACACACACACACGCACACACACCCCTAGCCCGTATTCTTGGCCGTTATCTCTGCCAATAGCTTTAGTCTACCTATAATCTATATTCTTAGGCCCTTTATCTAAATTCTTCCAGCAGCCAAGGGGGAAGTCAAAAGAAAGACTTTCTGAGTCTTCTGTTTCTTAAAAATAATCAGCCTGAAACAGCCCTCATGCCAAAGACACACTTTGAGTGGTGACAACTGTCGCTCCCATTGCCCCCGTCACTTCCCTGTCTCTCCCAGCTCCGGGGAGCTGTTGTCGATTCTCGGAGTTCCCTGCTTGTTTCCCTATCTTCTGTGTACCTGCACTTTCCCTCTTTTTATAAGGACACTTGTTACTGGATTTAGAGCCCACCCTAATCCAGAATGATCTCAACTCACAATCGTTAATTTAACTACATCAGCAAAGACCCGTTTTCCAAATAAGGTCACACTCACAGTTACCTGGGATTAGGACTTAGACAAATCTTTTTGGGGATCACCAATCACCTCACTACTGACATCCACACAGAAAAGTCCACAGACCATTAGACAGTACAGTGCAGGGAATGCAGCCAATGTTGTGCAGTGACTGCACATGGAATATAACCTTTAAATTTGTGAATCGTGGGAAGGCGGCGGGAGGGGATAAATTGGGAGTTTGAGATTTACAGATACTAATATATATATAAAATAGATAAACAACACGTTTATACTGTATAGCACAGGAACCATATTCAATATCTTGTAGGAACTAAATGGTGAAAAAGAATACATGAATGCATGTATGTTCCTGTATGACTGAAGCATTGTGCTCATACAACATTGTGAACTGAATATACTTCAATAAAAATATATATACACACAAAAAACCCAAAATGGAAAAAAAATGTGAGTCATTATGTTGTATACCTGAAGCTTACATAATATTGCACATCAACTAAACCTCAATAACAAAAGAAGTTATCCCATTAAAAACTGTCCACAGATCATAAGTGGACAGTTCAATGACCTTGTAGACACTGAGTACCCCGTGTGACTAACACCCGTTACAAACCAGAGCTTCAGAGACCCCAGCAGTGCCTCCTTCCCGCCACCCCGTTCTCTCCTCCTCGGACTCAGCCTCCATCCTGCCCCCTGTCACCACCCACGAGCTTTGCCTGGGACTGAACTTCATGTAGATGGGACGCCGCATGCCTGGCACTGGGGGTGCCCCAGCTCTCCACCCTCAGTTTCTTCTAGCAGTGGACCTAGACTCACAAGAGATCCACCTCACAGTTTCCTCTACCCTTCTAGGTTCTTCCAACTGATTTAAGAATTAAGTTGAATTAAGAAGTAATAAGAGAAGTTAATGAAATGACCAGCCTCGCTGTAAGTACACCAAAGTAAGTAACTTTCCTGTTTAGAAGCATTTAACCAGTTAAAAATATAATTTTAAAAATCCCAGAGAAAGACAAATATCACGTGATTATCACTTATATGTGGAATTTAAAAATATATATATATACAAATGAACTTATTTACATAACAGAATGAGACTCACAGACGTAGAAAACAAACTTATGGATCCCAAAGGGGAAAGAGGAGGGGAAGAGATAAACAGATTGGGGATTAGCAGACACAAACGACTGTATATAAAACAGATAAACAAGGTCCTACTGTGCAGCACAGGGAACTACATTCAGTATCTTGTAATAACCTATAATGAAAAAGAATATATATGTATACAAATAACTGAATCACTACGCTGCACACCAGAAACTAACACAACATTGTAAATCAACTCGACTTTAATAAAAACAATAAATAAAAATAACATCACAAAAGATAAAAACCCCATTTACGCTAGCACCCACAAACAGGATCGCTAAGAATATCTTTAATAATAAACCTGAGGGGCCAAATAAATAAAATTGAAAATTAAGCTGAAAAACATTGTTGCTTTTAGAGCAACTACATGTTGGAATGAAAAATGCTGTGTTTTAAAATGAATAGCCTTCCCAAGTGAAACTGGAAGAGCAGAGAAGTGGAAGTACCTTCTGCAAAAAGGGAAATGAGGGTGCACTCGCTCTGCCCGACTTGCACTGTGTGGGTGAAGCTATAGCAGTCACTTCCGAGCATCACTGGTACCACAAGCAGTAGCAGGCCAATGGGCAGAGAACGGCCAGAGACTGATCAGTTATTTAACGTACGTTAAATGAGGCATCACTCATGAACGGAAAATGAAGGATTTGTCAATCAAGGATGACACAGTAATTGGCAAGATATTTGGGGAAAATATCTGTTTCTAACTTTACCACACACACAAGTAAACTCCAGATTGATCAGGGCTCAGTTATTTAAAAAAAATAAAGAAAAAGAGAGAAAAAAAATCTCCTTGGTTCCTGGACAGAGAAAGGACGTTCTAAGTTTACCAATGGAAGGCATTAAAGAGGCAAAGGGAGATTTGAATTCATATAAAAATTGTATGTCAAAAGTCACAAAATAAATGAAAGCCAAATCATAGGCTAAAAAATGTTTTCTCAATAAACAAGACTGAGGAAGAACTTAAAATGTCAATAAACAAATAGGTGAAATGAACCAATGAGAAAAGCTGGAACATTCCAGTAAGTAAACAGGCAAAGGAAAAGCTTCGAAAACTCAGAAAGATGACAGGCAGGAACCTTCTGAACAAATGACAGTGTGACAGTCTTACCAAGAATAAAGAAAAGTGAAGCGGAGGAAAAGGGCCAATCTTTGCTTCTTGACATAACGATTACTATTGACATTTGTGATGGTGCAGTAGGCAAGCTGTACGCTTTCATATCCAGCCATGGGAGAACACATGCTTATAATCTTTTTGAAAATCAATTTAGCAGTTTGTGTCCGAAGCTTAAAACATTCTAAAATAATTTAGGTGGAAAAAAACAAGAGTTTAAAACCATGTGTGTGTGTGTGTGTGTATATATATATATATATATATATATATATATATATTTATATATATATATATATATTTATATTATGTAAACATACAATGTTTTATAATATATATAAAATAATGTAAATAAAAATACTAGGAAAGAGGAAGAAAATACACCCAAACTTTGTAATGTCGCACTCTCAGTATTTGTTCTTTCCTTTCTACTCTTCTACATTTCAAATGACTTATTTTCAGCAAGAAAAAAAAAGAAAGACTAATAAAACAAACAGAGATGCTATGCACCACCCCAGGGGGATCACTGATGCCGCATTGCAGGAAGACCAAGGGTGAGAGGGTACAAACAACACAGAACAGACAAACGTATCTCTTGGCGCATAATAAACCCAGCGGCAGCACATCAACCCAGGTAACAGGTAGTTTTTGGTGACCGGCAAGTAAATGGCATTTACTCGACCTCGTTCAGCAGAGAAGGTCACGTTTAGACTGAGAGGTTAATGAGCAGGACTTCTTCAAGCAGAAAAAGTGAGGGAAGAACCCCAGTCCAAGAATGGCCTCCTGCAAAGACGGGCAGCCTGAGCCAACGATGCGGGCAGGAAAGGTGGTGGATGAATGATGAATCGGACAGGAAGGTAGGGGCTGGACCATTAAGGCTTGCAAGGCGTTTGGTCCTGTAGAGAAGGGCACAGGAGTGATGGGACGATTGGAGAGATTTCGAACACTGCTGTCCCATAACAAGGTGCATCTGTGGGGATCATCAGCAGTGCAAAGAAAACACTGGGGTGAGGAAAAGCTGCACAGAGGCTGACGGATCCAGAAGCTTCTGCATGGTCCTTCCAGAAGGCGATGAAGTCCTAAACAAGGCCAACTGTAGCTGAAATAAAATGGGGAAACGAATCAGAATGTCAGTTCCCCAAAAGGCTTTTCTGGTCACTCCTAGGAAAATAATTGGCTGCTCGCAATCTATAAGTATCTGCTGAGAACATGTGTGTGTATGTGCGCGACTGTTCACCAGAAATTGTAACCGACTGTACTTCGATAAAAATTTTTTAAATTAAAAAAGTACTTGCTGAATGAATAAATGAATCTGTAAAAAGACACGAGATATTTGGAATGTAATACTAGAATGAACCAGTGAGTTTCTGGATGTTAGAAATAATGGTGGAGGACTTCAGGAAGGCTGAAATTAAACGGTAATGCCTCAAAACAATCTACTCAAGAAGTAAATTTATCTAATGTTGCCTAATTTCCTGAGATATTACTGTATTACAGTCATTTTAGTTATAATTCTGTAGGCCATCAAAATACTTTCAAGGGCTATTTAATGTTTTCCTTATAAATAATAAACAAGCCCATTCTATGGGCATCAACTCCTTGCCAGGATTAATAGAAAAGCATTTTCTCCCTGTCTGTTTGTCTTGTAATTTAATTTTAGTTGTGTTTTTTTAATTCAGGAGTTTTACATTTTTATATTTTCAAAAGTGACAGTATGTCTCTCTGAGAGCTCTCCAAACCAGAGCCATTGTATCAGCGCCGGTTTCCTGCCTGTGAGGTTCTGCTATGTTCACACAGAATGTTTCCATGGGGAGAAACTAGGTGAAGAGTTTATGAGGTCTCTCTATTATTTCTTGCGGCTGCAGGTGAATCTATAATTATCTCAAAAAGCAAAAAAAAAAAAAAAAAAAAAAAAAAAACACCAAACAAACACAAAACACTGAATGGTTCGCTTTCCTCACTGAGGCTCTTTTGCATGGTAATGCCTAGAGGAAAGCTTGGAGTTACCTCCAGCCCCTGGGAAATGTGCACTTTATCTGTCCTTTCTTTGCAGATGAGCCCAGAAGAGAAGACGGTTGCTTGGCTGTTGTTTCTGCAGCTTTTGTTTTTTTCAGTGGCAATTCCAGAGTAAACTCATCTCTTGTTTACAGCCCCCAAACTGCGAGATTGTCGCCATGGTTATTCTCACGGCTCCTCTGCGTTTTATCACTTCCCCTCCGGATGCGGTTTGCCCTGCCTGTGGAAGGTTCGCCGCCATTTCAAAGGAACCGAAGATGAATCGTTTCCGAGCGAGCGCTCTGTGTACCAGCGCGGTGCCATGTTGCCTGCCTCCAGATAGCTCAACCCAGATCGCGCGGAGAGGGTTCTGGTTCAGTCCACATGGTGTGATTGCGGCCGACCCCTGCGGAGGCCTGGCCCCTGCTGCGTGGGTGGTGGAAGCAGCTCCGTGTACGTTTGTTGGGAAGTGGGAGGTGAGCTCCCCCGCGGGCAGTTGGAGGGGCAGAGAGAAGTCTCGCTCAAAGCTCTTTCTCGTCCTCACTCCCCTCTCCTTGAGCCTCAGGCCATCTCCGGTCTCAAGGCTCCTGTAGCCCCCAGTTTCTTCCATCCCCAGGCATCTGACCTGCTGGCTGCTGGATCAGGTTTCCCATTGCCCCACACAGGTGTCTGCTGCAGCCACCTATCCGTCTTTGGAACCAATGCACAGCCTCCCAAACTGTCCTCCCTGAGTCTCCATTTGGCCCGTCTCCAACTCAGTCTCTGCACTCAGCCAGAGTGGTCTCTAAAGCATCACTCCCTTGCTTAATGCCTCTGCGACTCCAGAGCAGCTCAGGATAAATTTGATGAAATAAGGCCCACGTGGCCGCCCTTGACCTGACTGTGCATGCCTGCCCAGCCTCTTGGCTCCTCCCTCGGCAGGCTGCCCTGTGGCCCTGCATGCAGGCACTGAAGGTCAGCGCCACCTAAGGGGCATCACGGAGCAGCCACAGGCACCTAGGGGCCCAGGGGTTGGTCACTGGGAGCGCTGGGCTTGGTGTCCCAGCTGGTGTTCCATGACTTTGGCAGAGCTGTCCTCATTCTGGCTTCACTTCCTCCTAAGGTGTCTGGGGCAGAATAGCTGCTGGATGGCAGGGTCCCCGGCTTCAGAGTTGACCTTATGCCATCACCGTCTGTTTGTGGGTGGGGAAGCAAGTCACATGTGTGACTGCGGGGCTCCAAGAGGCCACCAGCCCTAAAGATCTTCTCCTCCTGGCCTACAAACCCAGAAATGACCATAGAGGGCAAACACGGCCCCTCCATGGTCCCCACACAGATGACTGGCCACAGTATCCACTAGTCCTCTCCACGAGTTCTCAGTCCCATTGGACTGTCTCGAGCCTCCCCCACCACCTGCATGCCCTGCCTGCTCCCCCCTGCCTGGGGACAGGCTATGCCCACCTCCAGTGGCTGTAGCGTGAAGGCATGATCCCCGCAGGAGGGGAGCAGCTGTTACTGGGCCTTTAGGAAGGGCTTCCTGTGCAGGTGGAAGGGAGATGCTAGACCAGGGCGAGAGCAGCAGCAGGTTTAAGACTGTATTTGGAGAAGACGGAGCCGGGATGCTGGATCCTGAGACAGAGCACAGGCACACATCCGGTGACGCCACGGACACTGGCCAGAACCTATGGGTGAAGGTGGACTTCAGTGGATTTGAATGATTCTAGAGCCAGGTAAGTGGTAGAGGTGGGCATGTCTAGGTAATAGAACTTAGAAAACAACCAGTCCAAGGAGGGGAGGGTGTAGATCAAGTGGTAAAGCGCCCTTTTAGCAGGCACGAGGTCCTGGGTTCAACCCCCAGTACCTCCTCTAAAGAAATAAATAAGTAAACCTAATTACCTCCCCCGCAAATAAAAAGGAAAAAAAAAAAAAGAGAGAAAGAAATCAACCAGTCTAGCTCCTTACTTTATAGCTGAGGAAACTGAGGTTCAGAGAGGGTCTGAGGCCTTGCAACGGAGCAGGGCTGGTGTTTATAACCGTTCGGGCCTTGCCTTGTTCCTCATAGAATATAGCATAACAGCACTGCCTAGGCATGTGCAGTGCACAGACCGTGCAACAGTACAGAGAGGCTCTGAGCCAGTCAGGGTGAAAATCAGTAGTGACCAGAGGTCCGATCACTTGGCTGGGTCTGTGGTGAGAATGAAGGCAGCTGGCTGTGTGGAGCGCAGGCAGCAGACAGCAAGGCCTTTCCCCAGAGGGGAGGGCTTATCTGGCATTTTGTCCTGAGGGAAGCTCCAGTCCAAGATGACCATCACTGCACCCATGAACACCGGGCCAGGGAGCCAGGGTTGCGAGTCAGGAGCAGAGACCAGCAGGCCTTTGCAATACAGGTCCCGGAGCCCAAGGGCAGGAGCAGGACACAGGTGGCTGTCACAGGGCACACAGGCAGACCACTCAGCACATCTTTAGGAGAAGAAAGTTTGGGGAAAGTGGGAGGAGCATTAATAAGTAACCCTCGTATTTGCAGATCTTTTCCAGGTTACAGACATTTGTGCGTAACTGCTCTGTTTTACCCCATAGGGAACCTGTCATCGATGAGGATCTCGCTGCCCCACATTCCCCACCTGGATTTCTTGGGTGACAGGAAAGGACAAACAGAACTTAAACCAGTCTCTGGAGTTTGAGGTGCCCGTCCTGCACCACAGCTCCCCCTTCTGTCCAGAGAGGAAACTCCCGTTCTGCGGCCCCGCTGCTCCCGGCTGGATGCAGGGAGCAGAGGGGGTGGGCCCCTGATCTAGGCGACAGGGGTGAGGCTTCCTCAGGGGGGGCAAAAGTGGAAGAAGACCTTCTAACAGGAGGATCCTGACCGTGGAGACAGAGCGCTGTGTGTCTAGACCTCTGGGCATCGTTCTGACCTGAAAGGGGCAGGAGGTCATCTCCTCCGACGTAGCTGTTCCGTGAGCAACCCTGTGCGTTTTCCACAAGCCAGGTCCCCTTTGGAAAGTCCGCCTCTATTTCTGACAGGAGAACCTTTTGTGTCCACACGTCTTTCTCCCCAGCCGGCCCCGGCAGCCCGCCCCGGCCAGCTGCTCTCTCCAGTGTTTCTTCAGTCCTCTGTTACCCTACCTTTCATACCGTTTTATGATTTTCCTTTTTATTGAAAGCACATGTTCCTGGAGAATGTAGAAAAACACAGAGGCAAAGATAAAAGTTAACAGCAGCCCAACTCCCAAGACATAAATCCCATTAGAGTTTGCACCATCTCCTTCCAAATCTTAAGTAGGTAATTGGATTTACACTTCACTAATAAGGTTATATTCTATTTTGTTGCTTAGCATTACACTGCAGGTTTGTTATGAAATACTTTCCAAACACTCTTTTTAATGACCTTATCACATCCCACCCTGCGGCTGGGCTGTCATTTATATGGCCGTTCTCCTTTGCTGGATATTTCGATTGTTTATAAGTTTACCTCCGGGGACAATGCTAGAAAGAAGAGCTTGCCCCTGCATTTTCGTCCTTGGAGTGGAATTTTAAAAGTGAAACCACCAGCTGAAGGACCCCAGCAGTTTTAAGGCTCCGGCCAGGCCAGCTGCACCCTCACCTCCGCGGGTGCGAGCTCCCCTGCTTCTCCTGCTCCCCCCAAAGCAGGGGGCCAGGCCCCTCACTTCTGCTACAATGCGCATTTGCTGGATCACCAGCCAAGTTGGGCATCTTGCCCCCACAGGGAGGGCTGAAATCTCTAAAGGGGACCAATGAACAGCCATTCTTTCTCCTGCTCTTGGTCCAAGGATTTCAGAAGTAAGAGCAGAGAGGGACAGAGGGGCTAAAACACCACCTCTCTTCTTAATAACGATGAAAGTGAAGGAGGCCGCTTCATGCGGGAGCCAGGTGGCCTGTGGACCGAAGTAAGAATTCAGCCGCAGCATTTCTCTGCACCCGAATTAGTGCAGGCTGGACGGACGGACAGACAGTCGGCGAGGACAGACCCTCCCTGGTGCGGGCACTGCCTGGTGGGTCTTGGCTCAGAGAAACAGAGGAGGGTCGCCCCCTGCAGGCACCTGGCTCCCAGAAGGGAAGGAGAGAGGCTGAGGGAGCCCCCCTGAGTTACTTTTCTGACAGGCCCTCTTCTCTTAGGAGAGCGTCAAGGAAGGGGCTGCAGAGAGAACACTAAACTGGGGGGAGAGTCTCCCGATGAGAGTGTGTGGAGAGTGGCAACGAGGCATCGTCTCTGTTGCTTTTATCAGCCAGTTGTCTTTTCTTCTATGACTGTTGGTTTATTTTGCAGATTTTCCATCGGGATTAACATGTACAAGTACCTCGTTGAGTCATTTTTTTTCTGTTTAATTGGTCTTTTCCTCGTAAGTAAAATGGTTTTGAACTATGAAAGTTGGAAATGATCATGTCGCCAAATCTACCATCTTTTGCATCGCCACTTCCGTCCTGGGGTGAGCCGCCATCACCTCTTTATCACATTCGAAGGAGTCCTCTGTGCCAGGCACTCTGCTAAGGCCTGTGTGTGTACTGTTTCATGAAATCTTCACAGCAGCCCCTGGGAGGAAGGAACGAGTCTCCAAAGCGAGATTTGTCAGGTGCAGTGAGCGGCCGATAACGGGTGGGCGCAGTCGGGCCAGGGTGGTCTGACTCCAGCTGCCGTGTCCCCAGAGGCCATGTCACCTTGGAGTCAGGAATTGTGGTTCAGGCCTCACATTCCAGAGCCAAGCTTTTGGGAAATGAAAATGCTCATTTATTAGTCTCCTAATCACCATGCCGGGAAGCGAGTCTGTTTTCACAGATAATTTTTGGTCGGGATGATACAGATTCCAATTGAGGAACGGTGAAAGGCGACGGCAGAGGCTGTGACTCATTTTAATGCTCTGTTTTGAGAAACATCAAAGCTACCACAGATTTATCTGTCTGCCTGGAGACTCAGCTGTTCCCAGAAAGCTCATGCTTTCGTACTTGAGCTCATACTTGAGACAGTTGGTGGCCCCTTTTCTTTCCATTTTATATTTTTTCACTTATGTAAGTAAACCATATTCATTGAAATCATTCCAAAACCATGGTGATGTGTTTAAAAAATAGTTAATAGCCCACTACCCCCTCCTATCAACCTTTTAAAATAATACTTGAATAATAAATAACTTGAATAAAACTTAATTAATACTCCAGTAATAATAAGTACCACCATCCATGGAGTGCTCGCTACGGGTCGGGAATACAGCTTAATTCCTTTAATCCACAGAATGACCCTCTGAATTAGCCACTATTCTTAGCCCTGCTTCACAGGCGAGGAAATCAAAGCACAGAGAAGTAAGTAAGTTGCCCAAAGTCCCACAGCCACAGCTGGGATTTCAACATTAGGGTTCGGTCCAGCGCCATGGTCTTAACTACCCTTCTCTGTTAATTCTTGGTAAAAATGATGGCTATGTTAATATACTTTTTTTAAATAAACGTAGATGAACATATGGAGGTCAGACAACCATCTTTTCTTTCTTTCTTTGTAGCAACATTACTTGTTGGAGTTGACAATATATTTGGAGACCTTTCCAGGTAAAACACAGAGAACTGAGTGATGCGTCCACCATAGCTGTCTTACAATCTGCAGTTGAGTGCTCTACAGTTAACCACTCCATTACTCATAGGCATTTACGTTGTTTCCATTTGTTTTCTCTTGAAATAAATGCGGGAATCCATATCCTTATGTGCAAAACTTTATACAATGTGCTTTTTACATCAGTAGAATAGATGACTAACGTTGGGTTTGGGGCACCAAAAGCCTTACACATTTAAAGGTTTAACCCATTAATTCCATGTGACCTAGGCTAAGTCTATGAAACCTGAAGGAAAATATCATGTTAATTTTACATAAACTCTGTCAGATAACAGAAAAAGGATTACTTCCAACCCAATTCTGTGAAGTCCCCATAACCTTGATACAACACAATGCCACGATGTCACAGAAAAAGACTATTTAGGTCTGTGTAATTCATGCATGTAGATACAAAATATTGGAAAACGTAACCCAAAATAGAGAGATGATGCAACACATTTTACATTTTTGCCAATTGTGCAAGAATTGTTTGATATTATAAAACATAATTTACTACATTAATCAGTCAAAAGAGAAAACCAATATGATAACCTCAGTAAAATCAGAAAAAAAAATGTGATAAAAGGAAACACCCAATCGCAATTTTAAGAGAGTCACAGTTTTGAAACAGAAAGTATGTCCTTGACGCGGTAAAGTGTATTCATAAAAAATAGAGAACAATTGTCTTCCCGGTTGGAGATATGATAAAACATTCCTTTTAAATTGAAAAAAAAAAAAGATGAGTCAAGGACGCCCCCCCCCCCCCCATTTAACACTGTGTTGGAGTTAGCCAGCGAGGGCAACAGAAACAATGCTAGTAATAAATTGAGACATCAGAAATAACTAGCACATTAATTAATTACAAGTCAGCTATTCATGAAGCAATGATGAAAATATCTCATGAACTAAAGATTATGATTAGTCCAAATCTGTGCACCTGAGATCCAAAGAAAAAAGGCAAGCGGTTAAAGTCTATCTGACACAAAAATGACACAGTCCCACCAAGCAGCGTGTGAGAGTGGCTTTCTTCCTCCTCACACCCTCTCGGCGTTGGGTGGTACCGGTATTTTTAGTTTCTGTTATTCTGATGATTGAGAACTAGGCTGTCGTGCTGGCTCTGTCTGCACCGCTAACCCGCGGTGAGGGGAACTTCCTAATCTTCTGCTTCCTCCTGTTCTCTGCAGAGGTGACCCCCCCCACCGCGAGCCTGCACTCATCCATCCTGCATGGGGGCACCTTGGGTCATACAGGAGCGGCATTGTTTTGGTGTTTTAAACCCTTCTCTTGGTGCTGGTCTTTCCCCTGCGCCCCTCAGCCTGCCGTCTGCTTTCCTCCCCTCCGCTCTGTGTCGCCGAGGCTGAGGTTTCGGCAAGTTGCCTTTCCAGCCTCTTGCCAGCCAGCTTTCTGTTGGGTTCAGCTGCTGGGAAATGCTTGGCAACAGACCAGGAGGGTGGGAGAGGGATGCGCCCTGCAGCTGATGGACGCAGAGCTGGCAAGTGCTTGCGTTGCCAAGCTGGTGGCGAAGTGGCTGATTCCAGATTCCAGCCGCCCGGGCAGGAGCTTTGGACATTTCCATCCTTGGTCCAGACAGCACCCCTGGTGGGTCTAGAATCCACCAGCCAGTGTTTCAAACAACCCTGGAGTGGGAGTACCAAGCGGGCCTCAGCCTCTGATCTCTTGTCATCACTCCATTTCTCCTTTCTTTTTCCTTCCCCCATCATATGTCTTCTCGGCTCTCCCAGCCCTTCCAATACTTTTGTAACCATGTTATGTTCCCTCTGTTTGAATATCTAAAGTGTTTTCTGATTTCCAGGTCGCACCCTACTGAAACTCTGTTTATATGATTTGCCCACTTTTCAAGGTTATTTGAATTTATTTTCATTTCTATTTGTTAAAGAAAGCATTCTTTTTATATGGATTATTAACTCATCTCTCATATGTCTTGCAAACATTTTCTTCTGGTCCATTTGTGTGTATTGATCTCGTGTGTGATGTCTTTTCCAAAAAGAGTTATCCAAAAGCCCCTTTGCCTAACAAAATCTGGGGGTGCAGACTTTCTTGAGGCTGTCAGATGTCTTTCTGATGCTCACTCGGGTGCTGTCCTTTGGATCCTTCCGAGTCCCGAAGGCCAGAGTAAGGCTTCTTGTACCTCAGTAGTTGGATATGCTTCCTTCCTCACTCCCAAGCTCCTCCATCACTGGTTATAAAAATAACACAAAATACAAAACCAACACAAGTAAAAGGATGTGAAAAATTGAAATTATGATCAAGGCACCAAGATACAGTATATGCTAAATTACAAAGTTCAGTGCTGCATCAAAATGCAGAATAATCCATTATAGTCAACGCTTGGGAAAGAGCTCCATGACTTCTAGGACCGACATCCGAACCAAGGAGTGGTGTGAGCTGGGAGGGGTCAGGGCAGGCTTGTGTGTAGCTTCTGGAGAAAACCCTGCTGTGAGCTTTGTTTCTCCCTCCCGCCTAAAGAGAGGGAGATGGCGGAGGGCCGGAGCCCTCCCCTCAAACAGAGCAAGGGAGGCTTCAACCGGACTAGCCACGGACCCTATTATGAGACCCCTGCCGTTGGGGGACCCAGGGGACTGTGGGCTAGATGGCAAGACATAGGCTGACTCTTTGCTCTGAGAGTTGCTGCTGCAGTGGGGCAGCCTCATTCCCAGATTGTGCAGAACCAAGAATGTGTAGGTGTTTCCATGGGTCAGGGGTGGCCTTGCTTGACCGTGAGTGAGAGCCAGTATGAGTCCTGCCTGATCGGGCTACCCAGAGGGGTGAAGGGACCACAGTGGAAGCTGGGAAGATGCCCGCTTCCCAGATACAAGTGACCCCCTGCAAGGGAGCAGTGTCACCTCAGTTAAGGGAACTCAGGCGGGACATTCAGGAGAGACCAGCCTTAAATCCCCACCAGGCAGAGGACACAGCCAGCCTGCAGCAGCGTGGGAGACCCACTGGAAGTGCGCCCTGGTTACACCAGGGGAGACTACCGCTAAATCAAGGTGTTCGGGCTGTTCCAGGTGACTGGTTACTTTAAATTCTGAATTAACACCACGCTTTGTGACTAAAGGCAGCCATAGAGTTGTCTTCACAGAAGAGTGAGCATGTAACACACAGGCTTTTATTCACGGGCAAAAGAAAATCTTCCCCCATGAAATGGATATTAAAGGGCAGGGAGAGACAAGAATGAAAGTGTGTATAATTACAGCCCCGTATGTGCTTATTTAAATACCAGTTACAAGCACAAAAGTCAATAGCTTATTACTGAGCTCAGAGTCTAGGCAGAAAATATTAAGAAAGCAGTTCTATTCAGTCACAAAAAAGCAGATTAGGAATGAAATACATAAAAAATGTGCAAGACATAAACTCTGCTGATGGGTGTTAAAGAGAAAAACGTGATAAAAAGAGATACAGACCAAACCGAACGTTATAAAAGATGTTAATTATTCTCATATTCATCTGTTAGATGTAATCTGTTAGATGTAGCCCAACGGCATTAGTTTTTAAGTGGAATTTTTTTTTTTAATGGAGGTACTGAGAATTGAACCCAAGACCTCATGCATGCTAAGCATGTGCTCTGTCACTGAGTTATGCCCACCCCATCAACAGATTTTTTTTTTGAAATGCGATGAAATAATTCTAGGCTTTATTTGTAGGGGAAAAAAAAGTGTAGAATAGGCAGGACATCTCTGAAAAAGAAAAATTATAAAAAGAATGTTTCTTAATAGATGAACATGAACGATGAAGTGAAAATTCATATTTTTTATTGAGGTGTAGTCAGTTTACAATGTTGTGTCAATTTCTGGTGCACAGCACAATGCTTCGGTCCTACATAAATAAACATATATTCATTTTCATATTATTTTTCACCTACTATAAGACATTGAATACATTTCCCTGTGCTATACAGTATAAACTTGTTTATCTATTGAAAGTTTGTTTATTCATTTTCCTAACTGTTTTGAGCAGCCCCGGGTCTGAGCTGTTGGAGACATGGAGGCTTCCGGGCTGAAGCAGGAAGCGTCCACGAGGGGTTCTCCAGTCTCTCTGCAGTTTCGAAGTCGCCTGTGGTAACAGCCATGACAACAACGGATGGACCGTGAGAGTCTGGCCCCTGCTCCCTGCGGAACTCCTGCAGGTGTTCACGTGGGTGATTCATCAGGGGTCTGTGCGAAAGGCTGAGTCTCAGGGATTGGCACCTGCAAAGCTCTCAAAGAAAAGGGCAACCTCTTAATAGAAACGCATTGTGTTTATTAAAAAGCAAAAGGAATTTAAAGAAATTTTGACTTTTATATTTATTAGGCGGGATGATGACTATAAAAATGTAAGTATGGGGCCTGCCTGTGAATCAAAACCAAAGCAGCTAAACCGAAACTTTTATCAAAGGCGGTGAACAGATTTCCCTATAAAAAGCTGTATCTGTTCAAGTGGAATAAAATCTTGAGCAACAGCCTCAGAACATAGGAGAAGGGGTAAAAATGTGAAAAGATGATAAATAACAAATGTGGAAGTATTTTAACAGAAAAAAACTATTTAACAGTATTCCCCAAAAGGAAAAAGAATAAAGCAGAAACAGTGTCTGAATACAGAAAAGAATTTTTTAAAACCAGCTTTCAGACCTAATAAGATTTGAATGTGAAAAAAAATATGGCCAGTCAAACTCTTAACAAACTTAAGTAAAAGCTGGTAACACTGAGACCAATCTTGTTTTTTTTTTTTTAAAGCCAAATGCTATAAAAAGAATTTTACACATATTCAGAAGAGAAAAAAAATTTTCAAATGGTTAACGTGTTGTCTTCAAAGAAATAAAAACCAGATTAATCACAAACTTCTTTGCACATTCAATATAAGAAAATTAATTTTCCCTGAAAAAAAAAGCAGTACCTTAATAATTTTTTTATCCAAAAGATTTGTAATTGATATTTGTAAGCAGGAAGCTGAAAAGCATTTTTAGTGCATAACCTCTCTTGTAATACCAAATCATAACTTTTTCTAAGATAATAACTTATAAATATTCTTAAGATTCCAGATAGAACCATCTTTAAGAATGATAGAGTTTCGTCAAAAGAAATTGGATAAGCGATGAAGATTAAAATCAGTGAAACATGCAATCACAATAATTCTTTTAAACATGCACATGAATTTGAAATCACAACAAATAATAAATAAAACTAATAGTAAAACCTAATGACGTGATGTGGTTTACCATCTCAGATAAAATTGCAGAAGGTTGAGTGATGTTGGAATAATAAATCAAAGCTTGGTAATCCTCATGTTCCATAAAAGAAAATAAAACATACTTGGCTTTTCATTCATCATGAAAATATATCAATGTAGGTTCAAGACTTTTCCTGAGACGCTATTGCGTAAATATTAGTAAAACTGAAATCAGATTTTAAACTTCCAATTTTTGAAAAAGTGAAAGGAAATAAAACACAGGGTTTATAACCAAAGAGAGAAAAAAAAATGAGAGGATAAAACAAGAAAATATATACAAGGTTAGTAGAAAAGCTCTAGCAAAACATGGCAGTAAAAGTGTTTTGGTTCTCTTACTGAATAGCATGATTTATTTGTATTAAAAAAATCATTAAATAGCTTTCTATAAGGAATCCATGTAAGAGAAACATAGTTGAACGTAAAAATAAACTCTGGACCAAAAACAACAATAACAACAACAACAAAAGACAGTTATAGCAAAATTAACAGCAGACAGTCTTAGGCAGAAAGCTTGAAGCAGGACTCAAAGTCACTTTATATGCAGAGAAAGAGGCCATTTGTGGCTAAGCTGCATCCCAAGATACACTGATGTGATGGACAGCTTGGGGTGGAAATTCAGAAAAAGAAAACTTTTTTTTTTTGGTCACAATTGAGTGAGTAGACTTCAGCAAGACTCTAAAGAGCTGTCATCACGCCGTGGGAAATAAAGGGCACGCGTGAGCCATTGCAAGAGTGAGAGGAAGGGCAGCCACCTGCTGCACCCGGTGCTTTATACAGTTTCAAAGAGTAAACGTTAGTTTTGTAAGCACTGAACTTTTGCACATGAGGTTTGGGCAAAGGGCCATGGAAAGACAAGCTGGATTCTTCCTGGGCTAATTAACCGCAAAATTTCTTTGCCAGTTGCTCTTTTCTGGGGTTTGCGCCCAGTGCCCCTGCTCATCCATCGTTCCTTAGGTTCTGAGGCACCTGGGACCACACGGAGACACTTTGATCACACAGAGCAGAGGCCACTGGGGTCTGGAAGGACCCCATGTTAAATTTCTGTGGCTGCGTTTGTAACCTGTCCAGAGGTATGTTTAAGTCTCCTCTGTTAGTGTAATTATCATCTCCTTAATTACCCACATAATCAACCAGTGTTTATTATGGCCACTGTCTGTTTGACCTTGGGGTGACCATGTGTTTTATCCATCAATGTCTAATAGCCCAGTTGGTCTGGGTTTTTTGAAAACAGATTTCGATTTGGGGGGGGGGAAGAAATTGGTTTTTAATATTATGTTTTAGAAGCAAAGAGTTCGTCCCTGTGGGGACCATGTTCCACAGCTTCCATCTGGAGAAGGCTGAGTCCCAGTCTGTAAGCCTTCTACCTTGCTCGGCTGCTCCTTGGACTTGGCTTAGCCGAGCTGGCCAGGGATGAACGGCCCAGCAATGGGAAAAAAGAGGTCCGACCCGAGTGAGACTCAGGTCAAGCTGCGACCACAAACCACAGAAGTCTGTTTTGAGACAGAGCACTGATAACCTCAGCCTCCCCTAAAGCCTTTGAGGGCCCCCCACTGCCCCACAACACACCCAAACCCTTCCCAGTGGCGCCCCGGGGGTTTTGCGACAGAGCTGCCATCAGGCTGTCTGTATACTCCACTAGGCTCTTTCTCTAGGGTGCTAGAGTTCACCCCCCACTTTCCTTTGCTCCTGCCTTAAATATAGGATCCTGTCTTTCCTTCCGACTTGTTGCAAAAGCCGCATCCTCTATGAAGCGTGAAACAACTAGATTCTGGTGCATAGAAACCATCCCTCCTTCTCTACCTGCCAGAGCCCTTCCTTCATGCCCTCTTTCTGCACCAGGACTCCCGTCTTGAGCCTAAACCACCTCCCCTGGGAACTCAGCCAAGCCTGGGCATGTCCGTGGGATGCTCAGGATAAACTTCCAAGAATCTATTTACCTCGGACACCATGCAGCACTTGACAGGGACTCATCCAAGGGAAGAGAGCTGAGGCCACCAAGAGGCCAGTGACAATGTGCCTGAAGACACCAGACATCTGTGCATAGAATCCGTGCATAGAATCCATGCAAATGCCTGCCCTGGAGCTGACCCTGTGCGTGAAGACCAGCCCCGGGGGCTGGTGAAACCTCAGAAGCCCGGGTGTCTGTGTCGGCAGCTGCCGTAGGGGTGTCCGGGTCATCTGACGGCTGCGGGGGCCGTGCTGGCAAATAGAAGACAGTGAACTTGCACCAACCTAAGTCAGAAAGGAGGATTCACCGGCTCACACATGCAGCAGGGCCAGGAGAAGGAGCCGGCCTCTGGGCATCGGGATCCCGACGAGCAAGCAAGCGACATCCTTACCTTACGTGTGGCTTTGCCCCCTTTCTCCTCCTTCCCTGCCCGGGGCTCATTCCCTTCGTCTGCACTGGGCTTTTCATTAGGCAGCAGGAGACCTGGGGGCCGCTGGCTCCGCCCACCACCATCCCGGCTCGGGGACCCAGAGACAACCGCCTTCCCCACACCTCAGTACCTGCAGGGATAGGATGGGCAAACCCCCCCACGCCCACCCACAGACCAATCAAAGAGGCCCGTGGAGTGAGCAGGGGATACAAATGGACCGTCCCACCAGAGTGAGCTGATCACTGTTGGGGAGAAAGCCATCCCCACAGAACAGGAGGATCCAACTACCAGCAGGGGAGGGTGCTCTCTGTGGAGGGTCCTCCATGGGCGTTGGGCGCGGAGCTGCGGCGGGGACATCCCTGGAGAGCCCAGCGGGGGAGGAGGACAGTGGAGGACCCCAAGGAGGAGACGGGGTGCCGGGCTTCCCAAACACCTCGGAGAACCTCCAGGAGGTTCCTGGAGCCACGTGGGAGGAGGCGGCTGGGGCAGAGAGCTCCCACGTCAGGGACTCGCCCTCCTGTGACGTTGTGATCCCCTGGTTGCGGCGCCCTGAGGAAGCCCGGCCACAGCCCTTGGTTAACGATACCTGCAGGCGGGTCTTGCTCTCCTTACCAACGTGTGAGTTTCTTGACAGCAGGCCCTGTTTTGGCCCCAGGGAGTGCAGGCGAGCGATTTGTGTGTGTGCAGAAGATGCAAATAGCGGTCAAGGGAAGGGATTTTTATTCTGATCGAAAGGCCCAGTTTTACCTGCTTATCTGAACCTGCCATTTGGGGACATAAGTCTGTCCCTAACGCCGAGTCAGCCCCAAACAGCCGTGGTGTTTGGGCCGCTGTTACGGTGCTACTCAGGTGTGCCTACCAAAGTGCCACCAGTGGAGGCTATAAGACTCAAACACAATGGGCCCTTCATCCTACTGTGTCCCGAGGATGTCAGAGAGCCTCTTCCCACTGGTCCTCAGGGTATTTCCAGGCGGGGGCGGGAGGCCTGCACAGTGACTCGTTCCTGTTCCAGAGGAGCATCCGGGCAGGTCCGACAGCTGCGTGCCGGGACTCCCAGCTCAGGGCTTGTTCCGACACATTGCGCTGCCTGCTGGTAAGGACGATTCTGGGTGAATTGCTTCCTTCTGAAGAGAGTGAACTTTTTGGCCAAATAGTTCCTCTCTTTTTGCTGGAAACCACCGCTTTTCCGATGTGCAGCGGCTTTTTGCCATGATTCAAAGACTGAGACCAATGATGACAAATGACAAATGACAAATGGAAATGCACGTCGTCATTTGACTTTCCATCTCAGTGCCTTCGGATCCCCCAGTCAAAGGCCGCAGTGCTTCCCGCGCTCTAGGGAAAGCCAGCGGGTAGCCATCCGTGGCACTGGGCAATCTGATGTAAATTCAAAGGAAGAACATCCCTGCCCCCCCCTCCTCGCTGCAGCGACTCTGGTGTTTCCCGCCCTCTGCCTCCCCTGTTTCATATCCTCTGACTCACAGGACCTGAGTCACGAACAGTCCCACAGAGAACATGCTTGGCCAGGGCCAGGGACCCACCTTGTCAGGAGGTGGTTCCCACACATGCTCCTTAAAGCGTGCCGGAGCAAGCCCTGGGGAAGAGCACATCTTCTCACCTCTCACCTGGAGAGGAGACTGTGCGAAGCCTTCCCAGACTGCCCCACGACCTCACAGATGCCACCTCCCGGTTAGGCTCTCTCTTCCCCACTGAGTGACATCCTCACGTCCACTCTCTTAGCCGAAGGCGGCAGGACTCTCTGGTAGCTGAACAACCCAGGTTGACGGTAGATCATTCTTCAAAACTACGAAGCCCTTCCTGACTCCCCCCACCGCCCCGCCGGGCAGGGTCTAAAGGCGCTACCTCCCTGGTTCCAGCGTTCACGGTGAGGGCGCCCACAGAAGCTCACCAGCCGGTGACTTCTGACAAAACCACATTGCTCGGTTGGCAGAACGTATTTGCAAAAGTCATTGCTGACACGATGCCCAAGTTTGACCTCTACATGAGTTACATTTTCCTTTCATCTCTGTTTTGTATTAGAACGTAAACTTCCTGAAAGCGGGACGCTGACTGTCTTGCCAAACTCTTTGAATCATGCTTGGCACACGCTAAAGGCTCAAAAGATATTTGTTTTATTGACTGACTTTTCAAAATGAATACTGAAATGTTCTGAGCTCCGAGAGGTGGTGGAACCGTCTCTGTCGCCTGCCCCCCCCCCCCCGAGTCACCCGTGGCCTCTCTGCACACAAGTGGTGACGCTGCGTTTTACGTGCCCGACTCAGGGTTACACGTTTCACGTTGAATTATCTTGTTTAATCCACGTAAAATCCTGCGATGTCGGCGTTGTTATCATTTGCATCTTTCCCACCAATGAAACCAAGATGCCGGCTCTCCAGCCTACAGGTGGACGAGCAGGGGTTTGAACCCGGGTCCCGCTGGCGACAGAGTCCGTATCCCTTCTTGGTATCTGTCAACAGGTGAGATTTGTCACCTACAGGGTGACCTGAGAGAAGCACCTTTTCATTAAAGTTTCAGTGGGGATGAATGCAGGAGGATCATGTCACGATGGCCAGGACTCTGAGTCAGGGAGAGAAGCCACGAGAGAGGTCAGCCTGAGACAGACAGCACCCCCATCTCACAGAGACACCACGGATTCCCCCCAGCGGGGAGGCCATGACCAGGGCTCCACAGAGGAGCATTTATTCCCGGAATGCTCTCCTGGTAGGATCAGGTCGCAAGGTCACCTGGACGGGAACACAGACTGTCCTCTCCATCACGGCCTGTGGCAGCCATCTCAGGAGCCACGACGTTCCACAGTCCAGTCCCCCGGCTTGCGACAGGCGAGGCGCAGCCCTGCCCTGCACCCCGACCTCCCTCGGGCTTCTGCGCTTAGTGTGGGCCGTCTCTGTGTCTCTTAGTTCAGCTTAGATACAGATGACTTTTTCCAAAAAAATTTTATCAAAGATGAATCTTTATAGCTATCTGGCATGTATATGTGTTTATGTACAATACCACACACACACGGACACACACGTGAACCCCTGCTGATCCCCGAGTTCTCTGCCCAGCACAACTGAAGACCGGCAGTGTTCACAATAGTACGACCGGCCTAGGAACACACAGCAGCACTCCGACCAGCGTCCCTCTGCTCCAAGCCCGACCTGGCTGAAGTAAGGGCAGATCTGTAGCCGATGGGTTTGGGGTGCTTGTAACAAGGACATTTACTTTGCCTTCAGAGTTTCCACATCTCAACAAGAAGCTTCACAGCACCTCCGATGTCCGTCCAGGTGGTTCGGCGTAGGGAGGGATGTCTGACTGGTTCTGTAAGGGCCACGCCCGGTTGTATCCTGCGCTGAGCCGTTGACCTGGTCCTCCACCGTGACCTTGCTCTGGTCACCGGCTGCTCCACTCCAGCGGCGTCTCGCAGCGCTGGTGTGATTCCTAGCAACGCTTCTGCTTTGAATGAGTGACTGACTTCCTTGTGCTAACAAGTCTGCATTCTGCGTGTCAATAATTAACTGCAGAACTGGCAAGTCCAGTGCTTTCTCTCAAAAACTGTTAACATTGAATCATGAAGACAGTCTTGGTTTACATGTCTTGTGTATGTTTTTCCTGATACTGTGCAGACTTTAGCAAATCTAATCCCTGTGAGTTTGAAGCTGCTTGATAATCGTTTCCTAATCTTTCTTTCACTCTGTATTCCTGAAGATTCCAGGGATGTGTTTTAGCCTCAGATACATTTCCACTAAGCCCCAAACAGACCCAAGATGCTGACTGTGCTCTAAACCAAATTTTAGGTAAAGATAAGTCTCTGCTTTATTGATATTTACTTTAATGTTTTAATAAGTGTCTTCTCTCTCCACCAAATTCAGGAGAGAAGGGTCGGCCTGCTGGAAGCGTCGGTAACCGGCCCCTTTCGTGCGGTTAAGGTGCGATGCCGTCTGTGCCCTCTTCTGCTTAGCGACGGTAACTCAGTTTTTTCCATCGATAACAATAAACAATGGAACCTCGTCTGTTTAGGGAATGGCAAAGTAGGACTCTGAATTCAATTATGTGTTAAAGATATTAATCATCTAGCTAATTGCCTGAGGAATATTGTTGCCTAGAGCAGGGGAAATTATTTTGACCAAACAGTATTTGTTTAATTAGATTTTACAAATCAACGAATGGAAAAATAAATAAATGTGTCCAAGGCTCTATACCGGGCATGAGATGACTGAGATCTGGCCTGGTGTTCGAGGCTCTTACACTCCAGCCAATGACATGCGGGGTGGCTTTTCTGGGCAGGATGGCAGACTGTGGTTCTCATTTAAACAACCACCATGGAAGTCACCTTGAATCATTTTTTGAAACAAGCATACTTCTGGACCCCTCTGCCTGTCTGTATGTCCATAGGTAAATGCATAACCAAAAATCATAAAATAGAAACACTACACACCTTCATTGCAGAATGGAGTTAAAAATTAGCTACATCCCGGAATCCATGGGGCATTTCCACAAATGCAATGTTGACGGGACGAGACAGGGAAAATCACTGAATGGTGAGAAATGCTGCAAAGCCCTGGGCGAGTCACATCACCTTGCTGGGCCTCAGTTTTCTCATCTGTAAAATGGAGATAACAGTAGCAATAGGTTTAGCAATATTTTTATTGATTCAGATACTGATAGCAGGAGAGGAGATGACTGTCAGTTTGGTCGAGGTGTTTGTTCTGGGGAAGCGTGATGAGGACAGAGGCTTGATCTGTAAGGTCGAAGAGGGTCACCGACTGGGCTGTCATACGTTCCTAGTGCCCATGCAGGTTCAAAAGAACATGGAGCTAAAATTATCAAAGGGGCTCATCTCTGTTGCTGTTGTTGTTGTTTTTCTTTCACAATAAAAGCATGGATTCCACGCACTATGATATAAACAGATGAAATCTCCCGACAGGTTGGCAGAATGGTAGCCGCCACGTGGGGAACCGATAATGGGAAACTAGCAGGGGCACGCTCACCACGTCAGGTCCCACGCGGGTCCTGCTGGGCGCTTGGCAGCCACGCTGGAAATCGCGGAAATGACTGACACGTCTGTTTTTCAGAGGTTTGTCTGCCAAGAACGAGGCTAGCCTGAAACAATTGGATTTTCTTCCCTGCAGGACTCGGTCACCCAGACAGAATGGAGGGTGGGACAGGGAGCGGGGCAGCCGCCCGCCTGACTCAGCCACTGCGCTGCCCAGCGCATCACGAGGGGGCCGGTCCGGGTGCACCTTCCACTGCGACGCTCGCACTTCTCTCTTTCCACGCGGACCGTCCCTTGGGAACACAGATCCTGTCGCAAGTTCACTTCAAATCTCTGCCACGTGCGTTTATAAGTTCTCCTGCCCCCTCCGTTTCTGCTCCCGGAACACAGATGTGTGTTTGAAAGTCAGTTTAGGGAGTGTCGAGGGCAGGGTCATGCTGACGAGAGGGTTGGGAGCCCACCTGAGCAATGCTCATGAATAAGGAGTGGGCAGAAGCAACCCTGGATTCGTTCATTCCACAGTGATGTCTTGATGCACCTCTCATGCGCAGGTGGTGTGCCAGGCGGGTGATGGGCACAAAGAAAGAATCAAATGAAATAATGTACTCACACGTTGTCATTTTCCTGGGAGAACAACTGACCGAGCGATGAGGGCTGGGAGGTGATGGGCTGCATTTCAGGACAACCAAAGAGAAGTTATCTCGCTCCCCAGGGGCCTCTACACTGCGTTCTCCTTTCAAAAGCGAGCAGGGACTTGTGCACCTTGCATTATGGCAAAGTAACTGGGCTGTAATTGCCACACACAGCTCCTAAAACCAGCCTCAGGGTCGCGCATCACAAGGGGAGCCAGTCCGGGTTCACCTTCCACTGTGATGCTCACACTTTGCGAGCAGCAAGTGGGCTTCTCATTTCACACCATCATTCCTTGCTTTATATTTTAGCATTTTAAGAGAGGTTTCTTGTAATTTCGTTAAGTGTTATGTATTTGAATCTTGTTGAGAACACAGATCAGGTATTTTCTCTGATTATTCTTCTCCTTCTTTTTGAAGAAAGGTTATTTCAGAGGAAGGTAGGCCCTCTGGGTCTGTCGGAACCTACTGGTCTCTCTTTCTGGACCAGTGCTGAGTTGTCATGGTGATGGTGCTGCGTGGTCATGGTGTGAGGATTCTCATTCCACTTGTTGGAACAAGCTCTTTGCCTGACCAGCTTTGACTCAAGGGCAGGTGGGCATTCAGCTCAACTCTGCCAGAGACCACTGGAGGTTCTGCCAAAGTCCAAACTCCAGGCAAGTCCCAGGGAGGCAGGGAGGGTTGGATCAGGAAAGGCTGGGGGTTACCAGTCAGTTCAGGGCCTGGAAAGCTGGGGATAAGCCTTGACTCAGAGCTTTGTCCTTGGCTCTTAATGTAGCCAGGATCCCAGGGAGAGCTTCCCTGCTCTGCCCATCTGTCTGCATGGTATGATGGACTGGCTGGGGCACCCCAAAGCTCCCTGTGGTGAGAGGTGGCAGAGCTCACGGCTGCTAAACTCTCATCACCCTCTCAGCCTGGAGCATGAGAGCTTTCATTGTTGGCATCACTTAGAAGTGTCAAGAATGGCCACTGGGCTCTTCCCAGGACCTCTAGTCTTCTTCTTCTCTCCTCCATTCTGCTGTGGACCGCTGCTCCCCCGCTATTGCCCGGAAGTGGGACTGAAGCTGAGACAAACCATCACAGGTTGAATTTGGGCAACCTTTGTCTTTCTGAGCAAACACTACCGTTCTGGAACTGTGAGGACTGTTAAGTGCTCAGGGCATCCAGCCAGCTGCTTGGGAATCGAGTGCGCACTGGCACGAAACTTGACAGTGGTGATCTGGAACCACACTCTGCTCTTTGGGTTTTCTCCTTTTTGAAGAACTGCGGGTTTTAACTGTATTGCACGTACTTAACAAGTACAGATGGGTTTTTTAAATCACATAAATCAGCACGTGGAGCTGATCGCTCAGGATGTCGATGTTCAGTGTTTCTAGGAGTCGTCCATCTACTGACGGTTTCTGGACAGAGACGGAACGTCCCTGGCGTGCTGCTCTGTGGCTGTGGACTCCTACGTGACAAAGACTTCCTCTGGTGGCGGTTGGATTACTTGTGCCACACCTCCTTGGTTACAGGCATATGCTCCCTAGCCTGAGGTCAGAAGATGGGTTCTTGGGAAGACTTTGGGGCGAGGAGGTAGAAAGGGCTAAAAGAAAGCAGTGAGAGCTCCTCACGGGAGGCTGACCGCACTGTGATGAGCCGTTTGGACCGGTGGCCGTCTCCATCCCTGGGACTCTGGGATCTCACACCATCCTCACATGTCCCACTTGTAATCCCTTGTGGAAACCTTCTCACCTACATTGTTTCCAGGACGAGGAACCATGGCCAGAGACAGACTCTGGGGTAACTGCATATGCTTGCATTCCGTTTCTTCTATTTTTTCTTAAAAGTCAAGTTTGATCGATACATCTACAAATCTATCGATTTAGTATCTGTTGAAACCAGTTGACTGAAGTTAGCCTGCACCCCTCACTCCCTCTATAATGTGCTTCTCCATAAATCTGGTCCCCATCTCGAGTAGGTTTTCCTTGCAAATAAGCCTCAAAAGTATTGTGTTTAAGACCAGCCTTGGCAAACGTATGAATCAAAAGTCAAGCCCCTTTGTGGGCTCGTCCTGGTCAACTTTCTGCATCAGAACAAAGAACCTGAAAGAGAAGAGCTGGCGCTGGCGTCACAGGATCAAAGAGTGACAGCTGGAAGCGAATGATGAAGATGAAACCTACTCATAAGCCTTCCAGGGCCCACCAGCCCCAGGGCTCTAGTACGTGATTCACTCTCCCTTTCTTGTTGTTAGAAACGGTTCTCATTGTTGAATGCCTCCGACTTGTCAGGGCTGAGCCCTTTCCTCTAAATAGTTGAGGGCTGCATCATCAGTTTTAACAGTGCCCAGGAAGTAAAAGTGCGATTGCCTGGCTTCATATTTTAAAACACGCTGGCATCTTTTGTCTCTAATCTTGTTGATGGGAGGAAAAAAACCTTGAGGGGTACATTTCCATGTGTAAACTGAGCAGAGAGAGCGTAGTTCACGGAAGCTCTTGTCATGCCAAGCTCAGGTTCCTGTGTCAATGCCGTGAGGTTGAATCTGCTCTGCAGTAAACCCTCCCCCCATCATCACCACCACAGGTACCATTCCAGTCTCTGCCGTTGTTTGCTGTGTATCTGTATGAAACTGCTTTCTAGATATGATCCCAGGAAGAACCATGAGAAAATCCCCAAGCCCTCTGTGCTGGTGGAAAACAAACCGAAACGGCCAGTATATGCCCCAGGTTACGAGGAAGAAATTCTCTGGAGGAAGAGAGGCTGGAGTTGGCTTCGAGCAGTTGACCAAGAACTTGGAGAACTTTGTTACTTCTGGAGACAGGAGACAGAGCTGGATGTGACAAAATGCAAGATGTCCAAGAGACCCAGATTGCCACTGAGCCAGACACCAGAAGTCCAGGGAGATGACCGCCGGGGGAACTAGACGGGATGCAGACTTAAGGAGCCACGTGGTGCCTGGGCTCAGACACTTAAACTGGGTATAGTCTCTAGTAAGACACAGTTTGGGTAAGGCTGAACAGTGAACATTTTGTACGACTCAAACTAGTGCCCTTCTTAGAGTCTGTGCCCTTGTGAAGTCCTGAATGTATAGTAAAATAGCCCGTTTTACCCTATTTAAGACCAGTCTAAAGGGTTTCTGTTAAGATGTATTTCTGGAGAAGAAAAATGAGGAAGAAATAAAAAAGATCTTAAAAACATCTTTTTATTTCTAATTTCACTCATTGTAAAAAATTTGGAAAATATAAAGAAGAAACATGAAGCAAGAATATCTCCATCACTTGATGACAATGAATTTTATATTTTCCAGTCTTTGTCCATACAAATTTTTTAATTGAATTACTGTCAGTTACAATGTGTCAATTTCTGGTGTACAGCACGTCTGTACAATTTTAATGTGGTTGTTATCACCGTGTCACAGGGACGCCCTTAGCAGCAGGGGAAGCTGAGGAGATGAATGAGCACTTTGCCATTCTGAACAGAATAAAATGGAAGAAGAAGCAAATGTACGCTGGGTAGACGCCAGCAGTATCTGCCGCACTGTACTCATGTTGTGTTAAAAACACTGATGTATTTTTCCCCAAAGCCAGTTAAATAGAAAGAAATGTAAGGTTTTTGTAGATGTTTTGAAAAGACTGAACTACAAATATGAGCAGTCATTCGTAGGAAAGAGCCAGCTTTGAGTACATCAAATATTAAGAATTTGGGGGGCAGAGGGAGACTTTTGGGAAGAAAAAAAGATTAGAAGTATCATGGAAACACAGAGAGAAATGTGAATACCTACTGAAAGCGATAAATCTCAAGACAAAGGTCATCCATGTAGGGTTCTCCCCACCACCCTGCCCCCTCTGTCAGCCACACACTTTCTTCTCTGGGTGCATTTACGTTTATAAAATGCTCCCTCTACTTCTTGTTTTTCTCCCATTTTCTCCAGATCAAAGTTTCTCAAAAAATTCTGAAATACTATATGTATCAACCATATCTAAGCATCTAACATAGTCTAAAGCCACTTGTTTGCAAAATATCATTGAATATTGCATTCACTGAACACAAAAGGGAACCTATCATCTGAGATTTTTTGCACATTTACATTGCAGTGTATCAACAGCTGCTATCAAGGCTGAGGTCCCTTTCCTCTTACTACACTCTCTGAAAGTCAGCTTTATGAAACTACTCCTTTCTCTTCCCTTTCTTCCTTCCTTACTTCCTTTTATCCACATTCATCCATCCATTTAACCATCCATCCATCTTTTCTTTCTTCCTCCCTCCCTTCTTTCTCTCTTCCTTTCTTTTTCTTTCTCTTCCTTTCTTTCTTTGCTTTCTTTCTTTTCTTTCTCTCTTTCTGTTTCTCTCTTTCTTCCTTCCTTTTTCTTTCTTTCTTTCTTTCTTTCTTTCTTTCTTTCTTTCTTTCTTTCTTTCTTTCTTTCTTTCTTTCTTTCTTTCTTCCTTCCTTCCTTCCTTCCTTCCTTCCTTCCTTCCTTTCTTTCTTTTTCTTTCTTTCTCTTTCTTTCTTTCTTTTCTTTCTTTCTTTCTTTCTTTCTTTCTTTCTTTCTTTCTTTCTTTTTCTTTATTTCCTTCCTTCCTTTCTCTCTTTCTCTGTTTCTCTCTTTCTTCCTTCCTTCCTCTTTCTTCCTTCCTTTCTTTCTTTTTCTTTCTTTCTCTTTCTTTCTTTCTTTCTTTCTTTCTTTCTTTCTTTCTTTCTTTCTTTCTTTCTTTCTTTCCTTCTTTCTTTCTTTCTGCCTTCCTTCCTTCCTTCCTTCCTTCCTTCCTTCCTTCCTTCCTCTCTTTCTCTCTCTCTCTCTTTCTTTCTTTCTTCAAAATAGCCTCTGTGTGATCTGGTCAATACTAACTGAGTAATTTTAAGCAAGTCACTCACTACACTTTTCAAAGCCTGGATTTCATCAGGTACAAAATTAAAGGTTTTGGAACAATCTTTATTATTCTTTATATGTAATAATCAATATATACTTATCACAAAAATCTTGCAATCCTAAGGCTGGTATCCAGAAAGCAGAAGTGACTTTCCTAAGTCACACAAAAAGTCTGCGGCAGAGCTGAGAGCAGAACACAGGTTTCAATCAGTGATGTGGATTTATTTGATTTCACCAGTATTATGTCCTGAACTTGACTCATTAAGAAACACACAACTGATTTTAACAACAACAACAAAATTAAGGTTGTAACTAAACATTCTCATCTCTACTGTGTTTATTATTCAAATAGGGAAAAAATGGTCCTTTCTATCAAGCTTCTCAACATAAAAAGAAATTAGGTTGTTTCAGCCCTTGTCATATTGTTAAATCTTATGTGATTGTATTAAATATGTATTGACCATAATATTGTCCCCTAGATTACATAGATTTATAATAAATTTTTGAGATCCTCTTGAGGGGTTAGATAATGTTAAGTTTAACATCTTTCTTTTAAATCAACACTTGAAACTTTTGGGACTTTCCACTGGATAGTGGCTTCTCTTAGGAGCACCGCTGGACACAAAGTAGTTTTTGAGTCATCCTGTTAATATGTCATCATACACAAGGAGTGTTTCACCATACATATGGCATTTTTTTCCCTTCCTTCAATCTCTTCCTGAAAGGGTAGCTTTCTCCGGAAAATGGTAATTCACTCATCATGCTGCTTCAGCCAAGACGCAAAGTCATTGGAGCACCAACTCCAGCAAAGTCTTGGAAAACCCACTAAAACCACTGAACACTCTGGGGGAGATTTGATCAAGGACCAGCTGGCTCCTTTTCCCATGTTCTCAGCTTCTCTTGTGAAATTTATCCTGCGGGATGGGAGGAGGAGGCAGAGCAAACCTGAACTTGGGAGGGAGTGTAGGAACGGAAATTAGAAGTCCCAAGTTGCAGTGCCTTGGGCTCCCTGCAAAAGCAAATCCTCAGACAAAAACATCCTCAACAGAAATGCCTGGGACTGCCTCAGATTATGTGCAGATGAGTAGAAATTCAAAATCAATTACAAAACATGGAAAAAAAGGCCACTCTGAGTGAAAATACAATAAAGTACATACAATATATACAAAATACATACAATAAACCACAGAATAAATTCCCCAAGGACCTCAGTTATTGGAATTTTTATACACAGACTATAAAATAACTATATTTGAAGAAATGAAAGAATAAAAGTGACCACTAGCAATGGACAATTAAAATTTCAGGGAGGGGAGAGGGTATAGCTCAGGGGTGTCCTGGATTCAATCCCCAGTTCCTCCATTAAAAATAAATAAATAAATAATCCCCCCCCCCCGATTTCAGGGACATTTTTAAATAATCAAATTTTACAAATAAAATTATAATTAATAAAATGAAAAACTCAATAGATGGACTACAAGTTTATTAAATACAGTTGAAGAAAGAACTAAGAATCAGATCTGACCACATAAGCCAGTATTTAACACAGAGACATATAAGACGATGGAAAATACAGGGCAGGGGAAGAAACACAAAGCAGGAGGTGGGCAAGTACAACGTACGTCTAACCAGAATTCCAGAATAGAGAGAATGGGAGAGGAGATGTATTTGAAGAAATAATGGCTCAGAACTTTCCAGAACTCATGAAACTACACATCCCCACTTACAGAAAACACAACAAACCCAAGCTGGTTCAATAAAAAGAAGTTCACACCAAGCCAGATTATAGTAAAATTGCAGGAGATCCAATGAAAAATAAGACCCTAAAAGCAGCAAAAGAGAAGAAACAAGTGAAAATTAGATTTACTGGAGACTTGTTTGCAGTAAATGGAAGCCAGAGACAGTGTGACGAAACCCTTACAGCTGACTCAGGATTGTCAGCCTAGTAAACTAACATTTACAAACAATGGCAAATCGAAGAGAACTTTAGAAAGAAACAATGGTTTTACTACTAAAAGACTTTAACCAAAAGGACTCCAAAATGTGCTCTCCCAGAAACGGAAATAACCCCAGAAGGAAGGTCTGATGTTGAAGAAATAGTGAGGAGAATAGTTTTCAGAGAAGTGGATACATTTTTAAAAGTCTACATAAAATAATAACAATAATGTAAACAAAGAACAGCATGCTGGGAAACAGCAGCAGGTCAGTCTGGAGGTGGGATGGCCATTCCAGAGACGTCAAGACATTGATTCACTTCAGACGTGAGGTTCAGGAAGTCTGAATTCCAAATGTAACCACTAGGAAAAAAGAAAAAGAGTATGACTTTCAAATTAGAAGAGGGAAAAATGGAAGAAGAAGAAGAAAAGGGAGAGGGAGAGGGAGGAAGAAGGAGAGGAAGAAGAAAACAACAACAGCAAATCAACTTATTCAAACAGAGGGAAAAATCAAATAGAGAATGAGTGGGGCAAACATAAGGCACAAAGTAAGAGGAAGAAAAAGCTTTCATACATAATAATTACAATAGACAACAATGAACTAAACTTTCTACTGAACATACACAGTGGATCAGCTTTGAGTAAGAAAAAAATCTACTATGCTTTATGTAAGTGAGACACACCTAAGGTGTATGGATACTGCAAGTTAGAAGCAAAAGAATTAAGGATACAAGGCATGTACTAAAGAAATCTGGAGTAGCTGTGAAAACATCAGACAACGTAGATTATTGTTAGGGATAAGAGTGGTCACTATGTATTGATGCAACAATTCTAAATTTGTATTATTCAAAATAGCTACAAAATTTACAAAGCAAAAATTGATAGAACTAACAGATGAAATGGGCATATTCTTCACTGGGATGGAAGAATTCAACATGCCTTTCTCAGTTACTGATATGTCAAATAGACAAAGACATTAGTATAGGTAGACAAGATCTGTCCAGCGCTATTTACCAACCTCAGCTCAACAGACATTCAGCACTGGGGAAATACACATTCCTCCTCGCACTCAACAGCGGGGAAATCGACATCCTTTTCACGTACAAGTGGAGTATCTTCAAAAGTTGAACATGCTGTGGACCATAAAGAAAATCTCAAAGCAAACAAACCAAAAAATCCCCACATCATACAGATCGTGTTTTTTGACAACAATGCAAATTAGTTAGAAATGAATTAATTAAAAACATATATTTAAAAATTTAAAGTCACATATATTCTACAGAAGATGTGCTTCCATAGAAAAAGGTATCTTGGCAATATTGGGTTAAATCAAGTTTATAACAGTAATAACAGTGAGGAGGAAGAGGAGAAAGAAAAGCACTTTTTGCTGCAGGAGTGTTCGTGTGCCCTGATACACTAATGTAATCACTCATTTCTAAGTGAACATGCTGTACACAATCTTCCATGTGCTTATTGCATCACACAATTTTCTCCCCATGGAGTAACTCCTGGAACCAGTGTTCCATGGAACGTACTTCGGAAAACATTGTTCCACCGTAACTCCGGCACATACTTCATATAAACCCTCTTATTTTTATTAACCTTATTTAACTTCCTCTGGCAACTGCAAGGCTGGATAGGACGTCTCCCAGGATGCATCCAAATAAAACCACGAGTCAGCGCTCCTGCTGCGAGGAGCAGGGCTACCCCTTGCACAGCGTGCTGTGATGACCAGGAAAGAATCGTTTCAGCAGGAAGAAGACATGCAAAGATAGGAATATTTGTGTTTGTAAATTGTCCTCATTTTTCAAAAGCACTTGAGCTGCCCTAATCCCCGTCAAAGCTCTGAGACCCGCTGTACAATTCCTTCAACTACACCTCAGACTTGTCAAGACAGCCTGACTCTGTTGGGTTTGACCCTCATCCAAAAAGCCTCCCTTTCTAGACAGTTAAGAGACCTCATTTTCTTTCCAGATCAGTGAGGCTGTGACAGGGCCATGAATCACTCTGTGGACCAGGAGTTCATCCATCCTGTGGCCTGGAGAAATAAACCATTGTTCCCCCTTTCCAGGCCTTCCTCCTGTGCTCTCCCTCTTGTGTGGAGATAATTCATTACTCCTGCTGTGTCAGGGGCCCACCTGTGTCACATTAAAGAGCCACCAGGATGGATCAGGGGATGGAAAAGCAGTGAACCCACGCCGGGGCAGGGCCAGGTCTGAGGAGTGGGTTTTTCATATTGGAATCTCACATTTTAGGGAAGGACATAAGCTCACACATTGTGAGTTCACTTGATAGTATTTTCATACACCTGAGGAAGTACATGTGTTAATCCGAGACAGTGATCTTTAAAAATGTATCCAAAAATTCTAGGTATTCCTCCATTCAAAAGATGGAGCTTAATTCTCCTTCGCATGAGTGTGGGCTGGACTTGGTGACTCCTTCTAATGAACAGAGTATGGCAGAAGTCAAGGGAAGTCACTTTGGAGATGAGGTGTAGAAGATTCTGCGGCTCCCATCTGGCCATGCTTGCTTCTCTCTGCATCTCTTCTTCTGGGGGAAGTTGTGTCATGAACACTCTTTGGAGAGGTCCACACAGCAAGGAACTAAATCCTCCTGCAACAGCCACATGGGTGAGCTTAGAAGCACAACCTCCAGCCCCAGACAAACCTTCAGCAACTGCAGTCCCTGTTGACAGTTTGACTGCAGCCTCATCAAAACCCTGAGTCAGAGCCATCCAGATGAGCTGCTCCTGGATTTCTGACCCTCAGAAACTGAGTTCATAAGTTTGGGGGATAATTTGTCATGCGGCAATAGGTAACTCATACACCCAGTGATCAGAGCTGTTTGGAACATAGGGAGGCCTTGATGAGATCATCGCAGGGAACCTGTGTCAACTCCACACAGCTAGGGCGGTGTTGGGCTAGTGGAGAAAAAGAAACACTATACCTAGGAGGCTGAATTATGGGGGGAGGTGACAAGAATAAGGATGCTCACGAGATACGGGAACAGTCCCTGCAGTTCAGTTCCCTACCAAAAGCAGACAGAGGGGGCGAGATCCAGACCACGTGGACCCAGCAATGGGGCTGGCAAAGTGTTGGAGAGGGAGGGAGTGCTGGTAAAGGTGTCCTTGAGGATGGTCTCACCTGCTACAGGAGAGAGAGATGCTGGTGTGATGGGTGTGGGGAAACCTGAGTGCAGTGTTAGGTCTGGCTGGCTGGTGATGGTGCCTGTGGTGGTCAGAGGGAGACTGGAACAACCCCAACAGGCTGCACCAAAGCCTGGTCTTCAGTTGACCCTGCCAAGCAGTCCAAGTGCTGGGGGCATTGGTAGTGATGGTCCAAAGGGCAGAGCCTGAAACGACCTGGGGCTTCAACTGATAGATCAGACTCTAAGGGGAGAGATCTTGATGTCTCCTGCCCACAGAGGATGAAAGCTCACATTTGGACATTCGGGCTGGAATGGGAAAATTAAGACCTGAGATGTACTTATCCTTCTGAGGTTGGGATTTACTTAAGCTTTGAGACACAAGGGGCCTTTCCTTATTCTCTCTTCAAGATTAAGATTTAATGAAAGAAAAAGCAAACAAAAGTTAGAAAATACGTTTTAAAACATCGTTAAGAAATAAATAAAATTTTAATGACTTATTGATACAAAGCTTTCCCCCTAAATTCCTATTTCATGAAAATTAATTCTAATATGGTATTGTCATAATGCACGTCTGAATAAAAATTTAACATGAAGTTGGTTTCCCATTCCTGACATGTTAATTATGGAAGCACTGTCAAGTTAACATTGTAACAGACAGCACTGTAAATCAACTGTACTCCAATTTTTTTTTTTTGAGTTAACATTGTAACAATATTTTTCTGGGTAAGGAAATGGATTCATTGTTTTGAGACCAAATTTTGCATTAACTGAGTTTCACTGACAACCAAACATAATGACTCTACAGTATAATATCAGGGTATATGGTAAAATGAAGGAGTAAATTTATCTGTTTCCTCAACAGATGTTCACTGGATGTCTACCATGTGTCAATCAGTGTGTAAAACACTTTGAAGGTGAGTAGTTAACAGCTTGAAACAAAAATGCGGTTGCTAAGAGGACGGCGGTCATAGCGACGGCGATGTTGATGGGGAGCTGATAATGAAGGAGGCTGAGAGCTGTTCAGTGCTCTGTGCCTTGAGCTGTATTAAGTGTTGTACAGACGTCATCTCACGAAACTGTTACAACACCACCAAGTCATTACCACTAAGATCCTCATTTTGCAGATGAGAAAAAGTGGCTTATTAATTCGAATTCACTTGCCCGAAGTTATACATATAGGCTGGATCCTATATTGACAAACAAGCTCTGTGAGATTCCAAAGCCTGTGTTTTTCATTTCCACATCAGCAGGAGAAATAGAAAGGGAGCTGCCCACACTGAGGGCATATGATTAGAGATGCTGGATGAAATTTCAGAATTAAAATCTGCACGTGGAAGCAGTCAAGAGTCAACATCTGTGATGTGAAGAAGCAACTGAAAAGTCCTCTCAGAATGCAAATGGAAAGGACAAAAAGTCGAGCCTTGGGGAATGTGAAAAATGTACAGTAATTGGATTTTCTGTGGAAGAGATTAGAACCCATGGAAAAGAAGTAATAATGTATGATAGGAAAAACTTTTTGGATTTAAGAAAAATTTGATTCTTGCACCTCACTAAGTACACAGTAAAATTACTGAAAAATATAAACAATAATGTATTCTGTACAATTTTTTTTTTTACTAAAATACGAGAAAATGAACAGTTCCGAAGTGTTTGGTTCTATGGGTTTTGTCATACAAATGGGATAGAAAATAGTTCCAAAACCAGAGTAACTTCCTTCTAGTCAATCCCTCCTCCCAGAGGCAACCTCCATCCTGATGTGTCTCACCATAGATTAGTTTTGCCTGTATTTGAACTTCATATACAGTAAGTAACCATCTGGCTTCCTTTGCTCACCATATGTCTTCACTATTCATCAGTAGTTTATTTCTTTCTATTGCTGAGACATATTTCATTGTATGGATAAACAGCAATCTGTTTGTCATTTCTCCTGCTAATGAACATTTGGATGTTTCCCAGTTTTTAGCTATAATAAATAAAGTTGCTATGAACATTCTCGTGCAAGTCTTCTTGTAGACATATGTTTTATTTCTCTTGGGTAAATACCTAGCAAAGGATTTGCTGAGACAGGCAAGTTTATGTTTGACTTTGTAAGAAATGGCCAAACGGTTCTACAAAGTGTCTGCGTGGCTTCCCACCCTCACCAGCCATGTGCCAGACTTCCACTTGCTCCCCGCCCTGGCCAGCGTTTGGTGCTGGCCGTGTTTCTCATTTTCATTTGGGTATGAAGTGGTGTCTCGTTTGTGGTCTCAGTTTTCATTCTCTTGACGACTAAGGATGTTGAGCATTTTTCATGTGCGCACTGGTCACAGTCTGTCTTCTTCGGTGAAATGCCTGTTCAAATCATTTGCCCATTTTTAAGGTAGTGGCCTTTCATAACAAACCAGGGGAGAACTGATGAAGACTTGAACCGAGGGAGTCATGACGGTGATCATATAAGCGTCTATGCCTGGTTCAGAACAAGCTTAGCTGAAGGATGGTTGTACTTCTTGGAGTCATTATAAAAAATCTCTTTTGAAGCCTTTTTTGATTCATTCTCAAGGTAGTCCCAATGCCTTTATTGGCTTTCCATTTCTAATTATTTCCCCTTATTTGGTTGTGTATTTGAACACGGGATTTATTACAACCACTTTTCTCTGGAAGCTCCCAATGTAGGAAGCATAAAATGAGCTCAATCAGCTTTAGTGCATACATTTATGTTTTCATTTACTTACTAGCATGCATATTATGAAATCTGTCTTCTAGTAATCACATTGATTGAATATAAGAAATAAGTTTGTACAAAATGAAACAAATATGAAGTGAATTTTAGATGGTATAAAGTAAGAGAATGGCTTAGTATCTCTTAATCTGTAACATCTATACCATGGATTCATGAGTTGTGATCTCAGTGTGCTTTTTAATATGGTGATATCTTGCTTTGTTTTGCCCTCAGAAGTATGGAAAGGCATGGTTAATCAAATCTAAACTGTAATAAAATATTATATTAGAGCAGTTCATTGGGGAAAAAACAACATGAGATTTATACAATAGGGACAAGAAACCAACTCCAAAAACAAAAGGAATTCTTCAGAGCAGAAAATGTTGTACAGGGCATAGGAGCACATCTCATAGAAATGATACAAGAAAACTTCTCTTAGTTGAAGACAGTTACAAGTCCTCAGATTGAAAGGCCCACCAACACCAAGAGAAATAATTGAAAGGAAACCATGGCCAGTGATGATGTATTTCAAGGGCAAAGGGAAGTTCTTTTGTGCACCTAGGAAATGCATTTTAAAGGCAAACACATAATCAAATTAGTCTCAAACTTTCTTCTGCAGCACAAAAAAGAAAGTGCTGAAAACCAACACATCGATATTTCTACAAACCTGAGGGAAAACTATTGCAACCCCCAAAATGCTGTATCATCAAGCCAGTGTTTATTTGTGAGAGTAACATAGAAATTCTCAAATACAGAGGGATTCTGGAAGGATACTGTTTTAGCTTCTTATTGATGCTTTAACAAATTACCACAAACATAGGGACCTAAACAACACAGGTTTACTCTTTTACGGTTCTAGAAACCAGAAGTCCTGAAATCAAGGAGTTGTGGGGTCACATCCCTTCTGGAGGTTCTAGGGAAGAATTCCATTTCCTGGCCTTTTCCAGATCCTAGAACTTACCCACATTCCTGGTCTTACGGTTCCTTCATCCACCTTCAAAGCCAGCAAAGCTGCACGTCTCTGGCCAGTCTTCTGTCATCACAGCGCCCTCAGACTCTTCTCTTCTGCCTGTGTCCACTAAAAAGGACCCTTGTGATTACGCTGGGCCCACCCAGATAATCCATAATCTCCCCAAGTCTAGACCCTCAACTGATGACATCCACAAAGTCCCTTTTGCCTCGTAAGTTCCCAGGCTCTGAAGATTAGGACGTGGACACTTTTTGGAGTTGGGGGAGCTGTTACTCTGACAACTGCGTGTTATATACCAGACAGGACCCTTTATGAAAAAAAGTGAAGATCCTATAAATTTAAGTTTTAATTGGAAATAAAGAAAATATGAGAACAGTCAAAAAAATTTTTGAAAACAGAGAAGTAATGAACGGTACATACCTTAACAATCATGTACCAGAGTTTCGAGTGTGCATAGTCTTTGCAGCGGCAGAGGTGAGTCTTCCCCCAGCGGCCGGAGCAGCGCCTCGCCGCCAGGGGCAGGGTGTGCGGCTCCCGGCAGGCTCTCCCCTCCCTCAGGGACGACGGAGATCTTGTTTTCCCTACAGCGCCCTCCTTCGCTCCCTCCGTTTCCACTCCACCGTGCGTGCTGACCCAGCACAGCCCTTTAATTCACGCTCGACTATGGCAAATTCGGGGGCTGCGGTGGGTATCATGGCCTTGCGGGGCAGCGTGAGCGTGGGCTCCCCCGGCCCGAGCCAGGGGCGGGTGGGGTGTCAGTGCGTGGGCAGTCTCTGCTCTGGTTACGTCATCCCCAAACACCGCCAAGCCCTCCATTGCCTCTGCACTTGAAAGATTTACAACCAGGAAGTTCCACTCTTCTTGCTCCCTTTCAGGAATGTTTTGGCGGCTTCTCAGTCCTTAGCCATCAATAGGAAAAGTGAAGTGGAGGGTATTGGTGCGAATCAGATTAAAACGCAAAACAAAAGCTTTTAGATAAACTCTAAATCATCATAGCATTTGACATTCCAACAGCTTATGTAATTTTTGTTTTAATCTCTGGAGTTAGAAGCTTATACCTTTGAAGATGCAGGCCTGTCCTCCCCTGGGGAGACTGAGTTTTGGCATCTTAAAAAAATGAGTTAGCTGCCACTTAGCCAGCACACGCCAAGGGCAGAAAATACATTTAAATAAATTAATCCTTTACATAATTAAAATATTAATGCTGACTCTGGGGCATGCACATTCACAGACACACACACACACACACACACACACACACACACACACACACACACGCATACTTTCTTCTCCGAAAATCAGACAGCATGTTTCACTGACAACATTTTAACTTCAAATGGACACAAATCCCATATTTATAGACTCAAAGCCTGAAACAGTAGGAGACTCTAGTCCACAGCCTGCCATTGTCCCTTCTTGTGACCAGGGTTCTCCCACTGGCAGTTGGACCCACAGCATTGTCTCCACTCAGCCCTGCACTTCCTTTGTGAATGCATATTTTTAAATTAAATTATTTAATTTACATTTATATGAATTAATATCATTATTTGGGAGAAAATTCAGAAAAACTAGTGTAAGTCATCAAAATCCTTGAGAATCCTACAAGATCAAGTACTATTAACATTTTACTGAATATCTTACTTAGTCTTTGATAAAGATTTTTTTTTTCAAAAATAGAATCACATTGTTTGCAACGTATTTTTTTCCACTAAATATTTGTTGAAAATTTTCTGTGGTATTATATATGCTAAATTATACCTAATTTGATAAGCAAAGTATTTACAGAGATTTCGTTGATGATTCTATTCTAGGAATGTTTCAAATGGAAAGATGTAAATTTTTCATTTTATGTAATTTACATGCTCATCAAAGACACATAACATTAAGCAATGCCGTAACTTTATATATAAAAGTAAGAACTAATAACCCACATTTATTTGCTGACTTTTATGTTATATCTCTGAGCGGCCATGGCAGTGAGGTCGTGACTGAACTTTAGTGCACAAGGCTATTCTGAAAGCGATGCAGGAAAGGGGACATTTGCCCAGGCACGAGTCTACCTGCAAAAGTGTGACTTGTCAAGAAAAGGGATGGAGGAGGGTCTAGCTCACTGGTAGAGTGTGTGCTTAGCATGCATGAGGTCCTGGGTTCAATCCCCGGTACTTCTATTTAAATAAATAAATAAACCTAATTATCTCCCCGCAAAAAATAAACAAAAAAAATTTTTTTTAAAGAAAATGGATTAGTAGGGAGCGTGTAGTGCAGTTTATCTGAAAATAACTAACATTGATATTATTGCAAAAGGTTGTTTCTGAAACTTCAAAGCAGGGATGATGAGTTCCTGGCATGGAAGACTTCAGTATGTGATTTGGTTGTTTCTATGGCAACAATTTATATGAGCGTAAACCCTGAAGGATGACATCTATCATCAGTGCTTGAACACTAAGGAATCAGGGGGAAACATGCAGAGCACTGCAGTGTCTTTTTTTCAGAGAATGTGAAGTTCTGAATGTCTAACAGGTTTCTTTCCAATATTCTAAGGAAACATGAATTTAAATATAAAAGATCTTCAGATCATTCAGTCACTCAGTGACCTTTTTTCAGGGCTTCCTGTGTGCCAGGCTCCCTAAATAGCCCCTGCCTTTAACAAGCACATGGTCCCGTGTAAATAAATAAGCCGTCTAGGTGGCTTAGTGTAGCAGGCTAGGACACCTGTATGCATGAGGTGAAGGGTGAGTCACAAAGGCGTGAGAGCAGGTGTGGATGCCCTTGAGAAACAGACAGAGGCTGGGTCCGCTCAGCTAGGCTGGGTTTGGTCGGCAGCTCCGAGCGGCAGGTTGGGTCTGGCTCTGTTCCGCGTGTTTCTCATCTTCCTCAGACCCCAGGCTAGTTGGAGTATGTCCTCGGCATGATGTGAGGGGCAGGAAAAACCATAAATTCTCTTAAGGCCAAAGCTTGGAGCTGGACCAAGCTTTACTCTCACTTCCACCCACCTGCTTTACTTGGGGGAGGAGACCCCCCCATAGGAAAGTGTCCCACCTCTGGCCGTATAAATTAAGCCATCCCTCTATCAGCCGTAAGATCCTCAGTAAATCCAAGCTTCCAGGGGACAGCATTCCTGCCTCAAGCCACTGCAACTCCCCAGTTCGTGCTCCCGCTGTGGTCCCTCCCTCATCTCTCCAGGTGATAGCTTGTGTTTGTAACTCTGCATCCCAACTTCCGTGACCTGGTTCCGGCCTCTTGCATTTGGCCCCTGCACTCAGTGTCCCCTTCCTGGTTTACTCTGCTTGGCTTCATGGTCACCCCGGGTCAGCACATCTCTTGGATGCTCGAATATCATGCAGTTTATACACGAAGTGCTCCTCCCTTACTGTCTGTGCCTCTCCTCCAGCCAAGGGGGGGATCTTGTTATGAAAATGAAAGATGACACTTTATAATCCTTGGACAAAACTGAACTGGCTCCCTGAATTAAAAAGAAAAGGAAAAAAAGCACTATTTCAAGGAGGAGGAGACCCAAGAGTTTGAGGTGCCTGCTCAGTCCTGTGTTGTCTTGTACTGGCCAAAGTTAAAGGAGGAAGTCCTACACCAGCTCCTACAATTAACCAACTAGCCGGGCAGCTGTGTATTCTAGCATGGACCTCAAGGAAATAAGTAAATGCGAATAGAGAACTTCTAAGGATAAAGTTGAGTGAGAGTAGCAGAGATTCTAGAATTCTCTTCCATCGCTCTTCAAGTTCTTGGCTACATTAAGCTCCACGTTGCTAACCCGAGGAGTGTCTGTGCAGAGAGGTGGTGTGTGAGGTGACCTCATCCCACACTGTCCCTGATGCCAGCCCGGGTTTCCCCTCTGGGTGTTGCTTCTCCGCATGGTTCTCAGACAAATGTCTTCACTGTCCTGAGAACAGATCTCTTTCTTAAAGTGGAAACCGATACTGTAAGATGTACTCACGATTGCATTCAGCACATTCAGTGCCATTTCTGAGCCTCCCAAGGCAGTAAGAAAACTTCAGGACTTTCATATAACTGTTCCCCAAAATAGAAACGAGGAGACCTCAAGAACTAACTTTGCACCCTGGTCTAGACTTGGCCCAACTCTGCAGTCTCATTAGAATAAAATCCTCCTCGTCTTCCATTAGATAAGCTGTCACCTCGGCCTGTCCTCTGTGAAGGGATGGGCAAGACTTGGTGACTTGTTGCAATGTAAGCCATCATTTTCCTAAAAAGCCTCCTTACACAGGTGCATCTTCAGTCAGGGCCCAGAGCCCCCAGAAAAGGTTGATTAACGTTCTGTTGAGGGTTTCAACATATGGTTCTGCGCTTGAAGGATTTTAGATGAACCCACTGAGGAGGACGCAGCCCTGGGTATGATTATACTGCTATCTGCTCTCTCGGGTAGACGTAGCCACTTCCATGCAAAGACTCCGGGCACCCTTCGCTACGCAGGCTGTAAGCGCCCTGAAGGCAGGAACCCGCTGATACTCAGAAGAGGTCTCTCGCACAGAGCTAAGTGCCCAGGATACACAAGATGGTTACATGAAGTGTTTTTGTGCTTGGCGTAGAAACTGTGTGCAGAAAACCAACTTCTGACCTTCTCTGAAGATCGTATTCCTGCTGGTGCTGCCCATGATGACAGAAACTTCTTAAATTCTTAACTGGGCCCATTCATTCAGCAAGCATTTGTTGCATTCAGTCTCCACTGGACTCTGTCCGGGGGACACAAGCAGCTGTTCATCAGGGTGCGTTTTCTGTCCTTCCCGGCCAGGGCGTGCCAGCAGGCTGAGTTTCTCAGTCTCCTTCACGGTGCCTGAGGCCATGTGTCTGGTTCTGGCCCTGCAGTGTTAAGTGTGAGCCTCTCTTCAAGCTTTAAGTGTTCCTGAGTACCCTCCTCCAGCTCCCCCTCCCTTGTAGCTGGCTGGGACGGGAATGACTGTTAGCAGCTTTGGGCAGGAAAGAGCTCTCTGCAGTGGGCCCCTTTTGTCTGGTCACTAACTTCACACCAGGAGCCCCCATAGTCCACTCGTCTCCCGCCCAAGCACAACTTTCAAATCTTTGATCACACAATACCTTGCCTAACCTGTCAGTTCTTTCCATGGATCAAAGAAATAGACATGAATAAGTAATTAACAGACGACCAGATCTCCCCTCTCTCCCCTTTCAGTAATCTCTGAAACAAACTGTGTGAAAGAGAGCGTCTAAGGAAAGATCACAGATCGAGGAGCCTGCACGCAGTCGGAGGGGGACGACCCCGCCCCGCTGTGGCAATGACTAACTGAGATGGCTTCCCCTATTCCCTTTAAAGCTTTCATGGCTGAGCAGAACCTTCAGAGATGGTTTTGGGGGGCACAGAATCCAGCATAACCCCAGGCTGCCGGCATCCTGATTAAGAGCAACTTTCCTTTCTCCCAACAACACACTTTCAGGTACTGATTTTCGAGCAGCAAGCACCCGGACCTGAGTTTGGTAACACAACCATGGCGACTTTGGCTGTGTGCTGAACGTAGCAGATCCTTCTTCAGCCTGGGTCCCTGAGAGACCCCCACCAACTGAACACCCGCCCGGGACTGTTGGGTGAGCCAGAAAAGAGCTTCTGTTGTGCTAAGTCCAACCCCAACTCAAACACTGGAGATGCAAAGTCACAGGAGGTGCAGTCCTGCCCTCAGGAGGCATCCAACCCTAGCATGGACTTCGATGGTCAGAAGACCACTGTGCGTGCAGATACATGCACCTCAATGTTCACAGCAGCACTATTTACAACAGCCAAGACACAGAAGCACCCTAAATGTCCATCGATAAATGACTGGATAAAGAAGATGTGGCAAATATATGCAATGGAATATTACTCAACCATAAAAAAGAATGAAGTAATACCATTTGCAGCAACATGGATGGACCTAGAGATTATCATACTAAAGTGAATTAAGTCAGAAAGAGAAAGAAAAATACCATATGAGATCACTTATTCACTTATATGTGGAGCCTAAAAAAAAGACACAAATAAACTTATTTACAAAACAGAGACAGACTCACAGACATGGAAAACAAACTTATAGTCACCCGAGGGGAAAGGGTTGGGGAGGAATAAATTGGGAATTTGGGATTTACAGACACAAATGACTATATATAAAATAGATAAACAACAAAGTCCTTACGTATAGCACAGGAAATTATATTCAGTACCTTGTAATAACCTATAATGAAAAAGAATATGAAAAGGAATATATATATACATGTATAACTGAATCACTGTGCTGTACACCAGAAATTAACACAACATTGTAAATTGACTATACTTCAATTAAAACTTTTAAAAATAAAATAAAAGTAAAATAAAATAAAAAGACCAATGTGCAGCCCTTTATGCATTCACAGAAGAGAGTCACAAACAGAAAGAGTCCCTCCCTGACTCGTCCACTCCACGACCAGCAGGTCCTTCAGAAACCTTCACAAGAAGGCCTTGCTTGGAGGCCCTCAGTCGGACCACCTGCCCTCAGGGATGGGTTGCGTTGCAACCGGCCAGGTGAAGACTGAGCACCAAGGCCCGGGATTCCGTAGGCGGCTGGACTGAAGATTCTGACTCAGGTTTCACCAAAGTGAGTCAGCGAGGAGGCTCTTCATCAGGAGGAGAAATTCTGATGGACGCCGAGCCTCAAAACACGGGGACGTTGTTCGCCAGCAGGCAAACTCTTCCCAGTGTGTTCATTTAAAAGGCTTTGGTAACCTCAAATACTAACGTACTTTTCTATGTCTTTCTCATTATTTCTCAAAATGACCTTGCTGACCAGTGAGGCAAGTCGGTTCAAGGCCATGCAGCCTTCTCCGTGGAGAAGTCAGAGCTCAAATCTGACACCTGACTCAGCGTCCTTTCCTACCAGGTCAAGCTCCGGGTTATATCAGAGTTTAAGACACAACTTTTTTCAACAGTGCCTAGTATTTCTCAATATCCTCAGTGAATTCACAGACCAGCAGCAGAATGAAGGTCAGTCAGACGGTGAGGACTGTGCGATCAGTGCCCCGTCCCACCCCCACCCCCCACCAGCCTCGAGACCGCGTTGCGGCTGGGCAGGGCATCAAGGAAATGTCACTGCGTAGGACTTAAATGTCATGCTATCAGTCTGGGCCTCGGATTCAGTTCCCCAGGCAGAATACAAATGAAGAGGACCCCAGGGTTAGAAAGGGGGGTGCTGGGCTATTTGCTGAGAATGTCAGGGTGCCACTGGGTCTGAGGTTTAACTGGCTTCTTTGAGTCTCAGTTTCTGTAAAAGTTAGAACCTCAGCCATCAGATCCCCTTCCTTTTTATGCCTCACAAACATTTCTTTTGCACTATTTATTTCAATTCAGTAAGGATTTGCCAGGAACTCACTAAGGGAAAAGCTTGCTGTCAAACGACTGCTGACCACCTCCTTGATGGCACGGAGGCTAACGTGGAAGATAATTATTAACCACACAGAACGTTCTCCAGTCTTCCGGAAGCTCTCTCCACTAATGTCCAAACTGCTTGAGTTCCCACCCCCCTTAACCAAAGGAAGTCCACACTCTACCTGATATTTGAGGACCAGTGGGTAAATAGCAGAAAATGCCCCATGGCCGCTCGGTATAAATGTCTGTTATCAGCCTGGCTCGCAAACCCCAAATATTTATTTTTAGTTTTTTTCTCTTCATACTTCGTTTTCTGAATATGTCCAATGACTATACATTACTTTTATACTCAAGAAAAATATAGCTATTGGCATCTTGAAAAAATATAATTTTAAAATGTTTAGTTAGGTTTTCAGCTGTTGTAAGAAACCAAACTCTCTCATATAATCCTAGATGGAGGTTTAAATTCGTAATGTATTGACAGATGGGAATTTGAGGCTATATATTTAAAGTCATAAATATGAAATCCATTTAACACTATGATTACTTTTCCATAGATGATTAATTCTGAAGGAATACTCATATATACCCACAAGGTTGTATGTTCAAAGGTGATTATTAGAGTTTAAACCCAACAGGATCTCTCTCTTCCTGTAGCTTCATTCATGTAGCAATCCATCAGGTGTTTATGGAGTTGCTACTAGTTTCCGGGCAACTTTCTGCGTGATGAACAAGACAGAGCCCTGCTCCGGTGGCAGTGCTCCTTGTAGCCTAGGGAAAGATCCGGACAACTAACCAACAAGTAGTTACACAGCAGAGCAGCTACTCTCTCTTCACCCGGAACGCGGCCGCATCTACTCCTCTCTCCTCCCCCAGGTGTCACAGACTCCAGGCTATCATGCACGAGTCTTTATTAAAGGCTTGGAGAAAACAGTGAATCTAGATTCTAGAACCAAGAATACCTTCAAGTTGAATGTCAGGCTTCACTAGAACTAAAAGTGTTCTGGCCATTTCCCACCAAGGGCCTTCTTTCCTGAGATGCAGCCTCTGGATCTCCACCCCTTGACTGTTTTCTTCCGTCTCCTCCTTGTTAGGGGTCGAATCATGCTCCCAGCCCCAAAAAAGATCATGGTGAAGTCCTAACTCCCAGGACCTCAGAATGCTAACTTATTTAAAACCGGATTTTTTTCATAGGTGATCAAGTTCAGATGAGGTCATTACAGTAGACTGCAATCCAGTATGATTGGTGCCCTTATAGAAAAGGGGAATTGGACCCAGAGACAGACATGCATAGAGGGCAGATGGCGTAGGAGAAGATGGAGAAGACGAAGCCATGCACACAGGGAGAAGGCCAGATGAAAACAGTTTATTGGAGCAACAAACACATCAACACACCAATGAATGACAGAGACTGCCAGCTTCATCAGAAGCTCAGAAGAGCCAAAGAAGGATTCTCCCCTACAGGTTTCAGATGGGGTGTGGCCCTGCCAACACTTTGATTTTGGATTTCTAGTCTTTAGAACCGTGACACAACGCATATCTGTTGTTTTAAGTCACCCAGTTTGTGGACTTTTGTTACAGCAGCTCAAGGAAACTAATCCACTCTCATTATTGATGTTCAAGCTCTTCCCTCTCCCATCCATCCAGCTGTTGGTAGAAAACTCAAACGTCCTACTACTTCACCATAGAGGGCAGAATAGTTCACTTTAATCTCCTATAGCCTGACCTCCTTCTAGGCTCTCCCAAAGCAAAAGTTATTTACCCCATGATGCTGGGGACCTGGACCTCTGCTCACCAGAAGGTCCCTTCCACTCAAGGAACTCTGGGGCTCTGGGGTACCCGGACTAGATCAGAGACCCCTGAGTAGCTGCCCACCTTGTGTGGCTTAGGGCCCAATCAGACTTCTGGATTTGATGTCCAGTTCCCTAAGAACCTAAGAGTACACTGATCCCCAATTTGAGAGTCTCCCAATAGATACCAATAGATATCAGCCATCCATTATACTGCCCCAAGTCCCCTTCCTTAAGGATCTGAGTTCATTGTTGCAACAAGGAGGGGAGATGTCTCATAGCTCTGGAGGCTAGAAGTCCAACAGCACAGAAGAAGAGTTAAGAGAATGTTCCAACAAATGGATGTGGCGTGGTCAGGAGAGAACCAGATGGCAAGAAGGCATCGAGGGCTTCGGTTCTTTTTTAGAGGTCAAGGTCACATTTACTGGGAGGCGAGGGCATGACATGAGCACAGTGTGTATCTGCTGGGAAGGCGGATGCAGGGACTGGTTCCTAACACCCTCCTAGGGACTCGTTTTTGGATGAAGCTTTTGCTGTGACGGAGCATCTGCCGGGTGAGTCTCCACCACCACAGGCCTGGGGAAGCCAAGCAGATGGAAGGCAACAGCGCGGTCTCCCAGCTCCCACAGCAATCAGGCTGAGCCTAGAGCCCTCACCTGCCCTCCCTGCTTTAGAAAGCCTGGAGCCGACCCCTAACCACAGCCACAGCCTCCGCCGCCCCCATCATGGGGATCTCTGGAGTTCAGAGCTCCTGGACTAGGGCCCACTGGGGTCAGCAGCTTCAGAGCCCCGCCCATCAACACCATCACCAGGTCTTCATCTACCCGGGTCCCCTGCACTGGTGACGGGAGAAAACAGAGCAATAACAGACGGCCTCAGTGAAACCAGAAACGCAGACTTGAGGGGAAAGGGGATGGGCTCCATCTGGGATACGCGCTGTCACTTATCCTCCCCTGTCCTGGAGTTTCAATATCTGACCCCAAGAGGGAGAATGACGTGCATACAGGTGGGCCTTCTACACCTGTCAAGGGAGAGGCGCATTTCTCGTCAAAATTCCATTTTAATTGATAAAAACAAGCTAGAATCCTTGATTCCTGGTTTAAGCACCTGACGGAGGGTTCAGATGTAGGAAAACACCAACTCTTTCAGAAAAGTCACAAGGACGAATGGGCCGGCCGCGACATCGATCTCTGCGGCCCAACACAGGTCAGTGACAGTTCAGTGAAAGGTCATTAACAAATACAAATTGCGACCAATTATTTAAATATAATTTAAGACAAACATAGTGCAAAGCCTTTCCAAACCAGACACAATTGATCTACTGAAAATAATGCTGTACTTCCAAGAGACCCGCCAGGCCCAAATCAATAAAATTATCCCCAACCATAAACCTTTTATCCAAGGCCGATTTATCAATATCAATACATTTTAACCAAACCAGCGTTTGATGTGCCACCTAGAATCTTTCATGGTGACTTTCCTGAAAAAGCTTATTAGCAAAGAGGATCATTTATTCCCGTGTTCACACGTGCTGATCCCTTCGGGCGAGGTTTTTGTTCAAAGGAATTGAAGGGGATCCATTTTGTTGGCTCTGTCCTCCTGTTCTGGATAGAAGCTGTGAGATTCGGTGTTCAGTCCAACCCGACGGTCACTAATTGGGCGTCTGAACAGTGGCTCTTAACCTGTTTATTCCTCACTGCCAGACAGATGATGGATGGCCCTCACACGTACAGAACCTTCCCCCCGGTGACCCAGGACGACTTGATTCCACCTCCTTCTCTCACACTGAAGAATGTGTGCCAGAATCCAAAAAGAATGACTGTGACAATATTACAAATATAACCCTAAATACATTTTCATTCTTGCCAATAAAAATGAAATTCATAAACTTTGGTGCCTCAACCACCATCAGAGCCCCGACAATGACACGTGAGTGGTTCAAAACCACAGGCGTACAAGATGCTCAGGGTTCAAACCACTCTCCACGAAATATGATTTTAATGACACAAAAGGGATATGCATTCAGGGAGAAGAAAGGAGCGTGACCTTGAAACCTGCCCATGAGGGAAATGAGCATCTGATCCCCCCATTAATGGCTCAGAACCTGTTCTGCCCTGCAGTGCGGCTCTGCGAATCTCTTCCCTGAGATCATGCAATGAATTTAACTCTTTGGGGAGCAAATCTCATTTTCCCAATGGTCAAGTCCTTTCTGCCCCAAAATGGCCAACTTCCCTGTCATCCCAATATACCAACCATCCTAGAAGGAGGAGACAGGGGCGTCCCAGGCCTAGGGGACAAGGAAAGATCTGTCTCCAGATCATGTTCTCCTCGGCCATTTAGTGAGACAGACAGACAGACAGTGTAGATGATAGAGGCCTGGAGGCTGTCCTGTGGGTCTGAGTCCCCGCTGCACCTAGGGCTGGTCCTCAGTGAGAACACCGCGGTGGGGGACCTGCCAGTTATCTGTAACCACACCCACTCCCAAATGGTCAGTGCCCACCCCAAACCACACGTTCAATAGGCTTTTTAACCTTTTAATATGGGAATTTTGAACCACATACAAATGTAGGAAGAAGTGTATAGTGTACCCCACCCACCCCCACCAGCCTTCAACAGGGGTTGGCTCCTGGCCTGTCCTGTTCATCTGTGCCCGAGACTTCCCTCCCCAGCTGGACTATGTTAAGAATTTTAATTTACCCCAGATACACTCATTGGTCACTTGGTACATTTTGGCAAATTAGTTAATCTCTGCAACGCTCGGTCTCCTCGTCTGGAAGGTAAACACGTTTCCTCCAGGGGAGACTGTGGGCGTGGAGTGACGTAGCACACGGGGAAGTCTTAGGAACAGAGCTTGAACGGTGACAGATGCAACCTTAGCTTCTCGCCGCGTTCTCTCCAGGGATGCCTAAATGTAACCAGCACAGCCAAGCAGGGGACTCCCTGGATGGAAGCCATTTTGTCTTCTGATGTCCCTTTAAGTGAATTCTGTGGCACTGGCTTTCTTCTGCCCTGATGAAGACCTCGTTTTCTCTAGCCACTCTTAGGGAACACACAGTCCCCTGTTGGTCCTTAGACTGTCCCACCCTCGTAGGGCTGAAGCTCATGGCTTCTTTCAGGTGCAACAGCCTCTGCTCCTCCTCCCACATCTATGCAGGCAGGAAGCTGCACTAGACGGTGGAGTGGCTGTTTCTTCTTTATTTCCTCTCCTTCTTGCCCCCCTTAATGAGCCTCTCTACACACGCGCACACACACTACAGTGCCGTGGGGGGAGAGCAGACTGCTTGAGCAAGCGTGTCCCAAGTTGAAGGGCAGATGCTTATAAATGGTTCTTTTACTTGTGGGGGGGGGGGTGTTTGGGGTTCTTGGGAGGAACCCTGTTCCCATCCTTTAATATCTCTTACCTGCTGTTCCATAATATGGACAGGTCCCTAACCCCTTTCCTCCCCCCAACCCCCTGCCCCAGACCGGGAATCCAGAAGTACCCCGAGCTTCTGACGAGGGGGGGTCACAGGACTGTGGACTCACCTGTGCGGACCCACCTACTTCACCATCTCATTCTTCTGCAAAGGCCAAACCACTGGTCCCCACCTCCCTTGGAACCCAAAGGATTTCAAACCTGTTTTTCACCTGAAATCCATCTCTTCTAATTTTAGAGCGGGTCTCCTTTTGGGAAATGCAATGGTCTTCAGAACTTTGTTGGTACATTCTGAAGTTTGTTATTTCTTGCAATAGGCACCTTGTGCTCTTTCCTCAAATTATTTCCCCTCCCTTGGCCTCCTGCGTCTCTGCGTGTACACTGACGATTTTTCTGTGTAGGATGCATTTTCCAGGAAGTAATTGTTCGTTAGCATTGGAAGGTGAGACATGTTTTGTTAGAGATTCTGTGAGGGCAGAGGCAAATATTCCAGGGTCTAACAGAGAGAAAAATAGTGATATAAATCATTACAGAAAGCATAAAGTTCCCACCAAAAACAAAACTAAGATTAAGGACTATCTGGATAAATATTTTCAATTTACATGAGCTTTGCCATATAAAGAGCTCTTAAAAATCAGAAAGAAATACTCTCAGAGGAAAATAAAGAAGACATTTAATTAAAAAAAAATCAAAATATGTAAATTTCAGCATTCATGAACACAATGAAGATTTAAATAACCAAGTGGTAATATTTTTCATCTCTAAGTTTAAGGATGAAAAAGAATCATGTGAGCAAAGACTGGAGAATTTTCATATATTTCTGCTGGGAATATAATTTGATATAACTTTCCCTGAAAAGCATGAATTTGGGAGCCTAACGTGAAGTATGCCATGTGATGAGTGTTGTCTGCTCCAGTTCAGGACGAGGGCAGCCTGTCAGGTCTGGGAGAGCTGCCTCAGTGATGGGTCCTCTTCTGACAAGGTCTGCACGGAGGGGAGGCCGGGCCAGACCCTCTGCCCAGTGGGCCACACAAGGGGCTGATTCACGCGCAACGATCCTGCCTAAACCCAGGGCTCCATCCTAATTTGCCTTTCTGTCCTCATCATCTTTTGCATCCCCCAAAGATGCATTTGTTTGTGAGCTCCAATAGGTCATTTAGAAACTAGAATAAAAACAAATGAATACCCAAGTACGTGTTTATTATAAGGAAGATGAATTTGATTTGCTTCTGTTTACTATAGCTTTTTATTACAAATACAGGTATTCTGGAAGCACATTCAGAGTACTCAGCACACACTCTCCCATGGTGGGAGGCGCCTGTGCCAATCAGGTAGATCTAACCTGGGGCGGGCGGGGAGCAGGGGGCAGTGTCAGGACTTACTACCCCGCTCTTCACTGTCTGTGTTTTGAACCAACGAGATACAGAGTGTCAGGCAAGAGATGGGACTATCAGCTTCATCACTGGCCAGAGCTCACCGGGGACATGGTTTGGGATCTCGGCCAGGTGAGCTCCTAATACTTTGTCACTGAATTAACAGATGCCCACCTGGCCAGGAGCAGAACCAAATCATGTGGACAGAAAGATGTCCCGAAGAGTTTTCCCATCATGGTGAGTTAGAAGACACGGTATAAAAAGGACTCCATTCTTCTGCAGTAACACAAAAGGTCCCATAAAATACCTCAAAATACTCTCGAAGACAAATGAAGCCTGTACTGAGAGCTGTAAAAGAAACTTCCGGAAGGGAGGGAAGACTAGAGATTCCATATTTCTGAATAGTAATGCAGAGTACTATAAAAATGGCATTTTCCCCAAGTTAATTTTTAAGTTTAGACAATTTCAGTAAACAATCCAAACAGAGATGTTTTTTGTTTGTTTACTTCAGAATTTGGGGATGTAGATTCTAACATTTTTTTCTGGAAAAAATAAGCAGACAAAAGAAGCAAATAAATATTTTTAAAAGGAATAGGGTGGGAAAGAATAACTCCATCGGATGTTAAAATACTTAGAGATGAACACATAGTTGTGCATCGGTGAGTGTTGATTGCATCCTGCTGTGCGGTCGATGCTGTCATCACCGTGAGATGCTGCAGCAGCAGATGGAGGGTCTGTCCCTGCCCTCCTGGAGCCCGCTGTCCAGTGCGTTTGGCTACGTCTGGTGATGGTAAGTGCGGTGAAGGAAAGCTGGGTTAAGTGGGGAGAGTCACAGGCATCTGATCAGGACCTCAGTGAGGGGTGAATGGAGCCAAATGGATGCCTGGGTGAGCTGTGAAGGTGGCACATGCTAAGGGTAAGTGCCTGCTTGATGAGTTAGAGAGAGAGCAAGGACTTCAGAGTGATGGGGACACCTGTAGGAAATGAGATCCGGAGGTAGCTGGGGAGCAGTGGACATCAGTAGAGCCTTGGGGCTCTGGGGTGGGCATTGTCCCAGTTTCTCCAGGACAGCTCTGGTTTACACTTGTCCCCATGTAATGAATGGCCTCTTTTCATTCTCAAGGTCTGTTTCTTCTCCTTACAGAGCCTGCTACAGCTCCCTAAACAATATTCAATCCAAGCAAGATTGCAGATGTACACAGGAAACGTAAAATATGATAGTCTGTAGAAGAAACACAGGGAAAAAAAACTCATGACCTCGGATTAAGCAAGGATTTCCTACTCGGCATACAGAAAGCGGCATCTTTAAAGGAAATATTGCTAAATTAGACTTTGTTAGAAAATTTTGTGTTCATAAAAATACTCCAGTGTAAGTCTGGGATATCTTGTGCCTTAAAGCAAAGGAGTGTTCAAAGACTGATCCCCAACATGACATGTCCAATCTGCCATTAAGGACATCCCACGGGCTAAATTTAGGGCAATTTATTTCTCAAAAGAACAACAACAAAAAAACCAAATAATAACCCACTGGATATAATTAATACAGGAATACATAGTGTGCTAAAAAAATATAGGTGAATGGATAAACAGAGGGAAGAAGGGAAAGCCCCCTTTTTAACGGTAGAATGCCAACTAACAGATGCAGAAGGCATAATGGGGTTAGAAAGTTACTCTTTTACAGCTGTCACTGAGTCCAAGCTCATGCTGATCTCTGCACAACAGGCCAATAAATCGAGAGACAGGTGTTGGGCAAGGAATAGCGACTTTATTTGGGAAACCAGAAGATGATAAGATGGTGGCTTAGTGTCCTAAAGAGTTATCTTACCTGCGTTATAATTCAGTCTTCTTTTATACTAAAGGAGAGTGGGGGTGGCTGGTTGTTGCAAACGTCTTGGTGCCAGAATCCTTTGCGCTTGCAGCTGCCCATGTAGATCTGATCGTAATGTTCCTGTCAACCTCCAACAAGACAATTGTTATTTTCTGTTCCGCAACATTTTAATTCTATATAAATGGGAAAGTGTTAGAACCTCAAGGGTCAGAGCCTTGAGAATCAGCCATCCTGTAGCTTTCAGGCTCCAGGCAACATTCTTTGGCAAAAGGTGCGGAACCAGGATGACTAAGCCCAAGCAACAAAACACAAGGCTTAGAGCTGAAGAAATAGATCCAATAGAGGGTCAGGTTTGTTTTCCTCTGTTACACAACCACCATAGTAGTAACTGTTCCTGACAAGAATCTGGGTGAATGCCTTTTGGGGAACATGATATCCACATGGTATCTCCCCATCAATTACAAACTAATTCCCTAGGAGGAAAAGGTACCTTTCTAGTGGGGAAATCAGATAGACATCATCTTATCTGAGCGATCCAGGTGATGTCTCCTGAAATGATGTGATGAGAAGGACGTGCCATCAATTACAAAATATTCCGAGAATAAATACCTTGTATTAATCCTGAAGAAGCAACCAGAAATATCTACATTTAGAACGCATTCTACAAAAGGACTAGTGGCATTCTTCAAAAATGTCAGTACTATGAAAAACAAAGACTAAGGTTCTGTTCAGATGAAAGGACACTAGAGATACGTGACAACTAAATGCCACGCATGGTCCTAGATTAGGGGAAAATGTTATTACAGAGACATTACTTGGACAATTGGCAAAATTTTAATACAGATTATATGTTGTGTAATAGCAATATAAAAATGTTAAATTTCTCAAATTTTATAATATTGTGGTTTTGAAATAAAATGCTTTTGTGTCTAAGGCATTCCTATTTAAGTATTTAGAGATGAAGGGTTATAATGTCTATAATTTACTCTCATATGACAAAAAAGATAGATAGATACATAGATAGATAAAATGTGGCAAATTGTTAACAACTGATGAATCAAGATGAAGAGATATATGGGTATCTATTAGATAATTCTTGCAACTTCTCTGTAGATTAAAAGTTTTTTTAAATAAAATATTTTAAAAATTCAAGCAAAATAATGTTTTTAAGAACCAAAGAAGACTCAATAGAAAAATGGACAAAAGTTATTGGGTAAATGGCTGATAAATATTTGAAAGTAGGAGTTCATGTCATTAGTCATTGGGGACAGAATTAATGGTAGAATAAATAAATAAACAGTGACTTGTTGTGGAATACTATACAGCAATGAAAATGAATTAAATTTGCTAATCTTAACAAGATGTGTGAAACTCACATACCTAACAGTGAGTGAAAAAAAGAGAGAGAGAGAAACCAGATGAAAGCATATACAGCCTATGATTTTGTGGATGAAAAATGTTGCCTGCCACTTCAGCAAACAAAGGATATCATGGCCATTGAGACACATGGCCCCTACTGCTGCCTCCAGTGGTGAGCCTGAGGGAACTCAGGATGGAGAAAAATGAACAGGCTGCCCACTGCTAAGCCCTTAGCTACTGTGGCCACCCCGAGCGGTGCACCCTGAGGGGGTTCAGGATGGGAAAGCACAGGATACTGGCCCTGGATAGTTAAGGTGAACATCAAAGGAGTGACTTCAGTGAACCCAGGACTCTTGCACCTTCCCATATATAGAGAAGCACTAAATTCCTTAACTTGAGATGTCTGGTTTTCTTTAACAGTAATCTTTTGATATTCTGACTACCTGGTCTTTGTTGCAAAAACTCCTACATATCCTGGCTCCTCCCTCACCTCTTCAGAGCTGTTCTTCAAAGCCATCTGACAGGCTGCCTCTTGGGCTTGACTTCCTCCCAAAGTCCACTGAATAAGATAAAATTCTCAACTTTCAGGTCATGCATTTTTTTTCAATTGACTGTTTCACTTATATAAACCTCAAAGACAGGCAAAACCCATTTATGGAGTTAGAAATCAGAGGGCACATGACTCAGCAAGCCCACCTGTGGGTACATATCCCAGGGAAATAAAATCAGTACCTGAAGAGATGTCTGCACTTCCATGTTCATCGCAGCATCTTTCACAGTAGCCAAGACATGGAAACAACCCAAGTGTCCATCAACAGATGACTGAATAAAGAAAGTGTGATAGATAGATAGATGTAGTGGAATATTATTCAACCTTGTAAAAGAAAGGAATTTGGTCGTTGGTGACAACATGGATAAATCTGGAGGACATGATGCTAAGTGAAATAAGCCAGGCACAGAAAGACAAACACTGCGTGATCTCACTTATATGTAGAATCTTAAAAATTCTAATTCATAGAAGCAGAGACTGGAATGGTGGTTTCCAGAGGCTGGGGTTGGGGAGGAAGGGGAGGAGGAAATGGGGAGATGTTGGTTCAGTTATGCAGGATAAATTAAGTTCTGGAGACCTAACGTACAGCATGATGACTACAGCTGATAATACTGTATTGTTTATTTGCAATTTGCTAAGAGAATAGATCTTAAATGTTCTCACTCAAAAAAGAGAGATGACCATATGAGGTGACAGTTAATTGCCTGATTGTGGTAATTATTTCACAATGTAAGCATATATCAAAACACCACATTGTGCACCATACATATGTACAATTTTTATGTGTTGATTATAACTCATCGAGGCTGGAAAAAGAGAAATCAGGGCACAGGGGCTTCTAGGGTGTTGATAATGATCTGATTCTTGCTCTGGGTCCTATAGGGTCACATTGCTAAAATCCGTCAAGCTACACACTTATTACTTGTTTTTTCTAGAAAAAGTGTAATAGTTTTTTTTTTTAAGAAATTTACATACAACAGCCCTATACTGGAAGAAAAAAAAAGCTTGTGAGAAAACTTTCATCTCAAATTGAAAAGATCAACAGAAGATGCTTGCCAGCTTACTTCACTCTCACTCATTTCCTGAAGAATCGGCAGAATCATCTCTGTTATTAGCTCTGGAAGAGCGAGAAGGTGAGTCACACCGATTAGCGCAGCGTAGTTCTGACAGGAGCTTTGAGTAATTCCCACATGAATGGGAGCCTGGAATTAATCACTGACTATTAAAGCAATACAAGTGTTTAAACGAGTAGCCAGCAAACGAAAATAAAACCTATTAAAACATGTTTTTGAGCAGAAAATTCATGCTTCGGATGTGTGTTCCAGACAAAACAAGTGTGTCACCGTGCTGCACTGGGCAGGCAGTCCACTGAGCACGTGCACAAACACGCCAAGGTCACTGCAAATGTATAGACAGCCCGGGGCGGCCACACGTACGAACCCAGGAATTTCATCCTTGAGATTTGCAGTCGCACGGATTACTTTTAAAAAAATTCTATCAGTATCCTTCAGTTTGATTTTCACCCTTAGCATTGGTAGCTAACGACAGCAGAAAGTGACTATTAACGTGTCACAAAAGCAGGGTGCTTTTACCACCCCCCCAAAAAAAAGACAAAGTGGAATTTAAGAACACAACCTCCAAGAACAAGCTCTCCATCCCAGCCTTGACATTGTGCTCTGCAGTCGGAGGATATGAAGCTCAGAAGTGTCAGCCGGGAGGGGTACCCCAAGGTCTTACTGAACAGCAGTAGCTGAGTGGGTTCTCGTAGTTTGGAGTCCTCTCCATGTCCCAAATCTTGGTTGGTCAGTACACCCAGAGCTACTCATTTTCACCCCAACTAAATTCAGCAAAACCTGGAGTATGCTTAGGAACGCCAACCTGCACGTGTACAATGAGAGATGTGAAATGACCTCACGTAGCTGTGTGCATTGTGGTCCTCCTGTCACAGAGTCTATGTGAGAAAGCAGAAGGTAAACAGCAAGTTACTTGGTGAGCATGAAACCAAAACACAAGGGACTCAAGGAATACTCAATTACTAAAGTGAAAAAACAAAACAGGCAGGAGAGCAGAGCTCAGATACACATGGTGTGAGTCAGGCTCTCCTTCCACAGGGCAAAATTCAGAAGTGATGTGTTTGGACCTTGGTTCTGCCTTTTCTGTTTGCATGACCCTGAGTAATTCACTTGGGCTACATGGCCTTAGGTGCCTGACGTGTAAACTGTGGATATTAGTACCTACTTCCAGGATGACTGGAAAGATTAAGGAGATGGTGTATGTAATAATATCACAGATTTTACTGCACGCATGTAAATTATGATTGTTCTCAGCCTGGTCTGCCTCCTGCTGCTCCTCAGGCCCTGAAGCTCTCACCTGGAGGCTGAGTCCTACAGAATCCCTGATCTGTCCTTGCAGTGCGGTGTGCACACCTGTCCCAGAAGGTGGTGTGGTCTGGATCGTGTTGCTCCTGTGAACAGGTCTCCCTCCGGAGTGGCAGGCTCTCCCCCTGCACACACAGGCCAGGAAGTTCTGGTCCATCCAGTAGATGCAACAAGCTTCCCACATGGTTCCTGGATTTACTCCCCAGTATCTTTGTTAAGTTGGTTTGATTGATTTCCATTATACTTGGCTGGACCCCGTAAGAGCCAAGGAACAGCTTCCAAGTTCCTTCTTCCTAGGGTCCCACTGGGCTTTCTCTCCTTTACCCCAGGCCAGTGTCTGGGCTTCTGCACAATGTTGGAACTCTCCAGAAACTAACACATAATTCCTGCAGTGTGGCACGAAGTACCCTGGAGGTCAGTGTTAGTCCCACTCAAGCCGAAGTTCTCTGCGTATCAGCTAACTGTGTCCTTAACTCTAAATAACAGCCAACCACAGCAATGCCAACAATAGGCATTTATTTAGCTCTTTGAGTCTGTGGGTCAGCTGGGAGTCAGCTGTCTAGGCGCAGCTCAGGAGGCTCTGGGGTGGCTCTGCCCCACGTTATTCTCATCCTCTCCTAGGAGCGGCAGGCCAGCTCAGGCATATGTCCCCTTGGGTGATGGCAGAAGCACAGAGGTGCAAGAAGAAACACAAATGCACATTCTATGCCTGCTGCATCCAGAATCCGAAAGAGAGGCTAGGAATAGATTGTCTGGCAGAACCTCCAGATCTGTGGGAGGAGACACTTACCCCACCTCATGTTACTGAGTCCAAACTTGTTCTGCTCACCATGTGAGAGACCGATAAATCGGGAGACTAGGTGCTGCAGCAAGGAATAGCGATTTTATTTGGAAAGCCAGCAGACCAAGAAGATAGTGGACTGATGTCCTAGAGAACCATCGTCCCCAAGTCAGAATTTATATTAAAAAGGGGGAAGGGATGTGGTTGGCGGTTGCAAACTTCTTGGTGTCAGAATTCTTTGTTTTTGCAGCTGTCCGTGTAGGTCAGGTCATGACGCGCCTGTAAACCTCCAACAAGACCAATGTTATTCTCTGTTCTGCAACTTTTTCTCTCTCTGTGAGTGGAAAAGTGTTCTACCCTTATAGGTCAGAGCCTTGAGAACGGGCTCTCCGGTATGTTTCAGGCTCTAGGCAACATTCTTTTACAAAAGGTGCAGAGCCAGCAGGACTCAGCCCAGGGAACAGAGTACAGGGTTAGAGCCAAAGGAACAGATCTAACATGCAGTCAGATTTGCTCTTCTCTAGGACACCATTTGATCGTACTTTGTTACAGCAGCCAAAGGGCACTAACATTTGATGCAGTGTGAGGACCAGCTCTGCGCCCTGCACAGCCCTTCGGTTTTCCAACACACAGAAGCAATGATACTTGACTTTCAACATGTATGCAGATTTGTCCTGTTTACATATTCTGGTGGTCATTTTAGAGTTGGGAAGTTTGGAGCTGGAAGCAAACTTTGATCCTACGTTCTTTATCTCTGAGTCTTTTTGCTCCAGAAAAATGCATTAAATATAAAGAAAATGAGGGTGGAAAAGGTTTACTGAAATGCTCAGGGGAGGGGTTCCTTGCCACCTGGAGTTGTGATGTGTTTCTATGTGTGTGTCTTTGTGTGTGCTGTCATGTGACTACGTGAGAAAAGGGCGAGGTTGGAGGTAGAAGACAAGAAGTCGGGGAGATACATTGAGAAAGAGAGAGAAAAGGAATAGGATGGCGTTTTATCTGAAGGAATTCATTTATCGTTAGTAAAAATAGCTGTGGATCCTGCTGCAGCCCGCACAGCCTGCCCTGTAATCCTCTGCTGAGTTATTTAGAATATAGATTTAAGCATCCTTTTCCCACATAAGGCTAAATTTATGTCAAGAACGACTATGTGGAGAAATTCTTGCACCATTTTCCTTTTACCTAGTGGCAGGGAGAGTTACTCTTTTATTTGAAGGTTTTGACAAATGGGGTGTTTTAGTTTTAAGCTGATACTAAGTTGCTCAACTGACCAAAGGACTTTGCAGTAGCAGGATGTATATTTCAGACACGTGTTTCTCACGAAGAAATAGAGAGCTTTTCACTGGGCTGCAAATGCAAGTGTCAACATGGTGCTAGATTTATACATAATTTCACTAATACAGCAAAGCAAGGGACATAGGCACCTCCTGTTGGTCACATGAGGGAAAGAGCTACAACAAAAGGTTGATCCAAATTAAAGATTATGTTAATTAAGCAAGGGTTTCTGTTTCACATTAAGTGCAGCTTCTGTATCGTGAAAAGACTTGCCTTTCCAGAAAAGGGGAAAAAATAGTTCTACTGTTATAGACAGGAAATTCATAATCAGTTGGGCAGGGGAATTCTAACCAGCTCTTCAGATACGCTCTAATTATAAAGGCAGGGGCAGGTTAAAGGAAGATTATTTGTGACATTTGTTAAAGAACAGTTAGGCAGATTTATTCAGGAGGCAAGGAGCAGGGTGGGGTCAGTGGATGGAAAACTACTAAGAGAAACTTGGGAGGTTCTGGCTAAACTAACTTGACAAGATTTTTCTGAAGGCAAGCCAGGGTGATAAGATGTCGGGATTGGGGGTGGGTGGATGAGGAAGTTGACCAGATACCCAGGGTGGTGCCAACTAAAAATTGGCACTTAGCATCTGCCTTTACAAGGATTAAACCATGAGCCACTGCAGTCACTGACCTTCAACAGACCCTGAAAGGAGTTCAAGGTGAAGGTCAGGAATGAGGTGCTCTGTGCTTTGGGAGAAACTGGTCAAACAGGCCTTCAGACAGTTAGATATTTTCAGGAGATTTTATGAGCCCAAAGTCTTGCATCTCCTCTATCTAGAAAAGCACTAAAATCTTTAGCAGTGGTACGTGCTCCTCGTGACCAGAAGCAAGCCTCTGCCTACGTGTGTGCTTGACTGCACGGACCCCCTTCACTGAAATCATATCGAATACTGAGCTCCCCCCGCCTCTTCAGAGCAGTGGCTCAGAGCTCTCTGGGATGCTGTCTCCCGGGCTATAGTCCCCATTTTACCCCAAATAAAACTTAACTCATGGTTCTCATGTTGTGCATTTTTATTTCAGTTGACCGTGGTCAGATACCAACAAACAAACATACAAACAAACAACAAAAAACCCCACCAGTTTCTTTTACCTAGTCACAGCACAGTCACCAAATGTGTGGGGGTGACACCAATCAATTCTCCACTCCAGCCAATTCTCCAACTATCCAGGAGCCCACTGGGTGTCCTGCAGCTCAGTCCTGACACAAACTGCCTACAGTTAGAACAGACCCCACAAGTTAGGAGCTCAGTCCCACAAGCCTGCCCGCACATCCGATGTCAGTCACAGGCGCCAGGACGTCACCTGGGCTCTGGCCACGTGGCTTTAATTCAGGGATGCCCACGGCCCCCTCTGGGGGTTGATAATTTGCTAGAATGGCTCACAAAACTCAGAAAATTGCTTTACTTACTATTAGCCACTTAGTATAAAGGACAACCTCGGAAACAGCCAAATGGGGAAGTTGTGCAGGGCGAGGTATGGGTGGTGCGGGGCTGTCATGCTCTCTCTGGCTGTGGACCCCCCACCACACCCCCCTGTGCTCACCAACCTGGAAGTGTTACCGAGCACACCGTGTGCCTGGCACACAGTGAGGCCAAACAAACCGGAGCATCAGAGTCTGGAGCAGGGAGAGGTGGACTGCAGGGTGAAGCAAGGAGGACGGGTGGCTCACGCTTGAAAAACCTGAACTCCCTGAGGGTTTTTGGGGAAAAGTTTTCCTAAGCAAAATTTGGGGTGAGGGCTGCAGGGTGTGCGATTGGTTGGTGGGGAGGTAACAAGGCAGGGTTAGGAACCCTGTGCTCAGCCTGGAGTTACCATCCCTGGGTAGGGTCTCAGCTCCTGCAGAAGAGCTCAAAGGTCCGGTTATATACATAGTCCTTGAGGAGGAGCCAGGATCCTGCTTTCACGGCTGCGCTCTAGTTTCTTGACTGTTCCTCCTTTGTTTCCCTATTCCCTTACTTCTCTGATTAGCAGCTGCTTGAATCTGCTCTTTGGTATGCAGGAAGGTCTAGGAGGCTGAAGCCTTTCACCACCACAAATAAGAATCGGGGACACAAAAAGGCTTTGTGCCCAAGAGGGACCCACAGAGTCCTGCTCAGTTCAGAAGCTCTCCCAACCCCATCATATGGGGCACTTTGTGGAGGCACGGCTGATTAAATCACTGGCCATTCATGCTTAGCTCGCCCTCCAGCCCCTCCCTCCTCCCTGGAGCTGGGGGATCCTGGCTGAAATTCCCCACCCTCTAGTCCCTCCGCTGGTTGCTCTGGAAACCAGCCTCCATCCTCAGCTGGTCCAGGAGCCCTCAGCCAATGGTCATCTCATTAGCATATAAAAAGACACTTAGCACTTCGGAGATTCCAAGGGTTTAGGAGCTGTTTGCCAAGAAACTGGGACAGGGGCCAAATGTATATTTCTTATTATATCACACCAAGGGCAGAGGCTTTTTGGTAAACTGGCCCAGCAGGACTGGACTAACCAGGCCAAGGACAGAGGCCAAGGGTAAGGCCGAGCCCAAAGCAGGACTCGGAGAGCCCGACTACAGTTGTTAAGGACAGAGTCTTTGCCAGTTATCAGCTGCCACCTTAGGTGCTGCTGAGAAATAATATTTTACACCACAGAAGACACCACATGTTCTGTCAGCTAAAGCAATGCACAGCCTAAAAGTTCAGGATGATGTTTTATTCGGCAGACTTCCTGAGGCCTAGAACCCAGGAGGCGGCCTGTCAGATCGCTGTGAGGGACTGCTCTGAAGAGGCAGGGGAGGAGCCAGGATATATAGGACTTTTGCCACAAAAACCAAGTAGTTGGAATATCAAAAGATTACTATTAATTAAAGAAAACCAGATAGATACTCTCAAGTTAAGGAATTTAGCACTTTTCTATGTATGGGAAAGTGCAAAGGTCTGGGCTCATTGAAATCATTCCTTTGATGTGCACCTGGCCATCTAGGGCCAGTATCTTGTTCTTTCCCATCCTGAGTTCCCTCAGGGGGCACAGTTGGGGTGGCTGCAGAGGCTGGGCTGCCTGCTTGTCTGCATCCTGAGTTCCCTCCACTCACTGTCAGGGGCGGCTGATGACTTGATGGCCACAGCATCCTCTGTTTACTGATGTGGCTGGCAACATGTCTCATCCACAGTTCCACGAGTGAGGGGCAGTGTCCTCGCCATTCACAGCGGAAGGTCCAGCTTCTCTCATTGTCCCTGGCACACAACTAGGTGCTTGGTAAATATTTATTCAATGAATGAGTTAATTCAACTTCTAAACATTGGTCATCATTTGTTGTATTTCAGAGTCTGCTTGGCAGGAAATTTTATGAATATGGATTCAGTATTTCTGCAGCTTTATTGTGAAAATTAATAACCTCACTACAATGGAGTCAGGAGCCAGAGGGGGAGGTCTCACACTTGCCACTCAGGTCAGTTCAGACCCTGCATTTCCAGCAGGAAGTGGTACTAATTTACTACCTCCAGCAGGATCCACCCCTGCACCCCAGGTACAGAGAACAGTGATCGGTATGCGGCTGGTGCCCAACATACTTGATACATGAATTGATAAAAGGATCTGAGATGATCTGAGCAGAGACCAGGTTAAAAATGACACTTTCTCTACCAACAAGGTGATTTGGCAACATTGTATTGCATAAGAGCTGCTGTTGGGGGAAGCCAGCACGCTCCACCCCTAAAGCTCATCCCCAGCAATCTTCCCACTCCACACCCAGAAATCACAGAGCAGGAAGTAGGGGTGGACTCTGGGTGGTGCACTGCACCATGGGAGATGTAGTCCACACAAGTAAAACCCAAGGCTCCGTCAGTCCCGCGCAGAGGATTTGTTGCTTTGCCTACATTCCGTTATTTCAGAACATCAGAGACAGCGGTGTGTTCATAAATAATTAACAATTGACTTTTGGGAGTGGGAGGAAAAAAACACCCTGATCTGTAGCATCTGCCTATCCCTCTGGTGTAAATACCACCACTGTAGCCAATTTCAAGCTACCAACATCAATTCGCTGAACACAGAGTTGGGAAGACTTGCACACAGTTGGGTCTCACAAACCTGTACTGGCCACCTCCACAACATCACTGGAAAGGCTCAGGCACCCCAGGGTGTCACAAACTCAGGATTCCCAGTGGCTTATATATTTGCAGTGGGTGTGACTCTCCTTTGAGATACATGGGTGTGTTCAATAACTTTACCCAGTTTCTGACTGAACCCTCCTTCTCCCTAGCTGGCGGGAATATTAATTTTGGTCCTTGTTGTGTCTTTCATTCCCCTTCTCAGGGTCTTGTCAAGGGTGTCAGTGCCAAGATGTAGCAGGTGGTGGGATGCCTCTGGTCCTTGGTCAAAGGAAACATGCATGATTGCCATATCTTGTTTGTCCTCCAGGCTCAGATGGAGTCTTTTCAAGTCCTGCTGTTCACCTGAAAAACAACCAGGTGTTATATTCTGGCACTTGCTATGACACCCAAGTTCTATGAAGTTTTGATCTGAAAATAGCTAAACAAAAAGATTTTTCTTCTCCCTCTGCAAAAAGCGTAGATTTGTAGAACAACATAATGGCTATTTTCAGTGCCAAAAACGTGAGCAGTGATTTTCTGCATCCTCAAAACTCATAATGATGGGCCTGAGTCTTCGAATATTTTTCAAATGAGAACAGTCAATAAACCACCAAGAAGCAGCTTTTCTGTGATGAGCATGCAATTCCTTTTTAAACAGGGAAAAAAAGACTTAAATGTCATGATGCACAGTTTTGAATGTACCACGTGATCTTAATAACTGTAAGACAAAAACCGAATTGAAAAAGAAAGAAAATGCACCCAACTTTTAGCTAGGCTTTTCTTTGATAATAAATATATTTGTTTTTTTTTCTTTTTTTCTGTCATTTTTATTTCCAACTTTATAAAATAAAAAAAAAACTGAGCATAATGGAGAAAAGACATTTATTAAACTGGCAAAAGGAAAGAAAGAAACTACATTTCTACCATGATCAAGGAAAACCAGAGAAGCCCTGGGAGACTGGATGCTGACTTGAACTCCTGTCTGGGGGCCGGGGGAGGTCTCCCCTGGGGTGGAAGATGGTCAGAGAAGGCAGCAAGAGGACAGCTTAGAGAACGGTTTCTTCAGTTCTGCCAACATTGCCCTGACAGTCACTAGCTGCCGCTTTAATACAGAAATTGAGCTGCTTCCTGCTCCATTGGGTCCAAGGTGAGCAGGTGCACGAGCTGGAAGCTTCTGGGGCTGAGCTAGGAAAAAGACATGGCCACAAGGTGGCAGTAGCGCACACAAGCTTCCTCTTGGTGATGCTTTGCCAGGGGAAAGGCCTCAGGCAGGACTTTGGGGGCCCCTTCTCAGAAGGGGAGGAGGGCTGGGGAAATCAGGGGGAGAGGGGATTTGCATGTCTAGGGGAGAGCAGAGTCTGCACTGGAGAACTCTGAAGGCCAGCGGGGACTTGGGGCGTTACAACTGTCTTATCCACAGGTAACGGCTGTCAGGTGAGGCTTCATGGCGTTTGCAAAGGAGGCAGGTTTTAAATGGCTAAAAATTTGTTTACTTGGGGCTACTTTTTAAATATTTGTGTAGGTGAAAAATTAAGTCTGGCAGCAGCGAGCTTTGGCCCGGAAGTGTCTCAGCCTGCAGGGAAGAAATAAGCAAACCAGGGGCTCCTCTTATGTGACGCGAGGGAACCACCAGGGCAAAGTGGAGGCCCCGCCAGGCGGGCCGGTGGGAACAGGTGCACGCAGCCTGCCCAGCGTCCCTCAGGCGGTCACGTCTCCACCCCGGTCTCCAAGCCACCGGTCCTGATTTCAGCCCAAGGCGCTGCCCTTTCCGGTGCTGCTTCTCCCTGACAGAGGAGCCAACAAAGGTCGTGGCTGCAGGACAAAGGATGCTCCTGGCCTGTGGTGCTTGGGACTCTCCTCTCTGAAGTCTGTCCCTGACCCTTCACAAATTAATCAGGTCCCCCACACACACACACGTGGGCCCGGCCTTGGGCATCTGCAGTGATACGTTGTCTACAAGAGACACTTGAGAGACAAGGACACATGGAGCTTGAAAATGAATGGATGGAAAAAGATGAACCAGTTTCATACAACCCTCAAGAAAGCAAGATATAAACTTCAATATCTGATGAAATAAAACTCAAAGGAAGTAGTGTCATAAGGAGCAAAGAAGGACGCTTTGTATTTGTGTATTTGTCAAAGGCAATGTAGAATAAAACTTTGCTATGCGTGACCAGCTGTTTCAGGAAGTAGCCAGCTGGAAAGAGACGCAACAACTCCTTGGCGACCCTGCCTCCCTCCTCTTAGGGGCTCGTCTCCGGCACGGTGCTGTGTTGGTCTCCCAGGGCAGTGAAACAAGGTGCCGGAAGCTGGGTGGCTTCAACCAATGGACCTTTACTCTCTTATCGTTCTGGAGGCCAGAAGTCTGAAATCAGGGCCTCAGCACAGCCAAACTATCTGAAGGCTCTCGGAGAGAATCTAGACCCCTCTGCTAGCTTCTGGTGCTGCCAGCATCCTTGTGAGTGCCTCCCTCTGATGTCCGCCTCTGTTGTCGCACTGCATTCTCCCTTTGGGTCTGTGTCTCTTATCCTTTTTATAAGGACACTGGTCATATTGGGTTAAAGGCCCACCCTACACCAGTATGATCTCATCTTAACTAATTACATCTGTAACAACCCTATTTCCACATAAGGTCACACTCTGAGGTTCTGAGAAGGACAACACATCTGGGCAGGGAACCCAGTGTAGCCTAGTACAGGTGTACTTGGTTGGCTTAATTTTATATTTTACTGACTTGGGCATTATCTAAATTATTATGAATGCACCTAATTCTTACATCCTTCAGTTGCTTTCCCCATGAAGCCACAGCTAATAACACTAAAGCATCAGACATTTGTGCGCGTGGTCATTCTGTAAACATGCATTAGGCTCACGCTGCATGCCAGCGACTGTGTAATGAGGACACTGAGGAGTTCACACACCACGAACGGAATAAACACACCAACAAAAAAACTAAATAACTAAACACTAATATAAGGGGCACAGAGAAGGGAGCCTGGCCAGATCAGGGAAGGCTTCAGGGAGATAAGTCTTAGCGAGCATGACGGGGCACTTACACGTGCAAAGGCACAGAGACGCTGCACACGTTTCAGGCTGACCAGAGGGTCTGATGCCCATTGTTAAGGGTACATCTATTTAAAGGCCGAGAACGGTTAAAAAGCATTTCTGCGGAGTGAAGTTAAGTGCCGAAGGAAATTTCCTGCAGACAATGCATTCCATAGATAAAGAAAAAAGGAAATCAACGTTGGCTTCTTTTGTGGTTCTCTGAAGCAGCTCCACAGTGCTCTGCCCTAAAGGTGTTTCCGGGGATGGATTTGGTCAACGGTGAGGAGAGGACCCCAGGGACGTCATATTGACAATTAATAAGAATGACTCTCACTCCTGCTATTCTTACTTTCTTCTCCCTCCCTCCCCTTTTTTCTCTCTTCCTACCCTCCTTCCTTCCTTTAGAACAGCAAACTCACCCAGCCCCTAGAGGCTGTTTCCGCCTTTGCACAGGAAATGGTGAGGACAGCGAGGAAGCGGGGTCCACCCAATCCAGCTATCTATGGTTAATAACACCTTTGGATTTTTAAAAACTCTAGATACCTTTATGAAGATAAGAAAAAGACTGTTTAAAGAGTAAAGGAACCCGTGGTGAGATGACAAGCCCCCTGGGATTCATCACACGTGTGCACAGGCAGGGACGCATCCATCTGGATCTACGGCCGGAGCGTGTGTCCCCGCGCAGCTCTACCGGCCCGACGGAGAGCGCTGTCGCCGAGCCAGGCTTAGGAGCACAGCTCTGCTGAGCTGCATTCCTCTCCTCTAGGCTCCAGAAGTTGCCCCCGTGGGGTCCAGGGTGCTCTGGCCCCCTCCATCAGGGCCCGGATGCCTGACTTCTTTCTGCTAAGCCTTGTCTTCTTCCACATCGGTCCAAACCTAAGCTTTGAGTTCTGAGTCTTGATGAGCTGGTATATGAGAAAGATACATTAATTCCAAGCAGACTTAGTGAGCGCAACCATGTGGTATGTCTTCTTTTGGCCTCTAACTGGAGGCCCCACATCTGCAGCCTCTCACAGCTTTTGTATATATATAAGTGTAGTCAGTTTACAAAGCTGTGTCAGTTTCTGGTGTACAGCATAATGCTTCAGTCAGATAGGAGCATACACATGTTTGTTTTCATATTCTTTTTCATCATAGGCTACTACAAGATACCGAATACAGTTCCCTGTGCTCTACAGTATAAACTTGTTGTTTATCTGTTATACATATAGTAGTGTGGATCTGCAAATCTCGAACTCCAGTTTATCCCTCCCCACTCCCTCCCCTGTGGGAACCATAACTCCGTTTTCGGTGTCTGCTCTCACAGCTTTTGTCTCCCTGTGCGGAAGGACGGTCCTTTCCCCGGAAGAGATGCTTCAGCTCCTGCCAGGCCTTCACTGACGATGGCCATAGCCACAACACCACTGAATATCTGCCCAGCCAGCCTGGTCCTCCAAAGCCAATGGTCATTGTGGCTTAATTATGTCTTAATCAAGACTACACCATTATCTCAGGGAACTCGGTGCTTCCAGTGGGTGAGGCTTAAAGATGACAGGTAGTGTCATCTTTAGAGTCTATGAACCTATGCTGATTCTCTTCAACAGGTTTCCACAGCCGGTTTTTATTTATTCCTCTTATACACCTTTTGCGGCAGAATCTTTACTTCCTGCTTCTGCCCAGATCCATGGCCCGGCTGACCACTGCTGGCTGATTTCTTCACCATGAAGCAGGTTCACTGGGGCATCCAATCTGGACGTGGCTCTCACACGAGGGTGAGCGAGATGCTGCTCTTTGAAGGGTGTTGTTTCCTAGCAACAATGGATTGTTTGCCCTGTTGCCTGTCAGTCGATTCTCCGCAGGCTGCTCTCAGCTCTGTTTTTTTCCAAGCTAATCATTGGAAAGACGTATCGCTGATGAGCTGAAACTAACATGCCCTTCCCACCCCGCCCCCTCCAAAAAAACCAGCTAACCAAAGTGGCCTGTTGTCAGACTGTCCTACTTACACTCTGATCCATGGCGTTCATCAGTGTTATTTAATGTTTTATATTAAACTTCAAATGTGCTTGTTGTTTTAGTGCTGGAACAATTACAGTCAATATAATGTACACAAATGTATCGATGTTTATACACATATGTACTCATATACATATATGTATACACTTATGTGTATGTGTATATATATACATATACACACAGTTTACTTTTCATTTCTTTCTTTTACATTTTATTCTACTTTGCATTTCTACTGGTGCAAGTAGAAGATAATTTTTTTTCTTGTGCTCATTGGCTATTCATGTTTCTTGTATGATTTGTCCAGTTCAGGATATCTGAAACCTTTGTCAGTAGAGCTAAATTATTTTCTGGACCTCTGTTAACCAGCCAGGTCTTAAGCAATTGTAATGTTTTACAATAAAAATATACTCATGCATTCCTTTAGGTAATTAAAAATTATTTTTAAATGTCCAATCCCACTAAGAAATTAGAGAATTCAAATTAAAAAGACAGTAGGATTTGTTTGTTTTTGTCCATCAGAGTGGCAACATTGTAGAGATTTGTAATCTCCAGGGCTGGTTAGCATTTGAAAAATGAGCATTTAAGTTGTCTCTAAAGTGATAAAGCTGGTTCGACCTTTTAAGGGAAAATTTGGCACTCTCTACCCAAATTTAAATGTGCTTTCAATGTGGCCCTGCCATCTCTATTCTAGAAGTCTATTCCACACAAACCCTCCCCCACATACACAAAAGATGGGTGTTCCAAGGTGCTCACTGGAGAATTTTCACTATAGTGAAAAGTAGGAAAGACACTAAATGTTCTCCAACAGAGAGTGAATGTCTGAGCGGCTGCTGGTGTGTGCGTAGCAGGGAGTAAGCTCTATGCAACAGGGTTTTCAGCAATGATGGAGGCATTCTGTTTCTGCTCCGTCCAGCACAGTGTCCGTGAGGTTGCTCAGTACTTGACATGTGGTACGTGCAACTGAGGAACTGACTTTTCAATGTTATTTCATTTCAATTATCTTAGATCTAAACGAGAATAGATCCCATGTGGCTAGTGGATACCATATTGGATAGCATGGGTCTAGAGACCACAAATCGGCCACTAAAAAGGAAACAGACGGCTAAGAACTGACACGGAGAAAGACAAGACATTTGTTAAATGTTTTAAAAAGCCAAGTGCTGAACGATTTTGTACATAGTATAGGTCAATTTTTCCCAAATATTTGTGTAAGGACAAATATATGTAAGTAAACACATAGGAAATGTTCTGAATAAGACACGTTTGCAATCTCTGAAGAAAGGAATTGAAATGAGAGTCATCGTGAAAGAAGCTATCGTATTTGACTCTGTGTTTGCATTTTCTGATAATGTAATTTGTGCTACTTGGTTAATTTTTTAAATAATTTCAGAAAAGCAAGAAAGATATAAGCAAAATTGGGTAAATAAATAATAAGGCATATGCAATATTTTGACTATATTCACATGGTCATTCCTCAAGGTCTGTTTCAAATGCTCCATCTTCTTGACATCTTCGTTAACCCCCATTCACCCGAATCTCTTCTCCCTCCCTCAGAGTCCACATCACAGCATTTGCCCCAAGGCCCTTGTCGTATTCTGCCTTAGCTGCCCTTAAGGCTAAGTCTCTCGCACTGGACTGTCAGCTTCTTGAGGGTGAGGATGTGTCTTCCCTGATTTATTCATTGTACACTATCCCTCATACCCAAGCCCAGTGCCTTACCCACAATAGATATTACTTAATTACTCATCGATTTGGAGTTTGAAATAGTCCTTTGTGGAATCCAGTAATCCTGATGGATCTCTCCTTTTAATAAATATTCTTTTATTTCCAGGAGTATAATCAGTACCATCTTCCGCAACAAACTTGTATGTCTCTGGCTGATGAGCTCAGCTGATTAGAATGCTGTGTTAGCAAGACCATGACCCTGGTGAGCACTAGTCCTCTGTTCCATGGCCACAAACAGCAGCCCTAATTCCAACCAGCTGTCACCAAGTGGCAGTCACACGACAATGCACATCAGATGGAAAGGCTGGAGCGATCAGCCTAACACGCCATGTATCTACATTTACATGCTCTATTAGGGTTTTTCTGCCTTTGTCTGCCTTACTCATTTGACTGTAAACCTCATAAGGGAAGGAGATGGGGCTCATTCATCTTTGTATCTGCTTCAGTGCCCAGCATTACTTACAGCCTGTGTTCAATAAGTGATTACTGAATTGAATTTTACTAAGAATGAGTATTTTGCGAGTGATGTATTACGGTAGCAGATGAGGTCAGCTGGAAACACAGCCAGGGCACTAACGCTTTGATGTCCTTTCTCCGTGACAGGGACTGTAGGAGGGTTTTGAATGCTTACTGTTTGTTTTTTTTTTTTTAACGTTTATATCAACAAATGATGAAATAATAAAAATAATACCTTACTAGAGAGAATATTCAGTAATTTGCTTCTTTTGCATACATTTTTATTTTATATAATTGCATAAATCATATTTATGGATTCTATCATAAACACATGCACATATATGCACATATTCATATGAACATATTCCACTACTTTATTTTCACTGCTGTACAGAATCTCATTGTGAATTGTAAGCAGTGATATTTATCATGATGTCTTTAAAGGAAAGTGGCTTGACTTCTCAAAGCGTTTAAAAAAAGAAAGAAAGAAGGAAAGAAAGAAGGAAAGAAAGAAGGAAGGAAGGAAGGAAGGAAAGAAAGAAAGAAAGAAAGAAAGAAAGAAAGAAAGAAAGAAAGAAAGAAAGAAAGAAAGAAAGAAAGAAAGAAAGAAAGGAAGGAAGAAAAGAAAGAAAAGAAAAGGTATTTCCAAAATCTATTGTAACCAGAAGCGAAAGGAAGGAAAAAAAACCTCCTTAAACAGCAGGAGAGGGAGTTGAGTTTATCACTATGTATCTCCACTTTATCTCCTTTTGCACAACTCAATTGCCTTCCTAAGATTTTGCATTTTCACTAAAGATGCACTATAATTCTTCAGCTGAGAAAATTCACATTTATCCCCACTGCTTGGGAAGTTTATGGGGTGATGAATTTGAGATATGGAGGCACTCTGCGGCAGAAAATTAACTAGTAATGTTGCCAGAATTCAGAAAACTTTGAACACTGTAGCTACGGCAAGGAAAACAGTTCTATAAAGAAAATAAGCTGAATTTATAAGCCCTCTCTTTTTGTTTTCACTTCATTCAAGAACATAAGAGTTTAAAATGATATATTTGTCTTCATTATAAAACAAAATAATGCTTTCTAGAAATTTTAGAAAATCTGCAAAAATATTAAAGTAAAAATACCTTCCCCGAAAACAGATTATATAATTGCTTCCAAAATTTTTCTCTAAACACATTTGCTTGAGCTAGGGGCATTCTATCAGTTACCAGTTTGTTTCATTGGGCTCGTTCCACGTGACATTGTGATAAACATGTTCCTGTGTCATCAAACACTCTGCATAATTTTAAGTCAATGGGGATCAGCGAGATGGCTTAACAAATGACATTGGGACAATTTATTAATCGATTGGAAAAGAAAATAAAATTCAACCACTGGAATTCTTCCTTAATCCAAAATAAATTCTAGATTATAAAAAAAAATTAAGTAGTAAAAAATAAAAACATGAAAGCACTAGAAGACGGCTTTAGATGAATATTTATAATTTTTGAAGTGGGGAAGTATTTTCTAAGCATGTCATAAGACCAGAACTTTTTAATCAAGAATAAAATTTGACAATATAAACCTTAACTTCTTTGTGAAGAAATCATGAGTAAAGCTGAAAGAAAAAAGTGACAGATGGATAAGTATTTGCAGCTCATCTGCAATGGGTCAAGATGCAAAGAATACAGACAATAAAGGTTAGTTCAATGACCTGAGGGCTTCGTTCACGAAAGATAACTAGAAACTTTCACTATGAAGTGGTTCAACTGCATCAATAATCAAAGAAAGGCAACAAAAAAAATGTAAATACTCACTTGCTATCAGATGATCGATGGTTGATAACATCGATTAAGTGCAGCATTGACAAGGGTGCTGGGGAGTGGGCGCGCGCATGACTGCTCACGTTTCAGTGGCCAAAGCAATGACCACATCTAACTTGAGGCGGACAGGAAAGCTCAATCCTGCCAAGTCCAGAATGAAAGAAGCCAGCAAATTCATCAACAGCCCTAATGACTACCACAGTGTGTGTTGGAATAGGTACAGGATTTTTATTTTCATGTTTGTGCTTTTTGTACCATTATTTTAGTTTTACAATTACCCATGTATTTTAAAACAAAAAAAGCTAGTGAAATAGCTTCATAAGCATAATTTAAAATATTTTAGTAAGAATCCACTGTGCGACTGCATCATGATTAGTGACCCATTACCTCATCTTGGACATTTGTATTTTCCTAAGGGCTTTGCTGTTATGCTTAACACCATGATAAACATCTTGTTGCAAAATAGCTTCACTTCCATTTCGTTAGGATCGATCGCTATCAGCAGAGTTAGTGGGTCAAGTGGTATGAACACTTACTGACTTTCCTCATTTTCTTTATGGGTAGTTTTATGAGAACTGGAGAAGAGCAAATAAGACACAGTTAACAGATTCCATCACAACTAAGAAATCAAAGCCTTCACGTGGGAATCAGGCCACCCTGAGGGCCTACCTTCTGTCCACCACCTCTTAGGTACTTACATAACTTTGGGCCATTTATTTAACCTCCTGGAGCCTCAATTTATTGACTACTAAAGAGAGATTAAAATGGCCACTATTCAGTGTCCATCAATGGATAAATGGATAAAGAAGATGTGGTACACACACACACACACACACTGGAATACTACTCAGCCACAAAAAAGAATGACATTTTGTCCTTTGCAGCAACATGGATAGACTTGGAGGGCATGATGCTAAGTGAAAAAAGTCAGACAGAGAAAGATAAATGCTGTATGATATCACTTATATGTGGAATCTAAAAGATACAAAAAAAGCAGTGAATAAAAGTAAAAAGAGGCAAACTCACAAGTATAGGGAACAAACTAGTGGTTACCAGTGGGAGGGGGAGGGGCAACACGGGGAGGGGGAGGGGCAGTACAAACTGTTGGGTGCAAGACAGGCTCAAGGCTATATCTTACAACACAGGAAACATAGCCAGTATTTTGTAATAACTGTAAATGGAAAGTAGCCTTTCAAAATTGTATAACAATTTTAAAGATTTTAAAAGAAATACCCCATAAAAATAATTTTTAAAATGCCCACCATTTAGTGATGTAAAATAAATTCTTTGGAGAAGGCTATTCATACGCATTACGGACCTGCTGTGTAAATGTCTGACAGGAATTATTCCAGCTGCTTTTCCTGGTATTTTAATAATATTGGTTTAAGACACTGTTGCCAAGGATGGAGAGAAAAAGAGGCTGATGTTCTCCTGGACAGAAGAAGAATCAATAAATTGATGAAAGCACATTACTGTGTGCTTTTCAAAGAAACATCTCTCTTCCTCCCCGCTTCCTTCCAAAGCCCCGGGGAGTGAGCCCGTGCTGGAGAAAGGATTTTTGAAAGGGCGAGAGCTGGTGGGTTTAAGACCTGCAGGTGTCCAAGTTCATCCTCAAACAAAGATGGAAGTCGTTTTCTGTGACTCAGTGATTTTCAGCTCCTGGAAGGCAGCTTTTGCGGTCGATATGAATACGAGGACTCAGTGGCTGGAGGCCAGGGGGACTGCTAAACACCCTACAAGCACAGGTAAACCCCGTCACAAAAACCACCTGGTCCAAATTGTCAGTAGCACCGAGGCTAAGAAGCGCTACTGCAAGCTGATGTGCTCTAATACTTCAGTCTGTTTTTTTCTATTTAGCGATGTCTCTTCATCTACAAGTGTGTGCAGCCATCTAATAACGTGACAACTGTGGCTAGACGTCAGGGTTGACTGTATTTCTCCTAATTGGTTGTAGAACTGAAGGTCTTTATTGGCACTGAAATTTTAGAAAAACTTTAGAAGTTAAACAAAAAAACAGGTGAAAAACTCTTAAAATGATGCTTTGGGTAATAAAAAAAAAAGTCAACTTGTAGTTATAACCCACTTAGAAAATAATACCCATACAAATGGTGTTAATCAAAACACACAGATTTTGGACAAAGCTAATCCCAGATGAAAAATCTATGTTTAAAAAAATAAAAATATCAAGAGAATAAGGATTTATGTTAAGAATCTAGAAAAGGAAGGGGGGAATAATCAAAACTCTGAGGTAAAAAATGATGAAGACAAAACCAGAAATATATGAATTACAAAAAAAAACACAAGTGTTAAATAAATAAGTAATTAGTTATTTGAAAAGGGCATAGCAATATACCAGTTATCAATGCTTAGATGATCCTAAGATAACGTTTGGTGCTAGATAAAATTAAATTTCCAGGTCCCCCTATCTCCTCAAATTCAAATCCAGAACATTTGAAGAAAGTGCCTGAAATCTGTATTCTTAGCAAGCATTCCAGAAGATTCTTATAAATGGGCAATTTCAGGAAACCTTGAAAGTAGCCAATCTTTAATAAGACAAGTCAAGAGAACAAAAAAAAAAAAAGAGAGAGGAAGCCCAAATAAAGACGATTATGAATGTAAAAGGATTCAGAACCACATTTATGGAAAAGACTATGAAAGTATGAATGAAATGTCATCTGTTACAGGAAAATTTTCCCACTGTGGTTCTGACTTTTGTTGCTCTGTCCATTCTGATGACAGACACTTCGAATCTCCTGAATTTCTCCTCCGCGTCCTGACTGATCTCTGTCCATCTCTCACTTGTTGATTTCTCTAGTTAATTTTGCTTTCCTCATTAATCTCTGCAGACTTTTCCTCTGAGAATTTTGGAGCATCTAATCTAAAGTTCCCTGCTTCTAATGATTTCCTTCTAATTCAGGGGCTGTAATTTTCACTAGAAAATCTTCTTTCTTATTCTCATCTCATTCTCTATTCACAGATCCAATGTCCACTGAGACCACAGATTAGGGAATCTCCAAAGTTCTCTTTCTGACTCATGAAGCCTATCCCACACCCAGGAATTAGGGGTCATGAAGAAGAGGCTGGTGTTTGCTCTGAGTTCCTGGACTGATCCCTTTTGGAACCAGCATCTCCTTTCAAATGTCCAGTTGAATTTCTCAGCTTGCTTATCATGCAGGGGTTTTCTGAGCGTATCTGGGAGCTCTAGTAGTGGAGTGGCTTCTGCAAGAGATAAGGACACACTGCTGAGTGTGTCTAAGCCCAGATAAGGGAGAAAGGAGAGCCATGACTCACTGTGCTTTTCACATTGGTGGGTCAGAGGTTGTGTTACCTATGGGGGCTTCATGGAAGTGCCAAAGAGTTTCTTTGCTGAGGAAGGCTGGATCACTGCCCACTTCTGCAGCTGCCATGAAGCATCTTGTTAGCAGCTGGAGGTGACAGAGCCCATGGGTGTCAGAGGACCCCTGCCTGCACCTGGAGATACTGTTATGACAAGAGCCTCCAGTAGCCATCTGCTCTGGAGCTGGACTGCCAGTTCCAGGACACTCGCTAGGAGGAAGGGTGGCTCCCCATCACTGCCCACGCCCCCACTTGCCTCTCATCTCTGTCGCAGGGACCACAGCTACAGATGGATTTGGAGCCCTGCCTTTGCCTTCCCCAGAAGGGTGGCACCCACACATCCAGCAACATGCCCCGTGCCCTCCATCTGATTTCCACTGCATGACATTTTGCAGAGATCCCATGAGGTTTCCAGCGTGCTTTTGAAACGCACAATTCTTGGTTTCCTGTGCTAACGCATTTTCTTCTCTTTTTACTTTCTTCACATAAAATCAAGGATGGAGGAAGGGGGAGGAGACAGTAAATGCATATGCTCCTTTCAATGACTTAACTGAAAATTCCATCGCATTCTACTAAAAGGGAGTTCTTTCCTTCCTTGCTAAAAGTTGAACAATAGATGTGGCACAAATGTGTTTCCCAGGTGAGGGACAGTGGATGCCAAGGAAGCAAGATCTCAAAGGTTTTGTGCCTCCCTCCCAGAGAAGTAGCATCTGGAGCTGTTGGAAGAAGCCAAGGACCAAGGAGCCCTGCCCCTCTGAGACATGGCACTCCCCTCCCACCCGCCCACCGTCCTGTAGACTTCTATCTTTTTGACAACAGTCGGTGGGAAGATTACCTTCTTATAATTAGACTCTCTAAATCAGACAGCTTCCTACTAACATTTCATTTTAGAAGGCTGAGGTCTGGTTTTCACAGGATGCTCATTCCACTGAGGCTTCCCCTTTCCACTCAGATCCAATTATTGGAGACAAAGATGTACACGGCATCTCCTTTAAAAAAAGAAAAAAAGGAAAAACAGTTCAAACTCAGGGGTAGTAGAAAATGAGACCTCAGCCATTTGTCAAAAGCCCATTATTTTCTGAAAGGAAATCTTCCGGCAGCCTTTCGTTGGTTCCAAATTTGGAGGTGCTCCTTCAGGACGTGAAAGTGGAAATGAAGCTGGGAGAGGCTCCACTGGTGCTATTTTTAAGCCAGTCCATGTGTCCTCATCACGGGGAATGCGAAGGTCACTAGGAAGGGATGTCTCGTGGGCTGAAAGCTGCTCTTCTGGCTGTCTCAGCATCAGCACCTCCCAGGACCACTCGGGGACCCCGCCTGCCCCAGAGCACCCTGGAGCCCCCCAGCTGGGTGCTGACCGCAGCTGCCATGACTCCTGAGCCCATGCTAGGGCCACCTGGCCTCCCCACCAGAGCTCCGGTCGTCCCCTGTCAGTGCCCGGCTCCTCCTCCCCTGAAGGAGGATCATAATTGATGTCATCGTTACTCACAAGGCTGGAGGTTCATTATCCTCTTGTCTGCAAAGCCCTTCACTTCTGCTCCTTCTCCTGATCCACCGGCCTCTGATACAAATAGCCCCTCTCGCGGCACTGCTGGTGTTTGCAGGCGGGGCCTTGGAGTTGGAGCACACAGCTTTGAACTCCTGGTCTGCAGCTTCTTCTCTGGATGAGCCTCCAGAAGATGTGACTTCTCTAAGTCTCGGAACAATTGACATCCTTGCCCAAAGGGACAATTGTGAGAATCAGAAAACACTATTCATGGAACACGGTACTGGGTTAAATAATGTCCTCCAAAAATCCGCGTCTACCTGGCATCTGTGATGGTGACCTTGTTGGAAACAAGGGCTTTGCAGGTGCAGTCAAGCTCGGGTGAGGTCACACTGGATTAGGGTGGACAGTTAGGGTTAGGGCACCTAACTCAGTGACTGGGATCCTTATAAGAAGGGGGAACTCAGACGCACACGGAAGGAAAAAGTCCCTGTGATGACGGAGACAAAGATTAGAGTGATTGGAGTCACCACTAGGTAGTTTCAAGCCAAGGAATGCCAAGGAGTGCTGCCAACCATCAGAAGCTGGGAAGAGGCGAGGAAGAGTTTGCCCTAGATCCCTGGTGACACGCTGATCTCAGACCTCTAGCCTTCAGAACGGCGTGAGAACAATTCCTGTTGTTCAAGCCGCCCAATATGCAGTAACTGGCTATGCAGCCTTAGCAAACCAACACAGACGCCATTAGCACAGCGCCTGGCAAATGCGCAGAACGCGATAAACATGCACGCAGCCGGCAGCGTGTCTGAAACATAACAGGTCCTCAATCCATGCGTGTGGAATGAAATGAGTAAATGTGAAAGCATCTCTTTGAGGTGTATTTCAAGAATATATTTCTAAATTTAACAGACTCTATGTAGAAAAATATTTATACTGATATGGTGTTTAATGTTTAAAATGTTTTCCACAATTTAAAGTCCAAGAATAGCATAATAATTAGGCAAATTATGGTACATCCACATGGCAGCATTTATATAGTGATTAAAAGCATTGGTAAAGATTTTAATAATATTCTTGAGTATTATTGTAGCAAAATATATTATTTGGATTTCATAAAATGTGCTAGTATCATAGAAAATAAGTTATGGTGAAATAAAATGAATAATGTAACTATGTTAATTTACATTAAAATATATATTAAAAGGCTGGAGTAGTTATCTGTGGGTCATTATAAACAGTTGCTTTTGTCTTTTGTGCGTTTCTTTTCCATATACGTTTGCTATCGGGGTGTGCATGTCATTTATGATAAATGGCAACTTTACCTTTAAAAAAATTCAGGTAGCAAAATAAGTATACAGGTAGGTTACAGCGTGTAACTCCCCACCATCCTTTATACTGTAGCACAGATTCTGCAAACTCGAATAATGTGTGCTCTGTCTGGTAACAGCATTTACAAAATGAGTTCCTTGGGGCCAAGGTGGTATCTGCCGATGAGGATTAATCATCGCTGGCTTGAGGAAGCAGGAGTCTTACAGAGAGCCGCGCTCCTGTGAAATGACAACCTGGACTCAGCGTTGGCTGGGAAATATAAATGGTGTGAAGTCAGCGGATCAGTACGACTGACTTTAATGTTCATGGAGTGCCTGTTATTGTGCTAGAAAACTGGAGGGAAATAAATGGAGCCAGAGACTTCTAGAGTTTGAAGAAGAATCAGTGGTCAGCCAATCCAGCATCCTCCCACAGAATGAGAATCTTCTCCACAATAAAGCCAGCTGGGAGTTGTCATGGACCATACCTGTGATGGCCTCCGATGAACTCAGTGTCTGCACATCCTTATGGACGCCCCTCCCCTTGAATTTGCTCCAGCCCAGTGACCTGCTTCAACTGGTAAAAGGTGAAGTGACATGATGTCAGTTCTAGTTCTAAATCTTAATAAGGCCTGGCAACTTCTTTTTTTGTCTAGATGAAGCCAGCCACGATGCAAGAAGTCTGACCACCCTGTGAAAAGCCAGCCCTGCCTTGTGCAGAAACCTCGTGGAGAAGGACTGAGACCCCCAGCCAACAGCCCCAGCTGAACTTCTAGGTGACGATCAGGACCACCCTGCCGGCCCTGAGTGAGGCCATCTCCCAAGTGGGTCCTCTGAGCCACCCAGATGGCGCCTCATGACCTGCCTTTCCTGCTCTGACTGCAGAATCCTCAGCAAACTAGTAAAACGGTGGTTCAGCCACTAAATTTGGGGATAGTTTGTTGCACAGCAATTGATAACCAGACATCAAATCTCTCCTCAAACAATTCTAGGAACAGGAGACTGTGCTTCATACAGGAATTCATTCCACTGTTTCATAGCAATAACTGCCAGAACATTCTTTTCCTATATTCAGCCCCAGTCTGCCTTCTTACCACTCACAACCTGTATCTATTCAAAGTAGGTCTACATCCTCCTTCCTGCAATGCAGCTCTTCCAGTATCTTCACATAATCATGACCTGCACTCCCTACACCCCCCGCCCTCACTGCACCCCCAGGCCCCAGGTGCGCAGGGGTTCCTCTCTTTTTAGAGCTAAACATCACCAGCTCCTTCAAGTCCTAATTCTTTCCTTAAAATGCTCAAACTCTTATTGGTAAATCAGATGCCACCTAGAAGCACATGCAGAACCCAGATCGCTGTGTAAAAAACAGTGTATAATCAATGTATAAAAAACCCACGTCAATGTATAAAAAACAATATTCTCAAAGTATTCCAGCAGCAAGTCAAGTAGGTTTTCTCTACATGTCCAATTTGTAACGTGGGTGGCAGGTATGTGTGCACATATAAAATTACTTTTGCCTTTTCCCTGAAATATTTCTGAGAGCCTGGAAAATGGATTTACACTGATGGCCCCGTAAATCAAGTAACCAGACAGGAAAAAGCTGTGGGCCTCGCCTGGATCCGGGAGAGGATGGGAAGACTATTTAATGGGATCTCCCGGAGCAACTGAATAGGAGCATTTACATGTTCTCCTCACTTTTAAGAGAAGACCAGTGCTTCAGTCCAGGGTTGCTCAGAAATATTTTTTGCCAGAGAATTACTGGTTAGAAAAAATATATGAATAAAAATCTATGTATGTGCTGCAAGTGTAGCCGACAGGGAAGATGAGTGAGGTTGTTAGCTACTTAAAGCCGAGTATTCTTGGAGTCATTTGGGTTGCTCTCAAAAGGCTTCAAGACCAGATTGTCCTTATGCAGACAAGAATTTCTCTAATACGGCACAGTCTACTTCTACATCACTCCTGAAACAGACAGTGATGCTGGGAATTCAATTACTGACCCAACGTCATGACTAGTGCTGGTGACGGTACCACAGCAGACATACGGACCTCTGCATCTGCCATGGGATGGCCGAGTGATGGATGGATGCAGCCAGCAGGGCTGTTTTTTTGGTCCTTATTTGAGTCAGACTGTGTGTATTAGAACAAGGTGACACCTCATCTGTTTTTGAGTCAGGGAAGGATGGGATGGCATTTGGGAGCAAAGTGAGTGCATATCATTGCTACAGATGATCACATGAGGTTATCATTGTGAAGCAACTGCCATACTGCCAGGCGTGCCGTACACAGTGGCTTTCGTGTTTATATCACTGCTCATTTTTCTAGCTCTGATCACCTTGTATCTTATGTGGCTGTTAACTTTCCATCTCTCCCCTGGTTGGAAAGATTTTGGTGGACAGACATTCTTATTCACCTTCGTATCCTCGGGATCAGGGAGGAGAGAACCCGTAGAAAGTTCTCAGTAAATATTGATCCTAGCTGCTGAGATGGCAGCAGAGACTTGGCTTGCAGATTATAGTATTGCTTTTCAAAGAAGGTGACCTTTAAGCTGCATTTTGAGGGATGAAGGAAGCCTTCCAGGCAGATATGGGTGATTAGAAATCCAAGAAGAGGAAACATCAAAGGGTCATGAGAAGAGCCTGGTGGGTGCAGCCACTCATTTTGGAATCATTTTGGAGGCAGCGTCAGACTGGTCATCTGTGACTCAGGTGTCCGCCTGCGAAGAGCGGTCTTGGTTGTCCTGCAAGCATCAGCCAGTCCTTGCAGGATGTGAGGCAGATGTGAGTGTCAGGGATGTCACCAGCCAAGTGAGAAGGTTGTACTGAGGGAGGCAAGTGTGGAAAACGGGAGAAGAGCTAGGGAGTGGCTGCAAAGATGCACGCGGGGAGTCAGAATCTCCCGGCACAGGGCAGGGCAGGGCCGGTGCAGAGCCGCACAGCCCAAGGGCGTGTCCCCAGAGCCAGCGTCGGCACGATGCTCACTGCAGGGAAGGGCCGGTCCTGGAGACCAAGGCCATGGGCAGGACTGCGAGAGTGATGGGAAGCGGTGATTTAAAAGGGGACCCCTGCAGGGACACAGAGCCTCGGGCTCTGGCCGTGGTCTCTGTGGGTCTCTGACTTGCGTGCATGTGTTTATCCGTCAGTGCAGAGTTGGCAACAAGATTCACAAAGCCTCACTCCCAGACTTTTCTAAGCTTCTGACTTGTGGGTTCTGGTTCAGGGGACCACAAGGAGAGTCACAAGAGCTAAATGAGTGAAGTTCAAGGAACAAAAAAGAAAGGAGATAAATCTTAAGAGAGACAACGTTTTCTCCCCCTTTTATATCCAAACTGTGCAGGAAAGCGTCCCTCGAGAACTAGAGCTACCTCAAGGAAGGAGGGGCCCCCGTGCCGCTGGGCGTGGGCCCTGCGCTTGCATCTCTTGGGCTGCTGTCACAGCTCAGCGTCCCCTTTGTCCCAGTGCCAGCCTCTGAACTGCACGCTCTCAGCCCACTTTACAGATGCGAAAACACAGGCTCAGAAAGCCCACGTGGCTTGCCCAAGGCCACAGTGCTCAGAAGTGGCAGAGCCAGGATTCAAAAATCAGGCCAAAGTTTGCACAACACCATTAGGCAAGGATCTGCTTTGATGACCCGCTGCTCGGAAGAAGCTAAAGGTCTTGCCCAAGGCCATCTTTCCCTCGAGGAGTCAAAGCCCCAGAGGCCTTCAGGTTTCCCAGACTTCTTTGCATTCATAGTCACCTCCACAGAGAAACTCATATGGACTTGGTGAAGGACACAACCGAGGTCATAAGAAGTTCCCATGTAGAGTCTGAGTGCCTGTCCCACTGCTGACCTGATCTGGCCCACAGCTGATCTCATTCTTGGGTGGAAGTGGGGGACCCACCAGACAGGCAGCCTCTGTCCCCCACAGCTTCTGTTCTGCTCTCTGCATTGCTCTGCTTGTCTCCTTCTGTCCTCTCCCCTTTTCCCCTGAGATTCCGAGGCTCCGAGGTGGACTTCCAGGTGAAGTGACCACGGTGATCAGAAGATAGAGGTTTTAAATGAAATAGGGAGAGAAATGAGCTCCAGAAGGCAGCGTTTAGCCACCACCACTTGCATTATTTATGTAAAAAGTATGCACATTTCTTCCTCTAATTCAGAAACCCCATTTCAGCAAGAACCATGGGATTCAGAAATATGGCTACAGAGCAGAAGCGGTAATAATGCCAACTGTGGGTACAAAGTCAAACGCTCCTTTTGTCTGTGTGGCTGTCATTTGAGAGACAAAGAGCTTCAGATGTTAAGGGAAAAGAAGGAGGAACTCTTAAGAGATGAGCAGATGCAAGTGTAAATAGTTACTTAGACAAAAAGGCTGCTCTGAACGCATAAGGCATAGACAGTTTTGGGGGGAAATTACAGCTCAGAGCCAGGAAGATCAGATAAGATATAGCTGTTGCATGTAGATGTGTTTTACTCAAGGGGAGGGGACATGGGCCCCATGTGTCAAAGGAAAACGTGTCAAAGAACTGGTGGCCGTCTTTAGTCCATCATCCCCCCTTACTTCCTTCAGGTCTTGTAGCCAAATGTTACTTCTTCCCTGAGGCTTGTCCCCCCCATTTTAAATTGTTGCTGCCCCTCCCCTCATGCCCCATGCTCCTTGACCCCCCCACTCCATGATTCATTTCTCTCCATTTCTCTGGTAATCATCTAATATCGTATATTTTACCTGTTTACAAGTTTATTGTCCTCCTTGCCCTGTTGAAATATAGGCTAGTTAAGGACATGTGTTTTTGCCCATTTTGTCCTATGTTGTAGCCCCCCACCTACACTAGTGCCTGGTACAGAGTAAATAGTCAGAAGGAAAGTTGTGGAAAAGAGGACAAAGGTGCAATTTAACCAGCTATGGTCAGTGCATAAGCAAACGCCCTTTCTCTCCGTGCAGACATCTGATGGAAAGACCTCAGACTCTGGGGCAGTTTTCAAAGGGGGCCCCAGGTTCTTTGACCTCCCTCCCATCCAGAGGCAGGGTTACGGGCTTGGATCTGGGCGGCCTGTGATAACAGAATGGATGGAAAGACGCTGTGTCACTTCGCAGACTAGGACGGGAAGGGGAGGTAGCCTCTTCTCCCAGGAAGCTCTACCTGGAACCCAGCCACCATGCTCTGGTCAGTAGACCCTGCCGAGCCCAGACTTCCACTGGTCCCAGCCCAGGGCCCAGACATGTGGGTGATGGAATCTCTGAAGATCCCAGCCCCTCTGCCCGGAACAGACATGAGTCATCTCTGTCCGAAGTCCTGACCTGCAGAACCTGTGAGTATAGGAAAAAAAAAAAGGTGATATTTATGCCGCTAAATCTGGGGTGTCTGTTATGCAGCAACAGGTCACTGGAACCCAGATCTATGTTTTCTTAAATCAATGTGGTCAGACCCCCAGCCGCTGAGGTTGTCGGGTGTGCTTTGGGATGTCCTTTCCGCATCTTCATCTTTGGATGCGGAACAGTCATTAGAAAGAACCTTCTGTTCTGATTGTGTTGAAAGTCACCTCACGGCAGCAGGAAGGCCGTCTTCCCAGGTAAGCCCAGGCTGCGTCACACGCCAGCGCGTGCAGAATCAGGCTCTGTTCCAGGCTCCAAGGCACAGCAAGGAAGAAAATGAAGCACGTCCCCGCCTGCCTGGAGCTTACACTTCAGCAGGGCCGACCAGCAGTAAGGAAACAGACAGTTACTGACTGACGTCTTAGCTTTTCACTCGCGGAACTGGTTTTGCTGGTGCAATCCGGTACTTAACTACATACTCTCCAACTGCGCAAACTGTGGGAGTCTCTCAGCATGTCTCTCACCTCACAGAGTAATCCTGGAAGGAAAATGTGTGCGATCATCAAATTCTCATAAACTGGGCCGTGTGTGTGCTTTGACTTAGATTTTCTGTTCAGGGAAGCTTTGCACTCACTTTGGGACTATTCCTTTTCCCCCCTGACACTTATATTAGAAGTTGGTCTGAACCTTCACCTCTTGGTCTATTGGTCAATGATCTGAAAACAATCAGGCCTGGAAATGCAGGCAGCCTTGGTGTAATTTAAACACCTAATGTGTGTGTGTGCTTTTTTTTTTTTTTCAATTGAAGTACAGTCAGTTACAACGTGTCAATCTCTGGTGTGAGCACAACGTCCCAGTCATGCATACACATACATATGTTTGTTCTCATATTCTTTTTCATTAAAGATTACTACAAGATATTGAATACAGTTCCCTGTGCTATACAGAAGAAACTTTTTTTAAAAATCTATTTTTATATATAGTGCCTAAATTTGTAAATCTCAAACTCCCAAACTTATCCCTCCCCCCAATTTCCCTGGTAACCATAAGATTGTTCACTAAGTCTGTGAGTCTGCTTCTGTTTTGTAGATGAGTTCATGGTGTCTTTTTTTTTTTTTTTTTTTTTTTTTTAGATTCCACCTATGAGTGGTATCATGTGGTATTTTTCTTTCTCTTTCTGGCTTACTTCGTATGTGTGTGCTTTTAATTTCAGGCTTTAATTGCCCATATAATTATTATTTTTCAATGAACTGGCAATCAAAGACACACAATAAAGTTTAAAGCAACCCTTGATTAAATTGCAGAAGAAATAAAATTTCCTCAACTTGCTGCCTCTCTCTCCCCTTCAACATCTTCATCCTGAGTTTCCTCCATCGTATCTTCCGGAAGCCCAGGGTTTCCCCGCTGCTCATCCTACTCCACCCTCCGTCCCTTCCCTCCTTCCACCCTAACCGCCCAAGCACCTCTGGGAGCCTTTCCAGTTTAACAGGGAAAAAAGTTCATGGAATGTGGGGCACAGAGGGGCCCCTAGCAACAACTTGGGGCAGCCTCTTTATTTTGAGGCTGGGAAGTCTGAGGACCAGAGAGGTCAGGTGACTTGCCCAAGGTCAGCAGAATCTTGGAAGCTGGAGAAAAATCTCGCTGGGGGGAGGGTGGAGGTGGGACTCCAGACTCATCTGACGGCCTGGAAGAACTATGTTTTAGCCTCAAATCACACTCTGTAGGCAGGTACAATCAAAATGCAAACTGTGAATGTAACTCACATGTTGGAAAGCCTTTTGCCTAAATATGTCTTCAGTTATCAAGGCCTTTGTTAGGGCTTGTATTCTCAAACTGAGAATGGCGTTGCTCAGGGGCAGAAATCTGGGTAATTTTTCTCTTTAACCTCTTTTTTGAACTCTTTCTGCCTCGCTTGAATTCTTCATAGTAAGTGAACACAATTTTCATAAAAACAAAAAAAAATCTTTTACAGCAAAAAAGAATATTTTAATAATGTATTTTACCTGAATTATACAGGCAATTCCAGCTTTGCAGACCTGACCTTACACAATTGGGTTAAAAGCTAACTATGCAAGATAATACAAAAAATAGTTTAAAAAATTCTTAATATAGATCATGACTAATGTGAATACCCCTTGGACTAATTATAAATGCCCACAAGTGCATTTTCACCTGAGCACACTCTAGATGGTCAGTTTTTGAATCATTCCAGAAAAGAAAGAGCTCTTTTGGAGAGCAGCACAGATCTGCTGGGGATTGCTGTGTTGTGGAACCATAATTTTCAAGAACTTCTAGATTTATCCAGAAAGACACACAGAAACTGTTTGGAATGGGGGCAGGGGGAGCAGAATCCAAATAACTTCCAACAGTAAAGCAATAAAATTAACTAAGAGCAGCTACTGCTGGAAAGTGGAAATTTAGTATAATTTTCCTGAATAATTTATGCTAAGCACTCAACACAATACCTAATGTATGTTGGCACTCCATAGATGTTGTCCATTGTTATGGTCCTAAGGACTACAACTCCCAGAATGCACTTCTCCTCTTCCATCCCGCCTACAACTCCCAAAATGCACTACTCCTCTTCTTCCATCCAGCCTCCCTGCCTACTCAACATCCTTTTGGGAAAAGTAGAGCTGAGAGCTGGTGGGGAGAGGAGAAGGCAGCCTCCAAGGGGGAGAAGTAGCTGCCCACGCAATTCCCTTGATGGTGCAGGCTCTAGACCCTTAAATTAGGAGACAGAGTGATTTAAAACAAAAAGTCATTTTGGTTTTGTTTAGGCAAAATCTGGGAGTACCATCAGTTGAATCCCCAGAATTTTCTGTTTATTTGTTAACCTGTTTGATTTTACCCAGCTCTGTTTTGTGTTATAACTGATGTCAGTTCCTCCAAGATCATGGCCTTAAGACGCCTGCAATGAGTTTTAGTATTTTGCTGTTTTATGGCTGCATTAGTGAGCAGTTAGAGAAGGGACTGCATGATTTCAGACTGGAAATCTGATGAAACTCCTGAGTGATTCTTTGAGCTGTTTTAGATTTAGAATAAGGAAGGCATCAAGGGTTGCATCGAAAGACATTACACAGCATTAACATAGATACGGTAGAGTTTTGCTCACACCAGAATGAAATGGTTCTGAATAAGCAGAGAGCAAGCCCAAAATTTTCAGGTAACCATATTTTATCTTAGGAACAATTTCGAGAGGTAATGAGAAACATATGCATCACCATTTTAATGAGATGAAATTTGCTGCATCTATAAATCAAGTTGAACCACGTGAGACTGTCATTTTTGTAGGTCAAAAAATAGTCACAAATTGGCAACTTCAGAAGGTTCATTCCAGATGCTGGGTTTTTCACCAAACATTATTAGAGCACCTACTATGTGCAGAACTCAAGCTCAAGGACACAACAAAGTGTGCTGAGGGTGAGAGCTACTGTCCACCACAGGGAAGAGCCACAATCACTTTGGGGACAAGCTGCTGGTGGCTGCTGTACTGCATCACTGGATACGGGCTGCTGGTCAGGCAGCCATTGATGTGGCTCTCAGGAGAATTCACCTTCAACTGATGGCGGATTGGGTCTAAAACCCACACCAGGAGCTGGCTCTCATAATAGGCTATGATATCAAGGGACACTGTGAATAGCCTCCATCATTAGCCATTGCCAAAGGAAACCACAGAGCAAATTCATCTGGAGAGATGGGGCCTCCCCCCACCATCCTGTTATAGGAAAACGGGGCACCAGCGGATGGCCATGTCCCAGGTCCCAGGTGAGCCTCTGGGACATGGCCCATCAGGTGAGGGTCCTTGGCTTCACGCAGGAACGAATTCAAGAGTGAGCCGTAGCAGAGGGAAGGTAGATTTATTCAGAGAGATACACGCTCCATAGACTGAGTGCGAGCCATCTCAGAGGGCCAGAGGGGATGACCGAGGGACTTAGGAGATCTACATTCCAGAGACAGAATGCAGGCCACTCAGAGAGCAGGCGGCGAGAGGCGGCAGCCTCAGAGCATGGGGCTGTCTAGGAAAACGAAAGCAGCCACAAGGTGTGGGCGTTGTTAGCTTTACTGGGCTCGGTAACTTCATAGCTAACAAGTGGGAGGATTATTCCATCTGCTTTGGGGAGGGGGCAGGGATTCCCAGGAACTGGGCCATCGCCCACTTTTTGACCTTTTATGGTCCGCCTTCAAGCTGCCCTGGCGCCGCGGGGGTGCCGTTCAGCAGCTATTACCTGTCAATGAGCGCATATTGAAGCTCAAGGCCTGCTGGGAGCTGAATCTCCGGCCATCTTGGTGCTAATGGCTGCGTCATTCTTTTAGTGGCTGTGCCCTGCCCCCTTCCCTCCTGTCTCAATCCCACTGGAACCTGCTAGAACATGGCCTCCAGGGGAAGCAAGAAAATGTTGTTCTTTCATGATAATTCTCATTCTAAAAAAAAAAATTAACAATTTGCCAAGGAAACCCATTGAGTTTGAAAACCCAAAATTTTACCGTCAAGGCTCAAATCAGCTACTGAGGTTTGAACTGTAACCAGCCTTCCGGGTCCTGTGGCCAGAGCACAGGATATAAAGTAAACGGTCTCCCACTGCATCCGATGTAAACCTTCTCAGAGACAAGACAGGCATTTGGACATTCCTGCGTTTTCTCAGTGAGTCTGTGCATTTTAATTTGCCCTGAATTGTGCTATGTGTGGCAAAGGGAAAGCCTCAAGGAGAGTCGACAAACATCAAAAACCTTAAAATGGTATACATATCAAAGTGAGGAGGAATACCCTGTTGTGGTACAATTAGGCATAAAACAGATTAATTAAATACAATTAAGGAAAATATATATGGTAATTTAAGCTAACTAAAAGCCCCATAACCTTGGGGCGACTGAAAACATGAAATGTCTAAGTCTTTCAAGTTAGAGAACCAGTCTCGAAACTGTGGAGACCCCACTGGGGTCAAATCCCGGAAAAGTCAGCCTCGTCAACACTCTTCAAAAAGAGGAAGAGGAGGGGCTGCAGACTGCAGCTCAGGGCAGGCTCCTGACCACGAATGGAGGAGAATCCACACGTCTTCTGTCCATGGCGACTGCACATAATGAAAAGCAGCGTCCCTGCCACCCCTGGCTGGCTCTGGGCAGAGTCTGGCCCCACTCAGAAAGCTGGGTGATGTCCAGATTACCTTCAAGAGCCCTTCAGTAGCCCAGGAAGTATGGTAGACTCAGGTTGGTTCTTTCGTTTGTTTTGTTGTGTTTGTATACAACTCTGTGCACTAAATTGTACACGGCAACTGCACACAGTGCAAAGCAGCGTCCCTGCCACCCCTGGCTGGCTCTGGGCAGAGTCTGGCCATGGGCTATTGAAGAGCCTTTCAATAGCCCATGAAGTATGGTAGACTCAGGTTGGTTCTTTCAGTTTGTTTTGTTGTGTTTGTATGCAACTCTGTGCACTAAATTGTCGATGTATGGAAATCTGAGCTAAACATAGGGAGGAAAAAAATGGGGCTTGTATGTGCAAATGTCCAGCTATTAGAGCAATTTGGCCTTAAGGAACTACCAAACCCCTAACTGGAGCAGGGACAGAGGGACATGAACACCTGCTAATAGCTGTGTTTGTTGTTTCAAGGACCAGGTGGCCAATGGCCAACCCCAGGCATGATGATACCATGACACAGAAGACTTTGAAAACTTATGCTCAGTGAAGGAAGCCAGGCATAAAAGACAAACATGTGTAAACATTTATATGAAATGTCCAGAGTATGGAAATCCACTGTGAAGAAAGCAGCCCAGTGGTTTATGGTGAGAAAGAGTGCAGCCTGACCCACGTACCTGGACTTACCACCCAGCCAGGTCAGCACTTCCTGTTGCGGTCGCAGGGGCCACCTCTCCCGCCCCCAGCCCCCGGTCACCACTCCCACAAATCTGGAGATGAGGATCGCATCACATGAGGGTGAGGTTCTGAGTCCCTGCAGGGACACAGCTGCAGTGCAGCTGTGGGCTTCTTTGCCAGTCTCCTCACTCTCGGGGATTCTGCCCCACAGCCCTAGATGAGAGGGGGAATGTCTGGCCTAATTCTTGAATTTTCTTCTCTCCTAGATTTGATCCTGCTGGCCCCATTAATGTGTTCCTAAGTCATGTGTTGGCTCATGGACAATGTTCATCTGTCTTCACCCATGAAACACGGTTCCTTCCTTTATTAAAACTAATATTCTCATTGCAGAGGGGCCCTGTTTGGAAGCCCATCCAACCACCCCAAGGTTCCACCTGCATTCTTAATTTGGCAGGACTTCTCTCTGACCACGAGAAACTCTCTGTGCCTCAGGGAAGCAGAGCAGGCCTAACTGAGGCAGCGACAAAGGATACTGCTCTAGAAAAGCCCTCGGAAGCCCCTGCACAGGAGTGGCTCCGGCTCCCCTGAAGCAGGGAGGTACGCGTTTTGCTCAATACGAGTGAACTTATGACCAGAGTGTTCTGCTAGACTCCCGCTGGCTGATCTGTGACCTATAAGTTCTGGAAATCAGTCTCCAGCTGAGAGGAGACGCCGCCCGAACGAGGCCGGCAAGTTCAAGTTCACTTCCCACCCATTCTTGCAAAACAGCACGGCAGCCTCTAGTGAGCAGATGGACAGACAGAGGAAGGCCTGCCCAGGCTCGTGTCCATTCCGGGGCTCGGGATGGGCAGGGAACATGTTTTCCCTTCATGTCCCTGTATTTTAGGTGGCCTTAGTCTCTCAGGAAGTCACTCTGGGCCCCCGGGATGTCACACGACATGGGACAGCAGAGAAGGGACAGTCGAGCTGTGGGGAGAACTGGGTGAGATGGGGCTGTGCTGGGAGTTTGGAGAAAGGGTCAAACTAATTCTCTTGACAGGAGGAAAGAAGATACGCAGAAGGTACGAGAAAGCAGTGGCCGAGTCCTCATGAGTTGGAGTGGACTCACCTCTCCTCCGAGCCGGCCTCCCCAGCCCCTAGGCTGGGGGGACCCGGGGGACCGGGCCAGTACGGGGGAGACCATGAGGCTACCTCTCAATACGTCCCGCTTCCTGTTTGCGCACCCAGATCAGACCACGGTGTCGAATGAACCTGAAAATCGCTGAATCGTTTGTCTGGCAGCGGAGCTGTGCTTTTGCTTCCAGAGAGCATAAGCAGCCTTATTCTGAACCCTGGCACATGGCCCATCACACAGGCTCTGCTGGGCAGCGCAGAGCTGCCCTCCTGCTGGCCGCTCTGTAATTCAGGTTTCCCACCTCTCAGAGCAGGAGCACTCTGGAAAGTAGTTTTGAAGAATTTTAGACTCTATTCTAACTTGATCTGGGCAGTTACGACTTCCCGTCCGTTTGATCTCATTATCTGAGTCTATGATCTAAAGATGCTGACGGACGTTCACGCTTAGTGGTTAGCTGCCCTGGAAATGCTTGGCTGAGCATCTCCATGGACCCATGTTAATGATTTGCTCGTCTTAGTAGGTTCCCCTTTACCAGTTTACTTGTTAGAGGCCACTGCCGAGGCGTCGCCCCAGGGTCTGGGTTGTCACCTGGTCCCACAGAGCTCAGATGGGAAAAAGGGCTCACGAAAGCCTTGTCCGTCATCCCCAAAGGCCTCTGGCCTCATCATCCAGCTTGTCTGCTCACTGAATAGCATGATGTGTAACAAGTACAACCCTGGATGTTTTGCAGGAGTTTCTCTCCCAAGATTCCTTCCTCCTCCCAACAATTCTGTGAGAGAATCAGTTCAGCCCCTGGAGGCCGAGTGAGGAAGCCTCCTGCCCGTGCTCCCTGGTACAGTGACAATAAACACTCCCGCCATGCCCCGGCAAGCCCTGGGGACCCGCTGTGGCTCCTTCCCTGGGCATCGTGGCTGCCTCTTCCTTTAACATTGACCTTCTGGATGACCTTGGCCGACCTCGGGGCCGGCACACACGCCTCCACACTGGGAAGTCTCCTTCCGTGTTCGTGGGTGTGATTACCGTCGGCAGAACTCTGAACGCACACGACCTCCACTTAACGAGAAGCAGAGACGGGAGGAGGGACGGGGTCGCCCCCGTCCTGACTTAGTCAAGCGCGGGGCCTGGTGCCTCATTCTGAGCCACTCGGCCGCTTCCTGCTGCTTTCTCGTCAGCGCGGGGTCTGGAAAACACATCGATGCTTTTCTTCCCAAGTCCAGCTGCCAGCTCCGCGCAGCTTGGTGGGAAAGAATTCGGTGCTCGTTGAATGAATCCAGTGTATCAAGTTTCTCTTTTTCTAGGTGTCCGGCGAGTAAGCAGCTCTCTCGGGGAGAGAGTTAAACAAGCAGTGTTGTAACACGCTTTGTCAATTCTGGGTTTTTTCGTTTTGCTTTGTTTTGCTTTGTTTTGTTTAGCTTCAGCCAACAAAGTAGCTAATGAGATGCTGTTAGTAAAAGCGTTAAAATCCTTGCTGCAGGTCAGCGAGATCATTCTCGAATTTCTCCACCCTGCCTGGTTCCCGTCCCACCCTCCTCCTTGCAGAAATCAAATTAACCTGCTATCACGAGGACCACAGCCCAGCTTCTACGGGCCTTTTGCCCTTGGAGGTCTCTCCCATCCTAACAGAATTTTTGCAGACCCGGCCGTGGGCTGAACTGTACCTCCCTGCTCCCCAACTCCCTGAAATTCACCTGTGGAAGTCCTGACCCCCAGCGCCTCAGAATGTGACTGAAGTTGGAGACAGGGCCTTTAAACGGATAATAAGTTAAAAGAAGGCCGTGAGGATGTCCCTATTCCCAGCTGACTGGTGTCTCTATAAGGAGAGATTGGGACACACAGAGACACACAGGGGCGGGGCCGCTCACAGAGGGAAGGCCAACAGGGCAGCGGGAAGGCGGCCGCCTGCAGGCCGAGGAGCGGGGCCCCAGGGGAGCCAACCCTGCCGACGCCCCGCTCGCGGACTTCCAGCCTTGAGAACTGTGAGAAGACACCCACCTGTGGGGTGACACCCAGACGGTGGCATTTTGTCATGACGTCCCCAGCAAACCCATACAGGCCCTAAAATTCTTTTATTTATTTCTGATGCGAGAAAAGAACTGAAAACATCTTTGACCCTAAAAGTTTGTTTTTGTTTGTTTGTTTGTTTTAAGAAATTGAAACATGTCTGTGGGCCCCGCGAGGTACAGCGGGCTTTGAGCACAGCCCCCCTGGCACCTGACAGGGAAGTCGGCCTGACCATCACTGAGCACGTCCAGACCACTGTGCGCCTCCCCGTGCGCCTTGCACAGCAGCTCACATTTTGTTACAGCCTAAAGGCAGACTGCTGGATGAACAGGCATCCATTTCGTCACGCAGTCTCCCCCGAGCATCTCTGAGGGGTGAGGCGATTTAGAAATGCTCTGATCCTTGCCGATTTAATCATCAGCAAGTAGGCCTCAGGCAACGATTCACAGTCAGAACAATGTCGCCTCCAGGTGTCTGCACCCCAGCGGTGGGCAAGCTCTCAAGCCCCGTGGTTGAACTCATTGATGCGTTTGAAATCAAATAGGATTCCAGAGGTGGAAATGACTCGTCAGGGTCACAGAGAGTGTTTCATTTGGCACGAGGCAATTATAGAAATTTTCTGTGTGACTTTGATGAGACAGAGGGTTTATTCATTATATCCAGAAGCCGCTTGAGTTCTCTTCGTTGCCTTGGCATCGGTCCCCCATTGGGCAGGGCTTGCGCAGGGGTGGGGCCCAAAGCAAGAGGATTCTGTGGTCGAGTGTGGGCCCATCCCCTGCAGAAGGGCTGGGGCATGTCGGCAGGGGGAGGCATCTCCAAGGACACAGAGGTTCAGCACAGGCTGACGTCCCCAAGGCAGGCAGGTGGATGGCAATGAGTAGAGGTACAAGAGGAGGAGACGTGACTCGGAGGTAGAGGGGCTGGAATGGTCCTGGGGGGCTGTTAAGGGGTCTGAACTTCACCAAGCCCATTCTTAGGAGACCCTGATGTTTCCTAAATGGAAGATGTGAACCTCTGTGTAGTGGGCTGAATAGTAACCCCCCAAAAGATGTCTGTGACCTGATCCCCCAAATCTGTAAATATGTTACCTTAAATGGCAAAAAAGAGTTTGCAAGTGTGATTAAATCAAGGATTTGGGAATAAAGGAATTAACCTGGATTACTGGGTGGGATGAGTGTAATCACAAGAGTCCTTATGAGAGGGAGGCAGGAGTGGCAAAGTCACAGCAGAAGATGCGAAAACCAGAGTCAGGGAGAGAGATAGCGCGAGCGAAGTGAAGATTCTATGCTGCTGGCAGGTGGAGGAAGGGTCATGAACCAAGAAATGCCAGGGGCCTCCAGAAACTAGAAAGGCAAGAAAGCAGACCGTCTTCTAGAGCCTCCAGAAGGAACACGGTCCTGCCGACCGACTTTAGGACGGGCTCCAGAACTGTAATATAATACATCTGTGTTGTTTTAAGCCACTCAGTTTGTGGTTATTTGTTACATCAGCCACAGGAAACTAATACGTGTATAAGGAATGGCATCTCACCCCACCCTGAGCCGTCCCTCTTGGAGGTCTGATCATTCTGCCCAGGGGCCCCCAGCTGTACCCATAGTTTCCTCATCTTCAACAGGAATTTTAGTAGTAAGTTGGGAAAGGCTGTCTCTGGGGTTGCTAGCCCAGGACAGTTTTAAACCTGAAGTCCATTACTACAGTTTGATAGATTTCTAATGATATTCCGAACGAGACTAGTTGCTATGGCAAAATACCATAAACATCACTTAAGCAGCTCAGAGACGCTCTTGCTTAAATAATTAATTGCGGTGTTGGCTGTTTTTGCTGCCCTGTAGGTAAACACTGGCTGCATGTGATATTTTATAAAAGAGTTGAAGCTACATAAATGGACCCTCATTATGTTTACTTTTGGTCCTTTTAAATACACTATCCAGTGCTTCTAACAGCATGCTTTTCGTCTTACGTGATTTCTGTATTCTTCACTTAAATAATTCATGTCGCCCCCGGAGTCATGGGTGAGAGGTTAAAAGATGACGGTCTTCAGCTCTGTTCATACGAGGCCTTTCTGTGAGTTAGACCTGGAGAGTGGAAGCCATAGAGGGGGCCACTGTATAAATTACAGGATGCGTGAGATACTGATGAGATCTGTTCTTGCCTTTAGATGTTACTGAAGGATGCAGCTTTGGCCGTGACGATGACACACTCCTGTGAATGGCTTCACTCTCCACGGCTACCATCAGAGATGAGCTGATGCTCAGCTTGGAACTCTCTGTTGCCCCCATGGAAAGAGAGGCACCTGCTGTTGGGAGCAGGACTCAGCGAGTCAAGGTTGATTGCCTTTTGTGCAGAAGACACTGAGTTTAAAAAACCAAAACCACACTTTCCTCCTCATCTCTCCATGAGACCTTCCCTTAATCTTCCTTTTTTCCTTAAGAGCCAGGATGTCATCACTAAGTCAGAGAAGGGTGAACATCACAATTTCTACACTACAAATTCAGAAAAGAAAAGGGCTGATTGTTCTTGGCCATAGTAACCACCAGAGTCAGCTTTTAAACCATCTGCATCAATGGACATCTTCTTCCATGGAGTGGGTGTGCTCTGAGAGCCAGCCCATCAGTAACAGCTGAATCCCAGACAGTAACCATCATACCGCTGATGAAGGACAGTTCCTCCTGCCTCAGAAAGCCCTCCAACCCCTGAACCCAGGCTTCTCAAATTCTGTATAAGATCAGCAGGTTGCTTTTTTAGAGACTCCTGTGTCCAACAACCCTCTGTCTCTCTTTCCTAGAGAGTAACACACTCAGACTTTGCTTTCAGATGTCAAGTGATGGCCTCTTTCTTCCACAGTAGATGAACCACTAACCCCCCCAGAGAAAGTGGGTAGTATGCTGGAAAATTTTAACAACCAGCTCTCCAGATAGGAAAAAAAAGATTCTGATGTGTGGCTTTTGCCAATTCCCGTGGTGTTAATACTCCCACCAAGGCTACGTCAAGATGCCAAGGCAGCATCAGTCTGCTCACAAAATCCCTGGAAGCTCCATAGTCAGCTTGGCTGGGCTGGTTCTAGTCATGTCCACCACACCAATGACAGAGAGAGAGAGAGAGCGCGCCGGGGCAGAACAGCTCCGTCATTGCCCGGTGGTCGAGTGGGCATCACGGGAGGAGGCTGGGCATGAGCCGCAGCGTCTGCAGTGTCCAAGAAGGCTACCTACACGGCAGGAGGGCCCAGGAGCAGGTCACGAAATGGATCTCAGTGGTGGGAGCCAAGGAGAAGTGTCCCCAAGTGGCCTTATGCGTGTCTGCCATTCTTGGAGAGAAATGGGAGGGCAGGACACTCCGTCCACAAGAGCCAGGGGCCTTTGGGCTGAGGGACCAGACTGAGCCCAGAATGTTCCCACTGGGTGGCCAGTACCTGCGGGTGGTGTAACTTGGTCGCTGAGCTGGCCCAGCAGGGCTACGGAGACATGTTCCACACGTCACTTGCTAAAGTCTTACCAGAATTAAAGGGCTTTAAATGGTTTGCCCTGATGGGACTGGGCTGTGGGATTCCAGTCTCAGTGAGAGGATTAAATACGTTGATATATGGAAAATACCCCAAATGCTGCTTGGCTGGTGGTAAAAGCTTGGGTGGCGTTACTGTGAAAGCATCCTTAAAAACTGCCCGAGCGGATGGAGGGCAGTCTTGGGCAGCAGGCTTGGAGCACCGGGCCTAACGGGGCTTCAGAAGCCCTCCGTCTCCCAGGCTAGTGGGACAGGCTCTGAGGCTCCAGAGCCCTGCTGCCCTGTCCCTGGCCGCACACAGCATCCCTGCCCCGCCTGCTTCCCGGCCCTGCCTGCCAGCTGTGCCCGGAAGCATCAGCCGCAGCCCCAGGAAAGCCAGGACCCTGACTGCTGTCAGGGATGTGGAGTTAGAACGGTGTGATCCTCAGGCAAAGCCTGGGCCCCGCCAAGCCGCTCTGGCCTCCTGCCCACAGTCAGGATGACAGTGCCCACTCCCCGGGTCGCCCTGGGGGTGGGACCCGGCAGACCCAGCCTGCCCGGCCCAGACCTTGGTGACCAGCCCTTGTTGATGCCTGCCTGCCATCTAGTGCCTGACAGGAGTAACTGAGCCTCTCCCATCACAGCAGCTGGTGACTCCAGGAACACAGGACCGAAGATTCCAAGGAAGATGTTTAATCCCTAGGGCCGCCCCTCTCAGGACTCCCTTCTAAAGAAGCCCAGCCTGGCCTCTGGGGTCTCCCTGTGCATTTCTGAGCAGCTCTAGATGCTGGGGCCCTGTTCCGCAGTTGTCCCTTCCTTGTACGTCTGAACTCGCTTCTCTATTCCAAAGTTTCCAAAAATGAGTAGCAGTAGAAGGTGGAAAGGGTAGGGCTGGGCTGGGCCTGCCTCTTGGGATCTAGGTCGCTGTTCCCAAGCTTCCATGTTATTTTCATTCCTTTTCCCTGGTTATCAAGCACCTCCACTGTGCACGGTTCTGATGTCTGGGGAGAGAAAGCAACAAAAACCACACAGGCCCTGCCGTTGTGGGGGTGAGACGAGGCTGGCTAGGAGCAAACAGCAGGCACCGGGCAGACGGGAGTGAGGAGGGCTCTGCTCCGGGGCCCTCACCCCCTGCACATCACCATCGCCTGGGAAGCCCGTGGCCACCGCCTCCGAGGTGCTCAGATTCGATTCTCCCAGGCCAGGCCTAGTGCTTCCATGGTCACCATTGCATGGCTGCCCCACGGACAGCGGGCTCAGCCCCCGTCCAACATTGTTAGGACAATAAGACTGGGCCATGAGGGGTGGGGGGCATGAAAAAGTTTATTGCTCACATGGCAGGACTTTGGGGAGATCAGGTTGGCCTCAAGCCAGTCCAGGGACTGAAGTGGGTTGGGTGGGGGGCCTTTGGTTGGGGGAGTCGGAAGGTTAGGGTTCCTGCCCATGGACCAGATTTGAACGTCCCACTGAGCCAAGGGAGGGGCCCTCAGCCTTCTTACTGCCTGGCCTAGATGTGGGCAGAGCGGGAGGGAGTGGATGGAGCCTGAAGGCTATCAGTGGCCAAACATCACAGATGGGGTCTCCCTTTGGTCCAGTCCCCCAGGCCGCCAAGGCTGAGAGCCTCTGACTGATGCCACCAGTGTCTCCCCACCCCACAAAGAGAAGTGTCATCAGGGGAGCTTGTTAAAACTCTGATCCTTAGGCCCCCAGGCCCCAGCTCCACTGAATGAGAACCTCCAGCAAAGGGGCTGGTAGTCGTGCCTCCCTCCGTCCAGGGGCTGCTCATCCTCTGGGAGGCGTGAGAAAGCCGGGCTAGGCGCTGACGGCAGGAACGTGGTGGCCACTTCCACTGTGAGACCCTTCACAGTTTACAAAGGGTTTTACTCCAGCTGTATCACTTGACCTCCGCACCAGCTATGACGTGGGCAGGGGACAGGTAATTAGGTTTGTTTGTTTGTTTATTTTATTTAATGGAGGTTCTGGGGATTGAACCAAGGACCTCACGCATGCTAGGCACGTGCTCTCCCACTGAGCTAGGCCTGCCTCTAGGACAGTTTCTGGCTCACAGCCCCTGATCGTCCCACTCACATCACTTGTTCATGTTCATTTTCAGACAAGGAGCCAGGAGCTTGGGGGCATCAAAGGATTCAGGAATCTACAATGCTTGCTTCAGGCTCCGCCTCCAACCACCCAGACTCCCATGGGTACCCGCAGCCCTATCCCAGGGTGGGGGGACTCAGGAGAGAATCCCTCTGGCCTTCTGGGCTTGAATCTCCCCCTGGGTGGGCCATGTCCTGTGTGTTTTAGATCTCCCTTCTTTTTTTAGCTGATAGACATGACTGCAGAAGATTTGCAGAGTCTCGTAGGGTGGTGAGCAAAGGAGGTGGGCCTCCCAGCCGCAGGGAGCCTCCCAGCGACTCCATCCCCCTGTGGTGACCAGCCTGGTGGTGCGAGAGATCAACTGGATGGGAAGAGCTTACGCTTGGAATTCACCGCTCCTCAGACAGAGTGTGTCAGGCGCTAAATCAGTGACTTCACGCACGTGCTCTTGTGGCAAAAACCCTCTGCCAGGACTGCATTTGCTCCTCCCAGGACGCAAGCTGCCTACTTGTTGATCTGGTCGGCTGACAGGTCTGTGAGCTCCTGTTGACTCACCACGTGGTCCTGGGCACCGGGCGGAGGGAGGAGCTGATGGTAGAACAACCACGGCACGTGTCGCGTTTGGAGGGAAGTAACACCTAGCTGGGCTAGCACAGCCACTTTTGAAAACAGTTTGGCAGTTTCTTAAAAAGTTAAGCATCTACTTATCATATAACCCAGAAATTCCCCTCCTATTCATCCCTCAGAGAAATGAAAACACATTTGCACACAAAGACTTGGACGTGAATGTTCATAGCGGCATCATTCATAGTAGCCCAAAAGTAGAAACAGCACAAATTTCCACCAAATGGTGAATAGAGAAGAAAAATGGGCCCCTTCGCTACGGTGGGGAAGGACTTGGCAACGAAAAGGAACAAAGCGCTGACACACGCAGCAGCGGGGAGGAACCGCCCAGACACGGCGGGAAGCCTGCACAGAAGACTCACGCAGTAGGATTTCATTTCTACGAAATTTCCAGAAAAGGCAGAGAACTACGGCAGCAGAGGGCGGACCCATGGTTGCCTGGGTGGGGAGGGGAGCAGCGGCTGACTGCAGTTTGGGGCAGGTGATGGAAGTGTTTCCAAACTCAGTGTCGATGATGGTTACCCATCTGTGTAAATTTACCAAAAGTCATCGGACTGTCCACTTTTTAAATAATGCCTCAATAAAGATGTTTTAAAAATCCAGCCGAGTGGAGTAAAACAGAATTTAGGAAGCCCCCAGTGACGACACAGAGGGCCTCGTGTTTCACGGCATTGCTCGATTTTGCATCCATCTTTCTGTTCCCCAAGGCCCATTACCCCTGGCACACTGTCTGTGCCAAGGAGAAGCTCAAACAAGATTGCAGAATGAGGAAGAAATGTGCTGAGGGCTTGGGTGCCTCCTCAGTGCCATGCACTGCTCTAAGTGTCCCGTGCTTTATCTCATTTAACACCCAAGGTGATCCTAGGAGGGCACCGTGGCATCACTATTACCCCCGGCTTACCGCTGGGGATGGAGTGGTTGCACAGCCTGCCCAGGTCCCAGGCTGGGAAGCAGTTGGCTGGAGCCAGCACCCCGAACAGCATTCTAAGTTGGCCCTGTACCTTGTGCCACGGCCTGTTTTCTCAGTGGCCCCTGGCCTTGGCCTGTGGGGAGACGTCATGGCACATGGGGCTCGTGGTGGACGGGGCCATGCCCAGCATCTTCTCTGGGGCCCTGGTGGGCTCCTGACTCCCAAGTTGGTCCCTCCAGCCACTCCTCGAAGTTCAAGGGCATTCCCAGCCTTGTGGGAACACCCTGCTGGCATCTTACACGTGTGGGGTCCAAAATCAATCTGACTGCCTCCTTTTCTGCAGCTCCTGCAGGGTCTGTGTGTGTTGGCTCACTAGGGCTGCCGCGCCAAAGTATGACTGGGTGACCTAAACCACAGGGATTCATTTTCTCATCATCCTGGAGGCTGGAAGTCTGGAATCGGGCCGTTAGCAGAGTTGGTTTTTTCTGAGGCCTCTGGCCATCTTCTTCCGTCCTCACAGGTCTTCCTTCAGCTGTGTGTTGTCCGAGTCCTGATATCCTCTTCTTAAAAGGATACCAACCCTGTTGGATTAGAGGCCACTCTGTGACCTCATTTGATCTTAATTACCTCTTTAAAGACTCTGTCTCCAAACACAGGCACTCTGCAGTAATGAGGGTTAGTACTTCAGCACGTGAATTCTGAGGGCACACAGCTCGGCTCATCACTACCCATCTCAGCTGACAGCATCCTCATCCTCCGTCTGCAGGGTAGAAGCCTAGGGCACCGCCTTCTCTCTCCTTCTATGTGCCCTGGCTCACCCCACCTCTACATTCTGACCGCAGCATCCTGGTCCAGACTCACATCACCTCTTCCCTAGATGGTGGTGACCCCCATCCCGACCCACTGGACCTTCTGTTCCGAGTGACCTCCTGCAACACAGCTCGAGTCATGTCACCCTTCAGTCCCTGTGCCCAAGTCCCCATGGGAGTCTTACCCCGCCCTCACCCGCTGCTGCCCCCGCCCCTCCCACAGGCTTCAATCTTGTTCTGCACCCACGTTCTTGGCTCCATTCCAGCTGAAAGGCCCGCTGGTCATCTCATCCTACCATATTCATGCTCGTATTTTCTGTGCTTTCTCTCCCCGGACTCAACTTTTCACCCTTCCACTGACCCCCCCGCCACCAAAACTCCATATCCTCTGGGGAGAGAGGGCCGGTTTCATGGTTAATACACCGACCAAACAATGAAGTACTTCACCAAATGTTCCTTCTCCATTCTTGCCTTAATGGAAGCCTGATCACACCCTGGTGATGGCCAGACTTTAATTTTCAATTTAATGAATTTAATAGTGGGTCAGCTCTGGAAGGCTCCCCGGGAGCCTTCTCGTGCCCCACACTGTCCGACCTCAGTGCTGCGTCAGGGCTATAACTCCTCCCTCTTTATAGCCAGCTGCTACCAGACATCTCCCCTCGAATGTCCTATCTCACCTCAAAGTGGCCGAACTTAACCCATATTCTCGCTCCCAAACTGAGATGCTCCCCATCTCGGTGAATGATTCACCATCAGTCCAGTTGACAGATGTAGAGCCCACAGTCCATCCTTGATCCGCCCTTGCCTTTACATGTGTCAATCCCTGAATCCCACCGGGTCTGCTCTCCAGACCTCTAGACTGTTCTCCTGTTCTCTCCACCCACCCTCCAATCACTGCGCTCACTCATGGCCCCCTCACCTTTCTCCTAGATAACTGTACCTGCTCGGTAATTGCTCTCCCAGCCTCCCCTCTTCCCCCAAGATCCACTCTCTACACAGCCAAAGAGTTCTGAAATGCAAATCTGATCGTGTTATTTCTCTGCTTAAAACATTCTAATGACTCCCATTGCCTAGAGTAAAACTCAAAGTCTTTACCATGGCTTATAAGGTCATTCATAATGGAACAGGGATAAAATAAAATCCTCTAGGTAAGTATTTACATTTCTTCTCCCCTGTGAGCCCGCCCGCTAGCCCTCCACACACAGGCACACTTCCTAATGAAGGAGACTGCCGTGATCTGAGCTCGAATTCACTGCTCGGGGTGCTGAGTGAGCCACAGAACTGGCAGAAACCCAGCACGCCTGGATTGATTTGCTTCAAAGACGAGCAAGAACCAGCTGGTAAAGAATTCAAAGACCTGCTCCTGGTACCCGGGAAGCGGGCTGTGGACCTCTGGAACTACAGCTTGTCTTGTTGTAGGTGCTTTGGTCCAGGGGCAATGCCGGAAAGAGGCAACGTTCCAATGGGAACCCATTACCATAAGCATCAAAAGCAAGTCCAAGCCGCAAGCCGCTGCCCGGAGAGCTTGCCTGATTATTTCAGATGTGAAGGAAAGCACATGTGTGGGGCTTACATTTTTAATAAACGTATTTCCTTGAAAAGTCTGTCTATATGCTCACCTTTTCTTTTAGAAAAAGTAAAATTAGCTAACCATCTCAGGCACGTTCTCTATGATGTGCATTTTAACCCCCCTCTCTCTAGTCCTCCTACTCATATTCCGTCCCTTTTACCAGTAGGAAAATGGAGGTTTAGAGATGCTATGTAACTAGCTAGTGAGTGACAAAGCCAGAACAAACTCCAACTTGCCTGGTGCCAAAGTCCAGGTAGGCGATGTCTGTGCTGGGGCACCCGACCTCTCTTGAAATGAGGCAGATGTCCCGGGTTGGCTTCCCTAGGAGCAGAGACCGAACTGGGGACTCAAGTGTAGGTGATACATCGAGAGGCTGCTCTTTACGAGACACCTGTAAGGAGGGAAGCAGCAAAGGAGGGAAGGCAAAGGAGCAAAGGAAGAACATGGCCTCAGGTGATGTCTAGCAGTGGGTTAATCCATGGAGTGAGGGGGAGGGTGTCTCTGAAATGTAAAATGCTCCATAGAATTGTGCCACCTGGAAGGGGAGCGGGCTCTTACACTCCCCATAGTAGTCAGCACCCAAAAGAGCTGAGGGTGCTGTGCTGTGCTGTGCACAGGAGGCACAGAGAATCTAGCAGATTCCATTACTCTGAAAATAATTGAGCAAACAAGCAATGGAATTTCTCAAATCCTCTAAATCTAAGTTGGGGATGAAAATGACATTCTTCCCTGCCCATAAAAACAAGTCTGTGAGCCCCTTAGGTATTCTTTGAAGCACTAGCTGGAATCACAGAGAAGTGGCCAGTGGTAGGCAGAATCCTAGGATGGCCCCCGTGATCCCGGCCCTGGCACTGATGCCCTGAGCCGTCCTTCCCCTGAGTCCCAGCAGGAGGAAGCAGACAGAGGTGGTGTAAAATGGTGACGGGGAGTTCTGTGCAGCCGGGGACTGTAGGAGGCATCTGGGAGCTGCTGGGCAGTCCCCTGAGGACAGCCAGCAAGAAAACAGAAACCTCTGTCCCACAAGATCAGCCCTGCCGACAGCAGGAGGGAGCTTGGAAGCAGACTCTTCCCCAGTCAAGCGTCCAGATGAGAACGCAGCCTGATCAGCACCTTGACTGCAGCTTTGCCAGGCCCTGGGCAGAGGACCAGCTCAGCCAAGTCCAAACTCCTGACCCACAGAAGCAGTGAGATGATTAATGTGTGTTGCTCTTAGCCACTGAAGTTGTGATGATATAATGGGCAGCAACTGAAAACCAGCACAGGGCCACACGGAGTAACAGCTAAATTTTTTGTGATTCACGGGTTATTAACATTTATATGTGCTTAAATTTATTCCTGAACTGCAAAGACTATTATTATACCTGTAGGAAAAGGAAATAGAAAACTATTGTCAAGTGTAGCATGATGTGTTCGCTGAACAACATGTAATTAAGTGCAGCAAAGTGCATCTGGGGACTCTTCACAAGACTTTACACATATTACTTCAAAGACGTTAGCACACAACAAACCATAATTCAGCAAAAGCTACAAAGACGTTGTGTCTCTTCTTTGTTAATAAAATCCCCCAGTTCACATCTCAAATAATTGTCCTATAGCATCTCTATGATCTAATATGTCTAATATAACTGTAATTGCTTTATATTTGTTAACAGTAGAAAGTTTCCCATTTTATCTTTTTTATTTATTGTAAAGAAATAACACTTGAACCTCAGGTTTAGAAAAACAAAGGTAAACTACCTGCATTTTAAATGGCTTTGTTCTACTTCTCATTTTAAAACCTCACAAAGATAGTCAAATATAAAGAGGAAAAGCCAGAAGTCAATTTCAAGGTGAAATTTCTTCCATGGTAGAGACGATATAGATGGATTAGAAATACACGCTCCATTTTCTGAGCTTAAAAAGAAATTAATTCTTTATGATTTTCTGCTGCACCCCCCCCTTTTTTCTTTTTTCTTTTTTTTTTTTTTTTTTTTGAACCAGAGAAAGAAGTAAACAGAACCCAAAAAGCCAGATAGGCATCGGTCAGCTCTGCAGACACTCTCCTGGACCAGGTAGGTCCAGAGCTCTTCCTTCTGATCATCCCCCACCAGCCCTCTCCCCATCATCTACTGTCTCTCACTCCCATTCTCAGACTGGAACTCTCAGCAGACCACTAAGAAGACAAGAGAGGGGATGGGGAGAGGCTAGGACTTCATGCGATGCTCCAATTATGAGTCAGTGTAGCTTCAAGTCAGGGGCCCTGCCCGGGGGACCTGACACCCTCCCACCGCCCTAGTCAAAGAACTTCCCTGCACCATCCATTTAGTTAGGAAAAATAAAATGACCGATGGAGCAGGGCAGGAATCAGTGCTACCCTGCACTAGCAGTAATCAGAATTGTCTTTACTGAGGTTTATTCTAGGCCTATGGCTTTGCTCATCTGGCTGAGTCAGGGTCTGACCCCACCGCCTAGATGCCTAACCGCAGGCCTGGTGGCCTCCCAGAATCTGAAGTGCCTAGAAGGCTTTGCAAACTGGCCACAGGCATACACAGAGAGAGAGATCTAGACAGAGACATGGATGAAGCTGCCTTTATGTTTGGATCTGAGAACGATCTGGAAGCTGCCCGCCTCCCTGAGGACATGGAGAGGGGCAAATCCTGCTCCAGCCATCCTGCCGGTTGGCGCCCTGTCCTGTAGTCTGGGTGGAAGTCTCCCCAGCCTGAATGAATGGGAACAGGAAAAAAAATAAAAAACAAAAAACCAACAGCCTCAGCCCTCTGTAGCTCCTGCCTCATAATGGTATGCAAATGGTGATGCACGTAATTAGCAGCAGTAATTAGAAAATGCGTCGGAGGTCCTGACGACCTCTCCCCGAGACGCAGTTCACATCAGAGCAGCAGAAAGATTCGTTCACAAATGACTCCCCACCAAGTCGATTAGAATTTCATTTCTGGGCCATTTATTTATGCCACACAGGATATTCAGGAATCACTTGATTGCTATCTGGAGATGACTTTCCCTGATGAGGACAAAGACATTTCCCCACAGTTCTTAATACCTTCATTAGCATCTGTCCACATTCCCCCATGGCTCTCAGGAGCTGCCATTTTTTTTTTTTTTTAATTACGTGCTTTGCAAATTTAACCTTTGCATCCAATATCTCACAGCCTCTCCCTAGGAAGGGCTGGAGGTCTTTCCAGGAGACCCGCTGGTACCAGGACACCTCCCTCTTGCCCTCATCACCTCTGACATCAGGGAATCTTGACCCTGTCTCTGCAGCCACCCTGCATTCCTGAGGGACCCGGAGAACAGCTCTGGGTGTTGGGACACTTTTCCTTTTGACTGTTAATGATCTGCCCCTACCCCAGCTCATGCCCTGGAATTCGAGTTCTGGGGCCTTGCAGAACGTGCCCCGGCAACAGCCGGAGTAGCAAAAAGGGACTCTCACTTTGATTCAGAAGCCAGCTGAATTATTTGGTACAAGGCTTGTTCTCCATTCTTTATCTGTGAAGACACTTGTCTGGTCTGCATCAGAAACAGTTTAGAAAATGCTGTCTCCCAATTTTACAGAAATATCATCTTTTCTAAAAGAGTTGAATCACCCTGCTTTTATCACAACATTTCTTTTAAACAGGCAAGCAGAGAGGAGGTACAAACTTGATATGTTTAATGCCTTTCTATCTTCAACAACCAAAACAGATTGACAAAATGATGAAGAGAGTGCCTGGCAGAGCGTGCCACACAGCTGGGTGTGGAGGCTGGGCGGGGAGGGCGGGCGGAGGGAGCAGCAAGTGCCCAGCAGAGAGAAGAGCCTTTTTGAGCCCAGGGACCCCAGCCACGGACAGGGGGCAAGGCCACGCAAGGCTCTAAGGGCAGCAGCATGGCCACATGGCTCCAAGGAGGAGTAACTGGACAAGAAAACAGCAGGAAGAGATGATTCTGTTACTCAAGCAGGTAGGGGTCCGGTGCATAGATATTTACAGCATTCCCTAAAGTAGTATTTTTGATGGATTCCGCTGAAAAACCAATGGCCTCCTTTCTTCCTAATGACTCTTATTTCCAACAAGATCACCCTTCAAGTATGGAAAAGTTAGTTTTGACTCCTATGGCCTTTGTTTTATAGAATGATCTAACGCACACTGTTACTTAAAGGCTTTTAAAATTTATTATTATTAACTTCTCTCCCTCCCATCTCCTAACTGAATCAAAACTGCAGTCTTCACTCCTTTCTATTTCTCACCCAGAGGAATACAGGTCCTCGGCCAATATTTGTTTAATGGATAAATGAGGTGTTTAATAAAACTCCAGGCTTGTAAATAAAAATATAAAATCCACTTAGCTCAAATTCCCTCCTTGTAGGTCTTTAAATTAATCAGATTTGACGACAGAAATCTGCATACTCCAATCAGGAAACTAAAGAAGTGAGATCAGAATGGGGCTCAGAGGGGCACTTTAGATGTTGTTGTTGGTTTTTTTTCCCTCCTTCTTCTTTCCTGGCTCCAGCTTTTCCCAGGCTCTTGCTGGTTTTTTGTTTGTTTGTTTTTTTAGCAGTATATGCAATCAACCAAACGGTACCAGGAGAGATTCTGTACAAGGAAGGATGGACGCTATTTTCTGCACCAATCAGAGCCAGCCCTGCATCACAGCACAAGATAAGCTTTCTCAGCTACAGCCTCATTCTTATTCCCATTTTTCAATTGCCTGCTTTCTTATCTCTCCTTTTCTCCAGAGATTCCCCAGTAGTTTATATGATCCCAGGATATCTTTGCAATATTCACATCACTGAACATCACGGGGAGTGGTGGTCTCTGAGGGACGTCTGTAATGAGAGCTGTGAATTTCAATCTTTTGCTTCCCAACTTGTGAACCAGAGATGTATTCATTCGCATAAATTGATAGGAATGTCTATCTGACCTTTCATTTCACTGTGTGGTGTACATAATCCATCACAGGGTACGTGTGCCTACAGCATTCCGTATTGATGCTACAGAAAGTAATTCACATCTCCATCTTTTTAATATTCAAAACAAGCTTCACATGGACACCATTTTTTCCACTTGTAGATTTAAGCCAGAAGTCGGGATAAAAGCAGGAGGGGAAGAGTGAGAAATAGAACAGACTTGGCTGTATTGGCCGTCCTTTGTTGAGGGGCTGCGTGTGGAACCGGGAGCAGGGGCGGGACACGCAGCGGTCAAGTCAGCTTCCCAGGGGCTGTGTCCAGACACACAGCTTGCGGGCCAGGCTGTCTCATGCACAATCGTCTCCCCATCTTCTGTGGAACGGGGTGAGGTGTGTGTGGGGAGGAGAGGGAGGGAGAAGGCACCGATACCTCAAAATCATCATTCAAATAACAGCCCAGTTGATGCCAGGAAGTCCAGGCCAGGACCCCCTCTAAAGCACAGCGGGGAGGCGTAAGCACTTCTGCCCTCCGGACGCTGCGACCAGGCGGCCGCTGCTCAGGGCTGGGTCCCGCCGAAGCCTGAGACCCAGGGGCTGGGAGGCCAAGGAGCGACTGGCTGGAGGGGTCAGACCCCTCAGCCGGGTCACCTAAGGCAGCTGTAAATTGTTCTAACACCCTCAGAAACTGGGCAGAAACGAGGACCCGGACGTGGGCTGTGTGAGTATGTTATGGGTATTATTAAAGGGCCGAAGCTGGCTGACGTGACATCACTGAAAACAGAAATTCCCAGGTTGTTGATGCTCTAAAGTTAAAATAATAAAAAACAACAGTAGCTGCCATTTCTAATCCCTTTCCTCATTCTGGACACGAAGCTAAGTGCTCTGCAGCCACTAACCTAGTTTATCCTCCGATGAATCCATTCAGTGGGAATTTATAGCTCATGTGACCCAGGGAGGCCACCCACCTCCCCTGAGGTCACGCAGACACGAGCACAACAGCACAGAGGCCAGCCCGGCGTGTGGGACCCGCCGCCGGGGCTCAGGGGGAGGGTGGCTGCAGCGCGCAGGGGCCTCAGAGCGGTTCGCGCTCCAGCACCGGCCGCAGGAGGCGCCGCGGACTCAGAAGAGAGTGACTTGTGAAGTTCAACTTAAACAACACTCCTTTATGCTGAGGTTGCCCTTCCGACCTTGTCCTTTCTAGTAGAATGCCCTTTCTTTTGTAAATTGATGGTGCTAAGACAAGCTAGTTTGTTCCTCTTAATGCTATTTTAAAAAATTTAAAATCCGTCAACATGTATGGTCTCCAAAAGACAAACTGATAAACTATTGTGAGCCACGGTACCCAAGGGTCTGTGAGTGACACATCCAGCATCTGCCACCCTCACACTGTAGGCAAAGGACGGAGGGTGCCAGGGCCCGGGGCAGGGCAAGGAGGAGATGTCCACGTGTCCCGGCCTCGGGCTGTTGTCAGCCAGTCCGTCCCCGTTGTCACCTGCTCAGAGGATAAGGCTTAAGCTTCACACCCCATTCCTAGGACAGGTGCCCAGGCCCCACCCCCTACCGACAGGTGGGATCACAAGGGCCGTACTTGTGGAACAGCAAGTGTCCCCAAAAGACGTGTCAGCGGGGTGCATACTGCATGGTCACTGCACCCTTCCGCTCTGCCCTCAGGACCCCCACAGGCCCTCCATCCCTTGCACGGGGAGGATTGTGCCCTTTCCTCCTCTTTCCATCCAGTGACCCCTTTCCAGCATCTTCCCCTCCCCGAGCTGATCTTTCTAGTCCTTGGAGTGGAAAATTGGTTCTACAAGAAACCCTGTGGCTTCGTGCTCAGGTTGCTTTCTCCAGGGGTTTCTTTGAGCCTTCCTCTCAGCCTGGTGCAGACTGAGGTGGCCTGGGGACCGGGGAAGGAGCAGAGGAGAGGAATAATAGTCCAGCTGTGCTGCGGGCTGAATGCTTGTGCCCCCCGCCCCCAGATTCGTACGGTGAAGGCTAAACCCGCCAGTGTGATGGTATTTGGAAGTGGGAGGTGATTAAGTCACGAGGATGGAGCCCTCGTGAACGGGATGAGTGCCCTTATATAAAGTGAAGGAGAGTTGAGATCTCTCTGTCTCTGCTCTCTGCCGTGTGAGGACACAATGAGGAGAGAGCCATCTGCACACCCGGAAGCAGGTCCTCACCAGACACCAGGCCTGGGGCCTTGATCTTGGGCTCCCAGCCTCCGGTTTTAGCAGCCCGAGCCGACTAAGACGAGAGGCCTCCCTTCACAGCCTGAATGCACACCCTGTTCTGGGTGGTCAGGGAGTTAGCGGGCAGGTTCTGAGTGCTTGCCCAGCACTGAGGGAAGCACTGGGCCTCCACCCTTCATTTAGTCCTGACAACAGCTTTGTGGGAAGTTTTATTGCCCTGATTTTGTAGATGAGGAGGCTGAGATATGAGTTTGGGGAAATTTTTCTGAAGGGTCACAGTTGATGAATCAAGATCAAGTCTCAGGTCCTCTGACTCCAAAGCCAGTTGGTCTCCATCCATGCAAACAACAGGCACCAATGCCTGCGCGGGGCTCAGGGCAGTTGCTGTGACGTCAGCCCTCCTTCCACCCAGAGGCACTTCCCTTGTTCCTAACAAGGTGCCTCTCTTCCAGGCCAGCTGAGCAAGTTCAACTCTGCCCCCTTCTCCCCAGAGCCGCTCCAGAGAGAATGTTTCCATGGTGAGAAAAACCGTGGACCGGCCCTGTTCTGCCTTCTCTTCTTCCTCGTTCAGTATCCGCGATGCTCTGTGGGAAAGGTAGATTCAGATAAGCTTCCCCTTGGCTTTCTTTATAGGGCTTCCCTCCATCGGCCCAATGAACCTGGTCTTATAAAAACCTCTCAGCGTTGTGAGAGCCCTTGCCCTTTGTAGCCAAAGAATCACAGACCTTGGGACTTACTATTGAGGAGAAGAGGAAGGTACCACTTACCTCCCTCTATCCACCTACCTTCAACACCTCCCTACAGAGAGCTGAATTTTCAGTGGGCACTTTGATAAATTGTCTCCTCACGTCGCTTTGATGACCTGCACAAGACCGGTCTGGGGGCTTTGGGTAGGTGTAGTGTAAACTGCAAAGACCAGTGTCTGCTGTCCAGGCAGTCTGAAATTACCATACGGATGTTAGGAATCCGTGCACTGGAGCACGGCAGAGGCTCTGCTATCTGTATGTGGTCTGCGGGGATTCAGTCCAGAGCACAAACCCTCAGCCCGCACATCAGAGTGCACAGACACAGGGCATTTGGGTCATGAGTAACAATTAGATCTTTGTTTCAGGATATTAAAAAAATTCAGGCCAATTGTAAAATGTCAAAGAACTTCGAAGTTCAGATTTTCCATAGTGTGAATATAGTTACTAAGGATGCATCGCTTTAACATTTTTCTCATGTCAACTTTTATGCCAGTAAAAAAACCAGTTGTGCAAAAAATTATCTATAATGCAAAGAGTTTTTATTTGGGGAGACAACTTCAGAAATTTGCAGCAAATTTGAAACAAAATGCCTAAAATATAACTGGAATAATAATTTTGAAGTAAGTACTGTTTTGAAAATTAAGAGTTTTTAAATGAAAATATAGCTAATAAATTGCCATCTATTCACTCAAAACAAGCTGAGAAAAATAAACTAAAATACACCTGAAACTTAGAGTTGAAAATATCTATTTCTTGGAAAGCCATGTTTGCCATTATTGAGTTTTTGGTTTTGAGGAGGAAAAAAATTAAAAGAAAACTTTTGCAAATTATTAGAAATTGACCAAAGGGTAAAGTAGAAGAAAGAGTGCAAATGATGAATTCAGCTTGATTTCTATAAAAACACCCAAGATTCTAAAATAAATCATTAGTATATCTATTATTTACTATTCTTGTATAACAAGCCACCTTAAAACATAGTGTCTTAAAATAACCATAATCACCATTTGGCGCTCACGGATATTAAGTTCAGGGATTCAAGAGCGGCTTGAGTCTGCTGGGTGGTCGCGCTCTGAGTTTCTCATTAGATTGAGTTCAGGGGCTGGGGGGACAGATGGTGAGGTTTCAGAGAGCAGCGAAGTCTCCAGGTGTAGACTTGCATCGTTCCTGCTGCCTCCAGCCTGTGGGAAGCAGAAGTCCCACAGAAGGCGTGGCGCCACCTCAGGAGCTGAGCACCCACCCCCAGCCCAGAAGCTGGAGAAACCAGAGGAGGATCTTGGGGAAGGTGGAGTGTTCGAAAGCTCAGCTGCCTCCTCAAGCCAACAAGGTGAGAGGTGAGTCAGCTGCTCAGGGAGGCTGTTCAAGACCTACACAACGGTGGCTGCTTCCTTCTGCCCCCAGAGCCTCCCAAGAAGGTCTTCCGTGGCCCACCCTAACCAGAAACCGACGGGAAAGGGAATTCTGGGAAATGCAGAGCAACCTAGCCAGTCTGACACACTACAAACTACCGTTTCAAATTGCTTCCAAAAGTTTGCCATTTCACCTCGAAACACTTCAACTTTCATCCTGAAGTTCTGTTCTTAAACGGCAGCACAGAACAGCCATCTGAGGATGGCAAATGCTCAGACTCCAAGCGCAATAATCATTTAAATATTTGAAACAAGCCCCCGGCACCATTGCAGTTTGATTTTACTCTTATTTAATAAAATATCTGCTTTTCTAAAAAAAAGATTTTGTCAAATTCATCTGGCCTGGTCGGCACTAATTTTTACTGTGCTCCATCAAACAGAATATGATGATCAGAACTGTCCTGACAAACGCTCAACTTTGTTTTCTTCAGAAAAAAACAAGTTAGCGTGAAATTTCTGATGGGGAAACTGCTTCCCAACTAACAGCCTGAGTTTTTAAATGCGTCCTTTGACAAATGGCTTTTTCTTTCATTCTCAAGCTGTTATGACAAAATTTTCATCCTGAAAAAAGAAAACATTCCACGTCTTTACTCTTGAAAATCTGTATCGGAGAGCATGTAAAATAGCACTCTCTCCTGTTTTGTTTTCATTTCCTGGCACTCCTTCGGTGGGGCTTGCTGAGGTAAAAACTAAAACTATCAAAAAAAATTATACATTGTCTCTCATTAGAGTCAGAATCTCCCTTCATGTGTTGAAACTTCAGCTGAATTAGGAATAGCAGATGAAGAATTTGTAACCAAGCAAAAAACTCCATGCAACAAGTAATTAAAATTGATTATAATGGTGACATTTACTTGAGTTTTTTTTTTTTTTTTTTTAATTCTTAAGAAAAAGTTCAGCATGAAAGAATGTCTCGGAATCTTTAGGCACATAAGCTGGCAACAAATAAGAACCAGTCATGTTACGTTCAGTCATTCAAAAAGTGGGTGCGTATTTTAAGCCTGATAAAAACTTTGCTTTGAGAATTCCAACAAAGTCAGCTCCCCTGTTATCCTGGGTTGAATTCCACACGCGTGTTCCTAATCTGCTTGCAACCCCAATGGATTCTTTCCTGGTAATTCTCTCCTTTAACCCTGGTGGTTTGGTTTCCAGACTAGTTCACGAAAGCTTGTTTTTCCACATACACCCGAATTACAGCTCTAATCATATTATTTTAACTACATCTAAGTGCGTTGTCTTGTGGAAAATGAATTCTGAATTCCGAGCTGTGATGCCAAGAACACATCTTCCCCAAAACCAAGAGCCAAAACAGGCAACTGTGGTGGGTTTAGATTTTGCTTAGTAAAATGTAATTCTAGGTTAGCACTTCCCAAAGCATCCCCTTGGGAAGCTTCCCAAATGAGGAGGAGGGAGGGGAAGCCTGATCAAAGAAACTTAGGAAATTGTAAGGGAGGGAAAATGAATTTTCCCGACACCCATCTGAGTTGAGACCCCTGTAATAAAAGACAGATTAACAACAGAAAAAACAAACTGAAGTTCATTAACGTGTATATCTCATGCATACATGGGAAATACCCAGGGATAAATGAGTAACTCCTCGAAGTGGCCTAAACCACCAGCTTAAACAGTATATGTAGCTAAGGAAGGACATGTGTGGGGCAGGGGAGGCCAGTTACAGGGAGGTGCCCAGGAAACTCGTGGTAACAAGGAAGGTTGTTACGGAGATTCAGGACAACGTCCTCTCCACCGACAGGGGTTTCTTGTGGAAGATTTAGAGCCATCCTTCTCTTCCTGGGATGGAAAGGGAGACACCCTCACAAATAGAGAGTTCTTGTACACGTGGGAATTTCCCTTTCAAAAGGATGACTTCCACTCCGTTCTCAGCATGTCTGCTGTGTCCGCTCTTTCTCAAAACAGTCAACGCAGAATAATCCTGACGCCAAAGATGAGTATTTCGGGGCAGCGTGTTTTGCTGTCTTTCAAAATGTTGCGTATCCACTCTTAGAAAACTTCAGCTCATCTTAGTATGTGTCTTTAAAGTGGTTAAAGGAGGCAAGTATGTGATACAAACAAACTTTATTTAACACATCTTGAAGTGGACCATCTCTATTCAGAGAACTGCAGAATGGGCGGAAGGCAGGAAGCCTTTATAGGATAAAAAGTAAAGAACAAAGGAGAGAAAAATAGAAAATATCTGACTGACTGGGGCCACATAGTAACCTTGCTTGAGATGAGAAGGAACAAGGAAGTAAGTGGAGAGCTCAGAGTCCACCTGCCTTTGGGGGTGGGAAGACTGGATACACGGCAGCGCGTTCAGAGACTCTAAAGTTACATAAGTTTCAGTTTACTGTCGTAGCGCTCCAGGCAGAAGACATTTGTTTAAACATATATTGATTCTCCCAGACATCCTACAGTAAAGGCAACTGCTTTACTTTTTTTTAATCTTCTGTTTCCCAAAGATATTTGACTTCTGAACCCCCTTTTTTTTTTAAAGAGAATCTATTAAGGAAACTTAGCATTGTTAAGTTTGTGAGGAACAAGTGCTCCAGGGAAGGCACCCTGAAATTACTGCCCTCTAGTCACTCGCTGGGATGAGCTGAATCATTGGTTCTTAAACTTGGATGCACACTGGAATCATCAGGGGAGTTTAAACACCCAACTAGTGCCCACAGATCCCACTTTCCCGGTCATGGGTGTGGTCTGGCCAGGAGGATTTATTCTGGCTCCCAGGTGATTCTTAAGAGCAGCAAGCCTTCTAACTTGTTCCAGGCACAGACTTGAGGCCGGAGTTGTAGCCTCTACCTCTGACCATCAGTGTTGATGACCCGCAGGCTGTTCCTAGGTCTGTCCAGACAGCATAAGATGACTTTCAGGGTGAAGAGCCACACATTGTATTATTATGATTACTTGTAGAACCAATCCTAATTATCAACACAATTTTAAATCTTGGAAAAAGTATCATCACTTTGTTTTCCATGGTGCCATTTACTAACTTACAATTATTAGGAGGTGACCAGGGCCCCACTATGACTTTCATGGGCTTTTACTCCATAAAAAATATTAAAACTTATATTTTACAACTCCCCTGGGATAAAGACAACTATAATCCTTGCTGGATTAAAAACTAAAACATTTTATTCAACACTAAAAGTTCTTTTTTTTCTTATGATTTTAAAAGAAATTTAAACATTTTCCTGGGCCTCTAAAAGTGTCATGTCATGGAAGTAACCTAAATGTCCATCAGCAGATGATTGGATAAATAAGTTGTGGTATACATATATAATGGAATACTACTCAGTCATAAAAAAGTGAAATAATATCATTGGCAGCAACATGGATGGATCTAGAGGTTGTCATAGTAAGTGAAGTAAATCAGATAGAGAAAGACAAATATTACATATCACTTATATGTGGATTCTAAAAAATGACACAAATGAACTTATTTTCAAAACAGAAAGAGACTCAGTCATAGAAAACAAACTTATGGTTACCAGGAAGGAAGAGGGGAGGGAAGGATAAACTGGGAGTTTGAGATTAGCAGATAAAAACTACAGAATAGATTAACAACAGGGTTCTAATATATAACACAGGGAAGTATATTTAATGGTTTATAGTAACCTGTAATGAAAAAGAATATATACAAATATATATACGTATAACTGAATCACTATGGTGTAAACCAGAAACTAATACAGCATTGTAAATCAAGTATATTTCAATTTAAAAAATGGGAGAAAAAAAAGTGTCATGTGCCCTGTGCTTTCTATACCTAATGAAGAAGCCAGCCCTGGATGCAGCTTCATTAAAGGAACATGGCAACCACATGTCAGGTTGATGTATCAACTTGTAACTGAGTGTGTAATAACTCATCATCAGGTTTGAGCATACAGGAACTCAAGTCACCATAAATCTGAGTTGCAGATTTGTCTTTAGGCCTGAAGTGGGAGCAGGGACTCTGGAGCAGTAAGAACTGGTATTTTTAAATACTAAGGAGTAGGGTCCTTGTTTTGTTGTAGGTAAAGTCATTTCATGAGGTCTTGCTATTGTAATTCAAGTGAAATGGTATCGATCCTTGCCACTCAAAGTGTGGTCTTCATCTGAGGAGCGTCTGGTATCACCGTTTGGAAACTTATCAGAAGTGCAGGTTGATGAGGCGCAGGATATGCTACCCCAAGATATGGAACCTTGGCATATGGAGCATTTTTAGCTGGAGGAGTTTGAGAAAAACAGTGGAAGCATCAAGGTCACTTTGACCTTCTCCCCTGGCACAGGACAGAGAACCCTCATATGAGAGGTTCCCTTCCTAAACCCCTTGTCTCCAAAGATGAAGAAATACCAAGAGGAATCTGGACAAACAGGCCTTGCTGAGTTTGCCCTAGTTTGAATACTTACCTAGTACTTTTTGATTTATATCTATTTTTGCATGACTGTCCACTCTTCATCAAATTTAGTGTAAAAATTCTCATGTTTAACTGTTTCTTCCAGTCTTCATTTTTTTATGAAGGCTCCCATGTTTTGTAAAACTTATGTTAAATATACTTGTATGCTTTTCTCCTGTTAACCTGTCTTTTTCAGACTCAACCAGGGGCCCTAAGAGGGTCAGCTTTCTTCTCCTCTACGAGAATCTCAAGTCCAACCTCAGACCTAAGTGAAACAGAATTTATATTTTGATAAGAATTCCGGGTGAATCTCATACTAAATATTAAATATTTATATTTAATAATATAAAATATTAAAGTTTGATATACACTCTATGAATAAACCATTTAAATAATGAGGCATAAGAACTAGTGATTTCTTGTTCTAAAAGAAAGCAAGAGAAAAGGAGGAGGGACTTTAGAGCAAGGCAGAGAAAACTACTCATTCAAATCAGAGGTTATAAAGTTAACTTGATTCATGGTGGATCTTTAGGGGGTCAAGGTAGTTTTCAAATAACAGCAATAACACCACCATCAAACCTGATGTAAAAATAGCACAAAGAGTTGTAAAAGAAGATTGAAGGGTCCCAGTGATGGGACTTTGACCCAGTGAGGGGCAGGGCAGACAGACTTCTTAAGGGTCTTGACTTCCAGGCTGGGATTCAAGGGGGAAGCCATGTTTTCTTGGGGGGAGGAGTTGGGAGGAGTCAGACAGAGCAAAATAAACCAATGCAGAAGCCCAGGTCAGGGAACTGAGGTCACAGACATCAACGAGGCTGCAGCACTGGAGATCAGAGACTGAGAATGGAGAAGATAACTGGGCTGAGTCACCACAGGTCCTCCACTGAGGCTCAGATGCTGTCTGAAATACCCTGGGACCAGGAATAAGACAGAACCATCAGGGAATGATGGGTGAGTCCAGCATAGGGGAGGAAAAATAACTTTCCCTCTACCCTTCTAGGTTCTTGGCAGCACTGCCCCCACAACTCCCACCCTAGAATAAAAAGGCAGGTTAACAGGAGAAAAACAAACAGAAATCTAATAATATGTACACATCCTATGTACCTGGGAGAGACCCAGGAAAACTGCGTAAAACTCTTCTTGAAATGACCCAAGCCATCACTTTAAACACCATCTCCAATGAAAGATAAAAGATGTTGAGTGGTGAGGTAATCAGTTAGGGGAGGTTATAAAGAAAAGCACAGTATAAAAGGGTAAGGTAGTCATGCAGATTTAGGTCCTTGCCTTCTCCATTGATAAGAGTTCTGGAGACATAGTCCTCCCCCGCTTCCTGTTGCAGAGAACAGACATCCTGGCAGTGGAGGTTTCCTTATAAATACAAATTTCTTTTACAAAAGGGTAACTTCTACTTGGTTTTCAGAGCTTTTCCTGTCTACTGTTTCTTAAAAAAATAACCAGCTCAAGATAGTCTTTATGCCAAAGAGGCACATTTTAGGGTGGCAAATTCTGCCCCACTTCACGGGCCATGGGGATACACAGGAGGCTCAGAGGGTGAAAAACCACAAACCCACAGCAGAAATCATTTGGACCTGAAATTCTGAAGAATTTTCTCCTCCCAAAACTGCACAACAACATGATACCATGTCCTTGTAGAAGGATTGCTTGAATATTTGCCATAAGAAAAATACCAAGCCTATTGTTAAACCCAATACAGAATGCTGTGTTTCATTTACTTTTTTCTCTTAACCTTTATTTCTAGTTTTGTGAGAGGTTAGATAGCTCCTCTCCACCCACATCAGTTGTGGTTGAGGTGGTAAAAAACTATATCTCATCTTTTGGTTTCTAGCTGAAAGAATAGTAAAGTCTAAAAGTTTGGCCCATCTTTTCATGTTATTTTTAAAATACATTGTTTATTTTTTGAATATATAATAAATGCACACGAGATAAAATTCAAAAAATGGAAAATATTATATGATGAAGAATATATATTCCTCCTTTACTTTCTCCAACTACACAGTTCCCGTCTTTGTCTCCTGATTTTCATTGATCTCATCATTTCTAATGCCTGTAACCGAGAGCTTTGGTCTGAAGCCTACAGTGTAATGAATTCAGGGCTCACTGGTGGTCTCTTTGCTGTATTTTTTCCATTGACCTTTCAACTAGCTGAATGTCATCCTCTAGTAGTTTCTTTAAAAGCAACTCATGGAAACGATATTCTCTAAGCTCTTGCAGGTTCAAAGATGCTTTTCTGCTGCCTTTATTTGTGATATAAGGCAGAGGAGCCTATAAAACCCTTGTGTCCTGGGGTTTTTCTTTAGGACTTTGCAGACTTTGCTCTATCACATCAAGAACTGATTGAGGCTGTGAGCACTCTGAGCAAGACTGATTTTCCCCTAAGAGGTAGTTTGATGTCTTGGTCTAGGTGTCCAAAGGATTCTTTCTTTCTTTCTGAAGTTTAGTAACTTTACTAAGTTGAGTCTCCATCTTGATGGTTCAGTGTAAATATTTTCATTTGGGACAAATGCTGTCATCTTTCAAACTGAAGAGCCACTTCATCCTTTATTTCTGGAAATTGTGCTTGAATTACAACTTTAAACATTGTTGCCATTCATTCTTTTGGTATCCTCTTTAGAGACGTCAATTATGTGTGTGTTTGATCTCCTTTGTCTGTCTTGCTCATTTCTCACTTCTCTCCAATTCTTTTATGATTCTTGGCTCATATCAGTTTCATTTTTTCCTAGCTTTCTCAATCCTGTCGCCCATTACCTTTGGTCTGCTTTCAAGGGCAGGGCATTCTTTCTGTGCTGCTTCTAGTTTGGCTTTCTTTTCTATTGTCAGGGTGGAAAATTTTTCCCTTTTTCTCTTTAAAGTTCTAGTCTGATGATTAAATTGACTTAAGACAGATTAACAAGAGAAAAACAAATTTAATTTCATACCTATGGGAGTCCCAAAAATATGTGACCCAAGGCAAGTTGGGCAATGGGCCATCCTGAGGAGCTTAAGGCATGAGATGAGGGCCTGGGACTCCAAAGAGGAGGAGGGCCATTCACAGGGAGATGAGAGGAGCAGATGTTTGATAAGTAGATGTTTTCCCTGCCACACAGACAAGTCATTCAGATAAAAGAAACATCCCTGTAGTTGAAACAAGCAGAAGGCCCTCTCCCCCAAAGTGCTTCACAGAGACCCACAGCTCTGAAGAGGGGTTAACCAAAAGCTAAATTAATAAATCCACCCACCTTAGCCATACCTGCCTCACCTGCTCCTTGGAAGGTATTAGGGTAAAGACTTCAAGCAAGATTCCCTCTCTCTGCCTGTCTATCTGTCTCCTTTTCTTTTGCTCCCATCTCTCTGTCTTGCACACAGACCACAGAGGCTCTCCTCTCTGCTGCTGCCATGGGCAGAAATGTTCACCGGGTTCTCCACTACAATTCAGTGGGTAAGAAGGAAGATAATTTTTCCAATCCATCAGTAATGAAACAGGAGTTTTGACTTATAGTCAGTACTTGTGTTTCTAAGTGAAACTCTTCAGAACTCTGAGGATGGGGCATTGGACTATTTGTGCCCTTTAAAGCCCCCCAGAAAAACTTGTCTCATGATCTACTGTATCCACAGTGCCAAGCGCAGTACCTGGTATGTGCTATGTGCTCAATGGATACTTGAAAGACTGTATACATATATGCATTAATAAACTTCCTCTGGGAAAGTAATGGAGTAGGTAACACAGCATCAGTCATGTAGCAGAATTGTGCTAAATGTCAGGGATGTTGCTGTTGGTTTTCCTTTTCCCTACAATCTGTTTTTGAGAGGACAGAGATCTCCCCACAGATTTCCCCAAGACACCATAAAACAGAATGATAAAATAGCTTAATTTCTCTGGTCTTTAATCATTTTATTTTGGCATAGTCAAAAACATCACACTTCCCAAAATATACGCACTCCAAAAAAAAAAAAAAAAAAAAAAAAAGATAACCAAACATATAGTCTTAATAGAAGTAACAGTTGGTATCAAGAAATACACTGTTTGTACTTTTGTCTCCGAAGACTTAACTTGTTACATGGTGATGAGCTATCTGTTTCCTAAGGACCTGAGGACAGACAAGCCTGCATTACTGGCCTCAGGAGCTTACCTGAGAGCTCCTCTACTGCCCTCATAATACCTACAGCCGGGACCAGGCACCACCATCAGTTTATGGTGGCTCCTGCCCCAGGCGAGCCTTCAGATGAGACCCCTGCCCTGGCCAACACCCTGAGTGCAGTCTGTGAGGGACAGCTAAGCCACACTCAGGTTCCTGACCCAGAGAAACTGTGAGATAATAAAGGTGTCTTACGTTAAGCTGCAAAGCTTAGGTAATTTGTTACACAGACAAAGATAACTAACACAGCATCCTTCGGACAATCTCCTTTTCCCAAATTTCTTATATACTGTAGTAGTTTCCCAGGGCAGCCACAACAAAGTTCCACAAACTGGATGGCTTAAAACAGCAGAAATGTATTCTCTCACAGTCCTGGAGGCTGGAAGTTTGAAACCAATGTGTCAGGGACAAGGTCTCTCTGACACCTGTAAGGAAATCCTCCCCTTCCTCTTCCTGCCTCCTGGCAGTTGCCGCAAGCCTTGGTGTTCTCTGGCTGGAAGCTGCATGACTCCAGTCTGGGCCTCCATTGCCACGTGGCCTTCTTTCCGTGTGTCTTTCTTTTCACACGAGTTCTTTCTCATAAGGACACCAATCATGTTGGATTAGAACTCACGCTACTCCAGTATGACTTCACCTCAACTAACCACATCTGCTATGACCCAATTTCCAAGCCAGACTACATTCTGAGGCACTAGGGGTCCAGACCTCACGTGCCTTTTTTCTTGTGGGGGAGGGAGACGAAATTCAACCCATGGCATATAAAAGGATGCTTTCAACTAGCATAATGCCTTTTTCTGAGTTAACTCAGAAACAACTTAATCTCTTTTGACCACAACCATTTCACAAAGGGTAAAGGTCTGTGCTGTTCCTGATCCATGGGTGGCCAATGAAATAGAAAACAAAAAGTGAGAACTTCCAGGGACATCAATCACTTGCAATATTTACCCGACACTCTAAAAACCCAATGATGCAGGGCTGCAGATGAAATGCCTCAGCCGATGCCCTTTATAATATTTCTAGCTGACATGGTTATTGCTCAGTGAGGAAGGTGCCATGGCATGAAAAGCATGGCATTTTGTTTTTATCACTAATGTGAGTAATAGAAGAGCTGGGAAGTTTATGGATGTGGAAGATGACAGTACTTTAAGAAGAAATAAAATGTTTAATGTAGTTTCCAGAGGAGTGCTTTTACAATGGTAACAAGACCTAGCATTTAGTTAATGCTCCATGATTTATATTTGTATCTCCCCACAGACATGCCTTTTGCCTAGCGGGCACCCAACATGTGCAGGTGAACTGAGCACCATAACCAGCTGGGGGTGCAGCTCAGGCAGGAGATGTGCTGGGGGGGGGGGGCGTTACTATCTTCATTTTCAGATGAGTGAGTAGAGACCTGGAGATCCAAAGTTTTTCAGCGACATTGAAATGACCTGCTCAAGGTCATTTCCAGGGATTAAAACCAAGTTGTCTGATTCATGATCTAGTACTTTTCTCCGCTAATATAATGCCCAAAACAAAAACATTAAAAGGTGTGTTAATGGAGAATGGAATCATGGTTCCACAAAAATGAGACAAAGAGAAATGGGTTCACATACTCTAAAAACAATCCAGGCATATGGTAGGGTCTGGAGTGGAGGGCGGACTACAGCTTTGTCTTATCTCCTCCTTTTCTTCCCTAAACGCACAGCCCAGAGTGGATGTGTGCCCAAGGTGTCCTCAGGAGCCTGAAGCCCTTTCTGAGCACCACAACAGCAACAGGCAGAAACATCCTAATCAAATGGCAAGTCTAATTGGAGAACAGGGATCTCAATTAGTCTGCCTGTCAGTGTCAAAACTCTGAAACGTCATTCTCCAGGCAGGCACCTTGGTGCTTGAGCAGAGATCAAGGAGGATCTCAGTAAGCTGGGTCACAAGATACAGTCTCTGAAACAGACACTGCTTCCTTGATTTTATCCTCTTTCTCTAAACATTAGAGACTGCCACCCTCCCAACCCCAGTCCAGAGAAGTCCATTGGTCCACCGAAGCATTGTGTGCTAGGAAAGGTGTGTGGACCATGTGCTCAAGCGTATACAGGCTGTGACGGGAAGAGCTGTGGGCTGGTCATCTGGGGACTGGGCCCCGGTTGCTGGTCTTTCTCTAAGTAGCTGATGGTCATAGGTCCTTCCGGCATGGCCTGATGGGCTCTAGTCTCTTGTATACAATGTGATGAACTGAACCTGATAGTCCCACACTTAACGACCTTTGGCAGGACAGCCAGCCCCAAACCCCAAGCGGCTTATAACAAAGAATGGGCCAGCTCTGGAGGCAAAGCTGTAGGACAGGTTTGGGGCTTAGTTGACCCCACTGGCTCAGCTTCTCTCTGCTCTACTCTCTGCTGGGCGTCAACTTCATCTTTGTAGAAAGAAGGCAGACCTATAAAGCCAGAAAATGTGTCCAGCGGCCTCCAGGAAACTCGTAGCTGCTTAGCCCCGGCCTGCATGGATTCACCTGCCCACTTCTGAGCCAGCCCCTGGGAGGAGCTGGAATTCCCACTACTGGCTCAGACCACGCCGACCTGGACTTCCAGCGAGAACAAAGACTTCCGGGCTTCTGCCGCACGGTGCTCGCCGGCATTCCACCTGACTCTAAAGACTCGAGGTTTTATGAAACAACACAAGTAAATCCAAACTTAGAAATATTAAAGAAACCCAAATAATGTCATAATATTAAGGAAAAATAAATTAAGGACATTGCCCCTGGGTCTTCTAGAGATACGGCCGGCAACTTGAGGACCAGTGTCTACTGGCCCTTCATTAATTGAAGGTGTGTTGTGCGGAAACGTCACCTTTCTTGGTGATGATTTTACCACTACAGGCCTTTCTTCATGATATACGGTGGTGATACTTCCTCCCGAAGAAGAGGCATAAAGGTGCCAAGAAGACGGAGGCGGGGCTGCTCCTCTGCACTGCTCTGTACTTTTTAGCGAGTGTGCACGAGTGTGCCTGTGTGCATATGTGCAAACGTGTTTGTATTTCTCTCTTAGAATCAAAAAGGAGTCTTAACCGATAGTTCTCAGCCAAACTAATAATGAATCTCCTATTTGATGGTCCTAATCAGCTTCTTTCTAGACTAAAATGGTTAAGTCATTGTCATTCCAAGTGAGCATTCTATAGGCATTTTTGCTAAGCTTAGGGCAGGCCACAGTCTCTTATAAACTTACAAACGAGACATGATAGCTAGTTGGATAATGATTCCATGATTTATTTTGTTGTCTCTAATTATAATCTCAAGAGAGTAGTTCATATAAAAACCCAATGCCTTTTTCCACTGAAACAAATGAAGGAGGCTTCCTGGTAGAATTGCCTCGGTTTAATATGCTTGTGATCTTTGTGACTACTATTTTTGCAAGTTCTTGACTTCAGACACCATCTCTGAATGATGTACATCGTAAGGCTTCATGTGGTTCAGACGTATCTGTTCAGACTTAGAAATGAACATGCGAATGCCCTTCAGATGAGCCCTTTAAACATGAGCAGGAGGACAGAATCTTGGAAATCTTTGAGTTTATTTCACCCACTACTCTCATTGTCCAGAATATGTCCCCAGGTTAAGTGATACAAATATTCTCAAGGTAAAAATAATTAGATGTTAGCAAAATGCAAGTTGAATCCCAGATCCTTTGAGTCAAGATAAATACAGTTTTCAGTGATTTTTTTTCTATGCTGACTTCTTCAGAACAAAGGTACCCGAAGACTTTTCAGGCTAACGCTACTTCCGGCAGCTTTCAGGTTTGTGTTTAAGTATTAAAGACCAAGGAGGAAGCTGACACCATATTTGTTCTTGATGCCTAAAGACGACTTGTTATATTTCAGAGTTTGCTTTTAGAATTGAGAAAAAGCAGAAAGAAACACATTTTAATACACATTGGTGCCAAAACTGATGCTGTGTGCTAGCAAACCTGTATCAGACGGCTGACCAGACGGGCCAAGTGCTAGGCTGTGCCTGGTTTTCAGAAGGTCGTGTTTCACCCTCACAAGGACGGCATTTGTAAGTGTTGTTATGTAAGTGAGTCCCAGGGCGAGGCCATGTCTTGGACCAACTAGCATCGGATAATATTTACAGACATGATAGGCCCTGAGGGATAAGCTTCACACAAGGGAGGCTCGTGCACAGTGGAGGGTGTATCTTTGACCCTGTAACTCCACCCCTAGGGAACCTTCTTAAGGAATTTACCAGATACTCAAAATGAACGCTCACGTGCATTTAATTCCTTAGGATTTAGTTAGTTCAATTTTCAAATATTCAGTATTTGGCAGTAGAGGATTGATTGGCTGCCTTACACAGAGAATAGTGAGAGAATAGTAAGTGTCATGGAAGACACTGACCACAATGTATGACAGCGTGGACTCCGCCCAAGGCTCCGGGCAGAGTCCTTCCTTGCCTCCCAGCTGCTGGGGGCGCAAGGCGTCTGGCACGTGGCTCCAGCCTCTGCCTCTGTCTTCACGGCACCTGCTCCTCTGTGCTTATGAGGACACCTGTCATCAGATTTAGGACCCACCCTGCACTCATGGTGATCTCACCTTGAGACCCTTAAGTGAATGATGTCAGCAAGGACCCTTTTGCCAAATCAGATCACACTCGTGGATTCTGAGAGGATGTGTCTTTTTTTCGGTGGGGAAGGTGGGAAGCAGAATTCAACCTATTGCAATTAGAAAGGCAGTGTATAAACTTTATACTGTCCCATCCCAGCAATGTAAAATGTATTTATATATGTGTATATGTAAAATATATTTATATATATAATATAGATAGATAGATAGATATAGATATATGCTTATATGTATTTATATATGTAAAATATATTACAGGACCACCTGTAACAGGTTGTTAGAGCTGGACTGGGGAACCAAAATGAATGTGAATAAACCCAAAACCACCCCCAGATGAACAACTTCAAAGAGAATGAAGGAACACGTGGTCCAACACCTGGGTCTCTCAGCAAGACTGGATTTGCTCAGAGAGCGCCTCTGGGAGGAGACTGGTAGAGAGATCTCTTTGGAGAGAACGGTTGCCTTGCTGTAGGTGCCCACCCTTGGGAGAGGGGAGACAGGATGCTAGTCCCCAACTCACGGCCAGGGGAGGTCAAGGCGAAGTTGAATGATGCTGAGGACGGGTGTCTAATCCTCACTAAGAAGGAGAAAATGGACTGTGGTCTGGGGTCCAACTGCCACCAGGAAATGGAGGGAACAAGAGAAGAGCTCACCAAAGGCTTTGGTGGCAGGGCCAGGGGAGGGCTGCCCTAGGGGGCGGTCAGCCTCTCCTTCCAGGATTGTGGGGACAAACATTTCCTCCAAACAGATGGGGACTAATCGGGGGGACATCAGTGCATTCATCTCCCAGGGTGGCCATAATGAAGTACCACAAACTGGGTGGCTTAACACAATGGAAATGTGTTCTCTCACATTCTGGAAACATCTGCAGGGGCAGTTCTCTCTGGAGGCTCTGCAGGAGATTCTGATCCCCGCCTCTCACCCTGCTCCTGGCTGCTCCTGCAGTCCTTGGAGTTGCTCGGCTCGCAGAGGCACCACTCCCTTCCCTGCCTGCAGTGTCACGTGGGCTTCCTCCCTCTGCCTCTGGGTTTTCTCTTCTTACAAGGACCCCGGTCACTGGACTGGGGCCCACCCAAATCCAGTATGACTTCATCTTAGCTATTTACATCTGCAAAGGCCTTATTTCCAAACAAAGTTGCATTCTGAGGTTCTGGGTAGATGTGTATTTCAGGGGACACTATTTCAACCCAGGACGGCTGACAGGAGAGAGTCATTGGATTCAGGTTAGAGTGACTGCATGGAGGGGTGAAGAAACCCTAGAAAAGGAGGCTGGGGTGAGCTGCAGGGCGCCCCAGGGCTGAGCGAGGAGTTATAGGGACCATTTGCAAGGTGCTCAGGGCCAAGGCCAAGGAACCCCCACAGGGAAGGGAGCAGAGGGCATTCCTTTTTTTTTTTTTTAAATTGAAGGATAGTTGATTTAGAAGGTCATGTTTCTGGTGTGCAGCAAAGGGGTTCACTTCTACATTTATATGTGTATTCTTTTTCATTATAGGTTATGACAAGTTACTGAATATAGTTCCCTGTGCTGTACAGTAGGACCTTGTTTATCTATTTTATAAACAGCAGTTTGGATCTACAAATCCCAAACTCCTAATTTATCCCTCCCCCTCTTTCCCCTTTGGTAACTACAAGTTTGCTTTCTATGTCTGTGAGTCTGTTTCTGTTTTGTAAATAAGTTCATTTGTGTCATTTTTTTAGGTTACATATATTAATGATATCATTATTTGTCTTTCTCTGTCTGACTTACTTCACTTAGTATGATGATCTCCAGGTCCATCCATGTTGCTGCAAATGGCGTTATTTCATTCTTTTTCATGTCTGAGTAGTATTCCATTGTGTATATATATGTATATTTATATATACCACATCTTCTTTATCCAGCCTTCTCTTGATGGACATTTGGGGTGCTTCCATGTCCTGGCTGCTGTAAGTAGTGCTGCTGTGAATATTGGGGTGCATGATCTCTCAGAAGTCATGTTTTGTGGAGATATATGCCCAGGAGGGCATTTCTAAAGCACCCCAAGTAGAACCAAACCGGCCTCACCATGTGCCAGGCCCTGGGACACAGAGCTACCCCACCCCCTAAGAACTGTCTGGTCCCCTCTCTCTGCCTGCAGGGGGAGGTGAGAACAGAAGACCGCCCCGGCTGCTTCCCCACCGCAGGCTCAGCCTGGAGAGAGGGCGGGGAGGGGAGGCTTAGAGTTCCGGCTGTATCACAGGACATAATGCCAGTAGTGTCTGTTAGTATGTGATGCCCATCCATGCCCTGGAGGTAACATGGCATTATTCTAATTAAAGACATGTATCTGTTTCAGGACTAAAATTAACCAGAGAGCTTTTTATTATCTGAGAGTGATCAGAAGGGAATTTGGGGCAGCCAGCCTCTCACTCTCAGTCAGAGGAAGATTCTACAATAAATTTTAAAGGAAGATCAAGAGACAACTGTATGTAGAAGAATTTTCAGTGAATTTTATTTATTTTTTCAATGTAATGTTTCCTTTTACAAAGCTATGCCCTCTTTTGAAGACGTGAGTGTTGCTACCGCAACAGCTCTCTTTGAGAGTGGAGAATGCGTGACTTGGAATGGGTCGCAGCGACCGTGCCCACCCTCCGAGCCACCGGTGTCAACCTGGGTGATGTCCCAGCAGGTCCTGGTCCAGCCAGGGGCCAGACAAGAGGGTGTGACACACTGTGACAAAGCAGAATGGAAAGGAGAGGAAAGAAAGGCAGACTGCAGCATTCTTGGGGCCACATAGAGCCTTGAAGAAGCAGCTTATGCCCACAGGACCACACACTTTTCCCAGTTAAACCATGACCGTTACTGGGCCCTGGTGAAAACGCCAAGCCTCGCTCTCCTGGCTGCCAGCCCGGGGCTCGGCAGCCCGCGGAGTGGTGCTTAGCAAATTCTGCCACCTCGTGCCCCCGGTGCAGGGAGCCTAGACAGACTGCTTGTTTTTCGTGCCCTCCTCCTCTGATTTATTCACCAAGCTGTGACCTCCACAGCACCCTAGTTCAGAGACAAATAAGGCTCAGATGTCTTATGTGTTCACAAATTTTGCTTTTTCTTTTGAGGCAAGTTTTGTTCGGCTTTTAGAGATGCCAATGTGCTGTTAAGTGCCAGCCAAGAGACTGTGTATGTGGATCCCAACAAAAGAATACAACTCATCTTATTTCATCAGCTGAGAAGTCCAGGTCTTCGGTCTAGGGAAGAGGAAATAGAAGAACAGCAGCGAGCGTATTTAACAGGGTGCTTTGGGGTCAAAGAATCCCCACCATCTCCCGTGTGGAGTCCCAGCGGCAGATTCAGAGACCCAAGCTCACTGGATTGGCTCCTGGAGTCACTTAATGCACATTTATCAGAGAGGCAGGTGGGATGCAGGCAATGCTTGCAGTGGCTTTATAGAAGCAGATGTGGCAGCATCTGTTGGCCAGAGTGGTCCATCAAGCCAACAGTCTGGCTATGATCCTCTTTGCTTCACATCTACTAAGAGAACTTCAAATCCACTGATTAACTTTCAAAAGATTGAATTTTTTTTTTTTCATTTTTTAGCGACGGGAGAGCAGAATTCAGAGAGCTGGGCTATAAACACTGGGTTTGCCTCTTCCTAGCCGTGGGAGAGGATTTCCTCTAAGCCATCTTGCTCTCATTGGTCTAACTGGGGTAGTGGCAGTAGATACCCAGAAGGGCTATTTTCAGAATTAAGTGATGGAATACATGTAAGGTGCCTGACTGGTCTGCAGCGTTCAATAAATGATAAACACTTGGTAATTTGATCATGGTCATTGTGGTAGCTGCATGATGCACCCCTAAATGTGTCCACATCCTAATCGCTAAAACCTGTGGACATGTAACTTTCCATGGTAAAAGGGACTTTGCAGATGCAATTAAGTTAAAGATCTTGAGATGCAGGTGTGCCAAAATATCTGATATATTTTTCACAGTGTGTGTGGAAATGACATTTTTATGGACTAATTTGCAGCCTTGGTCTTGCAATGGGGTATCTATAGAGGTCGGGGCTGGGAGGCGATGCTACTGGGGACCCCTTCCCCACCCACGATCAAGGACAAGGAAAGCCATGAGGTCTCTGTTTGTTCTCAGGAACATCCTGAGTGCGTGGGTCCCACATTCAGCTCCCATGTTTCACGAAGTCTCTGTTGCTGCCGAGAGCCAGTGAGCCCATGTCCCCTACTAAGCAAGTGAGCGCCCTGTCACAGGAGGAATCGCCAAGGAAGCATCCAAGGGCCTGAGGTCCCCCAAGACTCTGACTTAGAAGTGGGCCCCAATTTGGTGCTGTTCCTGGAGTCGGGACTTCCTACAGCCAGCCAGGTGTGGGGCTGGGCAAGTATTAAGACTGGAGGGTTCAAGAACCCACAGACCCAAACGCAGACCCCCACCCGCGAGACTGAAACCCACGTCAGTTCCCCTGGCTTCCACGAAGAGCCAGGAGCCCCTGAGAACTATTTTCCAGATGGACGACGCACTAACTCATCACTGGTCATTTGTACCTTGATTCAGATTGATTTCTGAATAAATTTAGTCATTTATTCCTGCTCCCTCAGGGAACTACTCTACTTACTGCAGCTCATAAATGTCTGCCGAGGCCAGTGCCCACCTCACACCCGATCGCCTGTACTTCTCAGACCTCTGCTGGGTATTCCCATTTACTTGTTTTATTTCAACTTTAAGATCAGCTTGTCAGGTTATGAAAAAAAAAATTCTGGTGATATGTTAAATCAAAATATAATGATCAAATTTGTAGATTAATTTAGAAAAAAAAGGACATCTCAAGGCTTGTGAATTTTGCTCTGTAAGAATATGATATATGTTTCCATTTACTAAAATCTTTTTAAGAGTTTTGTATGCATGTTTCACATACTGCCTTTTAAATTTATTTGTTCTTCTTCTTCTCATTGTTATTATAAATGAGCTCTCTTGTCATTATACCTTATAATATAAAATGGACCAATATATATTACTTTTGGGGACTGTCTTCCTACTGAATTCTTATATTTGTAATAGGTTTTCAGTTGATATTCTAGAATATTCAGTTGATACTCTAGCCATAACTTTGGCAAAGAGTATTAATTTTCCCTCCTCCTCTTCATAAATGAGAGTGATCTGTAGTTTCCTTTCTGCTGTCTTTATCTGGTTTTAGCATCAATGTTGTGAAGCCCCTTCTGTCTTCAGTCTCTGCAGGGCTCCTCCCCCTGCCCGACAGCGCCCAGCCCCCTGGTCTAATAAAGGACCATGGGCGCTCATGGAGGACAAGTGTGATGTCTTTAATGGTCAGAAAAAGGTATTAACTGCTTAGAAAGTAAGTTATATATTTCTGTAATTTGCCAATCTCTGAATTCACTAGTCTTTCCCCCAAATTTTTGCTAACACATTCCTTCCACTTTCTTCTAGGGGTAGAGACTGTAATAAACATTAAGCTGGAACTGTTCAGTCCTGGCCTAGCAGTGGTCACGGCCCTGAGGCCGCAGGCTGCGGGGTCGTGTGTCTGGCGACGGAACACGCTGGTTGGTTCCGTCAGCGCGCACCCTGGGGTGGCTGGGGCCGGGCCGCCTTCAGCCCTGCGCCTGGCTCAGCCCCCGCCTTCCCCAAGCACCGCCTTCCCGCGGGCGGTAGGTAGCAGGCCCGCGGGAAGGGAAGCTCACTCAGTGGACTCTCCTCGTGCCGTTAGCTTCTCATCACAAAATGTGATAGTTACTCCGACTAAAAAATAAAACAGGCAATGAAAGAAAGAAAGCCATTTATTACGGACTGGAAGCAATCAATTCGCAAAGTGCCTTTCTTCATTGGAACTTCTACTCCTTCCAGTGCGTTCTGCTGTGAAAAGAGAGGAGAAAGGAAGGATTAAACCCCGTGGCGTGCGTTTTTCCTTCTTCCTACAGAGGCGCAGGACGCGGGATTCCTGGGCACTGTTTGAAAGGGAATCCAAGGTGGCACCAGGGACCAGAGCAACTATGTGAAGCTGTGAGCCCTTGAAAGAAGAAAAGGAGGGAGAGACACCTGCTGAGAGAAGAGGAGGTAATCAAATCCGGGGAACAGAAACGCAGCCCCAGAAAGAAAGCTCATCTCAAGAGAGTCCCTCGGGAAAGTCTACAGGGAGATGCTGGACTCAGGCTGATCTAAGGAGGTGCTGGTGGTGAGAGGGCGGAGGGAGGGAACTAAGCAAGCCACTGAGGAGTAGGTGGGCTGCGGCTGCAGTCATTTGAGGGCATGGGTTGGGGGTGGGACTATTTATTCATCCATCCATCCCTTCATCCATTCAATAAACATGTATGCACTGAGTATCCACTGAGGGTTATGAAGGTTAGTAAGGCACAGCCCCGACCTCTAAAAGGGAAAACAAGAACTCACAAGCTAGGAGAAAAGACAGAGGCAGTTAGAGTGCAGCCTGGTACAGGCAGTTCCAGAGAGTCCCACGTGTAGGAAACCTCAAGGAAAGGTTTCTGGAGAAGACATATGAGACAGACTCCAAGCATAAGATGGGGAGCAGGGTCACTGGGCCTGGGAGTGAAGGTCAAACCCAGACTGGGGGCCGGTGGAACAGTCAACTGTGTGACTCTTCTGTGTGAAGTGAAGGCTGAGAAGCCAGGGACACAGACAGGGACCCTTCCATTGAAGGGAGGGTCCGATTCTGCATGTCCCAAATCTCTAGGGAGTTTAGACTCCACCTCCCAGGTGAACAGGACCTTGACCTGTAAGAGCTGGTGTTAAGGTGTCTCTGGTGGCAGTACAGAGGTGACTTTTAAGATCATCAGGAAGATGCTGACCACACCAGGCTAGAGTGATGAGGCCAGAGCACAGACAGGGTCAGAGCGGTGAAACAGTTCAGAGGAAGGACTGGCAGAACACAGTGACTGATTGGATGAGGGCGGGGAGGAGGTTCAAGATGAATCCATTCCGGTCTGGGTACCTGGAGCTGAGTTGGATACAGGAAGAAGAGTAAGACAGTCCCAAAAGGACGAATTCCATTTTGAGTGTGCTGTGCAACAACTGGACGGAGTGTCTGGCACGCTGTTGTTTAATCAAGCCCGCAGTTCCGGCTAGAGGGACAGTGTGTGCGTAGAGGTTGGAATCATCCCCGGACAGGTGGGCATCACGGCCCTGGGGGTGCGTGCGATCACCTGGGAGAGCAGGGACAGTGAGCAGAGGGACAGCGGAGGCTGGAGCCCTGGTGAACGTCACCGCAGTCTGACGAGCAGGAGGAAGACAGAGGATGCAGCAAGAACAGAGAGACGTCTTGGCTGGAAGGAGGGCCAAGACCAAGTCTCAGGGGCCAGAGGATTTCAGGGAAGAAGGGAGTTTTCCTCAGCATCAGTTCAGCCACGAGGTTCAGCAGAAAGGGAATGGACAGCAGCAAAGGGCGGGTATCGAGCAGGACAGAGCCAGTGCCCTGAGAGAGGGGACAGAGGAGGACCTGCAGACAGCAAGTGCAGACAGCTTTTCCTTAAAGACGTGGTGAGAGGGAACAAGAGAGATGACAGAGAAACTGGGGTAAACTAGAGGGGAAGCCCACTGTACAGCCGGCCCTCGTTATTCACGGAGGTTTGTCTACGCGCTATTATTTTCTTGTTCAGTACTCCTGGTGCTTTTGAGTCATTCCAGGCCATGCATAGAGTGACAAGATTGACAAAGGACCTCACTGAGAACTGCCTTCTTTGCTGCTCTGGGGCGTAGCGCGTAGGACTCCCACACTAATAACCCCCACTAATCGACACTGCTGTGTAGACGCACGCGCATCACTCACGCTGCGCGGTCTGGGGGCCCCTACATCACGCAAAAGTCAGAACTACGCCAGCTGTAAAGACCGGGAGAGCGTGGCGCTCTCAGACAGATTCCTTTCAATGTGAGCCGATTCCCCGCCCTTCCTACGTTAGAATAGCCAAGAAGAAAAACGTTCAGAGCTCTTTTTTTTAAAAAAAAATACTCCCTTTCACTACCCACTCCTGTATCTTAAATGATTTTCTAACAACCTGAAAGCATCCAGAACAGTCACTGTGAAATTACAGAAACCCTTCCTGGGCTTCTGATTTGTCCCAGAGACGGAGGGAAGCGCAGAGGATTCGTGCTCTGTGAGCCAGGGTCTCCGCCTTCAGAAAGCTCCCCACCGGGCACGCGGCTCCACAGTGTGAGAAGTGTCATCCTGAATCTGGTCCTGCATTTGTTCATTCCTTCCTTTCAACCCGATAGAACCCTTAGGATGTTCTAGACACTACTTTCAGCATTAGGAAGTAGACAAAGGATATTGCTGTTAATACCTTAGTAGGGAGGTATTATTAATTGTATTTTTCTTGTTAGTAAACCAAAATAGCTCATAAGGAGAACGAGGTAGCACGCCCTAAAGGCGCTCGTGGTCTAGCAGGGACAAAAACAAGTACAATGATCGTCACGAATCTTTGAAGAACTGAGCCCGAGAGGTTAGGGGACTGCGTTCCTCCCGCAGCCCCCAAGCTTGGCAGAGCAAGCTGGGAGCCAGGTTCCAGACCCTGGGGATTGGCCCCCTCACTGATCCCCCTGTGCTGGCCTGATCCTAAGATTCCGGGAGCCTCGGAGCACAGTGTGGAAACCTGCCCTGCTGAGGGTCATGGGAGGGCAGGGGCATAACTGGGACACAAGTCAAAATCAATGTCCCAGCCAGGGCAGTGGCCTTTGGCCTTTAGTCTGTGTGGCTTTTAAACAGACGTTTTTTAAGTGATCAGTTTCTTTACAGAAATCAGATCATAAATTTATACTGGGATTATACACACCATATGTATCTCCAATATAATCATTAATGAAGAAAATGCAACCAGTCTATTAAGAATTCTATTTTTCCCCTGAGGATGTTCTGCAAAGCAAATAGAAATGATTTAACTGTATAAAAAAAGAATATGATGAGTCTGTTTCTTTGTAATGAGCAGTGTCTTGATCTCAGCATGAAGCTGGTTTGTATTTTTAGGGTGCACATAGATTAAAAAGAAAATGTACCGTTTGCATCTTTCATCCAATACAGCCTCGCTGGTAAATTTCCATTCGATTTTAGTAAGATGTCAGTTGACCTCTTTCAAATTCTGGTGGTTAAAAATTAATCATACTACACTTAGACGATTTTTTTTTTTTTTTTTTTTGTTAACAGAAGGTCAAGAACCCGAAGTGAAGTTCGGTCATCCACTCAAAAAATACGTCCTGTATGCTTGCTGTGTGCCCGGCCCCATGCAGGGCCCTGGGAGTCACCTCGGCCCTCCCCTGGGAGGGAGGGGGCCTGGTGGCTTACTGTGCCCTGTGATAAGGATTTTAGGGGAGCCCATAAAGGGCCACATCTCTGGTTTGGGGAGGGGGTGAGAACGGACCTCATGGGGGAAGCAGCACTGAGCTGAGATCTGAGTGATGAGGGGGAATTAGCCGGGCCGATGTCCCAGGTAGAGGGATCGCAGCAGGAGGAACTGCAAATATTTCATTCCTGCAGGAGCTTTGGGGCCAGGTGGACTTGGGAGAGACGACGCTAGAGAAGAGGGCAGGGGCCATGTCACGGAGACCTTTGAGGGCCATGCTAGGGGGTTTGGACTTTACCCTGAAGGCGGACAGTGCTATGTAAGCTGTAAAGCCCACGACAGCCCCCAGGCTGCATTATTAACTTGTGAGCGTGTATATAAGATAAACGTGCGCTGAATCAATACCTATAATCGCATCCAAAGATTCCTTTTAAATGCGCCCTTGGTGACTAACTAAAGGGTTAGTACTTGGGAGCCTTTAGAAAGACAAAGCTGCCTTTGCTTCAGCCCCTAGTACCCGGGGACTCACACACCCGCCAGGCTCAGTGGTGTTAAGTGAGGCTTGAAGAGCCAGGGCTCGACCTCCAGCCCCCACACAGCGGGGCGAAGACGCTGCTGCTTCTCTTGGCTCAGGGTCTGCCTCTGCTTTGTCCTGTAGGTGGAGTGAGTACTAAGGGGTTAAAGGAGAAGGACCAGAGTCTCCTCTGCGTTTCCAGATAAACCTGAGGGCAGCGCACAAGGTGGACAGTGTGCGATCGGGACCTGAGGCAAGAATGCTCGTGACAGTTCAGTGGTGATGGTAATGAAATGATGGGCAAAAGCCAGAGAAAATGTGTGGGCAAAATCAGCAGGACTGAACCCCCGTGGATGTTGGGAAAAGATGAAGGGTAAGGAAGAGCCAATGATACCCTAAAGTTCTGAGCTTGAGAAAATTCGGTGGATTCAGTGACGCCTTCAGTTCAGACAGGGAGATGCAGAGAAGGCTAGTCAACTTTCAGGAGCTCACAGACGCTCATAGCAACTACATCCTGGGGGCAGTGGATATAAGGGCCTGGATCTCGGGATAGAGCGAGGTAAGGATGCGTATTTGGAAAGACTTGCACATCAGTGATCAAGTCGGGCAAGTTGAAGGGATGATGGAGTAATCCACAAAAGAAAGAAAGAGCTGGGCTAAGGTGATAATCCAGACGGTCACCAGGATTTAAATGATTGATCAAGAAAAGGAAGGCAGAATAGATGTTAGAGGTTTGAAGGATTCATATCCAGTTTGCAAAGAGCAGAAAAGTGAACGGGAAATGGGGAGGTTCAGGCAGCAGCCGAGACCACAGTTTTGTCCAGAAGCTTAGCAGAGAAGGAAGGATGGAGGGGAGGCAGTTGCTGGGGTGGGGAGACTGGGTCAAAGAAAGGGGCTCTTCTGTTGGTTGGTTTGCTCTTAAAGTGGAGACGTTTGATCACATCAATGGCAACACATAAACACCACGGGAAAAGGGCTGAGGGTGCAAGAGTGGAGAGATGACGGGGGAACAGTGCCTGGGAGGAGAGAGGAGGAGGCAGAAGGCCAGGGCGGGAGCTGAGTAGCAGCCTGCAGACGTCTGGAGGTGTGGGAGTGGCAGTTTTAAGGCCTTCCGTCCCAGTAGCTTCTACTTCTAAACACACATGCTTTTCACCGCGTTCCCTTACCTCCAGGCTGTTACTCGAAGCCACTGTATATTCTTCCTCTGGGGCGCTGGTTCGGGTACCTTCTATTTCCAGGAGGAATGACCCTTCTCATGATCTCTGAAGACAAAGGGAAGTATTCACATTAAGATCTAAGACAACATGGACTCCGTGACTATAAATTAATGAGAAGGACTGTCATGAGCACAACCAGAGCCCTTCCTGCCAAGAGACTATCCAAGAACGTGACGACTTTGCCTTCCTTGGCAAGCTCTCCCTTGCTCTCGCCTGTGTGGTGTTACAGCTGAGCCCAGTGCTGATTTCTCTCCACATGTGATCTGCTGTGAGCCCTCGAGGGCAGGGGTGGTCACATCTATCTCTCAGTCCTCCGTGGAATCTGCCCAGTGCTTGTCACACACATGTGTTGAATTAAATTGAATTCAAAGCAGTCTCCAGAGATGGGCCTCACAACTGTGTCAATGATGGTCCCAAGGCCCCAAATGTTTTTAGAATTCAGCTTTGGGGTTATCTTCTGAGGAATATAAAAAGGATCAGTCACATTCATTTGTATCCATATCATATTTTTTTTGTCCCAAATGACATTTTCCCACTGTGGTAGCCAGCATCCAAGATGGCCTCCTGGTGTTCACACTCCTGAGTATCCCCTCCTACACTGGACCAGGGTTGGTCTGTGTGATTAATAAAATATGCAGAAGTGACGGTATGTCACTTTCAAGGTTAGGTAATAAAAGACTGTGCCTTCTGTTTTGGGAGCTCTCTGTTGCTTGCTCATTCTCCTCTCTCCCTCTCTCTCTGCCTCTCTCCCATTCTCTCTCTCATCATGTTCTCTGGCAGAAGCCAGCTGTCATGTTTTGTGGGCATTCAGACAGCCATGTGGAAACACCCATATGGTAAGAAATGAAAGACACCTCAGTCCAGTAGCCCATGAAGAACTGAGGCTTGCCAACAACCATGTGAGTAGTCTTGGAAGTGCATCCCTCAGCCCCAGTCAAGCCTTCAGATGAGATCACAGCCCCAGTCAACGTCTTGTCTGCAATCTTTTAGAGACCCTGAGCCAGAACACCCAGGTAAGCTACTTCTGAGTTCCTGACACTCAGAAACTACAAGATAATAGAAGTTTGTTGTTTTAAGTTGTTAAGTTTTGTGGTAATTTGACACACAGCAATAGATAACTCACATACCCAAATTGGTTATTAATCTGATTAGTTGGAGTTATTTCCAAGTGACTTTTAGTTATTTCCAAAAATCAAATCCAAGGGCAACTGTTTGTCACCACTATAGAGATTCAAAAGAATGGGCCAGAGATTCTGAAGGCATGCCAAAACAGAGTGTTCAAAAACGTTCTCAGCAGTGGTCACATTGTTAGAATAACTGTATTTCTCCCAAAGAGTTACCTGGGAGGAGGTCTAAATTTAGGCGTTTTTTAAAGCAAGCCTCAGCGTTCATGCTTCAAATAAACTGGAGTGAGCCTAAGGAGAGTCAGATAGCGCCCTCCATGAAATATTAGTATCTGTGTTATTCACTTTTTTGAAGTATAGTCAGTTACAGTGTGTCAGTTTCTGGTGTACAGCACAATGTCCCAGTCATGTGTATATATATGTATATTCATATTCATATTTTTCTCATTAAAGGTTATTACAAGAACTGAACATGTGCTATAGAGGAGAAACTTTTTTTTAAGTCTATTTTTATATGTAGTGGCCAACATTTGTAAATCTGAAACTCCCGAATTTGTTATTCATTTTACTGAAGAACTCTGATCGTAGGGTGAACTTCACAATCCTGGAAAGCACATGGAAAAACAGAGACTTTAGAGTCTGACAGATCTGTCTCAAAGTCCTATCACTGCCACTCCTTACCTGGATTGAGGTCCTACATTGGCCGTATAGCCTTGGACAAGTTACAGTAGCTCACTAAGCCTCAGTTTGCTCATCTATAAAATGGGAAGGGACATAGTGCTGCCTCTCAGGATGATTGTGAAGTTGAAGAGTAAAACTGTCATGCAACTTGTAGAGAGTGAGAATTTTTCATATACAGTGAACACTGTGAGTTGCTACCCACTTCTTCTATGTAAGGAGGTAATAAACTGGGTGAACAGAGCTGCTATGAGGGTTAAATGAGAAAACTGACTGTAAAAGGGAGAAACTAAATAATTATTAGTCCTGTCTTCTTGCTGAAAAGTACAGTTGAGGATGGAGAGCAAAGAGGAGTTCAGAAGAGTTTGGGGTCTTCAGAAAATGCTCCAGACTGAGGCAGAAGGGAGACCAATGCTGATTTCCTGTGCCAAAATATTAAAAATCTTCTGATAATTTTATTCCTGACAAATTGTGAGTTTTATAGCTTTTCAATGATTGGCAGAACAAGTTTATGCAGGATGGTTCTTTTCATTTTCATTTTAAATATTTTGTACTTCAGGGGTTTATCTCCTACAAAATAGCGTTAGCAGAGTTTGGCTTGATCATAAAAGAATGTGTTGGTGTCCCACCAAAGAAAACAGGACCACTTACCGAGTGACCGCTGGTGAAACGGCTCGCTTCTGGGTCTGTCGGGCATGAGGCCTGTAACACAGGAGCAGTCTTCAGGCAAGCCCCCTCTGACCACTTCTAGAATGTTCTATGCTTTTGTTACTGATGCCACACATACACCTTTCAGGCAAGGAAGCAGTGGAAGGTCACCAAAAAGTTTTGCTGCCATCAGCACCGGTAGGAAAAAGCCTCCCATTTACCTATTTTACCAACAGGTAAAAGTGTTTCTCAAGTCATGGAACACTAACTCAATCCCACTTCAAATGAGAGACCACATTAGAAGGGGAAAAGGAAAGCCCTTCCTCCCCAAAACGAGGTTCTCAGAGGGATGGTCAGCTCTGATCATGTGGCTGGGGGATGACAGAATTCCACACCAACCAGTCAGATGAGGCTTGGTGCAGATACTCCCACCTGTGCATCCTTGCACACTGGGGCCCTGCCACGCTGCCATGCTCCTGGGAGGAAACAGGGACCTGTTCAGGTTGGGGGACCCTCTTATGGTAAAAACCAGCATCTGCTGTGTGTAACTGATGGCGATGTTGAGGCCATGAGATAGAATCATGTGTGGAGAAGCTCTGTATAGATATAAAGAGCTGCCAAAATGAAGAGTTGTGTCATTATTGCCGGGTGTCAAGAAAGGAGCAACATTAAAAGCAAATGTTTATTTTCAAAGGTTATGTAGAGATAGCTCCAGTTTTAAATGACTTCCTAACAGAGAGCTTCAACAGGAATTTGATTCACAAATTTAAAAATGCTGAAAAGAATAGATCTCCACTTACCAAGTAAATAACTATTTCTTGATGTAGAAGGTCCCAACATATCCGCAAAAAACATCTAAGTAAATTTAGGCATCAGTATATTTCAGTGCATGAAAGAGAAAAAAAGGAAAGACACTGTAAAAAAATGCAGATATTATCTGGAAGACTCATATGTATTATATCATTTATTTTTAGTGAAATGAGGGGATAAATTATATTAAATAACTTCATGTGGTATTGAACATGTATGTCTAAAAAAGCATGTGAGGAAAAGCAACTTACATGAAGTTTAAATTGTCTAAAAAGGTTTCTACTAGGCTCAAAATGACTCTCAGATGTTGTGGACCAGAAAGACAAAACTTCGTTACATGGACTTGTAAATAGACTGCGTTGAGGTCAAATTTGGGAATTTGCTCTCTATGGAGTTGCCATATGTGTTCAATAAAAAGAGATGTGCACAGGGAGTCTTCATGAAGCCACCGAGAGCCCAGGCAGCAGGCGCACAGTAAGGTGGCTGCTCGGCGCACAGCCTTTCTACCACGTGTCGAGCTGCCCACCCGTTACCCTCTCTGTCCTCAACAGCCGTTAGCCTGCTGGCCCCCATCATAGTGGTAGGTTTAGGAGGGACACAGTTTAGTGGGGAAAGAATAGTCTTTTCAAGAAATGGTGCCGGGACAACTGGATATCCACATGTGAAAAAATGAAGCTGGATCCGTTCCTAATCAGAATGGACCATTGATCTAAACGGAAGACTCATATCAACAGTGTGAGAAAAAATACATCAACTGGACTTCATTAAACTTTAAACTTCTGTTCTTCAAAGGGCACCATCAAGATTAAAACACACACACACACACACAAACACACACACACAAGGACTGGGAGAAAATATTTGCAAACCCTGTATCTGATAAGGAACTTGTAATCTGTAGAAAGAACTCTTACTACTCAACAACAAAAAGACAAAGAACCCACTTTAAAAATTGGCAAAAGATTTGAGTAGATATTTCTCCAAAGAAGATAACAGTTAATCATTAGTCTATTAGGAAAATGCAAATCAAAACTTCACACTCATTAGAATGGCTAAAATTTAAAAAGACAGACAACAGCAAGTGTTGGTAAGGGTGTGTAGAAACTGGAACACACACCTTGCTGGCGTGAAGCGAACATGGTTACAGTTATTATGGAAAACAGTTTGGCAGTTTCTGAAGTTACACATCTAGTAACTATGTGACCCAGAAATGCCACTTGTAGGTACACACCCAAAAGAAATAAAATACATGCCCATGAAAAAACTTGTGCTTGATGCTCACAGCATCATTGCTTGCAGCTGACAGGAAGTAGAAACAACTCCAATTTTGATGAGTTAATGAATGGAGAAATCAAACGTGGTTTATCCATACAACGGACTACCACTCGACAATAAAAAAAGAATGAAGCACTGATCCACGCTACAACATGTGCGAACCTCCAGACATGCTAACTAAAGAGCACCAGTCACAGAAGAACACATATGGTATGTTTTCGTTTAGATAGATTTAGGCAAATCCATAGACAAAGTGGATTAGTGGCTCCTACAGAGCTGGAGGGAGCTGGGAATGGGATAAATGTACTGGGGGTTCCTTCTGGGAAGATGACATGTCCAGGATTTAGGTAGTGGTGACAGTTGTACAACTTTATGAATACACTAAAAACGACTGAACTGTATGCATTAAAAGGGTGAATTGTATGGTCTGTGAATTATATCTCAATAACGGTGTTATTTAAAAATATATATATGTATATGGGACACATAGCCAGTCCCATGGGAGTTAACGCCAGAAGGTGTCTTCAGCTAGAGCTACCGAGAAATGCTCTGTTTTCCACCTAAGCTTAGAGGATGTGAGTCTGGAGTCGCTCGGAGTCCTGCTTCCTGCTTCCTGCTCATCTGCTAGGTGAGAGAGGGCGGGCCGAGGCAGAGGAGAAGGGGAAAACGAAATGGCACCGACAGCGCTGTCCGTGGGGCCAGCTCCTCCCGCTCGGTCCTGGAAACGCGAACCAGGAAATCATCTCCTTCTGGCGTAGGCTACGTCTAGTTGAATTTCTATCACTTGAGATGGAAGATAGTAAATAAAATGAAATCCCTGTACCGCTCCTCCTCTGAGTTCAGAACCTGTTCAGTTATTCTTGCTCAGTGACTCCTTTTGGACCATTTTGGGTCTCTTGGCTGAAACTCTAGCCAAACCTCATCCCATTCACTCTGAGTCAAAAGGATTTGCCTCAGATCCATTCATCAACCTGCAGACCTTAGCGTTGCCCTCGCCGTGGTGACGCGCCATCGCGCGGTTGACTGACATGTTGCATGGAAACCTTTTATCCTCTACATACTTCTTCAAAATTAAAAAAATAATAATAAAAACTGGGGTGCGGCAGGGAAGGGTATAGCTCAAGTGGCAGAGCACATGCTCAGCATGCATGAGGTCCTAGGTTCAATCCCCCGCACTTCCTCTAAGAATAAATAAATTAATAAACCTCATTACCTCACCCCCCCAAAATTGTTTTTAAATAATAAAAATGACCCATAATTTAAACATTTATTTGATTAAGAGAGAATATTAGCAAATTTAGAAATTTATTTTCTCATATCTCTTTACAACGCTTTTATACTTACTAAAATCATGGAGTGGAAACCTAAATTTTTTTTTTTAATCTGACAATTTCTTTCTTCTTTTTTTTTAGGGAGGGAAGGTATTTAGGTTTACTCATGCATTTATTCATGGAGCGGGTACTGGGGATGGAACCCAGGACCTCCTGCATGCTAAGCACGTGCTCTACCACTTGAGTTATACCCTCCCCACCCCCCAATTTCTTGTATTACAGACACTTCCTCTCATTGTATCCTTACCAGATATTTTCCAGTTGAGCTAAGTCCTATTTCATCATAATTGGGGTCTTATTCTCCATGGCTTTGCTTCCATCTTTCTCTACATTATATTCTTTTCTCTGGAAATTCTTTTACTATCTACATATGTTTTTCAAGTGGTCTTTATTTTCATTATTCCGGAATTTTTTTTCCAGTTTTATTTCTTTTACTCCCTACTTCCAACAATGATTTATTTGTTCCCTGGCTAAATTCATCCCAGTCAATTGTCTTTCATGTTTGTAATATCACCATTTATTTCACTGAAAATGGTTAACAGCTGTTTTCTAGTTTTCGTTTTTTTCTGTTTCATGTAAGAAGTCTATTTTAGAGTTTCCAGAAATTACTTTAAATCTCCATCTGCTTTCTTCTCTTTCTTTTGAATTGCAGAGTTCTTTCATTAAAAAAATATTTTTTCTTTGCTCATAATTTTTTTAGGATCACCTAATCATTGAGGAAAAGGAGCCTGGGAGTTTTTTTTTAAATCTTGTTTGTTTCAGGGGCTAACCGAACTTAACAGCAGAGTCTTCTTACAAAACTTGGGATTGGAAGAGAAGTGAGTGGTCTTCACTCTGCAATTAGAAAGTTGCAACAGATCTGTGGTTTGTGCAAACATTCGGAATCAACTTCCCAAATCAGAGATGGAAGAGAGGTTAAATTAAGGGCCACTTACTTTAAATTGATTTCGATTGTGTTGAAGGTCACAGAACTGGAATCCATCTCTCTCAACATTCACCTCTAACTTCTAGGTCTAGTTAGCTCCCTCCCTCACCTGTCTGCCAGCCTCCGAGGGCCCCCATCTCTTCTTACCTGGTTCCAGTCTGTTCTCCATCTTTTCTGTCACTTCCCTACTTATAGTCCTTCAGTAGCCCCACTGCCGTGAGAATCAAGCCCAGGATCCTTGTACAGCACCCATGAGGTCCATCTTGCCCAGACTGTCTCCTCTCCAGCCCCACCCCCATGCCTCTCTCGCCATGTTTGCTCTTCCAGTCTTGGATTTCCATCCATTTCAACCCATCAGCTTAGCTTTAGTCACACTTCAGGGAACTCCGTCATGCTCTCCCCGTGCTGGGAATCTTTTCCTCCCTCCCCTCAACACCCTGTCCCCTTTGTCCTGATGGCACCCTCCTTCCAGTCCCCAGGGAAGGTGCACTCTGCCCCCACGTGCTGTTCCATCCTCTCACCACGAGCTCCCGCGTGCTTGCCTGGCAGTCAGGGTGACCCGTGCTTCATGGGCACCCCCAGACTCAACTGCCAACTCCACAGGGCCAAGCTGAGCTCGCCCTCCTCCTCACTGTCCCCTAGCTTTCCCCACATAAACCTCAAAATCGGTACCAACAGAATGCTTGTGGAATGATGCTTGACCTTGTCCCTTCTGGGTTAGCTTGGCCAAGCGTGCACCCATGTGTCAGCTCCCTGGATGCTTCACTGGAGCTGAACAGGGAGGCCCTGGGCACCTGCTCTAAGACCAAGAAGACAGGGCCCTCGGGAAATCACCCAGAAATCACCTGGGGATTGACCCGCAAAAGTTGCCATTATGGACAAGATCAATTAGGTTCTGCTCAACCCAACATTTTGCAGAGTTCTCCTCTCCTTCCAACAACAAAACCACCCCTGTAACAGGAGTCCCTCAGCCACCAGGGTCACCCCTTCCTAATTCTAAAATGATCTTCCAATGGGGAGACTATAGCTCAGTGATAAAATGCATGCCTAGCATGCACAAGGTCCTGGGTTCAATCCCCAGTGCCTCTGTTTAAAATAAATAAATAAATAAACCAAAAATTACCTTTCCCACATCAAAAATAAAATAATAAATAAAATAAAATAAAATGGACTTCTGTACAAAGTATGTACAGCACGGGTATGTTAATAATAGAGGAACACTACTTTTATGTCTAATTCTTGAAGTGGAAATTGTATACTCTTCATGTAATTTTCACTAGAGATTTAAATCTTGAGAAATTAAATAAAAATATGAGTAGGAAAAGTTGTTGGGTAGATTCAGCTATTCGATGGCAGAAATACTTTTTAAATAGCAGTCAAGGATATTATCCCATTATGACTAAACAAAGAATGTGATAGTTGTGTTTTTATCCCAAGTTAAGAGTCAAAAGGCTTCCTCCTTGACATTTCCTGAGCATCTGTTATGTACCAGGTGCTGGACCAGATCTTTCACGTCCGTTAACTTACTTGGTTTTCGGAACAGCCTCTCGGTGGTCTTTATTACATCCCCGTGATCTGGCGTGTGACTGGTGAAGAAGCTGCAGATCACGGAGATGAGATATCCTGACCTAGACTGCAGAGCTGATAAGTAGTTTTGAACACTAGTGCAGCAAAAGTGCCCCAGTGGTTTGTTCCACTAAACCACAGAGGCAGTGAACTGCAAAATTAGAGCTAAAGCTTTGAAGATTTGCTAATTACTACTTTAAGCTCATTTACCAAATCTCAGGGCAAAAAAGAGAGAGAGGGGAGAGAGGGAGAGAAGGGGAGATTGGGAAGCAGTAAGGGATACTGAAAATGAGCTTGCAGGTGTAAAAGGGAGACTCCAGGGGAAGACGCAGAGCTGTGCTGGCCCCGCCCAGGTGATGCTCCGGCTACTCTGTCAACCCAGTTTGCTGGTCACAGACCCACACGGACCCTAACGGGTGCTGCTCCGGAGGACGCCAGGCCCCTGCTCATACCTCTTCGCTGCTGTTAGACTCGGAGCTGGAGGACCAGTGGCAGCGGACCCACGCGTCCTGCACCTGCTCGGCAGACACCCGCACGGTGCTCCTGCAGACGGCCAGCGGCTGGAAAAGGGAACAATGAGCTCTATGCCCAGCAGCTGGCAGAGACGCTTAGGACCCTCCCCAAGAAATCAGGCAACACCGTAGGGCTTGACACAATGGTGCGGACAGAAGGGGAAAATCCACAGAGACATTTCATCTTTTCAAAATGAACATTTCTCAAGGCCTAAGCAGAACCAAATGATAGAAGATTTCACTATCTCTTAGTTGTTGGCTGCAGTACAAGTCCCCGGGGGAGGCACACGCGGCCTTCCTGAGCACCGAGCCGGCCGCCTCAAACGGCTTCCCACTTGCACAGAAGGAGGTACGAAGATCTCCACTCCTCTCTCCTGTCCCTTGGCCTCAGATTTCCTTAGAAACAGATGCCAGTGACACTTGGGATCTTTGTAAAACAGAATCACAGAGAAAAGTCTCACGAAACAACCAAATAAAAGATGCCCTTTTCAGAATTGGCATCATTGTGAAGCGACCCAGACATCAAACTGATAAAGTAATGAAACCCTGAGAACGCATACAGCTAAACGTGAATGTCGAGAACAAATTTGGGGTGGTGGTGCTGGCCTGCGTGGGCAGGGTCCTGCCCCTGAGTTAACCAAGCACAGGGCCAGGGGCTGGTCACTGGGGATACAGAATGGACCTTGCCATGGTCCTGACCCCCGTGCGGCCCATGCTGGTGAGAGAGACGGGTTTTATACAACAGTCAACTGTAAAGCAATGCAACTTTCAGGCTGGCGTTTTAAATTCACTCAAAATAGAATTTGAAATGTCTCTGGGGCTTTTCTTTGGTATTGGCCTCTTCGCAGTCACTTTGCCTGGAACCATCATTATCCCCATTTTAAAGAGCAGAAAAGTGAGGCAACAGGAGTTAAAGAATTCTCCAGGATTACCCAGGACTATGGACTCCAGAGCTGGAGTCCTCCACCACCAAGCCACACTGCCCTCACCCGGGGAACAGTGTGGACACAGTGAGTGGTGCCCCCAAGGGTGGCCGGATGCCAGGCAGCGGCCAAGCCCTCGGTGTGACTTTGAATCTACTCCAGCGCGTGGAAGAAGACGAGGCGCTCCCTTGCGTTGGCTTCTGGGCTGGTTGCCTTTCCCCCCACACTCACCACATAGTAGCCCCTTTGGAAGTCACAGGTGGCAGGATCTTCTCCAGAATCCCTCCGGCACGTCGTCTCTCGAATGCCAAACTCTATGTCCATGCTCAGGCTGTCCTCATCCAGGACGTTGACCTTCACAAAAACAAAGCATCAGTTGGCCATAGATGGGTTTCTGGTCACATGCTAGAAAGGTCTCTCCCTGCACGAGGAGGAAAAGTGACAGAACCTTCCACCATGGACGCTCTAAATGTCACAGCAATCACCCTGCTCCGCGATCTAATTCTGAGGACCAGAGGACGGAGCGCTTTACCAAAAGCACACAATACTTACTGAGATACTGGAACCAGAGCTTAGCTGTCCTAACTCCAAGCTAAGCGTTATAACTTACATCTACAAAGAATCCTCATTATTTACGAATTTGCCTGCTTGCTAAAAAAGACTCTAGTCCCCGACGGGTCAGACAAGGTGACGTTCCGCCTCCTTGTCTCGGCTCCCTGACTGTACACGTCACTTTCATGATCTATTTTGTGCCACATTTTTCTCATTTTTGTGCTTTTTCTTGGTGATTTTGCTGTTTAAAATGGCCCCCAAGCCAAGTGCTGAGTCCCGTCTAGGGTCCTGAGCACAGGAAGACAGCCATGTGCCTTACGGAGAAGGTACAAATGTTAATAAGCTTGGTTCAGGCGTGAGTTACAGAACTGTTACAGTGAGTTCAGTATTAACGAACCAAGGTATATATTAAATAAGTCTAAACAGAAACACACGTAAAACAAGGTCATATGTTGATCAGGTAACAGAAACACTGTGCCCAGAGGCTCCCAGGAACCCGCCTCTGTTTTCCCCCAGTAGCAACAGCTCAGGACACACTAACCCAGTGGTCACAGCATCTTTCTGGGATGTAACTACAGCAAATAACAAGAACCAACTGTATGTGTTTTAAGTGTCATTTTCCTAAAAGAATGTGCCATACTTTGTTAATAATTCCTGAAATAAGTAAGCAGCAAGGACTTCTGTGCTGTACAGTGTTGTCCGGCCTCGCTTCCTGCTTGATCAGTTGCTGACACAGTTTTCCACTCCTTTCCACCAAGGGTGGACACCGGGGGGACCGTCCCAACTTCCCACTGACTCCGTGCTGTTCTGATGACACAGAAGCCTCGTGGCTTCTGAAGTGCCCACTGTGTGTCCAGCACCAGAGGCAGAGCAGGGAGGACTCCACGGAGCTTAGAGTCCGGTGGGGGCACCACATGATAAACACGTTAAAGAAAATTGCGATCAGGACATGGCAGATGACTGTGGTGCTATGAGGGAAAAAGAACGTGGTGATGGGGATGGGAAACAGATCCTTTAGAGGAGGTGCCAGAGAAATCCTCCCAAGGAAGGCATGTTTAAGCTGAGACTTAAAGGATGGGAAGTGAGGAAAAAGCAGAGCCAGTGTCCTGGGGCTGAACAAGCCCGGCTGTTGTGTGGTGCAAAACGAACAAAAGGAAAACTGCACCCCCGATGCGGGAGAGCTGGGGTGGGCCAGACGGCTTATGGTCGTGTAGCCCATCGCGAGGCGCTTCGCTTTCATTTTCGTCGCATGGAGAGGGTCTCAGAGGGTTTTAAGAGATAAGAGCTGAGTCACCGCAGCTGCTGCAGGAACAGGATGGCAGCAGGGAGCCGGGTGGGAACCCCTGCCCGTCTACACCCCAGGCTCCAAACGTCCCATGGGGCCAATTTGAGTCGGTCACCCATTGGCCTGCTCCCCAGAGAACACTGTGAGAGCACAGACCACTCACAGGGAGGGGACAACGGGCACGCGCAGACATTCTGCTTTGGAGAGAAGTGACAAGCTCCAGGCTAGGGGTGGGGGGCCTCCCTCCGACACAGGACGAGAAGCGCTGATACGGCAAGGCTTTCTGAAAGCCAGTGGGACTTACAGCTCAGCTTTGCCTTGTTTGTGACCTTGTTTGTCTATAATTTTTAAATATTAGATATTACATCTCAATCTCATACAAAATTAAAACCTCTTCTGTCAGCCGGAGCGCATCGTGCAGGCTCTCCCCCGCCCCCACCCCCATCATGCTTCCGCCATTTCCCTTAAAGCAATCTGATGAAAGCAAACTGGCAACACCGCGGCTCAGTTAAAAAGATGAAAATGTGGCAGTTTTGAGTACTGATAATTTTATTGAACTATAAGATGATTTCACAACTGTTTTTGCATCTTTAAGCACTTTTAAGCACACTTTCCAGAATATGGAAGAATGCCTAATAGCTTTTCTTTGTTTTTCATTTCAATTTACTTCCAGGCAGTGAATTTCTGCTCTATGGTGTTTGAAAGAGACAGGACAACTCAGGTGCTCAACAGTAAGGAATCAACTAGCGAAAATCCCAAACCAATGTTATTGCTGAAATAAATTGTGGTACTTTATAATCAATGTTACCATACGATCTGTTTTTCTTAAATAATATATTTTATAACTGCAGATGAAGAGAAAAAGATCCAAAAAGGCATCCTGCCACATGTTCACAGGGAGTGTCTCAGAGGACGGGATAATGGATGTTACTTTTGGTTTCCTCTTTCTTGTTGTATCTTGTAGCTCTTTATAATGAGTACGTTTCTGTTTTTTACTTCAAAAAGAAATAGAAATATACGAGCAATAAAAGACCCATAATAATCCCTTTTGGGAATTATGTTTAATTTTATAGGTCGACTTAGCTGGGCCACAGTGTCCAGATGCTTGCTCAAACATTAATCTGGATGTTTCTGTGAAGGTGTTTTGGGATGAGATTAAAGTGGTAGACTTTGAGCAAAGCAGATTATCCTCCTTCGTGTGGGTGGGCCTCATCTAATCAGTTGAAGGCCTGAATAGAACAAAGACTGACCTATTCCCAAGCAGAAAGGAGTTCGGCCAGCAGAAGGCCCTCAGACTTGAACTGCAATGTCACTTCTTCCCTGGATCTCCAGCCTCACCCACCCTAAAGATTTTGGCTTTACCAAGCCTCCACAATGGAGTGAGCCAATTCTTAAAAATAAATCTCTCTCTGTCTCTCTCTCTCTGTCTTATTTTCTGTGGAGATGCCTGACTAACACCATGATCATTTGGGTTCTTCAAACTAAGTCCTGATGATTGGACCAAAAGTAAAGATCTAGTGCAGCTGGCCAGAAGAATTTAGAAAGCCAAAAAGTGAAAAATGCCAAGAAGGGTAAAAATGGACAGAAATGGGCATGGATCCATAAAAGATCCCACAGCCCCTGTGGCTTTGCTTCCAAATGTCCCAGAATCCACACACTCGCCATCCTCCCTGCACCCACTTGGAGCTCTTCTGCCACCGGCACGGCTGTGTCCCTGGCCCCCCACTCCCCACGGCAGCTGGGGAGATCTCCAAAGGCCTTCTTGCACTTTCTCTGTTCAAGGCCCTCCCCTCCCCCAGGTAGGGGGTCTTCCCTTTAATGAGGCCAGAAGTTCTCATCACTGAGTGAGTCTTAGCTCAAATGTGGCACCTCCAGGGAGCCCTCCACGCCACCAGAGGGCTGCCCCAGCCCCAGCCCCAGCCCAGTCTCATCCATCCGCCACCCTGTTCTTTCTTCTCCACAGGACTCCCCACTCTCTGAAACTAACTTCACTTATTTACAGAATTTGCATCCCCTTCTCCCTTCTTCCCCCTCCCTCCCTCCCTGCTCTCTTCCTCGCTCTCCCCAGTGGAATCTGAGCACCACGGAAGCACAGCCTTGTCCAGCCTCCTCTCTCCTCGTCCCCAGCCCAGGGCCTGTGTCCACCTTTCCTTCCTGTGCTTGTGTCCAGAGGGGACAGCCCGAGTGAGCCGAGTGTTGATGTTGGAGCAAGGAAACCATCGTGGCAGAAGTCACGTGGCCCCACGTTTCCCATCCTTCTTTAAACTTGGAGTCCAAGAGGTAAGTAATTTAAAATTAATTTCAAGAGTATTTGATCCAGGTCTGCTGCTAAAACCCAATGCACGTTAGACTGACCAGGAAACTTTTAAGAATATGAGCCCTGCCCTCTGAGACTAAGATTTAATTAGGTGCCATCTCTCCTGGACCTCAGGGAAATTTCCATCTTCCAGATAATGCTAGTGTACAGCAGGGTTGAGAACCCCTGGGCTTTTTAAGCAAACTCAGGGATAAAGCAGCAGGGCCTGACCCTTCTCCCTCAGTCCACTGAACTCTACCCCAAAACTTTCACACATACACAAACATGACCAAACCACTTATTTCCTTTGGACATATTCCTAGAAATGAAATAATCAGATCAAAAGTTATAAATGTTTGCCATTTTTAATGTTTAACGTGTTTATAAACACACTTAACACATAGTTCCAAATTGCTTTCCAAAGATAATTTTACCAAACTGCACTCTCTCCAGCAGTGTTTGAGGGTTCCTTTTCACCGTGCTATTTTAATTCTGATTTTGTTGGCTTTCAGAGAGGTGAGATATCTCTCCAAGTGTTTCAAGCTCATCTGTATGTCTCCTCCCGTGAATTTTTTTATACCCTCAGTGCCAATGATCTTTTCCTTCATTCCTTTCCTGAGGGCTTTGCTTAGCTCTGAGTGTATCTCTTGCGTCTACTGGCAGGGATGGAATTGGTGTATTTGGAGCCATCTTTAGGGCATTTCTAGAAGGTGTGACCAACAATACAGCAAAACATGAGCCACGTTTAAGAAGAAAGGAACGTCACCGGGAGAGATCAGAGGAGGAGGGTTTTCCTTCCCCTGGGAGAAGAAAGGAAGTTTTCGTGGAAGGGACATGGCGAATGTAACTTGACCGATGAATCTGAACACGGATAAAAGACTGGGGAGAAGCGGGGAAGGCACTCTTTCTGGCAAAAGATCACACACACGCATACAAAAGCGTGTTCATTTGCAGGTGCACGTGTGTCTGGGCTCAGGTCTGTCACCAAGGTGGCACATGTGCTGGAATGAGCCCTGGATGACCACACCTCACGCTGGCTCGTCTCCACTGGCCAGATCTCCATGGTGTCAGTAACTGGTCCTCTCAGGACCTGTCCTCACACTCTTATTCACTTAATTAATTAACCACTAACCTTCTTGTGTCGTGAGCACTGGCTAAATCACAAGTAAATTTAAACTTCATTTACAACCTTGGCAAGAGGACACTGATTCCCCCACGCCACACGTGGATTTCATTAAATGCAAAGGACGGAAGCCAGTTTAGCCAGTGCGCGAGGGAGGGGTTCCTCAGTCTGTCCAGGACTCTTCCAGAAGGAATTCACCCTTCGTCTTGGCAGCTGTCTGCGCACATCATGCGGTGCCTCCGCACCAGGACGTCAGGCCACGTGACCCCAGCCCGGCCAGGACAGCGGGGCTCTGGGCTGGGAGCCTAAGCTGAAGCACCGCCCTCATCTTGGTGACCTACAGCCTGGCTGGGAGAGACAACTGGGGCAACTCGATTAACTTCCTGGGAACTTGGAAATGAGGACCTGAGCCAGTTTCTGAAGAAGAGGGGCCAAGGGGAATTCATTGTGTTTGGAGACTGGACCCCAGAAGCCTCGAACCGTGTGCTCCTCCCAGGAGGGAGGGAGGGAGCAGACTAGGTGTGCACTAAGGTGGCGCCCAGCAGGGGTCGGGGAGGGGAGCAGGGAGGGAGAGAGAAAGCGATGACCTCTGGCCTCGGCTGCCTGGACCCCTGGCCATGTCCCCACGGTTCCCAGTTCCCAGGTGGCCTGGCTGCAAGTTCTCATCAGTGTGACCTGGAACTATGTAGAACCTCCCCACCTCCCATCTTAACCTAAACTCTTCGAAGAAGAGGACAGCTATTTATAGAACAAGAGGCAGGCCACCTGGGGCCCAGGGAGGAGAGAGGCCGCCTGCGGTCTAGTTTCTCATTTACTTTGAAATTCATTTCTCCATTTCTTTCTTTGCCAATCATGGACTTAGTCATTGGAAGCCCATGAAAATTCATCTTTTCCCATTTCCCAAAGCTAACAGGAAACAGACTATTACCACGCTGACAAAGGAAAGTGGATTTCCTTGGCTCAAACGCCAGAATTTATTTCCTGTAAGTATTAGGAGCAGAACTGCTGGACTGGAAAAGGCCTTCTTTCTAGTAAACACGCAGTAGGAGCCACGGGGACTGTGCGTACAGAAGCAGGAAGCGCAGAGGGGGACAGCTGGAAGCAGGAGGTGGGGCCAGAGGGAAGGAAACTGCGGGAGAATCCGGCATCCAAAGCGGGGCTGTGAGAGCTTTATGACCATCCTTTCTCGACTGAAAGAGAGTGTGAAAGGGCTGAATGGCTGCTGTCTATTTAAACTGGCAAAAATTGCTAAGTGGAATCAAAAAAAGGCAAAAGGAAAAGCCCCAGAGAGCAGTGTAAATAGGACGAGCGAAGGCGCAAGGGGGGCACTTACTCTTTTCACTGAGCTTCTGAACGCCCGGAACAGGTAAGGGCTCAGCGACTGGGAGTTCACTTTTGCCAGCGAGGCGCGGACTGCCTCCCTCAGAGAGGACGGGCCGTAGTCGTAGACGGGGAAGCCTGCGCTCACGAGCACACGGGGACACGGTGAGACGGGGGACACGGACCAGGGCGGCTCCACGTCGCTGCCGGCGGCCGGTCCCTGAGCTCCTTACCTGCGCAAGACCAGTAGTTCGTTCCAAGAACCAGCACGATCAGCGCCTTCATCGCCGTCTTCTCCATCCTGGGGAGAATGATTTCAGTTCAGCGCCAGGGGTTGTCTCTTGACAAGTGACAAGTCTTCTTGAAAGCAGCCCTTGGCCAGATGTGACCCGGCTTGCTCTCTCTGGCCGCAGCAGACTGCCGTTCAAACAGACACCGCTGGGCCTGGGGTCAATATTTACTGCTGGCTTTTCCTGTGGAAAGGTTCCAGGTGGAGGCCACTTCTGAAGTCCCGACCACCACATGGGACTTTAGCCCGCGGCAAGAGGCCTCGAGAGGTCCGGGGACTCCATGCACACTGCTTGCTTCTGTTTTAATTTCACCCACGTGGGCTGCCTGTTTCTCTGTATTTTCATTTCATTTTCGGAGGCACATGATGTAATCTTGCTTTCAACAAAATAGTTAATTATATTTATTTTTTAAGTTTTTGGGGGGGCGTGGGTAATTAAGTTTATTTACTTTTTTATTTGTTTTTAAATGGAGGTCCTGGGGATTGAACTTAGGACCTCATGCATTCTAAGCACATGCTCTACCACTGAGCTCTACCCTACCTCCAAAATGGTTAATTTTATTTTTTTTTAATTTTAAATTTTTTTTTAAATTTTGGGGGTAATTAGGTTCATTTACTTATTTGTTTGGTTTTTTTTAATGGAGGTACTGGCAATTGAACCCAGGACCTCATGCATGCTAAGCACCTGCTCTGCCATTCAGCTGTACCCACCCCTCAAAATGGTTAATTTTAAATTGGTGTCTATTTAGTTCTCTCTCATGTTCCTAAAGATCTTGCGGTTGATGATTTATAAAAATGGTGTGGTGATTTCATGATCCTACTGGAAACGATGACTGCCAGGGAGGGAATTGAATCTGTAGGATTTAAATGTGCCAAGCAAGTATCCATGCAATGAAAAACAGTGACACATCTTTGTGTCCACCAATGGACACACGTCTACTAATGGGCACTTTTTTTGCACTTCACCTGGATAAGGAGATGCATATTGGTGGTTGCCTTGTTCTGTAAGAACCCAAGGTAGGTTGTGAATCATTTCTTTCTAGTAATACAGAAAATACAGTTTGTATTGTATGCAGGTCATGGTGTTCTCATTCTCTGGATTTATGCATAAGAAGCTGTATTTTCCTGGGGCTCAAAAAACCTGGACTGAAATCCTGGCTCCACATTTTTCAGGCATGGACCCTAGGGCATAGTACTCAATGCCTTTGAACCTCAACTTCCTCACCTATAAAATGGGCATAAGTGGTTAGCCATAAAGACGTATGATTAGCCAGAGAAAGATTGATTTTAAGAAACTGGCTCATGCAATGGTCAAGGCTTAGCAATTCCAAACTCTACAGGGTGCACTGGCAGGCTGGAGACCCAGGGCAGAGTTGCACTGGAGTCCAAAGCTGGTCTACTGCCACCATTGCTTCCTGCTCAGGAGAAGTCAGTCTTTGTTTAGTCAGGCCTTTAACTGATTGGATGTGGCCCACCCATAACATGGAGAGTAATCTGATGTCCTCAGAGTCCACTGAGTTAAGAGTTAATCTCATTTAAAAGTTATCTTCATGGAAACATCCACAGTAATGCTTGATCTGGGCACCACGGCCAAGCTGATGTATAAAATTAAGCATCACATAAAAATTAAATAACAAACCCTTGGAAGAATGCTTAGCAAATTAATTACTCAATAAATGGTAACTGCTAGTAAGATTTCAATTCGATAAATATTTTTTAGTATGTGCTACATAAAAAGGCAACAGGGCCAGAGAATATCTAAATGGACTAATAATCTAGCTCAGCCCGCTTAAACAAGGTAAACGCAAGAGTCAATAGGGAAGCAAGAATGGCCAGGAGGATTCTCGGGGCAGGGGCAGAGGTGGGGGGACACCAGCAGTTTGCCCAGTGCTCCTGACCTCGGTTCCCAGGTGGTCGCGTGTCTCTTTGAACAGATGCAGAAGCGCCCAACGGGAGAGAAGGAGACTCAGGCCAGGAAGAAAGAGCCAGCTGGAAACCACGGGGCGGGGACTGCAGCCATTTACCAAGGACATGATGCGGGGTGATGATGTAACTTTTAATTACTGCTACTATGTAAGGCAATTTTATTAATTAAAATGTCACCTCTGCCTCGCCCACCATTTGCACAAAGGTCTAAAATCATGCTTCTGACTTTACATTCTGTCTGGATCATGAATATTCACTGCCCTGACCCCAAAGGTGTTCTTGCTGTGAGTCTTACCTATCAGTACATTGGCACAAAAGTGTATTTAAAATCCCTGGAAAACCTCAGTGCCTCCATGCCCCCAGCCCCGCGCAGCACCTCTGCGTCCAGCAGCTCCTGGCCTCATCTTGGGCCACCCTCCTCCCCACACGAGGCTCCAGCCACAATTGTGTCCTTGCTGTTCCTTGGAGACAATGAGTGACTTCCATCCCATGGCCTTTGTGCCTCTCCTTCCAACACACAACAATGACTTTCCTCTTGCTTCCCCCCCTCAGCTCCTTCTCATCATTTGAGTTTTAATTTGAATAGCACCTCCTTGGAGAGCTTCCCTGACTGCCCACCTCAACATCACACAGCTGCTTGTTACTGAGTCCAAGCTGGTACTGCTCGCTGCACAACAGGCCAATAAATCGAGAGACGAGTTGTTGAGGCAAGGAATAGCGACTTTATTCAGAAAGTCAGCAGCCTGAGGGGATGGTGGACTAGTGTCCCAAAGAACCATCTCACCTGAGTTTGGATGCTAGTTTCTTTTATACAGCAAAGCAGGGGAGGTGAGGAGGTAAGTAAAAAATGGGATAGATTGTTGCAATTATTTCCTGGGGTTCTGACCAGACTCCAGAGGGGATGTGTTAATTTCTCCTTTCTTGGAGCCATTTACAGGTAAGACTGGCCAGGGTGTTTCCTGTGAGCCAAACAAAGATATTTTAGCTTATGCTCAGGCATGGGAAGCAGGGTTCCCAGAGATGGGCCGTTATGTATACTTTAAGCTATAGGCAACATCCTTTAAGTGGTTAACTTGTGGCAAAAGAACACAAAGGTTAAAGTAAAAGAAACATTCAATATGGAGTCAGATTTGTTCTTCCCTGCTATTCTCTGCCCCTGACATCAGTTTGCTTCTTCCCTTTTAGGGCTTAACACAAAGCACAATAATATTGCATTGTTAGATATGTTCTTTCTCCCATAGTTGACTAGAAGCTTGGTGGGGCAGGAACCACGCCTGTCTTGTCAATGCCATACTGCAGCACCCAGATGGAAACACAATGAAATATTTGTTGAATGAATACATGAATGAGTGAGTGAGCACACACAGTCTCTCTGAATCCCAATCCAAGTCTTTCTTTTTGAAGCCAGTACTGATTTCTGGTGTGTGAAAGGGACACAAAACAGTGCACTATGAAATGATGACCACTGTGATTTGTGATTCTGTTACTCTTAACCTGGTTTGAACTCAATTCCATTAGAGTCTTCCAGATTTAACTAACCATACCATCTGGCTGCAAACTCCAGGGTCTCATTAAATGAGCAGTAATAATAAAAGTAATTGCACAAGAGTAGAGGAGATTAAGCAGACAGCAATAAAATGATGTTGCCAGCACAGGGCTATTGATTTTGTTGGTAGCTTGCTGGCGCGAGGATACATCGTTTTGTTTCTCAGATTCATTTGGTTACAATCAACATTGACACCGGGCAGGCAGAGCCACCACTGATTAGTGCTAAAAAGCGATTACTACTAAAAATGCCTCTGCAGAGTTCTGTCATGACTGATAAACCTAGAAGATTAAATATAAGCCAGCCACTGAAATTCAGGCCGTAATGATTTCTTTCATTGTTCTCTTTCTGATCTGCAGAAATGTGTACAGCATTCATTCCAGCCGTTTTCTGCTGTTCCAACAAAAAATTGTTTAGTTAAGGTATTAAAATATTTGTATCACTAAGTGAGGAACACATTGTAGCTTTTCTTATACAGCCTCTGGAAGTTCATAGAAAATTCATCACAGGAAGCTTAACCAGCAATTGGGAAAAGGCTGAATAAAGCTGGGTGGGCGTCCACATCATAGACTAATATGATTCATTACTATCTTCTTTATTATTTCTCTTGAGATAGTTTCTTTTCATTTTGATCATCTCTACAGTAATATTATTTGAGAAAAATCACTGAATTTAGAGCAAGTGTAAACCAAATCTTCATCAGATCCACAAACCACAAATTTTGCAGCTGTCTTCCAATTTCTTGTAAAAGCATGGATTCTAAACTCCTGAATTCTACTGCCGAGAGGATTGCCAAAGATCATACCTTTCCATCTTCTGGAAATGTCAATATTATTGCTACTTTTATTTTATAAGGGACGACATGTTTATTTGCAAGCAAAATAGTAGAAATCAGGAGTTCTTAAAGTGTGGTCCCCAGACCAGCAGCCTCAGCACCACCTGGGAACTTACTGAAAATGTGAATTTGCAAACCCAACCCCAGACTTACCACATCAGAAACTCTAGGGGGAAGACCCAGCCATCGATGTTTCACAAATCCTGATTTAGAGCAATAGTTCTCAACTCGGGTGAGTTTGTGCCTCAGGACATTTGACAACATCTGGAGACATTTTCAGTTGTCAACATCTGGGGGAGAGGGTGCTACTGGGAATCTAGCAGGTAGAAGCAAAAGGTGCTACAATGCACAGGACAAAACCCCATAACAAAACTCCAAGTCCAAAACCTCGATGGTGCCGAGACTGAGAAGCCCTGGTGAAAGCAAAGAACCTTTGATCAGCAACCCTGAGTCTTAATCATGGTTTCCTATTCATTTTCACTTATTGTTTTATTTTGTCTTTCAGTGTTTTATGTCCTACAAATGATTCTTTCTTGTTTTAAACCCATTCAACTTGTTTTTGGTTTCTACTAGTGTTATCTTTAGAAGATCTTCCTCCAGCTTAGAATCACATAAATGTTTACTTATATGTTATGATTTCCCTTTTACATTTAATTAGTTAATCCATTTGGAATTCATTTTGATAAAAGTTGTGAAACAATGATCTAACAATTTCTTTGTTGTATTAAACTCCTTGTACCTGAAATATGTAAATTGTTTCTATTTCCTGACCAAGCCATGACTAAGAGGATGTGCTTCATCAAAACAAGAGCATTAGCTAAGCAAAATGAAGGATCAGTTTGAATCAGCTTCATCTTCATGTGACCAAAAACTCAATACCAGACTAAATACTATGGAAGTTTATTTCTCACACTAAAAAATAATAATAAAACTGTGACATAAGCATCCCAGTGCTTGTTTTGTGGCTTAATAATTATTAGAGAACTAGACTCCTTCAAAATATTCTTGTCATTATGGTCCAAAATGATTGCTGGAGCTCCAGCCATCACATTCTATTCCATGCAGCTTGATAAAGAAAAATACAAAAAAAAAGGGTGAGCCTCTTTTCTTTAAGGACACTTTCTAAAAGACACATACAATATTATTGCTTACATCTCATTGGCCAAAAATAAGTTACGGAGCCCACCTACTGCAAGGGAGGCTAGGAAATGTAATGCATATCTAGGAGAATAGATGTTGGGATAGCAATAATAATCTTTGCCAATTTGAGTTGTAGGAACTAGGGGATTTATGCTTCACAATATGAAGATGAAGGGAATCTCCAGGGAGACAACTGTACAGGGGGATGGAGGGAAACTCTTGAATGGAAAGTTCCAAAGAAAATAATAAATTAAGAGTCCTTGACAAAGAATACTGACAAGAGATTTATACTTTTAGTGGAGAATTTAAAGTTATTTCTGATGGGTACAGAGATATATCTTATATTATATATTATATTTCAGGAAAAATAAGCATTTCTTCAAGAAAGAATTATCAGTTAGGAAAACTTCAGTTACAGTCTGGTAACAAACATCCCCCAAATCACAGTAGCTGAAAACAATACGATGTTTTTTGCTTATGCTCACTGTGGATTGAAAAGGGGCTTTCCTCATCATAGTAGCAAAAGGACCCAGGCTGATAGAACAACTGTCTTCTTGAACACTGGTGATTAGCAATGCCAGGTATAAGGAGAAACCCAGAGAATTTCATACCAGCAATTAAATGATCTGGAGATTACCAACCAGATCTAGTCATATGACTCCACCCAAGTTCAAAAGAGCAGGGAAAACGTCCTGCCATGTACCCTGAAGGTTAGAAACCCAAATATTTAACACTCAAATATTTGACACAGAGCATGTGACAACCACGAAAGGAAAGGTGGTGTTGCTGTGAACAACATTTATATGGTCACCACCACAAACACACTACACAATAATAGCTGGGAGGGTGGAGGGTCAGAGGAGCGTTTACTGCATGGAGGTGGGGTGGGGGGTAGAGACAGGACAAAAAGAACTGGGTTCTCATCTTTCACAAGCTGAAGTCACAAGAATTTGAAAAATCAAGAAACAGCAGTATCAGCCTATTATTTAGAAAGATGAAAATGAAAAAGCAGAACATATAAGCAAAGGCTTTTAAGTGTCTGCCTCAGTTCTTAGTTAGGGTGTGGTAGGGTAAGGATTGCTCTTTTCACTACAAGATTTTTGTTGCTTTCTGGCTTTTTAAAATATGTCAAATATTGTTTTGGAAAAGAAAGAAATATTTAAAATTTCAAGACTGGGAGGAAATAATTCAAATATTTCACAGTTATCATCTCTTAATCTTTTAAATGTACACCACCACCACATCACCTTCCACTGCAAAAGGGAGACATGCAGTGATTTACCTTATTGGCATCTTGGTGCCACTCAACTCCAGGTGCTCAGATCTGGAGCAAATCCTGGTCCGTTTCCATTTTCACAACCAGCAAATAAGCACCACTGAAGAGCAAAGAAAACTGAAGAACTCAGGAACCCCCCATCAAAAGATAATTCGCAGACTTTTACCTTCCAATAACCACATCCAACTCTGTACCAACCCCTTGGAAGCACAACAGCATTGCCATGAGGCTGGAATCCAGATAATTTTAAAACAACACACTTTCCTGTTAAAAATTTAAATCAGTGGACATGTTTGCAGGCTCAACCTTTGAACGCGCTCCAAAGATGTATCTAAAAGCTCTGGGATGCTTCCAAATTCCTGGGCTCACTTTGTATCTCTCTGAAATGAGCAAGAAATAGCAACACATTTTCTTCCTACTTGATAAAATATAGATATTTTCAGAACAGACATTTTCCAAGCATGCACTTGTTTGAAGGACCAGAGGAAACGGGAACTGCTCGGGGCCAGCACTGCTCTCTCCTGCTGCAGGCTTCTGGAAGGACAGTCCAGGTGACTGAGGCTGTGAAACTCTTTTTTGATTCACATAGTTGTAAATAATAATGACAATTTTGCATCTTCTCACCAGATGCCCCGAATCACCCTTGTCTTCCTTCTAAAGACTGTGATGCAGGTGTTGGTGGGAGAAGACACAGAACAGGCGAATAAAGAATTTGTCATCCCACCTCTAGACAATGCCCCACCTTCCAGGTCTCACCTCGTGCTGTCCAATCCTATTATGCACATTAGAAACCCACAGTTACCTCTGCCCCCTTGCTGGACTCTGAGATATTTCTAAGCTCAGCCCCTCCTCCCACCCCAGGCAGGTGGAAATCCTGGGCCAACTGGGGAGATGGTCATATTCTCCAAGAGACCCAAAAGAAAGTAATGTGAATCATTTCCAAAGTCGTCCCCCCACCCCATTTTGATGCAGGCCCTTGGATGTTGGTTGCCTTGTACCAGGGGCGGTGCTGAGCACTCGTGTCCCCACAGCCGCCCCATGGGGGATGCTACCCGGCCCAGACAGCAGGGCTGTGCCGGAGGCGGGGGCTGGCCTCTTCACCTGGTGGGGATACTGCCGTCCACTGGGTACACGTGCCGTGGCCCTCGGGGTGATAACGGCTCTCTCTTAGGGACAACACTAGAGGGTTGATTGTCGAGGAAGAGGAGAGTAAGGAAGGGAAGTAAGGTAAAGGCTCACCACGAACGGCGGGGCCTTTCTCCCTCCTTTCCCAGCCTTCCTCATGGCCAGCCATGGCCCCACCAGGCTCAGCTCAGGCCCCAGCCCACGCTGACCCCTCCTGCCCCTCTGCCCCGCCCCCGGGCCCCGCGGCGGCTCTCCAGGATCTCCTCTGTTATCAGGCCTTTCACTGTGCTGGGGTCTTGAGTACCCGCGTCTGCCTCCCCCATTAGACAGTGAGTCTTCTGAAGACAGCAGTGATGTCGTTTACTTCAAATAATTCAATAAGTGGTTTGTTGAATGAATGAGTGAGTGAGTGACTGAGTGAACAAACTCAGATGAGGAAGCGAGTTTGGTGACTTGTCCAACTTCACGTAAACCTGTCACTCCTGAGCGACTCTAACAGCTGTCTCCCAGCTTCTGACCCAAGGCTTTTTCTTCTGTACGTTCCTAAACCTTGGATGTTTTCCTCACTCACAGGAAGATAAAATTCAGCAAACAGTTGTGGGAGAAATTAGTTTACCCACTCGAAAGGGAATAGAATATAGACTAAAGACCTAGGAGGGCTAAAAATTTACAGAATTAGAAGGAGGAAAAGAGAACAAACAGAGAGAGAGGCAAACCATCAATGGCTTCAGAGTTTCCCACGGGGATTGTCCCAGGGATGTGGCTTGTGTGGAAGGAGCAGACGGATTGTTCTCAAAGCATTCACGTTTCATTTCTTTACATCTGGATGCTGAAGTCCCAGGAACATGCAGTGGATAAAACAGAATTACGCTAATTAATGTCAAGACCAGTGAAAAGTCTGAGGGTTCACCCACCATGCGACCAGCATGGATACGGGGAGGAAACCCAAGACTCCGGTGTCAGAGACGAGGGACCCATCACTCACCGCGGCAGCCAGAGCGCCCGCGATTTCTGCCTGCGTGGCCTGAGCCCCGGTGCCCACAGGCAGCACGAGCAGAGCCAGACGAGCCCTGGACGCGCCGGCGGCTGTGCTGCGGAGAAGCGCCAGCTCCTGCAGAGCCCGAGGCTTTCCTAAGGCGCAGTAGACACGCCTGCGCTTTTCCCCAGGGGAAGTTATCTTTGTTATATGGAAGGTTGGTCCCTGTTCTTTGTTCTGAAGGAAGACATTATTTCCATCTCCAAGGCTGTTCATCATACAAAAATCCTTGAATAGTCAGAAACAAAGGCGGATGTGCAGAAGGACGAGCAACCGGTGGATAACTGTCTCACAGAGGTTACCTGACTTAACCACACGCTCCCCAGTTGAACATCATTTAGCAATTGCGTGCCAGGCCCTGAGCTGCTCGCCGAACATGTATCAGGAGCAAACCCAGAGGTGGTTCCCGTCTGCAAGAGCTTACAGTTGAGTGGGGATATCAGTACCCACCCAGGATCCCATAAACACGGGCCAAATGGCTGCAGTGAGGAAGACCCCCAGAGGAGGGCTCAATGGCACCTTGGAGGATGTCACGGCGACACTCTGAAAGTGTGACGAGGCAAGGAAGAGACTCCCAGGCAGAGGGAATAGAATGAGCAAAGGCCCCGGGGCAGGAGGCGGTATTATTCACCCCTGAGCGGGGGGATCACACAGTTTTCCCAAGATGGTCCTGTTCACGCCTGTTGCTACAGACTAGTCATTAATAGCATTGCTTTTACCTCTCAGTGGTGCCCTTTGAGGTATTGAGAAGGTCAGGGTTCAGGGAAGGGGAGCTTGAATCAGATGCTGAAGCCCAGGGGCTGGGCAGAGAAACAGGAGCTATGGGAAGATAAACAGGACCAGAGCACGCTGAGGCTTGCAGGCTCTGCCAACAACCTCAGTCATTATTGCAAGAGCAATGGGAAGCTACTCAAGGGTTCAGCACAAGAGCACCACGTGAGCAGTCTTCTTCTTCATCACTTTGGTCTCGATGTGGAGAAGAGCTTAGGAGGTGACTAGGCAAAGAAGGAGGGGTCAGCGTCTGCTGCTGTGGCCCAGGCAGGGAAAGCAGTGGCTTGGATGAGGGTAGTAAGGAGGGAAGTGGTCAGATTTAAGCAGAGAAGGGGAGTGGTGGTTGGACTTAGAGCTGCTCAGTGGGGAGTCAAGAGGGCATCAGTGATGACGCCAGGTTGTCTGTACTGCACAACCGCTGGGAACACTAGAGAGGTAAGTAGGGACGCTGGCCAGGCAGTCGGACAAGCAGATGTGAGCTCAGGTGGAAATACGGGTGGAGCTGTATATATCCGGGAATCAGCGTCACCTGGACAGTGACCGAAGCCATGGGTGTGAACAGAGGACCCGGGGCGGCACCAGGACCCAGGGCGGCACCAGGAGACAGCCCAGGACGGAGCCCTGAGGAAGCCAACGTGAACAGACAGCAGAGCAGAACTGAGGAAATGCTGACAGAGGCATGGAGAAACCGTGGATGGTGGTTTCCAGAAAGCCAAGCGAAAGGGAAGGAGGGAGTTGTCAACAGTGTCAGATCTGCTGAAAATGAGGTCAGAGGAAGAAGGGGAAAATGGCCCGGGGATGGAAGACAGGGCACCCACTGGTGACCTTAGGAAGGAGAGGGCTGGGGGGCAGGGTGGAGACGGCCCAGCCGTGAGTGAGAGGGAGAGACACGGAGACAGTGAATCCGGGGACGACGTGTATGAGAGGGAGGAGAGGAAGGGCCGTGGGAAGGCAGAGGGCAGGGGGTTTCCATTCTGAGGATAAGGAAGATGGAAGCAGACAGAAATACTTCCACCGGGAAGAATTCCACTGAGTAGGGAAGGGGTTAAAAGAAAGGGAGGAGGAGAAGTTTTCCAATCCAGGAAGGTTCCTGACAAGCACAGGGGGATGGATTCCAAAGCGCAGGAGGCAGGACTTGACTTGGAGAAGACAAAGGGCGGGGGAAGGAAGGAGAAAAGCTGGACCTGGATGGGAGGGAGGGGTCCACGCACCTGGAAGAGGGAGGCTGAGAGAGCACCCATGGGAACGGGAGGTAGAAAGTAAAGCTATTTGCCAAGAGCAAAGCAGGAGATGGAGCAAAGAGGGAGGCAGAGGTTTCAAGGATAGTGGTGGACAGTGAGGGTCCTGGTGGTCTGAGGCGGCCACTGCAGAGAGTGGGTAGGACAGAGGAGAACAAGGAGGGCTCCAGACAGCTTGTGTGTATGTACACACATACACATGGATGCACACATGCACACACATACATGGTGCACACGCATGCACATGCACACATACACACATGCGTGCACACGCACATGTACACACACACATGCATGGGCACACACACACGTAGGCTAAGACCCAAAGTCTCTCCACTGCCATAAACGCGCTCTCACACCCAGCCAGCCAGGCCCCCTTCCTCCTCTCCCCTGTCCTGCCTGGTGTCTGCCCCTCATTTTCCATCGCCAGGATCATTCCCACAAGAGGTGGCTGAGGAGCGCTCTGAAGGCTGTTGCCCAAGGCAAGACGAAGAGCACTGCCAGCATGCCTCATCTCGCATCTGTCCTCTCGTCCCTGCCACATTTACAGAAATCAGTTTGAAGTAACTGAAATGACCAGGAAGAGAAGACTCTTCAGGGTTCTAACCAAAGCCGAGTCCTGCTTCACTTACTCAGGGAGTGGCGGCAAAATGCTGGTGTTTCAGAGAGGGGAGAGCCTGGGTACCGACCTAGCTCAACTCGTTTTTCTAATGAGGAGGCAGAGCCCAGGGAGGTTGAAGGGATCCACCTCGCCCGTGGGTTTCCGCATTCTTCGAGAATTAACCGGGGCACACTGGAGACAGAGGCGGGAGGAGAGTGTTTGATGAAAGTTAATTTATCTTCCCTTCTTCAAACTCAAAATTGCTTCCATCCAAGTCAAAGTCACTTCAAGTCTGAAAATGAAAGCCTCTCTCTTTTTAATCAGGGGAGAAACTGTGTCTGTCACTCCATTAAGGGGCTTCCAAAGAGGCAAGTTCATGAGAAAGAGACATCGGATTCTGGAGCGGGAACACAGAGTGCTCTCAGGAGGGGAAGGAAATTATTCTCCTGACCTGGAAACAACCCTCACATGGAATGAGAGTGTCTTGCTTCCAGACGCTCCAAGGACAGGAGGGGTCAGAGCCCGAGGCTTTAATGGGTAGAGACGGGGGAGGTTTGCAGGGAGCGAGGATGCTAGCTGGTGCCTGGGCTCTCCGGGGGAGCTGGGCTGTTAGGGAAACCAGGACGAGATGCTGAAGGCCACCCCCCACCGCCTGGAGCCGGGAACTCCCGAGTGTCCTCAGTTCTGGGTCACTGAAGGCACACGGCTCCTTAGGCATCCATAAATTGCCTGATCCGCCTGAAAGAAACTGACAGTGGGGCTTGAAAGAAAATCCATTTCTGGAATAATAAGAGAGGATTGCAGCTTCCGCCGAGCAGATTCAAGGCCAAGCTGAGCGAGCCCGGGGGATTTTCATTTTGCAGGGGGATGGCGTGTGCCTGGAGGCTTAACCAGGGGGACGGGAGACGTGAGATTGGAGGCGAGAGCCCCCTCCATCAGCCTCGAAGGGCAGCTTCTCTTTCCTCGTCACCCCTCTCCCAGGAAAAGGGAAGAAGACACCAGAGCCATCTGCCAGCGCTGAACTGAAACAAGGGAGACAATGGGGGAAGGAAAAGGACGGAGGAGGCTGGAGGAGCAGAAAGAAGGGCGGCGGGAAACAGGGACTGGCACCCTTGCTGTTAAGAATCAGCTAAGCGCTGCTGTGACGCGATCTGCTCTTTTGTCCTCGCTTAAAGGCAGGAAGGCGGATGAGCACATAGCACTTCATTCCATCCACACAAAATTACTGCAAACGCTATTCCCCCATCTCTTAACAGTATATACGTGCATGCACATATACGTGTACCCACACGTGTACACACATGCACTGCATCTCTTTAATTTGGGAGTTACGTCCTTTTTGCATATTTTAAAGAATAAAGACAAGTTGTGCTCTTCTGTGTGAAGAATGCACTCAGGTTGAGGGCGGGAAGGCGCCCTTGAAGACGGGCCCCAGTGCCCCCCATGCCGGGTCCCCTGCACCCCTGCGGGAGGCCCCGTCCTCTTTATCCGTACAGGGATGGCTCCCTGGAGGAGTCTGCCCGTCTTCGTCTTTCCCTGGCAAAAACTTTTACTGACACGTGAGGGAGAATTTCACAGGAAAACTGCACGGTGAAGCATTTTGCCGAGAACACAGAATCAGAATTTAAAGGCAATGAGTAGGTGACCCACGGGTGCAATGCTAACATTGGGTGGGTAGGGGCTGCTTGGCAGGCTGAGGTCTGAGTCCCCTCCAGCGTCAGGATTTAAACCCAGATGAGCCAATTCAAGTTTACGCTCTCAACCGTGTATTCCCTCTGCGTCCAGCAGTCCTCACCTGCTCTGGATTAACCCTCTTTATTGCTTCGCTGGTTCTGGGGATCCCTCAAGCCCCTCCCCCAGAACTAGGTTGGGAGCCCCTGACACCTGCTCCCTGGAGCCCTGTGCTCCAGTCCCCATCATCGCCCAAGACCAGGACTCCCCGCAGAGAGTAAGATCCCCAGGGACAGGGTTAGGTGGTATCAGGGCACAATAAGGCACACAGCGTATGTGTCTGAGGGCACAAGTTAATGAAATAGTGAGAAAGACCAGGTCTCCGTCCTACAAGAACTCCTAATCCAGCAGGGGGACAGATCGCTACCCAGTGACCATGAAACCCCAGGGACAGGCTGCCAGGGCTGCAGTCAGGTTTATAACTTGGGTTCCAGACTCACACGGAGAAAGACTGGTGACCTTTTCCCAGGGTGCAAGTAAAGGACAGGGTGGTGCTTAATTAGGAATGAGTAATATTTTAACCAGCTAAGAAGGGAGGAGGAACAAGAATAATGAAGAAACCACAGGGCATGTGGTGAACGGTGACTGGTTCAATCCAACCGCACAGGTACCTGCTTGAGCTCCCACCACAGACCAGGCACCATCTAGGTTCAGCGAGTCAAATACACCCACAGCACAATGTCCCTTCCCTCGAGAATGTCACAGCGAAGGAGGGAGGGAGACACAAAACGGACCACGGCGGGAAGTGTTAACCATAACTTCCCAACCAGGACGCCCAGCCAGGAGGGAGGTCAGTGAGTGAGGTGCTGATCCTTTAGTGCCAGGCATCTAGAAGGGGGCCAGACTAGGGCCTGTGGCCTCAAGAAGTCCCCGATCAGCACCCAGGTGACACACAGATGCTTCTGTCCTCTACAAAGCCATAAGGTAGAAGGGTTGGGAAGCTATCTGAGGACAGAGCTGCCAGATGCTGCACTGGGAGTGGAGGATCAAGGCAGGCTCAAGTTGGGCCCTGACCATCGAGTAAGAGTTTGCCAGAAAGAAAGGTGGAAGAGATGTGGAACAAAGAAAGAGCTGACAGTGGTGACAGTAAACAGTGCTCACCTTCACTGAGCAGCTAGGAAGTGCCAGCCCGGACCTAAGAACCCGTGAAGTGTCCCATTTAATCCTCCCAACCCTCTGAGGGAAGGAGGTCACTTACAGACAAGTAAATTGAGGCACAGAGAGTTTAAGTAACCTTCCCAAAGTCACACAGCCCACAACCCACGAAGCTGGGATTCACTGCAAGGTAAATTTGTCCCATATTTCTGAACGATGGCACTACGCTGCTACCTATTAGACGATCCACTGAGGCATGAAACAAAAGAGGCAAAAACTCCAGGGGAAAGGCAGGCCAGTATAAGCTGTGCGGTTCTCCTAGCATGCAGAGTGCTGGGCAGTCAGTGGTAAGAAACGGCAGGGAGGAGGACACAGCATTCAGCTCAGACCCGGAGAGCCACAGAGGCGGCTGTCCCTGGAGTTTGGGACGAGGCCAGGAGGTCGGGACGAGGCCAGGAGGTCATGTCATGGGTGTGCAGAGGTGGGTAAGGGCCCGGCTGCAATGTCGTAAGCTCCGTGTGAGGGAGGTGGGCAGGAACTAAATGGGGAGCCGCTGAAGTCTCATGAGCAGGGGACAGGGTGCACCGTCTGGAGCATCAGGAAAAGAACTCTCAGGCAGTGCCAAGAATCAGGAGGAGAGGCGAGAGCTTTGATGGAGACACGAGTTGGAAGGATACTGCTACAGGCCAGTGTGACGGGAGCCTGTGGGTGGTTCACAGGCATGATGTGGTCCTTAGTCTAAATGATCACGTGAGATCTGCCGCCATGATTGCTTCACGGTTTGCGCATTTCTTTTCTGATGATTGGCACCATCATAAGGAAGGGCCCCAAGACCAGCGCCCTACACTCCCTTTATGTGCCCCTCCTAGCCTGCACCTCTGAGTTGTGTCCCCATCTCAATAAATCTGCCTCTGTTTTCCCCCAGCAACTTCAAACAACTCAGCCCTGCGTGTGCACAGCAATTAGCGACTGTCTTTAGATACTTGGGTCTCACTCCCACTCCAGGGAGCTTCTCAAGGCATTTCTTTGATGCAAACACAGAGGAACGAGGAGGAAGCCAATCTCCTCTGACTACTACAGAAGCAGGTGCCTCCTGCGCCCTTCACCCCACACAGGTGTCTCCTTGGTCTGCATCCCATGCCTTTGCCCTGGGCACACTGCCTACAGTGTCCATTTCTTAAATCAATCTTGTCTCCTCTAATGGATTATAAGACGGTGGAGCACAGAGCCTTCTGTTTGTTTTTTTTTTTTAATTTTGATTTTTGTATTTGGATTTTTTATTTATTTTATTCTCAGTGGCAGAAAGTACCCACAGTGGACACTAAGTGACAATACACTGCACATAGGAGGAAACGAAAGAAATTTCTCCTAGTCAAACAGGACTTCTGTAGGTGGAAAAACTGATTTTTTTTTAATTGCTGCTATAAATGTGTACGTGTGATCCCAAAGCCCCGGCTTGATCTTAAACTAACTGGGGCTCAGGAAAGTCCACTGAGGTCCGATCAAAAACTGGGGCAGACCACCAAAGGTTGCTTTCCCCTCACAATGTCCATCTTCAAGAGAATAAAGGCTAGTTCAGTCCACGCATGCCTGGGTCGGGGGGTCGGGGAGGGCAATGGGACATTTGTCTCCAATATCCAGCTCCAGCTAGGCCAAGGGCTCGACTTCTAAGCTTTTTTGAGACTGAGGTTGTGGATGGGGCTGTCTCCATGACAACCACACAGTTCAGCCCCCAACATGGACCAAGAAGCGAGGAGGGATGGTGGGAGGGAGACACACTTCCCCAAGTCTGTCTGGAACCAAGGTGGTTGTGTCTTCAGCAGGGAAACCATGTACCAGTCTGGGCCTGAGGCTCCATCACCACATGGGGCTGTGAGGAAAAGACACCCACGCTGGCCCTAAGACAGATCCCAAGCCTCCCAGGAGACCCCTGTAAGCTCAGGAACAGCTACATGTGTCTGAGGGGTGGCAACATAGTGGATGTGGCTTCAAGGCAGAGAAGATGCAGACCCTTGAGCTACAGATGGGAGCACAACTTGGGGGACCAAAAGGTGGCCATGGGATCCAAACCTGGCCTTGCTGGTCAGAACCAGAACCACAAGGGATGTTCCTCTACTTGCATCCCATCAGAATGTTCTAGTCATCTGCTTCGCCAAGTCAGCTCATGTAACTCTGGGAATCAGATCCCCATGGAAGTGAGTCTGATTGCAGAAAGGAGTTGTAGTTTTTCCCCGCTCTCAACAGAATGACAAAGGCAACCCATGGCATTTCAGCCTCACTATTTAATTCGTTAAACACACTCATTTAAACCGAGCTGCAGGGTTATCGGCAGGGGTGTACCGGAGCACGCCACGGACAAACACATAGCACCTTTGGTTACAGGTCCGTTCAATACATGTGCTATTTTCATGAGCTACACCTAAAATAATGACTTCCAGCAGCGCAACCAGGCAAAAACATCCACCAGGCACGCTGAGCTGACAACACGGAGCAGTTCCCTCGCCAACAAGTGAATTCCGAGTAGCGTTCAAGTTCTCTGTCGTCAGCGTCAACAGGAGACTCGCTTTTGCCACTGATACCGACATGCACAGAGGCTTATTTCTCACACTGACAAAAACCTGGTCAGAGGAGACATGAATATGTGGACAAATGCATTTATGGGGGTCAGCCAGTGGGCTAAGTTTTGTCTCCTAGCAGGTTTTCAACTTAATGTGTTGGTTTTATTCACTCACTACTGGAACTGAGGGTAAGACGTGGGATGCTGTCACTCTGTAATTTCAGTGCCGCGTACTTTATTTTTTCCAGTCAGCACGGAGATAACACAGCCTCTTGTTGGTGGCTTCAGAAAAGGCAGGTATTCTAGTTGCCGGAGTAAACCAAAAAGTGAAATTCTCTCACTGACTCGGAAATTTTCAAATTTCCACTCATTGACAATTCTTGTCACATAAATTTTATCCCATGTGCTTTCAGCATCCAAAACCATGAACTGGTCAACCCTGTTATTAAGATTCCCTTTTAGACCATTAACAAAGTTTAAGTAAAAAGACACCTTTGATCTGTGTTCATTTATTGAAATTATGAATGTTGTGAGGAGTTACTTTTAACTACTGCCCAGACAAAATGGAAAAAATTTTTTTCAGTTCATGCTTTTGTAGTTTTTCTAAATTGATAATCTTTGAACAGCTTCCTTCTAAGATTTCCACATTTAGCTACTGAGTTTATAGTCTACTCAAAGCAGAAAAAATTAATTATGGACATTTAAATTATCTTAGTAACTTTCAGCACATCTCTTTTGATCAAAGATACCACCACTTCCAGACAGAGCTGGGACCAGAAGTGTTCAGTAATAATCTCTCCAATTTTATACCAACGTCTTCACCATCTGTAATATTGAAATAAGTATATTGGCTTCTTCCTAAACTAAGGGTAAAATATGTTTTATGTTAAGACTTCTAGGCACATGTATCTCATATCTTATATCCATTAATAATTTCTATTTGCTAAACATTTTATAAGAAAGCCTTGTAAATAGTTTGATAATCAATACCTATTCCTGCGAATCCGGCCATGGGGAATTTTCCCAAATGTGGGGAAAGATTTATGCCCAAAGTGGCTCATCCCACTGACCAACTGGAAACCACTTTCCATGACCAACATGGTGGAAATCATTAGAGACTGAATATTATGCAATTGTTAATGTAATGTTTAAGACTATGAATATAAGGAAAACATCTTCGAGTAGATATTAAGTGAAAAAGCTTATATAAAATGGTATGTGTGGTGTGATGGCGTTATGTAAAATTTTTAAAGAGAAACAAAACATGCATAGAAAAAAAATAGACTTAAAAAAACCTCCTGACTCGTTAGCAGTGATGACCTTTAGGTAGGGAGTCTGTATTTTCTACTTTTCCACGTAGCCTACATTTTCAATAATATCTAGGAATTTTCTATAATGTCCATGAATTATTTTTAATGGGAAAATAATTTTTAAAAAGAGGAGAAAGAGGGTCATCCAGTGAAAACAAAGCCAGTGGCGCCCGTCAGGCTTGCTCTTTGGTGACTTTCCACATTGCTGGGAAGGAGCTGCGTCCTCCAGGCGGAGTTCCCGGCGAGATGCGGCTTCATGGCCTCCTTTAGTGATAAAAAGCACAATGAGAAATGGAAACAGTCTCTCCTGAAAAGAGCAGGGTCCTCTTGCTGCAGCGTGCTTTAGAATCTGATCTGATTGGGGAGACTTTTAACAATACGCCAGCTAATGAGTCACATAATACAAAAAAAGGGAAATAGCGGAGGATCATTTGCAGGGAAGCAAAATGCCCGCACAGGGGGGAAAGCATGGCCCAGTCCCTATTCCCAGAAGAGGTGTTCTGTAATATGCAGGAGTCAAAGGAGGAACATGAAGGGGACAGGAGGACACAGGGGTACAGTTTAAATCATCTCCAGCAAGTTCTGGTCACTGAGACTCAGAAAGTAACAGGGCAGCCTTCAGGCGAAACACATCGTAGGAAATATTCTTCCTCTACGTCCATCTTCTCATGTGAAATCAGTCACACGTTCTGTTCTCAGACGGCTCACGCTTGGCTTTTAAAACCATCGCTGTGCACCCAGGGGCCTGAACAATTCTCATTTCGTCAGTAACAAAATTGTTCAGTCATACCCCTGGAATCCTTTGCGCTGAGATGTCTGCCACTGCCTGTGAAAACAAAGAAAGAACACTGTGTTAAGAACGGTTTCCCACTTCCATTCTCACGAAACAATTTGCTTCAAAACACGTTCATAATATACGGGGAATGGGTCCAAACGTACTACCAAAAATTGAGAGACTGTCTTTTGGTATTGAAGTAATTACAAGAGCCATTTTTTTCTCCTAATAACATGAGTGTTGACCAGTTTGCCAGTGTGAACAGAATGCCTGTGGTTGAGTGGTCAAGGCTTAGCTTAGTCAAAGTTAAGACCCAGAAAGTTTCCCAATGTTTTATTTGCCGAATGGTTTCTGCATAAATAAAGGACGAGTTGATAATAAAGTAAGAACTGCAATAATTTATTGAAAAGAATTTTCTGATGACTCCCAAAGGAACTTCAAATTCTCTCAGTGAACTAGAATTTAAGTGCAGCAAATACAAGGGCCAGGGGATTATTACGTAGTCATCGAACAATTTGGTGGCCTCAGGGAAGCACTTCCCATCCAGCCCCATCAGGAGGGTATAAAGGTACATTAAAGCAAACAGCTTTCCCTCACCATGGTTCTTACTTCCTTTGAGCTTCAGTGTGGGAGAGGGAAAAATATATACACAAATGTCCCATCCCGAGTTACTGGATCAAAGGCTGATTTGAGACGGAGAGCCCAGATGAGGAAATTGGTTAAAAAAACATTCCCCTGAATGTCCACTCCTGCCCTACCTCCGCTGGGGCCAGCTCACACCCACTTGAGCTGGCATTCTCCTCCCTTGCCCTCGCCCCAAGGAAAGACACCCTCACCCCTCTAAAGAAAGAAGTATCAGAGAGGCACTACGAGAATAATACTTTAGCATCATGTACCAGGTGGGGAGGAGGGCAACACAGGGCTAGGAGAGGGGGCAACACAGGGGTAGGGGAGTAAAAGGTACAACTACTTAAGTATAAAATGAGCTACAAGGATATATTGTTCAACACAGGGAATAGAGCTAATATTTTACAATAACTATAAATGGATTATAACCTTTAAAACTTGTGAATCATTATACTGTCTACCTATAACTTATATAATATTGTACAGCAATTATATTACAATAAAAAAATCAAAAAAATTTTAGCAGCAGACAGGTAGTTGCCTAGAAAATTACATTTTCAGTGAACTTAAAGATATGCTAGACAGACAACATCAAAACAAGAAAATGGCTCTTACATCCAGAAGTAAAAAGTATACCAAAAATTGGACATGCCAAACTCACTGTTTCTAAACAATAAACCAAAAAAATTTTAAAAAAAAAATATCCGTGGCGAAGACTTTCTGGGGTCTGTTTTCTTATACACCCTTTCCATCACTTCTCTCACAGACGCCCACATGGGCGTGACGTGACGTCCTTCACCCAGGTCATCTCCATTCATCAACTAACGCACTCTCCATGTGTTAATAAAAATTTAAGTGGAAGCAAAAAGCAAGCTGCTAAGACACCAGTCTGTCTGCTCATTTTCCTTACCGTCAACATTTTTTTTGGAGAAAGGAGAGATGAGGAGCTTAGAGCTTCAGGAGGTGTATGTGTACATCTCATTTTGAATCTTTTCTGATTATTACAGCCTCTATGGGTTTTTTTTTTTTGAACCATTTTAAATTGTTTTGTCTATTCCTAATTTTTTTCTATATTTCAGCTCATAAATTAAACAAAACAACAAATGCTTCAGAACTCACATTATAACTTATTATAAGGTACAGTATTGTGTTTATTAAACACCACGGTGGAAGAGATGGCAATACATTCTTCCTAAACAGACAGGTTTATTTGTGTGAGCCACTCGGGAGGCTGTACCTGCCTTCACAGTATGTATAAGATGCATGAATCTTGCTTTTACAAGGTCTTCCAGGATAGAGGGCTTTTAATATGATCTATAATTGTCTGACCCCAAGGAAAAATACTGCACGCCCAGGTACATTGAAAGGAAACAACAACACGATGACCCCTACAACACAGTCACCCTGGGGGAGCAGCTCTGCCACGTGGGTATAACGCAGAGGCAGCGATCAGTGTGGAGCCTTAGCATGGGTCAGAGCACAGTTCACCCAGCACTTAGGAGGCGCTCAGTAAACACTGAGGGGAGGGAGGGGAGGGGAGAGGAAGGGAGGCGAGGGAGGGGGGGAGAGGAGAAGAGGGGAGGGAGTGTTAACTGTGTTCCCATTCTTTGCAATTCACTTGCTCAAAAAATTCTAATCAAATGGCATGCTCATTGCCGTTTTCTCCCTAGCTCTACACATCCCTGACAACATTTTGAACATTTGGTTTTAGAATCTGGACAGGTAATGGGGTAACATAATTAAAGCAAATAGTAAGAGCATGGAGCAAAGCCTTGGGTTCAATTTTGCCTGGTTAACTTAATTACATTTTTATTGTGCAAAGGAGCTCTTGCTAAAAAAAACCTTGAAAGCTTTACTAAAACATTGTTGGTAGTAAAATGTGATCAACATGCATTTGATAGGAAATAAAAATAAACCAACCCAAAGAACCATAATCTGGATATCCCACACAGCAGTGAACATCAATGATGTGTCACGAGAATGCGGTGCATGTCTGAAGTCTAGAATAGCGTGACCTTGGCTCAATGCCAAAATAGCTGTACAGTTTGCAAGTGTTTTGTTTAAACATCCAAAAGGGTGGGTGCTGTCCCCTACTGCCAGGTGTGCCAGCCTCAGGTGGGGGGGCAGGCTAGGCGGGGAAAGTCACGTGACGGCAGCTTCTACTTGGTTTTTCCTATATCCCTACATTGTTGAAAATGTTCACACCATGCATTATTTTCAAATAATGTGCAATTAAAATAACTGAGAAAAAAATCACAATTTTGATTTAGCCTTAAAACATGTAAATTTTCAGAGCAACAAAAAGGCATTGAAACGACTTACCGTGCCAGAATTAGATCTTTCTCCATTAGAGTCCACAAAGTTTTATTTGATTTTATTTGCAATCTCTTTCAGGAGACCCTTGAGATCATTTAGCTTGGGAAGGGGAAAAAAAATATAACTGGTCTTAAGATCAATTTTCCAACTTTAAATTTTAAATGATTACTCTATGGCTTTTCCATGAAACAGACGTACTATACATGAACTAGCCAAGTGGAGCTCACGCCTGGGATAGGTCACAATGACTGGCAGGTGACATGTCGGACCCTGTCCATCGCTAACTTTCTGAAGTTGTATCACTAGTAAATAATCATTCGTACCAATTAGGATTAGCTTTACCCAAATACAAATCACTAGTGATTCCCACATAGAAATGATAGATTTCAACAACACAGAGAAATAATATATCAAATAGTACTGTTATATGTAACTAATGCTAATCAAATTAAAATCTATCAATAGAGTTTTGCTTTAATACTAAGGAAAATAATATAATACAATACTAATCAAGCTTTTGCAAATAGTGTCTCCCCTCACAAAAAAAAGGATAAATAGTAAAACAACTTAAGTAAAAGGCACAATAAAACTATTTTCAATACATGCGTGTTTCCCAAGTTTATTACACAAGATGCATAAAGCTCATTTCAAATTGCATTTCATGTTGTTACATATGATAAAAGCTACAGACACATCACAATCTCTGTGCAGTTGGCTTCCAACTTGCTACATCACTCACTCAAAGAAAACTCTGTGTTTAACTTGGGCTTATTTCTAGTATTAAACTCATTTAACTCTTTTTTTAAAAGAACAAAAAGAAATCATAAGAAAAAAAAACAGGTTTCTTTTGTATAGCACAGGGAACTATATTCAGCACTTCGTACTGACCTTAAGTGAAAAAGAGTATGAAAACGAATACACGTATGTATATGCATGACTGGGACACTGTGCTGCACACCAGAAACTGACATATTGTAACTGACTGTACTACAATTAAAAAAAAGAAAAGAAAAGAAAGAAACCATAAGGGCTAATGGCTGCTTAAAATAAAGAAGGCAGAGGTAAAATCTCTACTTCAGACTTAAGGTCAATTGTGAACGACTTTGTTTTCTGGTGTGATAGTAAGATGGATACATCTTTTTGTTCACTGTGTTTGTTGACAGTAAAATGACTTTAAAAAGCTGTTCAAAGTAGGGCCCAAGACTTCTAGCACTTGAAACACGAGGCGATCCCTAAAATTCTCTGTGAATAGAAAGGGGAGCCTTTGTGTTGCTCAGAAGAGAAGGGGTGGAGCCTGGAGGAGCGAACAGAAAGGAGAGAGAGGGCAGGAGACAGGGTGAGAAGAGGACTGAGGTAAGGAAAGAAGGGGGAGGGGGCAGTGAAATCCCAGGTGGTCGCCGATGACCCGATGACTCTGGGTTGTGTGGTTGCAGGTTTCCCTGGAATCTGCCCAAATTCTACCAAAACCTGCAAAATGCATGGTGTAGATGGGCTTCTTGTGGGAACCAAGGGGCTGAGCCCCACAGGCAGGGGGATGCAGAGAAGGCTGGACACCCAGGGGGTCCTCAGAGGTCCCCACAGAGCCCTGGTTCGCGCCTGTGTGGACAGCCTCCAACGGTGACTCCAATCACACAGACTTCCTCTTGCTCCCTGGGGTGTCGCCCCGCCCAGACCCTCACAGGCTGAGAGGCCCTGGGAGTCAGTCCGGCTGGTCCAGGGCCCGGACGTCCTGATCACCCCCACCCCAGTGCCTCTCTGCCCTGACCCCGGTTGCTGCCATCCTGCTGGTTCTCTGTGCCCAGAGCAGGGTCAGCACCAAGGCTTGCAGAAGCTTTAGCCCCACGCCGGGGCAGCTGTCCACTGGCTCCTTCAAAGCCACCACAAGTGAAGCCACAAGTGAAACAACGCAACACAACAAACAAAAGTAGCCTGTTTTCTCTCCACACACACATCCCCCTAGACAAGTCCCCCGCATCTCTACTCCCAGAACCAGACTGTTTCAGCCGCTCCTACATGGCCACTCTGACCACTCAAAGGGCTCTCTGAAAGGAGTGTGTTTCCGGAGGCTTCCCGGCACAGGGATCCATCCCTGAAGAGGCCAGCAAGTTCCTGCACAGGACGACCCAGCCTCCCCGCTTCCTCCTGCTCAGCATCCCCCGTCCACGCCCCCCGTCTCCACTGCCTGGGCCACTCCACGCGTCTCTGGGTTCACCTGCTGCCCCCGCTCCCCGGTGATGCGGACACGGGCCATCTGGAACACGCGCCCGATGTCGCAGAGCAGGGCGTTACTGCTCTTCAATTCTCCATAATCCTGCTTGAAAACGCTGCTACCCCCAAGCCACTTAACAAGGGGGCCGTTCATGAAATCTGGGGACCACGGCCACTTTGACAGCACCTCGCCCAAGGCCTGGCACGTGGCAGGTGCTCAGTAAATACTGCGTGCCATGCAGTACGTAGACGCAGCAAACAATACATCTAAATATAAATATATGAGGAAGAAAACGTACATAATCATGTAAGCTTTATACATTATGTACCACATATTATATTCATCTAATGTAACTACTCAGTCCTAGGGTTTGTTCCCCTGTTGTTCCTTTTATACACTCTTTTAATGTTCTTTAAATTTTCTTTTAAAATATCCAGGGCTTTTCTTTTCCCTCTCCACTGGTTATAACCACGGTGTGCGACCTGGCATGACTGTTCATGCGCAGACACAACTCTAATGACACAGGGGCTCCCTAGCCCCTCAGCTGAAAGTCAGAGGACTGCAGCTGTCACAAGATACACTCCGGGCGACAGCGCGTCTCCAAACGTGGCCGCCCAGGTCCTTTCTCCCTGTGTCAGTCCCACGTCGGGAGGCCGGTGATGGAGAGGTGGAGCGTACTCCCCCCCGCCCCCCGCCCAGGATCCCAGCTGGCCTCAGGCCGCTCTAATCAAGACATTCTGGTGGAAGTGAGGTCACGTCAGGTTCAGACACCAGCACTGGCGGCTTCTGTGCGGTTTCTGTTTCCTCTCTCTCGGAAGCCAGCCACTATGTAAGAAAGGCAGCTGCCCAGAGACACACCACCCCTCCCCCAGCCACATGGAACAGACGACACATGGGGGAGAGAGACCATGAGGAGGAGCCCCACGGGGCCAGAGCCTGGCCTCACCACCAGCCCAGCCCGGCCCAGTCAACCCAGCTGAGACCACGCGGAGCAGAAATGCCCAGCTGAGCCCTTCCCAAACTCCGGGCCCGGAAAAGCAAGAGCAAAATGAAGCGGTTGTTTGAAGACACTCGAGTGTGGGGTTGTTTGTCACGCAGCAACGGGGAACTGAAGTGAATTGTGATGGAAACCTTCGTGTGTCAGCACCGAGGCGCCATCATCTGTGTAGCTGACTCTAACGTATGCAGGCAGCTCCGGGCAGGGAAGGCTGGGAAGAAACAGAAGAGCTACTCTGGTGGCGGGGGGGACGGGGGTTGGGGAGGAAGACCCCAGGCATCGGCCCGCCGTCCTGCACAGGACCCGACTCAGGAGGGGAGGCCATGGAAACACGGCCTCAGATTCTTTAGATGCTGGTGGCAAATAACACATAAATGCATATACAAGAAATTGTGAACTGAACAGAGTCTCATGTCGGAGCTCTGAGGACGGCTCCTCTGGTTCATTTATTCATTCAACCAATGTTCCTTGAGACCCTACTAGGTGGGCGGTGCTGGGTGCTGGAGACCCCCACACCGGATGGGGTACTATCTTGCCCTAAGCAGCACAGCACTGGGAGGAAAAGTGAAGCCATCACCCAGGAGCCATTCTCAAAACACCATGAGAACTACCAGGCATCGCCTCCTCTTCAGAGCCTAACAGGGAGCCAGCATTTGTGAATCGCTTGTCATTTCTGCTCAGCCAAATCAGAGTTCCGGGCTACCCAGCTCACGGTGGAGGCAGCCCGCTCTCTCTAAGCTTAATTCACATGTGTATCCGTGCATTTGCATTTCAGGTTAAGTAGGTGACAGATTAGTGTGGCATCAAAGGCTAGCAAGGAGGCTCCCAGGCCCCCAGCCCATTCTTCAGAGCCTTTCTGGTGGTCCCTGTAACTGCAAGCATCTTACGCCTGCCTCTACAGCTGAGACAGAGAGAAGAGGGGTCCTGGGTCAGACAGAGCCAGGTAAGATTTCAGAGGTCGTGGAAACAGGACTTCAGGACTGCTCCGTGTGGGCTGGGAGCCTCCGAGAAGCAATGCCATCCCAGCAATTCCATCCTAGACCTTCTGCAGTGAATGAAGGGTGCTGAACACAGGACAGAGTCACATGCATTTTTCTTAACAATTAACCTTGTCTATTTTTGGACACTGGCCTCCAGCTGAGAGCTCAAAGATAACAGATTTAAAAAATATTCCCCAAACTATAAACAGAACCGTACCTTTGTATCCAGCTGTCTGAAACGATGCCTCATTCTTCAAGGAAGTTAAAAAGAGAGAGGAGAGAGAGAGAAAGACTATTATGCTCCATTTTAGAGTCTTTTAAAGAACAAAATACAGATCATTTTCATTTTCAACGAAATCAGCGTCAGCGGCTTTTACCATTTTTACTTTCTTCTTAATAACCAAGCGGAACAGAGCTGCACTCTTACTCCAGCTGTCAGTACAGCAGACAGATGCTCCCTTTATTCGGGTGAAGGGGTGGGAGATGACCTGTAAAGTCCATCCCTTCCTTCCAGAACTAAAATCCCCGAGTCTAGGAATGGGGGAGAATTTAGGGCCTCTGCTGTGTTACTCAAAGAGAAGGAGCATACGTCACATCCCATGCTCCTGACAGCTGGGCTGCACCCAGCAAAGCGACTAGCTGTTCTTTTGTTTACTCTGAATTTTGATGTGTGTTTGGAGCTCTCAGGGAGAGTGACGTCTGACCATTAACCCTGTTCACTGCACTTTGAACACGAACACCAAGCTCCTAGATTCCCTGCATCCCACATTTCCTGAGGACCATCTACGGAGTCAGTGACTTATCTAGTTCCACGGGGTGTTTATAACAACTCCATGTGACTCATAAAGGATGTTCGGGACTTCTAGGGACAGTGTGCAACAGGTCAACCAAACGGTTTCACCATCTTCTAATCTCTCTGCTTCTTCCTCACAGAGATACCTGTTCAGCACATGCAAGGTGATGTCCACTGCCCACGACCTGCGGGTCTTCCCAGAATCCACCTCTGCAGCCGTGGCACAGGGACTAACACTCGTCACCTGGTCCCAAGGCCCTGCCCTGCAGGCTTCAAACATTTCTCTCTTCCCTTCAATCAGAAGGACAACCAGATGGCAGCTGGGTGGCCTTTGCCCTTCTTGGAGGGCTGACACACTCTTATGTGTTTGTCACCTTCAGCTGCCCGAGTAGCATCTTTTTGGTGCCATTGCTCTCAGCTGCAAATCTTACAGACTTGGCTCAAATAAGCTGCCTCTGTTCTACCAGCTTCCATGCACAAGAGGCACCTGGCCAAGCAAGAATAAACGACTGGCATACTCCTCTGATGTGTCGTTGGCTTTTGTGTTGATCTTGACAAGGTAATTTTCCTTCATGACGCCCTCCCATGCCAGAGTCATGTTGTCTTCATTTTTGAAACCTTGAATAATAAGACAAAGAAAAACATTCAGATTGCTTCATTTGCCCCTTCCCTCCTAAATCAGCACCTGCTAGGCATTCTGCAAGACTCCAGAACCAGAATTCGACTCGTCCTGCACAGGCTGATCTGACTAATGTTCCAGACTAGTGACAGGAGCGGAGCGATGGAATATTAATGAACTTCTAGGTAACAATGAGGAATTGGGGCTGCCTGCACAAGATAGGAATGCAATCTTTATTCTAAATAGAGTTCCATCCAAAATCATTTCACTAATGAATTTGGTTCTCACATTTCATACATGCTCCTCTTCCATTTTGATGACATCAAAACGCTAAACCAATCATTCAGTTGGATAATTACTGGTGGATCGTTTACTCTCAACCTAAAACTGGGGAAGAAACTTTGGAGGAGAGAAAAATAACCCCTGGACACCATTCCTGTCCTCCTGAAATACGCAGTTTGGCTGCAGACCTCAAGGAAAATTCTTATGTTTAGTCTTTTCCTCTCCCCTAAGCCAGCCATGCTGCAAAACTGGTCAGCGACATTTTCCAGCAAAATTCTTAGTTCAAGTTTTTACAGTGCCTTGGCCTTTCAGATGGCAGGCAAACCAGAGAACAGCTCACGTGTCCCCTGTGTCTCAGGTACTAGTGCAACAGACAGAAATCCTCGATACGAATTCATGGGGAAAAGAAAATCACATACATTCATTCAGGTGTCCACTTGGAAAAAAATTTATCTAGTGTTCACTTTTTAGTTTATTCATCAACACATTAGAGTTTAGGAACAGGTAAAAATCTTCCTCAGTGTAAAAAAGAATTAGGAGTCAAAGGCAGAGCTAATGTGCAAGAGGCAGGACTTTAGCAAACCCTATATAGCAATACAGATTTAGTTTTAAATGGCGGGCATTCACTTTAGAAAACAATTCCCAGCTGGATTTCTTTCAGTTATATTTTTCCCAGAAAAGTCATCTCCAATGTCTTTTTCTCAAACTAAAATGTATGTAGAAGCCCAACAAGAATACTTAATAACCAACATGGAAGGGATGGATGCTCCTGAACTCGGATGACCAAAGAGCAAGAATGAGCAATGACGAGATGTGCAACCTCTCTAGCCGTCAAGGAAATGCTGATTGAAACAATGACGGCATTTTCGCAACCAAACTGGAAAATCAGCGGGGCCGACAGTAATGCCTCCACCCTGTGTTGGCAAAGATGCAAATAAACAGGTTTCCCACATATGGAGAAAATCTGTTGATTATTATAGTCTTAGGCAATGAGAGATGGGAAGAGGGGCAGACAGTATCAAAAGACGTAAACGTGTGCATAGACTTCACCTAGACATTTCTCTTCTAGAAATAACTGATACAAAAAGAAATCACTGATGTGCTCAAAAATGAATACATAAAACTGTTTATCAGAGTGTTTTAGGATCACAAAAGAGTTGAAACAATCTACGTGTTTAACAAGGGACTGGTTAAATTAGTTACGGTACAGCCACCAGCTGGAACAGTCCAGTTGAAAACTGTCATACAGATGTATTTTTATGGACATGGAGAATGTTCACAACGTACTATTGGTTAAATAAACAAATTCGATCTCGAATGTGTGTGCACAGAGCGATCAAATCATTATACACCCACACAAGAATAACAAATACCGGTATGTTAATGGTATTTATCTTTGGATGGTGGGTTGCAGGTGTTCTTGCTCTTTCTTATTTGTGCCTTTTTGTGTTTTTCCAATGTTCTGTACATGAATATGGATTACTTTTTCCATCATGAAAAACAAAACTTTTATAAAAATACAATTACTGGGTAGCATATTACTTGAAGATGTCACCAAAAAAGTACCAAAAATGGAAGTTTCGATGTGACCTTTTCTGAAAGCTATTTGAAATATCTTGCATTTTTCTCTAAAGAAGGGTGATTTTAAGCTTCATCTCCATGACTTCCCTATCACTGGAGGCAAATGCAAAGAGTTGTAGGAAATGAGTCACCACGAGAGAGTCTGATGACCACAGAAGGCTGCGCTTTCTGGAAACAGCAATCCCCAGGGGGGAAACATGATCAGGTGGTGACCAGGTGCCCCCGGAAGTGTCCAGGGAGCAAACTGGGCTCTCGGCTCCCGGTCTCTGGCTATCACCGCACAGAGGGTGAAGGATCCTGCCCTGCGGTCTCCATTCCTTGCACTTCTTTATTCCTTCCTGAGACCAAGCACCATTTGAAGAGAACATCAATGGCCCACTGTCTGTTCCTCCAGTGGCTGGAGAGCATCACTCTCCTGGGGGCCCATCAGGAAGACAGGTGCAGAAGAACGTGGCTCATTTCTGAGCTGTTTGCTTTCTGAAGCCGAAGCTCCTGTCCACCTGCTGGCCAGGTTGGGAGATCCGTTTCCGTTTTCATGACCTCATTGTGCTTAATCCTTAAATAAGCTTGGAAAGAATGTAATGCATTTCGTGCTGCCTTCCTAACCCATCCTGACTCCGGAGAACTGTTTCAGCCTTACGCAGACACGGAGTTTCCTGGTTCCCCGGATCCTGGGCTGAGCACCATGGACCTTCTGTCCCTCACCACCCCTCTACCCACCCCAGCTGCAAGCCCACTGGCCACGGGAAGTTGCTGCCTCACAGGGGTTCACATCACTTCCAGGCAGCATGTGTGCTAGATACTGCTTTTTCTCTCTGCTGCATCAAAATCTTCCTCCCCGCAACTTTTATCCATTATTGTTTTTTTCTCTGAAATCACTCAGGGAAAAATATGAATCTTGTTGCCAGAGCCTCAGGTTGGCAATTCATTTTCTGAATTTATTTTGCATTTGCCTCCAAGTCTGAAGGTAGGGATCGGTCCCCTCTGCCCTCCCTAGGTTCTACAGACATTCACCCATCACACGGCTTCAAGACAGACTGAAGGCAGTCTGAGACACTTCCTTGCACACCTCTGATCTTTGGGTGTGGTCTCTGAATACAATTTCCAGATCTCAACTTTCAGTCTCCATCCCTGATACAAAGACTTCTCATTCTTTCAGTTGGAAATGACTCACTTTCTCTGCCAAGGCAAAATGCTGAAGAGAAAGACAGCGGCTTATCCAAACTGTCAAAACACTTTTCTTCATTAGGAAAGACAATTACATATGTGTGATAGTTAATGACATCCCCAAGGTGACATTTAAATGTCTTGAAATAATGCTGTTAAAAGAGTTAACAAAGAGGGTTCTTTAAACTGTGACACAAGGTGTGGGTCGTGGGTACATTTACATTCTGAAAGCCAGACTTCTGAGGATCACGGCTCCAGGGACAGCACAGAAGTAGTTTATGACTAATAGTTAAGGTCACACTCCTGAGTATCTTTCCTCCATTTCTATGTAGTTAAGGAATCTCACACATACACACACAAATGATAGTTCTTGGCAAGTTAAAGTTTTTTCTTAACTACCACCAATTATCATGTCTGGGTTAGTAAAATTCGTATCTTTACTTTCTGAATCATCAAAATATTTGGGATACACTGAAGGGCAGGAATGATCAGCCCAGCATGGAACATGAATCCCAGGATGGTGGTCCCTTTCTATTTTACCAGGTGCAACACAGAAAAAACCAGCGGGCAACACACACACACACCCCCAGCCGCCACTGGGAGACACAACTCTGCGAACAGTAGGAACAAGGCCCCAAGTGGAAAATCTCTAACACATTCTGACAAAAATCAATAGGAGACAAGACCAGCCTAACCACAGTCCTGTCGTTACTTGTGCCAGATTCTCCCTTAGAGTCTCCCTTTCCCAAACTGCACCCAACACCCTTTTTTTGTCTTTTTTGCTGTTTAACAGAGGCTTTTCCTTGTCCCATTAGTGCCCCAATAGGGGGGACACATCTCAAGGTCCCACCCTGTTCCACAAACCCTAAATTGACTGCACTGTACACAGGGATCTGGAGATGTCTGTTACTGGCCCGCGGAGTTTCGACGTTCACTTCCGCCTGGAGGGAAACAAGCCCAGTCGGCAAAGGGTCCAGTGATGTGTGTGCCATGATCCGTCTTACCATCTTACACTGTCACGTCTTCTGTCTGCATCTTCTTCCTTACCCTGAGACCCGGGATGGTACACTGCGATGTGGTGGGCAGGGGGCAGGGAGACTGTGTGGAGCTAGAACCCGGCTGTGGGACCTGGACCACGGTCTTTCATTAGTCTCTCTGCAACCCCCAGCCCCAGGACTCCTCTCCCCTCTCATCTGACCACTCCTCATTCTGTGGGCCCCTCCCAGCTTCTACACTTTTGCCTGGCTAATCCCAACTCATCTTCTAGGTCTCAGATTAAATAACCCCTTCCTCCAGGAAGTCTTCCCTGACTCACTCTAGTCTGAGGTTTAAGCATCCAGGGTGCTGTCATGGCACCCTGCAAATTCTCTAAAATGAACTCTTCCTGCACTTCTCCATGATGGCTATTTCATTTTCCTTCTTCTCCTGAGATGATGAGTCTTGTCTGAGGGCAAGGATAGCTTCTATCTTTTTTAGTACCATTTCCACAGTGCCCATTTGTTGAATCAATGGTCTCCAGGCCCCCTTCCCTCCTTGAATGGCAGGCTCCCTGTGACACTAACCGCCTCGTCCCAGGTCTGGCAACTCTCTGGGCTATGGTGCATGAGCCCAGCCCCCAACACGGCTGCATCCACAGAACTGAGAGTTAACGTTTGTGAAGGAATGAATGCCTCCTGCAGTACCTTCACAGTAGTTCCTGTCTGTGTGCTCAGCTAGGGGAGGTCCCTCTTCATGCGTGGCTTGCCTTCCCTGTCACATGTCCATCCATCCCTGCACTCTGTCTGTTTTTAAACACAGATTCGCAGTAAATGTAGGGCAGGTTTTACAAAAATCTCCCAAAGATAACTATAGAGGGAAATGAGGTTGGTAGGTTCCTGCTTTTGGAATTTATAAGAACTCAGTGATTTTCCTCTCTTTTATCTCCCTACTTAGACATATTATGAGGATTTTTTCAATGGTTCTTAAGGGTTGTCTAGAGTCTAAATATTTTCATTGATTCTTGGGGGCTGTCTAGAGTCTAAGTGATAAGACTAATTGGGTAAGTCATTAACCTTGAGGCACCCATTTCTCCCAAATTTGGGCACAGATTTATCCCAAATTGCTAAAGGTCGTTTTCTGGAACCAAGTTTGTGCTTTTCTATACCCTCCACATCTGCTCAGAAAGGAAGTGCTCAGGAAAGGTTATTTCAAGCAAGGAAAACACAGCAGATACTCAAATGACTCGTGAAAATATATCAGTTTTAGAAAATGGCAAAGAAAAAGCAGCTAAGCACTGAGAAAGATCAAGAAGCTATTTTTTAAAGATCTGTGCTCAATTGCCCAAGCTTTTGAGAAGCAATAAAGATACAGCAAATAGGCCAATATATGTACATAAAGTCAGCCTAGATTCTGAGCATTTCCCTGTGGTGAATGCAGTTATAGCTGTTATACCTTAGAAAATTTTATTTTAAATTGTTCAAGGCAAAGATAATTTTGGACTGCTCAGAACTACCTGGTGAAATAAATGTTTTCATTTCTAGTGTGTCAGATCTAGGTCTAACACGGCAGGTGAGCTCATGAGAGGCACGCCCCCATGCACACTGCCCTCCCATGCACAGCTCAGCTCAGCCGCAATGCCCGGGTGGGGAGGGTGATGACAATCTTGCCTTCTTGTGAGAGGTTGGCATGGCGGAGGGGACCCTCAGGGGATCAGCTCGACCAGCTTGTTCAGGGGATACCCAGTGTGATAAATGTCAAAGTAGGGCCACAGATTCTGCCCACCCTGAGTGTGTAGGCTGCTCTCCCACCAAGAGGTGGACCCTCATTCTTTACTCTCTTGATGTGGGCAGGCCTGCGACTTGTTCTGACCAACAGAACGTGGCAGAGGTGGTGTCATCTGCCTTCCTGAGCCAAGGCCCTCAGAGGCTGTGCACCAGCTGCTTTTTGTGGGAGTCTAGCCTCCAATCATGGGAGCCTGAACTGGAGGACACTGAGTCTCCCAGATGACAGCCCAGCCAACCCTACACGTGTGGACATCAGGACCAGCCAGGCCATGCCCCGCCTGCTAATGACCAGACACCACGAGGAACAGAGACCCGGCCAAGGACTGACCCACGGAATCATGAGCAGATAAATGCTGGTTGCTTCAGGCGACCAAGTTTCAATGGGTTGTTTACACAACAGACGTGCTCAGAGACCCCATGGGACCTTTCTTTGCTTTTCCTCAAGAAGGAATGGGAAGGAAATCCCACAGGTACCAACACTGGGTCCGACCTGAGTCATTATCTCCACAGCCCTTGTCAGCACATGGGGCCGTGTGATGACTTTCATAGGCCCTGCTAGGGTGACCAGCAGCCCCTGAACTGATGGGGCCCCTGGGATGCAGGCTTTGCAGTTTGCTAACAGGGATGGTCCCTGGCAGACTGAGACCAGTTGGTCATCCTAACTGGATGTTCAGAACGCAGGACGTTCAGTACCAAGACAGGGAAGTTCTGGGCAAACCAGGGCAGGCTGGCCGCCCTAGGCTCTTGGCACTTTTGCAGACATGGGCCCCTTCCGGGATAAAGAAAATAGTAAGCATATTGTATGACTGGCTTGGTAGAAAGACAAGTATGTACCAGTAGATTTTCTGCTGCCTAAAAGTTTTTCCTTCTGATTTTTAAAAGAAATGAAAAGAACTGCGTGGACCGTGAAGGGCCTGGCCCCGTCGCTGTGCAGAAGCCAGCCCTGCAGCTGCACCCCCTCCCCAGCCACCCCAGGGACGGATCCTCTGGTAAGAGGGCAAAGTGTGCGCTGTTTACCAGCGGTGCCCTTTCTGTCTTTTCCTTTGTGTCCAAACATCCAGATGAATGAATAGGCTCCCCCCTCCCTTGTGCTGAGCTTGGCTGAAACACATCTGTGGGTGAGGAGGACTCATCTGGCTTAGTGGCTCCAGGATGGAGAGTTAAGAAAACAAAACCTGGAGTGATGTGGGGAAAAGAGCTGGATGCCTGCTCCCTGCAGCCAACAGAGATGTGAACCTGGGTGTGCCTGGGGGTCAAGGGTGAGAGATTCCGGCTCCCACAGTAGGGGCGAGGAGAGGGGCTGGGTGGGGACCCGCCTGCCCACAGTCTGTCAGGGCTGAGGAGGTGGGTGACCACATGAGAGAGAACAAACCTCGTGGCCGTGTTGACTCCTGCCTTCCAGAAGGCAGTGGGTCCGCAGCAGGGAGAGTCTGTGCAGAGCCCAGTCCCAGAAACCAGACACCTGGGGGGAGCCGCCTCTGGAGATCGCGCTGCCAAGTCCCAGAAGCTACGGCTGGGGACGGAGGCCAGGCAGGGAACGGCTGAAGGACCCGCCAAGTGCCCACACAACAGAGGGTCTGTTTTAATCACACCCCAGGCCAAGGAGCAGGGGGCCGGCCTAGCACAGCACCATGCTTCTAGAGAGCACTTCTGCCCTTTCCTGTCCGCTCTCCCTGGCTTCGACCCAGGGGAGGTCAGTAACGGCAGCTGGAGGGCGAGCGGGAGGGCAGGGAGTCAGAGGAGCGGAAAGCCAGCAGCCCACCCTCCCTGACAGCCCCGCGGGCGGAGACGGGGCGCGGCACGAGGGGGAGTCCCCGCTCCGAGTGGCGGTTCTGGGCCGGGTAATCTACTGGACGGAGCGTCCTAATGTCTACATTGAGACTGTTTTACCAAGTAAAGTGATGTAGGATTTTCTGTTTCCCTAAGACCAACCAGAAAAGCCATGAGCCCTGCGGGAGTCAGAGCTGAGGTCTCCCAGAGAATAAACGTCACAGAAGCAACAGAGAAGCAAGAACAAAGTCACGTTTTGACACCAACCCATCCATCCTGTTTGCCCAACACCCTAATTATTATTATGTCCGACCAAAAGTGAGCTCCCCCACCCCCCACCCCAAACAAGGCTACCCCGTTGGATCTACGCTTTCTTAATCTCCTCTTTCTCTTGAACAGTTCGCTGGGGAGACCTGATGCCTGATCTTTGCAGAGAGACACCTGTGAGGGGTGGAATGACTGAATAAGCCCCTCTGTTGAGGCAGGACCCCAAAATTAATCACCGCCTCGGAGCCCAAGCAAACGGATAAGCCACTCACAGCAGGCAGAGGACTCCACGCCCCGGTCTTGGCAGCAGCAGCCGAAGCACTTCTTGACCACCATGTAGAAGTAGGCGAGGACCACGAAGGGGAAGGGGACGTTGAGGCGGCTGCAGTACTCCTTCACCAGGAAGTACCTCTGGAACTTCCAGACCTGGTCGTTGTTCTCCTGCACGGTGCCCACGGTGTAGCTGGCGGGAGGGGGAGAAGGGCAGGGCTCAGCCTCCCACGGCCCGGCCCGGCCCGGCCCGGCCCGGCACTGCCGAACACGGCAAATGCTGATATTAAGGGGCGTAGAATCCACGCTGGAATCAGGGCCAGAACAACTCAGCCCTTCCGCTGGGCCAAAACTGGGTCTGGCTTTTGTTTTTTGTTTGTATGGGTTTTTTTTTTTTTTAATCACAAAAAAATGTCCAAGAACTTTAAAATTATTTCTATTTCAAGACCTTTCAAGGATTCTCTTTCTCTGCTAGTCCGTTGTTGCGTTAATTGTAAACAATCCGGGACAGCAATTTGTTAATATTTATCAAGGGCCTTAAAAATATTTATCCCTGTGACCCATTGATTTTACTTCTGGAAATCTAACCTAAGAACAAGGGGATATTGAGAAAAGAAAATATATGAATAGACATACACACACAGCTGTCTGCCACGGCCCTACGTGTACTAGCGGCCCCCACATCCATCCAGCAAAATGGAGCAATCGAACCGTTCAGCACTAAGAAAACGTACCACGAGTTATGGTTAATCAACATGATTCCATTACGCACCCATTAAAAGTTATGTTTATGACTGATTTTAATACTTAGGTAAAATGTTTATACATGAGTGAAAATAATTAGGCTCAAACTCATACATACAACATAACCTCACCATGTAAACCGCCGTTCACAGGGAGAAACAGATCCTCAAAACAAAGAATTAGAAACATGTCCACTTACCGGGAAAATGTCTAATCATACCCCTGATTTATCTGTTTACAAGTTAAACCAAGACTATAAGCTAGCTAACACATGTTACACACGAGACGCTGTTCTAAGCAGTCTCGTTGTATTAGTGGATTTGAATACAGACAACTCTCTAACATGTAAGTGTCACCACCATGTATGACGAACAGGTCAGGAAACTGAGGTACAGCAGAGGGAGGCAAATTGTCCGAATTCCCCAACAGGAAAGTGATGAAGTCAGAATTCGGACCCTGCAACCCAGCCCAGTGCCTGTTCGCTCCGTCACTAGGTAACAGCGCCTCAGGGGGCGAAGCGGGAACGTTTTGATCTGCGTGCTCCATTTCAGAAGAATCTGGTTGGATCACTTAGTAAAAGACACCTGTGAGGCACTTTACCATTTGTTAAAGTTCAACCGCCCGAGACACTTTTATTGCTGACACCAAATCACTCTTTCAAGAGCCAAAGAGGCAGCAACGAACTCCCTATAAGCTCCTTATAAGTCACTTATAAGCAAATGCTGGTGGCGGATGGATTAAATTCTCCAAATTCTGGTGCAAACATCAAAGCCAAAGCGGAATGAGGCGAGCAGGCAGAGCACAGGACACGTCTGCTGTGAGTCCCCACTCTCGCCCCTCGCCACGTTACAGCTAAGACGTCAACGCCTTTAGCGCAGAGAAGGCCACACACAAGCAAAACCCTGACCTACACTGATCGTGGCTGCGGCTTTGCTTACGAGCTGGGCTCTGCTCATCTCGGAGTTCACTGGGACCAGACGCCTCTGAGCTCCACCCCCGTCGCGGGCTCCGCGCGGGGCGGGCCTTCACGGCGTGTGCTCGTTAAAGGGAAGGAGCTGTGGCGCACTGAGCATCACTGCTACACTAGGCGTGCAGCACAGCCTCTTGACTGATCCATGTGTCAACTCTACGTGGTAGAATTTTTAGGTGAAAAGCAGACAGGACTGTGATGTATTGAGTGCAGCAAACTGGCGCTGGCAGTGAGCCTGGCGTTTCTTCCAAATGTAGGTCAGGTTGCTTTGAGGCTAATACCAAGCACCATGATCTGTCCTCGCTAGTCCCCGCGGATGCTGTGTGTGCAAAGGGCCCTGCAGGCTTCTGTCACTGCAACAGGGGAGGACAGCGGGCAGGCCTGGACTGGTGACGTCCCGGCGCAGACCCGGCCAGGAATCACGGTTTACTGTGTACTTTTTGCCAGAATAAGTATCACCATTCAAAGGAGTCCCTGGGAGCATCTTAAAATCACACATACTTACCCAGAAATGGATTCTGCTGACTGCTCTTTCCAATGCCCCAAACTCAAACACACACACAAACGGCATCCATTTTAATGCATCCACTGTTGTTTTCTGAGGTTTTAGCCAAAAGGAATCAGTAACTCCTACTGAAGGGAGAACACCTGGGATGCTTAGAGCTGGGGAAGGGGTTTTCTCCTCCCTTCCTTGGGAGCTTCCAGTGGGACCACGGCCGAGAAGGGTCCCACTGGGAAGAGATTTGCATGTTGGCTTAACTGGCCACTTAGAGGTCTTGAAAAGCAGCTTAAGTCTTCCAGGGCATCTAGAAAAGGAATTGGCAAACTGTGACCTGGGGGCCAAATCCAACCCCAAACCTTCCAGATTGTTCTTTATCTCTAGAGTCGGTTTCAAATTTAGCCAACGAGACCATGAGGTTCCCCAGGGAAGGCTGACCTCTGGGCACTGCTTCAGACTGCTTTAATTGTTTGCTAAAATTAGTTTTATATCCTTCAGACATTGTTTTCCATTTCTGTAGAGGAGAGGCTGAGTTCTGGAGCCAACACATCCACACCCACCTCAGCCAGCCCCAATGTCCAGAGTAGCTCAGAGACCATCTCTCGTGTCCAGGCTCCCACCCACCCAGCTCTGATGGTCTTCAGTCTCCCTGCCAACCACTGGCTATCGGCCATGTTCCTGAGAGGAATTCTGCAAGGTTCCCTTTGCTGCTACATCTCCCGTGGTCCTTGTGCCCTCTGCCACCCAGCTGGCAGGAGCTCAGTGGGGACAGCTAAGCTCTGTCCCCTAAGAGCACTGAATGTCTCAGTCAAACAGGGGAGGAGGCGGGAGCGGGAGCTTCATAGAGACACAGACTCTGACATTCACCGACACTGAAAACGTTACCAAGAGATGACAAACGTTAAGGACTCAGACTGCTTCGTACGTAGACAAAATTCAATAGGGCGTTTAAAGAGTAATGGGCCTGACCGAAGAACAGAAGGACGACTGAAAATTCAGGTCATTTCTATAATTCATCATTTTCATAATACATCATAGATCAAAAGGAGAAACACCGTTGCAATTGTTGCTAGAATGTCTCCTGGCAACCTGCAACATCCACTTCTGATTAGAAGAAAAAAAGAAAAAGAAGAAGAAAGGAGCCCTAATAAATAAGGGACAGAAGGAAACTTTCCAGACGTGATAAAAGGAAAAGAGAGAGAAGAATTCAGCAGGGAGACTCAGTCCAAAATAAGTAAGCAGCGCTCCGTAGCCTGCCTACATATCAAGAAGCTGTTATTGAAAAAACATAATGGAAAAAATATCTCGTTCACAACCACAAATGGCTGGGGGGAAAAATGTAACAAAAAACCAGCCAGATGCATGTGAATAAAGTCATAAAACTTTACTGACAAAATACATGCATTTGAATAAATAGGGAATCACACCATTTTTTTCCTGGATGGTGAGATGCTCTTTTTTTAAAAATGTCAGCTTCCCCGAAATGATTTTATAAAGTTAACATCAGCACAACAAAATTCATTTTAAAAAATTTTTGGAAGAGGAAAGAGAAAAGGCTTTCAGAAGATGAGCCCGAGGTTCCTCCATATGATTAAATGTACAGGAAAAGCCAGGAAATTTCTGAATAAGAAAAATGAGGGGCACGTGTACAACAGATGTTAACATGATAAAAGAAAAAAGTCAGAAATTAAAGCCATTTGGTCATAAAAACCATAACAGAAAGACTGATCCACAGAACAGAGTGGAAGGCCTGCAAAAAAATTCACACACAAAAAAAGTAGGTGCTAAGACAACAGCAGAATTTCAGAAAAAAACTGAAATACAAGAAACTTGCCACCTAGATGGCAATCAGGTAAACCCCTCCTCCAGGCTGTTCACAGATTTCATGTTATTCCACCTGCCATTTCTTCCCCGACACGCCAGCGATATCCAGCCAGGACCTCCCCGGGACCCCTGGTGATCCTGAGTTTTGCACCCACGCAGCGCCCCAGCAGGCATGTTAACACGTCCTGCACATCCTGGTTCCTCTGGCTCCACAACATCAAAACACGCAGGTACAAAGCTAACAGCAAGTGACAGCCAGCGATCTCACTGCACTGATTTTTGAAATGCTAAGTGTTTAGTATGTTTCTGTCAAAGTAACACAGCTAAGATTGTGCCATTCGCCTGGGTAAAGACCCGTGAAATCTCCCTTCACCTGCAGGGAAAGGTCCAAATTCCTTAACATGGCACGAAAGACACTCCATCACGCAGCCCCTGCCTGCCTGCCCCTCAGGGGCTGGTTCTCCCCGGACAAGCTTCACCTCCCGTTTCTCCCTCTCCAACCAACACTCGCGGGGTCCTCTAAGCAAACGTCTCCTCCACTCACTGCTGCCCACTCCGGATATCAATTGATAACCCCCACCCTGTGCACCGCAGTCCTTTGTAAACAGCCCTTCTGTGCTGCTGTGTTGCTGTGTTATACGCCTGTGTCTACATGCCCAGCTTCTCCCTTGGACAGCAGAGCTTTAACCTCTCTCCGCCTCCATCTCCTCATTTATAAATGATTATAAAGCCAATTATAATTTTACAATTATAAAAATAATTGATAATCCAATGAGGCAGCGCATGCAGAGCACGTGGATGCGTCTAGCATGGAGAAGTCTCTGTAACTATTAGCTGTTGTTATTGTTACAATGATCTGCTTTCTTTTTCTTCTTTTCACCCCATTTCAGTAGCCTCCCTGGGGCTGTCGAAGTCACACCCAGACGCTTCGTCTGCACCAGGTGATTATGTTCTTTTTTTGTACTTTTCTACATATTCATAATGAACATATATTATTCCTAAGATTTTAAAGGTTATTTTGTTCTTAGAAACTGTCATAGATCAGGGCACGCCTGACGAGTCCTTTCCAGCAGAAACGCCTCGGGTGGAGTCATCCCCAGGACACGGCGCCTGTAAGCATCGCAGCTCCGTGTTAAGACGTCCCTGAGCCACCTACGGACCTTAAGTTCACCTCGTGCCTCTGATGAGCCACACAGGGCTTGTGATGGATGGTTTTAGTGCAGAATATTCACAGATGTTTACATCCACTTCCCTTCCCCGCTGAATGCCATCTAGAGAGCATTCCAGTACCACTTTAAACCCCCAAGTGTCCATTTACAACACAGCTCATAATGCACCATCGTGTACGGTTAAGCTCTTAACGTGAATATTCTGACGCAGAGCCAGACGGGGTCACAGCCTGGCGCTGTCCGTGCGGAGTGGGCCCAGAGCAACCATCACAAGCATCAGAAACAGTGTTCGGACGAGTTAGCCCCAGGATGGCAAGGGGGCCCATCTAGCTGCTCTCAAGTTCCCAGATCGGTATTAACAAAGAAAGCCCTCTGGTTTAGGCTAAGACAAACCCAGGAGGCCCCCCAAGGGGAGGGGAGTCCCCCAGTCGTCACCCTTAAGCACTGAACGGGGCAACTGCGGGATGTGGTCCGATAGCTCGGGCCTCGTGGGGAAGAGACTCAAGTTCAAGCCTCGAGTGGACGCAGGCAAGCTGGCCGGCAGCGAGGCCAGGGCCGCGGGGGCTGAGCTGACCAACTTTCACTTCCACACCCTGAAAATACCAGGCCCACCTCCAGGGCCTTTCGGCTCCAAATTCTGTCATTTTATGACCATTATGAGGATAATGAATTACAAACATGGTACCATCCTCAAAAATGGCTTTGGTGAGCAGCGCACAGCACAGACTTAGGAAGGCTCTGAGCAATATTCCAGGCTGCCTCTGGAGATGCACTGAATCAGTGGAGCCCAAAGGTCACGGCGCTGGGAGCTGTCGGCCCTTTTGTTTAACTTTTGTAGGAATTATGCTAGTGGTCGGTTTTTACAGGGACCATCCAGTGCTCAATGTAAAGATGACAGGACATGTCATCACTGCAAAATAGGACCCCAAACCCTCTTGTGTCCTCCCCACTCTTGCTTCACATTTGGGAATTGGTCCTCCATTTCCTGCCTTCGCGTGGATACACAACCACCCATCTCTGCCACCTCTCTCTGCAAGCTCGGACTTGGGGACCTCTGACAGCCCGACATGGTCCAGCTCCCCATAAGCAACACAGGTTTCTGGATTCCTGAGTCCTCCCCCAGCCACGTTTTAGGGGCAGTGATGGGGGAGGGACTGCACATCCCCACTTTAAGGCCAGGTGGGACCAATGGCCACAGGGTCTCAGTGGCCCAGGCACCTGGCACAGAACAGATGTTTTCATCTACGTGATGAACCCCTTGCTGGTCTGACACTCACCACTGACACTTCTCAGTGAATAACAGATCAAGAAGCTAAGCTCCGACCCGATAGCTGAATACTGAACTAAAAGCGGGAAGAATCTGTTTTTTTCATTCATCGAATAAACCCATGAAGGGCCAGATTCTGAGTCAGGCACAATCTCCATCCTCCAGGGCTTACAGTCTGGCAGGAGAGAAGGCTGTCGCTGTGCAGGGGGCCCACGGAGTCTCTACACCCAGTGGGGAGGGCCCAAGGGACCACTCGGGTAAAGGATGCTGCCGGGTTCCACAGAGAGCAAGCAGGAACGGGAAGGAGGTGGTCAAGATGGAACAGGTAACGCCGACAGAGGGATGACATTTGCAAAAGCGTCAGGTGTGACAGATCAGCCCGTTTAGTGATGGACAGCTGGGATGCCTGCCAGGGACAGATAGCAGGGTGAAGCCTGACGGCGTTTTCAAAGGCCAGGTCACGGATGGCCTTGGGAGGAAGCTGAGGAGGCTGGAATTTACTCTGAACACTAGTGGGAAATGCTGAAATCCTTCCAGAATTCTAAGTGGGGAAGTGACATTTTAGAAGCAGTACTGCGGGCACAGAGTAGAAGCTGGACTGGAGGAGGACATCCCAGTACACCTGGACCAGATGACCGTTCACTGCTCAGCCCCTTGGAAGGGTGATGTCCCCAGAGGCAGGTGTCCCCCCACCCAGCCACACTCAAAGGGAGGCCACTGACCAACAAAGACAGGTAACCCCCCTCTACAACCCTTGTGCCCCTCAGGGCTCTATGTGACAAGTACCTTCTTATTTTTCTTCCAAATTATGGAATTAATACATGATCATTATGATAAGTGAAATATATATGTGATTTTCTTACTTTCTTATTTTTCATTGTCAGAAAACAAAATTATGTTACAAAAAATAAGTCTGCACTATGCTTTTGGTATTTAACAAAACATCATCCTTCCACGTCAATAAATATAGATCTTGCCTTTTCTTTTTAAGGGCTGCATAGTATTCTTTGGTCCCCATACAATGCTCTTTGTTTTGCCATCCTCCACATTGGTAGGCATCAAAGAATAACCTAAGAAAGGGATTTGTATCTATATCTTTAGGGAAGATTCCCAGACAGATGTGAAGGAGTTGAGTCAAAAGTTTGACTATTTTTTAATAGCTATTTTCAGATCACTTTCCAAAGAGTTAGGCACCATTCCTGTTCCCAGCAGCAACACCCACTTCCCAGCATCCTCCCCAGCGCTTCCCGGAATGTGTGTTCACCTGACAGATCCTAAGCCAGCACGTGATCATCGCTGGTTTCACCTGACCTTTGCTGCCCACGAGGTGGAGCCCCTTTCTCGAGGACGACTGGCCATGTGAATCCCTCTGACTTGTATTTCCTTTGCCAATTATCCACTGGGTCATCTTTCTCTTACCAATTTGCAGGGGCTCTTTCTGTGTTAGGACTTAGAAGTCTTTGCTACCATCTGCTAAACATCACCCCTCCAGGCTGTCCTTTATCCTGTGACTCTGCCTGAGGTATCTTGTACCTGAAGCACCAGTTTAACGAAATCAAATGTGTTTGTCTCATCTTGCCTAGTTTCTCAGTCTCCGGTTTCAACTACTGTTTTTTTTCCCTCCAAGGCTTAACAGACAATTTTTTAATTTGTATTTTGTTTCTAAACTGTCTGTCTGTGCCTGAATTCATGGACCCAACATACCCACCTATCTATTACAACAACATAAAACTAAGGTACCCGCATCGTAACCACCACGTGGGACCCTCTGAAACCTTCCTAAGAAAGACGAAGGGAAAAGACAGACGTAAGTCTTTTAAGGAGAATGGCCAAGGGCAATGAAAGTGCTCTGGAGTCTCCTCCACGTCCTCCCTCCAGCCTCACTAGCCGTGAGTCCCAGAGGAGAGTCACTCTGCTGACTCTGCTCTTTTGCTTTATATTTAAACTAAACATTTTAAAGCAGCAACTAACTAAAGGCTGAGAATCCACCCCACTGAGTCCACGGAAAACGAGAACTCAGGATGAGCTAACTGCGGTCAACAGCATGCCCACATGGTGACCTTTGGGGGAGACTGGTAAACAGATGCTAAACAGACAGTCTGAACATCCTGGAGGGGGTCACAGGCTCGTCTCTGGTGTCAAACTTACGCTACAGCTGATAGCGACACGCTGTATTTTTAAGACAGTCCCTTCAAGGCCCCTCCCCACGCCAGACCACCAGTCCCCCGCAGACCTCCACCACAAGCTCCTCAAGGAGGACCCTCTGCCGCTTTGCTCCCGGGGCCGGGCACGGCGTGTTCCCCGGTGAGCGCGTACCCGAACATGGCGACCAGCAGGTTGACCAGCAGGATGTTGGTGGAGAGCATGTAGATGCACACCAGGGGGATGGTGATCCACTCGGGGAACCGGGGCAGGTTGTGCTCATCCAGCTCCACGCACAGCGGCTTGGATTCGTTCCCAGTGAAGGTGCAGTGGGAAAAGTCGTACGTGGTACCTGAGGACGCAGAAACCGAAAGGCAGAGTGAGGACCCCCTGGCGGGGATGACTGTGCTGTCTGTCGGGCCCTGTGCTAAGGCTCTGCCCAAACAAGGGGTAAGCCTCAGGGTCACGTGTCCATCCACTTGGTGCGTATTTATAAGCCACAGACATCACTGGGATTGAAGATAAAAGGAAGGGCAAGCGCAACATGGTCTTTACCCTCGGGGAGCTTGTAACCTCTTCAGGTAGGCAGATGATCAACCACTCAAGATGACCATTTCAGCCCCTGGGAAGTGCTGAGAAGGACTGTACAGCATGCTCTGTGGGGACAAACTGAAACAGCTTATCCGCGAACAGCTTCCACAAGAAGGAAGTGTCTCTGAACTGAGGACAGAAAACTGAGTAGGAGCCAATTACATGAATGGGGAGAGATGGGTGCCCAGGCATCCAGACAGGGAACTGCACATGCAAAGGCCCTGTGGTAGGGGAGCTGAAGAGGTAGAAATGAGAGAATAGGATGTGCAGTGACCAGACATGTTAACATTTTTATCTTTGCTCTAAAGGCCACAGCACACAGGACAACACATCAGATTCCCTTTTTTCAAGGATCACTCTGTCTGTGGCACACATCACAGGGAGCCAGAGGGAAACATGAGGAGGTTATGACTAAGAGCCATGCGGGCAGACGACAAGGATGGCTTGCGGTAGTGGTGGTGGAGATGGTAAAAAGTGGCTGGGTCTCAGAAACATTCAGGAGATAAAATCAACAACAATAGCTGATGAACTGGACATGGGGGATGAAATTATAGGAGGTGTCAAGGACGTGACATCTTGGCTTCTGATCTGCACATCCGTGTGACTGGCAGTGACAGACCCTAGAATGGGAGCCTTGGAGAAAGTCTGAGTCTGGAAGGGAGGCTGGAGAGGCGCATCTGAGAAACCTCAGGGAAGGCAGTGGGTGTAGGAATCTGGTCCTCTAAGAATCGCTCTGGGCTAGAGGTCCTCGTCTGAGCATGTGAGTGAGGTCTTGTTTTACCAAGTTGCATCCCAGGGCCACACATGTGGCTGGATCAGGATTTGAACCCCGCCTGCCACGTGCTAAGTTCCCATGAACTGCTTCCCACGGGACTAAAAGCACCGCTGTGTAGGGTTGTCATGAGGACCAACGCACTCACTTTTGTAAAATGGCGAGTACAGTGTGCAGCAGGGGGCTAATAAGAATAACAAGGTGCCTTTCCATCGCTGTCTGGAAAAGAGCTGTTTCTAAGGCCTTGGAAAAGGCTGCAACGGAAGAGGCCAGAAAGACCACATGAGGCCACGAAGATAATCGAGAAAGCACCAGGGAGCTGAGAAACGCGAGCCAAGGCCTGGGCAAGTCGGGGTCATTTTCTCCTGGCAAGGCAGAACGCGGTGAGCCCAGGCCACTGTCGGCACCACAGAGATGCTCTAGACAGTTTATTCAAAACACACGCCAAGGTTGGGGAGGGTCTAGCTCAGCGGCAGAGCGCATGCTTAGCATCGAGGAGGCCCTGAGTTCAATCCCCAGCACCTCCATTAAACACACACACACACACACACACACATCAGTCTTCACGTGTCCCATGCTTTCCTTGTGTGAACTGGGTGTGGCCAAATTAGTGCCATCTGTGCTGCCATTCACCTGTCACTGAAAGATCGTGGCACACACATTTGAATTCCAGGTTCTAGTGCAAGTTTTTCAGTATTGCACTTTTTGAAATAAATGGGCGCCCAGTCCCTGTCTTGTATATGGGAGACAGCTCGCAACACTGGTTTCTAGACCAGTGAGGCTTCTTGCTGTCTTTGGCCATGCTGCTGTTGGAAATACGAGAAACACTATTTTCAAGAAGGTTTAGAAACTATGGGCTGAAATGTCGGGCACATGTTTGCAAGGAGGACATAGGATCCTGCTCAGGAGAGAGAAAAGGTTCTGAGGGTTACTGCCCACTCCAGGTGTCAGCCTGACTCCAGCCATGTGTGTCTAAGACAGACCCAAGAGTCAGAGCAGGGAGCCCTGCAGGCCAGTTCTGACAACAGCTGCCTCCTCCCAGCTGTCCCCCACCTCCAGGCCAGGTCAGGCTCACCGTCCACATCGCTGGGCACTTGGCCAAACATGGCCAGGTAGGGCTCGTAGATGACCGAGCGGAAGATCCACCTCCAGCGATGCTCGTTCTGCCTGAGGATCCCTTGCCGGGCCACCCCGAAGGCCACCATCCACACCGCAAAGAGGAACAGGAAGAAGAACACGTCGATCAGCTGTCTCGGGAGAACGGGAGGACCACGTCAGGACCGCGCCAGGGAGGCCGGCCCGCTCAGCTGACCGAGCAAAAGGGCAGAAGCTCTGGGGCCCCGGGAACTTGCCACCCAAAATTGGCTCACTCAGGTTTTATACATGGCCATCATCACCTCTGCATCTCAGAACAGCTGTGTCCCAGCATTAAAACCAATGGATGCATTTTTGCCTGCAGGTCCCCAAACCAGCTCAGCAGCAGAAATTTTCTGAATGAGACCAGCCAGAGGGCAGAAGAGGGTCCCAACTCTGGAGCTCCTGCTCCCCTACCACTTACATTCTGCAGACCCCCTAAGTTATTGCCTTAGTCTTTCTTAAGGAAATAAAAGTTCTCCTTATTAGACAAGAATGTACAGTTTCATCTTTTTTAATGTTTTGCACACATAGCATGACTTCATGCTGACTAGATACCCCAGATATGCTTTGAGTTAAAACCACAAACTCCCAGAACCTCAGTGCTGGAAAGGAACCTCCACATGAGCTCATCCAAATGCCCATCTGATTTAAAGCCAGAAGTGCAGGAGGCTCGGGTCACGCGGAAGACAAGCTGAGGGAAGCAACAGCGTCGGCGTGTAATTATCTCCCGGTTCTACATCCCCGTGAAGCGGGTCTGGCGGTACTTTCCCGAAGTCTTTATCGCAGGGTTGTAAGGTAAAGTTCCAGTCCTGGCTATGCTTCCAACTCACTGCATACATACTAACCTCCTTGAATCCCACTGCCCACATCTATAAAATGGGTATAAAAGTCCGTATGTAGCCTCAGCTATTAGTGAAAGCACTTGGTAAAGTGTAAAATCTAACCAGATATCTTCATCAGCAATGCAACTGAATCATGCTGGTGGCTCCTAACAGTTATCTTTTGTTAAACTGTAACTGGAAGGAGCCCCTGATGAAAAGCCATCAAAGAAAGCAAACCTTACTGATTGTGAAATGCAGTTGTCCCTCTGTGGGCAAAATCCTCCCCTCAACAAGTAAAGGAACCCTGGGCGCAGCCAGACGGAGGACAGCCACCAGTGTTCTCCATTCTTACCATTCTCTGCAACATGATAATCTTGGGTCCTAGGTTTCTGCTGACAGTGAAGATGTGGACCAGCCTGAGCGTGAATATGATATAATCCAGGCAAAAGATCACTCGCCCGGAGTACAAAGAGATTTTGTGGGAGGAGCGGAGCCTGCGGGAAGAGGGGGGACAGGTTTTGTAAGATGCCGACAAAGTAATTCAAAGTTTTGCTTTTAAAAATAATCCAAGGTGAAGAAACAGCCCCAGACCCGGGGACTGAAAGTAAGTGGGAACTGGCCAGGGGCTGCACCTTCCCGTCAGATTCTAGAGACAAGGCCATGATTTCTGCCCTTCTGGACTCCAGGAGAGGCGAGGACATCGCCTGAAACAGCGTTTTCGAGACTCCCAACACTTTAGTCGTTCCTCTTAAATACGACCGCAGAACACAGCCCCTTCCTCACCAGCTTCCCGGCTCACACGACTCCTGCAATGACCCCACCCCCTTGGGTCTTGACCCCTGCAGGTTCTCCCTAATGAAACTTACCTCATTTGCACCAGACCATCCAATTAGCTAACTGCCTACCAGCGTGTTCACTGAAAGCCCTATGAGCTTTTAACTGGAATGCTCTAGAAATCATGTCCAACCAACTGTGATTCAGATGCTAGGCCTTTAACCGGAGCAGAAAGGGACTTTCCTGGAAGAGGAAACTGAGCTCTGAGCCCGCTCACATTGGGTGGCGAGCACTCACTGCAAGCCCTCGCCTTCTGGGCAGGCGCAAATATGAACAGTCAGGTTTCTCTGCTCCAGCAGAACCACGAGCTCTCCCCCGAAGCTACGTGGGGGCGGCAGGCCCGGAGGCAGCGGGCCTGGGGAAGGGGAGCCATGGTTTGGGCGCACCCCAACTTCTCTACCACATGGAGTGCACATTGCTTTTTGCCTTCAACCATCGTTTTCAACTGATTTTTCTAATTCCACGTTCCGGCTCAGGGATTGAGGAAACCTTCTTGTAACTGGAAGGACAGACTCTGGAACCAACATTCAAGCTGGAGTTAAGCGCATGTGGGAAGATTACACGGCCCAAAATGAAGACACTGTGCAACGTGTAACATCTTCCTTTGTTCTCCACAACCCTCAATCACTAATGATCTCTCCCTCAATTTTATAAGCACAAAAAGAAAAACTCTGAAGAACCCTTTTTCAGCTACAGGTCACCAGGAGTGGGGAAGAGAGGAGACACAATTTTATGCCAACCAAGCTGTCTCAAAAAGGCAGACCATGGGCATTCGTAACGATCTCCAACTAGGGCTGGGGGGGCTTATCTTGGGCTTAAGATGCCTTTCCTTCATCTCTTCACCCAAGAGAATCCAAAAAACACATGGAACTTGGAAAAGTGGTGAGGACTACTCACCGAAACACAATTCCAGCTATGAAGTAGAAGAGTCCAAGCGTGTCCATGACGTTCCACAGGTCGGTAAAGTAACTCACCCCGTTCACGTACCACTGCAGTGCAGACAGGGATGGAGAGAGGACACAGCAGCTCAGAAACCTCCACTGCTTCCAGATTTATTAGTCTTCACCCATTTTTTTTCCAGATCCTTTTTGAGCCAACAATGTAAGCCCTACGACACACCCCATGCTATTCCAAGGGGATTGGGAAGTAGGCTGCATGCCTGCTGTTCTATTATTCAAGTGTTGCTAACAAAGTTGAGAGAAAAAAAAAAAAAAGCTCATGCATCCTTCTGTTCTTTAAAGATGAACCTGCAGAGACTGAGCACAACCTGTATGGGCAAACATGGAACCCCTGGTGACCATGTACAGTGGTGTAGGTTGTGCACTGCACAACTCTAGAGGGTGTTACTCATACCATGCTCATCATGGATTTGCATGTTTATTGTAAAAATTGTCTGGCACATGGAGGTAAAACATCTGGATAGAAGAAACTTTTTTTAAGTTTCAAAAACATCTTTTTTTTTTTTTTTTTGCACCCAGGTGCTACATGTGGCACCTATGAGGACAGATGTGGTCACAGAAATGACTGACGGGAACAGTGTGTCTCAATGATCCTTTTCTCATGATTTGTAAATATCAGTTATAATTTCTCAGAAGAAAGCGGGTCAGGAAAACACTGAGATGAAGAGAGCGGGACGATTATTCATTAGAACTGCACCTGGACAGCCTCCCTGGCAATCCATGCACTGGGTTTGAGAGATTCCAGGGTGGTCATCTAAACTTTTCTTTCGTCCATCCATTCAAAACATACTGACTGAGAGCCCACGGGGTTCCACACACCAGTGCTGGGCTCCTGGGACACACAGACATCAGACTGGGTGCAACGTTGTCTCTCAAGGAATCCACTGGCCCACAGGAAAGACAGGCATTAAACACATTTAAAATTAAGCATAAAGGTTGAGGGGAGGTGAGACCGAAGGTCCAAGTGAGCCCAGCTAAGGGAACCACCAGACTGCCCTGTACAAGGCAGGGAAACAACAGCACGGAAGTGTCATCAGAGGAACACAGTGCTTTTCAGCTCTGCTAAATGAACTCGTCAGTGTGGGTCCATCTGATACTCAGATATTGTTTTTCCTATTCTGCACCTGAAACCAAGGCCTGGGAGAAAGAAGCAAAAGAGCCTTCTCAAAGGCAGAAAGCCAGCAAGTGGCAGGTCTCTGGGTTCTGAAACGTGGTTTCCTCTCTCTAGCATCACCCTGTTCTTTAGGCCCCGCAGAGATCCCAGTCTTAGACTTGTGAGGGATACAGGAAACATTATCAGTTTCTCAAGAAGCATTTGCTTGCACTCATTTATAAATGCAAATAGCAATTTCAGTGGACGAGGCGGGTGAGGGCATAATGAAATCAAGCACCAGGGAAACATTAAATGACCACATCCCGCTGTGGGATGGCTGACCTCATGGACTCAGAAAAGGAATCAGGCTCTGTAACGATGCATGGGGGTGGTCCCAGTGACACAGATCACCACCCACCAAGGACCCTGCGCAAGATGAGGATGGTTGGGACAGGCTCTACCTGCCTTCCGCTTCACTCTTTGAAACCCTGGTCTGAGAGGCAGGTAGGCTCAGGGCAACGGGGCAGCCCCAGCTGGGCTCAGCCTCAGGCTGTGTGACAGGAGGAACCCTAAGTAGATCAGTTCTGGGGCTCAGAGGCACCGTCACAGTAAGATGACATTCTTAAAAAGGAATAGCGATGTATTACATTGATTGATTTGCGTATGTTGAACAACCCTTGTGTCCCGGGGATGAACCCCACTTGATCACAATGTATAATCTTTCTTACTTGCTGTTGGATTCTATTTGCTAATATTTTGGTAAGGATTTTTGCATCTATGTTCATCAGTGATATTGGTCTGTAATTCTCTTTTTTGGTAGTGTCTTTGCCTGGTTTTGGTATCAGGGTGATGGAATGAGTTTGGGAGTATTCTCCCCTTTTCAATCTTCTGGAAGAGTTTGAGAAGGACTGGTATGATTCCTTCCTTGTATGTTTGGTAGAATTCCCCGGTGAAGCCATCTAGTCCTGGAATTTAACTTGTAGGGAGTTTTTTTATTGCTAATTCGATTTCATTTCTAGTGATCAGTTTGTTCAACAAGAGAAAGGACAAAAACCACATGATCATCTCAATAGATGTAGAAAAAGCATTTGATAAAATTCAACATCCATTTATGATAAAAACTCTCACTACAGTGGGTATAGAGGGAACATATCTCAACATAATAAAAGCTATATATGACAAACCTACAGCCAGCATAGTACTCAATGGTGAAAAACTCAAAAGCTTCCCACTAAAATCTGGGACAAGACAAGGCTGCCCACTATCACCACTCCTATTCAACATAGACTTGGAAGTCCTAGCCACAGCAATCAGGCAAGAGAGAGAAATAAAAGGGATCCAAATTGGTAAAGAAGAGGTAAAAGTGTCACTATATGCCGATGACATGTTACTATATATAGAAAACCCTAAAAGGTCCACACAAAAACTACTAGAGCTAATCGAAGAATTCAGCAAGGTAGCAGGTTACAAGATTAACGTATAAAAATCACTTGTATTTCTTTACACTAACAATGAATCAACAGGAAAAAAAGGTAAAGAAACAATCCCCTTTAAAACAGTACCCAAAGTAATAAAATATCTAGGAATAAATTTAACCAAGGAGGTGAAAACTTATACATGAAGTACTGTAAAACATTGATTAAGGAAATTACAGATTTTTAAAAATGGAAAGATATCCCATGCTCCTGGATTGGAAGAATCAATATTGTTAAAATGGTCACACTGCCCAAGGCAATCTACAGATTTAATGCAATCTCTATCAAATTACCCAGGACATATTTCACACAACTAGAACAAGTCATAATAAAATTTATATGGAACCACGAAAGACCTAGAACTCCCAAAGCATTACTGAAGAAAAAGAAAGAGGCTGGAGGAATAACTCTCCCAAGCTTCAGACAATACTATAGAGCTACAGTAATCAAAACAGCATGGTATTGGTACAAAAACAGACATATAGACCAACAGAACAGAACAGAGAGCCCAGAAATGAACCCACAAACTTTTGGTCAATTAATCTTCCACAAAGGAGGCAAGAACTTACAATGGAATAAAGATAATCTCTTCAGCAAATGGTAAGACCTAAACAAGCAATTCTCCAAGGAAGAATATGAATGATCAATAAAGACATGAAAAAATGCTCAATATCACTAATTATCAGAGAAATGCAAATCAAAACTACAATTAGGTTATCACCTCACACCAGCCAGAATGGCCATCATCCAAAAGTCCACAAATGACAAATGCTGGAGAGGCTGTGGAGAAAAGGGAACCCTCCTACACTGCTGGTGGGAATGCAAGTTGGTGCAACCACTGTGGAAAACAGTATGGAGATTCCTCAAAAGACTAGGAATAGACTTGCCATATGACCCAGGAATCCCACTCCTGGGCATATATCCAGAAGGAACCCTACTTCAAAATGACACCTGCACCCCAATGTTTACAGCAGCACTATTTACAATAGCCAAGACATGGAAACAGCCTAAATGTCCATCGACAGATGACTGGATAAAGTAGATGTGGTATATTTACACAATGGAATACTATTCAGCCATAAAAATGATAACATAATGCCATTTGCAGCAACATGGATGTTCCTGGAGAATGTCATTCTAAGTGAAGTAAGCCAGAAAGAGAAAGAAAAATACCATATGAGATCGCTCATATGTGGAATCCAAAAAAATAAATAAATAACATAAATACAAAACAGAAACAGACTCATAGACATAGAATACAAACTTGTGGTTGCCAAGGGGGCAGGGGGTGGGAAAGGGCAGACTGGGAATTCAAAATTTGTAGATACTGACAGGCATATGCAGAACAGATAAACAAGATTATACCGTACAGCACAGGGAAATATATACAAGATCTTGTGGTAGCTCACAGAGGGAAAAAATGTGACAATGAATGTATGCATGTTCATGTATAACTGAAAAATTGTGCTCTACACTGGAATTTGACACAACATTGTAAACTGACTATAACTCAATAAAAAAATGTTTAAAAAATAATAAAAAAAAGTTAAAAAAAAAAAAAAGGAATAGAGACCTCTTTTCAGAATGGAATGCCAGAGACAGGCTATATTCCTAAAACATCAGGACCACATGTCATCACATCTCTCAGGATTTGGGGATTCAAGGGTTTGACGACTGAATGGGCTCTCCACGGAGGGAAAATGGGACTTCGCTCATTTTAAACAAACATTCACAGTCTGGTTAACAGACCTGGGTTATTCAGCAACTACATTTGCACTTACTGATTGTCTTGGTTAAAAATTCCAATGAATGTAGCAACCTCTGCCCTCAGGGAAGGGAACACAGGGAGACACTGAAGAGCATGTGTTTAACACCCAGACGCAATCGGAAACAGGTAACACCCTGCCTGGTTTTGATTTTCGCTAACAAGTGTGAATGAGGTTAATTAAGACAGTACCAGGCCAGCACAACTGATTGAGGAAAACAGCCGCACTGGGGATTCCAAAGGCGGGAGTCGGCAGACCTGAAGGGAAACAGCGCCCCCGAGCGTCAGAGTCCTTTAATGACAAGAACCTGCAAGGCCGTGTCTTTCAGACGGGCTCACAGACCAAGGACTCAGAGCTGGGCTTCACCCTGCGCTCTAACCTAAGCACAGGCGCCTCCCTTACCACCGCTTTAACATGCAGGACTGCTGGGCTAAAACTGCCCGTTAAAAGACGTGGAGGAAACGCTTGGACGAAGCTCTGCATCCTTATTGTCGTCAGACACCACCCACGATGGAGAATTGCTGGGGCTCAGCCGGCCCTGTGGCATCATACTCAGGCCCAGGGAGCACCTGGGAAGCACATGAGCTCACCCGGCTCCCCCACAGCCACCTCCCTCCCCCGAGGCTCCTGCCTACCGTCCCCTCCCATTCAGTGTCCCTGCTTCATGTCTCTCCGCAGCAATACACCCACTCCACCCGCCCAGGGACCCTCTCCAAGCAAAATGCACCTGTCCTGAGTCTGCCTCCCGCCTGATCTGAATGAGTAATGAGTAGTTAAATGTACATCCGAATTTGGAGGGAGATGTTTGTGACTTAAAGACTAAATTTTACTATCGCAAGTCCCCTCAGCCAACCTCCTGAGATGGAGCAGGACCCTATGGGGCCTTCCCAGGACAGACCCCTCTCAACCTCCATGTCCTCTGTCTGCCTCTTGCCTGTAGAAAACTTCAGGCAAAGAATAAGTTTAATCAGAGAAATGAGAAAATGCAGAAGCCAAGGAAAGCAGGCAAATTAGACCAAATAATAGTTTAGTCATTAAGTGAAGTCAAGGATCTCCGGTTTCTCCTCAAGGGCTGGAGATACTGAGCCAGATCCTTTGAGCTGTTTTGTAGATACCAGAGCCCCCACCTGGTGGAAGAAGCTAACTACATGATGATCAGACTGCAATCATGAATAGAAGCTGTTCCATCTTGCACAATTCTGAGAAGAAAAGAAATGGGAACAAACCCACCTTGGAACTGGAAATTAACTACTTAAAACACCCAAGATGATACTGATCAGACCATCGCATGACTAACCTCAAGACGACTGTCAGAGCTGACTGAGCTGTTCTGCACGTAGCCCCCTCCCTCTTCCGGGGCCCCCCTGAAACTCCCCTTTAAGAGCTCTTGCCCTCTGATCAGCAGGGGCAGGTATTGGCCTCTGGACATGAGTCCACCTTCTCCCCAGGTTGCTGGCTTCCTAAATAAAGCAGCCTTTCCTTTTTACCAACACTTGTCTCTCGAGTTAGCTTTCGAGCAGCTAGTAGCCGGACCTGAGTTCAGTAACACCCCCGGTCAGTGTAAGGCTCACTCTTCGGTGTTGCCCATGCTGCTCACCGCCTCTCCTTGAAAGCTCCCAGAAGGGACCCTGCTGGTCACCTCTAACTGGTAGAATGTCCATACAGACAGAGATATTAGCCTGTTTGGTTCCTTGCTGTATCCCCAAGGTCTAGAACACTGCCTGGCATGTACTAGGTGCTCAATAAATATTGGTTGAAAGAAAGAGTGGGTGAATGATGTGCTTGGTGTAAGCCAGGATGACTCTCCCTGCATCTCCATCCAGGCCAAGCCCTGCCCTCCAGAGAAACCCAGGGTAAGTCCTCTCTCTAGACCTCACACTTCTTTAGATGCCTGGAGGATCCAAATAACATTCGGACTCACACCACAGCTTCTGGGACTTAATGTAACAACAGGGAAGCAGGGTCAGGAATGGGACACGGGGAAAAAATGCTGGGAGTGTGAGTGAGGGGCACCAGGATCAGGAAGAACATTTTACTTCTTACCAACCATTCCAAGCAGCAGCTGCCAACGGCACCCTCTGCTCAAAAGGATACCCAAGCCCCTTCATGCCAGGTTCCTCCCCGACTGCCCAGCTCTGGCCTCACGGCCCCCTTCTTACTCTTGGTCGTGGCAGGGCTCTGGAGTTGAATGGGGAAGACCCTGCCTCATCAATTGATTTCTTTAAAAAAGATACACACACCTGCCAGAAACACAACAACGTCCACTCCTGCGCTAGTCCCCGGGGATCAGATATGAGTAAGAAACAAACATCTGAATCAAGTCACTTCCAGGCCACCCAAATCTGGGCAAGAGCAGGGCGTGTGGGAGGAGCTGGAGAAGTGGAAAGGAACTCGCTGGTGGAGCGGACGCCAGATGAGATAGGCGAGGCCACCACATGGGGTGTCCTGTCCTCGCTGTCCACTTAGTAACTCCTTGTGGTGATCATTTCGCAGGATACGTACATCAAGTCACTGCGTTGAACACCTTGAACTTACACAGTGCTGGATGTCAACAGTATCTCAATGAAACTGAACAAATATAACCTCTCACAGTAGGAAAGATGGGGAAGTAAAAGGTCAAAGAAATTAAGTAAGTTACTACCGTGCCGTCTGTTTGCAATTCCTGCTGGCTTTTCCCTCCCACCCCTCCCTCTCTCTCCCTCGCTCTCTCTCTCCACTTCTTTGTGCTGGAGACTTATTTCACCGCTGGGCCTCCCCAGTCCACAGAGGACGAGAGGTCTGCTGGCCTCTCAGACGAGATGGGACTCAGGGTTTCCCCCTCCAGTGAGACAAAGCCCTCCAACCTCACCCTTCCATCCTCTCCCTCTGCAAACGCTCACCTGCAAAGGCCATCTTTTTCTCTCTGATGTGCCTCTGCAAGGCGGTCAACCACGCTGGGAGTGGAGCAAAGGGACCCTGACCTCATGGGCCTGGGGGGAACACGCAGGACTTGGAGCAGCACTGGTTCCCATGACAACAGAACTCAGAAGTGCCTAATTTAAAGGTTCTTGGTTAACTTTCTCGAGATGGCCTGGGCCCGTTCCTGTTTTAAGTGTTGGCTCTCCTTCATCTTTCTCTGCTTCATTCAAGCGGGGTATCCTCACTCCCTTGCTGCTGACACGCAGCAAGCTGAAGAAAAAGCTGAAGTCCTAGACGCTAATATCAGGATGTGACCTGTTCCGAAATAGGGTCCTTGCAGCTGTAATTCGCTCAGATGAGGTCACACTGGAGCTGGGTAGGATCCTGATCCGATATGACTAGTGTCCTTATGACAAGGGGACACCTGCACAGGGACACACACACCGGGAGAAGCTGTATGGGTGTGAGGACAGCAAATCTCCAGAAGCTGGGGAGGGGCTTGGAGCAGATTCTCCATCATACCCTCAGAAGGAACCAACCTTGCCCACAACTGGACCTCAAACTTCCAGCCACCAGAACGACACAGCGATGGCCTTGTGTTGTTTAAGCCACCCAGCTGGAGGCGCTTGGTCACGGCAGCCCTCATGAACTAACACAGGAGTGCCCAGGGGGAGGGTGTAGCTCAGCATGCGTGAGGTCCTGGGTTCAATCCCCAGCACATCCTTTAAAAATAGATAAACAAGTGAACCTAACTACCTCTCCCTCCCAAAAAATTTGAAAAAAAAAGTTCCCTGGACTTGACTGTGTCCTCCTGAGCCAATGCCAGGGCTCCCACAAGGCTGACCTGACGTCACAGAGACCCCGTCCTGAGGGAGAATTGCTGGGAGATAGAAAGCCTGATGATCTTATGCTCAACAATGACCCCCACCTGCACCCCACCTCCACCCCACATCTGCACCTCCCTACCTGCTCGGCAAGCAAAGGCAGATCCAGGGCCCTGGTGCCAGGACGCCTGCCACCCCTTGTGCCCGTGGTAGATGCCGCTAATTGATTAAGATACTCTCCTGCTAAAAACAGAGCCTCAGAATCTTTCACAACCCAGGGCCCTTAGAAGCCACCAAAAAAAAAAAAAAAGTCTATTAGAGTTGGCATGATAGTAGAAACCAACTTAGGATTCTGATCACAGGCAGCAACTCTGTGAAGTCCAGAACAGCACCCTTTGCCCCTCCAGGTACCTTGTACCGCTTGGCACAGTATCTCGTAAACTGTAAGTACGCAGGCCACACCTGATGAATCGCTGTGTAGTTGGATTTGGGCTGAGAAGGGACAGCAAGGGTGACAGCAACCACAGCCCTCCCCCATTTTGCAAACTACAATTTTGCAACAATTATCTGGGACAGCCCTGACCTTCACCACCACCGTTAATTTATTCAACAGTTACTAACAGACCACCTGCTACGGGCCAGGTCTGGGCTAAAGTTTGGCTTCCAGGGCGGGAAGAAGGTGCCGAACAGCGCAGACCCCCAGAAACTGCAGAGAAGCGCCGTGAGTGACACGCACTCCCTGAGCCAGCAGGACTCATGTGACTTTCCAGCAGTGTCAGCCCGACACACTGGGCGCTAAGAGGCTGTGGGCTGGAAAGTCCTCCCAAGTCCCCTGCACTCACCGAGCCGCCTCCCCCTGTCACGGTAGCGCCAGGGTCCCAAGCGGCTCCTGATGGCAGGAGCGGGCCTACAGCCCAAGGTCAGCCCGCTCTTTGAACACATTCCTGACCTGACTTATTTATCTGCAACAACCGACATTCATTAGAGAGCCAAGTGCGGGCTTGGTGCTAAGACAGCTTGTGGACACTGAGACGCTGGAAGCACATCTCCACGCTCACGGGCGGCCACCTAACGGGAACATTCATTTGGGGGAAACAAGGACTTTGCCTGCTCCTGCTTGGCATGAGGAAGACGCCAGCCCCTGGGGAAGAAGGAGGTGCCCTCCTTGGGGGCTGCCCTTACCTGTCTCACTTCATCACAGAACAGGACGAAGACCAGCGCGTAGAGGACCAGCTCCGGGGGGCGGGGCACGGAGTGGAAATCCATCAGCAGCACGTAGGCAAAGAGCAGCAGGAAGGCGATGTAGAAGACCACGTTCCAGGAGAAGACCACAAACGGGGACGTGAAGAAGGCCACGTAGGACCACAGGAGCTTCCTGTGCTTGTCCAGGGGCTTCTTCCTGGACCAGGACGGGGAGCACCGTCAGTGTCCCAGCAAACACACTGCGTGGGCTACAACACGCCTCCTGAACACACATGAATACAGAGCCCAAGCTGGCCCCGGGAGGGGAGGGGTCCAAACTGTTCTGAGAAGGACTCAGCCAAAACTCAGCCCTTGGCACTTCGTCATCAACAAATCCAAATTCTGCCTCGGATACTGACCACGTGACCCCGCTCCCATCCGTCTGAGATCAAACCCAGGGGAAACTGGAGGAGACCCCAGAAGAGAGCCAACGTCGTAAGTTCCAGGCCTTACAATCCTTTACACACACACACACACACACACACACACAACTGAATGTGTGCCTCGGTTTCATACCGAAATGAGATAAAGCCACAGCCAGCCAAAGGTATGATAAACAGACACAGGATAATCTTCCAGTTCTTGGTGTCTCGGGAAATCTCCCCATACCATTGCTTGGACAGAAAATTCTACAGGAAACAGAGAAAAGGACACAGGTCCTCATTAATGCAATGACATGCCAGATGGCATGCAACCGTTCCACCCAGCCCTCAAACCTCCCCCAAATAATTACTCTCGGAGGCAACGTCCTTACTCTTTTACATTAGTTACCTGGACTCTCAGGGGCTACAATAAAACTGTTTAAAATCCTGTTTGATTTTCGGTCCTTTTTTAAGTTGGGTTCTATGAACTTTTTTATTATTTTTTATTGAAGTATAGTCAGTTTACAATGTTGATTTCTAGTGTGCAGCATAGTGTTTCAGTTGCCCATGTATATATTCCTTTTCATAACCTTTTCACTCCAGATTATTACAAGATGTTGAACACAGTTCCCTGTGCTAAACAGGGGACCTTGTTGTTTACCTGTTTTATACATAGTAGGGTTCTATGAACTTTAACCTAGAGGTTGTATGAGTCCAAATTCACTAAACCTACGAATTTTAACCAGCCCTAACTCCTATTATGTAAGCTTAAACAAGCGTCTATGTAGCTCCTCTCTCCCAAAAGGTCACAAATTCACACATTCAGTGTTATCTGCATAGCCCCCACTGCTGGCGGCAGACAGGTGCCACTTGTCAGGAAACTAAAAGGAAGTCAGGAAGGGAGAGACCACTGGTGTCCACACCAGCTCGAGCTGCAATGCACCTGAAAAGCCGTACTTTGAGTCCGCACACAAGGAGGGAGGCTAGGCTGGGCCACATCGAAGGACCACACAGCTCTCAAAAAAGACTGTCATCAGTCAGAAGGGGGCTGGTGTGTCTCTGTGGCCAAGCAGGGGGGCACCCGAGGCCTTCCCAGCACTGACCGAAGGGCTCGGACCCAGATGCCCACCCACCCCGGCACTTCCCTCTGGGAAAGGACGGCTTCTCCGGGGAGCCCTGTCACGCTCTGCCTGGGCAGCTGTGGCCCAGCGTGTGCCCGGCCCACGAGGGGCAGCCCCGGATGCACCACAAGCTGCAGTTGGTGGGTGAACGCCAGCTTCCTCGGGCTCAGGAGGGCAACACCGGGGCAGGTCCACGGGGCTCCCAGAAGCCCCCAGAAGCCGCACCCCGTGACAGCTTCCTCCCCAGCACGCCTGTGTCTGCTTTCTTCCCTTTCCCTCCCCCTCCCCTCATCTCACTGCCCCCACTCCCCTCACACACCTCCTGGACTCACGTCCAGGACAAACTAGCTGCACCCACATCGTTTGGGGGTCTGCTTCCGCGGGGCAGACAAAGACAAGGAATCTCCAGTCCTCACTCTCGTGATCCAGCCGGGGTGATGGGCAGCCAGGCCATCGCCAAGCGGCACCATGAGGCCCCCGATCACAGAAAGCTCCCCATGAGCTCAGTCCCACAGCCACCAGGGACAGCTGACCCCACGCAGCAGCCCGCCCACAGGAAGCACGCTCCCCGGTCCCAGGGGCCTGGCAGTGAGACTGTCCATAAACACCAATGAACTGGCATCTGGTTGGAACCCTCAGGACTGGTGAACTTGGACGGAAGCGTGAGTCAGCCTCCCCAGGGCCCAGCAAGACGGGGCGAGAGCAGAGCGTGGCGGCTGTGGCGGTCTCCCGGGCCACCCCCACCCCGGTGCCAGCCTCCCTCCAGCCCCCCGCGGTGCAGAGGTTGCACTTGAGCGGCTGCAAGACGCCTCGTGAGTCTCAGCATCCAGGACCACGTCCATGGACTCGAGCTCAGCGGCAGCGGCAGACGGAGTTCTTTCATAAACCCCGCTAGTTACTGGCTGCGTGGCATGATGGGAAGTCCGTAAGACAGACAATCATCACGGGATCAAGGCCCAGCATGGCTACTTCCTAGCAGCAACCTGAGGAGTGTTCCACAACCTCCCTGAGCTCCCGAGTCCCCATCAGTAAAATAGGACGACGTCCACCACCACGTGTGCTGGGAAGATGAAACGTGATCGCGCATATCAGTTGCGTGCAGACCAGCGTGCGTCCGTCCGTCTCTTCCCTACCCTCCTCCCCTTCACCCCAGGCGCCTCCAGCTGGGATGGTGGGTCGAAAATTTCCCTCCAAAACCTGGGACACCAGGTGCAACCCACTGTTGATTTAACTCAGGGCAGGAAACCTCTACACTGGCTGAACCCACGTCACTCTAGTTTCTCTGCTGCCATTTCCACTAGTAACAGCTGCAACAGGAACGGCCGACACAGAGGGCACCGTTCGCATGTCCTCACTGAATCCTCACAGCAGCCTCTCCTTTGCCCCTATTACGCCCATTTTACAGATGAGGAAACTAAGGCCCAGAGAGCTGGTGTAACCTGGCCCATCACCACACCCAGTTAGAGACATGCTCATAATCATGGGCTGTCCTGTTTGCTTTGTGGAAATGCAAGGAATATTCTCTCTTTTGCACCATCTCCAGAAGCAAGGATCTCCACCGACGCCTGTGCCCTGTCGTCTCCATAACATCACCCAACTCTCCTGCTATGGCCTTTAAATTGGAGAAGATTCATTTTTAAAATTATACATACATCTTTTAAACTATGTTTTCGGGTTTTTTTTAATTTTGTTTTCGGCTTTTTATTTCAGGGGGGCAGTTAATTAAGTTTACTTATTTATATATTTTAATGGAGGTCCTGGGGGTTGAACCCAGGACCTCGTGAACGCTAAGCATGCACTTTACCACTGAGCTATATACCCTTTCCCATTCTTTTTTTAACTTTTAAAAATTATTTTTAGGGGGCAAGTAATTAGGTTTATTTATTTAACTTTTTGATGGACTTACTGGGGATGGAACCCAGGACCTCATGCATGCTAAGGAGGCACTCTGCCACTGAGCTCTACCCTCCCCCTTTTAAAATTATATTTTCATATGCTGCTAATAGCATCTGATGGAAAAGGCCCCTTTCTGGGCATGATGTTTGATGACTGTGTGTTGTTTACCTGGACCCCGGGCTGGGCGATGAAATGCTGGTCCGTTGCCTCCACCGCCAGCTCCAAACAGTTGCTCCCACCCCAAGCTTCACAGGAATAGACCAGGAGCTGTTCCGCCAAGTCTTCGTCGCTGCTGTAACACTCTGTGAACAGCTCTGAGGGATATTTATCACCGGAGAGAGGGAAGCTGGAGGCGGGGCTGACCAATACACCAAACTTGCCCGCCCCCACCTCCCCAACCAAGCCCTGACTTCCAGAAAAGCCTAGCTGTGAGCACAAGGCATAGAGAAGGAACACCAGCACAACAGGACTCTACCGAACAAGGGGACCTTCTTTAAGCACCACACGCCCAGCACAGCGCCTCCTGGTGGCAGCTGTCCAGAAATGCCCACTGAATGCCCTCTTGGGTAGGGGTTCAGCCACTGGGGAGAGGACCCAGGCCTTCTGCCCCCTTCAGAGGGCAGCCCCTTCCATCTCATCTGCCTTCTGGGCTTTCCTGATGAGGTTTCTTTGCAAATAAAGCACAGTGCAAGAAACCCCCAAATGATGTTAGAAAACCCAGCCTACTGCATTGAGGGCGTGCCTACGTTTTGAGACTTATCACATACAGACTAAAATGCTGATCCTCAGAAGAAATGTCTTGAAAGTCAAAATATTAGGAGCCACTGCCTTGTTGAAGTCAAACAGAAAGCAAGTTATATCTTCAGATTTTTAATACATTAAAATAAATAATTGAACACCTTTACTCCAACCCAGAGAAGCTAAACTCAAGAGCATTTTTTCATTAGCTAAGACAGCAGACAAATAAGCCTGTATTTTGCAGCGAACCACGCGGCAAACTCCCAAGTGGAAAGGAAAACCCTGAGCTGGCCTGAAACTCTCTGTTGCTGGAGGCAACTGGCCTTGGATTTCTCACATCCCCGCACGGTCTGAGCCCTCGGAGCAGGTGAACTGACAAGCTTTGATGGAGGACAGGTGAACGGCAGAGGACAGACATTCCAGGCACGTCACACTTAGCGATGCCTCTGCGCCCTTATAGTCCAGATAATGAGAGACCTCACCCTGTGGCTGGGCAGCTCACCTGTAGCCTCACAGAAGCTCTGAGTCTCCTAAGCTTAGGGAGCTGCAGAGCCACCAGCACCAGCCCTTATTCACATCACCCCATAGGGAACTGAGACACAGGGACCATTTCAAGATACTGTTCTGCCTTCGCCACTGGTAATAAGTTACGTGTGTCCCTGACCCAGGGGTCTGGGGTCTCCATCAGTCTTTGTATAGGGAACTGGCAGGCTGCCTTAGCTTGCAAGTCAGGTAAAATCCCAGACCTGCCACGGTTTCTGAATAGCATCCCCAAAACAAAACAGCCCAAAGCTCCCTGTGGTGCAGCGTTACTCAGATCTGGCCTGGGCGTGGCCCTGGGCGGCTGTGGGATGAGAGAGCCCACATTTTCCCACTTGCATTCTTGGAAAAGCCAGTAAGTGCCACGGGCGCCTGCCTGTAGCGGCCGCAGGTCCCATCCCGGGAGGCTTACCCACTGCCCGGGTCTCGTACTCGTTGGCCAGCTCCTCGGACTCCCCGGCTGCATTGATGTCATTCTTCACCTTGGCCAGGGTCTTCAGAAGCTTGCTGGCTCCCAGGGCTGCCAGGGTGCAGCCCTTGGTCTTTCAGAGGGGCGAGAATGTTAGGGTTAGTTTGTAATCCCTTGACATGGTGGAGTCAGCATCAGTCAGACAAGACAAGGGCAAACTCGTGGCAAAAGCAGGAAATGGTAAAAATCGGAGCTGTTCGTAATGACACCGAGTACAATCTGCAATGTGCACAGAGTCTTGAACCTGACTATACTCGCAGTCCTGAACGTGGAATCAGCATATAAAAAGAAAATATCAAGATAAATGCAGGAGACGCTGACAGTAGGACAGTGGGGGGCCTGACCACGCGCCATCGCACCGCCGCGGCTCAGAGGGGGAAGCGGCCAAGGACACGGAGACCGGACGCTGCGGTCAGTGAGACTGGGTGTGAATCAATGCTCAGTACCCGACTGCATGCTCTCAAAATGGAGAATGTAGCTTCGTTTCCACTTCATAAATAATTTATAAAAATCACTACATGCAGAATCACAAAGAAAAGTCTCAATCATGTCCCAAAGCAACATTTGCACAGGCCCTCCTTCCTGTCCACAATGCAATAAAGCTGGGGATTAATTTTTAAATTAAACTTAAAAACCTCCCCCAGTTGGAAAACAGTCACAAATCCACACACACCTAAGAAGCAGGTGCCTACTGGACTGCCCACCAAGCACAGAGGCTTTTCAAGGACCTCTCATCCCAAGCACATCTCTGTTCCCATGGAAACAGGCACAACTGGACCCACCAACATCAAACACCCCATTGTATTGATGGTGTTTTAGGTTAGGCACGTAAGTTTTGAGAGGGTCAGAAGAGCCACAGCAAAGCATACACTCGCCGTGGACCTGGATATTTACCTGCTCCCAAATGACTTTGGAAAGCTCCTTCTTGTTCTGAAGAATGGCCCAGATGAAAAGTGCTTGCAGGGGGTGCCGGGTAATAGGAGACACGTCCTGGGAGGGGTTAGAACACGTGGTCAGCCCATGCAAACGGAACATCACTTTAGCAGCGGCACTAACACAAGAATGAAAACGGGGTCAGGATGCCCTAGCAGGGTGCCCCACGTTTCCAGGGCTCTATGACTTGGTGTCTGAATCCATTTTAATAGCACAGTGATGTGACTTTCATCTCCACAACTCACCAGGTGGTATAATTTGACCCAGAATCTTTTATCTGTCATAAAAGTCCACGTACAAGTAGATGGGAAGGTTTAAAGGGTGAAAAAAACGTGCTGACAGCAATTTAAAAACTGAATGACTTCTGACAGGCTGAAGAGAAAGCAGTTCCTTTGCATCACATAACTCCCTTTCTCATCCAGAAAAATCGTTCGAACTAAATTCTAACTTTCCTATAATTTAAGTTCAACCATCACAACATAAAATTATACCCATTTCTTTGGAGCGTTATTCAAAGTTTCAATTCCTAACACATCAATTAGAATCTCAGCTCCTATTCGGCCTCCCAAATCTTCCAATGGAACCTTTCCAGAGAAAAAGCAACTATATGGATATATTCCTTTTAAACTTCCCTACAGGTTTTACCAAGATCCGAAATGTTTCTGGCACAGTTATAGATACTGCAGACAGTTTTAACATAAATCACATCAAACAGAAGCTTTCTAAACACGTCCAGTTCTTTCAAATACCCAGCTCCTTTAGATTTTTGCCACACAGACACATACATTGAAATTCAAGAACTATAAACAATAATGACCTAGTCTGAGTTTCCCCAGAAGCAACCGAGCATTTGAGACAAGTAGTTTGAGAGGTGATCCCAGGGAAACCAGTAAGAGATTGAGAAAATGAAACTGGAAAAGAAAGAACCCACAAATGGAACATTATCAACAAGTCGTCATGGTTGGTAACCAGAGATTAATCCCACGAGGCAACCTAGGAGCTGATGTAGAACACATGCCTCAGAACCATCTCCTCTGAGCAGGGAGGCTGTTGGGGTATTTATACACCAGCTTCCAGCCATCACTGGGCTCCAACAGACAAAACCTTCAGCAAAGAGCTGTAGGTGCTTTCAGTCGGAAACTGGGTCTGCCTCAGGAAATTCCAAGAGAATACAGGTGATCTATTCACCACATCCTCTCAAATGGAAACCTGGCTTATCCCTTTGGAAATATCCACTGCCCCTTTTATTCACAAAACAATGCTCGGCAGTTCTCCAGTCCTCTGCAGGGGTAGCAGAGAACTATTTTAGGCAGATCATATCCAAAAAGTATAAGCAGGCAGTCATTTGTTTGTCCCTGTTCCCTGTTAGATGACTTCAGAAAGTGTGTCACACCGAGCTTTGCAATTAAGAAACACTGCAACAACTAGTTTGAAATATGGCACAGAGAATAAAGCAAGAAAGCTCGCCACTTGTTAGCTCACTTGGACTTGCTAGCATAAATAAAGGCAGGAGAAAAAGTGAACAACCCCAATGTGTTAACTACATCACGGCAATGAGGTAGGGAGTAGGAAAGATGGAGGTAGAGAAACATTTTTTGAAAGAAGACGCTAAACATCGGAGGATTCAAGCAGACAACGGTACCCAGTACATACATGCAGTTCCACATCCATCTCATCCTTGCTATTTCTGTCTTCCTTCCGGAAGCCTCTTCGGAAATTAGCAACCAGTTTCCAGACGAACGTGAGGAGGGCGTCATTGTAGGAGTTCTTGGCGATCTGCAGGTTCTGATACACCAGGCTGCTGAAGTGGTTGGAGAAGAGCTCGGTGAGGACGTCACTGGTGAGGAACTTCCGCAGGTTCAAGCCGTTCTCCAGAAAGAGGCGCACAAACTTGGGTCTGTCCTTAATGAGAGCCGTAAACATGACTTCCTGAAGGTCAGCGGACTGAGGAGAAGGAGCAGAGAGAGAACTCACAACCCGAGTCCACTCAAGGAGACACAAAGCATTCTCCTTCTCAGCCACATTGCATTTGCAGCCACAAAGTATAGCATCGGTATCTTCACCTTCACTTTCAATTCTGCTTTGGGAATAAAATTTATTTTTTTCAATCACAACACAACATTGTATTACAGCTCAAACGTGGGGACATGGGAAGCAGCGTGGCGGAATCCTTGAGATCAGCCAGATGTGGGCTTGGATGGGACTTGGCCTCTTGCCAAGTGAAATGGGAGAATGACGCCCACCTAAGGACGATGTTGATCAAGAACTGTATCCCAGTGTCCAGCACACAGGAAGCACCCACTCCCTTAGGGGCAAGGGGCTAGCCTACAGCTTGCACCGTTTCTCTGAAGTCTACAGTAGACACCGATCGTGAGCCAACCGCCAGCCAGCTCTTCCCTCCCTGCCATGGGGATCATCCGGCTGCCCTTCACGCGCCACGAGGCTGATGCCTGGTCATGTCACACAATCATGAGTCATCGGAACACTTGACAACTATACCTGGTCATTATTTATCTTTATCTCTACTGCCTGGGCTCCTGATAAACCCCATCCCATAGAAGCTTAACTGGGAATCTTCGTAAAGACAATTAATGTGACCCTCAGACGCACCCAGTGGTCTACAGGCTACACCAGCTCTCAGATACATTTTGATGGTCCTCCAGAGTATCTCTTACAATCTGATTCGATTGTCAACATTAAAAATTAGACGGTTCATAAAAATCTACCTTTCCAGCATTAAAATCCAGATTCATGAGGAAACACCGGAAGCTCTGCCAGCACAGAGAACCGTCAGCTGGGGCCAAGTGGCAGCGGCCCCGGGAGCCTGGGCCCTGCAGCCCACCCAGCCCTCTCCTCACCTGACTCGTCTGACCCCTGCTTCAGGAACAGCCCCTGCCCAGGGCAGCATTAGCAGCTCCTGTTTCTGTCTGATGTTGGTCTCACAGGGATCACACGCTGCCTGCAGAGGGAACTGCCGAGGGTCCCCTGAGTCCCCCGACTGTGGCTCCAGGTGGGACGGGGATGGGAAGAGGGGGCTGCCCTGGGGACAACAGCCGCTGCTATTGTTCCTCTGTCCCCGAGGCTAGTGCTCCTTGTGCCCAGCCTTTCACGTTTCCTTCTAAATCTGTGCGCCTTTCCATTGACCACACATTCTTTCAGCATAAGGCAGTGGTTCTCAAACTATAATCAGAGCCATCTGGAGGGCTATTAAAGCACAGGTTGCTGCTCTCAACCCCGGAATTTCTGCTTTGGCAAGTCTGAGGTAGAGTCGGACCATGCGCACCGCTAACAAGTTCCCGCTTCTCCCTGCACCACCGCCGGTCCACGGACCACCCTTTGAGAACCACCAGCACATGGGGCAGAGAAAGGCTTGACAGTCAGACACATCTTTGTTTCCAACCCTTGGTTCCACCATGACCTTACATGTGACCGAACAAGATTGTGTCTCTGAGCCTCAGTTTGCTCTTCTGGAAAACAGGCGCTTGTGGGGATGAAATGAGACAACACAGGTCAAGGAGGCTTCAGAGATTCAAGTTGAGAGCAGGCCCTAAAAATGCCATCAGTTAGGCCCTGCCCATGGTCCCCATGGAGCCTTGGGTTATTAACCAGTGAAATGAGGTAATCCCTGTGGTGGCTGGTGTGAGGGCCAAGAGAACTGGCCCAGTGAACGAGGTTATACAAATATTACCACTATTCCAAAGATTTTTATTTCTAAAGAAAGACGTATATAGGGCTTAACATGTGCCAACGTTCTAAGCATTTTAGAAACATTATCTGATTTAACCATCGTAACAATCCAGCGAGGCAGGCACTGCTATTATCACTATCTCCATTTCCAGATGAGCAGTGGTGTGCTGGCCAATGTTTGACCACCAACTCTGTGGAAGAAAACACAACGCCCCGACTGGTAGCGTCTGCCCGTTCCTGTGGTGTAAACGCTCCCACCGTGGCCACTTTTCAGCTACCAGTGTGACATCGTTGAATGCGGAACTGGGACTAGATCAGGGGTGGCACGTAGTGGTCCCAGCCCACAGATACAACAGGCATAATCTTGAGAGCAAAGGTCACAGTAAACGTAGTAAAATAATGAGAAAGGGATGAGTCTGGTTATTTATGACCTTTGTTTTTAATAAGATGTATTTGGTTCTAAATGTATATTATTTATTTTTTAATAAAATATATATTTTAGTAACGACTGCATTTAACAACTGACTCAAAAATCCCTAAAAACGGTAGCAGTGAAACCAGCATGAGCTGACTCCAACTCGCCACTGACTGAGGAACTGAGGCCTAAAGAGATCAAGTCGCTTGCAGGGGCGAAGGCACGCAGTGGCCGGCTCCCGAGTCCGCACCCCTAACCGTTACGCCCTTCACCCTCAGCCGAGTTAATACAATTAAATGTACCATTCAGCATGTGCCTGAGTTTACTTGTGCCATCTGACCTCACTTAAATAGAACGTTCCACACACAGGGATTCATTTATGAATCAATTAACTGGATCTACTTCCAGTTCGACTTTCTCTCAAATAACTGAAGACTTGCAATGTGCCGCAGGGTTCATTAGACTGCAAAGGCCAAACAAAGGTAATGTTTGCTAAAGGAATGAATAATTTAAAAACCCCTAAGCCGTTACCTTATTTGTATTCTACTATTAAAATTGATCCATTTTAATATAAATGAAGTCTTCATCTTTGACTAAGTAATGGTAGGCCTAAAAGTGCTTTCTGAACCTGACTGCAAAGGATGAAAGTTATGAATACATGCGCCTACGTTTTCATACAATTTTATAGGCACGTGAAATTAAATTCTCACTACCTGCTAATGACTTAATTCAGAAGAGCTGAAAATAAAGAAGCTCCTGCCTTGCAGAGTCAAGTGTCATAGTTTATAGTTGTTCCCATGAAACAGAGCTCCTAAGGCAGATGTAACTCTAGTTGTACACAGAGGACATGGCTAGAAAATGCAGTCCTGCAACTCTCATCAAATTCCAAGTGAGAAAAAAATAATCCAAATGAACTTATTTATAAACCAGAAACAGATTCACAGACATAGAAAACAAACTATGGTTACCCAGGGGAAAGGTGAGGAGAGGAAGGGATAAACAGGAGTTTGGGACTAATTCATGCACATTACTATACATAAAATAGATAAACAACAAGGACCTACTGTAGAGCACAGACAACTATATTCAACATCCTGTAATAACCTATAATGGAAAAGAATCTGAAAAATTATATATATATATATATATATATATATATATATATATATATATATATATAAAACTAAATCACTCTGTTCTGCATTTGAAACTAGTACAACATTGTAAATAAACTATACTTAAATTTTTGAAAATTCAAAGTGAAAAAAGTCAGTTTACTAGAAAAAAAATACAGATTTTTTTTGGACATAAAACTTCCATTTTGGAGGGTCTTGATTGCCTGGGGATTCCTGACTTTCTAGCTTTAAGACATTCATTGCATATATTCAGTCAACTTATTCTATTTTTCTCTTATGCGTCTCACTGCTATCGATCCTCTTGTCAGAACTCGGCTAGGTAGGTGGGACAAGATGCAAAATGACTACCGGCATCTTGAGTTTTGGTCGTGCTACTTCTGATAAACCCCCTTCAATCACCCTGCACATATTCTCCCCTATACTTCCGTCCATCAGCTCCCAAGAGGAAATCTGTCCCTCACACCGGACAGAGAATCACCTCTTACATCATGGCTGAAGAGCTATAAACTTTGGATAATACTGGTGGACTGGTGTTACCTTAAGTTAGGGCATTTATTTTTATCATCTCTTCGTAACAAACCTACTAAGTCCATGCTATTATCCCATACAACAGATGAGAAAAGTGAGGCTTGGCAACACTGATGTACCAGGACAGAACACTCTTTTACAAGATTTGACATTGAAGACCTTGTCAGAAATGGACCAGAACTGACGCTGGATAACCCAGGGGGACTTCTTATTTACCTCCCATCGGCGGTCATTGGTGAAAATCTCGTCATTGGCCAGGTCCAGCTGGTTCCATTCCAGCAGAAGCTTCAGCTGCCCATTCCAGTTATCCTTATCTTGATCGTTGGTGCTAAAGGCTACAAGAGGACAGAGAAAAAAATCCGCTCACCAAATGCTCAGAAATAAGAGAGTCAGATCCATTCCATATGGCCAATTATCAGAGCCATTTATCAAAGGAGATTCTAAGCACGTTCTCTTAGAATCTGACACTCAGAGCCGTCATTTCACTGAGTTTATTTTCACTCATTCTTATCCATATTCTGTATGTCCCAGAGTATTTAATAAGAATCAATTTAGGCAATAATATCTCTCCTATCCTAAAACTATGCTATATAGCTGTTTCTCCATAGAATAGACTTAGATTCCATAAATGTTACATTTCAAGGACCACATCTCACTTATACCAAATTTAATCTATGAAATAATGAGCTATATTCTAACAATGGTCTACTTGTCTTCCAGAGCTAATATTTTCTGTGCCTATGTATCTCTATACCCATAATTTAAATAAATATCCTTACAGCCAAATTTCTGACAAGCACAGTAAGTATGATTCTAATGAATAGCTAATGCTGAACTTGCAGTTACTAGGTGCTTTGTCCTGCTCTGCATTCCCTACATATGTTAATCTGGCAGCTCAACTCTACATGGTCTTTGCCAAGGGTCTACTTACCTCAGGTAATTCCATCTTGGTGGGATTCTAAGACAGCAAAGTTCACACATGAGAATTTTGTTATTTTTTAATTTTAATTTTTTGAGGGGGGAGGTTATTTATTTATTTATTTATAGAGGAGGTACTGGGGATTGAACCCAGGGCCTTATGCATGGTAAGCACACACTCTACCACTGAGCTATCCCCTCTCCCATACACATGAGAATTTTAAAACTGATTTTTATTCATAAGCTTCAGGAAATCTGTAAACCCCCTGAAACTGAATGCAAAATAATTTATGTGTGTGAACTATGTGTGCACGTATAACCGAGCAGGACCCTCTGTCATCGGTGATCATCTGGTATCTGTAATGGTGTTTGTAACTGCTTAACTATGTAATGGCTTAAAGGGTTTTTCTCATTCTCCTGCTGACTAAGGTTAGGCTGGAGAGGAGGGAGGCTTGGGTGGTCCACCCAACCCCCACATGGTGCTGTGTGCAGGGGTCATGCTCAGTGCCCTGCTTTTGACCCCAGTGCCCTCCCATTGACCTGACACCTCAGAAACAGCAGTTGGGTTTTTTGCCCATCTTGCTGTTCATAACTCACTCCAACTGTGCATGTCTGCAGTTGGTTTTGGCCCCTTGTGGTTTCCTTGTATCCTGTTGCTCAAGCTGCAGGACTCAGGCTGCAGTAGGAGGTCCTATGCCTGCTTAAAAGGCTAAAAGCATTTATCAACCTGACTAAGCTGCACAAGTTTTTCTCTAGAGCTCATTTCCATAGAGCCCCTTCCTATGCATCCTTTGTTCTAGGAATAAGGATATTAAGAGAGTCCCAAAGCTGGAGGTGAGCTTCATACCCAGCAGAGGGAAGGCGACCCCTGCATCTGCAGAAACAAGAACAACTTTGCAACAACTTGTTACCTTGTATGTGATCTCTATGGAAACTAGTTCTGCCCTGTGACCTCTTGAACTTTTACTATTAAATCCCTAGCCTTCTCTCCCAGGCAGGCTCATAGTCTTGGATGCATTAGCCTACTGTAATTTCCTTTGCCTGGCAAAGAAATAAAGCTGCCTTTTCTACTTTATCCAAAACTCTACCCTCAAGTCTCAGTTCAGTAAGTGGGGTACAGAGGCTATGTTTCAACAAAACATGTGTGTATATATATGTGGAACCCTGGGACAAAGGCCCATAGCTTTTATCATATTCTCAAGGCATCTGACACTCAGATAAGGGTTTTAAACCACTGTTAGAGACAGCTCTGCAGAGAGCACTGTGATCATATTCAACCAGGATTTTAATGACATTAAAATTCTTCTATTAAATACATACAACCAAGGAGATTTAACTCAGCAGGTCAACAATATATTCTAACTTCTATTCTATGATAAACAAAATTAAGTGCTAGATTATATTTCAGGAAAGCTGTTTAAAGAAATAAATGCAACTCATTAAAAAGCCACAGAGAGCAACAGGAAGCTGAAACTGCTAGCGGGGCTGTTCTTACTCACCTTTGTACAACGCGTAGGAAATAGCGTTGCTCACAATTTCGTCCCCAGCTTCTTCCATCTTAATAACTGTTAATAAGTGAGAACTTTCAAGAATTTCTTTGAGCTGGTAAGATTTAAAAAGCAGAGTTGTCAGCCAATGATTTTAGGCATGAGGAACATAAACTATGCTCTTTGGGTAAGGAATCTTTCATTCCATTTTGTTTTTCAAGACCACCTATAGGAATGTTCCAGATCCTCTTCACTCCCCTACAGCACCTGTTCCCACAGCGTCTAGTTTCTAAATTGGAACAGTGAGTCCTTGACAACGATGAGAATAAGTATTGGGTCTACAAGGGCACACACAGAAAAAGGGCTCTTTCAAAAAGCTGAGAGACTCACTGACTAGGGGGTGAGAGTGTGTGTGTGTGCGTGTGCGCGCGCGCGCGTGTGTGTGAGACAAAGCCTGGCAGCACGTGGTAGGCGCTCAAGTGCTGCATGAGTGAGTAAAAAAGGAAAAGATAACAGAAAACCAGAGAAATCACCCAAGTGTGAACAAAAGCCAAGACAATCTGGTGACTGAATAAAGGGATGAGGAATTTGCTATATTAGCCTTTGTGATTCTTCTGTAATGTTTAATTTTAAAACAGTTTTTTAAGATTAAAGAGCTGGGGGGGGGGGAGGGAGACACCCTGACTACAAGGTTTCAGGCGTTGGCAAGCTTGGTGGCTGGAAGGGTGAAGACGTGGACTAAGATGGACCCCTGGATTCACACTTTAGGAGGTGACCTGAAGGCTGCAGTTTCCTGGGAAAGGCAGGGCTGGAGTTCAAGAGGCATCTGAGGATGACGAGGAGGTAAATGAAAACTGCAGGAAAACATGGAGCACAGTGGGTTTGATGGATAGACGAGGGGCTGGCAGCAGGAAGGGAGGGGCCCTTTGATCACGCTGGCAGCCTTTGTTCAGGCAAAGGAAAGCGGTCCAGGAAAGGGGTCAGCTAGAAATGCAAGTGGGGGGGGTCCAGGTCCCGGGATTCCGGGGTGCGAGTGGGGGTGGGCAGCACAGACAGGGCGAGACACCTTCTCCTCCAAAATGGAAAGGAAGAAAGAAGGTGAATACAGACAGAGAGCAAACTGATGGAACCCAGAGACGCTGCAGGAGCTCCTGGCTCATCCCCCCTCCAGCCGTGTACTCCCACCTCTCCAATCCTGACCCCCCACGGCAGCCAGAGTCAGACTTCCTGACCACACTCTGATCACATCTCACCTCGCTTCAAATTCTTCAGTGACTTCCCATCACACTTTACAACAAGACCAAAGCAAGACCATTACAACAAGGTCAAAACCTGAAGACAGTGTTCAAGGGACTCCCTGGCATGGCTTCTCCGGTTTCCACCCACAATATCCACCCGCGGTGCCATCTTTCCCCTCCTCGGGTGGGCCAAGCCTTGTAGCTCAGGAACTTTGCACATGCTGCTCTCACCAAACATCCCCAGTCCTCAGCCTTTCAACCCTCAGCATCGTGCAGATCATGGCCCCCACGTCACTTCCTCTGAGAAGCCTTCCCCAGAGAGCCGTCCACTCCCAGCCAGGCTCCCCTGGCTCACGCCCCTGTGCATCCACACTGTCTTGCTTCAGAACACCCGTTCCGGTTTGAAATTACACAATGCACTGTACTGTAATCACGCGAGAAGAACCTTTTTTCAGTTTGTGTTTCCTCCCTGAAAACAAGCACTCCCTCTGTTGTGGACACTATCTTCTCTGAAGCGCCTGTTCCAGAGCCCAGCAACTGAATAAATGAATGGGTTTGAAATGAGTGAATGACATCTAGGTTGACCGAGAGACTGGGAGACTGCAAAGGGTCAAGTGTTCGAGAAGGTGGGGAACAGGTGCAGCAGAACGAGTAAGACGGCACTGGGCGGGGAGGAGGTGTGGTCCCAGTGGGAAGTCCACTGGGTCTCTCCAAGGGGACTGGAAGATACGAGGCCGGGTTTGGGGGCTGGCTGTCCACGTGATCAGTGAGGTCACCTACAATTACCCTGGAAGGGTGCTCAATTAATATGTGACTGCCTGTATACATTCATTAATTAATAATCCCACCCGAGCTCGGTCTTTGGGAAAGCTCCACCAACGGCAAAAGCCCATATAAGTGCGTAATTAAAATGCCAGACTGATCTTTACTATTGACGTATGTCTTCTGATTGATCTAATTATAATTATGATAAATATGAATATGAATTAGACATGAACCCCAGAAAGGATAAAATAATTGCAGAAGGTGGAATGTGTCTGACGTTTAGCCTACTTCAGATGAATTTCCTGCAACAGTTTCTTTGAAGCAGAAATAAAAATCCTTCATAAAGGCTGTGGGTGCCCATAAGGTGACACGGCCCCTTGGCCATGACCTGGTCTGGACTCTACAGTCCAACTTGCATGAGGAGTAAGAAGAAAGTTACTAGAACGAACCTAGGTCCCCCTTTGGTGGGTGAGCTAAGAGTTGTCCATTCCTTCCTCTATGAGCATCCTGGAACTGACGGCTGAATGCCTTCCATCCATCACAGGAGGTTACCTGGAGTACACTGCTCAACACACAATGTCTTCAGCTGACATCTACACTTTGGGACTGCCCCCTTGGTATGTCTGGAATGACTCAAACTGCTTAGGTCTTAATTCGTGGAAAATTGAAAACGTACAGTTGCTCTGGGTTTTACATAATTTCCTCACCCGTGTATTTTCGTACAGAGGAAACCCTCCATGAAAATTAAGCCTTTGGGTACTCACCACCCTTTCACTCACTGTTACTCAGGGTGGGGAGTAGCATGGCCAACTGATGACTGTGGCCTTGCCCAAGCAGTCCTTTCCTGCTTCTCTACTGAGACATGCTCCTTGCAGGGCACTCGGGCTCTGCTATCCGCTGTCAACCACACACCTGGGGAGGGGGAACGCAGTGGGCAGGAGTTGTTCCTCCCTACTGCTGAGACACGCAAAACAGAGACGCTCCATGCTTGTTGACGCGGAGTAAGAAGGACTTTCAGCTTTGCAAACAGACTAGACTTTTAGCCCCGTGTGCCTCCCTTTATGAGGTATGGAGAGTAGGCAAGTCAAATTATGTGAACTTCATCAAACAGGGGTAATGCGTTCATAATACCAAATACTGATGCTAAGCTTGGGACTTAAGAATTCTTTGAAGTCTGACTTTCTCTCCTCTCATCTTGAAAAACGGACTTCCACCTCGTTCCGCAGGAAGTAGCCAGAGTGACTGTCACCCCGTTCCAATCAGGACTGAGGAGTATCAAAGAAAAATGGAGAATTGTAACCGAGTGGGACCCTCTGGGGTCTTCCCAGGACAGGACCGCACACCCCGCCTCCAGGTCCTCTGCCTGCCTCTTGTTTGCAGAAAAGCCGTAGTGTCCCAGGCCTCCCCGAGCCATAAACAGCCTGGATCAAGAGCAAATGATCGATGATGGGGACATTGTGCTGCGCACCAGAAACGGACACACTGTAACTGACTATACTTCAATTTAAAAAAAATATATAGATGTACGTAGAAATATCAAATCACTATGTTGTGCACCAGGAACTAACACAGTGTTGTAGGTCAACTGAACTTCAAAAACAAACAATATATAGAAAAAGAGATCAGCTTTGTGGTTACCAGAGGTGGGGATGGGAGCGGGGCGTTGGATGAGGGTAGTCCTTTTGACTACAAGGTCCATAGTTCCAGGTATAAGGTAAGTAAGTAGCAGGGATGTAATGTACATGATAATATGATTAACACTGCTGTACATTATACATAAAAGGTGTTATGAGAGTAAATCCGAAGCGTTCTCATTACACAAGGAAAACTTTTTTTTCTATTTCTTCAATTTTGTGTCTATATGAGATGATGGATTTTCACTGAACTTACTGTGGTCATCATTTCATGATTTACGTAAGTCAAATCATTATGCTGCACACCTTAAACTTATACAGAGCTGCCTGCCAATTATAGCTCAATAAAACTGGAAGGAAAAAAAAAAGAGTAAACGATTGAAAGGACGTGAACATGTGGTGACAAAAATAACAACCGAGCCAGGAGAACTGGTAACAATTTAAACAGTAAATCGGCCAGATGGCAGTCCCAGAACCTAGTTCTCCCCTGAAGGACATAGATAACAGCGTCTGATGCACATTCCTGAGTGTTTCACAGATGCTAAAACCCTGACCAAGTGGAAGACGTAACTACTACGTGATGAACATGAGCGTAGCCTCCAGACTGGCTGGAGCCTAAGGACTGACGGTGTTAACCCCTGCGACACCGCTCTGTGACCTCACCATCAACCAAACAGAGAACTGTGCACGGGCTGATCCTGCAGCCTTCACCTCCCCTCCTTCATCTCGCCTTTAAAAATGTTTCCACGAAACCCATCAGGGAGTTGGGTCTTTTGAACAGTAAGTGCCTGGACTTCTTGTTTGGTGCCTACAATAAACATCGCACTTTATTTCACACACACACACAAAAAAAAAAAATTATGGGAGTTTCAATTCCAGGAAAAAATCTGGTTTGGGCCAGAATGCAGATTCAAAGTCACTGAGAAAGCATAAAGCACCCGCAGCCACTAGTAGGGCCGGGCACTGAAGACGCTCTCCCTTCCCGGGAACCTGCTCCCCTACCACTCACCCATCTGATCCAGCTCTCAGTCTCCTCCTCCGGCAGCCGGGACACTGTGCGGGGTAAGAAGCGCACCAGCTTCTCCTTGATGATGGACGACGTCAGGGCGTCCTCCATCTCCACCAGGCTCGCGATCACATCAGCGATCTGCCCCGAGCCTTCCACCACCACGCAGGGAATTTTACTTTTGATGGAGGTATTGATGGCCTAGGGGAGAGGAGACAGAGTTGGCCAGATGGAAGAGACACGGAGGGTGAATAGAACCCAGCTCGGGACCCAGGTTCTAATCAAGCTGGTTAACAAATCACAATGACACATCTCTGCACTTTTTTCCTTTAGGGGGTTTAATTTCAATCAGAAGCAAAGCAAATATCTGCAGTCGCTTTAAGAATGAGAAATGCAAGCCAGATGTACGACACCCTGCGCTAATACCAAATTCCCTAATAAAGACACGTGTGGCTGGCAAGGCTTCCATAAGTAAGTGCTGTAAAATACCCCCATATACAACATTGCTCATCCCAATATTGACGTTGTAGATTTGACGACGGCTCTTAAGACGGTACCCAACGTTGTCACTGATCACTTATCTGATGGAGGTTAATAATATTCATACTTTAAGGTATAAAAATATCTCTGCAGTGGCAGCCACACTTTTTTGTTAAGTTGTCTTGCATATTTCTCTCCTCAAATATTTTCCCTTACCCCTTTCATTAAAAGAAAATAAAAATATATTTGCTTTCTGGATAAACACCTACCACACTTGTGCTCCCTTGACCAGCCTAGGGGAATCAGGTCGGAAGAATTTTGATCACTTGACAGCAAGACAAAGTGGTGTGAGTGATGGGTATGAAGAAAGGACGACGCCCCTTCCTTCAGCCCGGAGTGAAATGTCTCCCTGAGAGAGGATGTCGCCCGTGAAGGGTGCGGCGCCTCCGTCAGCGGGGGCAGAGGGCACTCACAGGGTCAGAGGGCACTCACAGACCACGCTGGGGTCCGCCCTCCCCTCACTACCTGCACTGAAGGTGGGTGTCAGGGCAGTGCGGGGGTGGGAGTGGGGATGATAACAGGTCAGCTGACGGATGCCAAGAGTAAAGAGCTCAGCTGACAGTCTCTCCCTGCTCCCCTCCTCTCTCCTGTCCCCAGGTCTGCGAGCCGTGAGACGGCGGAGCAGACTTGGTGGGAAATGCTGTGGACAGGCAGTGCCCCAGGACTGCAGCAGCTCTCTGGGAACCTTAATCCTAAATCTAAAATTTGAGAGAGCGCTAAGAAATGTAACCACCTTCAGTTACTTTCTCTTCCCCTCTCTCCCTCTTTAACGTGACTGCTTCTTCAAGCATCTCCGTACTGTTTCACAGTGAAAAAAAATTTTTTTTGATTTTATTTATTTATTTATTTTATTACATTATTTATTTTAATTTTTCTCTGAAAAATCTTTCCCTGAAAGACTTTTATTTATGTTGTTTTTTGTTTATTTGTTTTTTTGTAGAGGGGTTCATTATTTTACTTGTAAGTTTATTTTTTTAATGGAGGTGCTGGGGATTAAACCCAGGACTTTGTGCCTGCTAAGCACACATTCTACCACTGAGCTGTACCCTCCCCTTAAGATTTTTATTTAATAATGGTCTCAGCAGTAGCTCTCATAGCAGGTGTTCAGTTAATACCTACTGATGAAGGAATGAATGAATGAATGAATGAAAAGATCATTCTTACAGAAAATAAACAAAGGGAAGTGTTAGATTACAATTCTAAATAACTCTGCCAGAAATTTCATGTAACCCTAGGTGTGTATGATCGCAGCTCATCTCCACACAGATGGGGTGGCCAAGGTTTCCCAACACACATGCTGGTTAAGGTCCTTAAGTCTTGTGAGTTAATGTTGAGACTTCTCTTTGGCAGGTTGTTGGCCAAAGCCAACATCAAGTATAGAGGCTACTCATGTCGCTGCAAAGTCTCTTCCTAAATCTTCTCAATTGAGGAAACAACCCAAGCCTGTTAGGGACACACTGTGTGGTGGGAAAATGCTACCTACTTGCTTATAGAAAAGAAAGTAATCAAAAGCCCTGAAAACACAAATTTGTTGACTAAGTCTGTTAACCAATCTTCTAGAAAACCAAACCAAGACTCACTTTTAAAGTCTCCTTCCCACCTCCTTGGGCAAAACACACAATGGGGATCTTGCCACCGTAGTTGGAATCTGCAGGATAGAAAACATTAAAACTTAATTTGGGCTCATCAGAAATACTCACCTACCTCAAAGAAGTGGGGGGACCAGCAGTGTCTGCCCCGTGGGCCCAGGATGTGGTCTGATGGCTGCAGATCTCACAGACTTGACTACCTACCAGCTCATCACAATGGATGCATCTCTGTTCCCTAAACCAGTAACAGCATCACACAGGTCATGCTGCAATTTGCTAAAGTCTGTCAATGACTTACTTTGGCTGATATATATGAAGGCCAGGTTCAAGTTAGTCCTTACAATAATTACACTTTCACTCAATTGCACAATCTTATACTTTCTTGAGAGGGTGGGAAAATTGCATAACTATGTGTTGCACTCAATTGCCGCATTCTCCCCTTGAAACCAATGTTTTTGGTGGTTCTAATATATACAAGTAGCCAGTATTCAAGAAGCAAACCATCCACTGTTAAGCTAGTGGGTGGTTTTTATCATTTATACCCTAGCTAATTGCATTGCTTTATCCGCACAAATTTGCCACAGTGGATTTTATGTGCCCTTAAATGTTGCATGCAGAACAGACAGCAGGTCGCTACACTGACAAACCAGGGTGGGACGAGGCGGCCTTGTCAATGTTCTACACGTTGAAGGGTACACATCACCGTAACCTTGGCAGAAGCATTTCTAGTGCATTAAAGAAAAGAAACAGCAGCTCTTCCTTAGCAGACGGACACCTAGTTGGGTGGGTTCACCAGGCTTCACTCAATAATTAGGAGCCACGGCTGGTGCTGCTGCTCCTCTTGTTAGTGACATTTGTCGGACATCCCACCTCCTAAATACCGACCCTGAATAGTGCGCTCGGAGATGTACTTCTCCAGCTGGTTCCGGAGCTTTGCCTCAACTGTGGGATGCCCGTGACAGCCGCTGTCCACTAGCAGCAGATGGGTGTGATTGTTGTCCAGGATGTACAGAGGGTCTCTCTTGAAGTCATCCATGATGTACTGAGCTGAAAAATATCCCTGAAAAGCACAGAGAAACTTGTCTTAGATTTATCTGTTGGCCAAAATGCATGATGACATTTTTATATGTTCATATGAAGGCTAACCCTTTGGGTTCGACTACACTGATGCCTCCTCCCAGAATCCTAAGTGCAGAAGGGTCTTAGAGATCTCACAGTGAAGGCCATCATTTTAAATACGAAGAAATGAAGGTTTGACGTGGTTGGGTCACTTGCCTACTGTCACATAAATGACCGGTGGCAATGTGAGAATCAGATTCCCAATCTGGTTTTTATTCCATCACCCTGTGCTCCTTTGGATAAACTCACTGGAACGGATATCATTCAGGAAAGCATGTGTGTTTCCAGACACACACACACACATCCGCGTATTTGTTGGGGATGTATCATATGACAAGACCTAGGCCAGGGTCTAGGGATTAGAAAATGAATAGGATACTTTGTCCCAACACTTAATGCCAGAGAAATAAAAACTTCTTTGGGCGTATAAAGAAAGAAGTTCCTGGCCCTCATTTAGTTGTTAAAGTATCAGGGTTGCCCTAGAAGGTGCTTCAACCCAATCTCCAAGAACACAGGTTAAGTTGAAAACTCAGTGGGGAGAGGAAGGTTATTGACTCTATTAACAACACCTATACAGTCAGAACAAAGGTAGAATGAAAAGTAAAATTCAAATGTTACAGTTCCTTAAGTGGCCCTTGCCCAGTCAGGAGCTCCAATTAGGAGAGTCCTGAATATGACAGATGAGATCATATTTGCGAGACAGGCAGCCAGGCATTTAACAGAAGAGGAATACAAAACCCGTGGATAAGAAGCCCTGACCACATTCATTGTACTCCGCCATTTATAAAGGGACTTGAGCATCCTCGGATCCTGGTAACTGCAGAGTAAAAGCTCCCACGCACTCTGCTCAATTTTATCCCGTAGCAATACAAGGAGATTGCAATAAAAACTCAGAGAAGGGCCCTTGCTCAAGACTGTGCATCTAGGAGAGGGGTGGTGACGCACAGACTTCCCTGCCCGCAGAGCCCCTCCTCCCCCCCCCCCGCCCACCCGCCGCCTCCTGGGAGAGGCTCAGCAAACACCTTCCCACTTCCCACTGCCCCTCGCAAACTCCAAAGTGGTTACAGACACAGAAGTCAGATAATTTTTAGAAATAAGAACCATGGTAATTTCCCAAATCCTGAAGATTCACTGCCTAAATTTCTGAGGCATCCCAGATGGAAGAAGGTGTAGATTAAATCAGGATTTCTCAGCATCTGGCTCAAAGCTGCTGGGTATAGAAGACCAGTTGGTTATGTGGTCCTCAACTCACTAGAAATGCTGTTTTCAAAATTTCACACTTGATACAAAACCTCATACGTCTACCTTGTCTTTTGAACATGAAGTACACATTTGATTACGCTCTAAACATGCTCACAGGAAATCTTGGAGGAGGGGGCGTCTCACAGCCCTCTTAATGCCAAATTAACCAAGGGCCACAGAAGTCACTTCAATTCCTGTGAGGGTGGCCAAGCAAGAAGGCAACCGTGGTCTGGGCTTGAGCCCTCTTGGTGTGGATTCAGGTCATGGTTATAAAGAATCAAGAACCTGACTCTACCATAATTGCCTGGGAACAACTTCGAATGAACAAAGCACATCCATTGGTAACGCCTTTCCAGGAGTTCTTTGATTATGTCATCCTTGTTTTTAATTCCTGAGGCTCCAAAGGTGCTCCTTGTAAGGCCGACTCCCCTACGAGCTGCCTCCATCCCAGAGCCCCGTGCCATGCTCGTTCACCCCTGTGACCTCGCAGACCTCCTCACGTCTGGCTGGTACCTCGACATCACAGTTCCTGATGAGGGCGTCCCTGTTGGAGACCATGCCCCAGGCCACTATGCCGATGGCCACGACGTTCTCCTCGGAACTCCTGCTGATGGTGTTGTCTCTCACCACCTCCCCGATATACTTCATCAGGCCATAGTGCGTGCCTCCGGTGAGAATCCAAGCGCCTGCCAACAAGAGAGGAACACAAGGCCCCGTGGCTCTGAGTCAGCTTCCCGTCCTGTGCTCACAGCCCCCTGAAGAAGCTCCCCCCGTGAGCACCAGCAGGACTGCAGCCACACTTTGGAACAGGCCTGACCTACGACCACATGGAAAGGAAGGAGGGACGGATCTCAGCGTTTCCAAGAGATGCTGGTTTAAAAAAAAAAAACCCACAAATTCTAGACTCCACTCTAGATCCACGTCCTCAGACTCTCTGGGAGGTGGGGCAGGGCTGTGTCTTTAACTAGCCTCTTTTTATGGATAATAATTGCCTGGTTTGAATCTTTGAGCAAGTTAGGCAGTGTCACCATGCTAAGCGGAGTGCTCTGCTCTCACGCTACTCCCCCCACTTCCAGGGATCTGAGTGGTCTTCCTGGCATGACCCTGATGCCTACAACTTAACTTTACAGTTACACAATTTTGCACAGTGGTATTTCAAAGTTTATATCTGATGATTTTCACCATGTCAAGGATTTTGCACATTTTCCTTTTTGTTTTCAAAATTGAAGTAAAATACCTAGAAAATATTGTTTCACATAATAATAGAATCTAAAGTTGGAAATGCCCTTAGTCTAATATGCTACCCACATGGGAATCCAGCCGGAAGCTTGGTCCCCAGCCTCTCTTGACTAGCTCTGGTAACAGAAGCCTCAGGGGTCCTGAGGCAGCCCTGTCCCCCAAACTTAGAAAGTTCTTTTGTTCACTTGTCTCCACTCTCTGATTTACTGCTGTCTTTGCCAGAAGGAACTAGTTGAGCCATCTCCCACATAAAAGTCCTTCCAATGGTTTAAGGCAAATGTGATGTAGTCCCTAGAAGTTTCAGACCCAATCCCTTTGGCCAATTCTCACAGAATGTGAGTCCCAGACCCCACACCCAGGCCCCTTTCTCTGGACAGATTTCAGCTGTCAACATCCCCCTTTCAGATGAAATGACAGAAGTAAAATAGCACTCCACGGGGCCAGCGCAGCACACATGAGACAATTAACCATTAACCTCCCAGCTCTGGCCCCTCACTTCATCTAAGATGTCCCAGCTCAGGGATTTTTGTCTGCTTCGCTCTATTATATCCCCAGCACCTAAAACAATTCCTTACACACAGTAGGCATTTAATAAGTATGTGTTAAATGAATGAATGATGTGTACACAGATTTAGTAGTAAGGAAGCTGAGTTGCTAGGCTTCATAACAAAGTAATTACCTACCGGGGTCCCTTCTGGTTGGTCAGGAAATTAAGAATAAATGGGGGGTAGGGGGACACAGTTTCTTCTTGACATTAAGGAAAAACATACCTAAAATAAGACATGCTACCTTAGTTCTGTCAACTAATATTCTTAATTAAGACGTTTTTAAAATGTTAGCCTTAGATAAACTGATACAATAAATGTTAGGCTTTGATAAATGGAATCTAATCTTGAGGAAACATCCGTCAAACTCAAATGGAAGGAAGTCTGCAAAAACAACTCGCCTATCCTCTTCAAAAAAGCCCTGAAAGACTGAGAAAGGCTACATACAGATCAGTTCAAGATGAAAGAAAGCTTTTTGGTTTTCTATGATATGAAAAGCTGAATGAGAAGAACATTGTTGAGATAATTAGCAAAATTAAAATGTAGACTCTCAGATAACATAATCGGTCAGTGTTAACTTTCTCAGTTTTGAAAGTTGTACTGGGTTATGTGACAGAACATTCCTGTTTTTCAGAGATGCACGCTGACATACTGAAGGGTAAGGATTATGATACCTAAAATTTACTCTCAAATGATTTTTTAATCATGACATCTGGATAGTTACAGAGAGAGATAAGACAAATATGGAAGAATGCTAACAACTGGTGAATCTAAATGAAGGGTGTACAGATACTCATTGTATTATTCTTCCAACTTTTCCGTAGGTTTGAAATTTTTCCTAATAAAAAGTTAAAAAGAAAAAAATTAGCTGACTATTTCAAATAAAGCCACGGTGATTTGTTTTGATCTCTATCAGACAATTACGTGGTGCTCACAACCTGCCAGGCACTGTCACTATTTCCCAAGCACACCACTGATCTCAAAACCAAAGAGCACACGTTAAACTTGCTTTTCTGATTGGCCAGGAATACTCTGGGAAAAGCTTCTATGTAAAAATAACGAAATGAAAATCTTATAAGATTAAAAGAAACATAAATTTACCCACAAGGAAGCATCTTAAAGCTGATTCTAAGGGGGCTACTGTGGGAACCACCCTCACCGCTCCCCTCCCCCAGCCCCCCATCTGCCAGGGCTCCCTGTCTGTCCCTCCACTTGAGGAGCTTGTTTTGAAACAATGATGAAGCACACAGTTCCAGAGCTTCTGGATTCCGCGCAGGAACTGCACGGGGAACGGCACTCGGTCCGCGGGGACGCTGCGCAGCCGGCGTGGCGCAGCCCGCGGCGCACGGCCCCGCCGCCAACGCCGCCGCCGCAGGGACCGCCCGGCGCCGCCCGGGGCCGCGCGCACCTTTCGACTGCGCGATGTAGATCAGGCGGCTGAAGATCTTGCGCATGCGCGGCTTCAGGGCGAAGTTCTTGGCGCCGCCGGTCACGGAAATGACCAGGTTGGGCGTTTTCAGGTGCCAGTGCTGGGTCAGCAGCTCGTAGAGGGTCTCTGCGTCCGTGTCGCAGGACAGTCGGATATACTGTGGGGGATAAAAAATCGAGTGAGAACCTGGACGCCAAATCATTCCTCCAGGGGAATGCTCCCGAGCGGAAGCGTCAGGATTCGCACGTGTTCGCCTGAGCATCGAGCTCAGCCCAGCAAACCGGCTTCTCCGGGAGGGGAGAGGGAGCCAGGCAAGGTGGCCCATCCTGGGGCAGAGGCCTTGGGAAGAGACAGAGTGAATGGAGCTGGGTCACTTTCCAGCGGCAGCCGCAGGGCTTAGGGATGTGAGGATTCAAGGCTCAGCTCCCAGCTTCCTCTGGGTGGTTATGTCCCTGGGACGGAGGACACAGGAAGATTTAAGGAGACACCATTAACGATCATTGAACATCTTTGTAAAATCCTGCATAAGAGCCTGCAGTGTGGGTGTGTAGAGGGAAATGTCACCTTATTCAAGGCCACATTGATTCTCAGGAATGTCATATGCCAAGTAAATCACACGATTCACAAAAGCGTCTGTGGGGCCTTTTGTGACAGTGAGGGTCAACATGGATGTTACATGAGGCTGGAGAAAGGACCCTGGGTGACAAGCCGTCATCACCCATTGAGTTTTGCTGTTGCACATAATCGCACCTGGATTAGCCAGTTAAAGCAGAAGACTATGGCTTACCTTCCCTTTCTTCCCCAGAGTCTCAAACTGAATGTCCCCAAAGGCATCAGTGGGAAATTCCTTGGTGTGTTTTTTGTAATTCCATTTCTCACTTTGGTTGATCTGGGTGCCTTCAATGTGCTGGCTCTGGGCATAGCCACACTTGCACACGTTTTCCCTGAGCGGAATGATATTGACAGGAAGGAACAGATTTCATTAAACTTACCCAAAGATTTCATCACATTTCTTAAAATAAACCACACAGCTTAAATAAACACAAAGAGATTTCACCGTCACATCTGATTTTCAGCCTATTTTCATCATCTCGGTTGTTTAAAAACTGTCTTAGTGTTGTATCCCTGTGATGTGGACCATCCAGGCGATACAACTGTATCGCTTCTGAGAAAGAAGAAAGCTGGATGCAGGGAGCAGGGGGCACAAAGACAGAGAAGATTTCTTTAGTCTCCACGTGTTCCAGCAACAGTCCTGACCATTCTACACTCCCAGCCACTTCTCTCTCTTAGTGTCTGCATGGCATTTCTGTTTCCTTAGTGTAAATTGTCCCCCCACTTCCCGTTTAGGTTAAGCTAATTTGGGTTCCTTGTAACTGAAAGTCTTAATTACTAGAGTAAGGAAATTGTCTGTACTCAAACTACATGTCAAAACGTTCAATATTTTCTAGAGTTATAAAAATTGAGCAAGAACCTGTATCCAAAATCATTCCTCCAGCAGCAATCTTGTCTCCTTTTTGGGACAGTTTCCTGGGGCATCACTCAGTTTGGCCAAGGAAAAATGTCCACCAGAATTGATCACAATTTCTTCAATCCTTTCTCTTACAAAGCCTGGAGGCACTTCCTGAGCTTAGACTGTTCCTGATGGTCTCGGAGTCACCCCCACTAGGGTCCAAGTTGGCTTCCTCCCCTCTCTTTTTAGCTGTTATCATCCCACTATCCTTTGGGATCTGTCCACACCCACCCAAGCCCATTGCAAGACTGGGGAGGGAAGTCCTTGTTCTGCCTGTCCTTGCTATAACTGACGACCGACTCAAGCCCTTTTCCCTTCCAAGGGTAGGCCTGTGTCTCAGGTGACGGTGACTGAGACACTTCTCCGACTCCATCTTGGTGGTCTTTGGGTTGGTAGCCCTCCAAGCAGCAATTTGCATGATTTGGTTAACAAATGGTGAAGAGGCCAGGAAGAATGCCAGGAAGGCATTAGGAGCACAGATACATGGAAAAGGCATAGGAGTGACAGAAAGGAGAGATGGCGAGGACAGGAGAGAATCAGGAGGCTAGTTCTACCCCAAACAAGTCCAAATCCTATAGCGCCACACTGTCAAGATAGCAGCCACTAGCCACAGGTAGCTATTTAATTTAATTTAAAAATTCAGTTCCTTGGTTGCGCTAGCCACATTTCAAATGCTCACTGGACACAAGTGGGCAGTGACTGGTTTTTCTTGCATCCGTTTCTCCTTCTGCCAGGAGCAATGCCCTGGTTTCCCTTTCAGGAATCATGCCTTTCCACCCTAGGTCCATGTGGACACAGCACTCAAGGCTGATCGGTCACGTATCCCATCGCCCAGTCCCAGGGATTAGAGCCAGTGCCTGGCCCAGGCCAGGCCAGTAAGAGCCATGAACGTGGGCCCAGGACTTTGGGCGAAATTGCTAAGAACATGGCCCTGTCTCCACTCACTGGGAAGCTGAAAAGGTTGTGGTGTCCCAAGGCAGTGTCGTTCTTAGAAGGGTTGGGAGCTGGGAATAAAAAGAATGCACAACTAGGAACCAAAAATCTGGGTTCAACTCATCGAGCTCCAGCCAGTCACGTGACCCTGGATAAAATCCTGAGCCCCTCCAGGCCTCACTTCGCCTTGTCAGTCACAGGGCACTAACAGCTACCTCGCAGTGTTCGTAGAATGAAGCATCAAGCGCAGAAAGTCTGCCTGACGCAGCCATTAGCCAGTAAATATCTGTTGAATAAATGAATGAATGAATCCAAACTGTGTTTCCTGCTAACCAAACAAACAGATCAACAGCAGAATCTTTCAGTGACACGTGGGGAGTGCGTAGCGGATTCACAGAGTTTATACTGTGTCAAGATGCCTCGTAATGACTTAAGTTTATACCAAAGACAAAACAGAGCTCTCTTAGCTTTTCCCATGTTCATTTTCCAACTGTACAAAGTAAGGAAACACATTTTTTGAGAACCAGCCACGTGCTGAGGCTCTCTGGTGGGAATTTTACATCTTACCCCCTGAATTCTTACGGCAACTCGGGGTGTATACTTCGCTAGAGTTTTAGGATAAGAGGATTGGGTTCAGGAAAGAGAGTGACTGGCTCGAGGTCATGCAGCGAGCAGGCAGCCGGGCCAAGGCTGGATCCAAGGCTGATTCTAACGTGCCCGCTCTTGTTCTCACCTCCTTGGTCTGTTCACAGTCTCTGTTCAACAGAGTCGGTGCTATAAACGACAGCAGCAACTATCCAATCAGTTAATAGCCAGCCCGTCTCCTATCCCCAGCAGGCAAAAGAGGCGGGGGCAGAGAGGGGTGAGACCGGAGGGAGGGAAAGCTAAAATCGCTTCATTTGACGCGGGGCACGTTCCAGAAAAGAGCAGTGGTCAGTCCTCTCACTCACTGGCCCAGCAGGTAACACTCGCTGAGGACTGCCCGCGGGCAGAGCGGCTGGGGGCTGCTCCCCAGGGCTTTTGTGACTCAGCCTTGGTGTTTCAAAACACACGAGACTCCGAGGAGATGAAATCCAGATTCGATGGGATGGACCACAGTCAAGAACCTGACAGCGGAGCCAGTCAAACTGCCTCGTGTGCGCAGGCTGGGTGCCACCCGCCAAGCTCTATGAGACAGGAAGCTACGCTGCCACGGGCTCCCGGGCGCGCGGAAATACTGAAGAGAGTGACAACCTCTTTTGGAGTCTTTACCAACTACCTCCAAAGCTAAAAATACGAAATGAAACGAGGCCTCTCTAGGGACGAGCTGCTTGCCAAATCCTTCCTGTTCACACGCCATTTCTGAGAATTGCAAGATGAAAACAACTTTAATAATGAACTAGTGAGCATTTGTTTGTTGGCTGTCATGGCGATCAATAATTTTATTTTTGAACATGGTGACAAAAACGGAGGGAAAATTGTTGCTTACGTGGCCTTGGAATCTTTGGTAAAGAAGACACATTCCCGTTTCTTAAAATTTGCTTGAATAAAATTCACCAAGTCCTTTGGAGAAAGAACATTGGAATAATGCATCACTAATACGTTCTCACCCCCTGCCGCTTTTAATGAATATAAATGTGACCTACACCTACTTCAAAGGTTTTAAGAATTCGCCACCTACCCGCAGCATCCAGCATGCATTCACGCTTTCAGAGCACACAGACTTTGTAAAAAGAGGCATACACTTAAATTTTTATAACTAAATGCAAATTTTTCTAAAAGTTACTTGGCATCATCTTATAACAAATGGCATTATACACATACAAAGTATGTTTTTCCGACTGTAAGGCTGCTGGGGGAATGTAAGCGTTTGCTGATAGCTTTGCATCAATAATGTATTATTGCAAATTCCCATTCTTCTTATGCTTGCTTTTCAAAAGAGGATGGATTCCAAGCACTCCTTCGAGAATCACATCTGTCCCCCCATGGGCGTATCCGGGACCTAATTCTGACAAAACCACAAGCTTCCCTTTAGTTGGCAGAAGCAAACTATTTGGGAATCATTGAAAAAAACTTCAAAAATATCTACAGTCCTCAAAGAGGGGGAAGATATTTGCAACCTATATGAAGCATCATAAGGTTGGTAAACAGAACATGTAAAGGTCTATAAATCATTAAGAATAAGACAGACAACCCAGTGGGGAAATGGCAGAAGATAGGAGCAGGCATTGAATAAAAGAGGGCACACGAATAGCCCATAAATACATGGAAAGAAGCTCAGCCTCATCAGTAATGAGGCAAATGGGAAGTGAAATCACGAGGACATCCCATTACACACCCACTAGGCTGGAAAAGTTAAAGCGGCATTGACACCAAATGCCGCTCGGGGCGGTAAGGAGATTGGCCCAACCCCTCTGGGAAACAGACCACCACTGCCAGTAGTTACGCCCCTAGAAACAGTCCCCTGTGTCCCGTGAATGACCTGCAAGCTCAGACACCTGGCACTGGGCGGGCAGCTTTAGGTGGCTGTCTTGCCCCTTGGAGGTGGGGCTGGCACCCACCTTCTGATGTCCTGAGACATCAGAGAATGGGGACCACGTGCCCCCTCTTACTGGCCTTTTGAACGAATTTTCCCCATAAGTCCTGTGTCTTAAACCCAGTCCTGGCAAGGGAGAGGTGCTTGCTGTCACCCACCAGCCTTAACCCAAAGAACGCTCTTCAGGGGGCCCGGCTCACACATCTAAGAAGGTTCAGGGTGGCCCTGCTCCTAAAAGCAAAACCCCAAATCCAAATGTTCACTCCTGTTAGGCTGGAAAAACATGCACGTGATGGGGTGCAGTGTGTCAGCAAGTCAGTCAACAACCACTGAGGCCGCCCACTGTGGAGGGATCACCAACACAGGATGGTGAGCAAAGCAGGAATTCACAGAATACTTCCTGTGTAATTCTGCATATATCCAAACAGACAAATTGAACCACATATTGTTTATGGACATATATTCAAATCATAAACTTACAAATAAAAGTAAGGAATGGGGAACACAAAATTCAGGAGAGTGGTCCCCTTTGACACGGAGGGCACGCGGGGACTCCTGCAGTGCTGGTGGTGGGTACAGGACTGTTCATTTTAGTTACCAGGGGGAAAGGGGGTGGGAAAGGATAAATTGGGAGTTTGAGATCTGCAGATACTGACTACTATGTATAAAATAGATAAACAAGAAATTTCTTCTGTACAGCACAGGGAACTAGGCTCAGCATTTTATAGTAACCTATAATGAAAAAAATTATGAAAAAGAATATGTGCATGTATATATGTCTGACTGAAGCACTGTGCTGTACACCAGAAACTGACACAACATTATAAACTGACTATACTACAATTTTTTAAAAATTTGATATAAACCAATAAATAAATAAATAAAAGCTATTATCTTGGGGGAATAAAGTGTTCATTTTACGATTCCTCCTTAAGCTGGGAATTTACATTTGTACATTCTTTTCTACTTACAATAAAAATGTGGAAAGCAAACGTAACTTCTACACTCATCTAAATGCAAAAATTTTGAAAACCTGTGACGCCCTTTCTTCCTCATAACATTTTCTATGCACTTCACTAATTTTACGTCCACTTAACAAAGATGATGAAAACTCAACAGATGTATAAACTTGTGAAATCAATGATCGTGGAAGAGGGTTGGTGAGAAAAACTGCCTTGTTGCTAAAAGTTCCTTCTTAAAATGCACTTTGCAGAGGCATATGTTCTTAGGGGCAAACAGGACCCCCCAGAACTGGGATGTACTTGGTGGTCTCAGAAGTTCTACCCAAAGTCCATCACTGAGCGAAGCAGGAAATCCATCCAGAAGTCTCGAAGGAGCAGAGCAAGAGAGTCGGCCTTTGCCTCCCAGAGGCACCAATGCCTGCATCCAAGTGTGATCTGGAAAGGCGTTTTCTGCCCAACCCCCAGAGCTCTCTCACTGTGGAGGCTGGAGGAGGGGGGCGTTGGAGAGCCCACCAGCATCCTTTACCCACTGTGTAATTCTCAGGGGCCAGGGCCAAGGTCACAGCAGGTGGAAAAGCTAGGAAGGCACTGGGTGTTGGGCGTGGCAAGTTCAGGAGCGGCCCCTGAGATCAAAACACTGACATGGCCAGCACCCCAGAAGGCCCCTCCCAGCCCCTCCTCCTTCCTTTTTCCGAAGCTAGCCACTACCCTGATTTTTAACACTCTAGTCAAGGGGAGCCCTGGTGTCAGACTGGCACATTGTCTTTGTTTCCTGACAAACAAGAGTATTCACTAGGACCTGCGAGTGAGCAGAAAGCCTGCTGGGACTCCTCAAGGTGCGGGGAGGACAGGGGTGGGAGGGGCAGCACAAAGAGGGGGATCTTCTGCCAGCACCCTCACCCCCAGTAGGGTCTCTACATCCTGAAAGCAGCACGGACACAGGCTTGGAATGAGGAGGGACAGGTGCCAAGGAGATTAATTTGAAGCCATGACAAGAACAAATGAAGACCCAGAAGGAGCCTCCGGCCACAAGGGTGAAGAAAAGGACTGGGATTCAAGGAGCGTTTCCAAGGTGAACCCACAGGGCTGGAAGCAAGAACATCAAGCGTTAAATATGAATATTAAAAGTGTGGGATTGAAGATTTCATAAAGTCAGCGAACGAGTGCATTCTTTAACAACCTAAGGCAACAGTCACAATCTTTAAATTAGGAATGGTTGGAAAAGGACACAGAAGGGAAAATGCCTCTACATTTGACAAAAATAATCCACAGAAAAAAAATACTGTACAATGAGATATGATCTTTTTAAAGAAGGAGTATTGGTCCCCAAATCATCCTAACTGCAAAGTGATGCTTTCTGACGTAGCAAGGGCGTTGGTGGGGACCGCCCTCGACTCACGCTCTCGCTGTAGGATATGTCTGTGCTCCGAGACGCACTGGAGTACAGGGTCCGGGTGCTGCCCAGCGTGCCGTTCCTTCTGCTCCTCATGCTGAGCCGGGTGCCCTGGAGGGACATCTGTTCTCCTGTGGAGAAAAGGGGGGGTGGGTAAGTCTGGATCACAAACAGCGCAAGGGCGCGCAGTTGCAAGCTTTACCAAGATGCCCTCCCCTCCTGCCTCTCCTCTCAGCGTCTGCGGTGCCCCCTACCCGCCCGCCCCCACCAGCCAATGGTACCCCTGCCTCTGCTCTTCTTGCTTCTTTCCTCCTGGTCCTCCGGGACTCAGCTTGAGTCCAGTTCTTCTGCACACCTTCCCTGTCCCCTCACGCCTGGGCAGAGACTCCCTGGGTGTCCCCCTCCTCTGCCAGGTGGAATCACGCATCACAGACCACCACGCATCGGGGTGCGAGAGAGCCCCTTCCAAGTTAGCGGGTTTGGAGTGAAAGGAACTTACAGAACTGGGGCTTGCATCCGCTGGAGGACGTGGCTGGTGGCGGCGGCCACGGCGAGGAGGCTTGCCCTGACCCAGTCAAGTGAGGTGGGAGAAGGACCCTGACCGGCAGTGCCAGCAGGGCCTGAGGGCCAGTGTGCCCTGGGTGACCCTGAGACTTGGAGGCAGCACATGGGTCCCAGGGACACCCGGCGGTTTCCTCCCAGGCTGGGGAGCAGGCCGTTAGCCCCGGCGTCAGGGAAGCCTCAGGCGCCATGGAGACTCGTCCCAGGCTGCCCTCGACCCGTTCTTCCATGCTCAGACCCGCCCCTCCGAGCAGCAGGCGCTCTCCGTGCCTCTCCGTCTCCCAGACACCATCTCAGACCCTTCCCCACCGGGAGAGCCTCCACATCCCCGTGCTGTTCAGCAGACACAGCAGACACGACATCCGTGTCCCTGTGTCTCTTCCTGGGACGGAGCTCCCGCAGCTGCCTGTGACCTCCCCCCCATCCTCGCCTCCGTCATCACCACCTCCAAGTGGCAACCCCACCCCCTTCGCCCTCTCCAGCCCCTCCCCTGGCCCACAGTTGGGGCCCCGCTCGCCTCCCCAGCCTGACAGCACCCACCTCCCTCTCCTTCAGGACCAGGCTCCTCACTGGGCCACGCCTTTCCCATCTGGGCCCCACTCTCGGTCTGGAACCCTCTTCCCCAAACCTTCCCCGTCTGGGTCACCTCCTGCTCATCCTCCCGACCTCGGCTTCCACACCCTTTCTTCAGTGAGGTGCCCAGTGGTGCCCAGGCTGGCGCAGGTGACCTGTTCTGGACCTTCTATTCCCCACCAAGCTGTGAGCACCCTGACTTGTTTCATGATCTGTTTGGCCTCGTCCATCTGCTTAAGTCAAAAACCAGATCTCTCTGTTTAGCACTGTATTCCCTGAGCCTGGCACAGTGCACGGAGCAGAAATGTACCAGTATTGACTGAGTGAATAATTTAAGTGATTGCCTCACACTCCCTCCCATCCTCCGAATCCTCCTTCGGTTTGCGCATTACTGGCCCCCGCCCTGCCTTCCACGCCCCTTGCACGTGGGAAGGCCTGAGACCCACGGCCCAGCCACACAGCTCCCCATCCCTCCGCCCCGCTCCTGCTCCTCCGCGTCCGGATCGGATCGCCTGTCCGGGCCTCAAAACCCTCCCACACCGCAGACAGGATGCCTCTCACAGCTCACGGAACCCTGGGGCCAGGCTGTTTAAAACGAGCAGCTCTTCTTTTACTTCTCTCCCCAGGCATCTCACAGAGAGGCTCAGAGTATTAATTGGTACTTTACATACATTATTGTAAAACCGCAAATCAATCCTGCAAGGTATTTACTATGATCCCCCTGCAGCAAATTGCTTCTAAGTAGGGCTCCAACGGCCAGGAAATGATTTTACGTGCTCACAGTGAAAAAAAAACTGCTTATTTCATTGCAAGGGAAAAGTGTATTCGGGCTTTTAAATCATATTTCAGTCAAACAAGAAATAGGAGCGCGTGTAAGGAGTGCAGGAAGTTGCCCGATTCTGACATTTCAAACGCCTTTATTCGGTGTTAGTTTCCAACTGGTTTTCTGAGGCCACTTTATATTCAACTTGACTAATTACGAGGCCAGGCGCCCTTCACAGCGCCCGCCATGACAACTATTCCAGGTGTAGCGTCTCCCAACCTCCTAAACGCATTCAGGAGTTGAGGCTTGGGTGTGGAAGGGGCTTTGGGAGAAGGGCCATCATGCCCAGGACTGAAGGCTTCCAGGCCAGTCTGGAGAGGAGAGGAGGGGGGCCATGGGGGACACCCCCCAGGGAACCTTGGGAAAGAGGGTGGCCCACGCCTATAGGGGGTGAACTGGAAAAGTAGGGTGACAACCAGGAGGAGGAAGAAGTGACAGTCACACCAGGGAGAAACCAGTCGACACATCACACTCTAAGGAAAAGTAATAAATCCCAGCGCCGGGTCGAACAATACAAAATCCAGCAGAAAAATGGGTAAACGAGCCAGAATCTTCCAAACAAGGGAGCCCAAACCACTAATCAACACGAACACACACCACGCCTTCCTACCACTAATAAACACGAACACACACCACACCTTCCTAACACGAAAGCCAGGGAAGTCCAGCAATGATGAAACACTCAGGGGACATATTTTCTGAGGACAGCGTTTGATGCTGGGAAGCGTGTACTGGGACAGGCTCTCGTGTGACTGTCCTGCCTGCAAAGCAATGTGACAATCATGTAACAAGATATTTAAATATTATCATTGTTGACCCAATGAATTGGTTTTGGAGAATTCTACATAAAAGAAATCATCAGAAGCATACTAAAAGGTTTACTCAAAAGATACTCATTTTACAGGAGAAATCAGAAGCGACCCAAATTTCCATCAGCGGGAGAATGTTGCACCCGAAGCAGTAAGAGGATGCTACCATGAAGGGGGTATATTTTAATGACACGGAAAATTATCATGATTTATTGTGAGCAGGAAAAAAAGCAGAAGGCAAGAACTCACGGTGGTCAGCAGCTCTGGCTTTAGAGATGGTCAGCTTGGGTTCAACCCCTCACCCCGTGACTTTGAGTGACTCTTTTGCCCTCTCAGCTTCCCTCTGAAACTGCCTCGGTGGCTGACATGTGACGCACCTTCAGGAAAGGCAGCTATCAAAGTAGGAGATGTAAACACGTTACGGATAATGTGTATAAGGCACCGGGAAGTAAATACATCCAGCTGTTAACCATTGCTATATGTGGGGTGATTTTAATTTTATTCTTTCACTTTTCATATTTGCCAGAATTAAATCTATTGCTTATGTAATCTGGAAAAATGTATTCAATAAACAGGAAAAGTGTCTAGCAGCTGGACAAGGCAAAAATAACCAGAGACCTGCGTGATGACAGTTTCAGCAAGTGGAGGTGAGAGACTGAGGACAGCCAGTGCGGACCTTTCCCTCCGCAGGAGCACGTGAGGGGTGCACGGGGCAGGGAGGGTGGAGCTCGAGGGGAGGGGGGTTGGTGGCTGACTTGTTTCCTCCCAAGAAGTGGGATCATGTTCAAGTCTTGGGGGAAGAAAACGAGCAGGGAGGGAGAGACCAAAGTACAGGGCAAATACAGTAATGTAATCATTATAATAATAACAGAGCATGGAGGAGGACTTTGTGTGGCAGGCGGGGGCCGTGAAGCCATCGGCACTAAAATGATCGACTGTGTATAAATGACAAGCTGAAGATAAAAGGAGAAGATAGTCAACAGTAATATAATAAATACTGATGAAAATTTTGTTTTTTTCTTTCACAGCATATTCTTTGAAATCATTCCCAGACATGAAACTGACTCCCTACCAGTCCCAGACCCCTTGGTCTTATCTGGGCTATCTCCCTTGTGCTCCAGAGAAGAAATGCCAGTGCCCCCCAGAACAGAGGCTGGCTGGGGACACTGCATGAGTTCTGGGGGCTCTGAAACCCTAGGGGAGTTATTTTGAAGCCAAGTCTAGAGTGGTGGTTTCCGCAGCAGGGCTGAGGGCTTTGCTGCTGTGAGGGGCTCAGGACCCCTCTCCACATCAGTGGCAACAGTGCTGCTTCATCGGATTTCCATCCCCATGGTCCTAGCAGGTTCCCCTGAAGAGCAGCTGGGCGCATCTGCTCCGGAGCTTTGCTGCATATCTGCTCCCGGCCGCCTCCCTGCACAGCAGCCGGGGGACGTCGGCAGCTTCAGTCTCTTGAATGGAAGTGATGGTTTGCCAAGCTCCAAAAATTCAAGGTGATAGACTTATTCCCAGTAACCCAACAGTTAGGGGTTAGAATTTCACATGCAACTTGGAATCCGTGATGGCGTCACTCCAGGACTCCAGCATGACATAATATACCACGATCTGACCATTCTGTAGAACTCTGACGGTCCTGAAGCCTCACCGACGCTGCCTCTCGGGTACTACTTCTTTCTCTGGATCAGAAATGTGGTCTTTAGTTCTCACATCAGTGAGGCACTAACTTGGGTGGGGGAGGGTATGGCTCAGTGACAGAGAGCATGCTTAGCGTGCACAAGGTCCTGGGTTCAATCCCCAGCACCTCTGCTAAAAAATAAATAAATAAACCTAACCACCTCCCCACCAAAAAAAAAAAAATTTTTTAATCATTTGTTAGAAAGAAGCACTGACTTTCCACCCATTTAGAGGGCAGGAGAGTATAATGCTGAAAAGCAGGAGTTTCAAGTCTAGACCGTCTTCTTGCTTTCCCTTTAACCCAGAGTGCATTTCTCTGAATCCATGGAACTCTCACTGAGGAGTGGGAAGATGAAGTCAAGAAAATGATAGCCCTGGATGTGGACAAGCCCCACCGAGGGGACCTCCCCAAGTAGGAGTACTCCAGTAGGGTGACACCACGCCTGCCCCAGAATGTCATACGCTGTCCGAGGAGGAGGATTTCGCGTAGCTCACACACATCGTTCATTCGGTCACTCTACTTCGGAGAAATCGTGGGGCTGCCCAGTGCATCGGGAAAGCATGGTATCACAGCGCAGGCCAGAGATCCAAAAGTTCCGGCAAAAATATATACTTTCCTTCAATAATGAAAACTTCGATGTCAAGGGGAATTCAAATAACCACTCAAAGAGACATCTATTATTAATCAAATCAAATCAAACTTGGAGACACAGAAAACAGCACAGAAGCCTGAGTTTGGGAGCCAGGAATATCCAAGCGTGGGGCTGGGCTCCACCACTGACTAGCAACTTACTTATCCCCTTTGGGTCTCAGTTCCTTGATCTCTAAAAACGTGTCTCCCCACCCCGCCATAGATTTGCTGTCAGGATTAAAGACGAGGTGCCTACAGCAGGCTTGGCAGACGCTTGAACAATGTAAACATTGGTGCTTTTATCAATTCTCCTATTACTAGTAGCAGGGCTTCCCAAACAGAGCAAGTAAAGAGCAGGAGGAAAAGCTGTGTGGCAGGAAGAATCTGGGACAGGAAGGCACAAGCATCCTGACCGCTCCCCTCCCTCGCTCACCAGGAAACTTGGTTTTATCTGCTCAGCTCCTGGGACCCGTGTGGGATGAAAACTTGGGAGTAGCCTAGGGGAGCTAAACAGGCTTACGAAGATGCAGAGACGTCGCGGGGGACACATGTGGAATGTAGGGACAGGGAGTATGAGCAGGAGAGCTAGGTGAGTGGGGAAGGAGAGGTGAGACTGCAGACTTGACGGGGAAAGTGGCTGCCATGGCGAGTTTACGGCTTTGGGAAGATGAGTGGACCGCATCTTTTGGACATTTTTCCAAGTCCATCCATCCGTATCAGTTGTCTATTGCTGTCCCAAAATGTGACTACTTACAACAGAACACACTTACGATCTTGCAGCTTCTGTGGTCAGGAACCTGGGCTCAGTGGAGCTGGAGCCCCTGCTCGAGGCTGCCCTCAAGGTGCCAGCAGGGGCTGGGATCTCGTCTCAAGCCTGGAGGGAGAGGACAGGCTTCCAAGCTCATGTGGTTGTTGGCGGGATTCTGTTCCTTGAGGGCTGCTGGTTTAGAGGACTTAGCACCTCACTGGCTGCTGGCCGGAGGTTCTGGCCACCTGGGTCTCTCCGACATGGCAACATCTTTATCAAAGCGTGCGTGCCCACAGGGCAGTAGAGGGGGTCTGCTAGCCAGGCAAAGCCACAGGCCTTTGTCACCTACTCATGCAGGTGACATCCTGTATCATCATTGGCACATTCTGTTGGTTAGAAGCAAGTCAGTAGGTCCCGCTCACCTTCAAGAGGAGGGGACCACACAATGGCATGAATGCTCAGGAGGTGGGGGTCCCAACCTAGAAGCCCACCTCCCACCACACCCTTTAACCCGCATTTATTTCCATTGCTCTTTCTTTATTGGACCTGAGTATCTTTTGAATATAGCATCGTGCCAAGCCTGGCCATATGACTCCTCGATTTTATTTTATTTGGGTCCCATAAATGTAAAATTCAAATCAGGACTCTTAAGTCATCTGATTTAGCAGAAATACGGAGGAAGTAATCAGACAAACTAGGAAATGGTTGAGGGACAGAACCCACAACGATCCTCCTTTCTAAGGGCACCCCACCGTACGCTAAGCTGGTGTTGGTAAAAGTCTGGTTTTTTTTAGAAATCTGCTGACTGCTTCTGCCCAGTCTCTGAGCACTGGTTCCCCAGCTTCTCATCTTCAGTCCAGTGGCCCATCCAATCGGGGGTTTTGACCCACGTTGATATTAATGAACTATTCTTTTTGGATCCATATTTTCACCTTGGAGAATAATACTTCTATTCATATTAATTTTTATTCTGTATTTTCAACACTCATTTAGACTGTGTCCTCCATGCATCACTGGTGTCCATGCCCAGTGTGAGTCCTTTCACACCCGACTTGTCCGCCTTGGACTCATCTGTCAGCATCAGGAGATGTTCCCAGGGAATGATTTTAGTGGAATGATGCACAAGAGGGGTGTGTTAGGAGCTTTTCATCCATATTGTTAACCTGAAACAAGTAGACTGCCAGATGTTTCTCCAGCAAAGATGGGTTTATTCGAGATCAGCAGAGAAGTGCATTTCTGGGTGAACCACAGGCAAGTTCCTGCGCAGCAAGAGGAGGAGACTGCTTTTATGAAGGGAAAAGGACGTGGGGAGGGTGGCAGTAAACAGAGAGTCCCTGGCTCTTGGTTAGTGAGTCCTTGCCAGGAAAGAAGAGGAGTCAGTCTTCCCGTTGGGCTCTGCTGTCATCACAGGGCGCGAGACCGCCCCCTTCTGGTCTCCTGACTCTTTATTGAGGTTACTGGTTATTGATTTTTTTACAGTGTAAATGCCTTTTTACTGTATTCACCGGTGGATAATTTGACCAACACTTTTACCCACTAACACCATAGAAACAGCTCTGTTCTTACTAGATTTGTGATCTTATAAAGGAAAGCCCTGAAAGCAGCCTCACTTTTATTCTTTCTGCCCAACACTTATATGCTTTTCCCCCCTTTTCCTTAAATTCTCATGTTTTATTGACTGTGACCAGATATTCGTGTGAAATGTTTGCACTGATCACGTGCTCTGTTTAATGTGCAAACTCAAGTTTGGTGGAGTTTGGGGGTTTGTTTCTTTCAGCCCTGGAAATCTTGTTGTTGTTGTTTTCTTATTGTTTTCTGATTACAGCCTCCCCCAGGGAATGGACAGCACCCCAGGGGGTGTGTTCCCTCCCCAGGTCAGCAATGCCTAAGGAAGGCAGTTGTGGCAAGGGAAGGAGGAGGGCGGAAGCCCAGAAAAGAGATCTCGTGGCCATCCGTGAAGTTCCTTCCAGAATTGACTCCTGTCCTTATTTCTGCAGAGCTGGTACCCTACTCAGCAGTAGCAAGGACTGGCATCAGCATGTGACGCAATGTCACACGAGAGGATGTGCTCAGATGCTCAGTGGATGCCAGCCCACGGCGTCCTGCACAGGGACCCCTGATGCAAGCAGCATCTGGGTAGGGACGGTGCAGGTAGAATAAGCCACAAGGCTCTGCCCATCAGCTGTCACCTCAGGCAGCTCCATTCCTTGCTGTGGAGCCACGGGAAACATGCACAGAGATGTGTCATGTAGGAGACGTGTCAGTTCTTTCAGAAGAAGAAAAGTTTCTGCACAGGAGATGTAACAGTCAAAAGCCAGCAGGACAAATCCTCTTCCCTGGGCTAAGGAAAGAATTGAGTCTTTTGGAAAAAAAAAAAAATCCCAGAGTCTCATACCAGGCAAAATTGATAGGCTTAGAGGTACCTAGTGAAATCATTTAAGGATAAGAATAAACCTAAAACTGTATAAACAACATAGCAGGAAAAATAAAGTAAATTACAGAAGAGCAGAAATCTGGCTAGCATCAAACTTCTCCAAGACTGTAAGCTAAAAGATGTAGCAAAATTTGCAGTTTTTGGAGGGAAAAGATTATAATCTGTGGATTGTATCCTCAGCCAATTCAGCTGTGAGTGCAGCAGAAAGACACACTCAGGAATTCAAAGAGGAGGAAGGAAACCGCACCCACACAACCTTCAGCAGTTCAAGAAAGGGGGTGGGAAGGGGGAGCTGAATTTAAATAATAAATGGATTTCATCTCAGTGCTTAAAGATTTAAAGTGACTTACTAAGATTACTGAATACAAAGGAATGGAGAAAGACATGAACAGAGCATAAAATGAGAGACACTGGTGACATGGGGGACTCATCCGGCACATGGAAAGCCTGCTTGTGGGGTGTTGCTAGAAATTGTACCCTAATTGCTAGGGGCCAAAGCAAGGAGACCAACATGGCCCACTGCAAGCTTCACAGCATCCGTAAAGCAAGATCAAACCCACGTGCACTGACCCCGAGCCCAGTGTACCAAGAGCTCCTGCAGGTCGGGGTGGGGGTGGGGAGAAGGGTGAGGCCATAAAGACGTGGGCAATCTTTCTAGTGATGGAATAGGCCCATCACTTGGTTGTGGTGATGTTACACAAATCTACGCGTGCTAAAACTGCATGAAACTACACACACACAAATAAAATCAGAATAAGAATCTGTGGATTATACCAGCATCAGTTTCCTGGTTTCGATATTATACTATGGTTCCAGGTGATGTCTCCTCTGGGGGAACCCAGTGCATGATGTTTGAATGGCTACCAAAACTAGACTTGCGTTTCTGCCAGTGCCTGGGCCTCAGAGCCCAGGGCTCATCGCCTAACTGCACAAATTAATGCTGCTACGTCCAATGATGAGACAAGCTTGGTTATAAATACACAGTTTTCAGAATGACAGGCACTTAAAGCTCATTAAGCAAAATACAAAAATATTGAATTTATGAGCAATGTAATCTGTCCTGATAGCACATGAAACATACGTCTTCATCAGGCTGGGAACACATAACAGCTTTGCCTTCTCTAAGGCCTGTTAAGGGCCAAGCACTGGGCTACACTCTTTCAATCTCTTTCAGTCCTCTCTTGAGTTACATGAGTTATTATTTTCCCACTTAAACAGATGAATAAACCAAGGCACAGAGAAGTTCGGTAACTTCCCCAAAGTCACACAGCTGATAAGGAGAGGATCCAGAATTCAAACCTGTGCAGGCTGGTCTGAGAGTTCAACCTATAAAATGTAAGCTACTTTGTGCTACTTTAATACCTCTTTGTGAAGGAATATATTGTTATTTTTACTGTATTAACACACTATCAAAATACAAGTAATTAGAAACCTTGTTTTGTTTGCTGGGGAGAGGCTGATCTGGTATTATTTTATTATTGATGCTCATGTAAGATTTCAAATAGTCTAGAAGTCACCCATTAACAGCAGAATATTCTTGTATTTTGTGAGCCCAAAACAAAAACAAAACAGAAATCAATCTATGTTATTGTCCTAACCCAAGAATGGCATTTGGCATGTTTTTAGAATTTCATTTCAGCCTGCCTATTACTAAAGTGTCATTTTCAAGTTCTAAATCTCTGTATGGTTTAAAAAAAAAAAAAAAGAATAAATAAGAAGTTCTCCTGATTAAGACTGAATGAGAGGGGAACTAAATTGTTCATGCTCTGATTAGAATGTTCCAAAAGGCCTCGTACCAAACCCCAGCCAGCTCCACTCCTTGCTCCATCAATTATTCATTGTAATGATGAGTGTGACACTTACAGAGGCTCCAAATATAAATGACACCATCCAGAGAAATATTCTCAATCCTCATTTTGGCAAAAGTGCTACAGCGTTGTGTGCCAGAGTGACAGGGACCTGCAAGGGTTAATGTGCACCTTTGCCTCCACGTCTCACTCACCACTGGACAAGAACTGAGGTCTGTTTTGTCTCAGGAATGACCCTGCTCTTCTAATTGCCTCTGTCAGCCACATTTTTGAGATCTGAATAGATGGGTAAAAACTGGGAAAATGGCAAAAGCCAACGAGGCTCAATTCCATCAGTCCCACGTACCCTGCACCAAAGAGCAGCGATGAGAGACAGCAGGTAGAATCTGAGCCTCAGAGGATGTGGAGAGATATTGTCTGAAAGGGGAAAGGCAGGGGGTCCCTATGGTGCCTGGGACGCTGCTGTCTTCACAAGTGCCAAGAATCACATCAATTCTTAGGCAAGACCAAAAAAAAGTAATAATGGATGATAACAAATTTTGCAGAATTATAAATCCAAAGTCATAACCTTGGAAGGAAGTTCTTTACACTCTGAGGCACTGATGAGCTAAAACGCCGCTCACAATAAGCCGATGTGTACGAGCACGTATAGAATAGACTGAAGGAACAGCCCTTCTCTCACTTGCCGCTCACAAATCTTCACGTTGAGAAAGTCAGCGTTAGCGATAATGGCTTCAAAATTAAATAGAAATAAAACCTTTAATTATTCATCCAACCCCTCAGTATTTCTCTCTTGCTTCTAAGTGACACAAGCAACAGACATGTTTCAGAAGCTGAAAAAAACTACAGGAACCACAGTGTGTAAAATTAAGTCAAATATACCTCTTTCTTTTTTATTATCAAAGAATAGTGACCATTTGAATGAATTCTTTCTTGATGCTAATTTATGTTTCAACATAGTCTTTACTTAAGAACAACCTGTTTTATTATGTTCCCAGTATGTTTGAGAACACAGGATTGGTTCAGAAAGTCAGTTGCAGACTGCAAGATGTCAATGACTTTTTTACCAAAGCTTATTTGAGTAAATTTCTGACTCTATCAATCAGGAAAAGAAAAAAAAAAAAAAAACTACAAATATATTTTAAATCATTCAAAAATCTAGCACAGATTTCTGTATTTCTCAATAAATCCAAATGAGTACTAAATACACCAGTGAACTAGCATTTTGCTTATCCACACAGATCTTTGAGAAATTTTAAATGTTGTTTTCCTTTAGTTTCTTATCTTCATAGAAAAACTAACCGATACCCTTCTCAGAGACTGAACTCACATCGATTCTGCAAGTTATCAATTGCAACTTTTATGGGAGGAAGAAAAGCAAAGGCAGACAACGTACCAGTGGAGGTTTATCAGGCAGGATTTGCTTCCACTCCAAGGATCCTGCTCCTCTGATCTGCCTGCAGGGACAAGAGGTTTTTATAACCTGAGCTCTCAGCCCCGCCTTCCACCCTGAGGTTCCTTTAAGAGGATGAACAAAAAAACTCAAGCCACTGAAAGAAGACACTAAAACCAAGGCATACATTAGCAATTTAGCAATTGAATTTGAGTAAAGACTGCATATTCATAGAACAGAGTATTTTTAAATGCTCTTAAAGTGAGAATGAAATCCCCACTCTTCACTTGCTGATAATATCATAGTATTAAACCTACTAAAGCTTAATTTCCACAATTTGTGGCACATTTTAGAAACCACAAATGAACTAGGAAATGCTCATTAGGGAAAGTCATGACAAGATTAATTAAGATTAAAAGCTTTTAATTAAGATAAGAAAAAATTCTTAAATAGAAGTTTAACAACCATTGTTTTTTGGTGGATTTTGTTAACTTTCTTCACACCAACTTACATTCAGCATTGGGCTAGCTAGGCAGGGATTGGGGGTGGGTGGTTGAAAATTCAGCAAGGCTGGCTTTATTAATTTACAGTTATTTCCCTGCCTCCTTTAAGCTATACTTTGTGAAAGCTCCAGTAGGAGAGAGAAAGTAATCATTGTTAGTGGGTAATTTTCAGTCATTTTATTTAAATCATCAACCACAGACATCATTTAAATAGTTTTGTTATGGTTAATGCTCCTTGAGTGTTGGCTGTTATTTCTATCTTGTATTCATATATGAAGTATATGCTTCAGGCAAGTAGAAATAGGATAGTATAATTTAAAATTTGATTATACAGTCAAGCAAATGCAAGGAGGCTGGAGGTCAGACACAATGAGAGTCAAGGGGCAGTTTTGCAAAGGCAGAGGGATTTGATCAGGGTCTAAAGGGAAAGATGAGATATAATTAATTATAATGGTAACTCCTAAAAAGAACGTATTCAATTCAGGGAGAAAACTCCTTTGACAAAGAAAGGCTTTAAGGAAAACCGAAGGTAGGGTCACAAACTCAAATACTCCAAGAGTCAGACAGGTAGTGAAAATGAATGGAGTGGCCAAGTGTGAGGCAGTCGGGAAGGGTAAGGACTGTGGAAAATTGGAAACATCAGGGGCCGCATATGAATGAGGGCTCATGTGAGAAGAGATCTAGCCAGAAACAGAGAGAACCAGAGAAGTCTCAAAATCACCCTTAATGTGACTACTAGGAGTGAAAACTCCCATACCCTTCCCCCTACAATTTCCTTCCTGCCCCCTGCCGCCCCCTGTGCACATGCGCACACAGACGAGGCCGTGGGTCCAGTCCTCTCTGTCCTTAGCCTGCTGTCTAAACAGCATCCGTCCTGCTGTTTTCAGAGATACAAAGGAATTTGAAAACAGAACCTAAAATTTAGTTTGAAAACCAAAATATGAACTAAAAAGAACCAGAAAGCTAGAAAATCATAGAGACTAAAGTAGAAAATGCATACTGATCTCTAGAGGAATACTCCTCGTGGATGGCGACGGAGCAGTGACCCCAGGCTGGCAGAGGAAAAGCTGAGAGCAGAAGTGAGATGAGCAGAGAGGTGAGGATGAGAGAGACGGGAGAAGGGTGGTGCTCACATCAGGGGAGCCACTGCAGAGTCATTACACGTGCTGGCTCAGAACAGTGTTTACACTGAAAGAACAAAATACATGTTCCCCAGTCACTGGTGTGGGTTACAAACAGGATGTACAGTTTCATCTTGGGTTTAAAATATACCTAGAGAGGAAGGACCCAAGAAGAAGGAGGCTGGCTTGAGGCTGGAAGAAGAGGGACCGTGTTGGGGAGAATCAGGCAGGACCGGAGGGATGTGTGGTCCTGAAGAATGAAAGAATGACAGGGCTTTGAGTACCAGGCTGGGGAACTCAGGTTTGGCCCAGTGGGTCCCAGATGGTCATGGTGAGAATCACATGCATCAGGAGCTGGAAGGGAGGAGACTGGGGGAGAGGACTGTCTCCAGGCAGTCGCAGTCCCTGTGCGGTCTCGGGCAAGCCGGGCTCTCTGAGCATCAAGAGGACAGGACAGGCCTGGATACTGGGCCTACTCTACACTTCCCGTCACCACAGCTCAGCCTCCCTGCCTCCCCCAGAAAGCTGGGTTCAGCCTCCATTCAGAATTGAGTCCCCCTCCAATCCACGTGTTAAGGTCCTGACTCCTGCAACCTCAGGATGTGACTGTATTTGGATAGAGGATCTCTATAGAGTCAATCAAGTTAAAATGAGGTCATTCAGGTGGGCTCCGATCTCACATGACCAGTGTCCTTTTAGAAGAGGAGGTTAGGACACAGACATACACAGAGGGAAAACCCTGCGAAGACACAAGGAGAAGATGAGCCAAGGAAGCAGGCCTCGGAGGAAACCAAGCCTGAAGACTTCATCCTGGGCCTCCAGCCTTCAGGGCCATGCGGACATAGACTTCTGCTGTTGAAGCCACTCAGTCTGTGGCATTTTGTTAAGGTTTTGTTAGTCCCAGCAGACTCCTACAGGTCGGGTATTGAAGGAATTGTCAACCTTTCCCTGGGGACAGCCAGGACCACCACAGATGCCCAGGGGAAGAGCAGAGAATTCCCAGGGGTGCCTTTGGCAACTCCCCCCACCCGCAGGTCTCCATCTTCAGCAACTCACAGTGAGCGTGTCCTTCTGAGGAGAGCCCAAATGGGGTTTTACTGTAACTGTTGGAAATACCGGGAGCCAAGTAACCCTGTCCTAGTCTCACACTGAGACTAACTAAGCCAGTGTGAACTTTTCTCATTCATTTTCTGAGTATTAAACCATCAAGTTCTCTGTTCTATCCCAATTTTCATTGTAATTCCAAACTTGTATCCACAACAAATAAGGTATCACCTGGCCTAAACAAGTTCTTTTCAAGTGTTTTCAGGAAGTCCTGAAAGTTTTAAGTGAATGGATCCTTGCTGTAAATAAATGCTGCCATGCAATGGAAGGCATAGAGACAAAGATGGAGGTGGAGATGGAGATGAGATGGAGGTAAAGATGGAGATGGAAGTAGAGATGGAGGTGGAGGCGGAGATGAGATGGAGGCGGAGGTGTATAGGTAGAGCTATAGATGTGCAGGTGTAGATATCAACGTACAGGATAGATAAAGTATGGATGTGTAGGTATAAGTATATAACCTATAGATTTGCCAATTTATCCAAGACTTAACAAAATTCCCAAATTCTTTTACTGTGGCATTAACATGATTTTTTTTTTAAAGAATGTTTAAATGCTAAGTCGTTGCATTATTTTTCAGTGCCAGAAGGTGGCTTCTCTGAGCAAATTCAGTGCTGCAGTAGAGATGTTTTCGTCCATCCTTATCACCAAAGCAGGTTTCACAGGTGAATAATGATGTTGGCCCGGCATGTTCCTCCAGAGCCCTCTTTGCCCCCAGACAATAAGCAGAGTCCATCAGCTCAATGTATAGACCAGGTTCTCAACTTCGCTTCCTTATTTTCTGTGCTGTGAGAAAACATGTCAAAATTGCATGGACTGGAAGCAGACAGTAGTGGTGATTGTGCAACGGCGTGGCTGTACTTAATGAGTGCCCCTGAACTGGACTCTTCAAAATGGGGACCATGGCAGATTTTACATGATGTATATGTTGCCACAATGGAAAATAATTTTTAAAAATACTGAATGAAACTGACTCTGAGCCTTTGCTAACGGCTCAATCCCTTGAGTCCCAGCTCCTCAGTCATATGGGATCGTAAAGCTTGTGTCTCAGGCTGTGTCAGGGTTTGGGGGGAATCCGAAAAAGGCAGCCACAACGGATGCACCGGCCACGTCAGCGTCCTTCCCCCCTCTGACTTCCTTGGTCCCCTCCAACTCAGCGCTCACGTGTCTGGGATCCCACTCTGCAGACGGGGGCAGGGAGAGGGCGTGTGTTTTTTCTGTTGTGCAGCTGCCCCATCCCCAAAAGAAGACGAACCCCGACGTGCTCGCTGCCGGGTTTCTCTTCATGACCCACGACCACCTGCATCAGCCTTTCAGGGGCACAGGTAGAAACTGATGCTCCAGGCTCCACCCTGGGCCTATTGGACCAGGAATCTGATGACTATCAAGGTCGGCTGAGTCAGACACCGCAGCTCTGAAGAAACAAGGGCCAACAGAAGAAATACCCAGCAGGAACAAGGCAAAAACACAGCCTGCTGGGTGGTGGCGAGAGTGCTGCCCTGGGGACAAGGGCAGCTGGCAGGGGCTGAGCGACCACACAGAGAAATGCTCACACTCCATGGGGCACCCCCATTGTCACCCACAAGGCTCGTTGTCTGCAAGGGAAGGAAAAGGTCAACACACGCTCTTTTCACCCAGAGCTTGGGTTCCTTCTGCTGCTCTGGCTGCATGTTTACTCGCCGCTGTGTGCTCCACTCTGTGTCCTGCACACATATGCACGCCGTATATACAGGAGAGCGTCGTAAACGGCCCGCAGATACACCATGCGGTAAATATACGGCATACCCCCTGGGTCATGGGAGAGATTTCTTGGCCACTTGTGCCCCCAAGGGGCCCCTCTTGAAAGCAGGCTGTCTTGCCCACCGCCAGCACACAGGCTCTCTACAGGAGACACACACCGGCCATGAAGGGGAGCCCAGACAGCAGCAGGTGTGCGAGGGCCTTGATCTGGCTCCCGTCCATCTCCCCAACCTGCTCCCTCTCCAAACTCCCAGCATCCTGGTCCGCTGGGGTCCCCTTCTCTCCAGGCACTCAGGCCAACTCTCCCCCGCCCTCTGACTGAGTTGGCCCCACTGGAGCTGTTTGCAGGGACACGGCCTCTGGCCCAGGGTGGGAAGGCCCACTGGGGCCTTACACGAAGAGTCCGCCCTTCGTGTGGAGGCTACACTTGCAAATTCCGTGAACTTGCCTCCTCCCCTGACCATCTGCTGGCAGCTGGAGTCCCAGGCAGGTCCTGGCCCTGCCTCTCGACCGGGATCCCAGGCTTCCTCCGAGGTCTGAGTGAGAGAGAAGCCACAGGTACCAGTTGCGTGGGCACACAGGCACCCCGCTGGCCCCACTGCAGGAGGAGGCTACTTCCCACTGCTAGAAACCCAAACGTGACGTTTAGAGGGAAGACCAGCAGGGCTCCTCTTGCTTCTCTCGCTGCATTTCAGTCCCCGTCGAGCAGAGGAAGGAGATCTGCACACTCGCAGCCACTGATGGAGGTGGGCACTGGGCTCCAAATAAAAACTCTGGTTATTCAGTGGCATCAGGCATTTTTCAGGCTAGGCCTCTTTAGAGATCAAGGCAGGTTTTACTGAGTGATTTGGTAAGAAGTAGGAATTTGAAACTCCTTCATGCTCATGGCTAGCCTTCCTCAGTTACGCCAGGCACAAGGAGCTAAGTGAAGCTCCCCAGTGATTTTCCTACCTCAGCCATGTTGCTTTTCACATGAGAACCCACAGTGAGGCCTGGAAACAAGAATGAGTAGTCATTGTTATAGACAGAAATAGAGATGGAAATAAAAATGGAGATAGAGACAGATAAAGAGATGGAGATGATGGAGATGGGGATAATGGGGATGAGGATGAAGGAGACAGAAACAGAGATAGAGATGATAGACATACTGAAGTGACAAGGACCGAGAAAAACTCAGGCTCAGGGATCAAGTATTTGATATTCACCAACATAGGTGTAAACAATGATGAGTTGCCTTATGCTTTTACAGGAAATCTCTCCAAATAAGGCAGAATCCTGTAGTCATCAAGCACTCCACCTCTGGGAGACAGGTCGGGAGTAAAGTCCTGGCTCCAGGGCAGCCTTGAACAAGGTCCCTGACCCCTCTGAGCCTAGTGTCCTCCCTCACCTCTAACACCACCTGTAAAGCTCTCAGCTCAGGTGCCATGACGCAGAGGAAAGGATCAGTGAATATGCAGTGCTGCTGAGAGGGTTAGGCTCCTTACACACGACAGTGTGCTCTCTGACGGCAGAGCATAAACACTCCGTGATCAGACAAGCTTGTCAATGATGTCGATGAACAGAAATTAGAAAGAGGATGAGACTTAAAGTAGATCACTTCAAAGAGCTGTGCAGGAAACTGCATTTAAAAATCTGCAGTTTGCTCACACCAGTCATAATGGCCACTATTAAAAAGTCCACAAACAATAAATGCTGGAGAAGGTGTGGAGAAAAGGGAGCCCTCCTACACCGCTGGAGGGAACGTAGTTTGGTGCAGCCATTACAGAAAACAGTATGGAGGTTCCTCAAAAGACTAAAAATAGACTTACCCTATGATCCAGCAATCCCACTCCTGGGCATATATCCAGAGGGAATCTTAATTCAAAAAGACACCTGAACCCCAATGTTCATAGCAGCACTATTTACAATAGCCAAGACATGAAAACAACCTAAATGTCCATCAACAGATGACTGGATAAAGAAGTTGTGGTATATTTATACAATGGAATACTACTCAGCCATTAAAAATAATAAAATAATGCCATTTGCAGCAACATGGTTGGACCCGGAGATTGTCATTCTAAGTGAAGTAAGCCAGAAAGAGAAAGAAAAATACCATCTGATATCACTTATATGTGGAATCTTTTAAAAATAAGACTAACAAACTTATTTACAAAATAGAAACAGACTCACAGACATAGAAAACAAATTTATGGTTACTAGTAGGGAAAGGGGGTGGGAAGGGATAAATAAACTGATATATATAAAATAGGTAAACAACAAGTTTATGCTGTAGAGCACAGGGAACTATAGTCAATAACTTGTAGTAACTTATGGTGAAAAAGAATAGGAAAACAAATATATGTATGTTCATGTATGACTGAATCACTATGCTGTACACCAGAAATCAACACAGCATTGTAAACTGACTATACTTCAATAAAAATATATTTTATATGTATATATATATATATATATATATACTCAAAAAATCTGCAGTTTGAATACGCAAAGCAGTTGGGGTGGTAAGATGGAAGGATGTCTTTTAAGGAAATGTTTCTTCCCTGACTCCAGTCCAAGTCTGCTTCAGCGCCTGAGGATGAGAGGAAATGAAACTCCTTGTATATTGGAAATTCACACAGTGGTCCATTTGGCCTATATGACCCTGCTCTGTCCCATTTTCTAGCTCTAGGCAGTAAGAACCAATTTCTTCCCTTTTACCCAAATTACCGAAACTTTGTTTGAGGACACAAAATAAGATCTCGCTAATTTATGACCACTTTTATGTGGTAATGGCATGAGAAGAAAACACACGCCAGGCCCACTTGGGTTAGCAGACCTGCCTCGTCTTCCTTCTGCTTTGGGGGATGAGAAACCATCCCAAGACAGGAAGGATGCTTGAATGCTACTTAAAAGCATGATGGCTGGGGTGATGAAGTCTAATGGAAAGAAGAACATGAAGACAGTGGACAATTAGGATTATTAGGAATATTACCATCCCACAGAGTGGCCCCTGAGTGGACAGAGTTCAAATGTCAGAAACAAAAATAGCCAAGCAGCCCCAGATATTTGCCCCAGAAGTAACCTGACGGGAAAGATTTTCCAAGGTGAGAGTGAGAGCTAGAGTTTGCTGGCCCCTAAAAGCCCCATCCATCAGGCCAGTGCTGGCTGGCTGCCAGGATCCGGGCAAGGGGCTGCAAATTCAAACACATGGAAGGCGAAGTTTGGACATGAGAGACTGAGACGAGCAAGGGCCGTACAGAAGAAACTGGCGTCTGATGCGGGGTTCCGGTGCACTTCGCTGAGGCGTCCCAGCCAACGACCGAGCGCAGGCTTTCTGCTACGCTTTTCTCCTCTTAGCCGTTCTGTAACCTCTGACGCAGGAAAGAAAGGATCGAACCATTCATCCAATATAGAATTCCTAATTTTTAACAAGTTTACCATCATAAACTCTCTGTACAATTATGTGTAAGCGCGCGTGCTCACCTGTGCCAGTAGCTAACGTTGATGGAGAGCCTGTTCCACGTCAGCCACATGCTTTACGTGTGCCGACTCAGGGACCCTCCCCACAAAGCTGGCGGGAGGAGCCACTAGTATCATCATCCCCATTTTACAGATAATACAACTGAGGCACAGACTGGTTAAGTAACTTGCCAAAAGTTGCGTGACCAGCAAGTGGTGGCACCAGCTTTGGAACCTAGGCTGTGTGTTTCTGGAGTCCTTTTGCCTAACTTCTCTGCTACAGGCACACACGCATGTGCACACACACAGACACACACACACACACAAACACATACCTACACACACAGAGAGAAACAGACGTGCACGCAGACACACGATAAACGCACACACACATACATCCGCAGCCATGCACACACTCACACACTCAGAGTTGCTCAGCAAAGAGGCGCAGGGAGACAGGTTGGTCCTAATAAAACGCAAAGAAAGGTCAAGGCTGTTCCAGCTGCCCTCTCCGGCCATACCCTTGGGGGACAAGTTCTTTTCTCAGGAATGTCCTATCTCCACCTATGTGTCTAGTAAGCATATCTCAGACTTAGTAGGTCCCAACCAGAGTGTCTGAGTTCAAGCCACGCCCCCACCCCTTAACCCCCGCCTTCCCCCAGAGCCAATCCTGACACCTGGCGCCCTCCTCCACCCTGGAGTCCACCTGGAGTCATCCCTGGTTCTTCCCTTTCCCCCATGACCCAATCTACCGGTGATTCCTGTCTGCTCTGCCTCAGATTCCAATTTTGCGAAGCCCAAACCCAGCCATCTCCCTCACACTGCTGCTACCTCCTTCAAGCCAGGCTCCACTGTCTCTTTCCTAGAAGCTAGTCTTCTGCTTCCACATTTGCTCCCATGACCCGTTCTCCACCTCTCTTCCAAAGCCGTCTCGTTAAAGCCCTTGTTCGATCATGTCAGTCCCCTCTTTAGAACCTTCAGGCGGGCTCCTGTTAGTCAGGATAGAACCCACGTCCATACAATGGCCACTGCCGACCCCACCTCCCTGCCTTCTTCCTGTCGTCTCCCCTCATGCCCTTGGTGTTTTCCATCTGCCGTGTCTAGAACCCTCTTCCCCAGATCTTCTAGCTCGTGGCTTCTTCAAGGATGTGCAGGGTGGAGTTTAGAGCTCAGGCTCCAGAAAGGGGACTGCCTCCACCATTTCACCTGTGCGACCTAGGGCAAGTGTCTCAGCCTCCCTGTGCCTGTCTCCTCATCTACACCTGTGAAGATAGTCGTAGTATCTACCCAGGGTTCTTGTGAGGACTGAATGGGTTAGCCTATGGGGAGCATGTAGAGCAGTACATTTTCTCAAGCAATGTTCACTGTGGTTATTATTTTTTTTTATTAATAGCAAATCAATTGTGAGCTTGGACTCTGGAGAGTCAGACCACCCCTCAGTACTGGCTGTGTGACCTTGGACAAGTTATTTGACCTCCCTCTACCCCGTTTTCCTATTTGTAAAATGGAAGAAATAATTATACCATCCTCAGAGATATGTTGTGAGGACGTTATTGTTTAATACATGTGACACGTGCAAGATAGTACTGGGCACACGGTAAGCACTCCGAAATGCTTACCATCATCATTATGATATTCAAAACATCATTGTCTTCTTCCAGGACTCTGTTCAACCGCCCCCTCATTCAAGAAGCCCTCCCTGATCCTTCACCCCAGTCACTCTGTGTCATGTTGCCCCATCTTGTTTTCCATCATTGCATTGATCGCCACTTGCTGCTAAGATTGCACAGCGTGTTAGTGATCACCTCTCTCCCCCTCCAGCCTTTGATCAGGTTCACCGGGGAGGCAGCAGCCTCGTCTTTTCTTACGTCTTTTTCAGACCTTTTCCAGGGTCTGGAGCAGAGCCTGGAACACAGTAGGACTCAATAAAAGCCAAATGGACAAAATAAGTCACAGAAGACAGTTTTCCACGTGTGGAAATGCGCCGTCTGTGCAGGTCTCTCTTTGTTCCCTGGGGTGGTTTTTCTCCTGCCCGAGTTTGTATCTGGCCATCCCTGCACCTCGAACCTTAACGTATTGTTGATCTTGACATTGTTTTGTGAGTACCTTCTGCTGTTCTCAGGCGGCTGCGATCTGAGCAGTGCTCTCTGTGGTTCAGTGGCAATTCCACCTTGGTGCCTGCGCTCAGATAACCCCCCCACGATATTCACCCTCTTTCCTTACTCACTGATTTATTCCTTTGTTCATCGTTTAATTCAATCATTAGCCTAAGACTAACTGAGCGCCAGCCACATACTGGCCTAACGCTGAGCACTGAAGTCACCCAGGCTAGTACAACCTGGTTCCTGCCTGGAAGCATCTCAGGACAGCCGAGGACAAAGATGCAGAAATGGATAACTGAAATACCAGAAGGGGCAGCAGGATAGCCTAGAGGGGTGAGAAAAAGCTGCCCTCCCTCCCCCATGTTCCCACAGGAGCAAGAACCAAACACAGCATGCCAACTAGCAAACAGATGGGTACGGCTGGACTTTGGCGTAAAGGTGATGGCTGGGGTCACGGAGGAGGTCACTGAGCAGGTGGGAGGGGGCCTTTTGTGAGCCTGGGAGAGGAGACTGGAATTTACCTTGCAAGCATGTGGGCCCTGAAGGGCTTTATCACAGGTCATCTCCAGGGCTGCATTTTAGGAAGTCATCCTTGAGTCTCCCCGATGGTCAGGTTAAGAATGAAAAGAAGAACAATTTGGTCCCAATGAGAGACGAGAATGATAGAGATGATGGAAAGGAGGGATGGGTTTTACAGCCTTAGAAGGTCTGGGTGATAGCCTATGAGATGGAGGAGGAATCAACCAAGCTGTCCAGTCTGGCTTGGGGGGTTACGTGCAATTCCTTCTAACTGACTACCACCGTGCTCTTTGCAATCGCAGTAGAAACTCTCTCACCAACACGATCAGAACTGGTAGCAGCGTGTAGTGTCTTTGAAGAGCAGCAAAAATCTGAAGACTCTTGAGATGCATCAATTTTAAACGACGTGGTAAAGAGAATTGTGGCCCCCAAAGACGTCCACGTCCTGAAGCCCAGAACCTCTGATTATGTTAGCTCACATGGCAAAGGGGAATCAAGGTTACTCATCAGCTGACCTTAAAATAGGAGGATTTTCCTGGCTTATCCAAGAGGGCCAAGGTCATTACTCACAAGGGTCCTCTTACAGAGAGTCAGAGTCAGATAAAGAGATGTGACAATGGAAACAGTCAGAGAGATGCTATAAGGAAGAGGCTGTGACTCAAGGAACATGGGCAGCCTCTCGAAGTTGGAAAAATCAAGGAAACAATTTTCCCCTTAGAAACTCCAGAGAGGAACACAGCCCGGCCAACAGGTTAAGTTTAGCACTGTGGGAACCGAGTTGGACTTTTAACACACAGAATCGTCATATATGAAATGCATGTTGTTTTAAGCCACCAAGTTTGTGGTCAGTTGTTACAACTGCAAGATATATAGAAATAATATAGAAAACTAATATAGTTCCATAGAAAGAGAGACTCAATTTTCATATTTATTTTTCATCTTTTTATGGAGTATTTAACTAATTTATATCAATATAACATCAAGGAAAACCATCAGAAACAGTGTTCGGGAACAAACACATCCAAAGCTGGTTTCATCAGCCTCCTTTAGTGGTGACAGGAAAAGTTCAAAGGCCTTCTAAAAAGTGACTTTGTAGCAACAAGGATTTGCAGATTTTACAGAGCAGGTTAAAAGCACCAGTTCACATCTGGTGACTCAGCTAAGTGGAGACCAATTAAGAATGCTTCCATGGTGCTATTTATTGACTCTGTCTTATTACTTTTATTGGTCATTATTATGTTAATTATGATAACAGAGAAAAGATGGAAAATGTGGTGGAACTCCAGACAGCATGGTTATGTTTTTTTTAACTTTGTTTTTTATTGAAGTGTAGCTGATTTACCATGTTAGTTTCAGGTGAATAGCAAAGCAATTCAGTTATAGGTATACATACATATGGCTGGGTGTTCGAGAGGCAGCTATCCACGTGGTGTTCAAGGACCCGGCTTGTCCATTATGTGACTCTGCACACCCCCCGACTCCCCCACTGGAGTCCTGTAAGATCATCCGTTAATCCAGCAGACACAGGGAAATTGCGATATCACAAGGCTGGGCCTGAAAGGGACAAATATTGCTTGCAACGCCATTGCACCAGCCAGAACTCAGCCTCACGGCCACACCTGTCTTGAAGAGAGGCTGGGTGATGTCATCTAGCTGTGTGACCAGGAATAAGAGAAAACAAGGTCTGTGAACAAGCCAGTTTCTACCAGAAGCTATGAAGCAAGTGAGGGATCTTATTCACTTTGATCTGGACCTCAGCGGCCTCGATGTGACATTTAATGCTTCACTGTAAGATCAAAATAAGAAAAATTCCCTTTTTCATCCTAGGGTGCAAAAGGTTCAGCCTCCCAGGCCAATCAGGAACAAAAGAAGGAAAATGAGGGGGTTCGGGTTGGGGGTGTGGAGGAGGAAGAAAAGGAGGGAGCGAAGGTAAAAGAAAAAGGACAAGAAAAAACATCAGTGCATTCATACCCCAAACACTTGTTTTCTGGAATTCTTATTTGTTTAACCATTAGCCAGATCCTCAGGCTTTGTTTCTAATTGCTGGATGTTCCCGAGCACATGGCTTCAAACTGGTCAGGAATCATTTTTAATGATAGGAAATATGATTTTCCAATGTGTAATACTTAGCAGAAGATTTGCCATTAATATATTCAAAAGCACATCAAAAGAAAACCACTGTATGAATTGGTTCTTCATTGGTAAGTTTGATTATTGAAACTCTCATAGTCGTGTCATGATTTGCTAAGCTTTCCAAGAGCTTTAAATTCTTACTGCTCTCCTCACATGATACATCTGGATCACCGTGCACATGCACATGCCTTGGGGACAGAGCTCTTCTCGTTACCAATTTCCATGGTCTTCACTGATGTTCAAGCACTAACATATAGTCATTGTATCAAAAGCTTTAGATATTTCCGTTTATTCAATCCTCTAACTCTCCCTGGGGAATAGGTATTATTATTCCATTTCACAGTTGAGGAAATTGAGGCTCAAAAATATGAAATAACTTGCCCAAGTTTAGCTAGTCAGAGCCAGGAATCGAATCGCTCTGTCCGACTCCAGAAACCATGCTCTTGATAACAAACATCAGTTTCCAGACCAGAACTGGGGTTTTGTTGTTATTGTTTTGTCTGAATGACTGTTTTGGCAAAGTTAACTCAGAACACTAGCCGAAATCTCAGTCACTGCTTAAAATTTTCATTTCATCGGACCCAATGGAACCATCAATTGTCTGGGCCGTAAACTCACTCTCATGCTGACCATAGATTTGGCTTCTGTGCCTGCAAACTTCCGAAGCAATGACATTCCCCCGAGGCTCACTGGGAGCCACACTCAGAACGACTGGCAGCTGAAGTGTCTCCGCAGGTGTCCCTGACCATCCCGGTCTCTCTCTCTGGTGTCACCATTGCAGGTCAGAGAGTCAGGCAGAATCAGAAGGGAAGAAAGGAACACCAAATCACAGGTTTCTCTGATGCCTGTATTGACAGAGAAGCTCCGTCACTGAAAGCAGTTGAAAGCAATTATTGAAAGCAATTTAAATTCTAAATACATGGAATTTTAGAGAAAAAAAAACTGCAATGAAAAGTCACTTTTATGAAAAATATATGAAGTTGCTTCCAGTAATTATAGATCAGTGAGGATATGTTTCTTTCATTGGCCATTAATTTAAATCAATTATTTATCGAGTCCTGTGATGCTGTGTGCTGAAAACCACTTAGGACTGGCTGCTTTGATGTGTTCTTTAAAGGGGCAGATTACAGATTCCACTTCAAGATTTTTTTTTTTCTTATGATTGACATGGAAAGCAAGAATACACGTTTGGTTCAAAATTAACCTGGTCCTTACAGTGAAGTTACTTTCCCCACTCACCACTCCTAAAGCTACAGTGAAAATTTTTACTTTTTTTTTTTTTTCCATTAACTTCTCTGATTACAGAGATGATGCTATTCTTAAGAATATCCTGGGTAGTCCAACACAATGGGCATCTTAGTAATTGTCCTAGTGTAGAAATGCCCCCCTGATTAGATTACTCATTGGAGGTTGTGGCCACATGCATAGTTACCAGGACTTTTCCAGGTTTCTTCATGACATCTGGTCAACCCCCTGGGCAACATGCTCTCAAAATTCAGGTCAAGTTGATGATATTTAATATGCAGTTTTTTAATTCCCTTTTTTGTTTTTTACTTATGTGCTATTTTCAGTTCTTGGATCTCTAATGATAACAAAGGTGCCTACTCTATACAGAGCAGAAGCTTCTTGAGTGTCTGGGAAGAAGCATTAGGGAAAAAATGGTGAAGGTGCCTCCAAGATAGATGTAGTGGCATTGGTGGCGTCAGGGAAGATTGTTTTAACTTCAGGATGAACTCTATTGCGTGGACCCACTAATTGGGAAAACTGTCAGACTAGCTCAACCTACTGAATTCCAGCCCACCTCACAAACTCCCTTCACCCTTCCTGGCTTTTCTCTGCATGCCGGCAACTGGCCAGTGGTCTCTTCTGTTTCACAGCTGCCTCTGACCTCACGTTCCCATCAGGCTAAACCATTAGTGCCCCATCTCCTCATGTGCTTCCTCTCCTCCACATTTTGCCTGTTGCCTTGCTCTCTCACCCCAGTGTTTTCTCTCCCATTTTCTTTGCCTGGCCAACCCCTACACTCAGCCTTGAAGGTCCAAGCACTTCTTATCCAAGCACTTCTTATTTCAAGAGCCCTTCTCACCTGGAACAGCCAATTCATGGCCTTTGCTTCCCGGAGTCCTGTCACGAGACCATAAGTGCCGCTCCTCGCTGTGTTGTGACTCTAGGAGGGTGGAGATGATGTCCCCCACATCCTGGTACTCTCAGAGCATTCTTGTGTTCTCGGAGCGGTCAGGTAGATGAGTGCTTGGGCTATGGTGTGTAATTAATGAACCTTGCCCCAAACTGGCACCTACCAACCCCTGGCGTACCTAGAGGAATCTGTTCCCTGTTGACAGCTCAGAAACACCTCCCCCTTGTTTGGGGATTTCACCTTCTCCAGAGCTCAGCCATCTTGAGCACCCAGTCCTGGCCCTGCAGGAGATGAGCCTCTTTCTGTGCTGCCAAGGAAGCCCCTGCTCTCAGCTTCCTGTTGTCTACATCCAGCTTAGTATAGCCACCCAACTCTTGTTCTTACGGCAGCTACCTCACCCACACTTCCCAACTGCCTGAAACGTTGCACCAGCGAACACATCCCCTCCCGTCACTCCTCCATCCCATTCACCACCAGAGAGCATAGCAGCAATTGGACTTCACTTTGTGCCTGGATCCCATCAGGACAGAGTCTAAAACCCCATCTTGTCCCCTTTGTCATGGATTGAACTGTGGCCCCTCAAAAATATATGTCTCCTGGAAACTATAACTGTATCTGTATTTGGAAAAATTGGTGTTTACAAATGTAATTAACTTAAAGATCTCAGGATGAAATTGTCCTGGACTAGAGTGAACCCTAAATCCAATGACAAGTATATTAGTAAGAAAAGAGAAGGAGAGAAGACACAGGGGAGAAAGTGATGTGAAGATAGAGTCAGAGATTAGAGGGATGTGTCTGTAAGCCAAGAACACCAAGGACTGCCAGCAGCCACCGGATTCTCCCTCGGAGCCTGCAGAAGGAACCAACCCTGACAGCATCTTCAGACTTCTGACCTCCAGAACGCGAGAGAGTAGATATGAGTTGTTTCCATCCACCCAGCCTGTGGTAACTAACACAACCTCCTTTCTAGGACCACTCCCAACCAACTGTCCCAAGTTGGGGTCCTCAGGAAGGAGACTGAGATGGAGGTTCGAGCACAGCATATGTATTAAAGACTGCCCTTGGGACCAACTCCTGTGCCAGGAAGGGTGGGGGACAGAAGCAAGAGTGGGCAGAGGGCTGAGCCGCAATTCAGGTCCAGCAACAGCCTCAGCGGACCTGTGGGGTCCTTCAGAGCTGCCCCAGTCTGGGCCAGGATGCTGCAACAGTCAGTCCTGAGCCTGGGCTGTCCTGGTGGGTGTGCCCTCAGGGGAGGCAGCCCTCTGTGACTGAAGCAACCTCTGGAGGAGCCTAGGGCTAGAGGCACCAGCTGGAAGAACTCCCAGCAGCTGAGACGCCGAGCCCTTACTTGAGGAGATTACGTGGCCCATTACAGCATCCAACACAGCTTCTGGGACTCGACACTGTTTTTGGAAGATTCATCCATGGTTTCCACTATGGTTAGTTCAGCCGTCTACACTGCAATAGATTCCACTATTGGACGAATATGCCACAATGCATTTATCCACTCTCCTGTTGACTGACATCACAGGGTTTGTGTTAGGAGATGACTTGTGTTCCCCCCACAAAATCCATAGGTTGAATTCCTAACCCCCAGCACCTCCAAGGGTGGCCATATTTGGAGATAAGGCCTTTGAGAAGGTAATTAAGTTAAAATGAGGTCATGCGGGTGGGACCTAGTCCCGCAGGAGTTGGTCTTTGTAGGAACGGATTAGGACACAGACCCACGGGGATGACTCTATGGAGTCAGAGGGGAAAGACATCATTTGCAAGCCAAGGTGAGAGGCCTCAGAAGAAACCAACCCTGCCCACACCTTGTTCTCACAGCCTGCAGAACTGTGAGGAGGTGAACTTCTGCGGGTTAAGCCGCCCGGCCCGTGGTCTTTTGTTCTGACAGCCGTAATGAACTACTGCCACTGGGCTCTACTCGGAGGCTGCTATGGGCATGCTCTCCTGTGCTCCTCGGTGCACCTGCTCCTGAGCTTCTCTGGGGTATGTAAACTTCTACAGGGTACAGACCCCTTAGATGGGAGTAGGATGGTTGGCTGCAAGTGCGTAGATAACACCCAAGGATTTTCCAAAGCAGCTGAGCTAACTTACATTTTTATCAGCAAGGTATTCAAGTTCCAGCTGCTTCACGTCCTTGCCAGCACTTGGCGTTATCACCAGACCTCAAAATTTTTACCAGCCAGATGGTGTGTAATGGTGTCTTATTGTGGTTTTAGTTTGTATTCGCCTGACTATGAATGATACAGGGCACCTTGTCACATGTTCACTGGCCAGTCAGGGTTCCACTGTTGAGACGGGGAACACTGTTCCAGTCTTTGCCCCGTTTTCTATTGTGCTGTCTGTCTTCTTCTTATTGATTGGTTCATACTGACCTGGAACATACATATGTTATTGATATACATTCTGATGTATTCAAAAGAATATATTCTTTTTTTTGCTTGCAGATGTCTTTCTTTGTTTCTTTACTTCAGGTTGTCTTTTAACGAATAGTTCTTAATTTTTAAAGTAGTCAAGTGTATCCATTTCTTTTTCCAGTTAATACTTTTGGGTTTTTATTTGTTTGTCTGGGTTGTTGTTGTTTTTTTGTTTTTGTTTTTGTTTTTGACCTCTTCTTTGCCCCTCTTTTTTTTAATTGAAGTACAGTCAGTTACAATGTGTTGATTTCTGGTGTACTGCACAATGTTCCAGTCATGCATATACAGACATATGTTCGCTTTCTTATTCTTTTTCATTAAAGGTCATTACAAGGTATTGAATATAGTTCCCTGCGCTATGCAGAAGAAATTTGTTTTTTTAATCTATTTCCATATATAGTGGCTAATATTTATAAATCTCAAACTACGGTTAATATTTTTTGTGTTTGGCTTCAGAAACCCTTCTGCTACTCCCGCCCCACTCCCTACCACTTTCCCCACCCAGCTCTGCTTCTCTGAGTGGTGCCCTCACTCTCCCCTACTGCAGGTGGCTTCCTAGAGGCCATAAGGAGAGAGCCCTGGGGACTAGTGAGCTCCAGACAGCTTTTGGGAGCTGGCAAATCCAGAAGAAAAGGGCTTCTTTCTCCCAGCATCTTTAGATAAAATCTCTGGGAGGAATCTCCTTGGTCCATCTTAAGCCACACCCTCACTTCTGCAGCAGAGGAGGTCCGGCCATATGAGTGACAGCCCCGTCAGAATGACGCTTTGTTCTAGTGGGTAACAGGTTTCCATCACATGCTGAGCCTTGGGATTAGTACCATGGAGCTCTCTGGAGCACAAAGACGTGGTCCTTTTCCATAAGGCACTCACAGCCTTGTGGACAGATGAAGTTGACACTCCTGAGGCATTTAGGAAGCAAATTCTTACTGAGTGTGAGCCCGCATCAAACACTGGTCCAGCAGGTACGAGCAGCACTGCCTGCTTCTACTTGGAGCTCCCACTTCAGACACATGGGTGATAAATTAGACATAATTATTACTTATAAGATCACAAATAGATACCCTTTCAATGCCAGTAATGGGTCCTGGTTTAAAATACAGATTCCTCTGTTACCTGTTGTGATCAACTATCTAGAACAGCATCAGACAGAACGTTCTACAGCAATGGGTTGTCCCATATCTGCTCTGTCCAACATGGCGGCCACTGGCCTCATGTGACAATGGAGCACTTGAAACATGGCTGGTGTGACTGAGTAACTGAAATTTGAATTGAATTTTATTTTAACTCATTTACATTGTAATTTTAATACCCACATGGCTATGTGCAGGAGCGCTGGACAGCTCATGTGGAGAACATGGCCAAGAACAAGGGAAGAAGCAAAACTGACCCCTCAGTCACCAAAACGGGCATTGCAATATATAATATATAACACAGAGAAACTGCTCCACCTGTAAAAACTTCCTCAGACTCTCATGGAGATTGTGAAAAATCTATGTATGATAATTTTTGACACAGTTCTCATAAGTTTTGTTATATGTTCTCCAGTCCATCAAAAAAAGGAAAGTTGCATATTAAAAATGGGAAATAGCAATCAACATGCTAACAAGAAAAAAAATTAAAGTATCTAGGGAAGAGACAAAAAATAAATATTTAAAAAATATTCCATGGGGGGGGAGGGTATAGATCAAGTGGTAGAAGGTGTGCTTAGCACACACAAGGTCCTGGTTTCAAGCCCCAGTACTTCCTCAAAGAATAAATAAATAAATAAACCTAATTATCTCCCCTCTTCAGAAAAAAAACCCACAAAAAAACAAAAAAGAATTTTTTAAAAAATATTCCTTATGTTGTATTCTGCAGAACATCAAGGTGTTATAATTTTGAGATGTGATCAATATGCTAATCTGTCTTGAAGATGTAATTGGCATACAAACGCTCTGACAATCTTGTAAAGAAAATTGTTTAACTTAGTTTAAACCAGAGTTTCCAACCAGAAAACTTTTTTAAAGATCTTGCAAAATAAGTTTCCCATGAAACACAGTTTGGGAAATGCTAAAGTAGACTTATCATTCAAAAGAACTATGCAGGAGACATTTATTATATGTTAAACATGTTTCAGATATCACAGAAGCTTTACCAGAAAGTTTTACCAATTTGCTAAATAAATAATCCTCGTGTTATTTATGTGGTTTCAAAATACACTCATGTACGCACACACACAAGATGGAAACTTTCCCATTTACTCTACCAAGCAAAACTTGCTAAGACAACAAAACCCTGAACAAGATAGGAAAAGAAATCACAGATCAAGCTCACTTAACAACGATCAATGAAAATAAAACCCTGCAGCAGGAGAAGGACCAAAGCTCTTTGACCAAATGAAGTGTGTTCCAGGATAATTTAACTCTGGGAAATTAATGATGCTAATTTATAATTAGACGGGCAAGGTGATAAACACCACCATCGTACTGACAGATGCCAGAATGGCAGTAGATAAAATTAAAGATAAAAATTTTAAGTAAATTGGAGGGTAGTGGGGCAGGCAGAAGGGAGTGAGGAAATGTCAATAGAATAAAAAGAATTATCTGGTCTGCCAAGAGCAAACACCCTGCTTCCCGATTTTAGAGGATGCTGTGCTGTGCTGCCCAGAGCCCTGAGGCCCAGGACTTGCCAGAGCTGCCTCATGACTTTCCTGAGCCCTAAATAATGTTGCCTGTGTGGATCTCTCCTTCCATTAAAAAAAAATATATATATATATATATATATATATATATATATATATATATATATATATACACACACATACTAAAACTTGTATTGTTATGACTGTGTTGCTATAGGGACTAATATTATCCAGGCTGAGCTATCTCCATTTCCTTTCTTCTGATCGGAAAAGAAATGAGAACATTTTCATGACGCTTTAAGTATAGCGTCTGCCCCCTCCGCCCTCCTGTGCAGATGGAGAAGGGAAACGCCAAGCGGCTGGGCTTGCAGGGATGGCTTCAGCTGTAGAGGGTCATCTGGCTGGAGCTGAACCTCATCTCTCCAACAGAACAGCCGTTGAGGGAATGCAACGCAACGCAACACCGCAGCTTACAATGTCCTCCCCGTAATTCTCAAAGCCATCAGAAAAGTTAGTAAAAGCCTTCTACTCTGATAAGGAGGAAAGCCACAGCCTGAAAGGCAGCATTCCCTGCTTGCAGCTGTTTCAGAGCTGTGGCAAAAAAAAGTGTGATGCATCAGAGCTCTCTGGGGCAAAATGGTCCATTAGGCTCCATCCGCAACTTGGTAGGTGTCCTGTAAGAGCCAAGACAGAAAGCACAAAGCAGACACCTGGAGAACACAAAAGTGTTGCCCTCCAAAAAGACGAGAAGGAAAGTAATTTAGCTCAAGTCTCTGTGCCAGAGCCATTTAGAGACCTCTGCCCTCTTATTTGCACTAATACTTATTTGGTTTCCATGTGGCTTTTTAAAACTATAAAGCTAGATTCTTCTCTAAAATAAGTTGGTACTTCTTTCCCGGCCTCAGCAAAACCACAAGATTTGGGATGTTCCTTAGAAAATGGTGTCTCCACCCAGCTTTCTTCCCTCTCTGCGTCCCTGGGACAGGCCTACTGCTCTCACTGCCACTCACGGCAGGGGGTGTGATTTAGAAGGAGCCCCTCTTCTGTCTGCTCTCCAGCCCCCCACCTGCATGGTTAGGAATTCATATTCTTAGAAACCATTATACTTTATGCCAAGCATGGTGCCAGATGCTCTTACCTAGCTTGTTTTATTTAATCTCCATAACTCCATGATGTAGATACTATTCCCATTTTATAGCTGACATAACTGAGGCTCAAACCAATTGCCCCAGGTAGCCTTGGTTATAAATTGCAAAATTGGGACTTCAAGGCAGGTCATCTCTCTCCTTTGTGGAGATGATCAGCAGATACAATATATGTAAATCACTTAGCACAGTCTCTGCTCAGTGAATAGTGTTGTTATTACTAAAGTTATTACTGCAGGAAGTGAACTGTCCCAGGATCCATCTGCCCATCCCCTTACGTCTTCTAAAACAGAGTCATCCTATCTGAACCATCCATGAGGCCCACTGGTTCTCTGAGAAGAGCATATAATGAGCACATGAGCATTTGGTGGGAATGTAAATTAGTGTAGCCACTGTGGAAAACAGTGTGGAGGGTTCTCAAAAAACTAAAAATGGAACTATCAATTAACCCAGCAATGCCACTCCTGTGCATATATCCGAAAAAACCAAAAATACTAATCGGAAAAGGTACATGTACACTGATGTTTTGCATATCCTATTCAGCAAAAGAAAAAAAATCTGGGCTATAATAAGCAAGACATGTGAAATACGGAAGATGAAAAAACAAGTGAGAATTCCTTAAAAAAAAAGAAAAAACCTAAATTCTGTGCATTTTATAATAATGTTAACAAATAATTGTAATGAGTGAGAGAGACGGAAATAATTCTTATTTCTTGCAAGAAATAACCTTACAAGCAATGGTGTCAGTGGTTGGACATATAAAGATAAGGATGGTTGAAAGAAGAAGTAACGTTATTAACAAAAAGTTCGTTTTGAATAAGGATTGGATGCACTAAAACTTTTCAAAATACAGAACAGATTGTAGCCAAGACATGGAAACAGCTAAAATGTCCATCAACAGGTGACTGGATAAAGAAGATGTGGTGTATATGTATACACACATTATATATATTATGGACTACTACTTGGCCATAAAAAAGAATAAAATAGTGCCACTTGCAGCAACATGGATGGACCAGAGATTGTCATTCTAAGTGAAGAAAGCCAGAAGGAGAAAGAAAATTGCCATGTGATATCACTCATATGTGGAATCTTTAAAAAAAGGACACAAATGGACTTATCTACAAAAGAAGAAACAGACTCACAGTCATAGAGAACAAACATGGTTACCAGGGGATACGGGGATGAGAAGGAATAAACTGGAAATTTTGAAATTGCACCTCTTGGGGAGTGATGGAAATGTTAGCCTTCTTGATTGTGGTGGTGGTCTCATTGATGTGTACACCTATCAAAATTCATCCAAGTGTAATCTGAAATATGTGTAGTTTACTGTACAGGAACCACACCACAATAAAGATGTTTTTTAAAAAACAGAACAGATTATCTTCTGTAGTTTTCAAACATACCCCAGTAAACCATGGGAAGCAAGAAGAAACTGTGATGGGCTGATGAGAGAAGAAAGGGGAGATGTGATCCTAGAACATTTCTAAGGTAGCTAATGTTAAGTATTTAGCAAATTATCAATTAACCTGGTGCTTCTTGTTTTAAAATTATTCATACCTAGGAACGGAGAAGAGCTGATTCTTGGATATATCAGAGAAGGACATCCTGAAAGTTCCAGATCCATAAATAATGGGGTTGATTAAAAACAGGTCATCCAAATCAATCTAACTGCCTTCTATTTTTAAAGTAAATTCTTTCATCGATTTTTAAAATGGATAGCCCATTAGAACACATTAATCATGACCCTAAGAGTGTATTTGTACTGCAAAAAGCCTAAGGTGAAGAATAAAAAGCAATTTCCCACCACATGAAACTGAGGTGGGAACACACCAAAGAGACCTGGAGCCCTACTTTCCCCAGGAAAATTATTTCTGGGTAAAAGCTGGGAGGTGAGGTACCATCATGATAAAATATACAAGGAGTTTGAGAAGGTTTGGAGCAATGTGTGTCTTACTTGGATAAATGGTCTCTGATTTTGTAGAGCCAAGGTGAAAACACATGATTGGTTCTGCTTGTTTTTTTATTACATGTGTAATTCACACTCATAATTGCAGAATACATCTTCTTTCTGGAAAATGTAGCTAAGAAAAACAAATATTTAAAATAATCCACAATACCATCATCCAAGAGATAACACTGGAAACATTTTGATACATACACACACAAAAATTTAAAACATGCAATGTATATATTTTAAATGCAGATATACAATGCATGTTTGTAAACTTTTTTACTAAAAAAATCATATACATTTTAGATGGCAATAAATAAGTTCTCCAAAGTTGTAGTTAACGAAACAGATGCAGACAGAACATCCTTCTAGCATTGGTCTTTATAAATAGTGCTTCACTGAAGGTTCTAGAGCTCAAACATGAAAACAAGTATGTGTACGTATAGGTATGACTGAAACATTACACTGTACACCAGAAATTGACACATTGAAACTGACTATACTTCAGTAAAAAAGCAAAAAAAATTTTTTTAAGATTTTACTGCTCAATCTTTGCCACCTTCTTAATTACTTAGGCTGGTTTTCAAAGAGTAGTGATTAAATCAAAGAATAAACATGTTTTGAAGGCTCTGTTATACCTGCCACCAAATTGATCTCAGGACATATTGTCTAAATTAACGTTCTCCCAAAGTATGAGAAAGTGTTCACTTCATATTCTCACCAATATTTTCATTGCTCTTTGTCTTTAATAATTTGATAGTTCAAAATGGTGATTCAAAGTTTTAAATTTGGTTTTGAGGCAGAACATTTTGTGTGTTTATGGGCCTTTTCTGCTCCATCATTTGTTGATTGCCATTATGAACTTTGTCCTTTTCTCTTTTGGGGTTTTTGTGTTCCTCTTTATATTTTAATATTATTAGCACTTTATAATATATAATGGAGCTATTCTTCCCATTTTGTTATTTGCCTATTAAATTTGTCATAGGTATTTTTTCTAAGAAAAATTTTCAATTCTATGGATTAACATTCTTTTAAAATATATTTATCTTTATATCTTTTGTCTTGGAAAGGCTTTCCTGACCCCTTTACAATACTGAAGTGATCATGAGTAACATAAAGTGTCTTCATTTTATATACTACGTAAATAATATGAAAATACAGCACCTCTTTAAGTCAAATATCCTAATGATAATATAAAAGAGAAAGAGTAAGGCAGCTTATAATAAAATAACATCAATTTCTGAATAGAAATACTTAAGCTCAGATACTGTAAAAAAAAAAAAGCATGAAAGAAAATGAAAAGCCAAGCTTAAGAAAAAATACAAGAAAATGAAATATCTGAGGTACTGCTGATCACCATAATTAAAAACATGTATGCGGATGCACCCTAGCCTGTAGAGCTAGCACTGAGGCTCAGGAGACCGTACTTACACAAACGTGATGAAGGAGAGAGAAACAATTTAACTTAAGGGAGAATAAGACGAGGAGGCAACTTGTGGACTGTCAGAGTGGAGAAAATTAGGGACATTGATATTTGTCCAAATGACTCGGACATTATTTTTAGAGTCATGTCCAAGAATTTCCTTATGTTGTGTCATGGTACAGGCTAATGATGTAACCCAGACTTGAAATCTTACCAAGCTCTGCATCGTTAGTAACAGAATGAAAGACCTGGAGCCATATCTCTTCATAGGAGATGGAGAACAGAGAATGGTCTGGGAAAAGAAGCCAGAACTCAGGAAGATGCACTCCGCGGTGAGTCACTGGGTGTCATATGGAAGTTGTATGTCGAATTAGAACCAGTAACTCAAAAGTAAATTATTTCAATATTGAATTTTCATGACAAAAAAAGAGCTTGTTGTTGTATTACAAAACTGTTTTAATGGTTGTTAATATATAGATTGGAAATAGTATAAAACAATTTAAAGCACCTTTTATTAATACAATTTAGTGAGATCCCTGCATTTCATGTGTGTCCACGAAGAGCATATGAAAGTAAATGAATTAAACTTTCAATTCAAGAAGTGAAGATAAAACAAATGAACATAAGTAAAAGGAAGAAATAAAGATAAGCCAAGAAATTAAGGGAAAAAAAAAATGTGTAGGGTAGATCAAGAAACATTGAGCAATAGTTCTTTTAAAAGTGCAGTAAAACAAATAAATTTCCAGAATATAAATAAGAAAAAAAATTTTTAATTAATTTTTTAAAGAAAAACAGTATGGAGTTTTCCTAAAAATTTTAAAATAAACTACCATATGACTCAGAAATTCTACTGCTAGGTATTTATTTGAAGCAAACAGAAATACTAACTCAAAAAGATATTTCACCCCGATGCTCACTGTGACGTTTTTTACAACAGCCAAGACATGGAAGCAACCTAAGTGTCCATCTATGGATGAATGGATAAAGAAAATGTGATGGATGAACCCTGAGGATATTATGCTAAACAAAATAAGTCAGACAGAGAAAGACAAACATCATATGATTTTACTTACATGTGGAACCAAAAAAATACAGAGAACAGATTGGTGGTTGCCAGATGTGGGCGGGGGGATATGGGTGAAGGGGGTCCAAAGGTAGAAACTGCCAGATATAAAATAAATAAGTCATGGGGATGTAATACACAGGAGGACAACTATAGTTAATAATACTATACTGTGTATTTTAAAGTTGCTAAGAGAGTAAATCTTAAAAGTTCTCATCACAAGGAAAAAATCTGTAACTATGTGTGGTGACAGAGGCTAACTAGACTTACTGTAGTGATCTTTTCTCAATATATACAAATATGGAATCTAATATTAAGTTGTGTGCCTGAAACTAACATAGTGTTATATGTCAGTTATATCTCAATTTCAGGAAGAGATAGAGAATACATGGATAAATCACACTAGAAGTTAAGTGGAAGCCATAATTACAGATACAATGAAGATGTTGAAACCAAGTCTATGTGCCCAATGCATAGGGAGCCCAAACAAACTGAAACGTTGAAATTTAGAGCAGAGGAAGGTTTAATCCTGGGCCAAGAAAGGAGAACTCGAATTCCCCAATGGCTTTCAGGGAAGAGTTTTTAAAGGCAATGTTTGAGGTGAGGGTTGCAGGAGTACATAAGTTTCTCCTGATGAGATGATGGTGAGGTAACCGGAGTGGTGTCCCAGGAATCTTAATCATCAAACTTCTGGTTCCAACCAGCCTGGGGTCTCAGCATGTAGGCACAGTCATCCACCTGGGGGAGAGGAGGGCCTTAGTTCCCGCAGAACAACTCAAAGACACGTGTCAGATTGTTTTGTTACCTCTGGAGGAGGGGGAACCAGGGCTCTCTTCCAATGCTGAACTGTTTGTTTCTCAACTGCCTTTCCTTTGTTCCTGTATTCTCTAACTTCCCTAATTAGTAACTGCTTGAGTCTCCTCTTTGGAACCAAGGGAAGGCCTAGAAGCAGAAAGCCTTTTTCTACAGACAAGAAACAGGGGACACAGAGGGGCTTTTTCACCCAGGAGGGCCCCACAACTGATTGCTCAGTTTCAATCCCCCCTTTTGTTTGATACTCTTCAATCCTGAGGGGAACAGGGGCAGGACCAGAAAGGGAATAAAGTTGTGGACAGAGAAGTTAATCATAAGCTCAGGAGGGGAACTTGGTTTTAGGGAGACTTGGCTTCAAAGATGAGAATGTAAGAGAATGCTGAAATAAGACTTCATACATATAACACACACACACACACACACACACACACACACACACACACACACGCACACAAAGCAAGCAGCTGGAGAATAAGCAAATATGTTCCAATGTTTCATCTCCAAACCAAAAGGTCTAAGGATCTTATACAAAGACCTAGATCTAATTACTTTAAACAAAGACCTGTGTGGTTATAAATCCTAGGATAACAAGAATGCAGGAATGAGAGCTCAGTGAAACTAGTTCGAACTCAGATCACTGTTGAGGCAGACTTACCTAACAGCAGAAAAGGACAGACAGAGTCTGAAAACAAGGGGCCCAGTGAGTGCACCTGTTGGTCTGAGGATGACCCAGACTGCTTCCAAGTGAGGACCCTCGAAACAACCTCAGTAGAAACTCCAGAAGCTATCATAGAACGTGACCACCCTGAATAACTGAACCAAACAGAGTGTGTTGCTGTTGGCTCTGTATTGCACCAGCTGTATGCGAGCAGGTGTGGAGCCAAGTGTGTCTTACCTGGATAAATAATTCTGTAGATAAATACGTAACAATTGATTCTCCTGGGTTTTTTATCATGTGAGTAATGCACGCTCATAATTGCAGAGTACATGTTCATCCTAGAAAATGCAGCTAAGGAAAACTATTTAAAACTATTTTAAAAATATTTGAAAGAACCCATAATCCGATTAACCAGAAATAACACTGGAAACATTCTGATATATACATACTGAAATTTTTAAAACATATAATGTATATTTTTAAAGGCAGGCATATTTTACACAAGTTTGTAAGCTCTAAAAGGTAATATTTTAGATGCCATTAAATACAGTTATTCAAAATTGCTGTTAAGTGGAGCACAGTTATGGACCCATCACCATTTACTCAACTATCCTTCTAGTACTGGACTTTAGAAACAGTGCTTCACTAAAGATCTTACAGCTAAATCCTTGCCAACAACCTTAATTAAGATAGAGTTTGAAAAGTAGACTCATTAAATCAAAGAATAAACACATTTTGTGAGCTTTGACTGACACCTTTTGGAAAGTCAATTTGTCGTTGGCTATTTACAGCCTCTTTGCTTCCATCAGCCTTGGAACAACAGAGGAGAGTAAACCCTTTTCTTGGCAGCCTAATGGATGGGGCTTGATGCTTGCGGTTGATCATTCATCTGGGAGCGACATTTTCATTGTTACATAGCCGCTTCTATGTTAACGCCGGGACCAGCCAAAAGCTGTTCTTCTCCAACCACAGAAATGTCCCAGGAGGTGACATTTCCACACCTTTCCAACATAAAATTATGTGCACGGTTTCCCGTATCTCCACAAAAAAAGAAGAAAAGAAAAAAATTATGTACAAGAAAACCCTTTGCAGAATAAATCCCCATTTACTATATAAAATTTTATAAAATTCAGGCACATTTTATGAGAACTGACATAGAATTACTCCAGTGAGAATTATTTCCTATGTACATAAATGTAATTCTAACAGCACTTCAAGGGGTGAAAATTCTAGTCAGGCTGGCAGAGGGCGCTGTGCAGGTACAGCCAGAGGTAGAGATGCTGCAGCAGAGCTGAGCATCCCCTCATCTCTGCCAGCTTCCAAAACACCGGGAGACTCCGAGGTGTGGCACCCAGCCAATTCTGCTGCCAAGGGAGGAGCTGACTTGCGATCCTTCCCTGTTACACTGCGGTGAGCAGTGGTGGGGCAGTTTGTGAAGCAGGTCTGGTTCCTGAGGCCACAGGTTTAGGTTACTAAGGTGGGGTGGGGGTGGTGTTTCTAGGAATGGTGTCAAATTAGGAGCATTGTGCAGGGCTCCTTCCTCCTTAGCTGGACCACTGCTTTGGACCATGGGATGGGAAAAGCCGGTCAGAGAGGTTGGGGAGACCAGCAGGCCAATGCATGGGCTTTATTTAGCTGGTTGAGAGGAGCATGGCCAAAAGGGGCATGTGTGGGAGAATTCCATTAAACACATGAACTTGAGATTAAGAAATCATTTCCCTGAAGCTGCCTATGAGCCCCTGGGGGAGAAGCAGATCCTTGGATGGTCAGCGAAGGGAAGGAGGGAAGCTCTGAAATCTAGGAGTAGTTTCCTAGGAGTGGGGACCCACCTCTAGAAGAGGCCGATTTGGACATCTCAGGTTTCTAAATGTGATGAGTTAAACGTTTGAAGCTAACTTATGTGGAAGCACTGAGTCAAAGGAACAGCATGTTAAATTTATGAGCCTCCGAAGGGAGGAGGAGACAGAAAACTTGAGCCTATTTGGGAAAATTGGGAAAGCTACAAATGGGATGTGCAGATTCAGAACCTTGTAACAGGTAGGATTCTTCAGGGAGCAGATGCGAGACGGAGTTACTGTGCAGGGTGCTCAATAGGGAGCGCCCTTCAAATTAGGGGCTGTGGAAGGGAGGGAAAGAATCGAGACTGGGCAAGTTGCCTCTGCCGATTTCCTGGAGAGCTCAGGAGCTAGGATGCCCATCAGATTGTCCTCCATTGGCTGAGATGGTCCAGCCTTCAGGTTCCCACCTGATCTATCATTGGATTTGGGCCGCCCTGGGGCTGCAGGACCTGGATGAGGGGCTCCCTACAACTGAGGCAATCCTTGAAGAGGCGGACAGAAGGCGTCGGTTGAAACCCTCCCCCAAGCTTGGGCATCTTGAAGAGGGTAAGTTTAGGGGCACATCTCAGTGTTCATCGCAATATATTTCCTACATGAGCCCTATATTCTCACGCCCCCCTGCTCCCCTAATTTCTGATGGATCGCATGATAGAATTGGGGTGCAGGCTGAGAGGAGGTGGAGAGCCCCATCTAAGGGTCCTAATCGTGCCCAAAGTTATACCCTTATTTTTTGCACATTATTCTGCTAATCACATCAGACAAGCATATAAATATGGCTACGCGATGACTCAGAATTATCCATTCTCTTGAGAAAATATTACAAAATTAATATAATTGGAGCCGAGAATGCAATAAAAATTATGTACGAAAAAGTGTGCCAGGAGGTTAATAAAAATACTGTAATTATATTTTCCTGGATTCTGTGACGTTGATGGTATGTCTCCTTTCTAAATGCATGTTCGCTTTTGCTGCCTCCTTTTGTATTCGTGATCCCGAGGTGTCTTCCTTGGCCCTCCGCTCCTCTAATCGTGCAAGGACCAGAGGCGGACTGGCGGGCGGGGTGAGGAAGCCGGCCCCCATCGGCGGCGAATCCCGGCGAAGGTCACCGGATGTCTCCTGCGGACAACAGGGGAAATCATATTCATGTGGCACTGTTGATTGACAGGCAGGGGAGCCGCCGCAGTGGAAGAACTCACCGTCAACGTGCCCGCGCCCAGCGGCGACCCAGACACTCCTTTCGGTCCAGCGCGCGAGCCCCAGGCGGGGCGGGGCCAGAAACTTGGGCACGGATTGGCCTGGAGAAAGATGCGCAAACATGTTTGAAAGGCCCAATCAGCGCCCTGCCTTTCCGCGACAGCCAATGGGAAACCCGAGGGGCGGGCCGGAAGGGCGGGAGTTGCTATTTGAACCGCGGCGCCGGGAAAGGTCCCCTGTCCGGCTTCCCGCGGGAGTAGGGGCCTGGGTCTCCGCGCACCATGAAGAGCGAGGTCCTAGGGGAGGATGCGCTGCTGCAGAAGCTCAAGGACAGCCGCCGCCGCTTCCAGAGGCGCATGCAGCAGCTGATGGAGAAGGTGCGGCCCCCCCCACCGGCCTGCTGGCGGGGAGCAGGGGGCGCGGGACGGAGAGGGGGAGGAGACAGGGTTGGGAGCTGCTGGGCAGAAAGCGGGTTTGGGAGCCCCAGGTTTTTAGCCTCGCTCTGGCGCCTTCTCAGCCCGGGTCAAGGATTCTTCGCGGCTTTCCGATCTGACGGGATGCCCCTTCCTCTCCCGCAGTACAACCAGCCCTTCGAGGACGCCCCAGTGGTGCAGATGTCCACGCTGACCTACGAGACGCCCCAGGGTACGGAGGCAGCCCCCCTTTCTGAATATTTACGGTTAACAGTGACTACAATAGTGTCTTACTGAAGTTTGAAATGCTGTCCCTGCTCTTTTGAAAATAAACCTCATTCACCTAGTAGGTACTAAAACATTACTAGTTCCCTTGAACCAATAAATCAGTTAAATTACTTATTAAAACAGAATTCTGAAGACACACAGATGCATCCTGGTTAAAACTGCCCCTGCCTGGCAATTTAACAGCCATGTCAGCTTGGGCCAGGTGCTTTAGCCAGACTGTGTCTCAGTTTCTTCATCTGTGAAATGGAAAGATGATGACAATAGTACCTACTTGGCATGGATATTGTGACAGTTACATGAGATGAAGCTCTTGAAACAGTGCCTGACACTGGTCAACATTCGTATTGACTCTTATTTGACTTGCTTGACTTGAGGTTTTGAGTACTTTGGAATTTGACCTGAATCTAGGCAGAAGAAGCCATTCTGTTTAGTGGTCGATGTTGCAAACTGACTTAAAAACCCCCTGGATTCTCTTTGGTAAATAGCTAGAGAAAGTTTGCTCTGGGTGAGGTCATTTCCTGCCGTTCAGCCTTATTATCGACGCATTGTTATCTACTAATGAAAGTGCATCTCAGACCCAGTTCCGCTGTGGACTGGACAGACAGGCACAAAACAATTGGTAATTAAATGAAGTCCTAACTCTGCTTTTTTAGCTGACCCAGCCATATCCTGGGTGAAAGGTTTATGCAGGCAGAAGCTAAGGTATTCCAGCGGTGGGTTTCTGTTACTCTGGCCTGTCAGGTGGTGACAGATCTAACCTGAGGGCAGGATGCAGGAGAGTGTAGAAGAGTGTTGTCAGCAGGCTTCACTGTTCTCGTGGACTGTTCATGTGAGGATGGGCAGTGTCTGGAATATTTAGGTCAATCCATGTACCTTGAACACCGCTTATTTCACCAGTAAAAACATTTCTGACTCCAGTTTGATGAGAACCGTAGGTGAAGCATCTGAATACCTTGAGAGCAGCCGACACTTTGTCAGGTAGAAGACCTCCTGGGGAGCTTGTTGAAGCAGATTCCTGGGGCCTCTGACAGCAGTACTGGGTGCAGATTCAGTGGGTCTGGGTTCTAACAAACTCCTAACTGATGAGAGCACAGCTCCCCAGACCCGTAGCCTGGAGAGGTACTCAGGGAGTGGCCTTTCTGATTAAATGCTAGCCGACCACCCTTGCAGGCTGAATTCCCACTTTAAGACAGCACTATATCGGGTAGGTTGGAACTAACTACCACACTGATGATGAAGACAGCAATGGTAAAAGTAATAATAATAGAGTAACAATAGTAAAGGCCAGTGACAGTCATTCACGTGTGTCGACAGCTCAGTATGTGCCTATGCTTCCAAGAGTTTCAGGTCCTTGATTTTTAACAACTCTGTGAGGTAGGCTCTGTTAGAATCATTATTGTTTCATAGGAGAGGACACAGTGGAGAGAGGTTAAGGACCTTATCCTGGGTCATTTAGCCCAAGTGGCAAAGCCTTGCTTTGACTCCCGGCGCCTCAGTTCTGGAAAGGCCACGCGGCACAGCGGTCAGAAGCAGGGTCACTCCCCGCGGTTCACAGCCTGGCTGCAGCACGTGGGCAAGCAGCCTGGGCTGTTTGACCTTCTCTTTGCCTCTGTCTCCATCTGCACAGTGAACTTGTGGATGCCTATCCCATAGGCTGTTAGGAGTAGCATACGAGTTGCATGTAAGTGAGTTGTGAATGGGAAGTGAGGGGTACTTGGACAGGGTTTAGACGGAGCCTGGAACATTGTAAGCGTCGTGTACGTTCTTGCTACTGTTGTCATCATTAACAGCCATCTCAAGCCCGGCAACCACTGATCCCTCCTTATTCATTTGAATTTACATGGGAGCCAATGGAGGTTTAGGGAGAGACTGAGTATCTTTCCCGGATTCTGCTGGCTAGTAAATGGCAGGACTCCAACGCTCAGTGTTTACCCCTGTGTCTAGGGCCCGCTCTGTAGCGTGTGGATTGCCCTGAGAAAGCAGTTATTCTGTACATGGGGCAGAGGTTGCCCTCAGTCATATACTATGTTGAGGACGTGCTTGGTGTATGTATGTTCCTTGTTTCTGTTTCATTCGGGGCTTAATGCTGGATTCAACGAGAGACTTCCGTTAATGACAAATTTTTGTCTAGTCTTGATTTTTTAAAACACCTTCAATCTCACAAAGATGAGAAACAACAGAGTATCAGAAATCTGGCTTGGTTCTGTCCTGGTTGTATCAGATCTTTCTTTCGCCTGTCACTTGGGTTTTCTCTGAACGCAGGTTGAACAGAAACTCAGTGTCCATGATTTCTTAAGTGGTCTGTTTTTTCTTTTCTTAAGGATTGCGAATTTGGGGTGGAAGACTGTTAAAAGAAAGAAGCACAGGACAAATGCAGGTATTTCGTGTCAAATGCTATTGCCCCCAGGCCTTGCTGTGGAGGAAGGTTGATGTGAATAGAGGCAGGACAGGCTGTAAAGGCACCCGGGGCTTCTGGAGGCCGCTGCGGGCTGTTCCATGGTTTTGTCACCATAATGGCCCTATTTTCTTGTGTGCGAAGGACTTACTGAGCTGCATTTCTCCTGCTGCTTGTCAAGTGCAAGGAGGAGCTCGCGATGCTTGTGCCCCTTCCGTGCCCCTGTTGCCCCTGCCGTGGGCTGCGGGCTCTGACACCTGGACCCCTCGTGCAAGGCGGGGTCGGCCAGATGGACCTCTCCTGGCCCCTCGTTTGTCACAGCTGCCAGCAGGCTTTGTTCTGTCCTTACAGGAAGGGCCAACCCAGGTCCTTCTGAGAAAGAAAAATGCTTCTTTTTCTCTGCTGAAGAGGCGAGGAGGAGATTAGGGGGAGGGTGCCGTGTGCTGTTCATCGCCTTTCAAACCAGGTGTGTTTTTCCCGAGTTTATCCGCGGACACTGCAGCTGTGAGACCTCTGTTCACGGGAGGAGCCTGGACAGTTGGCCTGTGAGACGCGGGGAGTCTTGTCCTGCCACTTGCTAAAGCTTTCGAAGAAATTATAGGCCTTATGACTTGGAGATAAACCCATTGTTAAGACAAAGGTCTTGAAAAGTCCCCCAGGGGCCTCCTGAACTTCCGGATTCCACCTGCTGATCTGGTGACAGTTCTGTCCTATTTCATTTTGGCTCTGAGCTCAGCCCCCTATGAGGGCCAGGTCGGGCCTGTTCCCTCGTGCCCTTGTTTCTCACTTTCTCTGCTCTCTCACTCACCATCCAAGGGGTTTTTGAGGCCGCAGCCCTTGGCATGACCAGAGGAAGAAAGCTCTGTTCCTTTTCCAAGGGGAAACTTGACTCCCTGCTGGGAGTTTTGAGGCCTTTTATACCGGAACGTTCTAGAAGAGAAGCCTAGGGGAAACTTCCTGTTCTCGCATGTCCTGAAGGAAGGAGTGTAGGTGCGTTACTTGAAAGCAGCTTTGAAATGTGTAACAACTGAAACGAGCCTGTCTTCTCTCCTTCCCCACTTCGAGGGCTCCCCTGAGGAGACAAGCAGCAGGAAAGATCAGCCTGTGCAGGTCACAGCCGGAGGTCTCGAGCATCCTTGGTCCTGCACACAAGTTGAGGGTGAGTGTCCCCACTGCTGGGAAGCCAGGTTGGGAGGGACACGCGTGTCTGTCAACATCTCAAGCCTGGATTCCTCATTATGACTTTTTCCAAGGAGTATTTTAGAATCTAAAACCTTTGAAAGTGCCCCGTTCCTTCCTTCTAAGCTCTTCTAGGGAGCTGTCTAGCTCAGAGTCATGCTAAGACCTAGATCTGCCCCTGTGCGGTGATGCTGTGAGCCGCCAGCTCCTTCAGAGTCCTTGTGCCCTGCAGGCATCCTGTCTCCTGCTGCCTTGTTACTGTAGGGCCTCCTCCCGTCCTGTCCTCAGCCTGCGTGCCACCCAGACTGTCCCAGCCTGTTCTCAGAATCCGCCCATCACCTTCCTTCCTGTCCCCATCCTCTCCCTCCACCCAGACACATCCCATCAGATTCCACCTTGCACACAGGGAATGGGATCAGCGCTCTCCCGCCTGGTGCCCCTTGCCAGCTCCCTCCCACCCGCTGGTCGGCTTCCCTGCACAACCTCATCTGTACAAGTTGCCCATTTTACCGCCTCCACGCGCTCCTCAGCCGGTCCCCTTCTGGCTTCAGGCTCCGTCTCAAAAGCACAGCTGTTAGTGAGGCTCCCGGTGACCCGCTTGCTGAATCCCGTTGGCATTCTTTGATTTTTATCCTCTTACCCTCTCAGTAGCATTTGAAGCTTCTGGAAAGTTTGGCTGTGGCTTCACAGCCCTGTGCCTTCCGGACCTCCCGGGGTTTCCTCCTTCCCTCTTGGCCCCTCCATCAGCCCGCCCCCCATCTTCAAAGATGCCCTCTCCTGAGAGCTGTGCATTTTTGCTCAACCTCTGGCCCTCACTCTGGTGGAATCCCCAGCCCAGACCCCATCTGCGTGTGTTGATTGTCCAGCGGCTTCTCTCCTTGCACACTTTGTCTAGACTGCATATCTAAACTCAAAAAGCCAACCCAGCAGACTTGTCCTCAGCACGCAGCCCACCACCGTCTTCCCTGAGGAATGAGCAGAACTCAATGTCCTCTTTGTCTCAGCCCCTCCCTCTTCCTTGTATCCAAGATGTCGCTGTCCTGTGCCTTTTCCCACCAGCACCTCTCCTGTTCCTCTGCCCTGAGCACCCCCTGCACCCCCACAGTGCCAGCTCCTGGGCTCCACCCACCGACACCTTTGAACGTGGAATCTGGTTACACGGCTTCTCTGTTTGAAGCACTGCAGTGGCCCCCATTGCTCTTAGGGAAAGAGCAGAATTCAGACCATGCCTGACCTGCCCACTGTCTTCACTGCCTCCAGGAAGCCCCTGATCCCTAGACTGGAGCAGCCCCTGCTCTTACTTAAGCCCTGCGCCTCTGGCTCCTCCCCTTGCAGCAGCTAAACCGCTGTGTCATTACAGACCTCGCCCTTGTTCTGCAACCCCTGTCTGGTGAGACTGGCCTTTCGGCAGCCTTTGTCCGCTCTGCCTGGGCCCTTGCCTGCACCAGGCAGTCAGTAATATGGGTTGCATCCTAAAAGGGAAACCAGTGATCTTTCCGTCCAGAACTAGAAAACCTTAATGAAGATGTTTACCCATGGGTGTTATTTGTTTACTGTTATTAATCCAGATTTTAACTCCATAAATCCTTAGGTCCATGAATTTCCCGGACTGCTTAAAATAATTAGAAATGGTTATCCTTGAGCTGAACGGTCCAATGTGGTAACCACTAGCCACCTGCGATGGCAGCGCCTTTATGAAAGGGGCACGCTTGAAGCGATGAGAGTGTTAACTACAGAACACACCCGAGTGATGCAAAAGCTGTCCTTGAGAGAAAAATGCAAGCTTGCTTAAATTCTGATGGAAATTTCCTTTTTGGCTTTTAGATTCAAAAAGCAGTGATGTGGATACAACTTTATACCAGGAGGATGTGATCGCTGGGAACTTAACGGTAAGACCTGCCTTTCGTAATGAAGGGACAGAGCTGGGGCTCGGCAAGTACATGTCCTCGTCACCTGCGTCTTCCTCCAAGTCCCCTTCTGAGGCTCACGCTTTGCTAGCACCGCCCCTCAAGTCTCTGTCCCCTCCGCTCAGGTCCCCTCAGGCAGCAAGTCGCTCCTTCTCAGTCTAGCCCTTGGCCTCTGACACTTACTGCCCCGGTTCCAGCCTGATTTACTGAACTTACGTGAATGTTGGGTGGTTTTCCTTCCGCAAACAGAACGATCCTGGCTGCAGTTCCCAGTGCGCCATTGGCCTTGACTGGCCTCGCAATGTTGAAAGTTGTTCTAAGTCAATCTTCCCCTGTAGAGACAATGTCACAGGGGAAGGGGCCCCAGGGAGTGTTTCCAGATCAGCTCTCAGGATGGACAGGAACACACGGGACGGAACCCACGGGAGCGTCTGACCTGACCCTTGTGTCAGGCGCTAGAATCACTGGTGTGTGGTTTTCCTCTAAAGTCGCTCTCTTTGTCCAGAGGTTAGCCTGCAGACTCGTGTGTGACTTGCAGTGTCTGCCTAGCACTAGGTAGTGGCCCTGGGGAGGAAGGGGTGCTGTGTAGGGATGGCAGTGAAGGGGCCAGGCGGTCCGGATGGCCAAGAACCAGTGTTGGCCCTTCCCCACCGCCTGCAGCCCCAGGCCCTGACTCGGCCCCACCCAGGTGCACAGTGGAGGCTGAGACCCCCTGTTTCAGTGGGGTAGCAGAGGCCGCCGTTCTGCACCCTGGGTTGAGCGCCAAACTTCTCTCCTTATACACACACCGACTGGGGTCAGTTCTGGTAAGTGAGTTCTGAACTCACCCAGGGGTATTGATTGCTTCATTTTTTTTCCCCCGGCCTAATAGTGTTGTCACAAACCTCTCCACACTTGTATGTTTTGTCTCTTGTCCTTTCATTTTCTTCTGGATTTCCACTACTGCATAAAGTCCCTAAAGTCAGATTCCTGGATCAGGTGGCTTTTCAGAGGGGCTGGACCCCTTTGTCCTGCTAACAGCAGGAGGCGAAGGACCGACTTTGAGGAACTTCACTTAAGACCTGTTCACGAATGAGCTTGCCAGGTGTTGCAGAGTTCAGGGGCCCAGCCGTACCCGAGGGCGCGGGCGCACCCTGACGGACTTCTCTTTGGTTTCAGCCTGCAGTGCCGTGGAGCCCTTTGAAAAACGAGTTAAGGAAGAAGTACTTGACGCAAGTGGATGCCCTGCTGCAGGACGAAGGGCGTTCAGGGGTACGCTGTCTCCCCGAGCGCAGCCTCACAGAGGCGGACCGCGGGCTAGAGACGTGTGGAGTTCTGTGTGAGCATGTCTCGTTCACTTGCTGGGAGCCTGTAAAGAGCATCTGAGCGGTTGTTTCCAAACCATTTTGTTCACTGGCTCCCCAGCCCCTGCTCTTCATTGGTGAACGGTCCCCCAGGGCAATGTGATCAGCTGTCCGCTGTGTTCCAGGGCAGCTCCTGAAATCTGGTAGAGCCTGTGCCCTTGGGCTGCAGGATTAGGGAAGCCGTAGCTCCCACCACCCGCCCTCCCTCCCTGCTAAGCCAGCAGGGGCTGGCATCGGCAGCAAGGTGCCTGTTCCGCCTGCTTCGGCCATGATGCCAGGGTAAGGGGCGATGGTGGGTGCGGGGAGCCCTCTGGGAGGTGGGCAGCCTCACCAGCCCCTCCCCCAGGTTCCACTGCAGCTGGTTTCCCGGAGCTTTGCCGGAAGGAGAGCGAAAAGCTGGAGAAGGAGGTTCACGTGTGGATGCCAGCTCTGTAGTTTTCCAAGTTCTGCCGGTATCAGTGCATAGACCAAAAGACATTTTAATACCAAGCAAGTAGGAAGTATGTGTCGTGGAATAATAAATTATCTCAAAGGCAGCCAGCGTAGCAAGAATGTGTACATCTTATTGTGCTGCTGACAGTGAGAAGCCTTTATCTGAATTAGCGGATGTGCTGGAAATGCCTTTGACCTGTGTCCGGGAGCAGCCAGCGTGTCCTCTTGGTTGCCCATCAGTCGCGGGAGGAGACCAGGGCTGGGAAGGGCTCTATTGTCTTGGGGCTGTTGTTGCATCCCACCAGCCACCTGGCCCCCAGGGTTCTGGCTGTTGGAGGAAACGGTGGAGGAAGAAAAGCCACCAGACCTCCTGAGAGAGTTCCCAGCCAACATGTGGCCGTGGTGGTGGGGGAGGCCCTAGAGGCCACGTGGGCAGAAGCTCCTGGATTTTACCAGGCTCTTCCCACCACTGCTGGAAGCCCAGCCGGCCACTCTCATCACGGTCACACGTGTCACTGCTGCAGCTGCGCTCAGATGCGCCATCTGCTGTTGGGAGAGCGGTTCCTGCAGGCTTGGCATTGGGAGGGACCACGTCGTGCACCCCAGTCGACACCTGACAGTTCCTTTGTTAAGGTCCTTTGCTTTGATTTCAGTGCGCCGGTTCCGGAGAGGGAAAGGACTCGCCTGTGACCCTGGGCCCTTCGCTGGCCTCGCCCGCCAGGCCTGCCCGCCGTGAGTGTGACGTAAAAACACTGCTCGGACCTTTCACTTTTGGTGGAGCCCGGCTTTTCTAGGATCAATAAGAACTTACGGACTTTTATTTTTTTGATTCACATGGTAGAATCCATTGTCAGTTTTCAGACTGACGATGCCCAGGCCATCCCACATTTAGCCTAGAGGAGCCCCTTCCACTCTGGCTTCTATGTCCCCTGACCTGTCTCCATGGGTAGTGCCTCGACCCCGACTCTGATTACAGAGTCACCCACTCCCTCCCCCGGTGGTGACGCTCATTTGGGTGGTTGTGCAGCACGAGGTGATGTCAGAGTCACCGCACCTGTCCCACCTGCTCGCCAGTGTGCTCAGGAAGGTTCGGGATCCCCACGCAGCACGTTTATCCTCAGACGATGTCCCACAGGGGGAGCCCGTTCAGAGTTACTCGGATTCTGTTCGCTTCTTCCGTGGTTGTTGGCTTGATGTACAGCCAGGGGCATCTGTTCTGTCCGTATTCAATTTTAGAGTGATCCCTGTCTTTGTTGGTTTAGTTTTATCTTCTTAACGTATAAAACATTTATCAGGATGCAAACGTGAGAGCGAACGAATTGCTATATTCAGGAGTCCTGTCCCTTCCCCCCAGCCCTGTAGGCGGACAGAGCCGTGATTTTCTGGTTTCTAGTCAGTCTTTGAAAAGGAAACCAACTTCTAAACCGTCACGAGGGAGAGGAAAACTCCTGGGAAAGCTGGTGGAGAGTTGAAATTTAGGTCTGATAGAAAGAAACCTCTGCGTCTACTCCCAAGTATTTGTGAGACTTCCTTTTGCTTCTGTTCTTGGCATTGCTTGGGGAGAAAACCATGATGGTCACAATCCAGCCTTCAGTCTCCTGATCTCTGCGCCTGGGAGGTTTTAAATGGTAACATGGCTTTGCCTTGTGTGTGTTTCTCCAGGACGCTGTGGTGACATCTCTGAAAAGAGCTCTGCTGGCCCATTTCAGCCAATTTCATCTCCCAGAGAGGGCGATGCTTCACCCCTGTGCCCAGCCGACCTGGCTGTGGTGCCGACAAGTGACAGCCCCCCCTCACACGGGACTGGCGCCAGCAGCTTCTCAAGTAGCCAGTGCTTTGAGGCCGACGACATCTGCAACGCAACGCTCAGCGACCTGTACGCGGGCATGCTGCACTCCATGAGCCGGCTGCTGGGCGCCAGGCCTTCCTGCGTCATCACCACCAAGACGTTCATCGGCCGGAACTGGAACTCGAGACGGAGATACAGGTGCAAGAGCAGGGCGAACCAGACGGGCTGCCGAGGAGGCGGCCACGCCCGGAGGAGCCCCCAGGAGAGACATCCACCCTGCTCCGGGCCCGGGAAGGACGTGGCAGTGTTAAGAGACTGCAAGAACTTACTCGATGTTTCTGGCCATAAGACAGGTTTGAAATCCGGAGAGGCTTTCCTAGAAGTAAACAGACCCCAAAGCCAGGCGTTCGCCCCAAGTTGGAAGGAGCTTTGGAGAACACCCCAGAAGCGTTCTTCACTGACTTACTTAGACTCCAATGCAGTGCATCATCTTGATCAGGAAAACAGATTTATGACATTGAAGTGGTTAATCTCTCCTGTGAAGATAGCTTCCAGGCCCAGCGTTCTGTGGGGCGAGGGGGGGAATCGGCACAGGGAGATTGAGATCAGATTTGACAGGCTTCACCGGGAATACTGCTTGAGTCCCAGGAAGCAGCTGTGTCTGACCTACCCCACTGGCTCCTCAGCTGTGGGTGCGTACACAGGGGGTCCAGGGAGCACCGGTGGCCACCGGGGCTTAGAAGCCCCCAGGCCAGGTAGCCCTCTCCTCAGAGCAAAAGCTAAGAGGCTAAGTGAGGCTTTTGAAAACCTGGGCAAAAGCTCTGTCAGAGCTGGTCGCTGCCTGCCAGAGAGGGGCTCCTTCCCCTCCCTTTCGAAGACCGACCCCGCACTCAGCCCAGGCCGCTCGGAGCAGACCTCTGGCCGCGTTTGTCAAGGAAATGATCTGGGAAGATTGAGAGAGTCAGGATCACTCAGCAGAGCCATTTCAGTACCAAGGGTACAACCTCCAGGCTCTACAAAAGGTCGTTACGATGTTATTAAAGAAAAATTTGACAAGCTCCATCAGAAGTATTGCCAAAAATCGCCTCAGCGGATGCAGGCGCCTTCGTGTACCGGAGCATCTCCAGAGAAAGCAAGTGTGAGACTTCGGTGTCAAAAAGAAGACTTCTTTGGAAAATTAAGTTCAGACGCTGGCTTCCATGGTCCCCCAAAGTTGTCACCATCACACCCGTGGAGCATAAAAAGTCCCCTGAGCTCAAGCACTGTCAGGGCCCCTCCCTCTGCAGCCTTTGCCCTCGATGCCAGTGGGGACCATCGGTTCCCCACAAAACGACGCCGACTGTCAGACCCTCAGGTTTGCAGACAATGGGCCGGACCTCGGGGTTTCTCCCCTGCGGGCAGGCCCACCCTGAGCCCCTGGGAAGAGGTTGGCCCTTTGCAGCCCAACTGGGAAGAGAAGAAGGTGCGTTTCTGTCTGTCAGATGTGGGTATTTTATAGCAGGATCCTTACGTGTTAAATCTTCCAGACTTTCTCCCAGATTCTTTTCCTTTAAAGTCGGCATTTTTCACACATTTTCCAACAGACTGCATTTAGGGGATTTTTCTAAAAAGCTGCCCTTAAGGCACTGTCCATCCTGGGCAAACTGTCATTTCCAGCCCCTTCATCTCACACTCAGAAAGCAGGTGTTGTGAGGGAAGGCTGACCTGGAAATGACGACTCTGTTCACTGCTGGATTCCCTGATGTGGGCAGAGCAGGAGGCGGTCCAGGAAGAGCCCCCAGGGCCGCATCTCACGCATGTAAGGGGCCGGGCCACACACTCCCGCTGGGCCTGAAGCCCCCGTGCCCACCCACCCGGCCACAAGTTAGCCTGTGCACATCCCTGAAGCCGAAGCTTTAACGAGCGTGCACCATTTATTTCCTCCAGAGACAAGCTGAGGGTGGACAGGTGGGAGGGACGAGTCTCCGCGAGTTCAGGTTTCTCACGGGAGTGCCAGGCTTCCCAGCACGCACTTCAGCGTCGCCAGCCGGCATTCGGACGACACTATTCCGAGTCCGCGTCACTCATCCACCTGCTGATGGGATTTGACTGAGTTTGGTTTGGCCAGCTTCTGAAACTACGGCATAAACACACTTAACTATCTTCTGTATTTTTTCTTCTTTCTCTATTTACATCATTAATTTCTTGAGGAAAGGGACCAAATCTTCATGAGCTGTGACCACACGAGGAATTTTAACGGCTGACATCTGAGCGCTTGCTGTGCCCCAGGCCACCTTGAGCCTTTTTTACACCTTCCTTACTTAATCCCCACACGAACCCTTTGATTAGAGGGGTTCTGTGCAGTAGGCAGGTGCAAGCTCTTCTTATAAATAAGGAAATGTAGCTTAAGTCTTAACTCTTGCACGCACACCGGCAGCGCGTGCCTGGGCCGGGATTTGAAAGCCCACGGTCTTGACCAGCAGGCTGCAGTGCCTGCTTGAGAGGTTACCGTGACTTTCCTTTTTACACTCCTTAGGGCATTTCTTAAGCGTGGTAGCATTTTCTATAACGACTCTCAAAAATGTATATCTACTCAGTGGAGTAAATGCAACATGTAAGCTTTTGGAGGCTGGCACTGGGAATCTTAGCAGAGTTGTACTGAAATCATTTTCTCTTTTTTTTCTTCTAGAGGAAAGAACAACACATCTTTCAGAATGGAAGAGAAAAATGATTTTGACTCAAAGCTGGAAATCTATAGCCAAGTTATTTTAGAATATTTCCCTCTTTCCCTTTGTGCTTTGTGTATTTTTTTTTAATTCTAAGGAATATATGAGAACTTGCTTCACTTACCTGCCCTTCAAAGCAAATTTCAATGAAATTGGTTCCATTGAGATGACTCTGAGTTCTTAGTATAGAAATTATTTGAATAAAGTTGCTCAATTAACGTTTTTAACATTATCCTTTATAGGCCTATTTTCCCCATGTTTTTGTTGTTGTTGTTGGTAAATTTAGAGATGTCCAGAGGATTCTCTAAGGTTAAGCCCTGGACACAATGATCCTGGAAGGAAGACACAGCTGTTTCGTCTGTTAAGTTCACACCCATGGGACTTGGTATCTCCCACATTAGGAGGTAGCAGATTGAATCATCATAAAACTCACCTATAAAACATGATTCCTAACATCTTAATGTCTTTAGATGAAAACATTGCATTTAAACAGCCTGTGATGGTCCCAAAGCACCCCCGCAGCCCCTTGGCATCCATGATGGATGATGACTTTTATTAAGCTATTTATAATAGGATATCATGGTGACTTTTTTAACAGAGTATTTCAGATATTTGGAACACGGTGACAAATCTCATGTGCCAGCCATCCTGAGTAAACGGTTGTTAATATATTGCTGTGCATTATGGATTTTATAAGTGAAATGTTAGAGACAAGATTAAATTATGTTCCTTTCTTTCCCGCCCCCCTCCCCCAAGGCGACCACTCCCTGGGCTGAGGCACCCTTCCCTCCTGCACTGTGTGTTTTAGTCAGCTCTGGCTGCCCTAACAAAAACTAAACCCTGGGTACTTAAGCAACAGAAGTTTGTTTCTGGAGGCCGGAAGCCTGCGACCAGGGAGCCTGCGTGGCGGGCTCTGGGAGGACGCTCTCCCGGCCCTACAGATGGCCGCCTTCTCACCACGTCACGCCCCAGTGCCTCTGTCAGGGCACTGATCCTGTGATGGGGCCCCACCCTCATGAACTCATCTACACCCAGTTACCTCCCAAAGGTGCCATCTCGGCTACCATCACACGGGGTTAGAGCTTCCATGTGTGAATCGGGAGGCACGCCCAGTCCAGAGCCCTGTGAACGGGAGGGCCTGCACTGCCTGTAGCTGAGAGCCTGGCCAGGAGCCTCACACCTCATAGGAGGCCTGTTTTCCCTCCACGCAGGCCGGCAGGGGACCTCTGGCTCAGACCAGGCTGGGTGGCCCCTGCAGTTTTTGACCTTTCCCTCATGCCAGTGGCTTCCTGAGAACAAACCCTCCTTCTTCAGGAAAACTGTCATCCTTGTCCTAAACTGCTTGTGCCTGGCCTCCCCCTCCACACCTAGCCAGCTTGCTGGGTCTCATTGGCCAGGACGAGCCTGGCTGCCAGAGAGGCTGGAAAACAGTTCTTGCTGCTCTATCGTCTAGTGGAGGAAGGTGAGGCAGAAGGGACTGGGCATGGTTCTGAGCCAATGTGTAGGATCTGCCAACAAAGGACCTCATACAGAACAGTCTACAGGAATAATTTAGTGCTAAATGTACCCTATAACTCTGCTTCACTGAGAGGCGTCTGCATCTGACGGGAGCTGATGCACAGGTGTGTCTCTGACTTAAGAGTTCCTTAGGTGGCTGGTGCCCATTGTCCTGGATGTTTGCTGCTAAGAACGTGTCCAGCCATCCATATACAGGTCTACCTGCAGCTCCACCCAGAGGTGATTGGTCACAGAGAGGTGCGTCTTCAACTCCCGTAATTTTTGCCGAATTGCTCTCCCAAATGGCTAATCCCGTTTGCACTCTATCCAGCAACATAAAAGTTCCCATTTCTGTACGTTGCTGCCACCAGCCAGCGCCACCGTGATGGGTGCCTGAAATGCACAGCACTGCCGTCTGCCTGCCTTCCTGGGGGGACTGGCTTTTCGAGGGTCCTCTCATGACACTGCTTTTTAATTTGCTGTATTGCTGATTTGGTTGTATTCTGTAGGTCAATCCAGTTATATGATCCAATTTAGTTTTATATCAATTGCAAGGAACTTCTTCCACCTGTGACTTGTTTAGCTTTATGACAGTTTATTGTACAGCAGTTATATTTTAACACAGAAAAGTTAATCCTTTATTTTTACTGCTTCTATTGCTTTTAAAAGAAAAACCACATTTGCTTAACATGCATGAGGTCCTGGGTTCAATCCCCATTACTTTGACTAGAAAAATAAATAAACCTAATTACCACCCCCTCCAAAATAAATAAATAATAATTTTTTTTAAAAAACCGACCCTACTCTCAGGATCAAAAATATATTGTCTTACATTTTTGCCTTCTGGGTTTGGGTCTATAAACCATCTGGAAATGTTCTGCACGGCATGAAGGGACTCGACTCGAGACCTGACTGCACACTTGCTCGGCTCCCCCAGTACCTGTACTGAAGGGCACATCCCTTTCCCACTGTATCAGTGGTATCCGAGTCTTCCAGCCGCAATCCCTCGGCAGGAAATAACTTCACTGCCTACTCCAGTGTGAGACCGCTCCTCTGGGAAACTGGTGTGGGTTTTTTTCCTAGACCGACCGCGCAGCAGCCCTCCCGCCATGGGGCCCAGGGTGGTGACCGCCTTGGGCAGCTGCAGTGGGAATGGTTCGGAAATCCCACCTTCACCTGCTCTGGGGACAACCAGAGACTGTCTTGCTGATGGCCTGAGTATAGGAAGAATTTCCCTGCTCTCCTCCCCTCTGCCCCGGTTTCTTGGACTTGGAGATAATTTTTCCTTTTTGACCCTCAGCTGGGTTCTGCTCCAGACCTCGCTGGGTCCCTCCCCAGCCTGGCCCTGATGTGGAAAGGGTGAGGGTAGACTTGGAGTGGTGTCACTTCCACCCTGAGACACCGGCCCCCTCCCCCCGGATTATCTCCAGGCTGTGGAGACCCCCTGCACTTCACCAGCACTGCCCCCACCTGCAGCCGCCCTCCCTCACCCTAGTGTGTGTGTGTATCACAGTGGCTGGCAGAAGCCTCCTTTCCCTTTAAGAGCGAGGTCCCTAGAAGCCTGACAGCAGCTGGGCTCGCCTGGCTACTCTGGCAGAGTGCCTGGCAGTGAACACACTGTCTGCGTGGCTGGGACTGAAACACAGGTGAAGACACAAAGTGGGGTCCAGATCCTCTGGGCTGAGGGGCTGGCTGCCTGACATACACACACGCAGAGGACACAAGAATGAAGCACCCCTGTTAGGACCGAAGTTCGCCTTTGCCCCACTGTCTTGGCTCTGGGAGACTGTCACTTTGTAGTCAGGAATCCACTCTCCAAATAGCAAGGGAGGTTTATTTCAATGGAAGGAGGGAAAGGGGCACTGGTTATTTGAGAACAATGCTTTTCTTACAAACTAAATTCAAAATGGTTCACGCTGCGGTGGTGGGGTTTGAAACTCTGGGGAGTTACATTTTGCATTCAGTCCACCTAGGAAATTCTTTCTGGGGAAGTCAAACACTGGTGCTGACTACAGGTATCCAAGATTTTGAGCGTCTCCAGGGCTGCCCTCCAGACCCCAGGATCTGAGTCCAGCTGTAGCTCCTGCAGAGCTGTGAACGTGAACAGGAGAATTGGGACCCTTGAGGTCAGGCCCGCGCCCTCCACCATCCCTGGGCAGCGTGAGCTGATAGAAGGTCCTGGAAGCCAACTGTGGGCGAGGGGCTTGCAGGGCAGGGGGCTCACAGGGGCTGCGGACTTCAATCCCCTGTATTTGGATTCAGAAGACGGCAGGTGTCTTCTCACACACCTTCCAACTCTGGGGGCTTCCGTTACTTCTCCAACAGGGGCAGAAAGATCACCCACAGAGCCCAGCTGTTGTGTGGATCAGTCGTGGGGACCAGGGCAAGGCATTTCGTCAATGAGTGTGATGGGGAGGGGCAGAAAGCACTGGGGGCAGGTTCATCCACCTGTGCCCTGGCCCCCAAATACAGCCAGCGTCAGCTGACTCTCCCTCGGGCAGTTTCACTCAGCTCCCAAATAAACTCAGTGGACTCATTTTTGACTCATAATTGAGCCTCCACTACTTACAACTCCGTAACGCTGGAAAGTCCAGCTTTTTCAGGTAATGTGCAGGCATCTGCTTCATAATGATTCCTGAAATGATAGCCAGGAAATACTCATCACACGAATGTTAGGCAGCGAGAGATGAGGGTACCTGTTCAGGGTTGAAGACGCCTAGTTGAGGACCACAGTGCGATAGGACACACAGAGGAAGCTTCCCCCTGAGCCTGGGGCCCCAACACCTGCCCCCTACCCAGACCTGGGTTCGACCCAGTGGCCTTCAATATCCCACCTGCATCAGGAGACAGCTGCCCGCTCACCTGCCAGGTTACATGCAGCGATTCTGATCCTTGACAAGTTACTTTTAACATAGGTCATTGTTTCTAGCAAGAAGCTGTAGAGAACTGCAGGCTTTTTCTGCGTCTGCAAAAAAACAAGTGTCACTCAGAGCCGTGAAGGGTGAGGTCCTGGAGACTGACCGCTCACAAAGGGCGTTCACATCCGTCAGATGCTGGAGGGTCTGCCCAGAGAGGGCAAGTGCGCATCCCAGAGTCACACAGCAAATTAGTAACCGGACAGCTTAAGGACTTCAGCCCCCTGTTATTCTTGTCTGGCCCAGAGAGATTACATTTGCCCACACCCTGCGCTGCCCAGTACGGTAGCCACTGGCCACATGAGGGCCCTGAGCACCTGAAATGTAGCTAATCTGAATTAAGCGTAAAGTGCTCCCTGGATACGGGCGACAGTGCCCAAGAAACATAAACTATTGTGTTAATAATTTTATGCTGGCTGCACGTTGAAATGATAACGATTTAGATATACTGGGTTAAATAAAATCTACCATTAAATTTGGTTTCACTTTTCTCGGCATGGCTACTAGAAAATTTCAAAATGAGTATGTGGCTTGCATTCTGTTTCTAGTGGACAGAGCTGGTCTCGACACCTCATGTCTAGAAGGTGAACGCAGGGTCACAAGATGAAGACTGTGGCAGCAAAATCCCAAGCCCCAAGCCACTGGTGGGGGCCACCTCCCACGGGCCCATCCCCCCTCAGCTTCCTCACCAGGACGGAGCACAGGGTTATCTGGAAAACGGTCATCTCCTTGGCTGCAAAGGCATCACTTTTGTCCAAGGAGCTCTCCAGGGCCTTCCAGCCCCAGAAGTGCACACACTGGAACATGGTAACCACACAGGCCTGGAAAGACACAGGACAGCAGGAGAGGCGTCAGGCAGACCCAGGGGCTCCCCACAAGGGGCGGGGCTCGCAGGGCTGGCATTTCACAGATAAGCTGGAGGGCAGCCCCCGAAAAGCCTCAGGAAGCCAAAGAAGGGCGGGCTGGCAGGCCCGGGCAGGGGGCCTAGGACCCGAGCCCTGCCAGCATATATAACATCTGCATGTGCATTTACTGAAAAGCCCCTTGGGGACAGGTGCAGCCCCCTCACCCCTTTAGCCAGCACCCTGGCGCCCTCAGCAGCCCTGCCGGGGACCTGCCCCTCCGGAGCCTCAGGATCAGAATGGGATGGGCTTTCTCGTCCCCCTATCCCCCCCGCCCAGCTCTCCCTGTCCCTGGGTGCGCAGCATCCAGGCCCCCGCCTCTGGCCTCCAGTGGGGTTAGGCCACGGGGCGATACTGATTGAGAGCAGGGAGAGAGGTTGGGGTATCTATTCATCCAGGAGCAGGAGTGGCAGCAGTGACCCCTCGGGTGAGCGCCTTCCAGTGTTGGTCTCTGCTCTTTGTGGTTCCTTCATCAAAGTCTCTCGGTCACCCTTCTGGTCACTCCCTTCCCTGAAGCCCTGCCCTGCAAGTCAGCTGCTCATGAAATGGGAAAGGAGTGTGAGCTGCTGACAGAAGGCAGTGTGGATTAGTGAGGAGTGGAGTCTCTGAGACGTGACACTTCGTGCCCTGGGTCACCAGTGTCCCCGAGGTAGAGCCGGGGCAGGGAGGTGGGGTGGGGGCCACCCTGAGTCCGGAGTGTGTCAGCTTGAGGATGCTACCTGGACCCATGCCCCACATGGAAACCTGCAGCCCTCAGCAACAGAACTGAAGGGACTTGTGACCCCAGAATGGGGGCCAAGGCACTAGTTGAAAGTGCCCTGCTGAGAACCCCTCGTTGGAGGCCGGCTGTATCCCCATGGCTTACTGGGTGGTGGCAGAACCTCCCCTAATCTCAGCCATCTCCCCAGCCGCTCTCCCCAGGCTAGAGGGAGGAGAGAAGACAGAGATCAGGGTCCTGGGTGGTATGTGGGGCGGGGCGTTCCATACGTATGTGTCCCCAGCCAGCCAGTGTTAGCTGAGGAGGCAGCAGTTAAACGAGGGGTGGGGGTCTCCCCCTCCTCCCACCCCAAAGCAACAGAGGAGCCTGGGAGAGGGGGAGAATCATGTTCAGAGAGCCAGGCCCCCTCCACTTTTGCTGGCAGCCCCAGCACAAGCCCGCCCCACTGGGAGCCGGTAAGGAGAGATTTAAGGTGTGTTTTAAACATGACTGAGTCGTAATTCCCCAAAGTGATGGCAACTTACAGGATCTGATAGAAGAAAGGGCGATTGGTGAAGGTGCCTGCAGAAGAAGGAAACTCTGCCGTGTTCCCCCGACAGAGCCGAGACTCCTCAATAAGCCAGTTTGTGGGCGTCTTGAATGGTCCCTTCCCCAAACTGGCGCGAGGAATCAGCAGACTGTGGGCTCTGGGCTGGCGGGGAGGCTGAGTGCGGTAGGAGGAGCCCCGCTAGCTGAGCCATTGGACCCCAAGCATGTGCTCCCTTTGGGGACAGCAGGCCCCAGACTTCGGACACAAAGCCCAGCTGTGTCTTACCTGGGCTGCTTCAGAGCTGGGGTCCTGGCAATGCAGCATGAGGGGGACCCAGGCTTTCTTTACTTCTTCCTTGAAGAAATGCTTCTTGGAAATCCTGACCACCTTTGCCAGCTTCCCGAAGAGGATGAAGGCTTTTAAACGCAGCAGCTCGCTCTCCTGTGGCCGAGATGTACAAACAAGTTCTGAAATTCGGGAAGCAAGAAGCCCAACAAAACCCCAGCCATTCTCCGTGGACCCTTTTAAATGGCTTGGCCCCTGCGAAGCCTTCTGGGTCATTCCATCAGAATGGAGCCTCTCCTGCAGGGCACTCGGGACAGGGCATTACTCTGGTATGGGTGACCTCCTCTTCCCTAGACGAGGGCTGTGCTGGATCTGACTGCATCTGCCCGCCCGGCAGCATCCCCACCCCACACGTCACAGGTGCCCGAAGAGCGCGGCTGCCAGGAAGTAAAAGCAGGGGAGGAGGGTCCCATGGGTCCTAGAACAAGATTTTTCATTTCTTACAAGATCGCAAGATCAAACAACTGGCAGATACATCGGCAGCAAGTCAGACCTGCAGCCCAGTTCGCGCCAGAACACACCTCTTCTTTAGGGGATTAGAAGCGCCCATGCGTCCACAGACATTTGCAGGACCCCACGAGGGCCAGGGCTGAGCTAGTCTCCAGTGAGGACTCACACTGTCAAAGAAGGTTCTGCACCGCTCGGAGATGGCGTCAAAGGCCGGCCCCATGTCCCCTTCCCGCAGTTCAGCCAAGACCTTGGCCAGGGCCTCCATGCCCTCGGAGGTCACGCTGGTGCTCACGGGGCCCCTCAGGGAGTAGAGGCACTTCTTCAGTAGGAGCTTCCGGTACTGCCTCACCTGGTGGGGGGGTCAGAGCACGGGGAGCTGTCAGCCCCACGGTTGACGAGGACACACGATCCTGCACCCCTGGGTCCTGGGTTCAGGGTTGGGCGCAGGACCTTCTTGGGGGCGCCAAGGGCCATGTTGCCGAGGGCACGAAGGGAGAGCACCCGCAGGGCCTCATCCTCCTGGTCCACACCCTTCTCCAGTATCAGCACCGCCGGCTTCAGCAGCTTCTCCTGGTACAGGATCGGGTAGCTCATGAACTGGAAAGGAGAACTTTCCACAATTATCCCCAAGAGAGGCCCAGTTCTCAGCCACAAAATGGGACGTGTGATGATAGTCCCTGCACAGCGTGGTCTCTGTGACGAGGAGAGGATTCTGAGCCCCAGCTCCCGGGACCAACTCTTGGCTACTCCGCCGGCCAGCTGTGGGACCCTGGCAAGCCACTCAACCCCTCTGAGCCTCAGTTTCCTCATCTGTAAAGGGACGGCAATACCAGGGCCTGCCTCATGGGGTTGCTGTGAGGATTTGATAAGGAAAGACGTCAGAAACGCTCGCTAGGGTGACCTCTATGAACACACTCATTCGTCATTTATTTCTTCAGTTAACACGATGGGAGCAGCTACCGTGGGCAACCGCCCTGCCCACCGTGTCTGAACAGGAATGCACAAGAAGCATGGATTCCACTCATCTGGGACTCAGAGGGTCACTACCGGCCGGCACGCAAAATGCCAGGACCTCAAGTCGACGGGGAGCCCTCGGCATGCGTGTGTGCACGTGTGTTTTATAAACCTTAAGAAAACTAAAGACCTAATTGGTTCCTCCAAAACTGAAAATCCTCAGCCCCTTATAGAGCAAGTTTGCTGTCCCCTGCGTTCGGTCAGTGGTTGGTCCCTACGGCACACTGGGCATCAGGCAGCCAACAGAATTTCTCCTAAGAGTTTTCTGGCCAGTTCCTCCAGGACCCATAAGTGCCCCAAATGCATGGAAGGGTAGCTGGGCCCCAGCGGCTATCACCCCCACCCCTTCCTGCCTGGCAAAGCCTGGCTCGCCTTCCAAAGGGAAGCCCGCCTCTGGCTCCCTGGTGTTGCCGCACTCACCACGGCACACATCCATCATCTGCTATGCATCAGGGCCCAGGCCGCATCCCGTAGTGCCTGCCCCAAATTACTCATGTGATGAATGAACGAAGGAGCGAATGAGTGAATGAACACACATTGAGGGATGTTCACCTGTCCCTCCACCAGACTCAAATGCCCCTCAGAACCAGGGAGTCTGCCCCTGAGAAGAGTCCCCAGGAGACCCCGGGGGTCGCCCTCCGCCCTGCCCCTCCACGCCCACGCCGCGGCCTCACCTCCGCGCAGACCGCCGTGCTGCTGATGCGCCAGCTCAGGGTTTTCGACTCCATGCCCTTGACCACCAGCTCCGACAGCCTCTGCCCGCAGCCCTCCGCGATCCACACGCACAGCCTGCAGAGGACAGCACCGCGGGGAGGGGGCTTCTCAGCTCCTGAGGGCACAGCTGCTCTGGGGCAGGGCGCCCTGGGTCAGGTATCCTAAGAGGTCAGGGGTCACTGCAGTACTGACTTTCCACTTCCTTTTTTTAAAAGGTATCTTTTATTTATTTGGGGAGGGGGATTAAGTTTTGTTTTTTTTTTAATGGAGGTGCTGGGGATTGAACCCAGGACCTCTTGCATGCTAAGCACGCGCTCTACCACTGAGCTATACCCTCCCCCCTCCATCTCCTTTTAATAAAAGGGACCAGAATGAGGGCCACCCATAAGAGCTCAGGATCCAGGAAGTAATTCCCAGTCCCCGCCCAGCTCAGAAGCCCTGTGTGACCTCGAGCACACCCCACCTGCCTTGGACCTCACTTTTTTGCCTTGGAGCAGGAAGGGCTGGAAGAAAAGATGCTCTCTGCCTGCACCCTGCTGCCACCCAGAGTCTGGGACACAGGACAACATAGCCATCCCCCCTAGTGAGGGGTTCAGCCACGACCCAGACCTTGCAGCAAGGAGATGTCTCTGCAAGCCCCCACCGCCCTGCCCCGTGGAGCTGGGTGCCCACCTGGCCAGCAGGCTCACTCCCTGCAGGAACGTCTCGCTGCTCTCCAGGAGCACCCACATGCCCTGCTCTTCCAGGCTGTGAAGCAGCGGCTCAGTGTTGAGTCTCCTGAACAAAAGCTGCATGGATTTGATCGTGATCCTGGAAGAAGCCACATCATGGCGTGGCTGCCCTGCCAGGAGCACCCATCACGCCTCCGAGGGGCAAGCTCCACACCCAGGCCTGGGAAGGGGTGCCCAACACCAGAGGGGCCTCACTCAAGGGGCCAAGAGCCATCGTGGGAGAGGGTGAGTCTTCAAACTCTGAAAACCATACCGTGCTAGACTCATAGGTGGGAGGGCTGTGAGTAAGATTAGCTTCCAAGAACGCCTCCCCACCAGGAGGGGTTGATGAGGGCTTCCCGGTGGAGGTAACACTTGGAGTCCAGTGATTTCTATGAGGCCGCATCCAGCCCAGGCCTGCTGCTCTGCACCCCACGCCCACCTACCCTCGAGAGTACCTTTGCAGGTTGATCTCCTCAGGGAGAGTCCCCGTGTGGACGACTCTCCATGTTTTCAAGACGGGCGACACGGGCTCTGGCTCCTGGCTGCTGCTGAGCTGGAGCAGGAGGGTGTAGACGAGGTCCGGGAAGAGCCCCGGGAGCATGTCGCCCTTGTCCATCTTCTCAATGAGAAGGTAGATGGTGCACAGGATCTGCAGATAGAAGGGCCAGAGGTGTCGGGGTTCAAACTGAGCCCCCAAGGAGGGCCTGCCCTGTGACTCACCATCAGAGGGTCCACTGCGGCCAGGCGCCAGATGTCGGCCTTGGAGGTGGCGTTGGCCCTGGGCGTGAACTTCAACTGCAGCCGGCCCATCAGCCCGCGGAGCATCTCCCGGGCAAGGGGCACATTCTCCACCACAGCCAGCCACACCTCCGTCAGGTGGCTAGCCAAAGACAGGGGACAAGGACTGTGGGTTTGGGGCCATGAGTCCTGGTGGGTCAGAGCCCCTGTGGATTCTAGGGCAGCCCCCTGGGTACGGGCTGGACTCTGGGTCTCAGGGAGGTGGAGTGAGCCACCAAAGCCTGAGCAACTAGAAGCTGGGTCCCAGCTCCACGTCCAGCCATGTGCTCTGCTCACGGTACTGCTGGGAACACCACGGCCCCGCTCGGAAGCCCCAGCTCTGCTGCTGGGGGACCCCAGGAGACCCCACCGGACCTACTGTGTGATGACTTTAAGTATGTGTCCTGTCACAGCTTCCAAGTGCCCGGCCATGTCGGGTGGGCACTAGGCAGCTTGCTAATGCTGCATCACTTTACTCATCCCAACATGTCAGTGTGGAAGGAGCCTCCGTCTCCAATTCCACAGAAGAGGAGAGGAGGCCTGTGGAGGTCAGGTGACCTGCCAGACTACAGCCTGATCCCCAAGTCCAAGCCCACAGCCCTGCCAAGAAGGGAAGGGCCCCAGGACAGTGATGTAACAGGTACAAGCAGGTGGGGGCTGGTGGGCTCTGAAGCACAAATACCACAAATACAACAGGATCAAACTGCCTGTTTGAATCCACAAAACCAAATACTCAAGTGCAGGGAAGTGACTTTTGGGTGGGGGGTGTGGCAGGGAGCCTGGTGGCAAGAATTGAAAGGAGGGTGGGCATAGCACACTCACTAGCAACAGCTTCTCCGAAAGAAGCCCTGGGAGTATAAGGAAACAAGAAGGCGGGGACCTCAGGCCTATGACTCAAGAGATAACCACATGAGAGTGAAGGAAGACCTGGGCTCCAGAAAGAAAGACAGCCCACCGATGCCTCGATGCACTGTGAGACCCTGAGCAAACGACCCAGCTCAGCCAAGCCCAGGCTCCTGACCACAGGATCTGGGAGGTGATAAATGGCTGTTATTCCAAGTTGGTGGCAATTTGTTACTCAGCAATAGCTAACCAATACAGTGAAAGCCAGCATAACATGGTCACCAAAAACGCCAGCCAGAGGCCCCACCCCAGCACTGCTCCAAGAGGGGCTAACCCTCATTAAATCAAGCCACCTGTACCACCTTCCCACCTGGACCCAGGGCAGGGCTGTCATTCCAAGAAACAGCTCAAGGGTGGAGCCAGGCCTGCATCTCACACAGGGCAGCCTGGGAGTTTCTAGATCTGATGACTTTGCTCCAAACTCTCTTTTCTCTGGTCATAGCATCTTCCATGGCATCTGCCACATCTCCCTCCACCAAGTCTCTAGGCTGCCCTTTGCTCCTCGGTCTCCACTGATCTGGGAACACCTGCCCAGCTCTTTCTAGGCCCTCCCCAGTGAATTCCAGTACCATACCAACATACTCATTCCCCAAACTGGTGAGATCCTGCCAGCTGCCTGTGCGACACTGTGACAGAGACACCAGGACTGGACACTGTGTATTTAAGAAGGAGGGTTTGCCCTACTTTACTATGAGGCCTCCTAAGGGGCCTAAGGCTCTGTCATTCCTCCCTTGGGCACCTGGTCCAGTCACTTCACTCTCAGGACTTTGGTGGGGAAGGAGGGAGGACAGAGTGGAGCTTCTCCAGAGGCCTGCTCGGGCCATGGGGCCACATCCTGTGGTTTATCCGGCCCCAAGCTCAGTCCTCCACTCAGTCCTCTCTGAGCCCAGAGAGGGTGATGCAGGAAGTTATAGGATGGAGCTGTAAAATCAAGACTCCAGGTCCAAGGTTCCCAGAAGCTGTACCGCCGACGGCGATTCAGGAAGAGGGTTTGACCTGCCCCAGGGTCAGACAAGACACTACCCAAGTCTTCCGGGACGTGTTGATGGTGGTGAGTTGGGCAGGGACTGGGTGAAGCTGGAGGCCTTGGCCCCACCCCCAGGGCACCCACCTCTCCATGGGCAGGGGCTGCCGCAGCAGCGACGTGAGCACAGTCTCCTGGTGGTGGTATGCCAGCAGGAGGATGCCCTCGGTCAGGACGCGCCGCACCTCCGGCTGCTCCACCACGGGCAGGTGGACCAGGATGGCGCCCAGGATCTCAGCCACCTGGGAAGGGGAAGGGCATCAGCCCAGCCCTCGTGGACCGCCTGCCCTCACCCACTGTACACCCCTCCTCCGGGACTCTTGCCCAAGATGGGTAGGTTAAACCACCAGCACCCCCTCCAAGGCATCCTCTAGTCTCTTGCAGGATTTTGTCAGACTTTCGGTGTGGGAGGCTGTGTGGTCGAGGAGAGAGAGCCTCGGGCCTCCAGCCCACCATCCACTTACTGACCGAGCTACCTTCCACGTGCTCTTTCTTGTTCTAGAACACTACTTCCTCTTCCTCTTTACAGCCTTGGGCTTGCGGGGGGGGGGGGGGGGCAGGGAAGGAGGGACTCCTCAGCCAGTGAGGCTGGGCCCTTGCCCGTCCCTCTAGGCTGGGTGCACCAGGCAGCTTCAGGCCCCAGGTGACCAGGCCACGGCTCTGCCACCTTGTCCTCCAGCTCCTTGACCCGCATCTGGAGGAAGGTGCCCATCCAGGCGGCGGAGGCCCTGTCGTGCTGCAGCTCTGTGGCCCCGATGTTCTCACAGAGTTTCCGGATGAGCGAGACCACCTCATCACAGTTAAACTGCGAGCAGGCCACCTAAAACAAGAGCAGGGCATTCCCAGGGTCTGGCAACCAGGACCCCAGGATCTCCTTGCCCACCTGTCACCACGGACGTCCCTGCTCTTCTGCCCAACATCACGGCCCCAGCCCAGGCCCCCATCCTCCCTCAAACCATTGCCACTGCCTCCTCCCGCCTCCCAGCCCAGCCTCCGGCCATCTCAGTCACCAGCCCCTACTTCAAAGCCTCCAGGAGGCACCCCAACCTCTCCCTCACCTCATCACCTACCCCAGTGAACCCCGGACAGGAAGCTTCTCCCCAAACCCTCCCTGTCCTGACTCTGCTGCCCTGCAGCCTTTGCTCAGGGTATGCCCTGAGCCCCCACATCCTTTCACCTGTCCTGCCGATGCACACCCGCCCTGCTCCACAAAGTCTCCTCTGCCCCGTGAGGCAGGAGGGACCTCGCCTCTCTGCAGCTCCTAGAGCGTGGGCGGCTCTGGATGCTTCCGGTCACCAGTGCACCATCAGCCTGCCCATGTACCACCACCTGGGTGCAGGGCCTCATGTTCAGTTCTTTCCGGGGCCCCCTCCACCCTCAGTGTGGCACATGATAGGGACAAAGAGAAGACAGCCTGGGGCCATTAAGCACCTACTATGTGCCAGGCACCACAATGGGGACCTTACATATTACAGGCCATTTAAATACACACGGCATGAATTTGACCAAGGGCTGTAGAAGCCGTGACCCCCAGATGAGGGTGTGGAACTGAGCAAGGTCCTGTCCCCTAGAGGTGGCCCAGGCACCCAGAGACCACAGCCCACACAACCTTGCTGGCTCGTCACCTTGGCGATTCTGAAGGATGCACTGAAAATCTTCTCCATGTCTGAGCCCTGCAGGTCCTCCTTACATTTCTCAAGCTCCAACTCCTTGGAAGCACCCCACGAGGAGCAGGTCTGGCTTGCTGGTGGGAATACAATTTCAGGCATGACCAGCCATGACAAAGGCCGGGCCACAGGCCGCATCATGGAGGCCTCCTGCCCCAGCCCTCGGGGCGCTCTGGATCCGCGGCCTGGACTGCCCTCCAGCACCTGGACTTCCTATCCTACGGCCTTGCCCTCGCACCACCTCTCCGCACAGCTCAGACGCCAGCTCTCCCGGATGCCCTCCTATGACGGACGCTCCGCCAGCTGCCAAGCCAGAGGCCAGCTCTCCCCCTCTGGAGGTCACCACGCTGCTTTCCTCTGAGTTCATCTCTGGCCAGTTCTGCATCTTTAGTGCCTGTGAGCTGACCGTGTCCAGTGGGGCTCCTCAGTGCCCAGCACACTCCCTCAGTGAGTCAGCTGACCAAATGAGCCTCTCCTTCTGGGAGCTTCCATGCCATCTCAGTGAGCTCTGCATCCCCTCCACCATCCCTGCTGGTCACCCTTGTTTGTCTACACAGAGAGGCCACATACCCCACCCCAAGACAGCCCCATAGCCCACGCTGCTGGTGTTAACCCTCCCGGCCTGGAGACGATGGTTCTCATGACCTGCCTTCCCCATACCGTGCAGGTCCAGCAGGCGGGACAGGACGTCCACTGAGGCCATGCGGGTTCTTCTGTGCGAGTCACAGGTGCATGGGGCGATGAGTCCGATCAGGGCACCAAACTGCCCCAGCTTCAGAGGGATCTGAAGTACAGAAGACCTCAAGGCTCACACCGTCTGTCCAGCCAAGCACACGTGGTGCTGCCCGAAGGCAGTGTAACCAGCAGCCAGAGAGGGTAAACACGCTCTGAGACCACTCCTGACTGGGAAGGGGGAGGCTGCCACCGCCTGCCTGCGCCTGAGCTTCCATTCCCGAGCCCCACAGCTGCGCCCCTGGAGGTCGAGTAGCCAGGGTCCAAGAAGTCTGCTCAGATTCGCCCCTGTGACCTCGGGCCCAGGTACTGCGTCTGGGCGCCCACCTGGTTCCTGTGACTGAGACCTGGCTTCAAATCTGGGCATCCCCACTCCCTCGCTGTGTGACCTGGGTTGGGTGCTTAGCCTCCGGCCCTCATGTAAATCAGAGGCGTCTGTCAATCACAGGCGATAATGGTGCCTCTTCTTTCAGGAAACGTCATGAGAGCCACGACAGAGAACTCAGGCACCGCACTCTGCGCAGCACCTGCCCTCAGATGTTACTTAGCACTGGCCTTGGCCCAGGCCTTGCTTTGCTGGGCCTGGGTCCCCCCGAAGGTGCTCCAGGACTGGGGTCCTGCCCACCTTGTTCTCACTGTGCACCAGCCCTAGACGTGAGGCCTGTCCCCACACCCCAGCCCCAGGACACCCCCGTCCTACCCACACTGTCCCTGAAGACCAGACCATCAGAGTGTGACGCCAGCAAGCGCGGGCGGCAGGGGCTCACGGAGCCGTGTCAGCTGCTTAACCAGCCAGAACACCTCGTCGCTTCTCGAGATGTTGTGATGCTTGTGGCACTTGTCAAGCTTTGTAAAATGTCTGATTTGGTAGTGATTTATTTTCTCATCTAAGTATATACTCACTTTCCTGACCAAGGTGGTATTCACAGTGGTGTGGCCTCACCCCTGCATGCACCTCAGGCCCCATGAAACCCGATCCACGCCACGCCCACCCCCTCCCTCGCCACCCGAGGGCCCAGGGCCAGCTCCTCCCAGAGCGTCCTCTGCCATTCCCAAGCGAGGCAGCCTCCTGCCAGGGGACCCTTCCAGGGGCAGGACTTGATTTCAAACGCATTTCTTCTTCTCATGAATAGAGACAGGAATTTCTCTGTGGGTGTCAGAGCGGCAGGCTGGGGGGCAGGGGGCTTCTGGACTCACACAGACGCCAACACTTTGGACGTAGATCTGCATGAGGTGGAGATGGAGGTTCATGGCCTTCTCCCGCTCCCATTCTTTCTCCGACAAGATCCACTTTTCCAGGAGCTACAAGTAGAGCGTGAAACACAGAAAGGGACATTGAAATCCAGAGGCCAGCCCTTCCCTGGCCTGCTCTCCTGGTCTCTCCCACTCAGAGTCTAACTTGCAGGGCCTGGGTGGTTCTAGACGCTGGTCTCTTTCCAGGCCCCATGCACCCCTAGGGGGATGAGGTTGTGAGAGAAGAAAGAACACCCCCAGCACCCTACCAGGAAGGCGCTGGACTGACAAGCTTGGCTTTGTCCCAAATGTTTGCCTGTGGGTGAGAGGCCGGGAACACAGCCCAGCCCGCACTCCGGGGCCTGTGTGGTCATGTCCCTAGTAACAGAGTTTAACAAAGCACGAAGCAGAAACTGATGAAGCTGAAAGGGGAAATAAACAAACCCCCAGTGGAAGTCAGAGATTTCAGCAGCTTCTCCCTCAATAACTGATAACCAAGGAGACAGAATCGGGAAAGATGCAGAAAGCTCGGACAACCAACCCGACCTAATTGATATCTAGAACATTCCACCCAAAGCAGCAGAACACTTTCCAGATACACCAAGACAGGCCACACCTGGGCAATGGAATAAGTCTCAATTGATTTAAAAGGACTTGAATTATGCAAATTCTGTCCTCAGACTACAAAGGAGTTAAATTAGGAATAAAAAAAAAAACTCTGGAAAACTCTCAAATATTTGGAATTAGAAATTTCTAGATAACCATGGGTCAAAGGAGAAGTCGAAAGAGACATTAAAATGTATTTTGAACTGAAATAAAATTAGAACACAACATATAATATTTGTGGGGCGCAGTGACAAAGAACAAAGGCAGTCGACTCCTACTGTCTGCTCCTGATTTCAAGACTTAATGTAACGTTGTAGGAATCAAGACAGGATGACACTGGTGTAAAGATAAGACAAATATATCAATAGAGCAGGATGGGTGTCCAGAAATAGATCCACACATACGTGGTCAATTGATTTTTGACAAGGATGCAAAGGTAATTCGATGGAGAAAAGATAGTCTTGCTGACATATGATGCTGAAACAATTGGTTATCCATGTGCAAAAAAATAAAAGAAAATAAACTTTGATTCATATTAAAAAAGAAAACTTAACCCAAAATATATCATAGACTTAACTCTACACCCTGAAACTGCCAAGTTCTAGAAGAAAATCTAGGAGAAAATTTTTGTGGTCTTGGGTTAGGCAAAGATTACTTAGACATGACACGAAAAGCATGACCCATAGAAGAAAAAAATGATAAATTAGACTCCATCGAAATTAAAAGCTTCAGCTCTTCAAAAGACACTGAAATTAATGAAAAGGTAAGTCACAGACCAGGAGCAAATGTTTGCAGATCACCTAAAGGACTTGTTTTCAGAACATCTAAAACCTCCTCCAACTCAATAATGAGAAAGTAAACAACCTAATTAAAAAAGAAAAAACCCTACTGGCACCCTTCAAGAATACCAACATTATGAAAGACAATGAAAGGCTGAGGAATTGTTCCAGGTTGAAAGAGAGAGTGAGGAGACATGACAATTCATTGCAATGCATAATACAGATTAGAACCTAGGTTTGGGGGAAAATAACTTAAAAGGATATTATTGGGACAATTAGAAGGTAGATTAGAATGTAGCATTGCTTCAATATTAAATTTCCTTGTTTTGATCACTGTGTTGTTGTTATATAAGAGAACATTTTTGTCCTTCATGTCAGCAACCAACACTATGTGATTCAAAAGGGGCGTGCGTGTGTGTGTGTGTGTGTGTGTGTGTGTGAATGAGAAAAAGAAAGAAAAAGAAAGTCACAAAATTATTAAGAACCGTGGATCTGGTTGAAAAGTGTACAGGAGTTCTTTGTACTATTCTTGCAGCTTCTCAGCCACTTTGAAGTTTTATCTAAACAAAATTCCCCCAATCAGTTTTTAATGTGTACCCCTGCTTCCCACAGAGCCTCTGGCTCTCAAGCCAGCTTTCTGGGAGGGGTGGCCACCCTGGCTTCTGGCCCCTCGCCAGACAACTTACATGCACCATCTCCTGCAGCCCCTTGGGGTCCAGCTGCCTCTGCATGAGGCCCTCCATCAGCTGCTCCAGGGCGCACAGGGTGTTCACATAGAGGGTCTGCGGTCAAGAGAGGGGAGAGCTGGAGCCACACACAGCCACCCACTCCGACTCTGTGCAGGTCCACTCCAGGGTCACGTACTGTGAGATGGTCTGATAATCGCCCTTTGACTTTTGCTTAGATTGAGTTCTCTAAACCTAGCTTCTCATGTGACGTGTGAGACAACCTCTAGAGGGACCCGTTTTACAAAGGGGAAAACCGAACTCCTAGAGCCTAGGTCTCCTGACCCCTCATCTGGGGCCAAGACCTTCAGGCACAGATGGCGACCTGCCCACAAAAGATTTGTCCTCCTTTTCCACAGCATTACTGGAAACCAGCCATCCAGGCAAGGACTACATTTCCCAGGATCCCTTGCATCCAGGTGGAGCCATGTGACTGAGTTCTGGCCAGTGGAAGATGGGCAAAGTGGCTTAGAAACCCTCCAGGCTCTCTCTCAAGCTGGGTATCAGTGCCCACAGGGACTTAGGAGCCATGCGTTGGAGACGCTGGTGCCTCTGTCAGCCTGGGTCCCTGAATAACCGCATGAAGCAGCCTCATCGCCACCTCTGCTGCCAATTAGACTTAATGTGAGGGAGAAATAAACTTTCATCATGTTAAACCATGGAGATTTCGGAGTTTGTTACAGCAGCCAGCATTCCCTTACACTTACTGACAGAGCCTGCTGCACTTTGCTGCCTCCAGCCACTCACAGGTGGCTCAGGATGGTGGGCTCTCGGCACTGCCCGTGTTAATGTGAACTTCCAAGTCCTGACGCAGAAAATGAGGTGACCCAGAGGGACCTACCTTAATGGACTCATTTTCTCCTGGGGGTTGGAGAGAAATGACAGAATGTATACTGATATCCATCAGCTCACTGCTTTCCTCTGTGGAGTAGAAAGGCTTCAGTTTGCTAGAGAAAGAAGTGACAAGAGGAGCAGTCAGTGGGGGGTTGAGAACCCGCCACCCTCTGCCCAGCCTGGGGTGTGGAGGTGTGTCAGAGAATGAGGGAGAGGCCAGCATCCCTGGTTGGGGGCTCAGACCTGCATCCCTTCCCAGGGCCCTGGATCCACCCACCACCAGTATCCAGTGACTGTCTGTGATTGATGGGGAGACTCAGGGGCCCAGGGCCACCTCTCCTACTTATCGCCTGTGCTGAGCCTGCCCCTCTCCTGTTCTGGAACATTCCATCACTCCTCCCTAACCACAACCAAGGACTCTGCCTCCCAGGCTGGTCCTGGCCCAGGGGTTTTCAATGGTAATACCTGGAGCTTATTAGAAATGCAGATTCTGTGGCTCGACCGCAGAGCTACCGAACCAAAAACTCCAAAATGGAGCCCAGCCGTCGGTGTTTTAATAAACCTTCTGGGGTGGTAGCTAGCTGCTTGGTGCGTGCTAGCTCATTCTCTTTCTGCCCACTTCATAGACAGTTCTCAAGCCTAGGTGCCCACTAAGATCACAGGAGGGCTTTTCAATTAAGGGCTTCAAGGGCCATGCCCAGCTCCGGGGATCTTACTTAAGGGTCTAGGGTGGGGGTGGGTATCAGCGCCGCTCAAAGTTCCCCACTGGCTCTGCTGTGCCTCCAGCATTGGGAGCCACCGCCAGCTTTAAATCCCTGCCCCCAAAGGGGTCCTGCACTTCACCCTGCCAGTTCAGCTCCTACCCAAATCTGGTCATTTTGTTTAAGTCAAAAGCCAACTCTCCCACCAAGGCCTTTGACAGCCTTTGTTATATCGACTGAGTGGCATCTTATTAGCAGCCCCCTTGTTTGGTTTTACTTAGCTATTTTCCTACAAATACTCAGCTCCGACCTGTAATTCCTTGTGTGTGTGTTTCTTACCTCCAAGTCCCCGAAGGGATGTTTGTGAATTTTGTTTGAAATCTGCCCATGTGCTCCCTCTTAAAGCGACAGAGAGTTCTGCTATGAGCCTAAATGTTGACTCTGACGCCATAGGTGAAGAATTCCTAGAGCCCACTTGGCCACTTCAAATACTCATTTACAAACACCTTTCTTCCCGCACCTTCCCCTGCCCCACCAGCGGACAGACAATTCCCAGAAGGCAAACCTCAGCCTTCTATTACTTTGTATTAACTGTATCAATACTGGATCAATAAATACATTCCTTGACTGAGCCCAGCCCAACCTGAAGGACGGTCTTTCCCTGCTGTGCTATGCATCACCACTGTGGGATTTCTAGCTCAAAACATCCCCTAAGGGACCAAGGAGTAGCCCACCCACCACCAGCCATTCACCTCCCAATCCAAAGAGAAGAGCCTGACTTGAAGTATTGCTGAGAATTATGGGAAAGAGCTGGTGGGAGCAGACCTCCCCCCTTCCTAGGAAGGCCCATTGCCCTGGAAGCTGCATCCCGACTTGCTGGCTACAGAGGAGGAGAGGGCAAAGGAGGTGCGAGCCCCCGCAGAGCACTGGCGGGGGGGGGGGGTGTCTCAGACTTTGCCTCCACCCAGGGGAGGCATCTGGGACCCAGGCAGGGGCCCAGCTCACCTCAGGTGCGAGAGGGCCTCCATCGCCATCGTCCGTACAGGAGAAACCAGGCTGTCAGTTGGTTCTGCCTTGATGATCGTCTGTCCGGAGAGCAGGGAGTGAGCTCCCAGCCACCCAGAGTCCCGGGACAGGCAGCCGAGTGGCTTGGGCCGACAGTGACCATGATGGCGGCTGCACTCGGGGGTGACAGCCAGGAAGGCCTGACATTGTGTGATCAGCTCTGATACCCCACACCATTTTCATTCTTTTTACAGTCAGTGGCCTTCGACATTCTAGGTAGGGAAGGCAGCAAAATCTGGCAGGAGGAGTGGGGCTGAGAGAGGCCTGGGCTCCTGGATCAGGTCTGCACTCGCTGGCTGTGTGTCCTGGGCAAGGCGCTTCCCGCTCCTGATCCCGTGCATGGAAATGAGCACTGGGCCAGGCCAGCGGGTATTACAGGCATAAAGTTCCCGGCCCCCGGCGGGAGCCTAACAACTGGGTGTTTCCTAATCAGGGCCTCCTGTTCCACCCACAACTCACTTCCCTCCAGGAGTGGCTGGAGTGGCTTCCAGGGGCCAAGGCATTGCCAGGGAGTGAGGAGGTCTGGGGACCAGGAACACTGGCTGCCTCACACACCCTCAGCAGCCCCCTGTCACGGCTTCTTGCCTTCGGACCATTGACACTTTCAAGATCTTAACAGAGTTTTGTGCAAAAATAGCTTTGGAACCGAGCAGAACTCTGCCCGGACCACCCCCCTCCCAAGCGCAAAAGCCTCTACCTACGTCCCCTGCCTCCTGTGTGTAGAAAAGTGGCGTCTCCCATGCCTCCCTGAGTCACAAAAGAGCAGGCTCAAGCCATTATGATGAGGACAACAGAGTCCCAGACTCACTGTGTGACCACACTCCTGAGTTGTTTTACCGACACTATAACTGTCACCAGAGGGAGAAGGCTAACTGCGCGATGACCAGACTGCAGACATGGCATTAGCTGCTCCTTCTTGAGCAGGACTGACTCTGACTAGCACACCTTTCAATTCTTTTGACCCCACAGTACCTTGTCTTCAAAGAAGTAAGAATGAAGATTAAGTAAAGAACAGGTGACCAGATCTCTTCCCTGGCTTCCCCTTCAGGAATCTCACATACAAGCTGTGTGAACAAGGAAGCACTAAAGAAAGATGACGAGAAGCCGGCGAGCCTGCGCACAGCCAGAGGCGGCTCCAAGTCTGCTCCCGCCTCAGCGACTAGCTGAGGCTCCTTCCCCTCTTCCTTTAAACCTTTCATGGCCGAACAGAACCTGGGGAGCTGGCTCTGGGGACATGAGCCCACCTTCTCCCCAGACTGCCGGCTTTCTGATTAAAAGCAACTTTCCTTTCTACCAACATCTGCCTCTCGAGTGTTGATTTTCAAGCAGCGAGCAGCCAGATCTGAGTTCAGTGACACTTTAAGTCCTGTTTGCAAAAGATCCCTACCCCCTGACCCCTCCGATGCAGAAATACTGGGACTATATCTGGACTGACCCAGGGGACTCTGTCTCCCAGCCCTGAACTGGCCGTCTCTGGGGCATCACAGGGCCCAAGAGGGGCGGGGTCTTCAACCCTGTTTTCCAGACTGTTTTCTGGCCATGAAACCCTTCATCAGATTCCAGAATGTCACACCCAGAAGTTTTACAGTTGGATCAAAGCAGAACTGAGACAGGAGGGGCTTCAGAGACCCCCGTCACCCCCTTGTCCCTCAGATGCTTTCAGGGCCTCTCTCTGACCAGGGAGAAGCCGGTCAGCAGAGTTAGACCCCAAATCCGCCCAGGACCAAGGAAGTTCCCAGCTTACCATTATAATGCCAGTAAGAGTCGCCTTTTGGGCAAGCTGGAAGTCCTCCAGGTCCTTGATGTTTCTGATGGCATTGGTGACCTGCACCATACTCTTCAAGAAGGCTATTTTGAGGTAGATGTCCTATGCACAGACCAAGACGAGGGACCGGAGGGGCATGCTGTGAGTGAGCCCCAGAGACCCCAGGCGCCAGCCCATGTTCCTGGACCCTGTGGCCACATGGGATGCTCCTTCCCCCAGCTGAAGAAGAGTCAACGTCAGGGTGCTCCAAGAGACGGCCAGCCCCATGCTGTCCTCCAGCCACCTGACAGAGCATTTACCATCTGTGGGGACACGGGCCAGGCCCTGGACAGGGCACACCACCCTCCAGTGCCCCGCAGAAAGTGCTGCCTCCCCCAGACCCCCGCGCTGCGCCCAAGGACAGCGATGCTGGTCAGTGGGCAACTTCGCGGACCGGGGACTCCGAGCCCTGTGTGTTACCGAAGAGGCAGAATAAGTTACAGAGATAAAATTGTTTTTGCCTTTACGGCATGAATGAGCCTTGAGGACATCATGCTGAATGACATAAGCCAGTCACAAAAGAATGACACTGTGAGATTCCAGTTATATGAGACACCTGGAGTGACAGGTGCATAGAGACAGGAAGTGGAGGGAGGGGGAGGGGAGGGGAGTTGGTGGGGACAGAGTTTTAGTTTGGTTTTAGGTCTGGAGGTGGACAGCGGTGATGGTTGCACAACGGTTTCAGTGTACTTAATGCCACTGAGCTGTGTGCTTAAAAACAGTTACAATGGCAAATCCCATGTGTACTTTACTGCAAACTTAAAAACAATAAAACTTAGGTTATGTTTGCTTTATCCTCTGTTTTCTCCTCCTTATCTTTCCAAGAAAGTAGCCAGTCTTTTTGCATCTCTGCAGACAACCACACTTCTTGTGCCTTGTGAAAGGGCTGGGGTCGGGTGTCGAGGTGAGGGGCAGAGGTGAGGGCAGAGGGAGTGAGAGAGGCCGGGCAGAGTGGGGGGCTTTTGCTGTGACTTCAGGGACCCACCTTCACCCCGCCCAGCCATCGAGGGCGGGGGATGCCCCCCGGCCCTAACCCCACAGCTGCAGAGAACAGCACAGACTGTGGCAAAGGGCTTCCCAAACGGTGGGTATCAAGTAGGACTCCTGGATGTCCCCTGGGTGGGGCTGGGGGTGTCCTGGTAATGGTGCAGAGTGACTCTCTGCCAGCCCGGCTCAAGGAGGGTGTCCCTGGGCACCGGAGTGGGTGTGTGGCAACCCACATTTACCTGGCAGCTGCTGGAGTAGTGATGAATGATCTTGGCAGTGATCGGGTTGTCCAGGTGGGTGAGGAGCATCTGTGGGTGGCAATGTGAGGCCACGCAGCTGTACATCACCATGAGGGTGCCCTTCACGGTCTCCCGCCTCCAGGGGTGGTCCTTCTGCAAGGCCAACGAGAAGGGGAAGAACCACTGAGCGGATGGAGAGGGAGGGTCTGATCTTTCAGCTGACTATTTCCTGGGTGCCTGAAATGCTCACTCATTCACTCATTCATTCAACGTGTCTTTACTGAGCCCTACATGCCAGGCCCTGGGTGTACAGCGGTGAGCAAGTCAGACCAGAGCCACGACTGCCCATTAGCTGTGAGAAGGTGGTTTGTGTGGACACCCCTAAACAGAGGCTGCTGGGCCCCAACTCATCCTCTCACCTGCCGGGCACCTGCTCTGGGCCAGGGGCTCTCATGATGCTGGGGATGCAGTGGGAAGAGAGCCTCAGCCCTGCTCTCCTGGGAGGAGGTGTCAGAGGCCACCAAGCCCACCAGGAAGGAGGGTAAGGGGTCCCCCTCCTTCCAGGCCTCAAACAGAAATCCAGCTCTCAGGTCTCACTTTGTAGAGAAGCTGGGGTTGAAGCCTGGACACTCTCAAATCTCCCCATTCAAACTACCAAACCCCCAGGGCAAGGGTCCAAGGTCAAGGCAAAACCTTAGGCATCAGTGACTCTCGATGGTTGCCCACTGGGGACTCAGCCAACCTGTGGCACCGCACCCTATGGCCCGGAGGGGCAGCCTCCGGAGGCCGCCCATCGGCTGTGTGGTCCAACCCCCAGCATCCGCACTGGTCCTCTGCGGGCCTTTGAACCTGCTTCTGAGCTCTCACTTGTAGGACAGTGGACATTACAGCCCCTCCATCCCAGCTCCACTGACTCACTGAGGCAGAGCTCCCAGCACACGGCAAGCACCTGCTGGGCACCACCTGAGAGCTTCTTCAGATCCAGGGGGTTGGAGTGAGGCCTGCAAAGACCCCTGCTGCTGGCCAAAGGGGGTCACCATGAGTAGCCAGGAGCTAGGACTCCTTTATAATCTCTGGGCTCAGAAAAGACCCAGCCTATGTTCTTCAGATAATCTGAGAGCAAAGGTTTGTCAGAGGCAGCCTCCGGACCTCAGCCACTTTGGTGAAGGACACACAGCGGGAGTTCCTTACTGAAATCTAGCAAGAACCTCGGTTGGATGCGGAGAGCATCGTTCTAAGAGGCCCCCTGGACCTGACTGTGGAGCAAAGTGCCTCACCCGCCAAGCGCCGATCTGCCAGTACTGCTCCGACTCCTGGATCCTCTCCTCAAAGTCATGCAAAACATTCAGCACTGTCTTCACCTGGCCCCGGGCACACAGGCCAAAGCACAGAATCACACCCTGCAGGGACACCCAGCCGGGCAGGGTGAGGGCAGCAGGCAGGGGCAAGAGAGGAGCCCCCCCATACACATGCACACACACGCCCAGGTAAACACTCCTGCATGCCATGTACACACGCGTGCACACATACATGCACACATACATGCGTGCACACACCGCGTCCCCTGAAGGTCCAGAGGGGACGGCAGGGCACCCTCACCTCCCGGTCAAAGTCATTACTGTAGTCTGTCTTGTAGAGCAGCTCCAGCAGCTGCACCTCCACCTTGTCAGCCTCCAGGCCCACGGCCAAGGTGAAGCCCAAGGCCTGGTACAGAAAGCCCTGGAGAGGCAGAAGGAGGAAGCGAGCATCAGGCCTACTCTGACCCACTCTGGGATCACTGCCGTGGGGAGTTGGCTACCCATTCCTCTAGGTTTAAAAAAAAAGGGGGCAGACATTATGCATTTTGTAGATCCTTTAAAGGAAATATTCAGGTTATTCTGGGGGGTCGGACTGTACAAAGGCAGGCATGTTACAAATAGTGAGGGACAGGTTTCTCTCTTATATAAGTTGAATCAGTTTACACTCCCACCAGCACGTCTAAGAGCACCTGTTTTCCCACATTCTCTCTGACTTAGGATATTATCACTGAAGGTGGAACGTTCGCATTTTGATTTGTTTCTTTGATTAGTCATCTTTGCGTCTTCTCATGATCCACTCTTTGAATTTCTGCCTATATTCTTTCCCCGTTGTTGGATTATTTCCCCTATTTTATTTTTTGTTTGTAAGAACGTGTGTATATTTGGAAAAATAACAAGAACAAACATCTATCAGCTCGTGTAATCCACATGACAACTCTGTAAGGTAAATGTGATTACAGTATCTGGAGGTGAGGAAACTTGCAGGAACTGGTGGAAGCAGGATTTAAAATCAAGCATGGTGTGAGGCTCAGTTATTTTTTATTGAAGTGTAGTTGATTTACAATGTTGTGTTAGCTTCAGGTGGACAGCATAGGGTTTCAGATTTTTTTTCTGATTATGTCTCCTTATAGGTTATTATAAGATATTGAATATAATTCCCTGTGCTATAAAGTAACTTCTTGTTGCTTATATATTATATACATGGTAGTTTGTATCTATTAGCCCCATACTCCTATTTATCCCTCCCCCATCTTCCCTCTTCCCTTTTGACAACCATAAGTTTGCTTTCTATATCTGTGAGTCTGTTTCTGTTTTGTAGATACATTCATTTGTATATTCCACATATAAATGATATCATATAGTATTTATCTTTCTCTGTCTGACTTACTTCACTAGTATAATATTCTCCAGGTCCATCCAGGTTGCTGCAAATGGCAATATTTCATTCTTTTTATGGCTGAGTAATCCTCCATGGTATGTATATACCACATCTTCTTAAGCCAATTGTCTGTTGATGGGCACTTGTGTTGTTTCCATGTCTTGGCTATTGTAAATAGTTCCACCATGAACATTGAGGGCTTACAAATATTTTCGAATTAGAGTTTTCATTTTTTTCTGGATATAGACCCAGGAGTAGGATTGCTGGATTTTATGGTAGCTCTGTTTTCAGTTTTTTTATGGAAACTTCATACTGTTTTTCATAGTGGCTGCATCAATTTAAGTTCCCACCAACAGTGTAGGAAGGTTCCCTTTTCTCCACACACTCTCCAGTATTTACTATCTGTAGACTTTTTGATGATGGCCATCCTGGCAGGTGTGAGGCGATACTTCATTGTGGCTTTGATTTGCATTTCTCTAATAACTAGCAATGTTGAGCATCTTTTCATATACCTGATGGCCATCTGTATGTCTTCTTTGGAAAAATGTTTATTTAGGGCTTCCGCCTATTTTTTTTTCCAGTATTGAGTTGTATGAGCTGTTCGTATATTCTTGATGTTAACCTTTTGTCAGTCGCATTGTTGCAAATATTTTCTCCTTTCCTGTAGGCTGTCTTTTCATAGGCTCATTTCTTAACAACCATGTATCAGGAGCCTCAGCTGGCAGACCCCTCTCAGTGGTATGTTTCCCAATGTCTCATTTCCCTTTTAATTTATTCAAACTGATGTTGTTCAGTCACACAGAACATTTTTATTTTCATAGAGTACGGCCTCTTTTGTTTCCTTTGTCTTTCTTGGTTTCTTTTTACGCATATGAAGGCCTGTTCCACACGAAGATTACAAAAATATTCATCAACATATTCTTCTAGATGGTCCCTGGTTGTATTTCATTTTGTACACTTACATCTTTGATCTGTTCTAGGAGCACAAACACAAGCTGCATTTTCAATGTGCTTTTAGCTACTGTCTTTCATTTTTTTGTTTTTTTGTTTTTTTTTCCATTCAGATGAACTTGGAAATAATCTTGTCAAATTCCGTAAAACTGTCACATTTCCACAAAAACTCCTTTTGGGAATCTGACTGGGAACAAATTGTATTGCAGATTAATTTGAGAAAAAAAGGACACCTTAACAACATTGAGACTTCCTATCCAAGAACCAGAGATGGTGTTAATTTTATCAGGCAGCTTCCCGGCCTCTCCTTGTGGTTTGGAGTTCTTCACTTTGGTTCCATATATTTCATCTCGTTGCTATCTTATTTGATTATAAATTTTTACATTGTGTTGCTGCTATGTTTTTTTCTTTTTTTTACATTTTTTTTTCCAGTTTGTGTGTGTGTGTGTTGCTTCTTTCACTAGGATCTTTCTTCGTTACATTGTATTTTTGTTGTATTTGTATACAGGAAAGATGATGATTTCTGCATATTAATTTTGGGAATGACTATCTACTGGGGTAGTAAGTCTGGACATTACATTAGCCATCTTGCCCCTACCTGGAAGATGCCAGTCTGAGCGATGAAGAGACTGAGAGAGTCCTGAGGAAATTCCTTAAGCCACTGTATTTAATCATGACTTTTTAAGTTATCTGAGCCAATAAAATCCTATTTATTTATTTACTTTCCTGAAACTAGGTAATTACTGTAATGTGGTTGAATTACAAGCATTTGCTTATTAAATATTACATACACGTTTCTTTCAAATGGGCATCTGGCCTTAAATGGACATCTGATAAAACCTTATACCCACACCTCTATAGCATTTAGAGATAGAAGATACACTTTACTATTTGTTATTTTGCATACTCAACTATGAAAGGTATACATTTGAACAAATGCAAGTTTTAAGTGACACCTGTAAAAATCTTTTTCTAAACATCTTTATTGAGATATAATTTACACACCATTAAAATAACCCATTTAAAGTTTACAAATTCAGTGGCGTATTCACAAAACTGTACAACCATCATCAATCAAGTTTAGAATAGTTTCATCACCCCAAAAAAGAAACCCTGTGCCCATTGGCAATCACTGCATATGCCCGCGAGTCCCTGCCAACCAACTCACCTACTTTCTGTCTCTATGGATTTGCCTATTCTGGATATCTCAAATGAGAAGAATCATACCATATGTGGTCCTCTGTGTTCCTTTGCACCTGGCTTCTTTCACTTAGCATGTTTTCAAAGGTCATCCTTTTGTGCCATATGTTAAGACATCATTCCTTTCTATGACTGAATAAGACTCCATTGTAGGGATATACCACATTTTGTTTATCCATTCACCCACTGGTGAACATTCGAGATTTCTCCATATTTTGGTTATATGCTCTGGACATTCATGTACAAGTTCTTGTGTGGACATACGTTTCCATTTCTCCTAGGCATATATAGTTCCGAGCAGAATTGCTAGATCATAGGGGAACTTTATATTTAACATATCAAGGAAATGTCAAACTGTTTTACAAAAACACTGCTCCATTCTGTGTTCACACCAGCAACATAGAAGGGTTCAAATTTCTCCACATTCTTGCCAATATTTTTATTATCTTTTTTATTATAGCCATCCTTGTGGGTGTGGAGTAATATCTTGTTGCGGTTTTGACTTGCATTTCCCTAATGGTAATGATCCTGAATATTTTTTCATGTGATTATTTGCCATTTGTGTATCTTTTTTGAAGCAATATCTACTCAAACCTTTGCACGTTTTTAATTGGCTTATTTGTCATTTTATTATTGAGTTGTAAGAGTTCTTCATGTATTCTAGACACATGGTCCTCATCAGGAACTAGATTTGCACATATTTCCTCTCATTCTGTGAGTCGTCTTTTCACTTTCTTAATGGTACCATTTTCAGCGTAAGAGTTTTCAGTCTTGTTGATGTCCGATTTATCTCATTTTTCTTTCATCACTCAATGTTTTTGGTGTCACATCTCAGAAGACTTTGGCCAAGCCAAGGTTATGAAGATTTCCACCTATGTTTTATTCTAAGAGTTTTATAGTTCCAGCTTTTGTATTTAAATCTATGATCCATTATAAGTTAATTTTTGTGTATGGTATGAGGAAGGGGTCCAACTTCATTCTTTTGTAAGTGGGCATGCAGTTTTCCCAGCATCATTTGTTGAAAAGACTATTCTTTCCCCACTGAACTGTCTTGGCACTCTTGTTGAAAATCAATTGACAGGAAATGTGAGGTTTCTTTCCAGACTCTCAATTCTATTCCATCAGTCTATTACCTGTCCTAATGCCAGTACCACACTCCCTTGTGTACTGCAATTATGCAGGAAGTCTTCAAATTGCAAAACCTGAGCCCTTCAACTTCGTTTTTTAAGCATAACTGTGTTGGCTACTCTGGGCCCTTTACATTATGAATTTTAGGATCACCTTGTCAATCTTGTGGGGGAAAGGCCAGCTGAGATTATGGTAAGGATCATGTTTGATCATGTTGAATCTGTAGATAAATGAGACATGTCACCCTCTTAATGTATCTTAAATATATTATCTTTCAATCCATGAACATGAAATGCTTCCCATTGGTTGAGATCATCTCTGATTTTCAACAATGTTTATAATTTTGTGAAGACCCTTTTAGAATGGAATATACACATGTGGGGGCCATGAGTTAATAGCTGGATGAGTCAGGGGTGAGAAACGAATCTGTGGGGTGGAGATGGGGGTGGGGACAGGTTGTGCAGCATCGTTTGATAGAAGGTGTCCTGCTTTAGAAGTTGGGGGTCCAGCTCCAAATCCCAGCTTGCCCACTCCTTTTCCCCTCTCCAGGCCTTATCTTCTTCCCTCATTGACCTTTTGTGGTTCAGTGTCATCCTCACCCTTTTCACTATTTACCAAAACATGTTCAGACATCTCATTCCTTGCCTATTGACTCTGCTGACAAAAGTTGTTATATTGAAAGGAGTGAAGTGAGAAGAAGGGGAAACTGGTGGCTGGAGGAGAGAGTCCCAGCTCCAACAAAGCAGGTTCTTAAGGAAAAACAGGACAAAACTAAAACTAAAACCCACTAGTCTAGACCAGCCTTTCCTCCCAGGACCCTGTGGACAGCCACAGGTACAGCTGGCCTCACACACACCACGGGACCCTCTCCGGTTTACTGTCCCTCCCTATCTGGACTGCCTTGCCTCCAGGAACCAACCTTCTCCAGGGAGGGGCTGTCGAAGCTCTCGATCTGGTTGTTCAGCTCTTTGCCCAGGCGCAGGCTCCAGTTGGAACCCCGAGTCTTCTTGAGGGAGTTTCTCAGAAACTGGGGAGACAGAAGACATCGGTGGGCCATATTCTAGCCCCCTCCACCCATCTCTAGACCGCTTAACCCAAATAGGGCTAATGTTTTGTGGGCTGGGGACTGGCGGGAGGGCTGCCACCCTGTGCTGCTTTCCTGGACTCTTGGGTCCCCAGGGTGGAAGCTCTCTGTCCTCTCCTGCTGTGGACACGTATGTACTCCCCCAGTCCTCTGACAGAAGGAGAATATGTCCCTTAGGGGCCTCTTAACTCCCCACCCACCAACCCCACTGGGAGCCCTCCCCCAGCCCTGTCTCCCCACCCTGGCCTCAGCAGGTGGGGTCGCCTCTACCTGAATCAGCTTGTCCTCCCAAGTCTTCTGATTCCAAGTAAACTCAGTATGTTCTGCAGAGAGAAGGACCACACATGCTAATGTCTCCTGCTGCCTCCACCCCACCCTAGGTCGCCTCCTCAGCAGGTGTCTGAGGACTTCCGCAGATGGGCTCACCACTCGGCATTTTCCTCCCCACCTTCCCAAGGACTAAAATACACTGTGCCAGCCCCTGGGAGCCTTGGATCCTGTTGATGAGGTCATGTGATCAGTACCCAGCATGTACACTGACGGGGGCAGGCTCAGGTGCACACCCGGGCACCTCACCTTCCAGGTACTTGACCAGCAGCGGAATCTCCAGCTCCCACATGTCGGCCATGGAGGGTGCAATGCTCTGGCTCAGGGTCCTCAGAAGGTTGAGCATGGCAATCCCACGGCCCTCCCCCTTGTAGGGAGATGACATCAGCACCTGGAGGGCACCAAGACTCCAGGGGGCTGTGCCCGGGCTGGGCAGCCCCAGGCCCTCGCTCCTCAACCTGGCTGCATGCTCATAAAGGGGAGAGTTGGAGAGGATGGGTTGTTTTCAAACAGAGTCTCGGGGATCAGAGCATCCCCCAAAAGGATGCTGCAGGGAGGAAAGGAGATGAGAGGGGGGACTGTGGGCTCCCTCCCTACCCTGGCTTCCACGGAGCAGGGATTGGTGTCCAGGGTCAACACAAGGAGGACGACACATGGGTGCAGGACTGAGCCGATCCCCTGGGGACTGGCAGGCTACAGGCAGTGTCCTGGGGATGCTTTGGGACCGTTCAAAGGCCAAGCAGAGGAATCTGGGAGCATACTGCCCCAACCACATCTACCCCAGAGGGCCAACAGAGACCTGGAAAGCTCTGCCTGTCAGGCTTCCAGCTCCCTCCTCTCCCAGGAGGCTCCGGGAATTAGGTGCTCAAGGGAGAGGAGTCCAGGGCCCAAGTGAGCCACTCACCAGGAGACGGGCCAGCAGCTTCTGCGGTGCAGGCAGGTCCACTGAGAAAGAAGAAGTTGCGACCTCTGCTGAAGCTGCCCAGCCCATCCCAGCACATGCTTCTATGCCCTCGGGCGTGCTTTATCCTGCAAGGTGCTTCCCGACAGCATCCCCTTGCCCCAGAATGGAGGATGGTCAGCACAGGGGACTTTCCACAAAGAACATCATTAGAATTGGCTTATGCTGGAGGAGGGCGTATGGGCTGGGGCTTAGAAGATGGCGTTCTCAGGACTCGCCCACTTTGTAATGGACACCAGGACCCGTTAGGGGAGAGTCTGTCTCCCATCACCTCGCTTCACCTCCCTCTGCTGGCTTTGGGAGGCAATGAGCCCCTGAGAAGTAAACTCACAGCACTTGGACCCATGGGTGAGGGAGGGCCAGGCCTGCTGAGAAGCTGCAGGTGGGGGGCCCAGGAGAGGACCCAGCCCCAGAGTCGGGGTGGGGGTTTGAGGAAGCCCTAAAAGGGTAGCCTAGCTGGTTGCTCAGAGCAGCCTCCGCCCTTCACCATTCCTGGGTCCTGGAAGGCTCCTCGTCACCTTTGGTCACTGGCCATGCCCATCCACAATGCCCCAGGCCCTTGAGAGCCATTGCCTTGTGACAGCGGTGTCATCCATAAGTAGGTCAGCCTGGTCACTTTCTTGAGAGTCTGGTGTTAATGTGCTCAATCTGAGGGGACCCCAGTGGGGCTGGTTTCAGAGGACTCAGATGGGAATGTCTGTAGCTCCCCCAGCTGGCTCACTGAGGCCCAGAGAGGTCACACCTGGAGAGAGCTTGAGCCAGGCCCTCTGCAGGTGGGGCCTGGGCCGGAGGGCAGGGACGTGAGGAATGACCTTCCTGAGGAACTCTGTACAATTTCAATCTCCTTAGATACGGCAGGGGTGGCCTCTGGCCTGGCTGCTTGGAAGCCAGAATGCTTCCTGGAAAGGGGAAGCCTTCCAAGGTTTGGGGCACCCTGGTGAGCTGGCGCGGGGCTGCTGCTCACCGTGCCTGCTCCTGCTGGTCGCACTGGCCTCCACATCCTTGGTGTGGAGCTGCTGTTCTGCCAGGTTCGTGAGGCTGATGCAGATGGGGGTCAAGGCCTCCATGTAATCGGTCTCCATGATGTAGCACAAGAGCCTCACCCAGAACTCCTGGGCGGCGGGGAAAGGGGGCAGGATTAGCTGGGGCAACCAATGGCCATGCAAGGAGGCAGGTCAGGCTTCCCCCATGGTGTTGCCTCGCCCTCAATTCTCCAGAACCGCGCTCTGACCTGCTGACCACCTCAGCCCCGAGGCTGCTGCCAGCCCCACTCTGTCAGGGCCGTGTGAGTGGCACCTACTGGACATGGCTGAAGGGGTCAGCTAGTCCTGGGCCCCCAACCCCCCTGCCTGCTGGCCTCACTCCAGCCCCACTCCCCTCACATCCTCTTTGACCAGCGCCCTCCCTCTAACCCCAGATCCTCCGGAGATGACATGGGCCAGACAACCCAGCCATGCTCGCCAGTTGGGATGGTCCTGTTTTGTGTCCCCTTGGCTAAGTGAGTGTGCCCGGTTATTCAATCAGATGCTAATCTAGGTGTGGTTGTGAAGGTATTTTGTAAATCTGATGAAAGTCCATAATACTTCCAGGAGATTATGCCGGATACCATGAGTGCACATCATCCAATCAGTTGAGAGGGAAAAACAGGTTTCCCTGAGGAAGAAGATAGTTTGCCTCAAGACTACAGCCCCAGCTCCTGTGTGAGTCTCTGGCTTGCCCTCTAAATTTCAGACTTATCAGCCCTCACAACTGCATAAACCAATTCCTTGAAATAAAGCAAACTATATACACATACACGTACATACATATATCTGTATCTCCTACTGATTCTGTTTCTCTACAGACTCTTAGAGCTGTGTCTCTAGCCCCCCAGCTTCACCTGCCATCTCCCCTTTCTCTCAGATGATCACTGAACACCCCCAGCGAATCCTGGTCCCCCTGAGTCCCACGCTCACCCCTCGGAGTTTGGGGTGAGCTCCTGTGCTACTAACTAACAAGTGAAGTTGCTTGCCCTTTTCTAGCCGAATCCTCGGCTCCTGGGTTCCCCCAGGGAGGCAGCATGGTGAACTGGAAAGAGCATTTTAATCCTGGCTCCACTATTTACCAGCTTAGAAGCCTTGAACAAATTAATGAGTCCCTCTGAGCCTTGGTTTCCTCATCTACAAAAGCAGGGTAATAATAACAGACTTTACCTCAAAGTGTTGTTGGGATAATTGAATGAGATTCTATGATGTTGCACACCTAGTACAGTACCTGCTATATGTAGGCACTCAATGGATTGCAGTCATTTATATTATTATTACTATTATTTCTGCAATTAAGATAAACTGCCACTGGACAAGGAGCATCTAGCCCATGGCCTCACTTAATGGACCATGAGTCCCTCCTTACGCTGTCATGTTAAATTTTTCCTATCTTATTGCTATGTCACATTGTATTGCAACTAGAAGTTGACACCTGTGTTTCCCCTAAAAGCCTGTGAATAACCTGGAGTAATACTGAGCCTTCCCAGCATATACTCTGGTGTCTTTCACATAATAGGAACTCACTGAATGTTTGTGGAATTAAACCACTAAAATCACTTATTTACACACACACGTACATGCCTGCACACAAACACACACCCGGGCTGAAGAGGCTTTAAGGTAATGGAAACATTTCAGGCAATAAGTCAACTGATACTTCTTCAGTCCACGGTGTGCCAGGCACTGCCCTGGCATCTGGGGCCCCTGGGTTCCCACAAAGACCCAGCTCTAAAACTGAATCTTGAAAGACAAGCTCTCAGGTATTTGGAAGATCAGGGCTCGACCCCTCAGTCATCCCAGGTGGTGGGAATGGGAGCACGAGTGCAGAATTCTGGGCCTGCATTCTTCCCCTCAAGCCCGGCACAGGGCAGACATGAGCCGTCAGATCCAGCATGCCAGCCCACTGGGTGGGTGGGTGGGGCTCACGCACATTGGTCACCCCACTGACAGAAGAGGTTATGATCTTCACGGTATCCATGGTGACATTGTGGACCATCTTCTCCTCCAGGTCCCTCTGATAAAAGCTCTCCCGGCGATTTGTCTGGAAGATGGAAACAACGGGTCCCTGCTTGTGGGCTGGCAGGGTCTTGCCGTGGTCTTGGCTGTGGTCTCCTCACCCCCATGAGGCTCGATACTCAGATTCTGAGTATCCAGTATGCCCACAGCTGCTCACGTGTTTCAGCATGTTCTAGACCCCTGCAGCTCACTGTGTGTGTTGTGGACTTGTGTCTTGAAAGTACATGCGTGTAGGTTCAAGCCCAGGTACAACGAGCAGCATTCTTGCCTCCATGCTGTGGAAACCCCTTCCAGAGTCCAGCTTCCCCGGAGTCTGCTAGTCAGGGCCACTCACCAGTTTGTAGGTGGATAAGGTAAGTTGCACAGACACGTACTTCAGGCCCCAGCCTTTGATTCTGTCCTGGAAGCCAGACAGGACCAACTGGCCAATGATGCGAAGAATAGCCATCCTCACCTGAGGGGACAAGGCAGGGGACAGGCTGGGGGTCAGAGGCTCAGCATCCAAGACCAATCCTGCACACAAGACAGCTAGGGCTAAGGGTGCTCTGGTCTGGAAGGGGCCTCAGGGCCACCTGGTTACTGTGTACTCTGTCCACAGCCTCCTCCGGGGGTCCCCCAGGACAGCGTGCCCACCCAGGCCCTCGCCTGAGCCCTTCAAAGCTACGAGCACACTTCTCCCTACATGGGCTGCTCCAGCCTCAGGCAGCCCTGCTGAGGAAAACATGACTCTTATCCTGGGCTCCCTGGAGCTCATATGTGGGGGTGACACAGATCAAGCCTGTTCCCTCTTCCCTTGACAACTTCCAGGTATAGGACAGCTCTGCCTACGTCTCCAGCCAAACACCCCATTCCCTCCCCTGTGTGTGCAGACCCCTCCATCCTGGACCTCCCCTCTCTGGGACATGATGACCCAAACAGCAGCCCCCACGGCCCAGGGCCAGAAGCAAAGCTATGCTCCAGGGACTGTGGTTGCAGAAGAGCCAAGACGGTGATTTTTAGCCTTTATTTGCTTTTTTCAAATATGGTCAAGACCTTATAAAACCCTTTGGCAGCCAAGCAGCTTGACCAGAAAGTGGGTTCATGCTCCTCTGTCCAGGGTGGCATCTGAGACCCTTCACTGCAAAACTCTAGGTCCTTGGGTATTGAGGGCCTCAGGAGCAGGGCCACAGCTTGGATGGGCCTCCCTCTCCCGCAGCTGTACTTAGTGCTGTCTGGGAAGCTAGGTTTTCCATCCATGGGCCTTACTTGAGGAGGCGGCCGGGGCTCCCCACACAGAGCTGGAGGGCAGGGAAGGCTGCAGCCGCAGTCCCTCTGCATCCCTGGCAGAGGTCCCATACGCATCCCTTTCCAGATCTCCACCCTCTTACCTTGGACCGGGAGTCGGAGAGTGTGTTCTTGACTACCCGGATGGCCAGGTAGATGGTCCTGACATTCATTCTGGGCTCTGAAAGAGGAAAACCTGCCTGGAGGTCCGTCGGCCTCAGGGCCAGGCTCTGCAGAGGTGCCTGGGAGCCAGGTGCAGGGGACTCGTCCAAGTCGCGCCTCCCTAGGGCCTCAGACTCACCCCCACAAGCCCAGGGGCACTTCCTTCGGAGGCCACTCTGACCACCTCCCTGTGTTCTCGGTGCCCACCCCACCCCAGCCCCAGGGGACGTTGTTTTGATACTTCACTCCCTTGACCTCTGCTTTGTATGTGTCTCTTTTGAACACAGTGGACTTTCCTTGAGCACGGAGTCTCCCCCTAAGAGCTATTTAGTTCCCTCAGCTGGACACATGGTGCTGGACACACTGGGGACAAACACAGGTGGCAAAGCTCAGCTGTGGAGAGCCTGGGCTCTGGGGCCAGGCTTCCAGGGTTCAAACCCTGGCTCCACTACATCCCAGCTGTGTGACCTTAGGTGAACTACTTAGCCCCTCTGTGCCTCAGTTGCCTCGCCTGTAAAAGGTGGATATCAAGAGCACCTCCCTCGCAGAGCCGCTGTGAGCAGTAATGAGTTACCACCGTGCCTAGTGCATGAGGGTGCTGTGTGTTTGCTGGATGTAGGGCTGATAACCAGACCCCCGACTGAAGGAGGAAGATTAAGGGAAGTGAGGAAGAGCTGTGAGAAATTTCTGGAGACAGTGTATGGATGGAATTAGAGTTAAGCAATCAGGCTGATGCTACACTCAAGACTAGATGTTACTAGAATTTAATGTTGATGGAGGAAAAGGAGGAAACGAGGCCAAGGTAGAAGGTGACGGGCCATCAGGCACCAAGGAAGAATGTTACCATTTAGAGGTTTTATCTTCAAAATGGAAACCTCTTTTTCCGGTTATTAAAATAGTATATGTTCATTGCAAAATTAAAGTAAAACATAGCCACCTTTAACAGTTCGTGTGTCCTTTTAAACCTGTTTATGCATAAACAGGCACATAGACTTTTCACATAACCGCGGTCATGCTGTATATTCTGTCCCATTCTGTATTGCTACACTTATTGTAGAGGGCAGCTTTTCCATGAAAAAGTATAGGTTATGTAATATGCCATTATGTGGATATACTATCATTAATTCCACAAATTCCTTATAGAAAAACATGTAGGTTGTTTTTAATGTTTTGCTTTTATGCCCAAAGTCATGATGACCATCTTTGTCCAGTTACCTTTGGGCGATTATTGCCTTTAGAAAACTGACCAAATGTTGGATTGTTGAGCCGGAGTTTTGGGCCTTATCTGATCGAGCACCCAGCATCGTTTATCAGTTTACATCCCTGTCAATGAAGTGTAAGAGTCTGGTTTCTTAAATTCTAGACCAGGGATTAGCGAAGTATAACCCTAAGGCCAAATCTAGCCCAGGGCTGTTTTCGTAAATAGTGTTACTGGAGCACAGCCACGCTCTGCAGTCTATGACTGCTTTTGCTGTGCAATGGCAGAGTTGTGTAATTGTCACAGACCTTGTGGCCTGCAAAACTGAAAATGTTTTTGCTATCTGGCCTTTTACTGAAAAATGGCTACACCAGCTCTGTTCACTATCTTTATCATCTCTGCCCATCAGATAGGAAAAAAGGGTCTCACTGTTGCTTAAATTTGCATTTCTTTAAAAGAGGGGTTTACTGTCAGTAGAAAGTAGAAGATCTTTCACATACAGTTGCCCAGTTTGTGCACTGCGCAAGGGCACCCAGCTGAAGGGCTGAACTGAAGCCACCCAAGCTCTTCTCAAGTCATGCAAGACCATGTGCTGCCAGTAGGGGGAACCTTGTTCAAATTGATGCAGCAGCTGGTGCTGCCGGAGACAGTTATTTCCCTTGAATATCAAGGCCAGGTTTAGAGTTTGGGCTTAGGGATTTAGAATCAGACTAAGGTTCAGCACTGGGTCAGTGGGAATTCACGGTTCCACCTACATGGTGTAACTAGGTTTTATATTCAGTCCTTGATTTAGCTTTGGGGGTTACACTAAGATTTGAGTCAACAGTTTGAAATTCAGACTCAAGTAGAAACAGATTGAGGGTTTAAGGAGAGGGATGAGGGTGTGGAGGTGGGTTCCAGAGCTGGTGAGGTTCAAGGGTAGAAAATGTGAAGCCACCCAGAGCTGTGACTCCTCAGCCCAGAGGAAATGAAGGAGGACTAGAGACAGGGGAGACCTGCCCACACCCCCCCACCCTGCCACCAACCCCGACCGCCTCCCTGCCCTCACTCACCATCTGCGCTCACCACTGCCCTAATCAGGGCCAGGGTCCCCACCCGGGTGGCCTCGTTGCTCATTTCCATCTGGCTGAGGAAGAACTTCATCAGCTCCTTGGGGTAGGAGCGGGCTGCAGGGGGAAGGACCGCTTTAATTGTGCCCACAGAGCTGGAGCAGCAGGACGAGGCAGCCCCGGGCCCGGGGCTCCAAGGGGCCGGGGCTCCCGGAGGCTCACCGCGGACCTGGGGGAGCCTCACCGAGGGCGATGAAGCAGTGTACGATCTCCGCCAGGTTCTGGCTGCTGTACTGCTGCTGGGCAGGGGCCTTGGAACACACCTGGGGAGGGGGCGTGCGGGGAGGGTAGGTGAGATCACAGCTGGATCGGGGGGCAGGGGGATGCAGGTGCTGGAGCATCACAACCTCCCATCCAGCGGGATGCAGGAGTCAGGTGGGCGAGACCGGGGCTGCACCACCACCTCACCCTTGGCCCTGGTCGGCCACACCACCGACCGCAGCCCGCTTCCCGCCGATCCACTCCAAGAATGCCATGCCCCGTGGAGCCTGCTGGCCTCACCTGGATGTGCAGTTCCGTGAAAATGGTGTGCAGCTGCATTGGGGGGATGGGGGTGTTGGTGGTGACCGACATCTCCAGGATCTGCCTCAAGACCTGTGGTGACACATGACCTTCTACCAACTCAGGGTCAAAATCTAGACCTTTGCTACTCGACGTTTTCCATCGACCAGACACATCAGCATCCCCTGGGAGCTCATTAGACATGCGGCCTCCCAGCTCCTGCCCAGACTCTGTTTCAACCAGCCCTCAGGCGACTCCCACACATAGTAACACTTGGGCAGCGCCAGGGCCACTGCGTGTGGCATTCAAGGCCCTTTTCACCTTTCTCTCCCACTCACCTGAAAGTGAAGGCCGATCTTTAGACAGAATGATTTACGTTTGGCTCCCCAAATCTGTCACATTCATTTCTGCTCCCAGCTTTCACAGCAAAGGGCCACCTCTTGTCTGTAGATGAGTGACCCCTTCACAATAACCATCAGCCCAGGTCACACCTCCACACACAGTTTTGCAGAGGCTCCATCACACATGCATTCCAAGCTGTCAGGGGTTGAATGGTGTCCCCCCAAAATTCACGTCCACCCGGAACCTCAGAATGTGACTTTACTTGAAAATAGGGTCTTTGCAGATAAATTAGGTAAAGATCTCTAGATGAGATCATCCCGGATTTAGGGTGGGCCTTACAGCCAATGACTGATGTCCTTGTGAGAAGAGGAGAGGACACAGAGAGAGACACAGAGAAGATGTGCAGATGGAGGGGACACTGGAGTGAGGCAATGCCCGGGGCCACCAGAAGCTGGAAGAAGCAAGATTCCCACCCACGCCCACCCTCCCCAGAGCCTTCAGAAGGAGCACAGTTTGCCAATACGTTGATTTCGGACTTCTGGCCTCCAGTCTCCACGAAAGAATAAATATCTGTTGCTTTAAGCCACCTGCCTCATGGTTCTTTATTACGGCAGCTCTAGGAAACTGACCTCACCATGGCCTCCAAGACCCAAAGGGGACCTCACTCTTGCCATTTGGATTGGCATCATCTGTTTCTTGAAAACCCTACAGGTGCCCAGCCCCATAGCCCCACTGTCCACCCAGAAGACACCCCATGGGACACCTGGGAGTCCCAAATATCCCAAGCCTCTGGCCCAGGCTGCTGCCCACCCGGCCCTCACCTGTGTGATGAAGAGCGCCTCCAGGCTGCCCCGGTACTCGGCCAGCAGCAGCGGGATGTAGTCGTACACCTGTTCCCGCAGGTCGTCGTTGGGCAGGAGGAGGCTCAGAATGGGCTTCAGGGACTTGATGACCCCCAGCTTCACCTATCACACAAGTAGGGTCTCCAGGCCCCTTGGCCCAGGACCCCCAGCTAGGCCCAGTCATGTCAGCCCCATCCATGGAATCAAAGACACGTGACACAGGCGACCTTGGAAGTAGAGTCTAGGCCTCCCCGAGGCCCCGTGAGTCCTGGCTGTGTCACTTAGGTCACCTTGGGCAGACCTCAGCTTCCTCACTTGTAAAATGAGATGTGTCTGGGTCCCAGCCTCTGAGGTTCATGTGAGAGGTCGGGGAGAGGGGAGGTGGCTGGAATATGACCCTTTACCTCACTTCCTGCAGCACAGAGCTGGCGTGGAAGCCTCTCCCGCAGGTAAATTACCCGGAGAGCGCCCAGCACGCGTGTAACAGGGACCCTTAACCAGCATCTCCAGGGGCCTCCTGGAGGCCCAGGGCCCACGGGGTTCAGCATCGGAAGCTCCTGATCCTGCCTCTATTTGGGTCACCATCTCCTTGGACCCAGGGGTGTCTCAGCCCTGCCAGCCCCCCTGACTGGGGGACCATGGGGGCACACCCGAGCAGAACACATCTCACCTCGGGGTTATGGTTCCTCAGCCACACGGTCACGAAATAGCGATACATGGGGAACAGCTTTACAGCAAACTGCTCCTCGGTCATCACGGGGTACACGCTGTCCTCCAGATGCCGCAGGTAAAACTGCACCGCCTCACAGAAGGTCTCCATGGCTACCCGTGGGGACGCGCAGTGAGCCCCGGGGTGGGCGGGGTGCAGGACAAAGCAGTCCTAGGCCGTCTTCTCCAGGAAGGAGCGCTCACACGCTCCCGTAACTAGTGGACTACTGAGATGGCCAAAGACGCTGCTAGAAAAATCTTTTGCCCCTCCCTCTCTGCCCTCCCAACCCTCTCACAGCTCCCTGATTTTTACCCTGCATGACTGTGTGTGAAACGCCCCCCAGGGGGTAGCACGCGGGTGTGTCTGGGTCCCAGCCCTAGAAGTTCATGTGTGGAGGTCAAGGTGGCGGGGCTGGAATATGGCTCTTTGCTCACAGCCTGGGGATTCCACTGCAGCCAAGGTCAAACACATTTTGCCCTACTTTTCTCAGGTATCCAAGATTTGGGCCCGCAAAAATATTAAGTAATCAAAACCTGGGGCCGGGTGGTCAGAAGTAGGCGGCATCGAAGACCTGCCCGGGGCAATCCTCACCTGGAGACATTTCCCTGGCCTCCGGCCCCTGGGAATCTCACCTGCTGACCCTGCTTCCCCTCCCCAGCACCCTGACTGGCCAGACCTGCAGGCCTAGTGGGGCACGTACCCCCGCAGATGACCTGACGCATCTTGGCTTCGCTGGCGAGTCTCAGCATGGTGAATATGGTGGCCAGGGTGATGCCCATGTATGGCATGAACTCAAACACTGTGGGCCAGGGGCAGAGGTCGCAGGGAGTCAGGGGTAAGGGTCAGCAGAGGGGACAGCTCCACCACCCACACCTCCAGCCCCGGAGCCAGGGAGCCCCTCTGTGGATGGAAGTCACTGGGAGGTAAAGAGGCTAAGGGGGAGGGGGTGAGAAAGAGAGGGGGAGGGGAAGGGTAGGGAAGGACGAGGAGGAGGAAGAGTGGAGGAAGGAAGCGGGCAAGGAGGCAGCGGGCGGGCTTCCTTAACCCCTCCCAGCCCCTCTGGGTGTCCCACACGTCCTGGGATGAAAAACAGAGACTGTGAGTGAGCAAGTGAGAGCAGGGGACAAGCAACAGAAGAAAAGAGAGTAGAGGGATATGGGAAACAGAGATGGGGGAGGGGAGAGGAGAAAGAGGACAGAGTGACAGACAGACCCTGGCCTCCAGGCCCCGCCCCTGAGCCCCCCCCCAACTCCCCTTCCTCAGATTCCCTCCCCCTCTCTGAGTTGCACCCCTCATCTGCCCCCTCCAGGCTCCGGCCTCGGCGCACACACGAGCCCTGCCCTCCCCTGCCCCCCAGAGCCCCCTCAGCTGCCACCTTAGTCCTCTCCCCTCCAGTCTCCACTGGCTCTCCCCCCATCTCTCTCCTGACGGCCAGGCCTCCATCCCCAGCAAGCCGCCCCCTCCAGTTTCATCTTCCCAGCCACGCCAGGAGGGCGGGCCACAACTGGCCCCTGGGCCCCTCCGAGTCCCCCTCCTCCTCACAGGCCCCACGACACCACACGGTCCTCATCTCACTGCTGGTCCCCCGATGCCTTCTCAGGCGTGGGGCCTCTCTGGCCAGGGGCTGGCCCTCTCCTGTCTCTGCTTTCACTCCCTTGGTGTCAGTGGCTCTGGACACCACCTAAACTCTGAGGCCGCCCTGGCAGGAAGGCCTAGCCCAGATCTGCCCTCTGAACTCAGCTTCACACACTAATTGCCCCCTTGACCTCTGAACTTGGACATCTCTCAAGGGATGCAAACCCGAGACATACAAAAGAAAGTCTTTATCTGACCCCCAAGTTCTCGCTCTCAGGAAGTAAACCCACCCAGTTTACTTAGGAGTTCTTGGTTTCTCCTTTCCTGTGTCTCTTACACACAATCCATCAGCAGGGCCACACACTGGAGCCCCATCTGCTGCTCACGTAAGTCCACCACTCACCAAGTGAGTCTGAGTCACTGTCACTTCACATTTGCACACCACCCACACCTCTTCATTCACATCACCGCTAGAATCGTCTTCCTGGATGCTTTCATCAGGCGACTCCGCAGCATGAGATCCTTCAATAGCTTCCCAGCGCCCTCAAATGAAGCCCAGACTGCACCACTCCCACTAGACCCTGCCTAGCTCTCCAATTCCTCTCTGACTCCAGCCATGGTGACCTCTCAGTTGTCAGAGAAACCAAGCTTTCTCCTGCCACTGGGCCTTTGCACATTCCATGCGGAACGTCCTTTCTCATCCAGTCCTTCACACAGATATCACCACCGGGCCCTTCAGGTCACAGCTGAAGTATGGCCACCTCAGTGAGGTCCCACAGAGATGAGGCCCCCTCCCTTCATCATGATGTCAAACAGCCACCTGGCTGTTCTCTCCATGGCTGCCTTCTCGTATGATGGTTGTCTGCAGCCTTGTTTACTTGCTCACAGTGTTTTACTCACCTGTGGCTCAGCACTCACCATAAGGCCTGCCTGAAGCAGGCACTGAGCGCATGTCTGTGAAGTAAAGAGACAGAGGGGGAGGGAGAAAGGGAGAAGAATGGAGCCAGCGGGGGCGAGGGGAAGGAGAATTGGAGGAGAAGGAGTGATGGGGAAGAAAGACACAGAAATGAGAGGCGGAAACACAGAGAAGGAATCTTAGCAGCTGAGACAGAGAGACACACAGAGAAGAAGGGAAGGAATGCTGGAGAAACGTAAGAGGAGACAGACATGCAAGGGGGCAGGGACAAGGGCAGAGACCAGGCAGGAGGCTAGATGCTGGGGCTGAGGCCCTGCATGCCCTACCGTTGCCGTTGGCCAGCTTTGCCAGGGTGATGATGACGAATTCCTCCGTGAGGTTGAGGGGCTTGAGGTGGTGCTGCAGCTCATACATCACCAAGCTGAAGTGGTTTCGGGACAGAGCCACCAGGGTATCGCTGGCCACCTCTGCCTCCATATAGCCCTCCACCTGCAGGGGACAGGAGACGGATGTGTGGTCCCACCACCAGCTTCTGCCCTGCACCTGCTCCAGCCCCACTGGGCTCCTTCGGACCCTCTCAACCAGTTCTTGCCCCAAGAGGTAACTGGACAAAGGCCTTGGGCATCCCAGGCCCTGCCAACCGAGACTCAGCCCCTGAGTTGGCAGGGGGCAGGCACCAGTGGGGCCCAGGGCTCCACTACCTCTGGGATTTCCCTCATCTCCTTGGAGGCAATGGCGACCAGCCTCTGGACGCAGTGCTCCTCCAGCTCCCCCTCTTGCTGGATGATCTCCTGGAGGATGTTGTAAATGTTGACTTTGCGCTGAGTAGAAATCTGGGAAACAAGCGTGATGGCTGGGAAGATCCTGGCCTGGGCAGTGGGGCCTGGGATGCACCCAGCCCCGCCCGAGCACACCAAGTCGCCATCTTCTCCCTCCCACTGGTCCTCCTCCGACATACCTGGAATTTATAAGAAGAAACTTATGTTTAGTCTTCGTCCAGTTTCTGGCACAGACCCCCTAAAATCCTTGAATTTCCTAAGTGATGAGAGTGATAGAGGTGTGTTTTGCTGTGCTGATGAGTTTTGGTCCACACCTAACTATGGCAGCTGGCTGCCGGGAGAACCAATTGATTAGATTATGATTAGAGGGCTGGGAATTTCATTCTCCCCCCCTGACCTCCACAGAGGGGAGAGGGGCTGGAAGCTGAATCGATTGCTAATGACCAACGATTTAATTAACCAAGCCTATATAATGAAGCTTCCATAAAAACCCAAAAGGACAGGGTTCAGAGAGCTTCTAGGTTAGTAGAACACGCAGAGATCTGGGGAGAGTGGAGTGGTCCCTTCAGAAAGACATGGAAGCTTCGTGCCCTTTCCCACATCACTTGCCCTCTGCATCTCCCCCATCTGGGTGTTCCTGAGTTACATCTTGCTATAATGAACTGGTGATCTGGTAAGTAAAATGTTTCTCTGAGTTCTGAGAGCCACCCTAGCAAATTAGTTGAACCCAAGGAGAGGGTCATGGGAACCTCTAATCTATAGCCAGTTGGCCAAACTTATGGCTGGTGTCTGAAGCTGGGACAAGGGGAGTAGTGTCTTATGCAACTGAGCCCTTAACCTGTGGAATCTGACACTATTTCTGGGTCGACAGTGTCAGAATTGGGTTAAATTGTAGGACACCCAGCTAATACCAGGGAATTGCTTGGTGGTGTTAGGGGCAAAAAAGCCAACACATCGGAATTGGGCTCAGAATGATTAATACTCCATAGGGCAGATTCACCCACCACCCTTGAACTGACCAAGACTTTGACATTGACTCCTCCATCTCCAACGCCTCCCCCTTCCCTCCACCCATCAGGCTCATTCAACTGGCCCTGCCAGTGTGGACTGCAAATCTGTTCTCTCTTCACTGTTTTCAGTCCGGCACACTCAGCAAGGTAAGTGGCAAATGGTCAGTGGTCAGGGTCCTCCACAGACTCAGCACTCTCTTGCAAGTCCAAGAGGACGCACCCTATTTTGCTTCCTAGATGGCTCTCATCAGCATTTTAAATGACCTGGTTGAGGAGTGAGTACCTCCCAGTCTTGCCCACCTCTGGACCCCAGCACCTAGCCCCATGCCTACAACGGTCAGAAAACTTCTGCGGAGCAGTGGACAGATGTGCAAACAGCCACAGGAGGCCGGGCTCAGAGGAGGAGCTGAGGGTGAAGCGGCCCTACCTCCGGCACCTGCAGGCAGCGGGCAAGCACGTTCACCACCACAGAGGGCTCGGTGGTGGCCTTCTCCGCGATGATAACCGAGGCCAGTGTCTTGCGCATGTCAGGACCTGCCCCAGCAGCATCCGTCTTTGCCGACTCACCGTCCATGATGCTGAGGAGGTTTGTGATTTGTTGGAAGGTACCTGAGACAAAGGTGATGCAGGTGTGATGCTGAGATGAGCATTACAGGGGGTGTTCCTACACCCCAGTCTCCCTGACACCTGCCAGCTGCAGCTCCCCCTGCGGCACGGTCAGACAGGGACCTTCCTGTCCCCTGAACAGATGAAGAAACTGAGACCTTGGCTGGGACTTGCCCTCAAGGAGTTAGTGGCCAAAATGAGGCAGGAGTACAGGGATGGGCGTGACTTTCTTACCATTGTCTTCTGGTGCCAGAGGTTCCAGGTCCTCTGTTGCCTCTGGCAGGTCCTCATTTGAGTCTATTGCTGCTTCCGCCATCTCTCCCTCAAGCTCTTCTGAGATAATAAGATTTGTAAAATACTCGGTGTGTCGACACACCCTAAGACGACCCCCAGTGAGTCCCACCCTGCGTAACCCACTTCCCTGGAGTGTGGGAGGAACCCATGACTTGGTTAGACCCACATTTTAGCCAATAGAATACGGCAAAGGGGATGAGAACCCACTCCCATGATCATAGTACGTCATCTTAGCAGACTGGAGAGAGCGACTGCCCTGCTGGCCATGAGAATGGAACAGCCCTGATGTAACTGCCTATGGAGGGGCCCTGTGGCCAGGAACCGAGGGCCTCAGTCCTACAGCCACAAGGAACTGGATTCTGCCAACAACCACATGAGCTTGAAAATGGACAGAGCTCCAGGAAGGGCAGCGCCAGGCCAACATCTTGAGTGCAGCCTGTGAGACCCTGAGCAAAGGACCCCGCTAAGCCATGCCCAGAATCCAATCATGCAAACTGAGATTATAAACAAGTGCTCTAAGCCACTAAGTGGAGGTGATTTGTCACACAGCAATAGATGACCGAACTTCGTTAAGACTTAGGGCCCTTCCTCCCCCTCGTCTAGACACTGAAAACTAATGATTAACTGGAAATCTGCTCCAGCAGCCCTCACGGCTCCTTGCAAGGGGCTCTCCTGACACCAGCAGCTTCTTAAGTGCTGACAACACCAACACAGGTGTCCACATGAGCACCCAGATCCTTTTCCCTCCTGTCCCAATTTCTCAAACTCCATCCCAGGGCCTTCCACCATCCTGTGCTCCCTTCCTCCTGGGAATCCTTTAAGGAGCTAGTCTAGGACCCAACTACTGACCTTCACTCAGAGTTCTCTCCTGGACGGAATAAAAATACACTACAAGAAAAAGCTCCGCTCTCTGCTTGACATACATCAATGGTCATGTGGATGGTGGCAGGGTGGGCTGATGAAGAAGTGACAGCTTTGGGCTCCTCAGTCGCAGCTCTGGTGGGAAGTGGGTCCCCTGGCAGGGTTGGAGGTTTTCACTAGAATCATCACCGTTGGGCCCCAGACCCTTGGAACTCTGAGATCCAACTGCCTCCCTGAGCTCAATGAACCCAGGGCTTTGAGGAGTGGGTCCTGCGATAAAAACCCCACATTAAGTGATCACTCAACATTTCTGTCACCCATGTGTAGTGGGGTATGTTTGCAGAAGAGAAATGGGAAGGGCGATTCACAGCCAAGTCCCCTGGGGATGTGATTAGGAGCCCAGGGTGGGGAGGTGTGATCAGGGCAACTGGAGGGGTCAGGGATGACAGAGGGGTCCTGAGAAGAGGACTTCCCTTACCCAAGGCCTGGAAGGCTTGCAGGATGGGGCCGGGTGGCCCACTGGCAGAAAGTGTAGACGATAAAGAATTTCAAAGACAGGAAGGCAGCGACTCTGTTTCCCTGAACCGAAAGTGGGGCCCAAAGAATTTCCTTGTCACTTGTAGCTGTGAGAGACAGTCCAGATCAACAGTTTGAGCAATAAAATCATGAATCTCTATGCATTACAGGGCAACAGAGTAAGACCCAGAGTCCCCCAGGTCCAGGACTGCTTAACTAAAATTCCCACTCAGTGTCTGTCCACTGCCAAGAGGCAACCCCTCAGCCTCTGCTTGGACACCTCTCATACCAGGGAGCTCATGACCCTCAGTAGCCCATTCCTACTTCACTGAACCTGAGGGGGCAGAAACCCAGATTCCTCTACATAGTGCCCAGCACTTCTTCCCCACAAAATCCATGCGTCACTCCTCAGTCTGCCCTCTGGAGACATGTTGATCATGATGGAACAGATACCAGAAGACAGTTATTACATGCCCTCTCTTTCAAAGTCCCCTCTGCTCCACCTCCTCCAACTCCCCTGTGGGCCTTCTTTTCTCCTTCAACGACTACTCGAGTGACATGGTTGCAGCTCCTTCCCCCAGACCCTGACTGCATGCCTGCCACACACAGCTAAGCATGGCTCTCCATGTTATGGCGGATATAAAGGTGGGTAGGACACACTTTTGTCCTCTGAGGGTCTAAAGACCCCATACATGAAAGATCATGGACTTAGGGTCAGGAAGTGAATGTGCTAGTTAGTCATTGCTGTGTAACAAACTACCCCAAAACTTAGTGACTGAAAACAACAGTTTATTATTATTGCTCACAAGTCTATGGGGTCAGCTGTGTAGTTCTGTTGATCTGGGCTATGTCCCTCAAGTACAACTGGAGTCATTCATGAATCTGTGGTCAGCTGATGGGTTAGATGAGGGTTGGATGGTCTAGAATGGCCTCACACTCATGTTTGCCAGTTGTCTAGCTATTGGCTGAAGAGACTAGGGTGATCAGGACACGTGTCTCTCATCATGCAGCAGGGTGGCCCAGGGTGTTCTCATAGCATCTGGGAAGGTTTCCAGGAGAGCGAGCAGACACATGAAGGCCTCTCAGGGCCTAGACTTGAACTGTACCAATCACCTTGCCACATTCTATCAGCCAAGGCAGGTCACAAGGAGGTCTGGACTTGAGGGGTGGGGAAACATTCTCCACCTCTCGACAGGAAGAGCTGCAAAGTCATATTGTGAAAGGTGTGGCCAGCAGGAGGGGTGGAGAAAGGGGCCTTATATTTATTACACACTAGGTGAGTGGGCAAGCTGTGGCAAAAAGGGAGAAGCCCCTGAACACATGATCTAGAGAGGACAGAAGAGGACGAGATCAATCAATTCATAAACTCAGCCACGCTTAAGGTCTGTCACTCAGTGGAGTTTCCCACCTCTGCTTTATGGGAACTGAGCTGAAAATAAGAAAACGCAGTATTTCTATAAACCTGAGAGCCTAAATGCATGAAAGGGCCAAGGAAAGCATGGATGCACGCAGTGCACACCTTTGGAGGAATCTCCCCAGGTCACAAGGCTCCCCCTTCCCTGACCCACAGAGTCACAGTTACAGTCTCCCAATGGCCATGTTTTCCCTCGATAATCCCTCCCCCACCACTCCTGATTGGGCCAGTAGTAGTCACCTGATCCAGCCGGACCACTCAGATTCTTTCTCCCAGGAATTCGAAACTCTGGGTAGGGGAGAATCCGATCAGTCCCCTGTGGACTCTCAGGACTGAGGGTTCTGGGGACTGAGGAGCAGAGAGGGCCAGGACTGGTAAAGCTGGCATCCAGAGTGCACAGGGGTGGGAGGCGGCAAGAGGCTCCACCCAGCCCAGCCCCTCTGGAGGCTTGGCCATGAGCCTAGCATCCTTAGGAATCCATCTCCTCACAAAAAAGATCCCTTTTTTGTTTACGATATCCCAGTTGGGGTCTCTTACCTGTAAACAAGAGGGCCTAAGGACTAGAAACACAAAGGTGCAAAGGAGCATGAACTAGTGGGGAGGTTAGAACAGCTCAGGCTCCCTGAGAGAGATGAGGGGGAGGCGGGGGGAGGGGCAGGAGCAGCAAGGAGCTGTGGGCAGTGAGGCCGGAGATTGTCCCTGAGTGGACCAGGACGGGCCTTGAAGGAGGGAGGACATAGTCCATGAGTCACCACCGGGCGCAGCAGTGTGGGGAGGGAACTGGTGTGAACAGCTTGTGTTCCAGAAGCTGCCTGGGGAAGGAATAAATGGGGCTGGAGTCAGGAGAAAGCCTCAGCTCCAATTTGAAGCCTACACATTTTTTTTTATTTGGGGGGGGGAATAATTTATTTTATTCATCTATTTAATGGAGGTACTGGGGATTGAACCCAGGACTTCATGCATGCTAGGCACGCACTCTACCACTGAGCTGTATCTACCTCCTGCAGCTTACACGTTTAAAACTTCTACCTGTAACACAAAGCAGAAAAAGAAAGAAACCAACAAAGGTGTGGACAAAATTAAAGGCAAAAACAAGTGGGAGAAAAACCGCATATGTCAGAAAGGTGTTCTCAGTACTGCAGTGAGCACTCTTACCAAATCCTCAGGGTAATACACCCCACAGGAAGACAGACAAGGAGAGTCTCCAAAAAAGAAATATAAATGGCTCGTGAGCTTGAAAAAAACTCAACCTTTAATAATAATGAACTTAAAATCCCACTTTTGCCAATCAGACTGATGCGCTTTTTTCCCAAGATACTCCTTTATACTGAAGAGGGTGTGGGAACCTGGCTCTCTCAGTGCTGACTGAACAGCTCTGGACTCAGTTTGGGAATATCTCAGACATTTTGCCCAGGAGAGCCTCGCATCAGTGCCCCACACAGACCCCTGTGTTCTATCTCTAGTGCGCAGGGCCGGACCTCCAGCACTGCACCTCCATCTGTCTCCTGTGGGCTCTCTCTGGATTTTAAATCCCCTTGCCTGCCCTTGTGGCCAACCGGAAGTGCGGGGAAATTGACACCACCTGGGACAAGCGCTCAGCTCCCTAAGGGCCTTGCCTCTCAGGTGGGATAAGTCTGGTGTATTTTCTGCACTGGCTCCCAGAGCCAACCAGCAGGACTCGGCTCCTGTCACCCCCAGAGAGCCGCCCCCTTGGTGGTCATCACTCCCCACTTTCCTTCAGGGTTTCCTTTACTTCCCAAAGGTCTACTCCTTGTCCAATCAGGAGTGGTGAGGGAGGGATTGTAGAGGGAAAACATGGCCACCAGGAGCCCATTACTGTGACTCCATGGGTCAGGGAAGGGGGAGCCTTGAATCCTCACCTTAAGGGAACCAAAACTGAGACAACCATTGATTTCTTGTAAGGCACTTCCCACAGAAATTGTCAGGCATGTGCAAAGACTTAGCTACTAGGATATTCAGTGAGGTCTTTTTTATAAAAGAAAAGTAAATCCACCCGGAAGTGGGGGTTAAATCAATCCTGGTATATTCATGCACTAGAATACTCCTTGGCCACTAAAAACAAATGAAGTGTTATACAAAGACCTGGAAAGGGCATTCACAATAGACTGAAGTGAAGAAAGAATGTTAGAAAACACTGGATATATTCGTCAGTATACGTATTTGCCAAAAGAGTAACTGTGCTTACTTCAAGAGAACATGATTAATGGTGATTGTAATTTCCTTGTGTGTACGTGACACCTCCATATTTTTCAAATTTTCTGTCAGAAGCATGCATTACTTTTGGAATAAGAACATGTAGTTTAATGACAAACACAACATCCATAAAAAGAACACCTAAAATATAATTTATATGAATTTATTAATATGTTTTTAGTTATGGGAAACATCAGAGAAAATATACTTGCCAGACACCGTACTTTGGGCTTTGATCAAATTCAGATTCATTTGGCACAAGCAATGATTATCTGCTCAGACACATCACCCATCAGTTTCACACCTTATTCTTTCCCCTTCAAACTCAGAAATCATACACCGTTCTTGAAGAGTCAGTAACAGCCATCTAGAGAAGCCAGAAGATGAGGTTATAACTGTCACCCGAGGAGCGGGCAGCCGTGGCTCTCAAATAGGCCCCATTTCTGAGTAGGAAAGTATTGCAGATTGAAGAACCCATCCAGCCTCCTTAGCAAGTCATCATTTGAAAGATGACAATGTAGTGCAGATTAAAGATATTGGAGAGGGCAGAAAAAATATTCACATATCTCTGCCTGTGTGTGTGACCAGCCATTAGATCATTTTTTATTTTTTAAAAAACATTCTGGGATGTCACCTTATGGCAAAGTATTTCTTTAAAAAGTAGAACATGAATTTAACTTGCCTCTATCTGTTTGCAAATTTGCAACCTATTTCATTTCCCACCCACTTCTCAGTGTGCCTTGGATTTGTGAGTTTTCTTAGCTCGCCCCTTTTTCCCGAAGCATTTCCTGTAGGCAAAGACACAGCTCTTAAAGGCGATGAAGACAACTGTCAGTACGACGGCCAGGAGGAAGCCAATCACATCCAAAGAGTGGTATTGGTACCACGTAAGGTCGTGGGCTGCAGGGCGCAGGTGCGGCGCCCCCTTGTGCCTCATCACAAACTCCACCCAGAACACAGCCAAGTCCAGAGGCTCCACGGGGCGGTCCTTGTGAAGACTGGAGAGGCGCATGATGTTTTCCTTATAGCTAAACACAGAAGACAGTTGTGTGAATGCCTGGAACACCAACAGGAGTGAACCGTCCCCCTTTATGCTTGCTTCTAGTTAGGAACACTACCAGATTTTCCAGACTTGGCAGAGCTTCTATTACAACCAGAAAACATACACACACACACACACACACACACACACACACACACACACACACAATATTCTTTATCTCTAAAAGAAAGAAAAAGAAAATTGGAAGCCGAAATTATAATTTTTAATTATTTGAAACTTGCTACCTACTTTTCTTCTTTTCTTTTTAGGGAATTAGATCAGAATGTCTTTTGGTAACAAGATAAAGAAATAAAGGAAAAGGTCACGTTGGAAATTGTTAATGATTTCCCATTCAATGAGATTGTAAACAATCACCTCTAGCCAAAGTAAAACACATTTTTAAGGGCCATCTCTAAGACAGTGGCATACTTTCAATTCAATTGTTGAAACATCAAGCCATCCAGGTACTAAATTTTGCATGAGGCAGTGTCTATGCAGCCTGTTAAAGCAAAATGGATTCCTGTTCATTTTGGACAGTGTTGATAGCTGAGTCAGAACATCCAAATCCAAAATGGGTTAGACACTTCAGCCCTTAGTATGAATGCACTAGAAGAAGAAAGACAAGGAGGAGAAAGAGAAGGAAAAGGAGGAGGAGGAGGAGAAGGAAAGGGAAAGAGAAGAGAGAAGAAAGTGAAAAGCAAGACACTTATTCAGGAGCAGGTATGATCATTGCTGTCTTTAAACATGTCCATCATTTTATTAGATACATTATTATAATGTATTGTTAATATTTGGCCATAAATCCTATTAAACATCTTCATTTTATATAAACCTTCTCTTAAACAAGGTAGATTTTCCTAGACTTTCATTCATTCATTGAATATTTATTGAACATCTGTTATGGCCTGGTTACATAATCTGATGTTGGAAATTTTTCCATTTCTCTTTATTTTATGTAGGTACAGTCTCAGCTTACAGTGTTGGGGACATGGAGATTCATAATCAGATAGAGATGGCTCAGAAGTGAATAGATGAAGTTAGTTAATAATGTAAGCTGATTGATTAGTGTTTTTTAAATAGTAATGTACCAGAGAAGTTCTACCAAGTCATTTTTGAGTTATAAGTAGTTGTCCCTCCCACTGAATAAAAGATCAAAATCACACCACTAATGGGAGCCTCACGACCTGACACTGACAAGCTGGGAGGCCAGAGGCTGATTGGAATGATGGGTAAGAGCCACACCAATCACTCTGGGCAGGTTGTTACCAACACTGAGGGCGCTCTACCCCGGGGTGATGGAGGCAACTCTTTTCTATGCACTGGCATCACACACATGTGAGCAGCATGATGTTGCCCCCATTTTCCCATGTCCAGACTTGGTGTGTCTCCCTGTGTAGTGTCTCCTCCCATCTGAACACACTCCAGTCTTTTCACTTCTGTCCTCCTGATGGATGTCTCTTTCAGAATGAAGCAACAAGGGGTGAAGGTTTTCACAGACACATCCACATCCACACCCAGGTACATGCACACACACACACATAACTGATTACAGGGTGAAGTTCACTCCTGGCCGTCACTTCTTCCCATAGGGTTTTGATCAACTTATTACTAGTAGCTGTTGACAGCAGTACAATGAATTTCATGCAGAGATAATTTTATCTGATGGCTTTTGCCCTTTGAATCATTTCAGAGCCACATCTGAGCAAACTTACCTTAGCTTTTATTATAAGCCTTTGTCTGTGATATCGCATGAGAGAGACACACACACGCGCGCACACGCACACACACACACACACACACACACACACACATATATTTATAAGCCCCCATGGACAAAATCTCTCACAGGTTTCAGTGGTAAGCAAAGCCATACCTCTAAGCACCTGGTTTATTTTTATCTTACGGACATTGTGCTTCTTGTAATGAAATACATCTTTCTCTGCAAGAACTCATCTATTATGTTGGCATTGTTTTTTATAAATTGGAATTTTAAGTACACCAGGGGAAATAATATTTAAAATCATTTCTGTGATAAATTCTATTAAAAAAAAAGCATCTTACTTATAAATTCAATTTTAATTTGTTTTCACATTTGAATATTTATTGTAAAGCGATGGCCAAAATACAAGTAATATTCCTTGATACCTTGTCTCTTACCTTTTGTCATTGATGACAGTTTTCAGGGCCTTTTCTAAATCTTCAGAGGTCATTTCCAGGACGTTCAAGGTCACTCCAGCTCCCCGGGTCTCCATGCGCTTTGCGTTGTCCATCTGGTCACCAAACAAGGGCAGCATCACCATCGGGACACCGTTGCATATTCCTTCATAGACACCGTGAGAGCCGGAATGTGTGATAAAGGCACGAGTCTTGGGGTGACCTGAGAAGCAAAACAGGGAGGGATGCCAGCAGTCAGGTCACTGAGCTTCATAATCTGGCATCATCTAGGTTCTGAAAGCACTCTGAGGACCCTATGCCATCCACAGGTGGCCCTTGCAGAAACACGCAGGAGAAAACGTGGGTCGAGATGCCCCAGTAAAAAGCAAAGTGGGATACACTGGCCATGATGTTTTCCAGCTGAACAATCCTTTAGAACGGCCGTGCCTAAGCCACTTTCTTCAGTTAACCCTGATGTGACCTACACATCAATCGAATCCTCCTCACATACCAAGCAGATCATTTTGAGGCAGCCATTTGACAAGTTTCGTATTCTTTGCGAGATTCGGTGGTGGAGTCCCAGTGTACCGCCACAGGACCTTGCAGAAACAAAAGAACAGAGCTGAGGAACATGATAGGATTTTTAAAATAAGGCTGCTGCTGGAGTAACTAGAAACTAGTTACTAGAAATTAGAGTAACTAGAGTAACTAGTCTTCTGAATGAATATAATCTCGGCAAGGGTAGGAGGTGTGGTAACTAAGAAAGCTTTTGGGGACGGCTAACATTCGGTGCCTTGCTCCAGAGGCTTGATTCCATGGGTGTGTTCACTTTGTGAATTTGTGAAAATGCATCAAGCTGTACATTTATGACTTTTGCACCTTTTTGCACTTCAATGGAATATTTACTTAATAAAATGAGTGGGTGTAGAACTACAAAAGCAGAAATATAAGAAATGAACCCAGTGTCCTAACCCACAGCTTTTTGGAGAACTACTCTTATGCGGTCTGAAGAAATACTATCCTGGTCATTTTGTTTCTAAAATAAATTTGCCTTAATATACTTTTGAGTCACTTAGAGAGAAAGAGACTTCTTGGTGAAGTGGACCATGGCTCAGCAGAGCAGTTGAGAGTGAAATTGCAAACAAACAAACAAAAAAGAACTTGCATTAATGGTTGAGAAGTGGCAGGGAGACCCAAGGCTAAAGCGTAACTAGTGGAATTAATTTAGGTGCTGAAGTCTGGGGTCAGAGCTCTTGTGAAGGAAGAAAGAAATCGTATAGAATCTTCTTACTGTCTGAGGTATTTTGCCCAAAGCATCAGCAATTTCCATAGCTTTGTACTCCGGAATCTCTGAGACCATGGAGCCCAAAGAGAAAACCACGATTCCATGTTCTCCAGAAGCATTTATGTAGGTCTCAAAGTCCTAGGACCAGAAAAGAAATCTCCAGTTAGTTTTTTCTCATTTCTTTGGTGACTGCATACATTAAGGTCTGGATCAGATATCCTCCTCTTAAGAGTGTGATTAAAAGAGTGTGTGTGGTAGAGACACAAAATACCAGCCTGTGTGACACCACTCCTCCCTCCCCAGTACCCTTCCATCCCAAGGGAGGAAGGCGTCCTGCTTACGGAGGGGTCACTCTGGTTCTTCTTTCAGATGCAGAATCCAGGCAATGTGCCAAGTTTCCAAAAGAAAAGAGATCAGAGGTAAGACCAGATCCACTTCCCCTGGGCTTCAGGCAGCTGGGACAGTCTTGGAAGAAAGCAGGCTTTTGGGAGGGGGCTGACGGAGACAGCCAAATGCAATAGGGAAGCGGGGAGGAAAGATGAAGGGGCTTCGTGAAAAGAGGAGAGAGCCTTTCAGCAGATTCTGTGAAAGGAAACATTGGAGGAGAGGAAAGTTGTCCAAAAAGGATCTCAGAAAGCTTTCTACGGTCTCTACAGCTCCTGCACTGCCTCTCTAAGAAAATCTACAGTAAAGATCTGTATTACTTTTCAAAGCTTCTAGAATATTCTTTTTATGTTGGGAAAAAAAAAGGAATGGAGTCAAAGCACAAAGCTACAGAGAGTGTTAAAGATTAGACTCACGATTCAGGAAAAACCTCAAATAGCCAAAACATCCTTTAACAGCTCTTGCTTCCCTCCAGCTGATATCACAGTTCCCCGTGTGGCAGCCAACACACTTGGATGTTTAAAGATCATATTAACATCAACTCGGTGCTGAAATTTAACCAGTCAACCACGCATTTTTCCACCTTCCCTGGAGAAGAGTTTCTAAAGAGGGTAAGTCAACTTGCCTGCTTTAGCAAGAAGAACATACTGAAATATACTTCAATCTTTCTTTGCTGGTTCCATACTCTAAAAAGCAAATCCTTCCTCCCTAGGTATGAAAGATACAAAATGGGAGACAGAACCCCTTGCCAAGTGTGTCCCAGTGATCTGAGCCCCTTCTGTGGAGTTCAGAGACGGTCAAGGGTGTGTGAGTGTACCCTGACTACCAAAGCCACTCAGCGGGAAGGAGCAATAGGCAGTGTCTTCACCACGCAGCATGTGACCCTCACAGAGCACTCACGTCCTGTTCCAGAAGCGGACTCCTTACAGTGGTGTGTCCATTGCTCAGCTCTAAGGCTGCCCCCTTGTCCCAGGAGGTATCCATCAAAGACCACCCACGGGCAGTACAGCCTTGCCTATCCAAGGACAAAGCTCAAAATGAGGCAGTGGGGCTTTCTGAAGAACTTCTGGGCCAGATGACCCAAGGAATAAGGAATGAAGAACAGAGAGAGGGCTGCATGATCAGCCCTCTGCAGATGACACAAGCTTGCTCCCCTGCTGCGAGTAAGGCAGCACTGTTAGAAAACTGGGGGCTGAGTTGATTCAGTCCTTCCCTTAGCAAACCACACCGCATTGCCACTAAGTCGCCTTTTTTCATCAAGGAGTAACTTTTTAATTGAGTGAGTTTTGGTGGTTTTGAGCTGTAAACTGTGAGTGATTTTCCAGTTAACAACGAACCTCACCATTGCTCAAACATGAGCGATCTGTGGTTCCCTTGAATGAAGCAAGAAGATGGGATTTTAGAAAATGTCTGTGTGTATAGGGGTGAGAATCAGAGGTGGCAGGGATCCAACTAGTCAATACAGATTAGAGTTTACAACCTGGCAAAGGCCCATCCCTAAGGCAATAAGGAAGAGACTTACCGGTGGTTGTCAAACAGAAGCTCTGAAAGGATGGTTAAAATAATTCAATCAGGAACTGCAGTATTGAAATGGGAACGTACTGGTGGTTGTGTCAAGGGAAGAGAGTAAGGAAGCTTCTAGATTCAGTCCTGGACAACAGTCTTAGCTCAGCCTGATCTGTTGCCAACCTTCAGAGCCAAATGCAGAGTGCTCCAGGTTTCAGGAAACATACACACACTTGCATGATCACACATGCAGGCACTTAGAGGAAAGAGTACAGGGCATAAACAGGGCAATTTTCCCCCAACAGTCAGTTATTGATGATCTAATTAATTCCCTGAGAGTCTCCAAAGAATGCCAAGGGCATTAGTGTTGTGTGTTTTCCCAGAACTGAGTGGGGTTCCTGGGACTTCCAGTGTTAAAACCAAAACAGTCCTGGGAAAACCAGGATGCTAGTGACCCCGGATATGAGACAGGAGACTCCAAGGCAGGGTTCAGCACACACGATTTTCAGAGACCTCTCCCAAGTTTTGATTCTGAGTATGACCGATACAGCCCAAATACCAACGCGATGCCACCAGCTCGTCCGCCTCCGCCAGCCTCAGGCCCTCTTCAAGACCTCTGTCTCTCAGCAGCTGTGTCTCCACCTTTCCCACTGAGCTCATCTAACAGGTCAGGGAGGCCAGAATCATCCTCCCCACCGCCACGCTGCACTTTGGTTTGTGGTAAGAACATCGTGAGGATGGTTTTCCCAGAGTCCTTCTCCCTAGGTCTGCACCGCACTCCTCTTTGCTGGGGAGAGACAGCGCACCTCCAAGCCTTTAAGTTCTTCTCCTGAGTGAGGCTAAACAGCTAACCTAAATTTCCCAAAGCCCCCACTCCTTCATGAAACCCACTCTTACTTTAACCTTGTCCAGAAAGAGCCAAGTCTAATTTCCCTCCTTCACAGCCTCCCACACCCACTCAGCAACCAGCAGGAAGTGGTTAACACAAAAGGAGCCACAAGGCCATAAACACCCAGAGTTAATTAACAGCACTTGGCTGAAGTTTAAGTGGCATGAACGTTCACCTACAGATCACAGAAGGGCAAACAGCAGTGTGTTATCACGGTCAGTACAGATTCCAGGCCAGCTCTTAAGGGATTCGATAGTGGTGAGGTCCAGCCCCTACTTGGCAAAACTTCTCCTAAACCTTGCCCTGGCTTCACAGCCTCTGGAAGGGCCAAAGAGTGAAGCAACATAACTGAAATAAATCTCAGCCCCCCACCTCTTATCCCCTTCCCCCAAATGAGGCCACCTCTGAAGTGAAAATTCTTGCTCACTCCAAGGAGGCCTTTAGTACAAGTCCTGACTTTTGCTGAGAGTTTAGTATTTCTAGTTCCAGACTTTTATTTGATGTTCCCTTCCCAAATGCCTTCTGATCTGCCAGAAGCCTCATTAAACATTGTGTATGTTGGAAACATGTCACTTTACCACTATCCATTCAGGGCCACTTAACAAATATTGCAAGCTTCCCTGGTCACCACTCTTTCATCTCCTTGTTACCTTCAAGTCTGTTCTCACTGACCTTCAGTTTGTCTCTTTCCATCAGACCTAACATGGATGTCATCTCTCAATCTCTACATGTCCACAAAGATAGTCTCTCCCTCTTGGAATTCTTGAGTTCCATGCCTTTGCTCTCAGTACTGTTCTAGCACCTTTATTCTTTCAGGCATCCCAAGATATGCCCAGAACCAGGCTATGCTTTCTCTATGGACTCTCATTATCAAGTGAAGATTTTTACCTTTATTCTTGAAAAGTTCAGGATTTTCACCAAGAATATTGGGAACAAGATGGTCTCCACCAGAAAAATAAAATTCAAAAACACACATGCACTCCAATGTTCATAGCAGCACTATTTACAATAGCCAAGACATGGAAACAACCGAAATGTCCATCAACGATGACTGGATAAAGAAGATGTGTTATATTTATACAATGGAATACTACTCAGCCATAAAAAAGAATAAAATAATGCCATTTGCAGCAACATGGATAGACCTGGAGATCATCATTCTAAGTTAAGTGGGCTGGAAAGAGAAAGGAAAATGCCATATGATATCACTTATATGTGGAATCTAGGGGGGGGAATAGAACACAAATTAACTACTTATTATTTATAACTTAGATGGACCGTCATTTATGATTGGATTACCACATTCTGTTGATTCTTATTCTGTGGTTGGCTTCATTCCTTTGATAACTATGTAAGTTTGAAAAGCTAAAGCTCTAATCTTTTCTTAGAAATAATGAACAGTACATATGTGTAAACAAAAAAAAGTGCAGTATTTTATATATATATATATGTATTTATATGCAATGTTATGTATATGTGTAGTCAAACTGTAATAATTCTACCTAATAAAACTGAAAAGGGAAAAAAAAAAAAAAAGGTGGTCTCCACCAGCGGAAGGGACATGCTGAGTAGCCTTCTTTAATTAACAAAGGGGAAAAAAGATAATAGTAACATAACAAACCAGCAACAGTCAAGAAGAGGGAAGATGACAAAGCAAAATGAAAATAATCTGGAAGAGCTGTAAGAGTATGAAAATGAATACATGCATGTGCATGCACGACTGGGACACTGCGCTGCACACCAGAAACTGACATTGTAACTGACGGCGCTTCAATTGAAAAAAAAAAAAAAGAGTTGTAATCGAGTCTATCAGTTGTTAGGTGCAAGCAGGCAAAGTTCACCTATTAATGGAATCTGCCTGACCAGGTTAAATCATATCAACTCCATGTTGTTTAGTGAGAAAGCAGAAACTGGAAGCCATGGAGCACTAAAGAGGCACTAGGGAAATGTAAGCAAAAACAACGCAGGAATGGTGATATGAATCTCAAGAAAGTGGAATTTCAAATTAAAAGCATTTTAACTAGGACAAAGAGAGCTATTATCAGGTACAACTCACAAAGACATTCTCAAACCTAAGCTCGCTTGCACCAAACAGGGCAGCAGCCAACGCACAGTCATTGCAACTCACCACTTAGACAAATTTACAGGGGAGAAAATATGGTATCAAGAAACGCAGTTGATACAGTTCTGCAGCCTCTCCCATTAAACTTCCTAAATAAAGAAGGAAATCACTAAAGTAAATAAAGACTATTTGCCAAAAAGCAATAGCAAACATAATGCAAAATGATGAAATGAAAATCAATTTCCATTAAAATCAGGAGCAAGATGAATTCTTGCTGTTACCGAAATCATTCAGCTGCTTTTAGAGAGTCTAGTGAATTCAAAAAGACTTGGTATAGAACTGAGAACGGAAGAAACAAATTTCAGATTTTTTGGAAAATGACTGCATGCTAGGTTTGGGGGGATTTTTAATGGTGAAAATCAAAAGTTTGGTGAGATGGCTGAATAGTGAATGGATAACCAGCTGGAGACAGAAATGGAAAAAAAAAGTCATGTTCACAGAAGTGACCCCCCAAAACGCTGTTGAACAGTTAAGAAGAAAAATAAGAAATAAACAGAACAAATAGGAAGGAAGCTACAAAATATTTGATCCTTGTTAAAGCAATGTTTGAAGTAACAACAAGAACAACAAAATACCCTGGGGTACAAACTTCAGTGTTCCCTCACAGGAGAATAGGCTAGATGCCTAACAAGTAACCTGCGGCACGTGAGTGCCATGAAATATTATGCAGCAGATAAAAATAGATGCACTATTTAGAACTGGAGCCATACTCGTGATATATTGATAAGTGAGCAATGAGGATACTTTATTACCTTTTTTTAAATAAAATAAGCAACAAAAAATGTGTACATATGTTCTTTCTGTAATTGTAAGAGTATAAAGAACTGTTGAGGATTACTATTTATCTGATGACTAGTCCTCAGTTCATATCCCTTTTGTTTTCATTCGTTCATTTAACAAACACTTGGTGAGTGTCTATTACACGCCAAAGATGCTGATACTGACAGGACATCAATCACATGCAGACCCATTGCCAGGTGTTAAGGATGCAGTGCCTGGCAGAAGGGGTCCCTGCCCCCACACATATGGAAGAGACAGTCGATAAACAATTATCCCAACAAAATGATCAAGGTATTCAACATGCTACAAAGGAAACAGCACAAGATGCTATCTTAGAGAGAAGGACTCTCTGAGGAAGTGACATTGAAGCTGACCTGAAAAACGTGAAGACAGCCACCTAACAAATTCAGGGAACAGCATCTCAGAAAGAGGGAACAGCACGTTCAAGGGTCTTGAACTGGGAGAGATTTTGGAATGTCCCAGGAAGAGAGAGAAGGCTAGTGTAACTGACGATGTCCATGCAGATTTCTAGATAAACTTTTCTATTTCAAATGGAATTTCCATTATGAATGCATGTCTCCCAAGTTTTAAATTTCAAAGTGATTATGAAACACAATTGCTTTCTCTTGGATTCTTCATAATGATGCCAAAAATATTTCTTTTTAATATCTGCCTAGCTTGGACTTGCTAGCTAGCTTTCTTTCCTTTGACCTGGGATACATCCACTGGTTTGATGATACTTCACCTCTTTCTTTTCCCCTATCTAAAAAAGAATCATTAATGGTTTTCTACATTTGCTTTCAGAAAATCAACACCGCTTTCTTTCTTCACCAGACCACCCCCTTGGACACAGATTGGTCCAACAGGCCATAGGGTATCAGACTCTTATTGCCATGAGAGCTTTAAGAGCTTATGAGATCTCTCTCCACTTTATAGGGGAGTAGTCAGAGCCCCACAAAGAAGAACCTGTTTTGCCGCACTGGGGTGGAGACATCCACCCAGCATCTGCTTTCTTACCTGCTGTTCTTCCTGCTGCCCGAAGTTTCACCTTGCTATGAAAATTACATGACCATTTAAAATATGAATCATGTCGGAGGCACAATGAAAATAAGATTCATTGCTCTGCAAGGCTGATGATAGCCCCTTAGTAGGAGCCAGAATCAGCACCTGGAAAGTGCTGGCTACCAGCAGATCCTTAACCAATACTTGAAACATAAATACATGAATACCCATTGAAATGTCAGCTCCTTGGAGAATCCTTCCCAAAGCTCCATTTGAAGGGACCTCTCTTGCTACCCTCTCTCACCTCTGTTGAGATTTACTTTTTTGCATACCTCCAGTTCTGGATGGGAAAAAAAATAACATATAAGCATTTAAGAGAATGAGACACATGAAAACTTTCTGCCCAGTGTCAGAACCTGGCTGTCTGGTTATCTGCTTATTAGAGGACATAGAACTGCAGGATTCAGCTTCCTCTTAGAATACCTAGAGGCTGGACTTTTAATCAGGAACATAAAGGCAATTTGCCCTGCCAGGATCAATAGATATCAAAGAATTATTTCTGCAATCTTGAATCTTGTAAGCCTGACCCAATCAAGGGCAAAGTGCATGCTGCACAATTCTGTTCTCCGCGAGGAACTCTGGACCCAGCGCCCTACGCGTCTAACCCGTGTTGCATTGAATTGATTACACTTCACTGGAGCACGCAGAATAAAACTGCCAAAGTATACTTCCCTGAAGTGTCCGATAAAAGAAATAATTTAGAGATAATGCCAAAGATATATAAATTACAACTCAGAACTAGGAGACTTGCAAGATAGACATAAACACGAGAGGACATCTGAATCTATCTCAGCGTGCTCATTCAGCTTATCTCTGTGCAAACTCATCTAGCCACAGCACCTGCAAGAATACGGGCATATAAAGTTCCCACTCTGATACACACCTGGGATAGTGGGGTTTTGCTAGCGCAGTTGATCCCACCAATAAAAACTATGTTGGGCATGATGGGCCTCGGGAAATCAATCACAAAGTCTTTTCTGAGAAGCCAGATAGACCCAGATTTCAGAAGGTCCTGGACAGTCACGTCTTTCTGAAGGACTTCCGAGGCAAGAGATGCATATGGGGAATAAACCACACTGCACAGAAGGTTCTCTGACAAGGCAACGAGCATGTTCTTCACCCGCTGCAGGAAGGTCATGTGATCTGGGTTAGAGGACAGAGGCCTGGGCACATAGGACGGTGGGTTTGGGCACTGGGTACCCAGAGAGTCCAGGCTGCAGGGCAGTCCATTCAAGAAGAACACAGTAGGTAGAGCCAAGTACTGGGCCACGATGGGGCCGCAGGGAAGGAAAGGGTCTGTCAACACGACATCAAAGCTGCTCGCTGCCAGGGAGGCCATCAGCTCCTTGTTGTGCAGCAGATGGGAGCAGGCAGACAAGAGCAGAGCGGAATCCTCTTTGACTTTCTGGTACATTTTGATCACACGCTGCAGGAAAGGATCATTCTCAAAAACATTACGCCCGAGTGTGATGAAAGTCTTTTCCAGTTCCTCCCTCTGGAATGGCACGGGGTACTTCCTCAAGGTGTAAGAGGCTCCTTCTTTAATGTGCGTGGAGGCATCAGGTGCTATGACCACTATGTCATGTCCCCTCTGCTGCAGCTCCTGGACGACCCTGACCAAGCTCAGCCAATGACTGCCATCTACTGGGACCACCAGCAGCTTCCCGCCCTGGGACGTGGCGGGGCCAAGCGCCCACAGCAGCAGTCCCAGGACAAGCAGACGTGGATCCCAGGACCCCGTTGTCATGGTGCCCCTGCTGTTCCTACCAAAACTGTCATCTGCCGGAGGTTTGCCCTCTCCCGCTTACACAACGCAAGAGCCAAACTGTACACCAAGTTAATGTTTCATTAGGCCACATGATTATAGCTGACAGTCAGCCAGAGGCAGCCGGAAGTTTACATTTAGAGATAAAGAGGGCTGAACTTTATTAGGTCTCTCATAGGCAACAATAGTTTAACTGGCTAGAATTCCTTCTCAGCTACTCAAATTACATTCTTTCTTTTTTTTTCAGTTAAACTATAGGTGGTTTACAATATTGTGTTAGTTTCAGGTGTACAGCAAACTGATTCAGTTTTACATATATACATATTCTTTTCAGACTCTTTTCCATTATAGATAATTAAAGATATTGAATGTAGTTCCCTCTGCTCTATAGTAGGTCCTTGTTGTTTATCTATTTTAAATATAGTGATGTGTATCTGTTAATCCCAAACTCCTAGTTTATCCTTTCCCCCTTTTCCCCTTTGGTAACCATAAATTCATTTTCTATGTCTGTGAGTCTGTGTTTTATAAAAAAGTTCTTTTGTATCATACTTTAGATTCTACTTATAAGTGATATCATATAATATTTATCTTTCTCTGTCTGACTTCACTCAGAATGATTATCTCTAGGTCCCTCCATGTTGCTGCAAATGGCATTATTTCATTCTTTCTTATGGTGGAAAAGTATTCCTCAATATACCACATCATCTTTATCCATCCGTCTGTTGATGGACATTTTGATTGCTTCCTTGTCTTGGCTACTGTAAATAGTGCTGCTATGAACATTGGGGTTCATGTATCTTTTCAAATTAGAGTTTTCATCTTTTCCAGATTTATGCCCAGGAGTGGGATTGCTGGATCATATGGCAACTCTATTTTTAGTTTTTTAAGGAAACTCTACACTGTGGTACACATAGTGGCTGCACCAATTTACGTTCCCACCAACAGTGTAGGAGGGTTCCCTTTTCTTCACACCCTTCTCCACATTTATAATTTGTAGACTTTTTGATGACAGCCATTCTGACTATTGTGAGGTGATACTTCATTGTGGTTTTGATTTGCATTTCTCTAATAATTAGTGATGTTGAGCATCTTTTCATGTGCCTGTTGGCCCTCTGTATATCCTTTTTGGACGAATGTCTGTTTAGGTCTTCTGCCCATTTTTGAGTGAGTTGCTTTTGTTTTTTCAATATTGAGTTGTATGAGCTATCTATATTTTGAAATTAAGCCCTTGTCGGTTGCAGCATTTGCAAATATTTTCTCCCAGTCTGTAGGTTGTCCTTCCATCTTGTTTGTGGTTTCCTTTGCTATGCAAAAGCTTATAAGTTCAATTAGGTCCCATTTGTTTATTTTTGCTTTTATTTCTTTTGTTTTGGGAGACTGACCTAAGAAAACACTGCTCTGATTTATGTTAGAGAATGTTTTGCCTATGTTTTTTTCTAGAAGTTTTACAGTATCATGTCTAATATTTCAGTCTTTAAGCCATTTTGAGTTTGTTTTTGTGCATGGTGTGAGGGAGGGGTCTAACTTCATTGATTTATACGCAGCTGTCCAGCTACCCCACTACCACTTTCTGGAGAGGCTGTCTTTTCTCCATTGTATATTCTTTCCTCCTTTGTTGAAGATTAATTAATTGTGTAGGTTTATTTCTAGGCTTTCTGTGTTGTTGCCTTGATCTATATGTCTGCTTTTGTGCCAACACCATACTGTTTTGATGAAATCACATTCTTGAGTAAACAGAAAAGGCAAAGCATCTCCAACACCTTTGAATCCATTAGATTAGTATTTCCATGGACCAAGAGAGTATTATCCAAGAGGAAAGGAGGCTTTGTGATAACAAAGCAGAACTCCTTTTCAGAAATGAAATTGAAAGCTGAATATGCCTTTCAGAAAGAAAAGAACATGACGTTGCAAGCAGCCTTTAAGTACGTCCTTCTCTGTAGCTCACTCAAGGTTCTGCCCAAGCAGCACATCGTGTTTTAAATCATTCATCCAGCTGGTATCTGTTGATCCCAGCACAGTGCAGGGCCTAGAGGCTCCAGCAGAGACCCCCAGAGATGTGGTCCCCACCCCTACCCCCAGCCCCCACCCCCGAATTCATGCTCCATCTAGAGAGACAGACTAACGATTCAAACAGGGAAACAGACACGTCAGAGGTTGTGTCTTAGCAGGCTAAGAAGGAAATGAATGCTGCCGGAACAGACAATGGCAGGGAAAGAGGCCAGCTACATTCCGTGGGCACAGAAGGCCTTTCTCAGGACAGGTCTGTACTCATTCAGGGAGACAGTGAGAGAACACTCTGTAAATAAGAAACCAGAATAATAGAAGCAATAAAAGTTAAACTGTACTCATCACACAGGCCCAAGGTCCAGGGGAAAGAAAACACTTTGGAGAATTCTGATGATTGGTTGAAGGCAAAGGGGGAAAGATGAACAAAAGCAATGAAGAAGAACACGTATTTCTTGTGCATGCGCTCTGTGCCAGGCACGGAGCTAAGCACGTTACAGCATGGCTTAGTTACCCCTAGAATTAGGCTGTGAAGGCAAATGCTGTTATTACCATTTACAAACAAAGGCACTGAGCTTCCCAGAGACACGTGATTTGCCAGAGGCCTGCTTTTATTAAGTGGCAGAGCTGAGACCCAGGCCCCAGGTGTTAGAGCCCAAAGGCCCTGCCTCTTACCCACAACTCCCTGCAGCTGCTAGCAGGGCCCAGACCACGGTGTTAAGGCTGAGAAGGAAATTTATAACCAGTCAGAAGTCAGAAGCACGGCTGTGATGCCCACAGTCATTACACGATCAACATAACCGGACGGCAGGCAGATGGCAGGACTTTGGGATTAAGGAGAATATACTCACAGAGCGATACTCAGCACAGGCCGGTGCTCCAAAGGGCAGGTGATGGGTCAGGGGCAAGTATGTTAGTTGCCAAAGAGAAATGCCTCTCCCCAGGAAAGGGCGAATCGGAGCACAGAACAGAGCACTTCACTCTTTCCTTTTGGGATAAATTGTTATTCTATACAATCCCAGGATGAAAGCAGAGAGCCCAATATTTCAACCGCGGACATCACTGGCCACCCGTACTTGGGGATCTCTCTAGTCACGGAAAAACTGCTAATTTTAAAGCTTTGATGCCCTGTGGGGCATGTTCACAGGATCCCGTCTCATTCTGGTACTTAGAATTGGTACTTAGAGTCCCTTTTCCTGTTACCACCATCCTTCCTCCACTGACCTCCAGGCTTGTATTGGCTTATGCTTGGGGACACACATGTGCCCATGCTCACACTCATGCATTGTGAAGCTCCCCCTTCCCTTCCACACCCAGCCCCAAGCACCCCCCACTCCGTAGAACCCAGATCGTGGATCAGCAGAAAAGACTCATTGGTGTACGCTTATCTGCCATGCTGAAATTCATAGTCCAGTTTAAGCATTAAGGGCAATGACTCTTCTGAAGTCTCGATGTCATGAGAGTTCATCTGCAGATCACACAGAGGAAAGGGGCTGTAAATACACACAATCACCACTGTAATGATTTTATGGCTTTCCTGTATCACCAAGAGTCTTAGAACTTTTTGAGGCCTCTGTGCACTCGGATGGTTTGGGGTCATGACTTTGCCCATGACCCATGACTAGGAACTGTTCTTTACCTGTATGAATAGCGGGCAACCCACATTCATTCTCAAGAATTATGACCAAAAACCACTACTAAGCTCCTGTCTGGAACCTGAGCAGACCTGACACTCAAAATCCATTGCTAATTCCCCTCCTCACCAAATGGCCCTCCCGGCGCTGTGCTAGGAGCTGGGACCAGAAACCCAAGTTAGAGATGGTTCATGCCTGTCAAGAGGGCTCAGACGGACAAACAACCAAATACAGGGCAGGCAAGATGTGTTCTGGTCGAGGAGCATGCGTGGCCAAGGAAACACAGAGTAGGGCAGCAATGTGCTCTTGCTTTGGGGCCTGCTAAAGAGTGGGCTGTCTGCAAGATCATTCATGGGAACCCCCTGGAAGGTGATTCCTTCTAAAGCTGAAGTCAATAGCTAAGAAAACCACCACTCCACACACTCCTAGCTCCTTTGATGGGACTAGATTGGAGCTGCTTGTCACTAACGGGGCTATGTAAATAAGTCTGTTGCCTTCCAGATAATCAATGGGACCCTTCAGGGAGAAACAAAGCCATCTTCCTTAAATCTCCAGCATTTTGCTCTATTCTGCCTTGTATGCCTAGCAGATTGCCTACCTGTCTCTGCTACTAGACTGACACCCATTCTCACATTTTTTTTATTTATTTATTTATTTATTTATTTATTTATTTATTTATTTATAAAGCTGAAAGCAGAATTTCAGCTTTGGAACCACTCTGTCAGTCAGGTGGCAGCCCACAGTTTTGCAGACAGTAAGACTCAGTAAATGTCTCTGTATGGAGGTGACACACCTTCTCCTGCTGCTGTAGGCCCCACATGCAAGCAAGCAAATGCTGAATCTAGACTATTCTACCACTGCTTCTCAAACCCAGCTCCCACAGTCCTGCTCCAGGGCCTCAGCCCCCAGTAACTGTAACCCCTACCTGTCCCTTTTGATTCCTTGCATCAGCTGCCCCCATATGGCCCTACACAACCTCTGCCCCTGAAATCTTGGTCAGCAGCTCCCTAGGGCCCAGGATGGAATTCAGACTCCACAGTCTTGCCGTCAGAACTCCCTAGAATGGACTCCTGCTCCCCTGGCCAAGCTCATTCCTCCTCTCTAGCCCTTCTGCTTGATCCCTCCCTCTGCCCTGCTCCTTCTAGCCATTTGGATCACTTAACTCTCCCAAAACACACCTTGTACTTTTCAATATTGCTTTGTTCACAATGCACTCTACCCCTGATCTGTTTATTGCGTGCGTAGCCTGTGCCAAGTCCAGGGCTTCAGTCTCTCAAGGTGATACAAAGTCAGCAGTTTGCTCTGGTGAAATGGCACACCCTTTTGGATCTACCGCCCTTTATGATGAAATGTTGAGTTCATTGGTTAATCATTTCCTCTTGGAACTAAGCGACCTTTATTGGTGTTGTTTCACCATTTATCAAAGCAAAGAATATAGTGTCAGGAAGAGAATAAGGAGGAAGTGAAGTCAGATGTCAAGAAATATCAAAAAGAAAATCACAGTTGTGATACAGCACTTTTAGTGGAAACAATCACTGTGCTCCAAGTTTACCCACACAGCACTATAAACATGGCCAGCAAATTTTAATCATTTTAATATACTAGACCAGGAGTTCACAGATTGTGGGCTAAGGCACGCTAGGAATCCCCAAGAGTTTTTCAGAGAATTTTGCAAAGTTGAAACTATTTCTGTAATAATGATATTTGGCTTTTTCCCTCCCATCTCACTAATGTGTACAGTGGAGTTTCCCAGTGGCTCCCTGACACGCAGTCCAGCACCATACTGAACGCAGAAACAGATGTAAAAGTCTAGCACTTCTATAAAGCCAGAAAGAGTTTTTTATGTAAAGTAAGTTATTTTTCCATAAAAATATGATTTGTGTTAGCATGTGATGGGTTTATCATTATTAAATTGACTAATTAGCTTTTGATTGTTTGCACTTGTAATGAGGTAAGTACCGATAGACATAACCCACAAAAACAAAAGAGTCCTGAAGCCAAAAAAGTTGGAGAAATGCCGTCCTAGCATCATTCGAATGCTAGGACATTTGATGAACGATAAGGCTGTCCTTCAGCCCAGGGTCGGACTAAACTCAATCCCGTCACTACCTCAGGCCGGCGGGAAGCCTGGTGTAAAGACTACGCTCAGAAAATCATTCCCTAAGGCAGCCCGTCACAGCCCCTGTTTGGGGATCAGGGCTCAGCTGGGGCCCTGGTGGGCGGGGCTTGTGGTGGGCGGGGCCTCCGCGCCCGCGTGCAACACCACGGCACAGAGCGCCTCGCGGGGCGCGCACTCCGGGACGCGGGCGCTGCGTTCTGGGGCGCGGCCTCGGCCTGTGAGACGCCGGCTTCGTCACAAGGGGCGCCCCTTGAGGGCGGCACTTGGGCCCGCGCCCCGGGGCTGCCAGCCGCGCCGCTCCGAGCCCGTGGCCCGCGGGCCGCGCGCGGCCGCCCGGCATGGTGGACTACTACGAGGTGCTGGGCGTGCCCCGCCGGGCCTCGTCCGAGGCCATTAGGAAGGCCTACCGCAAGCTGGCGCTCAAGTGGCACCCGGACAAAAACCCCGAGAACAAGGAGGAGGCGGAGAGGAGATTCAAGCAAGTGGCCCAGGCTTACGAGGTGCTGTCAGACGCCAAGAAGAGGGACGTCTACGACCGATGCGGCGAGGCCGGGGTGGAGGGCGGCGGCGGCAGACCCTTCGAGGACCCCTTCGAGGACGTCTTCACCTTCCGCGACCCAGCCGATGTCTTCAGGGAGTTCTTCGGCGGCCGGGACCCATTTTCATTTGATTTCTTTGGAGACTCGCGTGAGAACATTTTAGGGTGTCGGAGGAGCTCCCGGGGAAGCAGATGCAGAGGATCCGCACCCCTTTCCTCCACCTTCAGTGGATTTCCAGCATTTGGAGGTAGTTTTTCTTCTTTTGATACAGGATTTACTTCCTTTGGTTCCGTGGGGAACGGGGGCGTTTCTTCCTTCTCCATGTCTTGCGGTAGTGGTGGGACGGGCAACTTCAAATCCGTGTCGACTTCCACCGAAATCATTAATGGCAAAAAAATCACCACCAAGAGAGTCGTTGAGAATGGCCAAGAAAGGGTAGAAGTGGAAGAAGACGGAGAGCTAAAGTCCCTGATAATAAATGGCAAAGAGCAGTTGCTGCACATTGACATCAAGTGATTCCAGTCCACGTATAACTTAGAGCGCATTCTGAGGACTAGCAGGACATTCATTTTTTGAAGATTGCAAGTGAACTCTACTTTCAAAACAACTGTACTCAAGAATTTATAAACAGGTCACGCCAGCACCCTATTCATTGTTACTGTTGGGACCACACAAATAGGACCTCTGTTTTTCTTTAAAACTGTTGTAAATATCTGTATGCACTTTGCTATTTATTAAACATAACCCCAAGGCAGACAGTGATTATTTCATAGTACTGGGACAAACTGTGCACCACAGCACCTTGAACCTTGCTTTTCCATTTTGTTTGAAGTTTGAGCCAAGGAGTTTGCTCTGAAGTTAACGTTGCCAAGATGAATCAGTTTACTTCAATTTTTTAGCACGTAGTAGGAGGAGATATGAATATATTAGTGCTCCTGACTTAACGGATGGTTTTCAGTTCCACGTAAATGCTGGTGACATAGTAATAGTTGACAGTTTAGATGCAACCTTAAGCCTAGGCCTTTTAGAAGCAGGTAAACCTGGCAGAAGTGATATATTAGTTCTCTGTGGCTTCTGTAGCAGATTGCCACAAACTTGGTGGCTTGAAACAATGCATTATTTAGTCTCTTTAAGATCTGAAAATTAGAAGTCTGAAATCGCTTTCACTGGACTGAAGTCAGTGTTAGTGGGGAGCATGCTCCCTCCAAAGGCTTAGGCAAAATAGTGAGGTGAATCCCTCACAGTTATATGACTGGTTAATAGCATCCTTAGGACACTATTCAGATCACTTGACAGCAATTCGAAACAAAAGCAAACAAAAAAACCCAGTGGCGGTGTTGACTCAAAAACTTAATGCAAATCTCATTGCTTGCCTGCATCCAAATTGGTTCTACAGCTATGATTGCTGGAAATGTCAAAAGCATTTCCACAAGGCTACACAAAACTATCCCATTGCCATTTGCAGGATGTTATCTCATTTCAAATTAGGTTGACAAAAGTCAAAAATATTGGAAAGCTTGGAATAGTGGAAAGTTTGGAATACTGATTGAGTGAAACAGCGTAAATACGTCTCAAAGGGTAGCTTTCTGTTGGCACAGTTTATACCCTCAAAGAAGACCTTTTTGGGTCTGGTTACCTTGGGATAGTCCATCACAAAGTAAGCGCCATCCCCCTTGGTCATCTCCAAGAAAAGACTTGTGTAAGGCATGAGGGCCAAAAGACAACTGAACCCGACAGACTGGAAGTGCAACATGTGGCCTGAGTGCATTGTTAACAAACTAAGAATATGTGAGATTGAGTTTGGAAACCCTTTGGTCCCTTAAAGTCCAACCCCCATGGAATGACACACAGACAGTACACAGCAGGAACACAGGATTCAGCCACTCTCCCATGGGGACAGAGTCTTAAACCCATATCAAATAAACAGTCACTGAGGTACCTGGGCAGTGCTGCTTATGTGCTCCGTGCAAGAAGTATCACAATAAAACAGACTCCTGGGCCTTTTCATGTGCTTGCCAGGCAAGGGAACCCACACTGGTGAAGACATTCATAGTTGTTGAGGGAAGCAGGGAGAGAAGGGATGTTAGAAGTTTTGAGGTGATAGGAAGGAAGGTGCACAGTTTCATGGAGCTTATGCTAATTAAGAGTTGAAAATTACCACTCTGGTTAGGGCAGAATAAATGCACTTAAATTTCTACTGTTGGTTAAAATAAGTCCCCATTGTTCAGTGGTCAGGTAAGTTTTCAGTTGAATCCAGTAAGACTGACACACCAAGGTGGCCCAGAGGTCATGGGTCTTTAACAGCTCTGGGTAGTCATAATAGTTGAGGGCAAAGACAGCCTTCAGTTTTGATATATCCTGGATTAGTTCTGCTAAGTGGAAAGTTTCCCTTTTACAGAAATAAAAGGCATTTTATTTAAAGAATTTTCAAAATTGAAAATCTTTTTTTAAATGTCTTGACTCAAAAAATAGCACTGCTCTGGGTCTGTATATCAGTCTTCCTTTGTTATGGAAAGGTTTGAATGGCCTTCAGAGTGGAAGAAAGGCATTTCCTCTGGTGCAAAAATGACCAGCTTAAGTTCCCAGCATTGGATTCCCTCCATGGGATCACTAGCACCTTCCCACAGACATAGCCAGGCAGAGAGAGCTGTGTTCCTGTGAGCACCAAGAGACCTGGAGACCTGTGGTCATGTCAGCAGAATCCAAACAGCCACTTTCCCTGTTGGAGCTTCGCACTTAATTGTTTTTATTTTAGCTTTTTTCACACAACTGAAAACATTTGGTACAGAGAATAACTCTCTTCCAGTAACCATTAGGGATCAATCTTGTTTCTCCTGCGATTCCACTCTTCTGTCTCCAAAAATGGAGAAAGTCCTTCCTCATCTTGGGAAGTCATTCACCTAAATGCTTACTTCTGAAGAAATTTTTAATTCTTTCTCATCCTATTGTCTCAGTAAACACAGATTCCTTTTATGTCCTCTTCTCCCGCTCTCTAAACCCTTTCTGTGTAATTTCAACTACCACCAGTCAGTATAATCAGCAGTCTCGTTTGCCTACACGCTGGGAAATAGTCAATGACCACATTAATGGAAAAGTCTATTCACCATCTTTAGCCTATGCAGCTGAATTTTGGACTTATTAGTAACTTAATAAAGCTCTTTCCTCTTATTAATATGCAACTTGTAATATACCCAATCAGAAAGAAACTTTTTGTTTTTTATTTGTTTTTTCCCAACTTAGTGGATGAGAATACTTGTGTAAGATCAGGAAGGGTGCTTCATTCAAGGTATCTATATTTGACAAAATTCAGATGAATTCTTTACTTTGGAAGTTTATGAAAACAAAATTATTTGTTGAAAATGAATATTCAGATCATGGGTGGGGGAGCCAGGAACTTGAAGGAAGCAAAAAAATGAATTATTTAAAATGCACATTGAAAGCAATAAAGTTCAGAATTGATAATGCAGAAAGAAAAATCAGTGACAGAAATATGCTTTTCCAGAAATCATCTCCCAGAATGCATCAGAAAAATAGAGAAGATAAAATTGGATAGGAATATGATAGCAACAGAGCTTGAAAAGTAGAAATCTATGAATGACAGATGTTCCCAAAAAAGAAACCAGAAGAAAAAGTTCAATAAGTTAGAGGAAAACTTTCAGTAAGATCTGGGCTTAACTTTAGGCTGACTCTGTATGGTAGGCAGAAAAATGGCCTTGCAAAGACGTTCACATTCTAATCCCTGGAACCTCTGACTGTGTTGCCTTACATGGCAGAGGGACTCTGTAGATATGATTAAGGGTCTTGAAATGGGAGATTACCTTGGATTATCGGGATAGGCTCAGTGTAACCACAGGGATCCTCACAAGTCAAAGAGGGAGGCAAGACAGAGATTTAAAGATGCTGTACTGCGTTTACATGGAAATGGAAAAGTGCCAGAGACTTCCCAACTTAACAAAAAAAAAATTGTTTGGAAAAAGGAAACACTTATGTAAAAAGAATGAGCTGATACTAAAGGGAAGGAATAAAATCAAGCAATTATATTGTATGAATGGACAGAATTCTTACATCAAAAAAAAAATGAGTTTGGATGGAATTTTTTAAGTGTTATTTAAAGAAAATTTAAGGAAACATTTTAATAAAGTTTTCTTTTTAAGTTGAAAGAGATAGATGTCACATATATGGTCAAGTTATATTTGGCAAGGGTGCAGACTATTCAATAGGGACAGTCTTTTCGACAAATGGTACTGGGAAAACTGGATATCTGAATGCAAAAAAAAAAAAAATGAAGTTGGCCTCTTAAGAACACCATATACAAAAATTAACTCAAAATGGATCAAAGACCTAAATATAAGACTTAAACTATAAAGCTCCTAGAAGAAAACATAGGATAGAGCTTCACAACATTGAATTTGGCAAATATTTCTTGAAAATTACACAAAAGTCATGGGTAATGAATAAATAGACAAATTGGACTTCATGAAAAATACGTGCATCAAAAGACATTATCAACAGATTAAAAAGGCAAACCATAGAATGGGAAGAAATATTTGCAAACCTTATAAGAGATTAATATCCAGAATATATAGAGAACTAAAACTCAACAACAAAAAGACCTGATTCAAAAATTGGCAAAGGACTTAGACATTTCTCCAAAGAAGATATATAAATGATCAATAAGCATGTGAAAAGATGCTCAATATCACTGATCATTAGGGAAATGCAAATCAAAACTACAGTGGAATGTCACCTCACACCTATTAGGATGGCTGTCATCGAAAACAGAGCAAAACAAGTGTTGAACAGGATGTGGAGAAATTGAAACCCCTGTGTACTGTTGGTGGAAATGTAAAATGGTGCAGTGCATTCCATTCTGTGGAAAACAGAATGGCAGTTCCTCAAAAAACTGAAAATACAATTACCAGATGATCCAGCTATTCCACTTCTGGGTATATACCCCCCAAAAAATGAAAACAGGGCCTTGAAGAAATATTTGTACACCCATGTTCATAGCAGCATTATTCACAAGTGCCAGAAAGTGAAAGCAACCTATGTCCGTTAACAGATGAATAGATAAGCAAACTGTATATCCATTGACGGATGAATAGATAAGCAAACTGTTGTCTATACAATGGGATATTATTTGACCTTAAAAAAGAAAGGAAATTTTGACATATAAAACAACATGAAGGAAGCTAAAGGACATGATGTTAAGTGAAATAAATCAAGATCAAAAAGACAAATACTGTATGATTCCACTTACATGAGGCACCTAGAGTAGTCAAATGCTTAGAGACAGAAAATAAAATGGTGGTTACCAGGGACTAGGGAGTAGGGGAAGTGAGGATGTGTTGTTTAAGGGGTATAGAGTTTCAGTTTTTGAAGATGAGTTCTGGAGATAGGTTGCACAACAATGTGAGTGTAATTAAGGCTACTAAACTACACTTAAAAATGGTTAAGATGGTAAAAAAATGTTTACCAAGAACATTTTTAAAAGGCAAATTTTATGAAGAAAATACAGCAGTCATATACCTATATGCCCTAGTTGAGCAGCTATATGTTTAAAGTAAAAATTATTAAAAATTCCAAATGTAAATTGGGCAAAATTCAGTTAAATGGGGAAATATTTTAAGACATCATTTTCAGAATTGTGCATATTGAAGTTTTTTTAATTGATAATATACATTTTAGGTGTATGTATATATGGAATATTTACAAACGTTGATCATATGCTATCTGATATAGTAGCCACTAGCTACACATGACTTGAAATGTGGATAGTCCAAATTGATACATGTTGAAAGTGTAAAGTACATAACAGATTTTGAAGGCTTAGTATAAAAGAAAAAATATGAAATACTTCATTAATAATTTTATATTGGGGGGAGTGATCAAGATGGAGGAGTTAGAAGACCCTGAGCTCACCTCCTCCCATGGGCACACCAATATTATCACAATTTACAGAGAAAATATTAATGAGAAAAACTTGAAAACTAGCATAAAAGTTCTTCTACAACCTATAAAGAAGGAAGCACAACAAGCTGTGTAGGAGAGGTGGAGACGTGGTATAATCAAGGCCCACACCTCTAGGTGGACAACCCACAGATGAGAGGATAACTACAATTGCAGAGATTCTCCCTAAGGAGCTAGGGGTCTGAGCTCCATATTTGGCTTCCCAGCCCAGGGTCCTGCACCAGGAAGAAGAGGTCCCAGAACATTTGGCTTTGAAGGCCAGTGGGGCTTGCTTTCAAGAAAGCCAGAGGGCTGTAGGAAATAAAGACTCCACTCTTAAAAGGTGCACACAAGATCTCACACACACTGGGACCCCAGGCAGAAGCAATTATCTGAAAAGAGCCTGAGTCAGACCCACCTGCTGATCTTGGAGAATCTCCCACAGAAGCAGGAGGCAACTAGAGATCATCTTGGTGATACAGTCAGTGGCGGCCGCCATTTTGGAGAGCTCTGTTCCACCACGATGACACTGGTGCTGGCAAGTGCCATTTTGGAATCCTGCCTCTAGCTTACTAGTGCCAGGACCCAGCCCCACCCTGTAGGAACCAGTACTAAGACACCTGGGGCCAAGCAGCTAGCTGAGTGGGGACACAGACCACCCACCAGCAGGCCAGCTTCCTTAGAACTCCCTGAACTCCCACCACACGGGGCCTGGTCCCAGCCACCAGACCTGGCCCTGTCCATCAGATGGCCCAGGACCCGGACCCACCTACCAGCGCACCAGCGCTAGCCCAGAGACCCCCTGGACATTGGCCCTACTTTCCAAAAGGCTGACACCAGCTCCAGGATCCCTAGGCCCTGCAGCCAGAGACTCCAGGACCCAGCCCTACCTACCAGGAAGCCAGCATTAGCCCCAAGACCAAGCCCACCCACAAGCAGGCTGGCACCAGCACCAGGATCCCCTGGGTCCTGGCCCCATGCACCAGCAAGCCATCACCAGCTTCGGGAAACCTCAGACCCCACAGGTAACCCGTAAGTTTATCAGCTAACTTTTCAGCAGAAACTCTGCAGGTCAGAAGGGAGTGGCACAATATATTCAAAGTGATGAAAGGGGAAAACCTACAACCAAGAGTGCTCTACTCTGCAAGGCTTTCATTTGATTCAAAGGAGAGATTAAAAGCCTCACAGACAAGCAAAAGCTTAAAGTTCACTACCATGAAACTAGCTTTACAAGAAATGTCAAAGGGAGTTCTCTAAGTGAAAAGTAAAGGCTGCAACTAGAAATGCGAAAATGAGGAAAGGAGAAATTTCATTGGTAAAAGCAAATATACAGTAAAAGTATATCAACCAGGCATAAACCTAGCAGGAAGTTTAAAAAACAAAGTAGTAAAATTATGTATATCCACAATAAGTAGTTGAGGGCTACACAAAACAAAAAGATGTGAAATATGATGTCAAAAACAATAAACGTGGGGGGAGAGTAAAAATTCAGGGTTGTTAAAATGCATTTGAACTAGAAATTGACAACTTAAAATAATAATATAATGATAGATAGAGAAATAGATTGCTATATATAAACCTCATGGTAACCACAAACTAAAAATCTATAAATCATACAAAAAAAGAGAAAGGAACCCAAAAGTAACTCCAAAGATAGTCATCAAATCACTAGGGAAGAGAGCAAAAGAAGAATGAACAACAACAACAACAAAAAGAACTACAAAAACAACCCCAAAACAATGAACAAAATGGCAATAAGTACATACCCATCAATAATTATTTTAAATATAAATAGACTAAATGCTTCAATAAAAAGACACAGGGTGGCTGAACTCATATACAAATAAGATCCATAATATATGCTACCTACAAGAGACCCACGTCAGATCTAAAGACACACAGAGACTGAAAGTGAAAGGATGGGAAAAGATATAACATGCAAATGGGAAAGCTGGGGTAGCAATACTTACATCAGACAAAATAGACTTTAAAGCAAAGACTAAAATAGGAGACAAAGAAGGACACTACCTAATGATCAAGGGATCAGTTCTACAAGAGGATATGACCATTGTAAATATATATGCCCCCAAATACCAAAAGCAAATATCAACAGACATAAAAGGAGAGGTTGACAGTAAACAACAATACTAGGATACGTTAAAAAACCCACATACATCAATAAACACATCATTTGGACAGAAAATCATTAAGGAAATACTGGCCTTAAACGAACATTAGACCAGTTAGACCTAGTAGATATACATAGAACATTCCATCCAAAGGCAACAGAATACGCATTATTTTCAAGTGCACATGAGACGTTTCTAGGAAGGATCACATGTTAGGCTACAGAAGAAGTCTCAGTAAACTTAAGACTGAAATCATATCAAGCACCTTTTACAACCACAATGAAAGCAGAAATCAACTACAAGGAAACAGCTGCAGAAAACACACACACGCACACAGAGGCTAAACAATATGCCACTAAACAACCAGTGGGTCACTGAAGAAATCAAAGAGGAAATTTTAAAAATACCTGGAGACAAATGAAAATGAAAACACAATGATCCAAAACATACTGGACACAGCAAAAGTAGTTCTAAAGGGGAAGTTTATAACAATATAAGCCTACCTTAAGAATAAGATAATCTCAGTAAGATTACCTTATAAGAAAAATCTCAAATTAACAACCTAAACTTACACCTAAAGCAACTAAAACAAACAAACAAAAAGAACAAACGCCCAAAGTTAGTATGAGGAAATAACTAATAAAGGTAAAAGCAAAAATTAAAAAGATCAATGAAACTAAGAACTGATTCTTTGAAAAGATAAACAAAATTGATAAATCTTTAGCCAGACTCATCAAGAAAAAGACAGGGCTCAAATCAATCAAGTCAGAAATAAAAAGGGAGAAGCCACAACCAACACTACAAAAATATGAAGAACCATAAGAGATTATTGTGAATACTTATATGCCAGTAAAAGGAACAACTTAGAACACATGGACAAGCTCCTAGAAATGCACACTCTCCTAAGACTGAACCAGCAAGAAACAGAGAGTATGAACAGAACAATTACCAGTTACGAAATTGAATCAGCAATAAAATGACTCTCAAGAAATAAACCTCCAGGACCAGAAGGCTTCACAGGTAAATTCTACCAAACATTTAGAGAAGACTTAACATCTGTCCACCTCAAACTATTCCAAAAATAGCAGAGGAGGAAATGCTTCTGAACTCATACTGGAAGGCCAACATCACCCTGATAACAAAACCAGACAAAGATATCACACAACTACACAAAAAATGACAGGAAAATGTTGCTGAGTTACATTGATGCAAAAATTCTCAACAACATATTAGCAAACCAAACTCAGCAATACATTAAAAGGATCATACACCACGATCCAGTAAGATTTATCCCAAGGATGCAAAAATGGTACAATATCTACAAATCAATCACCCTATTAAAAAATTGAAGATTAAAAGTCATATGATCATCTCAATAGATGTGAGAAAAGCTTTTAACAAAATGAAACATCCATTTATGACAAAACTCTCCACAAAGCGGATACAGAGGTAAAATGCCTTAACTTACTTAAACACATACATGACAAGCCCAGAGCTAGCATCACACTGAATGGTGAAAAGCTGAAAGCATTTCCTCTAAGAACAGGCGCAAGACAAGAATGCCCACTCTTGTCACTTTTATTCAAAATAATACTGTAAGCCTTAGCCACAAAAAGAAAAAAAAGTACCAAAATTGGAAAAGAAGTAATAAAATGATCACTCTTTAGAGATAATAAGATACTTACTTTACGTAGAAAATCCTAAAGGTGCCACAAAAAAGAACTAGAACACATCAGTGAATTCAGTAAGTTGAAGTTACAAATTTATTCTGCAGAAACCAATTGCATTTCTATATACACTGACAATGAACTACCAGACAGAGAAATTAAGGAAACAATTCTGTTTTCAGTATGGATGGTTCACAGCTCAAGTTCTCGGCTCCTGCTCAGCTG